>NC_046285.1:97879820-99104235 GCF_004115265.2 Rhinolophus ferrumequinum | reverse complement strand
TTTGTGTGGTTTTATTTAGAGACTGTAATAGTTAATTGGTTATATCCTGAAAGGACAACTGGATGAGTATTCTGGGGCTGACAGTGATTTAAGGGTTTTCCATAAATTATCTCCTCCTGTGAAATCAAGATCCAAGAAATGTCATAAATCCTGGAGTTCCCAGTTACTATGTAAATTAAGATAGGTCCTTGGATAATGGCCCTACAAGAATCCTTATGAAAATGCAAAGCGTTTTATTAAAAATTCCAATTATCTTGTGTGCCATTAGTACTGGAATTTTCTTAAGCCTTGGGACACATGAAGCGTTCTTTCTATTCTTCAAAACAAAGAAAAGGCTAATGAAACTTTTCTGCAAAGAAAAGATCACTTTGAATTTGTTCCAAAGTGGCAGAGGGGAAAGGTTGTCAAGAAGACTTGCATAGCTGGTTGGTTGGTGGTTCCATTCAAACAGAGGGGAAAGACAGAAAGGACACACGTTTGTGGGAGAAAAGATATCAAGCTTTATTTTGGACATTTTGAATATAAGGTGCCTTTGAAATACCCAGCGAAAGGTGTGGAAAAGGCAATTGGACACATGATCTCTGGAACTGGAGACTGATATTTGGAATGACATGTGATGTGCTGTCATATAGATGGCAGTTTGAGCCATAAGCAGGAAGATTGCCCAGACCGAGAACTGGAGTGAAAAGAGAAGGCAGCCTAGCCTCAAACCTTGGGGAACTCCCATAATTAAATGCCAAATGGGTTAGGATTATTTTCTTTCTTTAAAAAATAAGTTTTGTCTTTCCTTTTTGTAATGATAATCCATGATCATCGGAGACCTTCCAGATAATAAAGGAAATGTAAAGAAGGAAATTCTATTTACCAAGAATTCTGCCACCAGGAGTGATGATGATGATGACGAAGATGATGACAAGTAGCATTTATGGAGAGCTGCTTGTCTGCCTGGCACTGTTCTAAGCTCTTTATATATATTAACACATTTTATTTTCAAAACAACCCACTCTTTACAGATGAGGAAACTGAAGCACTGAGAGTTTAAAATATCTTGTCCAAAGCCTCAGGGTTGCTATTTGATTTTCAGATGCTTATTGTAAAGTACTGCGCCTTATACCTCAAACAACAGAGTGGCCTTGGGTCTCGGCCTTCAGCAATTCCTAGATTATGTCCCCTCGGAGCACTGGTGGACTTTGGGCTACACTCAGGGTCCTCATGGAAAGTGAATGACAGTGGTTCTTGCCTCCAACTCACTGAGACAATTGGGTGAGCGAGCAGCCCTTTTTATCTTGTTTTACATTTCCAACCTCTTTTTTTCTTAAATCTTTGCAGTTGCAGTCATGTTTCTATACTCAAATGTGGCATGAAATGGTATCTAATTTGACATCAAATAGTGTGATTAGTAGTTCCAAGTTTCATAAAGCTGGGTTTCACCGGGTTCCACCAAGAATACCCTGACTTCCCAGGTTACCAGCAGACCCTGGAGCGTCCTCAGGACTTGTCCTTTTTCCTCTCTCCTTTCAGGCCACCCTGCCACCTGCTGGGCCTGCTGAATGAATGAGAGCTGTCAGCCTCCAGGCAGAGTTATGGAGGCCTGAGGAGCCCGTCATCCTTGGGCCCTCCTCACTCCCAAGTCCCTCCTGCTGGCACTTGAGATTCTTTGTCCCTCCGACAGAGCAGGCCACAGGCTGAGGTTAAGATCCTGCCCCTGTTCTGTTGTTCTCGCTGGGTGCCGCCCTCTCAGCCCCCTCCCAGGCCCAGATGACAGTACTTAGTGACCTTTCACACTAGCACTTCAGGCCTTTGTGCCGAGCAATTGGTCTTCCTGTGGGAGGACACAGATGATGCCATTACAGCTGTCAGCAGCCCTGGGCACAGCAGGAGTGATGAGCCGGCAGGGGAGAGCTGGGAGAGGAAGCCAGGACCGTGTTTCCCTCCTTCCCAACCGCAGGGTGACTGCACTCCTTCTGCGTGTGTGTGTGTGTGTGTGTGTGTGTGTGTGTGCTGCACACACACAACCTCCCTCAACACCTGTTGTAGCTGTGCTTTACCTGCCTGTGGCCCGAGAAAGGTCATAGTTCCCTCGGTGACTGTCCTTGACTACGCAGCAGACTCGGGTCTGCTCCCAGTTCTGACTTGACTGTCTGACTCCAAGAAGCCATCCTGACTCTGTAGGTGGTCTCGGATGCATACTTCTTCTTATCTCAGGTCTATTAGGAAAGTCAATTAAAAATACTTTCAGCTCCCCAGAGAAGAGTCCTACGCATAATCCAGATTGTTAAAAAAAAAAACATAAACTATAGCACTTATTACTAACTCTATTACTATTACTATTATCCACTAGAATTTCTTAGAGCCACTGTATTTCCTTGTGCTCTGATGGACTATCAAATATAAAGAGAAGAAACCTAAATCATATAAACTATATGATCCCAGGCCTTTGTAAAAAAAAAGAACATATGGTTTAATTACATATACAAGGAAAAAAACAACTGGAAGGAAACACTCCTAAAGGTTAACAATGGTTGTCTCCGGGAGGGGGGATGACATGGCTATGCAGTTTCTCTATTTCAGTATTTGTTTGAATTTAACATGAACTTGCATTATTTTGTAGAAAGAAATAGTAAATGTGGTTTTTAAAAAAAATTGCTTACCGGTATTCTGTGTGAGGTCTAAAGACCCTAAAAATTTCGTCCACTTCTTTTCTGTTGGAAAATGAAGCAATTACCACTTTTTGGAAACACAGTGTGGGTGGTTTGAAAGAGGGTTTCTGCCTGACTTCCAGTCCAGCTTCAGGAGATGACTTCAAAAGGGCCAAGGAAGGAAGGAGAGTGTGCTGTCTCACCACCTGAGGCCATCCGAGGGCGAGATGCGTGATTCTTGCCTCATCCTGCCTCGGAATAATCTAGCAAGTTTGCTTTGGCTTGCCAGTTTTTCTCTTCTTAATTCGGTGCTCTGCGATAGGCAACCGGCAGAGTAAGTCCCCAGAAGAGCGTAGACACTGCGACATCATGAGTTGTCATTCGCTCTCCCCCGCGCCCTTCAGCTTGGGCCTATTTGAGCCAGAACGACATCTTTTTGCCCAAAGGTGCCTGAAGAGTCACACAGTAAAAGGCCTGCGGGAGGTCATGGTTAGGGTCTGCTTCCATTTCTGGAAGATAAGGGATGTCGGCCCTGCTGCTCTAGCAAGCAACCATTAGCAACCTCAAGTACATTTTGTTTATCTTCATCTTACCCATTCTCATTCTTCTAAGCCGAGGGCGTCTTGCAATTAACTGGAACCAAAGCCTTTGGTTTTAAGGGTCAGAGTGAAATGGTGCAAGGCTGGAAGACTATTGTTGGGGAGTTTTCTTCTCAGTCACACTTGATGTTGGGCAAGTTACCAAGGTGCTTAGTTAGACATTTTTGTTTGTCCAGCTTTGGAGCATTCATTTAAGTCAGTTGACCAGCCAATCACTCCAAAGAAAACCCTGCGCGATTCTACGCTCGCTTTATCAAAAGACAGAGGACTTGACCCACAACTCGGCCTCTTCCTCCCCTACCCCCCTCCCTCCCAGCCTTGTAAAAATAAAAGTCAACCCGATTCCTAAATCTTGTTGGATTGAAATCAGATGACGAAACATTTACAGGTGATCAATCTATTCTTTTCCAGGGGGCATACCAAACTCAGAAAACGTCTGTTCACACAAAGCGGCAATGAAAAAAGAAGATAAATTCTCCAAATTCAAAAGTAAGGCTCTGAAGGATGGCAAGTGTGAGAACTCAGCAATCCCAGTGCCCAGGCCGGCGGGGCAAGGTGGGGGGCTTCATGTTGGCCCCCTTTTCCGCCTTGGCTTCATGTTGGCCGCGGAAAAAATCTCATTTTCTGCCCTTAAAATTCACTTCCAAAATGTTCACCAAATACTTTCAAAATATAATTCTTTTTCAGAAAATAAAATACTTTTTCAAATTGTGAAAGTAATTCTTGTTAATTGTAAAATAATTTAATAAGTGCCAAGAAAAAAGTACAAATCAACCAAAATCCCAGCACTCAAATATTTGTTAATATCTGGCCAACATTTTCCCAAACATTTCTGTACACACAGACACATACACACATACACACACACACACACACACACACACACACACACACAATTAGACATACCTAAGATTATCTCATACATAAATTATACAAACTGCTCAACAATATATTACAGCATCTTCCTCTATTTATCTATTACCTATCTATCTATCATCTATCAATCTACCTCTCTATCCATTTAATCAACTAAAGCTCCAGATTATTATTTTAGATTCAGATCATGGTTAGCTAGTATTTTATTGTAAGTCCATAGCAAAATTTGTTAAATTTGTCCCATAAGGATGGATATTTTCATTGATTCCTATTTGGTTTTAATATTAAAAGCAATTTTGTGATGAATATCCTGATACATAAATCTTTAAGCCCTAATGCTATGCTTATTTAGAACAAATTCTTTGAAGAATGATTGCTGACTCAAAGGGTAAGATCATTAATCATTTATATACTATATAGCATATACAATATCTAATGTATACATTAAATACTGTATAATATATTACAATATAATTATGATATATAAGTATACATTATAATTATTTTATGTAGATATAATTATATGTAATTATTTTATATCTATATGTAAAATAATAATCACATTTGCTAGGGACTTTTATGAACCCAAAAGGTTCAGATGTACTTAGTCCTTGGGAAGTGAAGAGAGGCAATCATGTCTTTTAGTTATTACACTTAATTTTTTCATTCAAGTCATGGGTACTTGAAATTCCCCAGGGACCCACTAACAATAAGTGCTTCAACTCATCTAAGCCCTGCACCAGGCTTATATCCCCCACACCTCTTATGAGAATTCCCTTTAAGGTGGGGAGTGAAGAAGGAAGTAAGCCTTCAGCAACAAAGAAGAAGGGCCTAGCAAGTTTTGAGAACTAGCTGGCTGGGACTCCATTATGGTAATGAAGGTGTAGACCTGATAGGGAGAAAGCTGCATTTCACTGAAGCAAAGTTTCAATCTCAAGCAGTGAGTTCCTAAATTGAGGGCAGATAAAAAAGTAAGACACTGGATCACTCTGTCAGAGACTTCTTGTTTTGTTTTGTTTTGGCTTCTTCATCATTGCCTTTTTTGTTGTTGTTGCTTTTGGTGCCAATCTGATTAGAAGAAGTACACTGTTCTTGTTGACCTTTTGCAGGTTTTTTCCCCAATAATTTGAAAGAATTAAAAATTATAGTATCCATGAATAAATATAACTCCGAGGTCCTTCTTATTAACTAAATGCAATTGGGGAATAAATACAGTGAGTGTTCACCAAAAAAAAAAAAAAAAAAAGTGAAGAATAGAAAATTGTTTAAGTGGCCAAAGAAACTTTATCCTATTGTGTTGCAGGCCAAGCTATGCCAGCTATATGTAAATGTAAGCAGTGGTCTGTGTTCATGTGACCACTTTGAAGTTGCCATCTGAATTTAATTCTGCCTTTGTGATTAAATCAGGCCATTACGTTTAATCTCACTTAATAGTAAGAAACGTCCTTTGTTGTTTTCTACAGGGAACATATTCTGCCCCTAACATATACAGCTTGGTATTCACACTTTACTATTAATCCCCGATGGCTGATAATTGCTTCATCTCCAAGCCCTCTGTCCAATTCACAGGGCGCTGATTACAAGTATTCTTCCCCAAACATTAATGCACTGTTTGGGTCTTGCTTCTTTGGCTCAGTGAACCCCATCAAGCTGTCCACATTTTCTGGGCATGTGGGCGTATTGTGAGACGTTAATAAATTCTGTGTTGACTACCCCCCCAAACACCAGAATCTATTAGACCCTGCAACTTAGCTGATTGACAAGCGGGACTACTTTTTCACTCAAAATCCTGCAATAAAAACAACAACAACAGGCTGAATATTTTGTTTTCTAGGCAAAGTCTGGGGTCTTCTTATGGCTGTCTTGCTATTTACATTTTCATGACCCACCGCGGGATCAATTGCATTACCACGACCCTATTTCATTGATCTTCCATTTGTCTGTCTCATTTTTTTTCTGGGAAAAAATTTTAGAACCCAGAGAAGTACCATTAATTGCTTCAAGCTTGGAAATTATTTTCACCATCTTGATTTTTTTCCCTCAAAAAAATGTTGTTTTAGATGATATCTTAGGCCTCTCTCCACTTCTTATCTCTTCCATGAATTGCTTGGGCATAGCTCTCCGAGGGCAAAATACCAGTTGAATGAACAGCCTTCTGTCTTTCCTTTTGCACCTAAGGTAACAAATACGGCTAATTGTAATGTTAAGCTTCACAAAGAAAAGAGGCTTTCCTTTCTGTTCCTGTTCATTAGATGGGCAATAGTAGCTAAGCTTCTCCTTGTGCTAATTCAGGAATACTATCACTATCGAGTGGAATTTGTGGTTCCAAAAGTATTATGAGCTGCTTGTGTCAAATTCATATTAACCACGTATAGTACCTAGAGTTTGAACAGAAGCACATACATCCCTTTCAGGTTCTGCCAAAGGCTTTGCTCAGCTTCCTGCACATCCAGCAGCCCTGCTGCCCTTGGGGTTCTTGGGAAATCCACAGGGCTATTTTTAATTTTTTTCTGCTTATGAAAGCAATCTCACAAGAGTAACCGTATTTTTATATATTATCTAACTATGATGTATATAATTGTATAAATAGTAATTGTATAAAAGCAATCTTATATTCATCATAGAAAAATCTTAAAAGTTCAGAAAAACTAAAGTAAAAACCATTCCAATCCCACAGATACAGCTGCTGTGATCATTTTGGTATATTTTCTAGATACACTTTTCCTCTTTAACTTAGGGATCAATACACTCACTATATATAGAAATACATACACATAATTTATTTTGGAATTTCCAAAGGATTATTGTGTTTCATGTGAAATAATTGAAGTGCTGAGAAATGTGTGCCAGAGAGTTAAAAACAAGTGGTCTTATTGGTTAAACAAACTTTTTATTTGGAATAAATGTGGATTCATAGGAAAGTTGCAGAGATGGTAGAAAGCTCCTGTACCTCCCTCACCCCGTCTTCCTTTTATTACCATCTCATATAAATGTGGTGCATTTGTCACGACCAAGAAACACATATAATTAAAAAAATATATACGCTGAGCAGCATACAGTTTCTTAATCTTCTTCATCTACCATATAAATAAATATTTTCCTATGTCATTAACATTCTTGCAAAATGTCATCACTTTTTTAAAAAAGAGGAAACTAAAGTAACAAATATGACGATCAAATGAGAGGTTCTAGGTAAATTTTTTAAAAAATTAGTTCAGGTGTACAAAGCAACGTCATTGTTAGACATTTACACCCCTCATAAAGTGATAACCCCCCATGTACACCCCCTCTGACATCGTATATAGCTGGTACAATTCCATTGACTATCTTCCCTATGCTCTATTCCACATCCTGTGACTATATATATCTAAATAAATTTTTGATCGTGTATAATCAGAAAGCTGCTTCCAGAAAAGCTGCAGTCACCAGGGCTGCCCCCAGGTGAGGAGCCTTAGCCAGGATCACCGCTGCCCTCCCTACTTCTAATCTGCCCTGTTGCCTGCGGCAGTGCCCACTCCACACCTTTGGGGAGCCTCAGCCATGGAGCCTGGATTCAGCCTCTGCAAAGGCCATTCTGGATGACAACAGGAGTCCAGGCATTTTCTTTTCTAGCCTCTGTTTTAAAAATTCACCTCGATAGCACGTATACTGAAAATTCCAATAGGAATACCTTCTCACTCAAAAAATTTTAGAAAATATACCTGAACAGAAGCAAGCAAAAAGCGCTAACACAACCTCCCGGTGAGAACCAGGTAACACGTAGGTACGTATGTAGGATCACACTGTTTTGCAAACTGCTTTTCACTTATGTCATCACCATTGTTCCCTAATATTTAATAATTTTATAAAAAGTTTCCCCCAGTGACTATGTGGAATTCTATCCTATGATTTTATCATAATTATTTATAGGGTGTTTCCATCTTTTTCCTATGATATAATTTCCCCCATTTATATTTTTCATATTATATTATTTTTCCTAATATATCATTATGATATAATATTATTATAAAGGGGTAACTAAGTAACGTTATTATTGCCTCAGGAAAAATCCTGAAAGGTAGCATTAATGGGTAAGATCAGTGTTGTCCAATTTGTTCCTTTTCTGAGCGGTGCTTTTCAAGAACTACAGAAAACAAAACAAAAGAACATCGGATTTCACTATATCTGGTGGGAGAACTAGTGTGGCAATGTGATTCTCAGAAGAAAAGACAAAACCCTCACCATGGCTTTTGTGATTCACTAATTGGAAGTTTCTGTTTCGTCAACCGCGTGGCTACCTGGGAGCTCCCACACAAGGACATACAAGTGTGGGGCTCTGAACACCAACACGGGCACCCCAGGAAACTCCTAGTACTTGGCGGAAAGTGTCAAAATACAAACAAGGAGGAAAACACAAGGCACCACAAATTGTCATTTGGTGGGTCCCAAATCACATTGCTCGTACGAGTTATCAGACATGCAAAACGATCAGCCAGAGAAGGCAGTTTTAGGTAACGCCAAACTGTTCTCTTCCTCATGCAGAACTGGGTTTGGACACTGCACATACGACTGTTGTGTTGCTGGGCTCTCAGTTCCAGTAAAATTCTGAGCTTGACGCCTGTGCAAACTTGTTGGAATGGAGTTTAGAGAATTATCTGTAAGTGGTGATCGTACTTCTATCTTATTGAGTGGGAGCTGCTGTTTTTGGTTTTAATTTACTTCAGATTAAGTAACATATGGGATTAGATATACGATTACAAAAAAAAAAAAGATTCCTAAAGCATTTACAAGGTATAAAAGAATACTTGTTTAGAAAAGTTGTGCAGGAATATAGAAGAAAGAAGCTAAAAGTATCTCAGCCTTCAATAAGCTTGTTCTAACACCATATCAATTAAAAATAAAATTGACCAGTTCAATAAAAGTCACAACTCGCGGTGACAATCTTCTGTACTTGGAGTTGATTGTAAATTGATAATGCTGAAACTCCATGACTTTTCTAGCTATATTACCTGTAATTTCTGGGAGGAAGAAGCCAGAATGTGAATGTCTTAGAGGAGTAAATAAAAGCATGTGACAGGAAAACAGAAAGATGAGGGATAGGCTCATAAAATACGAAGACTAGAATTTCCTTGGGTACCACGTGGCCCTGTGGAACTGGCCCTTCTTGTATTTGCAATGTACCCTCACATTTCTGCATCTTGCTGCCCTGGATATTCCTAAACAACATCCTAACGTCATGTCTTTATCTCAGAGCATAAAATCGGTAGCCACAGGGGCTGTTGGTATCGTGTTCAACACTTAAATTCCGTGACAGACATGCCTTAGAAATCTGGGAAATCATTTAATTTCTGGAATAATTTTGTTTTCTAATTTGAACACGAGATTGGGGAGTTAGATGAGGATTGCATTTCAGTCCTTGACTCAAAAAATCTCCCTTCCTCTCTACCTTTCTCGCCACCCCCCACCTCAATACCCCTCCCCCTTCTTTCTCCCTCCCACCCACGTTCATCCAGGGGTTGCCTATTTTCAGGCAGAGTGGAAGAGAGAAGGCGGGGTTAGAGCTGATCCCTGTGAGGGAGGAATTGCAAAGGACAGGGAGGTGCTTCTGCTTGAGTGATCAAGGGGGGTGTAAGGGAGGAAGAGGCATTTGAGCCAAGTCTTGAAGGGTTTGTAGGATTGTGGGAGATGGATGAGGACAGGGACATGGAGGTTGACAGGATGGTGGGAGGAAGATGCCAAGACAGGCGGTGGTGAGAGAGGGACAATAAATAGTTGGCAAAGACGATACCTGAAGGGGAGAGTGGAATCAGGAAATGGCGGGCCAAGAAGCTGGAATTACCATGTTTTGGGCCCTTTATGCTTCAGGGATTTGGCTTATCAGCCTGATAAATGTTAATGAAAAGCTTGCAAAAAAGTGCAACACAAGTATTGGGCCACATGTTTGCTTTTTTGAGGGGCTCCCAAACTTTTGATGGAAGACAAAGAAACTACCAACTAGATGTTTGCAGTCACATATTTCACCCAAACACAGGTTAAATAAAGAACACCTGGATGAAACATTTCCCTTCTACCGAGCTGGAAGGTTGTTTTTTGAAATGATACATTTTTGCTATATCATATGAGCCTGTTTACATCATTGAAATGACATTGTGTGATCTGGTCTGCTTTTATGATATAAATAATATCTGCTTCCCTAAAGATACCATCCCAGGGCCCACAGGAGGCCTAGGTGTCTCAGAGGAGCTGTGCAACTGGAACCCCAAGTGATAGCTTGTGAGGGAATCAGAAGGGCCCTGGCAGGCCTGCATCGAGCTGCACCAGCCCCTCCCACACCTGGCCAGAGCCAGGTGATCATCTTCGAATAAACGTGTAGGTGTGTTTATGGGGATACTGCACAGGCCAACAAGCCAGTTGTGAACATTGTGCTGACCTTTGGAAACAAAGTCAGAGGCTGATTGGGTTTCAAAGCTGAGGTATCTTTCATACAACTGCTACACCCGTAGACTAACCTTTGTGTCCTCAGACTAAAGCACTTTATTTTCAGGCCTTGTCTCCTAGTCCCTGTAAGTTTCCAGGTGAGATAGGAAAGCAGCACTGGGCTCTCTTACCAAAAGGGAGAGAGTTGAAAAATAAAAAATTGGGACTTATTTTCTCCCTCTTTTTTAGGCTATGATCTCTGATGAGGCACAGGAGCTCGCTATCCGACCCCGGGAGTATTTCAGCTATTCTTGGCAGAACCTCTCTTATAGATATTCCCAGGGTAATGCTTTGAATACAGGCTCCCAAACCAGAAAAGAGCTGCGATTGTCACCTTTGGTGGAGTTGAGATCATTAAGTGGAGCTTGGGGGGAGCACTGAGTTTTGCTTTATGGAAAAAAAGAAAAACAAGAAGCCTATAATTTTCACATCCACTCTCTCAACCAACCGCTGGGAATCTGCCTTTCCTTCTGCAAGCCTCAGGAAGTCTGTGTATTCCAGCCTACTTGGAAATGGAAACCTTAGTAAATAAGATCCAAGAATAACTTTATGACTTTGATTCAGTACTGAAGACTGTTAAGTCACTCACACACATACTAGTATACACGCAAAAAAGAAAAAAAAATTAAAGCAGAGTTTAAATGTTGCAGAGATAGTCGAATTTACAGTTTAGCAAAACAGTGTTATCCCAGAAAATGAGCAAGAAAATTAAAGAGAAGCTTGAGCCTTAGCATCTTGACATTGTCACTTTGGCTTATGTAACTAGAACCATCTATTTATCTGTCAACACAGGGATGATTTCTAACTTGTCTGAAGACAGAGGTTAAAGGGACTGGAGTTTTCAGCACCAGTCAGCTTGGTCATTTAGACTGTGGGTAAAGGTATGAAAAACCAGGTGAGGGGGCTGGGTCAGTGTGGGGACAGAACCCCAGAGAGCAGGTTCCAGGCTCTCGGCCTCACATAGAAAGGTGCTGGCTCAGGTAGTAAATGGCCATCAGCTGTAATTGGATGGCCATCAGCTGTAACCAGTGAGCCATTGGCCACTAATATAACTGCTGTGGCTACACTAGCAGAAAGTGGAGGCTAGCAAGAAGATGGTGGCTGGCAAGCGCGGATTGCAGTTAGGACGGCGGGTTGCGGACAGTGTGGCTCCTGCTTCCTGTGTCTCCAACCCAGCTGCCAGCAAGACTATAGTGGTATGACTCCCCTACCTATGGCCCTGTGGGTGTTCCTTTTTGCCTCAAAATATCCTGTGTTCTTGTGTGGGGAGCAGGAGCTGAGACCCCGCATGACACCCTGAGTGACAAATGGCTCAGTGAGCAGGGTATGGTGTCGGCCAAAGCTCTCCGAAGTGTGGTGAAGCAGTTTGTGCATATGAACACCCAGTCACAGGAAGACCAGGAGGAGCAGCTGCTGGAGAGCTGGACCCCCGTGGAGGGTTGGGAAGATGTGGACGGTTCCCCAACCAGCAGAGGCCGGAGAAAGCAAAGGTCGTTGCGGCCCTGGGGGCTGGGAGGTTATTGCTGAGGCAGCCGGGATGCAGGACTTGTAGTCCCAGGAGGAAAGGCTTGCTGAGTCTTCCGTGAGAGCTGAGGGTGAGGTCAAGGTCATCCCTCACCCCCAGGACAGCCCTGGCGAATGACTCTGGACTATGGAGAATGGGCTGTATCCCTAATTTAATGGACCACTTGACTGTTTGCTTGGGAACATACCACCATGTAACGGAACTGGCGGATGTTTGCTTTTGTGTCTTGACTGGCTGCCATGGAGAATATGTAAGCACCTTGACTGTGAGTCGCTGTTGTTCCAGCACGGTACCCTGAGAGGCCCAGAGAGAGTGGCAGTGCCCTGAGAGCCCTGGCTGAGCCCAGGAAGTCTGGCTGTGCCCAGAGAGAGTGGCAGTGCCCTGAGAAGCCCTGGCTGTGCCTGGGGAGACTAGTGGTACCCTAAGAAACCCAGGAAGTCTGGCTGTGCCCAGAAGTACTGGTGGTGCCCTGAGAAACCCTGGCTGTGCCCGGAGAGACTGGTGGTACCCTAAGAAGTCCAAGAAGTCTGGCTGTGCCCACAAGGACTGGTGGTGCCCTGAGAAACCCTGGCTGTGACCAGAGAGCCTGGCTGTGTCCAGGATATTGCATTCACCTTCAGGCGCCTCGCACAGGGCCCCTTGCGGAAGATGCTTGTTGCATAGATTGTGAGGCGAGACCCTGTAGGGGTGGAGTGTGGGGACAGAGCCAGGAGTGCAGTTTCCAAGCTCTCGGCCTCACATAGAAAGGTGCTGGCTCAGGTAGTAAATGGCCGTCAGCTGTGGCTAGTTGGCCATCAGCTGTAACCATTGAGCCATTGGCCACTATTATAACTGCTTAGGCTATGTTGGGGAGTCGAGGGGAGTCAAGGAAGTTGAGGAGAGAGTCAGTCGGTTGGCAGAAAGCAGACAGCAGGTCGCATGTCATGTGAATCCAGCCCCCGGTGAGACTATAGTGGTATGACTCCCCTACCTATGGCTCCGTGGGTGTTCCTTTTTGGCCTAGCCATATCCTGTGTTCTTATGTGGGGAGTGGGACCAGAGGCCCCGCAGGCCGCCCCGCACAACAGTCAGCCTAGAAGGAAATGGTGGAGACCTTAACCTAAAGGGGTACTTCTTACCCAGCCCTAACTCACTGGACCATGCGGAAGCTGGCTTCCAATTTTTCTAGAGATATTCAAAATCTGGATTTTGTAAATGTAAAGTGTTCTAATTTTCAAATGTTGCCAACTACTCATTTATGTAAAACAAACAAAAAACAACACATGTCTGCAGCTGCCCTCACCCCAGAGGCTACCTCTGGTTTAGAAACTAGTGAAGACTTAGAGGCAGAAAAGTCACTGAAATTGAACCCTCTTAATTGAAGTCATTCCATACCTTCCACCCAGTCATTCTCAATCAGATGTGCTCACCTGCGGAGTTTTAAAAACTGGACACATGCCCAGCCTCCACCCTAGACTATACTTCTTGGGGAATGGAAACTAGACATGTGCTTGTTTTTATTATTATTATTATTGTTGTTGTTGTAAAATATTCATAACATAAAATTTACTATGTTAACCATTTTTAAGTGTGTATAGTTTAGTTGCTTTAATTACATTCACGTTGTTGTGCAACCCTCACCACCATCCATCTCCAGACTTTTCCATCTTCTCAAACTGAAACTCTGCACCCACTAAACACCAGCTCCCCATTCCTACCTCCCCTCAGTCTCTGGTAACCACCGTTCCACTTTCTGTCTGTATGATTTTGACGACTCAGAGTACCTCATATAAATAGAATCATACAATATTGTGACCAGCTTCTTTCACTTCGCATGTTTTCAAGATTCATTCATGTTGTTGTATGTCTCAGAACATTCCCTATTTTCTTTTTAAAAATTGACTTAGAATACGCATAACAAAAACATTTGCCATCGTAACCATTTTTAAGGGTACAGATCAGTGGCGTTAAGTGGAGTCACGCTGTTGCTCAGCCAATATCCCCATAACTGTGAGTCTGAACCCCTACACCCGTTAAACAACTCCCCTTGCTCCTGTTCCTCCCAGCCATTGGCAGCCACCCTTCTACTTTCTGTCTTTATGATTTTGACTAATCTAAGTACCGCATATAAATGGAGTCATACAGGATTTGTCCTTTTGTGACTAGCTTATTTCACTCAGCACATAATGTCCTTAAAGTTCATCTAGGATGGAGCATATTGCAGAATTTCCTTCCCTTTTAAAGCTGAATAATATTCTATTGCAAAACAATCTAATAATACGCCACTTCTGTAAGAAAGAAAAACGTTTTTTTTTTTTCTGTATAGGCATTGAAAAGAAAATTTGGAAAAACTAGCAGCCGATTACCTGAGAGGGCAGAGCTACAATAAGAGCTTATGGGAAGGACTCTTAATTTTTATTTTATATACAGGTAAGGTGTGAGATTGTGCGATGAGCTTGCATAGTTCTACAGTTATAAAAAGATATAAACTAATAAGTGGACACACTACCAAAAAATAATCAATGCTGTCGAGGTGATGAGGACACACGTTCTCAGTGTCTGTGGGTGGGAGTATAAATTGTCCTGTAGAAATTTATCCGAGGATAAACCGATAGAGGCCTGTAGGTGTGTGTGCAAGGATGTTCATTACTGTGTAACTTACAGTAAGGAAACACTGAGGGGGAGAAGGAAATGTTCATTCAAAAGGAGTTACTTCATGAAATCACAGGACAGCACGCAGTGGAATTCCGGGGAAAGCGGTGATACGGCAGTGCATTTATTGGCATGGAAAGCTGGCCGCCATCTATTGCTAACGGAATAAAGCAGGTTACAAGACAGCCTGTATAGATTAATTCTGATCTGTATCATATGTTTGGCTGTACGTGTATAATATCCATGCAGAGAAGAAAATCTGCAACAATATATGTCAGGGTATTCTGAGCAGTGGCTTTCTTGGAGTGGTGAGATTATAGACAATTTGTTGTTTCTTCTGTATTCTTTTTGAAGTGGTCTAATTTATTTATGAGTATATATAATCCTTTTATTCTTTTAAAAAATAATGAAGCGCTCTCTTTTTAAAAATTGCCATAGAAGCACGTTCCAAAGTCCCCCTGTCTGTTTCTTTCAGCTACGTTTCCAAGGTAGAAATAGTATGATAGGCATCCTGGCATCCCTGATCTATTATTCGGTTTATAATGCAGGTGTGGGGCGCAGTGATAGGACCACCGTCTGCAGATCTGGGTTCACAGGCTTTTAAGACTGTTTTAGTTACCGTGAATGAGGAGAGGTCATGTGATCTAGAATGGCCTAGTATAATTAACACATTCTCATAAGGGGGCTCTTTTCAAATTCTGTGTTTTTTCTTTCTTTTTTTTTTTAATTTAAAAATGAATTTAAACATTTAAGAGTTTTTTTCTTGGGGGGAGGTGTGATCATTCCAGTTGAAGAGGCTACTTCGGGTTATCAATCACCCCTGGACACACATGAAACAAGCACGCCCCTTAAAAGCCACGGCAAGCATTTTTCAAATGAATGGATTGCTTTTGAAAAATCGGACATGGTAATATTTACCGCATTCCAAAGACTTTCAGACAACAACAACATTAGAGATCGGCTGTCTGTTCCGTGTCCCGGGGAACCCTTTCTCCAGGGTTAAGATTTTGGTTCCAGGCTCAGCAGCCCTATGAGGATCAGACGTTGCTTGGACAACAAAGCCCCTTTATTTTATCCAATTAAGTCCTGGGGTGATGTGGGACCATGTTCTGAAGTTCCTGATGTGTAATTTTCAAGTGTGCGCTGACATGGCCACCCCAGGCTCACTGCATGGATCACCAGGCAACACCTGGTGAGGGAAGCAGGAAGAGCCCGCCCGAGCAGAAGACCTGGGCCTGGCAGAGAGCGCTGCCCTCTCCCCACACAGAACTTTAGGTTTTGAGGCTGGAAGTTCTGCTCAGCAGGGCTGACGACAGGGCACAGCTCACTCCAGCCCTACTCCCGGATTCCCTCTCCTGCATTCTTTTGTGACCCTAAGCCCTTAGCACAGGCCTGGCACTAAATAACATGCCTGATGAAATGCTCAGTAACAGGGCCGACCACTACTGTTGCTACTGCCATTTCTATCTTTAGAGGTTACACTGCCCTGGAATAGTTGGGCAGGGAGCTAACTTCAGCAAAGCGCTTCTCTCCATCCTCCCGACCTGGCCAAAGACGTGCAGGGACAGTGGGGAGGCTGTGGCCTCATGGGTGACAAGCGATGTGGGAATGGTCCTTACAAACTGGAAGGGGGGTCTTGCTTTCATGGTTGTGTTGGAGTCTGGGGAAAAAAATCAGTGACACTGGTCCTGTCTGTATTTAAACTTTTGAAATTTTGTTCATCATGGATTTTTGCAGCCAATTTGGTTTTTTGAAAAAAATATTTAAGACATGAGTTTTTTTGGTGCCCCCTTAAATTTTGTGCCCCCCCCCCAAGTGCCTCACTTGCCTCACCCTTGTCCTGGCCCTACTTGCTTCCCGATGCCTTATTTCCTCCGAAGGCTCAAGTAGCAAAAAGCAGGTCTAATCTATTTTATTTTACTTTGGGAGCTAAGTGTAATTATCAGGATATTTGTTTTCTGACTGGGTCTTGTTGACCAGTTTAAGGTGGTCATTTAATTAATAAGTTTGAACCAAAACATAACTATTATCTAAAATTTGAATACTAATAAGGCCTTCCTCCCAGCCCTCTTTCCTTCCATCCCTCCCTTCCTTCTTCCCTCCCTCCCTTTTTCATTTTAACAAGTGTTTAGGAATTGAGGGAAATTCCTGAACACAGGCTGAAATTTGCTTTAGGCACCACCCCCTGAGTTTAGATGACCACAATCATGATTTTGAGACATAATTGCTGTGCAGACACCTGGCAGGTAGGTACTCAACAAGCATTTGTTGGATCAGGATAACTGTTTGCCTTGTGTGACCCTCGATGGCAGGAAGAAGCCCCAGCACCTCCCCTGGGCCTGACCGAGTTCTCTTCAGCCTCCACATGCAGGGGGTGACTCAGCCTGTGATTTCATTCACCCGGCCTGGTGTTTATGCCACTCGCCACCAGCCAGTTGATACTGTTAGGACTGTCCTGAGCTGATACTCCGCTGGGAGAGAATGACATCCAGTCAGCTTGTGGCTTCTGTGGCCAAAACAGCTGAAATGTTATGGCTTCTGAATAACTCATTGTCTGCAGTCAGTCGGCAGGAGGAGGAAAATCCCGGTGCTCTCCTCCCTCTACCTTGAAGGAGCATTTTAGCTTCTACGTGGGCTCTGCCCAATAGCAAAGGGCCCTGGCTGGGCTGTGGGAATGAGCTTGAATGGATGGAGCTAGCACGGGGCTCCACAGGAGAATCCCCTCGAAAGACACCTTTACGCATAAGTTAGTGTCAGCAGCAGCTGGGGGTTTTAGAAGGCAGCTTTGCTCACTTTAGATGGATTTTTCCCTGGCACCATCCAAGGCTGTCACAGGCCAGGAATGACTGAGTGCAGACCCTTGCCTTCTCAGACGAACACCAACACTACACGCAACCATGTAAATAATGTGTTTGTGGACAGTGGAAAACACTATCTGAGCAGCAAGAAGAAAAACAATAACAATTACACAGGCTCCATGTTAACAGTTTACACGTGCTGCCTCACGTAACCCTCCATGAGGTGGGTCCTAAGAGTATTAGCTCTTAGAGATGAAGAGACCCAGACACCAACAGTTTACGTAGCCTATTCAAGGTCATGTGGCCGGCAAGTGGAGTCACCAATTGTGAGGCACAAATGACAGTCTCAGCATAGCTGAGACTTCACAGGGGCGAGAAGAACAGGAGGACAGAGTGGAGGATGGGCCAGGAGACGGGTGTCTGCGTGCACATGAGCACAGCACGGGGTCCCAGGAGTGGAGGCCATGAGGGGAAAGATGGAGCGATTCTCTCTCTTTTCTCAGCTTTGACTCATCTCCCCCTGCCATACTCCCCAGGGGTGGTTTATGTCTCAACGGTGACACCTCTCCATCTGCGTTACTGCGGATCTGTATGAAATAAAATACGAAAGGCATCTTTTGATGCTCTCCTAGCCTCTAGAACCATGGATTCCCAGGTCATGAGTGAACTTAAAAGTTGTCTATTAGATGAGATGCCGCGATGTCCTCCCCTGGTGGTGACTGCAGTGAGAGGCTGGCTGGTTTTCCCCTCCTGACCCTGACTGTCTCTGAGAAAGCAAGAGGCTGTGAAGAACCCACGCCATGACTAAAACTGCCAGAAGCGAGCACACACAACACAACAATCACAATAACAACAACGCAAAATACTTCCCTGGACCGGTAAGCTAGGTAGGTAAAACGTTAGCAAATCATCCTCAAAAGTTCCTTTACTGATTCTTCATCTGCTCAACTCTGGTTTTTAAGCTTTGAATCGGAAGACACCTGATGAGCACTAACTTAAAAGCGCCTTTTGTTTCCTTGCCTGAATACTAGCAGTGATGGCAGGACCAGGGGTAACGGCGTCCTGAAGGTGCAGGCTGCATGAGGGCTGCCTTCTGCCCCGTCCACAATCCCTAATATCTCACCGCCATCCTTCCTGACATCAGCCACCACCAGGTCTGGAAACGTCGGATATAACTGTGTGTGGGGACATGTTGAATCCTCAATATCATATCAGTCAGAGGTGTTCTGAATAGTACCAACCGCAGTCAGACCTGAGGCCAGAAAAAGACAGGCAGGTGGGAGTGCCAGCTCCTTGAGTGCTGAGGAGGAGGGGAAAGAAATGTAGGGAGGACAACCCTCGAGGGCTCTCCCTGCTCCAGACAAAGCCTCATTTCTTTCAGCGTCTGGCTTCTACAACTTCCCTTAACTGGCCTCAGCTCCCGTAGTCTCTACCTCTTCCGGCTTCTGTTTTCTCATCTGTAAACTGGGGCAATAATAGTGCCTATAAAATGAAGGCATGTGTGTAAAATGCTTGGAACAGTGCTTGCCACCAATGAATACAAAAATGAATACAAGGTTAGCTCTTGTTAATACCATTATCATTAAAAAAAAAAAATTTGGGGGGGGGGAACCGTGTGTTTTTCCAGGACCCATCAATCATCCTTTAGTCTAGCGGAGGGCGCAGCTCAGCTCCAAGTCCAGTTGCCGTTTTCAACTGGCAATCTTGTTGTTAAGAACTCGCGCTCTAACCAATCGAGCCATCCAGGTGTCATTTTTATTTTTAATGCTTTACTACTACTGTTCCACTTTTCCACTTGCCTGCCGACTGCGAGATGATATCTCTATCTCCATCTCACACACACACACACACACACACACACACACACACACACACACAGGTGAGAGCTCTCATCTGATGTCGTTACTTTGCAGTCTCCGGTTGTACGGCTTTGGCATTCTCTAAGGAGCTGCCCGCGTTACTTAGAAGCTTCTGGGACACAATTGTCCTTCTGGCTCCCAGTGCTGGGACCTATGCCAGCATTTTCCCGGGGCCCCATGGCCTACCTCTGGCAGGTGCCCCGCGTGCAGGCCCCCTGTCGGGGGTGTCTGTCCTCTGTCCCAGGGTTTGGCGGCAGCCTGCACTTACTCCTGCTGAGCAGCCACTTGGAGAATCACTCATGTCCATGAAAGACACTCAGCGAAAAGATGCCCACACGGCTGAGAAAATCAGGGTCCATCAGTGTCAGAACACTGAGTGTCTGTGTGGAAACACTGAAAGGCAGCCACAAGAGAGATGCCCCTACAATGCTGCTTTCCCATCCACCCTACTGCCCTTGTCTGTCAGCTGTCTACTCCCTCGCCTTCTAAAGTTGCCTTCTGAAACCCTAATGACAAACATGTAACCATCAGAGGATTTCTCTAAGGGTTTGCCTCACCTCTGCAGCTCCCTGTCACCAATCTGGGCCTCCCTCGGGGCTATGGGGCAAGGTTGCCAGAGAAAGTTCAGGTGACTGAACTGCCGCCAGGTCACCTGGCAGGGGATTGCCCCTGTATCTGCTTCTTCTGGATGCCACTGTCATGGGCAGATTGAGGGCTGAGCTGAGAGGCTGGGGAAGACCAGAGGCTGGAGATTTCCTGGGGGCAGGAAGAATGCCTGCACCTCCTGGCAGAACTCCAGTTTCCAGTTCCACCAAGACAGACCAAGGAAGCAGCTTTTGCCTCCCCAGAGCAGGTACTGGTCCCTGGCATTGCTAACTCCGGCTACCCATGTGGCCTTGAGCCTGTCTCCTGAGCTTTCTGGGCCTCAGATGCCTTACTTGGTAGGGAGGAAGGTGGACAGACAACCACGGAGGTCTCCTGCCTCATTGGCATTCTGTGGGACTCAGAGCTATGAATGGGCACCTGTGGCCTTTGTCCCAGGCAGTGGCCCACTGTGTGCTGTGTCCTCTATCGTCACCAAGGAAGGCTGAGTGTGAAGGAGAAATGCACCCCCTTTGCTTTCAATCTGGGTTTTCCATCCCCTCACCTCCAGCATCCAGCAGCCTGTACTATTTCAGAACTTGGACTATTGACCTACTTGTCCTGAGCTCAGAGCCTGCGCTCGGGCCTGTCAACGTCAGCTAGAGACAAAGGGTCAAGTTTTCTGATGGAGAAGCTCATCTCATATGAGCAGAGAGAATTTGTCCTAATTTCTGGTCCAGCCTTTTAGTTTTTAGGCTGGGCTTTGTTAAAGGGACAGAATGGGAACTGCTTGAGAAAGTCATTTGCAACATGTCCATCAACAACGAGGCAAGTGTGTGCGTAGGTCTTGCGGATCTTGCTACTCTGTTTTCATATCTTATCCTTGGCAGGATAAATTGGATCTTGCTTGAAAACAATATCTTCCTACCACTACAACCTGTTTGATAAAAGTAAATTTGGGTTTTAGAAAAACATGACATTTTTCGGCCTGTTGCTTCATAAACCTCCGTCAGTGAAGGTGGTCATCTTCTTTCTGAACATTTACGGAGTGTGCAGAGGAGGGAAGGGGCAGTGAGGTAGCAGGACAATGCCTTCTGGAGGAAACGCACTTTCCCAGTAGATGTGCTGTGTGCCATGCTGAGAAAAGGCATGGATTTAACAGCTCTGCCTTAGCGTCACCTTGTTCTTGGCAAGTTCATAGAGTACCTTTGTGTGGCAGGAAGAAAAGCACTTCTTCTGGCTGGCTTCCTTTACAGCCTCCGAGATCTAGCTAACAGGCTGAGGCTTTGACCATTGACTGTCAACTTGGACCCAGCCTTGCCGGCATTCCTGGGAAGTCAGCAAGGACTAGATGGGCAACTTGTAAGCACTGCTGCTTGTCATCTGCACTTGGGTAAAGTGAAATGCTTTCTGTGCTTGGACTGGAGCCTACGACTTGCTGGGGACACTTCCTTTCCAAGTTGTATATTTCACAAGGTTATATTTTCATACCTGGTGTCATCAGTTTCCCTAAGAGGAGAACACCTATAAATAGACCATCACTATGGCTAGGTAAATCCCATAGTGTGTTTAGTCTGCTCCCTGTTTACTGATTGTTCACCTGGCCTCCCACATATAGAGCAACATAATTTATCAGGGCCTGTGTATTTTCCCATTAGGTTCTGCCCACTGTAATCGCTGGGATCACAACTTGGTGGTTGTCTGGGCACAGGGAGTGTTTTTGGTAGCGGGACCTGTATTCTTTCTCATCTTGCTTTTGAAGCCTGGTATACCTTTCTGAAGGAGGCTGCCTTATGCTCTCTGCTTTCTTAAGCCTCAAAGACCAGCTTAAACTTGTTCCTTCTTCAAAAAGCTTGCCTGCAGATTTCAAAAAGTAACCCCTTGCTCTGCAACCAATGTTGTACCTGCAGGATACATAGCCCTGCTATAGACATATATTGAAAGGTCTAACTTTGCATATATATATCCAAAAAATGTACGCATGACTTGTATTCATCTTTTGTTATCAGTATATATTGAGTATTACAACTTTAATACAGCTTTTTCCTTTCTTAAGATGTGTATACATTTTCTTTGGCACCCTCTGTATATATTATCTTATCTGTTGTATTTTATAGGACTCCTGAATGCCTGCTAATGCTATTTTTCAGTATGTAAATTCCTCATAAGGAGCCGGTCTGCTAATCTAGCTTGGCATAATAGTCAGTACGATGCTACCTGCAGGCAGATAACTTAAATATTTTGATGACATTCAAAATAGCCCTGCATCCAGAACTACTGAAGATTATAAATTCATTCATAATCTTCAGTAGTTCTGGAAAGCATGCTAGAGTACGATTTTCTCAGTTAAATAATAAATCACATGTTGCTACTTTTCCTTTAAGGCACAGGTACTTGCTCCAATTTATCAGTAGAGAGAGGAGGGAAACCGCCCTCCCCTTTTCTGCCCTGGAACTTTCTGCTTCTGTTAGAAATGGTTTTCAGAGTGATGGTGGCATCGAGGTGATGGAATTGGGTTTATGGGAGAAATTCTTTCTTTCTAATCTCCTGGAAATATTTTTTTCAGGGAGGACCTGATTTGGTTTTGATTTAGTTATTGGTTTTCATTTTTCTTTCTGTCCCTTGTCAAGATGCCAGGTAAGCAATGACCAGCATTGGATAAAAAAAATAAAGAAAAAGAAAAAAAGAAGGCTGCAATTCAAATTTACTTATTGTAGAAGACAGGAAGAACAGGAAAGTCTTCCTGAAATGGATGTGTAAAGCTACTTCCTCTCATGTCCTTTCCTGCTACCCCACTTGAGGAAATAGATATTTAACCAGAAGGGTAGGGAAGGCAGTTGCATCCTTCTAGAAACCCCCTTTTAGTGTTCCCAAAGTGAATGCTCATTTTCCCTAAATGTACACGTGCCTCACATTAACCAATGTGGATAAAATTAAGTCACTTCATCTGGGTGTTCTTTAATTTTCTACAGGTTCAAGGGGACACTACTTCTCTACTGTATCTTTAAAGAGTGGTTGGGTTTTATTAATAACGACAAATGTTTAAACATTGCATGTGAGCAAGTCAACATTCCAAATTCTTCACAACACGACCAATCAGAAGAGCTTTCTTCACCTCTTAGAATAAGATGTCCGGGTGGGGGGTGGGGGGGAGGGTGAGGGGATTGGAGGGCAGTCGGTGACCACAGGATGGCCACGGGTTTGAAAATTAATCTGGGAAACGTAATTTGGTGGTTACCAGAGGGTAAGGGGGTTGGGGGGTGGGGGATGAGGGTAAGGGGGATCAAATGTATGGTGATGGAAGGGGAGCTGACTCTGGGTGGTGAACACACAGTGTGATTTATGGATGATGTGATACAGAATTGCACACCTGAAATCTATGTAATTTTACTAACAATTGTCACCCCAATAAATTTAAAGAAAGAAAGAAAGAAAGAAAGAAAGAAAGAAAGAAAGAAAGAAAGAAAGAAAGAATAAGATGTCCAAGGTCATAATTTCCTAGGAGACAAGTCCAACCTGATTTAAATGACGGGGAGGGGGGGGTGGGGGTGTGGGGGGGTGGGGGTGTGGGGGGGGTGGGGGTAGGTGGGGGAGGAAGCTCATAGCTGTGTGATATTGTTTTAGCTTCTGTCCAGCAAAAGAGATAAGGTGGATTTCTGAGGAAGAAGATGAGATAAAAAATAATTTTATCATAAATGTATTGCTTAACCCATTTTTCAGAGAAGGAAGTTTTAGTCAAAAAAGACCCATCTTCCAAGCACGGCTAAGAACGCATTGGTGGAATGGCCTCCCTCCCTTCACTAATCCACCCACTCACCTGCAGTCCTTGCACTTCTGCCTGATGCCTGAACTTGACCTACAACTGACTGTTCATCAGAAAGTCAGATTTACAATTTTTTTTTTTTAAGAAGGGCGCAACTCACAGTGGCCCATGCGGGGATGGAACCTGCAATCTTGGTGTTATTAGCACCACGCTCTAACCAACTGAGCTAACCAGCCACCTCCAGGTTAACAATTTTTGAACCCCAGTCATTTAACTATTAACCTTCATCCACCAGGGCACCAGGACACTTTTGTTAACAAAGAAATCAGACTAAAAACTAAGATCTTTAAATGTTTTATTTTGTTGATTCTTCACAGAGCAAGGAATCAAAGTTAGAGATAAAATAAAATGCCAGTTAAATTCGGCAACTACCAACAACCAAAAACTTTAAACGTAAAATTCAAAGCAAGCTGCTGAAAGATCATAAAATAATCATGGGTGAAGTAATTTGTTAACGTCTGTAACACATCAAGACCGGTCACCTACGTAGTTCTTCAATTGCAAAGCGGCGAGAAGACCTGCCAGGCGGGCGCTCTGATCAAAGACCCCACATGCGAAGGGACAGCGCAGAAAAACATCCTGCCGTCGCCACCGCAGCGGGGACCGGCCGAACCGCTGGCGGTTTGGGGCTCAGGTCCCCCTCCTTGTCTTTTCATGAAACAGAACGTTAATTAGCGATCGTACTTTCTGACTTGACTGCAACTGCGAAATACCCAGTTAACTATTTTAGTAAACCGGGAACGCGGTCTGCGGGAAAGGCAGTTGGTTTTTCTTCTGAAGCAAGCTCAAATAAATGTTGGTTACGCTACCTTTGGGGAAGAGGGGACAAAACGGTGAATCTCGAGTTCTAAACCGTCCTTCTGGAAGACCCCAGCATTTAAGAGCGAATGATAACCAGGTGTACATAACCTGGTTATGTGATTCTCAAAAATCGCACTCTAATAGCCGGGGTACCAAAGCCGACTCACTTCCCAAACCAGCAAATCCCAGCGACCCTGGAGTTGTCATTGCCTTCTCCCGCGGAACCGCGATGCCACCCGTCGGGCTGCCGAGGGTCAGTCCATCTGCTATGTCTGGACACTCTGCACCGACTAACTGGTCTTTCTCGGCTTCCTGAGGTCAAGCAGCCTCCTTTGAGCTTGGCTGGTGGGGACCAGGATGCCTGCGACGTCTAACCGGGGAGAAGAAAAAGAACCCCTCCCCGCCCTCCGAGAGCAGCCCCTTGGTCGCCAGGCTCGGCAAATATTGCCCCCGTGAGCAGAGGCCTGCAGGGCTGGCCTCCCGCCGCACCCAGGGCGAGCACCACGCGGTAAAATCCACACCACCCACGCGAAGCGCACAACTCCTGGGACAGGGAGAGACATGCGCTGAGTGAGAGCGCGCCCTTGCTGCCCAAAGCAACTGGAATCCACCTAGAACCCCAACAACGTCGAGGCTCCGTGGAACATCCGCTCAGGTCACTCTAATTCCCCCGGGGTAGGGGCAGGGAAGGGAGCGCCCGATAGTTTCTTCCTCTGGGCGAAAAGGTTCGAAATGCGCTCCTTGCTGGACCCCACTCTCCCGGGGTGCAGGGCGCGGGGACGCGGAGAAGCTGGGTGGCGAGAGGCCGGGCGAAGGTCGCGCCAACGGCCAAGGGCCGGCCTTCACTTGGAGAACTGTGCTTGAACCGCGGCCAGGCCCAGGCCGGCGGGGACCAGGTGCGGGAACTTACAGACAGCGCAGGTGCAGAGGCCGGGGCCGCCCGGGCCGCCGCCCGCGCCGCCGCCGGGGAGCGAGAACTGGCCGCACGGAGGCTCCTCGAGCGCCAGCGACAGGTACTTGGCTGGGCGCAGCGCGTCGGGCGGCCCCACGGCGCCGGGCGCCAGCAGCACGGAGCCGGGCGCGGCGGCGAGCAGGGGCAGGCCGGCCAGCAACAGGCGCGGCGCGGCGGGCCCGGCGCCCTCGCCCAGCGCGCGGCGCAGCTCCTGCAGCGAGCTGCCCAGGAGCAGGATGTAGTTGCGGGCGAGCAGCAGCGTGGCGATCTTGGAGAGCTTGCGGCCCGGCGCGCCCTGGCAGTGCGCTGCCGAGTAGGGCAGGATGACCTCACGCAGCGCGTCCATGGCCAGGTTGAGGTCCTGCATGCGCTTCCGCTCGCGGCTGTTGATCTTGCGTCGCAGCTGCTGTTGCTGCTCTTCTTTGGCTTCTGCCTGGAGCCACTGCCCACGTGCGCACCGGGTCCCGCTCCCGTGCCCGGCGGGTCGCCGGGCGCCTCCGGCTTCTCGCGCGCCGCTTTGGGGAGGAGGGGGGCCGTCGTGGAGGAGGAGGAAGTGGAGGAGGAGGGATGCTGCCGGTAGCCCACCAGCTCGTACAGGGACGCTCCGAGCTGCACGTCTCCCGGCCGCTGTGGCCGCAGCATGGTCGCGGGGGCCGCGTTCACGCGCGCCTGGGAAACTGCATAGTACATCTGGGGGGTTGTGGGGGCGGTGGAGGGCGCCTTTCAGGAACGCCCCGGGGTGGGCCCTTGGGCAGGTTGCCCCTCCCCGCGGACCTGCGTGCGGGGAGCGGATGGCCGGCAGCAGTCCGCGCCGCACCCCTTTAAACCCGGCTTGGGAACCTGCGGGGCCCGGAGCCGCTGGGCGCAGCCAATCGGGGCGCGAGGTCGGGCGCAGGCGCGTCCTATTGGCCACCCCTCCTGGGCCCGCGCGGAGGTGCGGCTGGCCGCGCTCAAGGAAGTTATTGTGATCGCGGGTGTCAAAGGAGAAGCGCGGGGGAGGGAGGAGAGAGAAGGCGTCTTTTTGGCTGAAGTGCGGTTGTTCATGGAGTTCTGGTTGCATTGGTGAGGCTAAAACTCATGTACCTATCTCCTTCTCTCTGCCTGTACTTTTTGGTTCATGCATATATGTATGCATATTTGTTTATTTTAAATTGTAGTCAAATACACATAACATAAAATATACCATCTTAACTTAAAAAGATGTAGTTTTAAGTATACGTCTCAGTAGTGTTAGGTACATTCACGTTTCTGTGCAACCAACCGGCAGAACCCTTTTCATTTTGCAAAACTGTAACCGTACTCAATAAACAACAATTACCCATCTCCCCCAACTCCTGGCAACCACTATTCTTCTATGAATTTGACTACTCTTGGTGCCTCATATAAGTGGAATAAGGTATTTCTCTTTAGTGACCAGCTTATTTCATTTAACATAATATCCTCAATGTTCACCTAAGTTGTAGCATGTCAGGATTTCCTTTCTATTTAAGGCTGAATACTATTCCATTATATGCAGTATGCCACATTTTGTTTATCCATGAATGGACACTTGGGTTGCTTCCACCTTTGGGCTATTATGAATAATGTTGCTATGAACATGGGTGTAACATGTTTTTTAATACCTAATTTCCTGCCAGTGTTCAAAATAATTTTAATTTCTGCCAGGCTTTGAGAACTAAATTTCTGGGCTCAATGACCAGTAGAATTAGCTTGGTTGCTCCCCCTCTGGCACCTCCCTCTGATTAAAAGGTCTTTAGGGACTAACGAGCTTTTTGCATGGGATTTCTTTCCTCCCCAAAAGGGACTTGTGTTCATCCTATCAGTGACTGGACTCTTGCTTCGATAAAAATTCACATAGAGATTGGCCTCTCATCAGAAAAAAAGAAAAAGCAAAAACAAAAGTCCACCCAGACACTCCTATCGGCTGAGGATGGGACTGACTGAATTTTTCTCTTCCTCAAATAACATTGCTTGGTGGCTATGGAATTTTTCTACCCCAACACTAGTGCATGCTACTAGCTTGTCACCATCTCATGGCAAAATGGCATGGAGCAGAGGGCCTAAAAAAAAAAAAATCTAAATCTCTACCATTTATCTAAATCTCCACCATTCCATTAGGTAGCCAGCCCCCTGTGGCTATTTAAATTAATTAATTAAAATAAAATTGAGTTAGCGATGTAGTTCTCCAGTTGCACTAGTATTGCTTCATGTGCTTAGTAGTTGCAGGGGGCGAGTGCCCACCTATTGGACAGCACAGACAGAGAACATCATGGCAGAAAGTTCTACTGGACAGCGCTGGTGGCAAGTGCAACAGAAAGAAAATGAGCCTCTCTGTCTTGGTCCTCTTGTGTGTAAAAAGAGCTGCTGCTGAAGAGCCTGCACACCTTGGGAACTGATTTCAGCTCTGAGAGCCCTTAGGCTATGCCTGCATTGTTCTCGTTTTCTTCTGCCAATATTTGTCCCATAGGCTCACTCAAATCTCCGCTTCCAACCTGCAGCTCTACCTGTAACATCCTGCTCGTGCCTCAGGTTCAGCTCCAACAGTACTTTCTTCTCGAAGCCTTGGTGATTTCTCATCTTCTTCCTCTCCTGACGTTTGGCAAACCACTGATAACATTTCCTTATAGTCTAGATTGTGTTGTGTGGAGATCATCTCTGCATTTGGTTGTGATTGTTTTGAGGGCGGGGACCACCTGTTCATTTCTGCATCCTCCCAAAGCCCAACACTGTGCTTTACAACTACTGTGTGTCCTGGGGGTGTCTGAGATTGGTCTGAAATCTCCACTAGCTGACAGCTCATCCCTTGAAATGTGCAAACGCCCAATAGTGTTTTAATCCAAGAGTTTCCTATAGGTTTCACAGAGAAGGAATGTGGTAGGACCCCCCCCCCCCGCCCCAACCCTCAGGAGACCCTGACTTAACATGGTGTTGGGGGACTCGCATAGAGAGAGAGGAATAGGCCTGGACGGGAAGGAACTGTGTGCCCAAGCAGAACTAGACAGGAAAGAGAAAGACCAAGGAAATAGCCTTGAAAGTTTCAAGCAGGAAGGTTTAACACCTCACTAATTATTTCACCCTTTAAAGCAATCTGCTTCTCCAAGCATTTTTACAGACATTTGGTTCTCACATGGGAAACCTGTGAGTTGGGCATTTTTTAATCCCTGCTGTAGGTAGTGAAACTGAGGCTCCCAGAGGGTAGTGGGTTTCTAGGGTTGGCAGTGTGCCTTTACACAGGAGTAGCGGGCTTCTGGAATTCCCTCCAGCTAGACCAGGCTTCCAGGAAGCTGAGGATGGAGAGGCTTGGGGAATGGGTGAAAGGATGGAGGGGCCAGCCTAGGCCAATCCAGTATTGACCAGTTAATGGGTTCCAGCCATGTCCCAGAAGAGAGGGTTTCTAGGATCCCACATTCATGCACCCTACACCAGCCCCCTCTGGCAATGCCCACCTTCCCTCTGACGACCCCTCTGTCTAGTAGCTGAGATGCCAGATTGAGGCAAGCCCCCAGCTTCTTCCTCTGCCCACATCCTAGGCAGGTGCCCTGGCCCTTACCCTGCCAGGAGGAAGAGGAAGACAGACGCTAGACCTGGGGTAGAGTAGCTTAAGCAGCACCCTTTACATTTCCCATTCACAGGCATGGGCACCCCAGGAATCAGATAAGGAAACAGACGTGATACTCTTCTTCCAAAATAGTTTCCTTCCCTCTTTACTGGGGGTATCTCTGAGGGTTTTCAGACCTTGACCTCACTACAGCTCCATCTTAGGGAAGAACTCCTCCCTTCCCCTGGCCAAGGACACTGTCAGTTGGAAACACTGGCTGGTGTGTGTTGAAGTGCTTTTGGTGGAGACCCAGAAGACCGCTGCGGGTGGTCTTGCAGGCCCAGCATGGGCACAGGATTTGGCACTTGTTGAAGCTGGTGACTTGGATAGCCCCTTCTGCTGGACCGGAGCTCCAGTGGCATGCAAAGTGTGACAGCTGGCAAGGGCCAGCCAGTCATTGCAGCCCCTGGCAGGAGCTCTGTGGGCTGTCTCAAGGGGAGGCAGCTGCCGTGGCGTCCCACATTCAGGACATACTTGGGGAAAAACTGTGTCCACCATAACAACCCCTCTTGTCTTTGCCTAAAGGGGCTTGTGTGTGTGTGTGTGTGTGTGTGTGTGTGTGTGTGTGTGAGAGAGAGAGAGAGAGAGAGAGAGAGAGAGAGAGAGAGAGAGAGAGAAAGGGGGTGCCTCCTTTAACCCAAGGAGGTGTTCGTCTCAGGCTCCCTTTTCCCTGTATGGAAACCTAAGGTGTCTCCCACCCATTCCCCAATCCTGCCACCCACCCTTGCTTTGGGTGAAGAAGCTTGCGCCTTTGAAATAGCAGACAGTGGGGACCCAAAGCCTCAGGGGTGGGGGTGGGGGATGAGTAGAAACATGTGTTTGGGATGTAGCGCCGTCCACCTCCTCTGTAAGCACAGACAGGCTGTGCCACTGCAAAGCCTGTCCCCTACTCCGAGCGCCCTGCTGTCACCCAGGACACTGTCCTCTTGCAGAAGGCCAGCTAAGTATAAATTTGTCTTTGCTAAAACGTGCTGTTTAAACTGGCTGGAGCTTGGACCTGTAATGAAATAATGGAGTTCAGTTTATAAAGTTCTACTTTCTTCTAGGAAAGGCAGAATTCTTTGGAAAGTTTCAGTTACCGAAGGGGTGTTGAGCTTCGCTCTGTCACTATGGGCAGTGACAGCTACGTCTAATGTTTGCCTACATTATGCTCCCCTATCCCATCCAAACATAACTCTGTCTGGAACACGGAAGAGAGGTAAGATGCTTAGCTTCCCTCTGAGTAGAGGAGAGGAGGAGTAGAGAGAGAAAATGGGAAGAGGAAGTGGTTTACCCTTTGGTAAGTGTTCTTGGATGGAGCAGAGTTCCTTACAGGCATTCGGTCCTTTTCACTTGGGGGCCTTCTCTGCAGAATCTAAGTCACTCTTAGAAACAGTGCAGGTTAAATAAAGATTCCTGCTGGAATATCTGAAAGAATACGAATGAGGTTCATTTGCAAAAGAGAGTGCAAGTTAATCATGTTGTTATGAACTGATGCAACCGTGTAGTTATTTACAATGTTTTTTAAAGTGACACAGGCGTCCCAGCTGTCCTTACTTCCAGGGTGGAAGGACACTGATCGTAATATAGTGTTCTCTGTTCTGGTTAAAACACTAAAAATGGTCAAATAGAGCAGGTGTATTTTATAAATATTATAGGGAGTTTTATACTAGTTTATTTTAAATAAATGTCATTTGGATCTGATATTGATAAAGTTTACTACTAAATATTATTTCGAAGTCCAGATTTCCCCTTTGAGTTTTTGTTTGTTTGTTTGGTGTGGAGAAAAATTAAAAGGAAAGAAAAGTAGGAAAATAAACTAGGTGGCACCTGAGGGGTATTTTTTCTTTTTTCTTTTTTTTAGACTCTTAATAATAGCTTTATTTGGCTATTGGTGACATAATTAAAACAGTCAGGCATATCCTTTTTTTTTTTTCAAACTCCGGATAACCTAACAGAAATAGAAATTTTCATTGCTTCTGTGAATACCAAATACTGAAATTCAATATTTCATTTGCACTCTATACTAATACATTTTAATGCCTCGCACTGTCTATCTGAAAACGAATTTTCTCTAAAAGAAACTTCCAATAATCATTGTGAAAGCATTATAAAAAGAGAAATACATCTTTTTGTTTTAAAGACGATTGGAGATAGTTCCTGCAACACCAAAACTCAAAGGCATATCGGCAGAATTTGGGACAGAGAAATGGGAATGTAATTAACAGAGATCCTCTGAGTAAATGTGATAAGATTAACTGTGAATTAAGATATGTATATTAGCACATGCAACTTGGTGTCTGAAGGGTTGGTTTGGGACAGAACAAAAATATTCTCTGAGTCTCTCTGAAGTCAGGAGCCAGAGCCAAATGTTCCAAAGGCTTACACTGATACAATGAAAAGAGACAATTTGCTTGGAAGGCTGTGGCTAATTTATAACACAATGTCCAATGTCATGGTTAGTTTTGTTGCAGAAATTTGGCAGTTTAACCCAGAGTCTCAGGCAGCCTGAAAAGATGCGAGTGATTCTGGCTGCAGCATCTCTCGCTTGCTAGATGTTCCAAATGGTTCAAACAAGCCCTTTCATAGAGACGCGGGGCCAAGTGTGCTGAAAGGAATGAGGAGAAACAAAGGTGGCTCTGAAGTCATTTCCCCCGCACTGGGTCCAGCCATCCGGTTTCACTCTTTCCCCATTGAACAGGCAGAATGCAACAGGAAGAGTGGGGAAGAAAGAGAACAAACAAGCCGATGTGTTTGGGGAGAGAATGGAGAGAGCCTGGGGCACTGAGCTGCTAAACTTTCATTCTAGGTTTTCAGAAAGGAGTGAATGATGAATTATAGAAACCTGAAAGGTAATAAAATATGGGTCACTGAAGCGCTGAGGCCAAGTTCCTAAAACACCTGCAGAGACAGAAGGTTCTGGAAGTCAGTATGGCCCTGCAGTCTTCCAGGCAGACTCCCTGCCCAAAGCACAGAAGGGAACTGTTCAGAAGCTCACCTGTTGTTTTCCCTTGGCTTGAAGTCCTTCCCTGTCTGCAAGAGCCAGCGGCTGGATCTGTCTCCAGATTAGACCACGGGGAGGGGGGGGGGCGGGGGGGGGACGGGCAGAGGGGAAGAAAGGCAGTGTGAAGATTTCCCAGGGTGCAGTTAAGGAGACTGGGAGACTGGAGCTGGGAGCTGGGAGGCCACTGACTTCCTCTCCCGAAGACAAGATGCTCTGACCTGGAAATAGTAACTCAGATGGTGAAGACTATCCTCATTAAACATGCAAGAATCTTCCCCTGTAATATTCTAAGGCTTTTTGGCTCAAAGGCTCAACCCATTTATATCTTACAAAGAAGAGTCCTAATCACTGGATTGGGGATAAAAGCCAGTCTGTAGCCGTAGCTATACTCATTTGAGCCTCAGTTTCCTCATCTATTAAATGGGAATAACAGTATTTCTCTCCTAGGGTTGTTATGAAGATTAGAAGGAAACATACATAAGGTGCCTTCCACTGAGTCCCTGGTACCTAGTAGCTGCTTAGTAAAATGACAACAGGAGTTCCTGTTTATGCACTTGCCACATGCCAGGCACCATGGAAAGACATGTCTTTTATAGTTTTCATTCAGACTAAGGCAGTGTCTCAGTTTTGTTTGATTGTGGTGAGAAGTAAGTAAGTTGATACCCATGAGATACCCTGAGAAGAATGCATAGCACTATGTTAGCTGTTATTATTGTTTTATTAACCTCCGCTATGAGTTGATTGTGTCCCCCAAAATTCACATTGAAGCACCTCAGTACCTCAGAATGTGATCTTATTTGGAAACAGGGTCATTGTAGATGTAATTAGTTAAAATGAGATCATTAGGGTGAGCTGACAAGAATAGTGTGCTTAAAATAAGCCTTCTTTCTTCATCCCTGTCACTTGGGCACATAGATATTTGAGGGGATCTCAACCATGTTTAAAGAAAGAGCCAAATTGGCTTTGGAGAAAAGGATGAGGAAATGACCCAGGGCAGCCGTCCTACAGTACAGGAGGACTACACTTTGGCGAGTGGACAGACACAGAAGGATGGACCTGAGACCTGGGATTTTTCCTGTCCAGGAGGCTGTGGGTAGATGGGCGAGACATGGAGAGAATGGGGCTGGGTCGATGTGTGTAGAACATGGTCCAAGCCCATCCTTCTGGGGGGCCCTGGCCCCCGCCCTCTGCCTGGAAACCTCAGCCCAGTTCTATCACTGTTGAGTTCTCTGTGCAGATATGAACCTCTAAGAGGCCGTCTCAGACCACGCACCCTAAAGACACCCCTCCCCACCAGGCGCTACCACTTCTGTGCACCAGTCACTGTCAGTCCTCTCTGCTTTATTCTCCATCGTACTAACCAACAGCTAAAACGGCCTCATTACTTACTTGCCTACTTATTTATACGTGTCTGTTTTCTTCCACAGTTCAGGCGGGGGGGCTCCACTGTATCCCACTGCCTTGAACAGGCTGGGCCCCTACTGGGTGCTCAATGAATGTCTGAATGAATGAGTGTAGAGGCCGCATCTAGACGGACTGACCAAGCTCACCGAATGCTCTCTGGTTGCACAGTCCTGTGCCAGGCCCTTGAGAAACCGTGGGCTCCCTGCCTTCTAGTAATTTATAATCCACTTGAGGATATGAGGTACACACGTGGGCACACCTGACCTGCAATATCAGGTTCCACGGCCTGGGTGAGCGGGGAGGCCTACGAGTGGGAGCCGGGGGAGGAAATTGGATCTGCTGTGGACTATAGCACCAAAGCGCCGGGGACCTCGTTAAAGCACAGCGTCCAGATTCATGAGCCTGGGTGGAGCGACATGGTTCCCTGTAATCAAGCGCCCAGGGGCTGCTGACGCTGCTGTCTGAGGACAGCAGGGCTTTGCTTTAGATGTTTAGAAGAGGGAGCGATTGCTCGCCACCGAGGCCTGTGGAAGGAGGGTTTGGCAAGCAGAAGGGCTGGGTGGATTAGGGGTTGAGAAGGGCACAAGCAAAGCTGGGGGGTAAGGAGAGCAGGAAACAGGCCATGACAGCTGGAGTGGAGAATGGGAACAGGATGGAAAGATGAGGAGGAAGGGAGAGGGAGGGGGCAAAGAAGGGGTAAAATAGGGAACTCCCTGCCCCAGCCACCATGATGCCCTGCCTCCCTCTGCAATCTTCTCTTTTTCAATGCAGTTCCTAGAAGGATTGAGACACAGGTACACTGCCTTCCTCTGCTCTGTCATTCGGTCAGAACATGTTTTCAGAAATGTCACAACCTGACATTGCCCAACAGGGCACCGTGGGGGCAGCCCAGCAAGCTCTGTGCAAGCTGCTGCCACCAAGCCCAGGGTTTGTGGGCAGATGCTCTGCTCTGGTGGCCAGTTCTAACCAGCTGGAATGGGTGGGTTCCCTTCCGATGAATACACTCCCATTTGTGTTTTGCAAATCATTTTCATATCTGTTATCTCATTTTAGCCTTACAGTATCCCTAGGAGGTTGGGAGGGCACCTGCTCATTTTGCAGGTGAGGAAACTGAGGCCCAGAGAAAGTCGGGGCCAGCCCAGTATCACTTGATGCAGAGCCCATACGAAGACAGGAGGGGATGAGCTGTTCTCCGTTTTTTTCCCCTACGCCACTTGCCTCAATGCTCATATGTGTTAATGTGTGTGTACAGGATTAGGGACCAGCAGGTCTCCTATCAGAGGGAGTCTGCCCAGAAGTTTGTGGAGTGATGACCTCTTCGTCACCAGATCTCTTGTCAGGATGGGACCCCGTCTAGCCGAATGTTTGCTGGAATGCCAGCATATTCTAGAATCTCCTGAGGGTGGGCTTAGCCTCCATCAGATCCTCCCCTTTCCTGACCTAAAGGCAGGGAAAGGGGTGCAGCTGTGGCAACTGGCACTGCTTCCCACATTGCATGGAGGCTAAGGTCAGGGCCAATTTCATGCGCCTTCTTCCCCTATTATGACCTTTGTTTCCCTGGCGCATGGCAGCTGCTTGTCTCCAGATGAGGAGACAGGAAGTATTATATTGTTGTTTATAACACTCAAGAAAAGCAATAACACCATTATTAGCTGACTTGATTCTGCCCGATTTTAATGATGGATCCATTTAAAGTGATATAGGGCGTGTAGGACAGGCTTTCACTTGCTTTGGTAGAGCAGGGACTTGCCTGTGTTTTTAGATTCTTGTACACTCATCAACAAAGCAGGATTTGTGCCCTTTATCAAAGAAAAGGATTGAGACTCGTCAGGTCTGAAATCCTGGGGTGCTGAGAGTGTCAGGGGTTAGGAGGGTAGTGCTGCGGGTACTAGCCTGGATCAAAACTGTGCCTCTGGCAAGGACTGGAGTGTCACCTTGCCCCCTGCTCTGGGCTTGGCTCGAGCCAGCTGGGCCACTCCCATGGCCTACTTTTTGGTCTCCTCCATTGCAGGCCCCGCTTGCTCTGAGCTGGTGTAACATTCAGGGCAGAGGGGCTGCTGCTGCTGGAGAGGCCCCCCTGGGATGTCCTCTGGGGGGGGCAGCTCTTCTCTGTCACCCCCTTCCCTATATACTACTCCTAGGCCTGCAGTGGTGTGGCCTCAGGATATGTCCATGGGCCTCTGATGGTTTGCACCACACACATCATACTCAACAGCAATCACTCCGAACCCCCACCCCGCCCGCCATCAAACACTTCTTTGCACCAATATCTACTACCAGCTTTATTCTGTGCTCTTTCTATCCTTTCACCTTGCTAATCTCTCCAGCTGCTCTCCCCATTATTACACACCGTAGCAATCCCAGCCCCAGGCCCTAATCTTGTCTCCACAAACCCACCCCCTGCCCTCCTGTTAACAGAACTCACCCTCTTCAGAATAATTTATTTTTCATTCGAGCTTACCCTTGCAACTTATCACTATACTATCTTCTACTCAAATGCAGCACTTTTGCCAAGAGGACACCTGGAGAATTCTCTTATTACACCAAGAAGAGATGCTAAATCTGGTCACAAGAAAGGCAGGCATCGTGAGCTGGACAACCCCCCCACCCATATGTGTCCACTCTATGTATGGGCCCTTCCTATGTTTGTGGCCAGTTTCCTTTGGTGTCCCTTTTCCCTATCCTCACATCTGTCTACCTTCCCACTGTCACCTGGTGATTCTTACGTGTCTCTTATGTGTCATTAGGCCTTGGACAGGTGGAAGGGGCAAAGGTACAAGGGGTCCTGGGTTGGGTCTCAGGCCATGTGGTCTCTTCTAAGCTCAGTGGAAAAGGACTGGACTGCAGACAGGTTCTCGGCCCTCAGTACCCAGGTACGATTCTGTGTGTGTCACTTACCATGTCGCTCCCCCATTCTCACTCTCCTTGTCCCTTCCCCTGGGATGCTGCACGGATGTTGGAAATATCTCCCCACCTTGAGCCTGCACCATGGCTGCACGTCGTGGGAGACGGTACTGAGTGGGAGATGCTGTCTGTCGGGGAATTAACTGGTCTTTCATATTACGTCCTGATGGTCAAATCTTGATGTGTCCAGGTCCCTATGATCATGGTCTAAACCAGAGCTGCCCCTGGATGCTCAGACTGAGGCAGCCTGTCCTGGGTGCATGCTGTAGGCACGCCACTCGGGGGTCCTTCTGGCTGTGTCCCTGTACCTGGGGCCCAGGGGGGTGTCTGCCCAGAGCTTGCCCCCGTTCCCCACCCCATGCCTGTGCATGATGCCTGCAGTGCAGGGCAGAGCTGGGCTGGGGAGACATGGGGCAGGGGTACAGACCAAGGGCCTTATTTCTGCTTTTCTCCTGGCCCCGCCATGTTAGGAATACCCCAGTCTGACCTTTCAGCTAGTACTTTCTTCTGAACACATGACCAACACCCCAGCTTCCGCCGGTGAACACAGTATGGGACTACTCCAGCCCCCATTTGTCACAAAACGGAAATCAGGTCAGGTCAGTCCTTTTCACTCAAAAGCTTTAGGAGGCTTCCAACACACTTAGAATGAAACCCAGAGGCCCCCAAAGCTCTCCGATGCACCTCCCAGAGCCTTTGTGCTTGTGGAAGCCGGCTGCCGCTTTAGAAGTCCAGTGACTGTGAGAGGGCCACGTGGGCGAGAGGCCCTGAGACTACAGGGGGGTCTACCGGCCTCGTCCTGGGCCCGAGGTTACTCGGCTCCAGCCACACAGGCCCGTGGTCCTTCCTGTAACACCAGCCTCATCCCTGCCTCGGCACCATCGCTCTCGCCATTTCCTCTCCTTGGAGCATCTTCCGCATCCATACCTCTGGAGGCCTCTTCTCCAGTGTCCTCTAATTGGAGCTGCCTTCCCTGACCCCCAATACGTGACCGTCACCCCTTCCCCTGTGAACTTGGTTTCCTTCCCTACTTAAAATTATACATATTTTTGTTTTCGGGGCCTAAAACTTTGCCTGAGACGTATACAGCCCTGGATAAATGCTTATGGAGGAAAGAATGCTTATGAAGGGAGGAAGGGAGAAAGGAAGAAGGGAGGGAGGGATGAACGAATCCCAGCCATCATGTCCCTTCCTCACCATCAGACTTTTCTTGCATAAAAAGTGATATCTTTGCCACACTTCTTCTACAGATGCTCGTGCGACTTTGGGGGAAATAAATGTCCACAGTGGATATAGTAACAGACGCCTGTTCCCTCCTCTGTTCCTCTTTTCCCATTTGTGGGGGGCTCCCCTTGACCACTGTCTTTTCTTTCCTGGTGCATCGCACAGCCTCAGACAGATAGTGCTGTCTGCAGCCAGCCTCCTTTTATCACTGGATGCCAAATCCTGTGGGGGACGGACTCCAGCCTGCCACGAAGGTGGCTATCCCTTCTACTTTCTTCTGTGGACATGGGCAAGGCCCCACTGAGAGTCCGGGCACTACACAGCCTCTCATTTCTCATTTCGGACTTCCCCCTGGGGCTATTATCTGGCTTGAGCAATTGCTTTCATGCTACAAAACGCTTTTGTTCACTTTTGCACCAGGGAGAATTTTATATCCTTGGCTGGATGATGCCGTCAATAGGCACCTATTGCCAGTGCTCCTGGGTGGCTGAGAGCAAACTGCTAACCCTCAGGATCTTCAGGAATAATAAAATAATAAAAATAACAAGCCACTAACTTTGTTCTACCACAATATCTAATTGAAACATCTCCCAACCCTTTTTTGTGCATGACTCTTGTCTGCGTTTCCTAATTAGGAAAAATGTTTCCATGGGCTTGACTCACTGACCACAAGCAACAAGAAAAGCTCTCTTGCCCTTTGGGTAGGGGATGTGGATTTGGCTAGGTTTATCAGTATTAGGTTCACTTTCATAAAACAGAAAATACCAAAAAAAATGTTCTTTTCCTCTCTTGTATAAGACATCTGGGGATAGGCAATGCCAGGTCTGCTATGGTGAGTCCCTCTAGCTTTTCATTCTACTATCTTAATGTTTGGCTTCCACCCTCAAGATCACCTCACAGTCCAGAATGGCTGCTGGAACTCCAGCCATTAGACCTGCATTCCAAGTGGTAGGAAAAGAATGACAGAGGGCAAAGCAGCTCATCATCCAGCTAAATCAGCATCCTTTATGTAGTTTTCCCAGAGGGCTTATCTAATACGTCCACTTTGGTCTTATTAACCAGAATTTATTAATCACATGGCTGTACCTAGCTGCAAGGGATGCTGGGGAATGCAATCATATGTCTCAGCCCATTGTAACCCTAAATAAAACCACGGCTCTGTTGCCAAAGAAGAAGGGGAGGTAATAGGTGACGAAGTGAGGATGAAGTGCTGATAGAGCAGGAGGAGAAAAAGGACAGCAAAGAAGAGGGGACTTCTGTGCTGTGGGGCTGCTCCCATGGAGCCAACCTTGGGTGGTAGGTCTCTGCTCTCTCCTGCCCCATGGGCTCCGCAGAGCCTCCCTCCCTGGTCTGCTTTGTTTAGCCTCCTCCTTTCTCAACTCCATTCCCAGCAAACTTCTGCCACTTGCTGCACTCAAGAAGCAGTTGCTACCCTCCAGAGCTCTCTTGCTCCTGTGGGGTCATGTTACCTGTTTGTCTTGGGTACATATCAGCCTCTCAGCTGCCCTCAGTAAGGAAAGGGGCCCCAGTCTGGCAGCAGCAGCCCCTCCACTACCTGGCTTGGTTTTGATCATTGTTTTTGGTGACTGTTGGGCTTCCTGTATTATATCCTCTTGTGTTTGTCCTGCAGAAACAACAGCGTAAGGCGACAAACTTGGAGGGATCCCCCACTGAGTAGGGCTACACTCCCATTCTCAATCTTCTGGGAGTATTGCTTCTTAGACAGGACAGTAGGACCCACAAGTGGCTTTGGGGAGGCAGGGGAGTGTGTGTCTCTGTCTCCCTCTGTCTCCCTGTCTCTATTCATCCCCACCCCAATTCCCTTAAACCTTGAGGAATCTAAGTGGGATGGAAGGGGCTCCCCTGGAAAAAGAAAGATGGTCTCCACCTCCAGGAGGTGGCCTCAGGACAGCCAGGAAGGGAACCCTGGACTGTGTCCTGTCAAAAAAGATACGTTGAAGTCCTAACCCCCAGTACCTCAGAATGTGACCTTACGGTATTTCCCAAAAAATAAGACCCAGCCAGACCATCAGCTCTAATGCATCTTTTGAGCAAAAATTAATATAAGACCCAGTCTTCTTTTACTATAATATAGGACTTGGTGTAATATAATATAATATAATATAATATAATATAATATAATATAATATAATATAATATAATATAATATATGTAATACCGGGTCTTATATTAATTTTTGCTCCAAAAGACGCATTAGAGCTGATTGTCTGGCTAGGTCTTATTTTCAGGGAAACCCGGTATTTGGAGATAGGGTCTTTACAGAGGTAATTGAGTTAAATTAGGTCATTACTATGGGCTCTAATGCAATATGACTATATCCTTCTACAAAGGGGGGACTCAGAGACAGACACACATGGCGGGAAGACGGTGTGGAGAGACACAGGCAGAAGTCGGCCATCTATAAGCCCAGGGGAGAGGCCTGGTGGGAGATTCTGCCTTTACAGCCCTCAGAAGGAACCACCCTGCCCACACCGTGCTCTTTGACTGCTAACCTCCAGGACTGTGAGAACATACATTTCTGTTGTTTAAGCCGCCCAGTGTGTGGTACTTTGTCACGCAGCCCTAGGAAACATACGCAGTGTAGAATGGCTTTTCCGGGGAAAAAACTCTGACTTGTTTCTAAGAGTGTGTAGAGGGAACCGGAGGTAAACAATAGGGACATTATTGTTTCTGCCCCCCATTTTCCAAGGAGAAGGCAAGGCATGGGCTAGGACTCTGTCCCCCGTCTTGGTCTGTCCCCGCCCCCCCACTCCCATTAGTTTAAAGTGAAATGATAAGAATTGAAGTTGCTTTTAATATTAGCCAAGTCTAATTGAGCTTAGAGTTGCTTGATCCGGGGCGAGGGGGGGTAGGGGCCGGGGCGGCCTTCCGCCTACAAGTCGACCTTCTGTATGTCCACTTCTGCTGTTTGTAGCTCCCCAAATACATCATTCTTTGTGTTGAAAAATAGGGTGCATGTGGCCTAGCAGAGCCAGACCCAGCCTGTCTCCGAGAAGCGGGGGAAAGCTCCCTCGGGCCTGGCAGTTAGCTGCAGGTGACAGTCCTGACCAGTCCGGGAGCCGATGAGAAGTTCATAGGCTGTTAATACACTGGAACCAATTGGTGAATGCGGGCTGAGTGTGCGGGGGCCCAGCGGGGCCACAGGTCCTTGGGAGAGCTTACACTTGTGCTGCCTCTGTCTGCATATAACGGGAGCATGAAAGCGCCCGGCCGCTCTTGGCGTTTGTTACACTGAATAGACATATGTCCCTCACACTGGCACGGGGAATATCTAATTAAGCGACACAATGATTGCTTATGCCCGGGGCTGTCACAAACAAGGCTCTGTCACTCTCCTTGGAGAACCACAAAATGGGAGCTCGCTTTTAGTGCATGATAATGAATATATTTGAAATATATTAGAGTTGATTTAGATCCCTCATTCTCCCCCCTTACAAGAAAACACAACAACAAATGCTGTGCTCCCAACAATGTTTTAAATCCCACGATGGGAGTGGGGCTCGGGGTGGGGGTGAGAGAAGCTCTCAGTGAAGCTCGGTTTGTTGCTGACCACGTGCTACCGGTATAACTTGCTTTCCTGTTTTTCATGAATGAGTTAGGATCTTAGCGGTGGAAGTTGTATTTGGCTTAATATTAACAGAAATGGTTGCGTCTGCTGCATGGGAGCCAACACGTTCAAGGGTTTTAAGGAGTGAAGGTGTTTTACTTGTGTCAGCCTTCCCTTCCCTCACTTTAGTATAACGGGGACCCATAGGGAAACTTTATTTTCTTCAAAGCTGAATGATTTTTGTACATCCAACTGAGGTACTATATCCCATTTAAGACTCATGTTGCTGCTTTATAAAATGGACTGTAGTTTTGAACAGAGGACACATTTCGTCTTGGTTTAGGACCTAAGAAACGATTCTTCCTCGCCGGCCACTGTCATGGCCAGCAAGAAACTTGGATGCCGGCCAAGGAAGTGGGGACAGTGAGGAGCCGCATGGCTGGGATGTGGAAACCTGTGACAGCCACCTCAAAGAGACTCTCATTGCCAAGAGCAGCACTGGCCACACCATTTGCGGGGCCTGGTGCAAAATGAAAATGGGGTCCCCTTGTTGAAACATCATTAAGGATTTCAAGATGCTGAGGGCAAAGCATTAAACTGGGTTCAGGGCTCTTCTGAGTGGGGGACCCTGTTTTACCTCATGGGTCGCACACCCATGAAAAGAGCCTACCAAGAGCCATTTTTCTGTCCTCAATGGGGAGAAGGGGGAAGAGAAGGAGGAGACGAGAAACGATATTAAATCCTGGTGTTTATACAGCCCACGAGCCCAGAGAAGGTACACAGTTGAGATGAAATGAAGCGAAAAATGGACTCCACATTTATTTTGCTCATCCTCCCCAGGTTAATGTGAAGACTACAGCAAGACTGGCAACATTGGCAGCTGTGTTTTGAGGACATTTTTGTGCTTTTCTCACTCAAGGTGTAAGACTGTCCTTTTTTTTTTGCTTTCCACTCAAGATTCTATCAGTTCAGAGAACCTCTCTCCTTATAAGAACTATGCATTTGATGAACCAATCAGAATTCTGGGGAGAGAAATAAAGATGCAGAATTCCTGCCTTCTCCACTGAACAAAAAATAAAAGCCTTGATTAGTAGTTGCCCAGCTGTTGAGAGCCCTGGCTGTGGTTGGCTTTTGCCTGGCTGGGCAGTTGGGCTGCCCTTGCTCGTGGCTTGTCTGTCTCTTGTTTGCTGTATTCCTATTACACGTACACAGATGAGGCAGCCTCCAAAGCCCCGCTTCTTCTGCCACGGACCCTTGCCCACCCCGTACTCTCTGTGGAAAATGACTCCATTTTGGCTCTGCCCATGAGTCAATGTCCACAGGAAAATGGGCTTGTTTTCCTCCGGGCAGGGGAGTTGGAGACCTATTAGGTTTTTGTTTTGTTTTTTTAATTGTGGTAGAAGAAAACACCTAACATAAAATTTACCATCTAAACCATTTTTAAGTGTACAGTTCAGGTGTGTTAACTTTATTCATGTTGTTTGTTGTACAACAGATTGCTAGAACTTTTTCACACCTGTTGGGTTTCTAAGCTCCATCATGACGACCCCACAGGCACCAGATTGCAGACATCCTAAGGAAAGGAAGAGCCCTTAGTGGAGGCACTTAATAAATGTCCTTAAATAAATGGGACACACTATGCTGTGTAACTAAGGCCTCGTTTATGACCTTTGTCTCGAGGCCCCAGACAAAATTTGTGATACATTTTTTGTGGCCTTTTGAAATTTGTTCATTTACCAAAGGAGAGAGAGGAACATAAAAAGACTTTTTAGGCACTTGGATTATCTGGTTTGTTTCTGTCGGCAACTCTGCATTTGATTTCTAAATCATCTCCTGACCCCGTCGTATTGAACCTTAATACTTAGGGAGCCTCAGCAACCTCCAGCTATCCCAGGGCTTAGTCCAGTGCTTGGTATACAGCAGGTGCCTCATAAGTATTTGATGAGTGAATGAGTGACTGGATGGGTTTTCAGAATGAATGAGGAGGAGGAAGGATTAATGAAATCAATGAGTGATCTCTGAACCCCACTTACACCAGTGGCCTTGTGAAGGGACGCAGGAAAGGACAGACTGTGCACAGGGCCAGGCAGTCAGAGACCCCTGGCCTGGGAGGATTCGCCTTTGGGACGAAAGGAAACAGAAAAGGGAGGTCTGAGATGGAGGTTGGGGCATCTAGAGGAAAGGCCAGCGTTGTTTAAAAGCAGCTGAGAGTTGGTCTGAATGATGCCACATAAGTGCCAGATGAGGAAGGTGGTTAGGCAGGGCTGGCAGGAGCTGCAAAGCCTCATGGGAGGAAGTGTTGCAGGGAGGGCAGAAATTGACAAGAGGTCTGGCTTATAGACCCAAAGTTATCTGGAGAGAAATTCAGAGGTGGGGGTGGGATGGCATACTAGTAAATTATGAGAGAAGCAGGGACAGGCATTAGAGCATTTGGGAACACGAACCTGTTTGTGTTTTGGCTGAAATAGAGCAGGATTTGCATGTTTATACACATCTTTTCAAGAAAATAAAAAAAGAGCCTGGAAGCATTTGCAAGGAATCCTTATGAGGACACCCTGGAGGGAATGAGGTTTAGGCTAAGGAGCAAGAGAGCACCTCTTATTCAGAGACAGTGTGTCTGCAGCCTCAAGGCCGGAAAAGCAAAACTGTAAGTTCAGCCTTTTTTTTTTTTTTTTTCCAAATCATTTCCCAACCTCACTAAGGACAAATGGTCCAATTCCAGGGGTGGAACAAGAAGCTGCTGCTTTTTCTTCTACATGAGCATGTGGGTTGTTAACAATGAAGCAACTCACACGGTATGGAAGCTTCAGTGAGCCCCCTTACACCCCTAGGATCCGGTGGGGAGACAGGACCCAGCCAAGGAGAGGTGTTAGAAGCACACTTGCTTGCCACTGCAGTGGGGTTTCTGAGCTCACCATTGGTGGAGAAGAATTGGGGGAGTGGTTGGCAATTCACCCCCCAAATGAATTCACTATATGGGCCTGTGGGCCAATCACATCCTTTATCTGGGCCTCAGTTTCTTCATCTTTGAGATGGGGTCATTGGAGTAGCTCAGTGGATCAGAATTCTGGAAGCAGCCCCTAGAGACGATGACTCATTAGGTTTGGGGTCTAACATCCCTGGCACAGATGTTAAGAACAAACCAACAAACCACCCAGATGGTTTTGATGCACAGTCAGGCTTTAGAGCTGCAACATTAGGGTGCACGTCTTACTCTGTACGAGTTGACTTTGCTCTTTCCATAGTCAGAAGGATGCCAGAGCTCTCTGAGCAGAATAAACCCGAGGTGGACTAACTTTTAGCACCCGGCAATTCCATGTTCACATCTGATTCATCTTTGCAGGCCAATTTAAATCCCCATCCCTCTAGGGCTTCCCTACCTTTTGGACCCCTCGTCTGTCCTTTCTCTTTCCATCTCCTAAATCATCCATTATACATCCGTTGTCTCATACGTGTAGAATAACATTATCCGGTGTTATCATCCACCCGTTGTCTCTTTAACTGGCCTTCTAGAAGGGCATGAACCTCACTGGGAGATGCCTGTCTCCCTCCAGGCCTGACACCATGGTTACGGACTTAAATTGGACGGCTCTCAGGTGGTGCTGGCCGGGTCATCGAGCCATCACAGTGCGGCTAATCACTGCTTTGCTTATTGTCAGTTCAGCTAAGTTAGCAGCTGCTCTTCGATCCTTTTCAAGGGGGCATGATATTGTTTATTAATTTTAGTCACCTTCATGCAAATCTCCTCTGCATTTATACCTTGTGACTTCATTAGCCTGAAGGCGAGGGTTAGGTTTGTTCCATGACTTGTTAAATTTCTCGAATTATATGTATTTTTGGAAACTTTCTGCTTTGATTTGGAAAAGACTCTGTGACATCCACACTCCTGGTAAGAGTCATGCTTTTCTTACCTACCCATTGTTAATTACAATTTCTCGTCTCAGAAAAAAAAAGGAATGAACACCCGAAATTAGGAACCTACATATGGAGAAAGGCGGAGATAGAGTTGGGGGCATCAGGGGGGAGGGGGAGGGGACGAGGGATAGGGGAATAGAGCCATATGTCACACAGAGAGAGCCTGCTTCTACTGTATCACATTTCCTTGTTTTCCAGTCTCATCTCTCTCCTCTGTTATTGTTCTATAGTCCTTTTAAAAATCACAGTAAATACCAGCTAGAATGTGGACACGATGGGGCAGGAGAACGCCTGCTTGAGAAGGTTTGGAGAGAGAAACATACTGTATATCATCTTGCAGGTGTCAAAATCTGGTGCCTAACCCTTGCTTTCTAACAGAATTTTCCTGAATTTCTAAGTGAGTCTGCTCACTTGTGCAGGTCATGCCGCTAAGTAAAGTTTCCCTCTGATAAGGTGGATTCTGGATGTTTATAGTGCAGCTTTAAAAGCAACCAGGGTCTTTCTAACTACAGAAGTGAGGTTTGTTCAGTTTGTGGGCAGCCCTGAAATAGACGTGACTCTTGTATCTGCACCAATGCGTCTATACATAGACTCCCGTCACTGTTTTCTTCTCTCACTTTCCCCTTGTAAACTCTTAATCACCCAGCAGCGTAAGTCACAGTGGAAATTAGACTCCTACTAAGAAGACTGTAAGCGGGGGATTCTCTTTTTCTCTTGTCAGTGTGTACAATGGACCTTCCGCCGCTCTGAGCAGTCTTTGTGACTCTTCTTTCTCCTTGCATCCTTTTTCAGGGGAATCGTCATCTGTTGTGCCTTAATTATGCTGTCCCTTAGGATGTTTCAGCCCCTTTCCACTGTCAGGGACTTTAATACTTCCTCCCCATGTACAATGCTCACCTGATTTCCCCCCTAATCTCTTAAGTCTCCTTCCACCAAATCTTAATGCAGTGGTGATTAGATTTCTCTGTGTCCATTTTTTCACAACGGTGGATTTTTGTCTAAATATGTTCCATAGGGGCAGGGTCTATGACTGCTTTGAGCAAGTCTTTGGTCAACACTATTAAAAATAAACATCAGCTGAAGGCAGCATGGTATCCTGGACGGTACACCCTCCTCTCATCTCTGGAACAGATGAAGGACTTTCATGGAAGAACTGGTGAAATCTGAATGTGGTTCAGTTACTATCAGTGTAACAATGTTCATGTTTTAATTGTGCCAAATGCTGCAAGGGTACGTAAGACCTTCACCTGAGGGGAAACTGGGAGAAGGGTGTACGGCAGTCTCTACTATCTTGACAACCTTTCTGTGAATCTAAAACTATTCAAAAGTAAAAAGTTAACTTAAAAAAATCAATATTTTTTAAGGAGCAGAAGATTTAGAGAGAACCGTGTCCTTTCTGATGTGTCAGTGTGGCATCATCGTTATAAGCCTGGGATCTCAAACTCACCTCTGCAACTCACGAGGTGTTTGATCTCTGGGCACCTGGTGCCCTGTTGGTAAAATCATAGGAAAAGTGCTCCTTGAGTCAGTACAACTGGAACGGTGCCTGCATACCGCCGGAGGCCAATCTGTGTGAACGTTCCTTATTAAAGGGTCACTGAATTCTGTCTACACTTGGTGAGTCATTTCATCAAGGATTGTCTCTTAATTTTAAACAGTTCTGTGGGGACAGAGCCAGGAGTGCAGTTTCCAGGCTCTCGGCCTCACGTGGAAAGGTGCTGGCTCAGGTAGTAAATGGCCATCAACTGTGATTGGATGGCCATCAGCTGTGGCTAGTTGGCTGTCAGCTGTAACCAGTGAGCCATTGGCCACTAATATAACTGCTGTGGCTACGCTAGCAGAAAATGGGGGCTAGCAAGAAGACGGGGGCTGAGCTAGTAAGCAGCGGAGTGAGGGTTGCGGATTATGTGGCTCCTGTTTCCTGTTTCTCCAGCCCAGCCGCCAGCGAGACTATAGTGGTCTCCATGGGTGTTCCTTTTGGGCTTCGCCATATCCTGCGTTCTTATGAGGGGAGCGGGACCAGAGACCCCGCCTGACACCCTGCATGACAAGTTCCCATGCAAGAAACCAAATCACATTTTGGGGATCTAACTGTCTTGGTTTCAGGCAAAATCACCATATCTTTCATTCCTCTCAGAGTTCAGGAGCAAAGTCCATCACTAATGAGAACTCTAAATAAGAAAGAGATTTAGCATTATTAAAGATTCGGATCAAAATACATGGCCTTGTGTGGCTTTTTCCCTCTCTGCCTTCTTGTCTGAGCTTCCAGACCAGCTCTGGACCATGCCCACCCCCAAACTTCAAATCTAAGCCACTGTCTTGGGGGTCTCTTGGTTATAACACCTAACCTGTATCCTAACTAATACACCCCCCAATGTCCCTCCCCGAAGCCTACTTCTGATCGCGTGGCACAGCCCTGTTAGTCTCCCCTTCCCTCTCTTCCCTGCCTCCCCTGTTCCCTTTCCAGGTAGAATTCACCTGTTCCAAGCCCTTAGGACATCACTTGGTGTTATCAGTGCTACTTTGTAGACCAACCTATGCTAAAGGCTTGCTGTGTGTTCCCTCCCAGGCAATGGGCGTTTTTACAGGGCTTTCTGGAAATGCCACACTTGTCCAAGCAATGGCATCAACAAGAGATATGCTGGGTCCCATGGACAGCTGGTGGGGAGAGGCTGGGGCACATGCCGGCTTCCCTGAGCTACCCACTGAACACCATGAAACTTAGACCAACTTGGAAGACCAAGAGGCCAGGGTGCACCTGCTTCTCTGTTTCAGAGTCGGAGCATAGGGGTTTATAGTCCTTTTTGTGCATGGGGGTGCTTCTCTGCCTCTGTGTGGATCTGGGGTGACATCTTGGAGAGCCTGCCTTCCCTGTGCTCTCATCGGGGAGGCCGTGCTCTGACTGAGTCTGGGGACATGAGCAGAAGTGGGCAGGGTTGCCTGGGCGGCTCGCCTTGGCTCCATGTGGGGAAACAGAAAGATGGTGGCTGACCCTCCTGCCCCCTCTTCTAGAACATGTGAACCTCCAGCTGCTGGCCTAACCCAACCTGTCGGAAACTTTGCTTCAAGGCGGGAGTGGGAAGAGCAAAGGCAATGGCTTGTGTGGGTTTTCTTCTCATTTAAAGGGAAATAGGGATGGACATTCGAGTAGGCCAGCTGCCTCCCACTTAGCTCCATGTTTCCAAAGGAATTTCTCCAGAGCCTCATTTTGTAGTTGCAAGAAAGCGGGGTTTTGTTTTGTTTTGGGTTTTTTGTTTGCTTGTTTGGGGGACGGGGTTACTTACTCTCCTCAATGATTCACTGAAGTGTGGGAAGGGATAGCAGACAGACTCCTGAGAGGAAAAGGAAGACAAATTAGAATTACGCTCCAAACACCAAATCCTGGGCATAGGAGAAGATCAAAAATGTGAGCAATGCCCATGAGCTAACATGTTGGAACAATATAGCATGTGTCTCCCTGTCTCTGCTTTTCAATTGTATGAAAATACTTTTCAGTTCTGCAACATGGTTCAAACAAACAAACCATCCCCCAATAATTGTTCCTTTGCTCTCGCAGGGTGCCCAGCATGTGCAGAAGGGGCCTGGCCCGCCTTCCCCCTGGACAGCCATCATCTCTCCAAAGAGAAGCAGTGTTTGGAGAACTGGTCAGAACTGGGAAGCAGGCGCTGGGCTCTGCGTCCTGACCCAGGCAGGCGCCGGCCGAGTGTTCTCACAGCCATCTGTTGCAGCCTGTAATGCATGAGCACATTAGCACATGGCCCGCCAGCAGACCCGACATTGTTCTCTGGCTGAGTTAGTTCAGCCGACCTCAACAAAGGGGACAGTTTTGCATTCGGGATAAATACAACCACTGAGGATTTTTCTTTCCTTAGGACGTTTAGTGTTAAGGTTTATGCAGGCTGCCTGAGTTGAAAAGTTGCAGCCACCCTCCCACCTCCCCCCCGCCCTCCCCACTCTCTTCTCATTCTGTCTGTAACATTGACATGGATGGTTTGTGGGAGCTGCTAATTTGCCAGGAGATATTTTTCCTCTTTCAGAAAAGCTCCCATCAGAAAGATTCATCAAGTTGAATATTTGTCTTTTCCTTCTTTAACCCATGGGCATTGCTTCCCAAAGGATTAGAACAAATTGTCCAACTATGAATCCCTTTAATTTTAAGGTCAGTCTTAGGCCTCAAAGTCTGGATCCTAATTGTGCTCAGAGACTAACCCAAGGGACCCAAGGAAGCAGTGGAGAATGTTGTTACAGAGACAGTAAATTTGTTAAATGTTACAGCTTTAGTAAACTTGTTAAATGTTACTGGTTTAGTAAAGTTGTTGATCCTAACTGATAATTTCAGAAAACGCTTTATTTGCCTCCCATCCCAGGACCAATACAAGACCAGCCTCCAAAACTTAGCAGTTTTTTAAAAAGCATTTTTGGGAAGGCAAACAGAGTTCCACAATGCACTTTTGACAGGATCAGCTTTTGCTTGCGCTTTCTTTTGTGAGAGTCCCAGGGAAGCTTCATGTCTCTTCTATTCTGGTTAAAAAGGGGCTGGGTGGCAAAAAGTATCTGTATTCATTCATTCTATGAATGAATATTTATTGAGCATGTACTATGTGCTGGGCACTGTTCTACGCATATGTTAGTGAACAGGATGAACAAAGATCTCTGCTTCTTGGAGCTTATAGTCCACTGGGAAGACAATAAACAATGAAAGTAATATATTTTTTTAAAATGGTATGGGGAAAAGAAAAATCGAGCAGGGTAAGGGGATCGAAAGAACCAGGGTAAAGTTGGAGTATTATAAAGAAGGAAGTGGAATTGTTATCTCAATTTGCTGAGCCTCCATATTCCAAAAAGAAATGTAAAACACCCTTGAGATAATGGTACCTTCCCTACATTAATGTTCCCCCACTCAAGTTCAATTCCAATTGGAAAAGATCAGTTGCCCAACCCCCTCCCATCATGGTAGGTGCCAAAGCTCTTAAATGCTAAGAAAGAGCATATTTCTTAACTCTGTTCCTCTGGATGTTTCCAGCCTATGCGAGGCAGGAGCTGGGATAAGATAGTGGTAAATGTGTGTTGAATGAAAGATCGAGATGATAGGAATCAGGATATCGATCTGTACAATTTATGTTGCATCCTCATGATCTAGTTTCATGTCCATTTCTTAAAATGTGACTCTTAGCTATATAATAATGGATTACAAGTACGTTGGCCGTTTCATCACCAGCTCACAATTGATGAGAGTCTGGATGAATATTTACTAAGGGAATAACCCACAAAACCCTACGTACTTCAGCTAGGCTTCTCACTAAGATTCGGCCTCTCTAAGCCCCAAAGGTATAGACTCGTGGGGGTGCTGGTCAAACCCCAGGCCATGTGTTCTAATGGGGTCCTTGACACGGGGTTGTGGCTGGCAGGAAAGGCATTGGGCTTCTTTCTACGAGTGGCAGGGAGGAGTTCAGAGTTATGAAAAGTCACAGAGGACTTGGGATGATCCTTGCCAAGCTTTTCACTTTCCAGGTGAGTAGATTGAGGTCCAGAAAGGTCAAGCAGCTTGCCTTAGAACACCCAGCCTGCCCAGAGACCTAGATTTTAAAACTTGCAGCCTAGACCTCTTTTCACCGTTGCAAGTCACATGCAAGGACCTGAGGAGTTACTCGGATGTGAAAGAGACTATCAACAGATGAATAGATAAACAAAATGTGGTACATACATATATATGGAATATTAAAAAGGAAGGAAGTACTGATATATGCCACAGGGTGGATGAACCTTAAAACCATTATGTTAAGTGAAAGAAGGCAAAAGGTCTCATATTGTATGATTCCATTTATATGAAATGTCCAGAATAGGTAAATCCATAGAGACTGAAAGCAGATTCGTGGTTACAGAAGGCTGGAGGGTGGGGGAAGAAAGTGTAACTGTTTAGTGGGTACAGGGTTCTACTTTGGGGTGATTAAAAATGTTTTGGAACTAGATAGAGGTGGTAGTTGCACAATATTGTGAATGCCACTGAATCATTCACTTTCAAATGTGAATTTCACCTCAAACAAACAGGAAGAAGTGAATGCTGATGGGTTAAACAAAATCGTGGGGGTGATGACAAGCAGATCTGCTGCTGGGGAGATGGGGCTGGAGCCCCGATCCTTTCTGGTGGAGGGGATGTTGGGAAGAAGAGAGGCAGGGAGGATAAGCTCCAGGATTGAGGTGGGGAGGAGGGGCCGCTCCTGGCTGTCCAAGTGGCTTTGGTTGGAAAGCTTTCTGAGTTCCCTGCCCCTGTTGCAACCCTTTGCCAGTGGCTGGGCTGCGCTAAGTTACTTCCTTCCTGTCCTAATGAAGCCTCCCAGTACTCTGATTGTCTCCATTGGCTGCACTGGCCTGAATAGCTTGGGGAGTTCAGAACTGGGGTGACAAGGAGCCCCCAGCCCAACTCCCAGGAGGCCCCGCCCCTCTCCCCGCCGTGGCTCCCAGCAGCAATTCTAGAGCAGGAAGAATCCTTCACCTTCCAGTGGACTCGTTGCACCGGGCATCAGAGGAACACAGATAGAGGGGCCAGCAGGCCTGGCCCTGAGAGGGAGGGCTCTCCCAAGACGGGGGAGAGAACTGTGAGGCTGGACCCTCAGCTTCACAGGCCACTTTTCCTTCAGTTAATTCCTCTCTGATCCTGGCTTCTGCCCTTAAAACCAGACCCATTTCTGGTCTCGATCTGGAGTATGGGTCCTTCCCCACCAAGCAATGCAAAGACTATTCACTGAGGATTGTGTGCTCGGCCCTATACCAGGCACCTGGGGGCATGCAAAGTTGGAAACAGGGGCCTTGCCCTGAATTGGGGGTTTTGGCAACTGGACTCTGGTACAGAGCTCAGGAACACTTCTGGGCCTCACCTGGGTTCCTGAGGCATGCAGGTCCCCTGGGAATGCTACAGGGCAGGTCATGTGACTGAAGTAACAAGGATCCTGCCTTGTGGGACCTCCCAGAATGTGAGATGACACCCCAGCAGCCAGGCATACTCTTCTGCCTCATTGGGCATATGCCCTTTGTGTCAGGCCCAGAGCTGGAGTTTTCCTTTCAAACCTCATGCCCTGTGAAGACAGTACTAGCATCGTGCCCATTTTGCAGATAAGGAAGCCAAGGCTCAGAAAGCCAGTGTCTCTTGTTCAAGAGACAGCTGGGGGAGCCTGGCCAAGGCAGCATACCACTCCATAGCCAGCTGCAAGTCATGGCCCCACCTGCTTGAGCCTGCCCCCCATGACTTACATATTCCTGGCTGCTTCTTGGGGGCCCTGGATTTTATGTGAGGGTCCAGATCTGCCATTGGCTACACCCAACTGGCGGCTCAGGGCATCCATTCAAACTGGAACCAGGCAGGAGGTGACTCCAGGATGTTTCATTTCATCCTCAAATGAATACAATTGTCAGGTACTACATTCACTGTTCTATTTACATAAAAGAGACAGAGGCTCTAGGGGGGTCTCAAAACCTGTCTCACTCTAGTGTCAAAGTCCAGCTGCCCTGGTTAGAAACAAAAAATGCCTGCCAGTCTCTAGGGCTCAATGTCCCCTCAGTGCATTTTTTTTTTTTTTGAGCCTTACATCTAGCAGGTATGTCTAGATACAAAGCCACCTAAAATAGTTTCTACCCTGGTGGAGCCGCACAACTCAGGACAGTTAGGTTTCTAGAACTGTTTACACCACTGAAGCAGAGGCTGAGAATTCCACTGGCACATACACTGGACACCAAGGGGAGTTGTGTTTACCCACCACACCCTCCCTGCTATCCAGGAACTCCCAGAACCTCTGCTTGGAGTTGGACCAGGGTTCCCAGAGGGCTCAGTACCCCAGGCAGAGCCTGATCCAGCTACAGACTACGAACCTAACCTGGCTCCATTTTACAGACGAGTAATCTAAGGCTCCGAGAGATCACACGTGGCTTCTGAGAGACCACTCCAATCTTGCTCGGCAAGACAAGCTTCTAGTGCCAAGAATATGTGAAGATGAAGAGAAAGCGACTTGTTCATGGTCCTGTTTCCCCACTGGCCCTTACCCGGATCCCAGGCCTGGGACGTGGAGAGCCAAGGTGGGCTCAGAGAGAGGACTGGCTTGGGAGGAGGGCAGACGGCAGGGAGGCGGCCCGCACCTACTAGGCTTACAAAGATGTGGACCCGGACAGATTCCTAGTTTTCGGGTCAGCCAAGGTAGGGAAAGGTAAACCTCACTGCCCTCCACCGGACAATAGCTGGCTCCCCCGGCCTCCAGGACCCAACAGGCCCCAGGGGATTCCAGTACGAGGCGGCTGCTGCGAGATTCCAGGCTTGCTAGTGTGCGTGGACCCGTGAGCGCGAACTCGGGTGCGCGAGCCTATGTCCACGAGCGCGGGGTCGGGTGCATGGACGCGTGTTCGAACGCCCAGCATCCATGAACCCAGAGCTCTCTCGTGATGCTGATTGGCCCCCACTCGAACTTAAGCTCTTTCGGCGGGTTTTGCATGCCACCGTCGCCGGGGACCCCCCACCCCTCCCACAACGAGTGGATTCAGAGGCCGTGCGGCCGCCGCTGACTAAAAGGTCCCTGAAGGAAAACTGCGCGTGGCCCAAGGCAACTGTTTAATACCGACGCTGGGGCACCTGGCGGACCCGGCGTCTGCAGAGGCCAGGGGTGCGCGTCCCCAGCCAGGGGCACCCCTCGCGTCGGTGCCCACGCGCCTTCTGCCTGCGTGGATCCAGGAAGCAAGGGGCAAAGGGGACACCGGCGCACAGGTCGGCTGGAGTTCTCCCAGCAAGTCCGTTCCTGGAAAGCCGCGATGTGGTGGCCCTAGGACTCCGAAAAAAGACGCGACCTCCAAACCCAGCGCCGCTCTAGATCGTCCGGATCAACAGCACCAATCTCAGGGTTTGCAAACCGAAAGTCTGAGGACCAACTGGGCCCACCCGCACGTTGTAAAGTGGGACACGATATTCCCTGGGAGGAGAGCGCGCACTCCTGGCTCGCCAAGCTCTAACTGCTTCCTCTCCTGGTCCTGCAGGCCAACCCCGCAGGTGTCGGCCTGGGCCCTGCAGGCGTTTTGTTTGCGACTCTCCGAATTACTCCACGGGCTGTGGGCTGCACTGCCCGACAGGGGAGGCGGCCCGCGGGCCAGCAGCTCCCAGAGCACCAACGACAGTCCATCACAGAGCCGCCGGCCACCCTAATAAGGGGCCGTCTCGACTCAACTTCTTACCTGCCCTGGCACTTCCTCTGCCCTCACCGCACGCCCACCGGAGCGGCTAATTGTCAAAGACTTACCGCACTATTCGCCGCCCCGATAGGGGCGTCGAGGACAGACCGGGTCCCGGCGCGAAGGGGGTGGCAGCTCGGGAGCTCCGAAGATTCCCGAGGCGACAGAGCCAGTCTGGAGACTGTTGGGTGCCAGGGGGACCTGGGTATGGGTGGGGTGATCTCCGCGACCTGGTCTCCAGAGCCAGACTCGCGGATCACAATAATGCCGCCTCCATTGACTGGCTATGCCTCTGTGCCTCAGTTTCCTCATCTGTAAAATGGAATAATAATAGCAGCATTCTCAAAGGGTTACTGTGAGAATTGAATGAATTAACAACAAACGTAAATCTCTCAGCGTGGTGCCTCATATGGACTAGCCATCAGTAAACGTTGGCACCTCCTCTTCCACCCTCCTCCGCGGGTTATTAGTATCCTGAACTCCCCGGAGGCGCAGCCTCGAGCTGCCTCCTTGCTCCAGCCTCTGCCTCCTCTGTTCTCACTGCAGCGCTCTCTCCCCTGTTATTAACCCGGGGCGGGACATTGCAGCCAAATAGCAAAACTGCACGGCCCCTAGGAGATGGGGAGGTGGGATGTGAGTGAGGCAGCGATCCCCATCTCTGCCCTGCCTAGAATGGCCCTACACTCTGACAGGGAGTGGGGGGCTTAGCCCCAGGGGTCTAGCCTAGGTTAAAGCTGTCCGCAGCCTCCAAACCAAAGAGTGTCATGCTGACCATGCTGTCCCATCGGTCCCTCTGCCAGCAGGGGTGGGAGTGGGGATGCAGTACAGGTTTGCAGAAATAATGCCTGAGGGCACCTGTCATCAGCAAGGTGTCTTGAGACCCTTAGTGTAGGTCCCTTGTTAAAGACTCCATAACCCCTACTGATAAATGAGGCACTTATGTGGGAATTGGGAACTTGGCCCAAAGTCTGTAATAAAAGAGTACTTAACATGAGACGTGGGCTTGTACAGGGGAACTCCTTTGCCTTAGATGAACTTCCAGGGTCATCAAGGTGTTTACTTAATAGAGGAAGTCCCGATAGTTGCTATGTGGGTTCTGCCCTAAAGGGAGGCAGACAGGAGGAATTGCTCCAGCACTGAGAACGCCTGGGGGTTTTAAAATACAATGCAGTGGCCCCTGAGCTCTTCCTTGATTTCGGTCTGGGGATGAGCGCAGGTTCTGCCGGCGGGGCTGCCGCAGCCCCAGATTGTCATTTATGTCCCTGGTACCTAGGTCTTGCTACACCACACGGGCCTCACGATCAGTGCGACATCTCCAGGTCTCGGCAACATGTCCACCGACGGACATGCACCTTAGGTCTGAGGGTTCGCGTAGCCCCTCCGCTCACTGCCTGTTCTGGAACGTGGAGTTCTAACCGTGGCACCCCAGAGGCTCTGGCCCATCCTCCAACACTGAGTTCAGGCAACCGTCATTTCTCTGTGACTCCTGCCCTGTAAGGGAATAAGGAGCCCGAAGGCAGTGCTCTGAAGCCGATCGGGACCGGTGAGGAGGCGATGGCTCTCAACGCAGAGTCAGCCACACTATAGGGTGGGGTGGGGTTGGGGATAATCGCACAGACCTTGGGGTCTAGTGACATAAGTCCCCGGGCCCCGCAGCTGAGAGCTGGGGATCCGCGAGGGTCACGTGGGGGTGGGAAAGCTGTATCCCAGCGCAGGCGAGACCCTCTGGGACTAACGCTCCCACCCAGTGCCTTGCAGACTACCCCGAGCCTGGGACTCTTTCTCTGTCTTCCTTTGGCTACCTCTTTCTCTGTGGGGAGCCCGCCCCCAATTTAGAACCCTGGGAAGTCCAAGTGGTTGCATACGGTCTTCTGCCGCTCCACCCCGCAGCTCCGTCGCGGGCCTGCGCCCTCCACACCCCTCCCACCCGCCCCCGCCAGTCAGGGCCACCCTCCGCGAGGCGCCACCTGCCCTGGGAGGCCTCGTGTGCGCCTGTGTGTGCCTTCTCCGCGTCCGAGGACGCTAAGCTCTCACACGTGGTGGCCCGAGATTCCTGGCTGGGCTCGCAGTTTAGGCGGGCGGCTCCGGGGAGGGCCCGGAGCCTGGTTGGATCTGGCCGCTCTTTCCTAGGAGGCCGGGGTCTATCCTGGCTGGCTGCTGGCCGCCAGCGAGGAGCTTGGGTATGGGGTGGGAGGAAGACTTGATTTATTTGCTTTCAACAAACGCCCCTCTACGGAAACACCAAGTACACCCCGAGCTTGCCCTGGGTGAAGAAAGCAGTGACTTCACCCCCACCCCCACCCTGCCGGGTTCTCAGCTCCCACCCATTTGAATTCCAGCCTCTTCGCATCCCTCTGTGTCTGCAACTGGAGCTGGACCCAGTTTTGTATTCTTAGCAAGTTTCGTTTCAAATGGGATTTCGGAATAAAACTGCTAGATCCTGCCCTACCCTTTTCTGGGATACACGTGGTGCTGCTCAGGTCCCTGGCCCCTCAGCTCCTCTCGCCAGCCGCTGTGTGTTTTCCAGGCTTGGGTGAAAAGCGAAGTCGTACAAGGCGTACAGCACGCAATCTCTGGACACCGGTTGCTCTGGCCAGCAGCCCGACTTTACCTGCTGGAGTACCCGAAAGCACCTGTCCCCGAGGGGGGGAATTGAGCCACCCTCAGTCCTGGGCAAGGGGAGTCATCACGGGCCTGGCTCAGGAGCCAGCCTCAAGAAATGGGGTTCCAACCAAGGAAACCTTCTCCACCGCCAGGCACCCGAGGTGCAGGGACCTTCTGCTGGTGGCCACCGAAGATGTCATCCAAAGATTTGGTCTATGAAAGGGCCGAGGACCGGGAGACCGGTCCACTGAGCTCCGTGCTTTCAAGGGCAGGCATTCTCCAGCCAGCCGCAGGCTGAGACCCAGCAACACGGTCGGCTCTCCTCCTTGACCGGAAAGGTCCAAGCTTTTTTATTTCTAGCTAGAGTCACTGAAGAGCCAAGTCCCAAATTTGTATTGCAGTTATGGATTGTGAGGAACCAGGGACCGCGAGAAAACAAAGGTGGTCCCGGGAAAGAGCTCATGAGAGTATAGCTCGGCTAGCTGTTCCCAGCACCTGACTCTGCAGTTCAAGGCCAGGGTGGGCGCTGAGGGAAGGTTGTGCATAGCTTGGGGAAAGGAGCAAAGGGCGAGTGCATCCCGCGCTAAACGCTCAGGCAGCGCTTTGCCGGAAACGCAGTGGCACTGAGGGCCCCGGACCCCACGAGGCGGTCTGCAGCTGAAGCCTAGGACAGCTGCCTGAGCAGGATGGAGTCTGGCAACCTCCTGTGATCAGAGGGAATATAAAATCCCGGCAAGGCCGGAGACCTGAGCGCCGGACCACCCAGCCCAAAGCACGGCCCTCGTTCCCAAGGCCCAAAGTTCTGCGCGAAAGGAGGAGAATTTTCATTTTCAACTAACTCAGTCCTCAAACGAAGGGGAAAAGAGTCCCGGATTAGCCGTCAGAAAATAAAAATAAGAACAAATGAGTTGTGAGAGACATCTGGAGGATGTGTGTGGGGGATGGGGTGGCAAGAGAAGGAGAATAGGTAAACAGCTCCCTTATCCAGAGCGAAACCAGCGGAAAGACCCCCAAATCCAGTCCCAACTGACAAGAGTCCTTCATCCCCTGCGCCCTCAGACACCCGTACCTTCTCCCACCCACACGGCTGGAAAACACTCGACTTACTTTAAATTTTATTTAAAATCTGAACACTCGATCATTTATTTCGTTTTGCAACCAAACAAGTAATAAATATTATTTAGCACTTTTTTCTTTTTACAAAAATAAAACAGATGATACACTCTGTGCGAGGGGCAGCGATCAGAGGAGGGACGTTATGTGGCAGACGCTGTGAAGCCCAATTACGACGCTGGCAGCGCCGCGGCGCTTTGCACGGACGCAGGAAGCACGTGGAGGAGTTTGTCATTTGTGTTAAACGTGGCAAAAAGAAACCAGTAAACAGGAAACCCGGCTTAGACTCGGGTAGGGCTGGCAGTCGCGTGAGCATACAGCTTAGCACGCACTTACCTCATCATTGATATTATATTTACACACCCAAGAAAGAAAAAATTAAAATGCCAACAGAACCCCCAAATAACCCAAACTATATTCACAGCAACGGCCTCCGAGTTCTGTCAAACTCTCAGGTATCAACCACCACAAGTGCCCCAGTCGGGTAAGGAACCCAATCACTTTGTGCTCGGAGACGGAAAGAATGGGGTGGGAGGGGGGAATTCTATTTTAAAATAACTAAAAACACCCGCTCCTCAAATCGCCAGTTTCAGGTTGTTCCAATCCACAGGTGGTTCTATACTGACCGTTTATAAAGTTAGTTTGTATTGTTGACAACGGGACAGGGACAGATTTTAAAACCACAAGCCTTAAACCAGTAAGACAGGGAGGACTGGCAACGGCTGTCAAACGGTGGTGGGTTTACCAGACACTGAGATTGGATACGACTGTAAGTGCTTCTGGTACCGAATGTCAGTTTCCAACTATCTCCTAGTCCCCGGCCCTGGGCCAGAGACGACCCTTGACCGCGAGGCCTGAACCCCACGGCCGCTCCGGGAGTGCTGCTCCCCGGAGTCTCCTACCCGCCAAGAAAGGAGGAAGGAGAGGAAGTCCCCAACGCTCCCCTCCCTCCCCATTGCCCCGTGAAACGAAGTGCAGCCCAGGCCGAGTGAGGCCGTGTTCCCCGGGAAATCAGTTTTTTAAATCGTCTCTTTTTGGGGGAGAAGAGGGATAGAGGAAGGGGTGCACATAGCGGTGCCCTCTTATAAAACGGTGTCTCCGGGCCAGCGCTGTTTAGAGAGGGCTAAAACCAGGTCGCTCCACTCACTCCCCCCAGTTTAGTGCGCGCCCCCGGGAGGTGCTGGAGTCCTCACCATCGCCCCCACCCTCAGCCCAAGGTCTTGAGCTTCTCCTGGGAACTGAGCTCCCAGGGCCCCGCTCCGGCCAGTCCTCGCTTCCCCTCAGCCTCCGGACCTCCCGCTCGCCAGAACGCTCCGGCGCCGGCCGGCTCACTTGGCGTCAGAGGTGAGGCGCGGCAAGCTCCCGGCGCCCATGGCCGACACGTGGTGGTGCGGCGGTGGCACCTGGCACATGCTACAGGGGCAGGGCATGCCGCCCCAGTGCTGGAAGCCGCCGCTGCCCCCGCTGCCGCCGCCCCCGCCACCCAGCGGGGCCGCCGCGGCTGCCGACGGAGATTTCAGGAGGCCGTGCGGGGGCCGAATGGAGCCGACTGACGACAACCCGGAGCCGGGCAGGGAGGCGCTGGACACCGCGGCGGCGGCGGCTGCAGCGGCGGCGGCCGCGGCTGCGGGAGGCAGGATGGGATGGTGCACCGCGGGGTGGTGCGCCGCGTGGGCGGCGGCCGCGGGGTGCGCAGTGGCGGCGGGCAGGGGCGCTGAGTGCGCCAGGCCGCCGCAGGCTGACGGGTGGAAGCCCGCGTGGTGGCCGCCGTAGATCTCGCTCACCAGTCGCTTCATCTCCTCCAGGGAGTTGGTGAGCATGAGAATGTAGTTGCGCGCCAGCAGCAGCGTGGCGATCTTGGAGAGCTTGCGCACCGACGGGCCGTGAGCGTACGGCATGACCTCGCGCAGCCCGTCCATGGCGATGTTGAGGTCATGCATGCGCTTGCGCTCGCGGCTGTTGATCTTCAGGCGGAGCTGCTGCAGCTCCGGCTCCGTCATCTGCTTCTTGTCCTTCTTGGTGGACGACGCAGCCGCCGACGACGTGGACGACGACGTGCTGGACGAGGACGACTTGAAGCCGCCGCCGCCCAGCTTGTCCCCGGGGTGCACGCCCGCAGCGCCCATGGCGCCGCGCAGCTCGGCGCTCAGCTCTGGCGGGCAGTCGCTCGGCGTGGACGAGGACACCGTGCCCCCTGTGAAGCCGCTGCCGCCGCTGCCCTTGCTCCGGGCCGGCAGGAAAAGGTCATCGGGCTCTGGCGACGACGGGCGGCTGGACACCAGGCTGGCGTCCGAGTCCATGGCCCCAGGGAAAGTCGCAGCTTTCGCACGGTCCTCCCGCCCTCGGCGTTCGGAGCTTCCACGCACACCTGAGGAGAGGAGAAGAAACAGGAGAAAGAGAGAGACCGAGATCGCAGCACTAAGTAATGAGAGGGAAAAGCTGCTCTCGCTCGCGCCGCAGCCGCGGGGTCCAGGAGCGGGGAGGGGAGTGGTCGCTTCGTGTCCACCTCGATATCTCTGGCCTTCCTTCCAGGCGCACGCAGGTACGCATAAGAAACCTGTTTCTCTCCCTCCCCACAACCTCCTCTCCGCTCTCATCCACAGGTTGTTTTATTCAGGGAACGGTGGACGTCCCTCAGTGAGGGTGGCATTCTAGAGGTTTTATGCCTTCAGTTAGGAATGAGGAGGCTGGATCTCCAGGGCTGGAATAAACGAGTGGCAAGTGAGCGTTTTTCTTTGGGGAAGGTGAGATCTAAATGGAGAAGTATTTATTTAGTTCTTCAAACACATCCATCTTATCTCCATCGACACCGCGAGTAAACACACGCACCCAGCGCCCGCGCGGGGCCCAGATTCCATGCGCTGCGCCCGGGGGCCGCGGGGAGCTCGCCAGCTGACTGTGACTTAGGCAGAAGGAGAGTGGTCGCCCCGACTTCTCGCTTTGGGGAGAAAGGGATGCTGCGGTGAGTGTGACGTGGGTCAGAACCTCGAAACCACTCAGAACTGGCAGGCAGAGGCGGGATCAGGGTCCCCTCTATTGGAGGTTCCTGGGTCGTGGCCGAGTTGAGGGGCATCTGTCCCTGGGATATAGACTGGGGCTGCTGGGAGGCGGGGACACTTACTGTGGAGGCAATTAGAGGAGCTCGTTCCCAAAAGCTGCAGTGGAGAACCTGGCTCCCGGCGCTGAGGTCGCGTCGGTCTATAATAAGCATCCGCACCTTTCCGGGCTCGGCTGGTTTTTATAGCCCGGTGGCGGCGGCGATCGCGGTGGCGGTGGCCACGGCGGGGGCGGGGAACAATGTGCGGGTCTAGGAGGGGCCTCGGCGCCAATGAACGGAGCCCGCGGCGGGGGGCGGGGAGGGGGTGCTGGGAAGCTGATGTCATCCGGGCTAATTCCGCTCAATGAAACTCGCGGGTCCCGGCACACGCCTCCTCCTACGTACAGCCAATGGGCGTCCGCGGCCGGAAGATTCTGGGGAGGGACTGGAAGAGGGACCGCGGAGGAAGCGTGAGAGGAGGCGGGGGGAGGAGCGCGGGCTCACCCGGGAAGTACAGAGGGCCGGTCGCGGTTGGGACCGCCGGAGAGAGGGAAAATTGTCAAATTTGTATAAAAATACATAGTCAGGCTGGGGGATGGGGTGGGCTGGGAGCTCTGCAGACAACCTAACCGATACCCGACGCGGTCAGATCTTTTGGGATGCGCGCGGGTAATCTTGGCGACTCAGGAGCTGGGGCTGGAGCCTCCTCCCTTGCTTTCTCTTTCTCTCTGGGTTCTGCGGTCGCTTGTGCCCATCTCATGGGTTTCATCAACACGTCGGCATTTGAGGCCCCCGATGTAAACGATGACATGTACAAATTGCCTACTTTCTCCGCACTCTGAGCGCTGGTATAGAAGGTGGCCGCTGCCGTGGCTCCGCGGGCGGCCGGTAGCGCCCCCACCTGGGGGCAGGGCCTTGCCAGGCAGAAGCCGTGGAAAGAAGGAAGGGAGCGACTCCAGAACTGTTTTGAAGAAATCAAAACCCTTCATAAAGTTGGGGATGGTGTAGACCCAGGGAAGAGTTCTTTCCGCACAGTAATCGCGCTAATAAGGGGCAGAGTCCAGTCCAGAGTTAATCAACCCCGTACCCCTTATTTATTAACAGGGGAGCCCGATGAGAGTATTTTCAGCAACATTTTTGTGGTGGTCAGCACGACACCGGGTATGGGGCAACGTTAGTCTGCAGAAAGACTGCTTAGGGCTGGACAAAGACTTCACGTTGTGCCAGACAGCGAGATCCAACCACTCGTGCCTGCATTCGTACACGTTTTACCCAGATCCAGAAACCCTTGACCAGCAGGAATCAAATCCGGTCTAAAGAAGCGCCTGCGGTAGTTCAGAGGTACTGACACATCTACCCATTTTATAAATGGGAAAATCGAGAGACGGTGTCTGCCGCAAGTCTACAGAAAAACTTGTTAACCCTTTACAGAGCAACCCTGTCTGGCTGAACTGCAGACTGCATCGTTGGTGGTTTCTTACGGTAGAAGCGGCCGCGGGTCTCTAACTTTTTCCCTGAGCTGAATCTCTCACATCCATAAACTTCGAGTACAGAAGTTTGTTTCGGCAGATCTCAGGACCTTAGACCTTGGTACTGCACACTCAGAAATATACCCCGCCCTCTCTGTGTCCTCTAGTTACTTCCGATATTTGGGAAATTTTAATTTGCATGTACGGCTTAAAAACAAGCAGACAGACAAACTTAGTAAGCAATTCGCCTACAAGTTAGTAAAGTTACAAGATAAGCAAATACAAAAAGAAACCCACAACATTGTTCCTAATTCCCTGGAAAGTTTATGGCAGAAAGCCCAGTGGGCTCTCCCCTTCGCCCCAATCTCGTGCCTTCTGGAGCATTATTTTTCTAATCCTCGTGTTTCCCAGCTGGCTCTGCAGCCATCCGTTAAATATGTATTTAAAACATGAAGAACTGAAGCGTGGAGATATGTTGTCCAACGGTTTTGGAGGATGACCCATAACCGTTCAATTAGGAGAATCTGTCACAGTGAGGAACACAGGGCGGGGAGTGGGCATCAGGAAAAGCTCGGTTACTTGAGGATCATTCCTTTGGGCCTCCTGGGCCACCGGCAATGAGGACAATCGCGGGGGTGTGAGCATTGGGCTACCAGCCTGGGCGTGGACTTGTGTGCACGCCAGTGTATCTAATAAACACCAGCAGGCACAACGAGCGCGCGCCTGGGTTGCAGCCGCTGAGGTTAGTCCAGCAGCCGGTGGCACGTGTCCCGGAGCCCCGATTCCTTCTTGTGTTACTTGCAACGGGTGAGGGTTCTGCATTCGGCGATCCGCCGGAGGGCGCGGTCTCAGGTTCTTGAAGCGCTTGCTCCAGTGACGGGAATTGGAAATCGGGGTGCAGATTGAGGGGGCTGCTCTGGTACAGAGCTAGTTTAGAGCCTGGGAAGGCAGAGTCCGGAGGCTTGAGAGCTGGCTTACTCGCCAGGTTCCCGCGAGGACGCCCACAAGGACAATCCAGGCTCCAGCCCCGCGCTACCGAGCGGAGGCAGCGGTGGTGGCTATTCTGGGGCTGTGCAGTGGGACCTCACGATCCTCACTCCCCAAGCCCGGAGCTCGGTCTGGCAACTCTGGGCTGCAGTCCCCTTCTCCAGGCAGCCTCCCCCAACATCCTCCTACCGCCAGAGTTGCTCGGGAAGTGGGAGCGGACTGTGTCCCCCTGGGTTCCTTTAGCTCAGGGACACATGGGTTGCTGGACGCAGCTCGCTGTGTCCCCGAGTTCTCCTACCCCTTCTAGGAATAATCGGAAACTAGAGCCGGGCCACTGGCGCTTGCCCTTGCGTCCTGGAGGCGTCCCGGCACTTGTCCAGTTCTTGCGCCCGGCGCCTGGTGTCCACATCCCGGAAGGGGCCCCGGCACCGCCGTTCCCACCCGAGCGCGCAGCTGGGCCGCAGCCCTTTACCGCGAAATGGAGCGCTCACTTGCGGAGGCTAATCGGCCCTGCTCCGGGAGTTCCTGGCTGGCTCAGGCTTCCTGGAGCTGTCGGCCTCCTCCGTCAAAACGGAAGACGTGTTTTTCCCTCTCCTTTGTGTTTCCCTCCCACAAAAGGCCGGGTGCGTGTCGGGGCCCGCCTTTGCTCAGCCGCCTGGCAGCCCGGGAGGAGCTTGTGCCAAAAGGACCGGGGCCGGCTAGCGCGGAGCTACAAGGGCGCAGACCTCCCACTGCTTCCCGGGTTCCTCCCCGGCCCTTCTTTTCCGTTCTTGCCTTTCCTCTCCCCGAGTTCCTGCGCACATTCAGGCAGCGTCTCGGTCCGGCTGCCAAGGAGAGCGGCGTCCTTGCCCAGGGCGGGCCAAGGCTGGCGGTGGGAGGCGAGGCTCTTGGCACCAGAAAAGAAAGAAAAGAAAAAAGCATTTCAGCCATTGCTCCTAGTCCGGAAACCAGAAGGAATGCGGAATGACCCCTTTTGGCGCCCAAACGATAAGACCCCCTCAGAAAGCAGAATTCTGCGAACAAATGACATCTGTCTCCCTTAAGAGACTCAGGTCCGGGAGTCGTCCACGGTCATCCCAATGTCCGGGGGCCCCAGCGCCAAGCACAGGGCCTGGCACATGGAAGTTGCTAGGTAAACACTTCTGAACACACACACGTGCAAATGTGCACGTGGGCTGGAGTGAAACGTGACCGTTAAATGCATGTAAATGTGGGCAAAGGTGCGTATTTATTCGGTGTACACAGTCAACCAAGAGGTCTGTAAACTAAAATGCTGGGCCTATGGAGCTTTAGAAAGATGGGTATCGAGCAATAGGTCCATCGAAGGACAAATGTGACCACTTAAAGGCGACCCAAGCTGTGCCAGGCACTTAGTGCGTCATGACAGACTTCGTCTCATTTCATCTCTCACTGACCCTCAGAGGGAGAGATTACAGACCCGAATGTCACTAGTGGGAAACTGACACAGAGAGGTGTGGACATCTGTCCAAGGTCCAGGGAGCAGAGGCGCAGGTCCAGGAAGGCAGCAGATGGTGAGGGAGGCAGGCTGTGGGCGTCAAGGTATCTTAGGTGTCTCTCTCAGCCTCAGCTTCTCATTCCTAAAATGGATGTCTAGAAACTACCTGTAACCTCTAAGGGTGTGTCTGCTAGGAGATTCCAAAGAGGGTGGGGAGGTGGAATAACATCCTCCCCTCGCAGTTTCTCTATTCTGCCAATACTCAAGGGTTTGCATAACAGTGAAGTGCTGAGAAACGAGCACCCCCTGCCCTGGCCTGGCTTGGGCTTGGGTGTCAGGTGAGCCTAGGCCCGCGGAAAATCCTGGAGGAACACTCGGGAGCTTGCGGGGAGGGGGTGCTGCCTGGGGAAGCTAAGAGGAAACACTAAACAAAAAAGCATCCAAACAGACCCCCAAACTAATAGTCCTTTTCCCCCCAGTCAACAGTCAACCCTTCCCTCTGGATCACCCCCCTTCGGGTAAAACCACCATGACTACCACCTGCCCCTAAGAATCTGCACCGTCGAAGTTAACCGAACCCCGAACCCCGCCCCCCCACCCCCCCTCACCCCCCGCCCGCCAAGTTTGGTGTGGAATGAAGTTGGGATAGGACTGGGGAGGGGACGGGGAACTAACTTTTATGACTCTCAGCTTATAAACCTTTATAGGAAAGGCACGTTGGTCCCATTTTACAGATGAAAATACTGAAGACTGGAGGGTTCAGCCTCCAGCCACCAGATCCCAAGTCCCACGGGCCTTGTGGCTCTGTCCTACACCTCATCCGCCCCCATCCCGTCTATGAAACACAAGGCACTCCCCTTTCTTCAAAAGATTAATCTGGAGTGTGGGGGATCAGGATGAACAAGCTGGGGAGCACCGGTGAGGGAGCCGCTGGTCGGGTGGGGGCCTAGCGTGGTACGGACACAGGGGACCAGGGAACCCCGACCGAGTCTAGGGCTAAGAGCCTCGGTAAGAGGAAGCAGCGGGCTTCTGAGAGGGACTCTTCTAGACTACAGGTGACAGCTCTGCGCCTCAGGTTTCTCCGAGACAGCAGGTCCCTGCACTCTGCGACTCCTCGCACTGCGCGCCGCTGCGGGGTGGACGCGCCGGACCTGAGATGGGCTCAGGCCGCTGCCCGTGGGCTTCGGGCCTCGCGGAGCCACGGCGGGAAGGGAAAGGAGTGCGCTGCGAGAGGAGCCACCGGGCCCCGACCACCGGACGACGGAGCGGCCAAGGACCGGGTAGGGCCGAACGTGCAGCCGGCGCGGGACTCCCAGCCACGTCTCCCGCCGGAGCCCCTAGCCGCGCACTGCGTTTGTGTGCACCGGAAAGCTGGGACCCCGCCGCGTGGGTGTGGGGCTGCCCGCCGGCGCCGCAAACTGGTCACCGCGCGGGACCCGCGGACAGCAACTTCTGCCCAATGGGGGTGAGCGGCAGAACTCTGGGCGCCCAACACTCGGCGCTCGGCCTCAGTCTTGGGTTTGGATAAATGGATGGGAAAGACAACCGCTCCTTCCCTTTCCGCTCTCTTCTTCTCGCTTCTGTGGGTCTTTGCTCCTCCCTTCCTCCCTTCTCCTTCTTTCTTATTTCTCTCCAATGTATCCATCTCAATTTGTGATTTCCCCTCGTTATTAAAATAGCACATGCCGGGCTCGAGAGAGCCAGGAACCTCAGGTGGACCCCCAACGCGCCCGCCCCTCTCCAGACACTTGGGGTCTCAGGACCCACAGCACCAACACTGGCATTATGTGGAAGCTCCTTAGAAATACAGATTCTCAGGTCCATCCAGACTGAGTGAAACTGAGTCTGAATTAACCACGGTGCCCAGGTGACTGGTGGGCACATTTGGGTTGGAAAAGTACTGCTCCAGATCTTTAGGGCTGGTCCTCAGGTATGCTCCTCTCCCCAAAGCTCTTGTGTCTTCCAGTTCCAGACATAGACCCTTCTGAGGGCTGACAAGGCTATTTGCTCGTGATTCCACAACCCCTCTCCAGCCATTTGAATAGCACTTGCTCCCATCACTTTGACCATCTGTTAAATAAAATTCAATAAGCATTCAAAGAACGGACAACTTTGAAATACAGAAAACAAGTCACCAGTAGTCCATCCTCCCTCCTCTCCACCAAGTTACTGTCAAGATTTTGGTGAAGGCCTTCCAGACTGTAGACAGGCTTTGTTATCTGCTTCTTTCATTTCTTAATGTCTCTTGGACGTTTTCCCACATTCACATGCGATCTACCTGACCCCTTTGCCATTATAGGGCTGCACTGTATGGATCCTCCCCTTCTTTGCCTGTCTAGCTCCGAAAAGCAGGTCAGAGCCGGAATCGCTGAAAAATGTTCCCACTGTGTGTGCCGTGTGGTGGGAGGACCACTGTGGTCAGGTGTCCTGGCTAACAAGTCAAGGAACGTGCCCCCTCCTGGCCCCAGCGGGGCTCTCTGCCAGGAGCTGACTCTCCTTTGAGCAGTTGCTCCCTTCAGGCAGGTGGAGTGAGAAGAACTGGTTCTCACTTTGCCTAGAGATGTGCAGGGAAGGAAGGGGGGAAGCTGAACCCACTCATCTGTGACTTGGATGGACTCAAAGGTGAATGTTTATCGTGTGAGCAGAGCTTTCCGAGGCTGGGACTGTGGCCAGGGCAGGACTCGAGTTCTGTGATTTGGGAACATGCAGGAGTTTTAGACATTCAATTTCTTTTTTCTTTTCCCCACTTCCAACAAAAAGATCATACACTTCTCGGTTGACTCTAAGGGTATGTCTAAGCAAAGAGGCTATTCTGTTTAGGCAGTATTTACAGTTTTCACTAAAAACGGGAGGAAGAGGAAGATAAAGATAGGAACCCCACCATATAAACTGGATTCCCCCTTCTTTGAAACATGTTTTGCATAGGTACTATATAGCACATGCTTAAAATAAAACTTAAACCAAATAGTCCAAAGGGTATTGATTAAAAGTAAGTCTCCTTGGTACAATCGATCTCCTCCAGTACCTCAGCGGCAACTATTGTTACAGCTTCTTGGATATTTCAGAAACAGTCTTTGAATGTATATACATGTAAAGATCTCTCTCTTTCTCTTATTTTTTTAATCCAAGTGGTAGCACACTCTGATCTCTATTTTGATTTTTTTTCCTGAATAGAGAACATTCTCTACCTTACAGCACACACACACACACGACCACCACCACCACCACCACCACCACCGCCAGCAACAACAGCAACAACAGCAACCCACCACATGCCTGCAGTACACACATTTACCATACACCTGCTCCTTGAACACCCTGGGAACCTCCTCCCATTCTAAATGAGGACCCCTCATCTTGATACCTAGCATAACAGCATCAGAATCTGGGCACACTCGCTCCTGATGGTACTTTCCTTGCTTCCCTCAGTCACAAAGAAGTTAGGACACTCGGAGCCCCAGATGTTGAGAGATCAAGGAGCTCCCTGCACTGAGTAAGCTTCTCCAAGGTGTCCCCAGAATGGTTCATTTAGCCACTGCCTGAAACTTGCAGGTGAGTCCATCTTTTTTTCTTATTGTAATTGCAAACTCTATAGTATGTCTTCTCTCTTATCTGGATGGCAATCAGAGAGATCTAGACAGACATACCTTAAAGAATATATAGAAGACCACAGGATGAATCTAATTAGCTACTGTTATTTTTTTGTACTTGTTGAATAGGTAATAGTCATATAGTTCAAAATTTAAAAGCATATAATGAAAAGTTTGCTTCCCACTCCTGTCCCCCAGCCACCAAGTTTCCTTAGTCGTAGTGTCTTGTTTATCTTTCCAGAGGTATTCAAGGTAAATCCAAGCAAATATAAATATATATATACTGTGTTCCCCTTTTTATACAAATGGTAACATACTACACATACTGTTTTCTCTACCTTGCTTTTTCCAGTTAATATCTTAGAGATTGCTTCTTTTCAGTGTATTAAAAACTTTTTCCTTTTAAAAAAATTACATCTCTGTAATATGGATGTACCACAATTTATTTAGTATTGCCCTGTTGAAAGACAAATTTATATTGTTTCTAGTTTTTTACTGTTACCACAATGCTGCAATAAAATACCTTGTAAATTGTCATTTGCATATGTTTAGTATATCATAAAGGTAAATCCCTAGAATTAGAATTATTAGGTCAGAAAATCTGTGCATTTGTAATTTTGATAGATGTTGCCAAATTGTCACCTAAGTGTTGTTCCAGTTTACGTCGCAATGCAGAAGAGAGATTGCCTGGCTAAGAGCTAATTTAACTGCTCAACTTTTATTTTCCTGAGTGCAGGAAAAATGTGGTCACTAATTTGGATGTTAGAGTGGGTGACAAGCTGACTGCTGTGACTCTACAGGATAGAATAATAAAATGTCATTTCCTCCTTCTAAACATCAAGCTACAAATTATAATAGATTTCAACATCTGGTACCATTTCCTAATCCTTCCAAAGGTTTACTAATGGCTTTTCCAAATAGTTGGGCAGAATGGCCCAAGGGTGCCAGTGCACTGTACCTGCTGAGGAATATTTATGTTTGAGCATAGAATGCAACAGATATGTATTGGGCTTCTTTCCTGTGCCATGAACTGTCCTAGGTGCCAAGGGTCCAGTATCTCTGCTCTCAAACATGTTAACAAAAGTAATTACTATCATGATTATTATAATTTCTTTTGATTCTTTCAACAGCCCTATAAGGTGGTTAGAGTAGGGTGTGCATGACTAATCCACTGCCCCCCACCAAGTCATATTGTTGTTCCTCCAAATCTGCTCCACTTTCTGTGTAGAACTTGTGGTTGGGCACATGGTCACCTAGAATAAGGACTACATTTCCCAGCCTCCTTTGTGACCAAGTTCTGGCTAAGTGGTTATAAACAGATGTGGTGTGTGCAACTTTCAGAGGTGCCCTTCCAGCGAGGAAGCATATCCTTTTCATTTCATTCTCATCTTCCTGCTAGATGGAGTCCCTACATGTCAGTCAGTGATGGAAGAACTATCTGGACCATGAGGTGGCCATGGGACCACATATGAAAGAGGTTTATGAGAGAAGGAACCTGGTACCCTGACAGTAACATAGGGTGCCAGATAATACCCGGGACCAATCCTCTGGCTTCTTAGATGAGAGCAAAAACCCTTCTGCTTTGTTAAATCTGTTGTTATATTGGGTTTTCTGACACAGCTAACCTGAATCCTAAGCAAAGGTAAGGGACTTTTGAATGCTGAGTGGGGCACTTTTGGAGGTCCGAAGAGGAATCTCTCCACTGCAGATGTCTTTGTTATATCAGTTGAGCCTGAATCCTAATTAATACCCAGAGCAGAATCACAAGACTCGAGACTTAAGGTATTGCCACATTATGAGGCCATCATCCCTTTAGAGGAGGCTCTAAGAGAAGGGTGAGTGGACATATCCTGGTCTCACCTGTATCATTCAGGAAGTGGTGATGGTCATGACTCACTCTGGGCAGCTTCTGTAGCACTCAGCGTAGGTCTCAGTTGTCCCTGCACTCTTCCCCATAGTGCCTTTTCATTTTATGCTATTTGCCTATTGAATTTGGATATAACCAAGACTTCTGTGGCAGACAGCGTTGATGCCCGCCCAGATCTCCCTTTCACCATTTCTATGCACCCCTTCAGTCTCTGGTGAGCTTTTACTTTCTATGGCCCGCATCTCCAACTCATCTTTGCAGGACTTCACTTGGACTCCTGGAGCTGCTTTGCGGAATGTGGGGAGGGCCCACGTGCAGTGGTGGCACAAAGCTTCCTAGCTCTGGTTCAAGACAGCTCCACGACATAAGTTTTACCCTAGAGATGCCCTCTGGACTCAAGTGGAAGCCCAGACTCTTTAGGACTTTGGCTTGAGATGTCAGCCTTTCTTGGCTTTCTCCTCTGTCCCGGTTCACAAACACCCTTCCTAGCTTCCGCTGGGAACACTGCTTTGGTAAATTACTTAGCCATGAACCCTCATCTCAGCCAATAGCAGCATCAACATAGTTCTCCCTCATGTAGCAGTCTGTGTATAGCATCCCTTGGCCAGACTCTATCTTGTTGCTTTGTCATCCTCGCTTGTGATGCATTCTCTCTCTTGTGTTGATGGCTGCCCTGGCTCCATCATGCCTGCATTCTGGTCAGCAGGAAGGAGAGGGGAAAGTGGAGGCCACAGCACCTCCTTTGAAGGTAGGTCTCAGAGGCTGTAGGCAGCACTTCTGTTTACATCCCATTAGCCTCTCTTAGTCACATGGCTACACAGGCAAGTGAGGCTGAAAAATGTAGTCTTTAGATGAAGGGCCAAGGGCCCCCAGTGAGAGCCCATTAGGAGCTCTCATGCTAGAGGAAATAGATGAGAATGGATATTCGGGACAACCAGCCATTACTGTCACATTTAGGAATCACTACCTGAAATGCTAGGAGCTAAAATTTTTCTCCTGCCACGGATGTTTGACTTACTTCAGCATTACACCTTTGGCTGCCATGACAAATTCCAAGGAGCTAGTTGTGAATGCCTTGAAGCTGGGATGATGTTTCTGGAAAAGGCCTGGGAGATCATCTCTATCCATCAGCATAGTTATGGGGGTCCTGGAACCCTGACTGATAGAGAACTACAGGGGTCCCCATCTCTTTGGTTTTGTCAAAGGTGAGAGTCAGTGAAGAAATGCAGAACTTCAGAAGGTAGAGTTTAGTTTCCTGAGGACCAGAACACTGCAAGGGGGAAATGCAGACATTCATTCCAAAGGCCAGATAGGGGATGGATTCAGGAATGGGTCCTATTTGTCATGGAGGGTTCCGCAGAGGCCTTCTCAGCCCTGCCCATGTTCTGGGTAGTTTCTCTCAGGGAGCACGATCTAGCCTTTGCTTTCTGAGGGCCTTGCCTGTTGTCCCTTGTTGGAATCTAGAGGTGGTACTTTTGTCCCCCTTGCGGTTCAGCCACAGCGAGGCACCTACTGCCTGCCAAAACCTAGGGGGGCTGGAATATGGGTGAACACCAGGAGGATTTCTTGTCCCTGTTACTTCCACTGGAGGGAGAGTAGATAAAAATTTTCTAAGTTGCCGAATTAGGATAAAAATCCATGAAGTCCACCATGTACATGGAAGAATATAAGTCTGTTTTGATTTCAAAATTGGTCTCATTGTTCCCTGACAATATCTAAATCATGACTCACCACCCCATTCAATCACTGTGCTCACCAGTATTACTCTTGCCTTAACTGCAGAATACGAAACCAAGGAGGGTGACACCAAACCGAAATCTAACTGACCATCCAGCCCATTTATCAGCCTCTGGAAAGGAAATGGAAGAGGAGAGTCCAGATTTGAGGTCATGGGATGGCAAATGGAGAAACAGGACAGGAGAGAAGAGGACTCAAGCAGCACAAAGAGACTTCCCTGAGTTGAAAGGAGACCACCACAGTTTTCTTTAAAATAATTCATTGATTTTTTTCCCCCCTGATAATAGAAATAATGCATGGTCCTTGTTAAAAATTTGGAACATACAGGGTATTATAGCTGTAGAAAACTTGGAAAATGCAGAGTGTTATGGTAGTCCAGGTGAACGAAAATAAGGACCCTGTCATGAGCTCCATTGTGTTCATCCAGATTCCTGTGTTGAAGTTCTAACCTCTAGTACCTCAGAACGTGACTGTATTTGGACATAAGGTCTTCAAAGAGGTAATCAAGTTGAAATGATGTCATTAGGGTGGGCCCTAATCCAATATGACTGGTGTCCTTATAAGAAGAGAATAGGACACAGACACACAGAGGTAAGACCACGTGAGGACACAGGGAGAAGTCAGCCATCTGCAAGCCCAGGAGAGAGGCCTCAGACGAAACCGACCCTGCTGACACCTTGCTCTTGTACTTCCAACCTCTAGAACTGTGACACAATGACTTTCTGATGTGTAGGCCACTCTGGTACTTTGCTATGGCAGTCTTAGAAGACTGATATAAACGCCAACCTTGGGCAGTGGCAGGGATATGGAGAGAGGAGACAGATGGAAAACATCCTTAGGAGGTAAAGCTGGCTAGCCTTGGTGACTGACTCCATGTGGACAGTAGAGGTGCAGAGTAGTCTAGGATCTTGGGTGGCTTGATGGATGGAGGGTGATCCCAACCCATCAACAGACATGGAGACTCTACGTGGGAGAGTCAGTGTTTTGGAGACGTTGAGTTGGAGATGCATGAGGGACACCAGGGAGGCTGGCCAGTGGCCAGCTGAGAGTATCTATCAGCCAGGGGTTTGAGCTAGAGGGCTGGAAGGGAGCAGGACAGCACATCAGTGTGAGTGGAAGTCATTCTGCAAGTAGATGAGTTTCCCCAGGCCCAGAGCCACCGGCAGAGGACAGGCCCTGGGGAGGCCGACATGTATTTCCATCTGTGACGAAGGGCCCGTCATTTATTGTGCTGATGGCCTGCATCGCAGCTGTTCACGTTTATTAGGTTGATTCCAAAATATTGTCTGCCTCCCCTAATTTCTCTTTCAACCCATTGTTTACAAAATTCCCAAGATGGCACAGACAGACTACTCCCCAAATGCTAAATTGGTCAAATTAGGGGGAAGGCTGTCTCTTTAACCTACCCCTGTGATTATGTGGTACATATGGTGCTTAGCACGCTGGCTTCCGGGCTCCACCATATGTGCAGGTAAGTGTGGAGCTGGGGGGCAAACAATGGACCGGTTCACTTTTAGCGGTCAATGTTACTACTTCTTTGTACTCCCGCTGGCCTCTTTCCTTTAAAAATCTTTTATTTTGAAATATACATATTAATGTGTGTTGGAAGTGTGTGCAAATGGAAATAACGATCTCGTCTAAGAATAACGATGTTATGAATGTTATTGTGATTGTCGTATTGATGGTTATAGCCCGCAGGTACCGCAGCGTTACTATGCGCCAGGCACTACACTGCAGTGGCTCTCATGTGCTACAAGTATGTAGCTTTCCACTAAGACGTATGGTTCTTAAAGTATGGAGGATACCGAGTTTTAAATGAATTTCCTGTTTAAAAGTGCAGGCTCTGCATCCAGGCTGCCTGGGTTAGAATTCCGATTCCTGCACTTACTAAAGGAGAGCCCCCGGGGCGGGCAACCTAACCTTCTGTGTCAGTTTCTTTTTCTGCGAGAGAGGATCTTCACAAGATTATTTTGAGGGTCAAGTTTGCTAATATGTGGAAAGCACCTCGAACAAGGCCTGCCACATAGTAAAAGCTCAGTGGATGTCAGCTGTAAATGCTCCTCACAGATGAATATCCCAGGAGTGTTTGTGTGACTCAACATTGTCGTTGGGAAACAAACAAACATATCTTTATAATCAAGAGTCAACATGATTATCTTTGGGACGCGGGGTTTCATCTAAACCCAAAGGTGTCATATTTGTCTGATCCTCTGGACCATGTAACATGGATATGGACATCTAATATGGAACATCTGCACCGACTCGCTCTTCTTCTGTGCTTTTCCAGGTACCGTTAGCCAGTCCACCATGCTGCGTTCAGGCTTGATCAGCTACCTGTGTGTTTCTGTGTGAGATGTCACCCCCTTCTTTGAAAAGAATGTGTCTATGCCAACTCCTTAGCATGACCTGTTTGGGATTCCAGCAGATTTCTTTAAGTTATTTCCCAAATGGTGTTGTCACCATTATCCCGTTTTTAAATCATTCAGTTTCATTTTTAGAAAGTTCTCCAAAATCCCTTACTAAGCAGAAGATTTTTAAGGGTGGAAAATGCCTTACTAAGACATTTTATTAAGAATTAAAAAATAACGAAGCAAGTAGAGATAAAGAGGGAGACTAATTTAGAAACCTGGCATGATTGCTGTTAATTTGTTGACAACGTGGGGTTTGTGGGGGAAGGGACATGGTGGAGGGAGTTGGCAGGGCACGGTGGCATGGCCAACTCGACCAGGCCTTGCATTCATGGGGTAACAGCTGAACTAAGTGTTCAGAGTGAACACATCAAAGACTGTAGTCTTTGAGATACCATTTCTTCTATTCCATGATGTCAAAGGTGGCTGCAAATATACCCAGTGCTTTCTGGGTGGCATTGTTTAGGATACTGGCCCCAGCAGATGGCCCCAAATGCACCTCAGCCTGGTAGAGCAGGGACCACATGTGATGGTGTATAGTCTTCTCATTAGCAAACAGAAAAAAAAAAAAAAAAAAGGCCAGGATGAGAAAGGAGAGAGATGAAAAGAATACACAAAGATATTTACATATTTACATTGTCTCCCTCGCATTTCAAATTCTCCTTTAGCTGAAGTGTCAGTGGGCTTGCTTTTCTCCTTCTGTTTGTATGTTTACTTGTGCTAAATAGATTATGGTAATCAGGCACATAAATGCATGCAACTGTTATTATGGCATTTTAATCACAGAGTTTTTCACTGGAAGCCTTCATTAGAATTCTCATAATCTTACTTGTTAGTGTAACAAACAGTAATAAATGCCAAGGAGCTTGGATTAAGGCAGAGGCATCCAGACTTTAAAAGAGGAATATGGAAATGTTGTCAAATCTCTGCATTACTTATTGAAATGTCACATAAACAGTGCAGGACTCTAAATATCTTACTCATTATGAGGATAGGGAACCAGGCAACCTGAAGATAGTAATTATGTCTCTCTACTGAGCACTACAAACGTATGCCTTACACAGATGCCTCCTAACCCTTGTGAAATAACTGGATGGTCCCGATACACAGTCCTGGCCATAATTTGTTATTGTTAAAATTGGAGAAATGCATTATTACATAATTTCATTTATTTTATGCTTTACGGTTAGTATGTGTGAACACGAATCAAAACTTCCTAATTCTCATTATCTTTCAATTTGTGTGTGATTGTTTGGAAAATTGGTAAGAAAAACTTCAGTTCTTTTTTTTTTTTTTTTTGAATGAGCGATATCATAGCCATGTGCTTGAGAATAAGCCATTCTTTTGGAAAATAGTGTGGTCTGGCAAACAGGTCTAAGCATTGGACACAATAGGTGATCATCCTGACCTTGTTTAAGCCCAGAATTTAGATGTGGCGATGTTAAGTTCTGGGGGTGACTCCCTATTTCAGCCATCCACTGTTGTGTGACGAATGACCCCAAGACCCAGAGACTTGAAACAATAACAACGTATTATTTCTCATGACGCTGTGGGCTTACCAAGCAGGTCTTCTTCTGAGATGCCGGGATAGCTAGAGGGTCCAAAACGGATGCTCAGCTGGGACTGTTTGGCACAGGCCTCGATTCTTTTCTACTGAAGCATCTCCACATGGCTGCTTAGGGTTCCTCACCGCATGGGGGCTTGGTTCAAAGAACAGCATTTCAAGAGGAGATAGCAGAAGGTGCAGACCCCTGATGGCTCAGCTTCATTGGTTACACTATGTCACTTCTGCTGCATTCTGCTGGTCAAAGTGAGTCACAGGCCGGCAAAGCCTCAGTGTGAGAGGGTGTGGGGACAGAGTCCCAGGGCGCAGTTTTCAGGCTCTTGGCCTCACGTGGAAAGCTGCTACCTCGGTTATTAGATGGCCATCAGCTGTAATCAGATGGCCATCCACTGTGGCTGGGTGACCATCAGCTGTAACCAGTTAGCCATTAGCCACCAATATAACTGCAGTGGCTAGCCTAGGGGGTTGCTTGGTTGGTTGGTTGGCAGAGGAGCAGATGGCAGATTGAGGATCGTGTGGCTCCTGCTTCCTGTGTCTCCAACCCAGCTGCCAGCGAGACTATAGTGGTATGACTTCCCTATCTATGTCTCCTTGGTGTTCTTTCTGGCCTCACCATGTCCTGTGAGTCCCTGCATTACAGAGGGGACCACGCAGGGCCTGCATCCTGGGAGGCGGGGCTCATTGGGAGCCATCTTTGGAGACTGGCTTCCACACTGCCACAGGCAGGGGCCAGCTAGGCTGACTTCACCATCACCTCAGTCTTAATGTTAACTCTTTCCTGTCTACATGTGGGAGTGAAAACAGGGGAAGCTTTCTTCTCAGAGACTGAGCCAAGGAGCCAGCTTTCTTTACTTCCTTTCCTTCTCCCAAAGAGCTCTCACCTTGCCATGTCCCTTGAGGTCCGACTCACAGTCACCTCACCAGTATAGCTATCCCTCATGGGTGAGTTGTGATAGAATTCCCCACTAAGAGCTGGGGACAATGGGAGGTATAATCTCAAATGACTCAGGTCATTTGTCTCAGATATAATGAGCAAAATGGTGCTCCTGTCACTCCCTATCCTGTCGAACAAGCCTCTTGTCCAGGCTCCATCCCTCAGAGCCATTATTTCATAAACTGGTGCATAGGCCTGTATCAGGATTGCTGAAGAGCAGGTAAAAAATGGAGGTTCCTGAGGCCCACTCCAGACTGACCGAATCAAAGCCTCTGGGGGTGAGTCCTTAACTTTTAACAAGTTTCCGGTTACTTTGGCTGCACACTTACGTTTGAGAGCTGATGTTCTAGGCAGACCTTTCTCTGGTTCATGTACCCTCAGGCCAGGCCTCTAGAACCTGGTAAGTTGGGATCTTTCTGACATGGGTCATGAGTTTACCCACTTTTACCTTTAGGTTAAAACTGGTGTCCAGGAAGCACCTGACACATTTCCTCTGTGCTGTCTTCTGGGGGGTTTTCCACAGCAGCTCCCATTAGACTCACTCTCCCAGGAGGTTTCCTTTCACTGGCCTTCCTGTCAGCACATCTCCCCGGTGCTCCCTGAGGCAGGATGTCCCTAGTACTGCATAGCTCCAGTGTTTGTTGCTGGGTTTGTTGTTTGGTCGGTTGGATGGTGTTGCTTTTGGTGTGTGTGTGTGGTCAGCTGTTTCTTTAATGCCTCAGCATGTCGGTGCTAGAAGAACATTAGAGATGAGCCTGTCCCCAGTTGTCTGCCTTACAGCTCAGCAACTGATGTGTTGAGAGGTGAAGGGTCTGGCTTGAGGCCACACAGCAAGGTACTGGCAGAGCTGGGACCTGTCCTGCAATTCTTGGTCCTTCCTCTCTACTACCTGTTCCAACCTGCCACGTCCTATGCCAACCAACTGCAAAAGCCCTCCACCCTTTGACATTTCCACCTGCACCTGCATCACCAGCCTGCCTTCCTGGTCTTCTTAAGTTCAGGAGCCACCAAATTTTCCCCTCAATAGTTTAGAAAGACAGCTAGGAAAAGGCCTGAAACTCTAATGTGACATTCTTATCATGCCATTCTTCCAAGAACACACATCAGACTTCTCTTTCAGGGAATTTTTGTTTATATTTTAAAGTGAAAATATAATACAGGCAAGATTGTAGACAGTATAGCAGACCTCTTTATTGAAACCCATTTCCTCTTCTTCCTTTCTAACGAAGACCTGATTTTGTTTGTGGGGCCATTGTAACCGTACTAATATGTCCCTCTTCCCAGACTCCCTTGCAGTTAAGGGTGGCCATGTGACCCATTCTAGCCAAAGCAATGTTGGCAGATATCCTAGGAACAGCATTTTCACTTAAACACACAAAACTTTGAGAAGGAAAGCTTTGTGGTCCTTTCTGATCTTCCTGCCTGGAATGTGGGCACCAGCCACAGAAAAGCAGCAGCCATTTGTAATTAAGAGGACGAAAGCCTCAAGTTAAGAATGGCAGAGCAGGAAAAGCAGACCAGTCATGGTCCTTGGTCCTTTTGCACCCTGCGGCTGCCTGAGGGCCTCCCTGGCTACAAAGCCAGACACTGTTTATCTCACATTTTGGAGGCTAATTCCAGAGCTACCCCAAGCTTATGTCATTACGGAGTAAAGATTCCTCCCTCCTTTGTCGAAGAAAATAACCACGAGTGGTAATTGGAACCTGGAAGTATATACTGGAATTAGACTATTGATTCATTCAATTAACCAACAAAAATTTACTGAAGGCCTACTATGTGCTAGGTACTATTCTAAGTCCAAGGGATACAACAGTAACAAAACTGACAAAATCCCTGCTCTCATAGACCTTACATTCTAGTAAGTGATGGAGTAACACATCCAGGTCAATTTCAGCATAAATGCACTGCAAAACTGGAACAGGAAGAAAGCCTGAGAGGACCGGTTGTAAAGTGTGCCTGCACCTGTTAAAACTCTACAGGTGGCACAGCCCCCACAGGATAGAGGTACTGGCCTATCCGTGGAGGCCAAGTTCTAAGTTTTCTTTTCTTGTTTATTTGTTCACTAAGCTTTGTATTACAGTAATATTCAGATTGTTCAGATTGGTTAGAAATTTAACTCAATGAAATATTCCAATGTGGAACAGGTTTTTTCACAGGCCATGGGAGCCTGACTCTTGCTTCATTTGATGCTTTTGGTAGAGAAAATAGGGCAAGAAAAATTGAACAGGGGGAATGCCAAGGAACAGCAGTCAAGTTGAACATAACTCTTGGAAACTGCCTAAAAGCCAGAATGCTGAGTTCTGCCTCTGACACCTCCCATTCCATACAGTGGCCAGGTTCTAAAGGGGAGAAAAATATCACACAGGAAAGAAAGGGAAAACAGTGCTAGAAACAAAAATTCTAGTGATCCTCAGATTTGCATTCGACCAGCTTGGTATTGTTGGGGGAGAAGGGCACAACTTCTCTCCCAGCCCCCATCTCTCCCTCTGCTCCCCCTCCTACCCCTCTCTCTCTTCTCATTCACCACCGCCACCTCCTTACCCCCACCCCCCAGCTCTGCCTTGGCTCACTCTGTTTTCTTGTGCTTCCTGGGTGGTGCAGGGTTGTGATGTCTTGAATACCAAGAGTGAGGCTGAACATATGTGAACCTTTCCTAATCCTGCTAATCTTTCTTCAAAAACCTTTCTCAAAGTGTAGGCAACATCCAGATTGTAAAAAGAGAGCAGGAGTGAGCCTGAGCATTTTAATGACAAATAATCTTTGTCCAAGGGGGAGGGGGCGGCTAGCTCAGCTGGAGATGGAGCTGATGGACTGCAGCAGGTAGAAATAACGGGCCATATTATTACCTCATGTAATCTCCACCATTCAGGAGCAGCTGAGGTCTGAATGCAGGAAGAAATCGACTTTGCTTTTAAACTGGAGACTTTGCACCCGCGATGGCTATTAAGCGGTAATTAGTTGTGACACGGAATTACCAGCCCTACAATGGTAGAGGGAGTCTTACAAGGCCTTTGAAGCTGATTAGAGAAACTGAATGGATGCTACTTGCGATTTAAAAAATCTGTTCGGATGTGAGCATGAGCTAAGCCTCTCTTCTTTCTGTCCCTCACTCTACAAACCTACCACCGCCCTACAAACTATGAACCTCTCCAGACAGCCAGTCTGGACAAATGTCTCCTTGGGGTGGGTGTTCCTGAAGACCGATCAGATACGACCTGGGCCTTGGGTTTTTCCAATCCAGAGACAGGTGAGTTTGTAGATTCCATAGACAGTACCATCAGGGAGATTTCCCAGGTCTACCAAAAAAGGGAACAGGATTTGGGGCCACCAGAGGCAACCAATCACATGTGGCTCTAATACTGAAGATCAGCGTGATGCTGGGAGAGAAATAAGCTCAGAGAAACCAGCCTTGTCAAGAGGCAGACAGACGGCCAGAGCCGGGGGAATGAAACCTTAGTCCCATAGAGCCAGATTTGCCAGGCATGTCGTTTGGATAGAGGCTCTGGTTCTCCAGACTCCAAACCCCCTGGGAGAGAGGTGTGGCCGCTGCTGCCCTGCCCATTGCTTATTCTCTAGAGGGGAGCTGACAGCAAAGCCTCAGCCCCTCTGGGAACCTGCAGGCACAGGAGCTGGAAGTGTCCCCAGCCCATCACTGTAATCTTGTTCTTGTCTCTTTTATCAGCTCTCTGCCTTCAGCCCCGGGTGAGAATGAAGCCTCTCAGGAGGAGTTAGGGGTTGTGAGCTTACTACCTGGGTAAATTTGCTCTAGAAGCCAGACTGGTAAACAAACTAATAAACTCTGTGCATTGTTCCATTTCTTCTGTATTAAACAAGGCTACTATTTCTAAGAGCTGTGGATTCACCTTGGGTTTTGTAGATTCATGTCCATGGCGCCATTTGTCACACTTTGTGCCTAAATATCGATAGATGATAGAATCATGATAGATATCATATATTACATATATAATTTCTTTATATAGTTCATATAGAGAAAAAGAGAGAGGGAGAACTTTAGTTAATTTACTATACCTGTATAAAATTAAGGCGACTCCTCTCTGTTTTTTAAGCAAAACGGATCTTTCCCACACAGGTGAAGAATTTTTTTCACCTGATGTTGCCCCTTGAGCCACGGAAAAATGTGGTTTCTGTCTCCATTTTGCAAGTGATTTGCTGTGTTACCTGAAAAAGGGCCACAACTTTCCGGGGCTGTGTTTTCTTTTTACTAAAGCAGAGATGATTAACCAGCCCACCTGAATGTACACTCACATACTGGAGCCTTCAAAACCTGTTCACCGGTAAGAGAAGTCAGTTAGGATTCTTGTATTTTGATCCAGGCTGGTTGTTTCACATTTTGCCAGGAGAAAGGACTTCAGTTTCTGCTTCTGCTTGGAATTGCATTTTTACTAAACTCTCTTGGTCTTAGGCCATTTCTGTGGCTTCTAAATTATCCCAAATTTGAAGGGCAGCCATAGCATTGGTACTTTTTTTGAGTTTCTTTGGTGATTCCCAGCTCAGCCTCATGTTACCACGTTCACTGTTAAATTTACACATTGTCAAAAAGAGATTAAATTCCAGAACTTGGGGCCTGGCTTCCCAAACAGAAACAAAAGGACATGCATTTTGAGAAATGTGGAACAACATGTTGGGGAAGAAGGGATAATTATCCCTGAGAGTCAGGAAACCTCAGTCCTAACTTTGTCTGTTCTTTTCATTAACTCTGAGCTTTTGAATTATTAATTGACAATTGACTCACCAGTAAAATGGAGGTTATAATGGACCTATCTGAGAATCATGTGAAATAATACATATGAAAATACTTTATAAATGAATTCAGCCACAGGTGGCACTCATATACATATTACAATCATTTTGTAGTAGAAATGATTCTACACTGGACTTTGTAATTTTAGAAGATGAAGAAGTATAAACACTTTGAGGGCAAGATATCAATTTTCTGATCTCTGTATGCCCAGCACCTAATGCAGCATCTGTGTTTAGTATGTGCTTAATTAATAGTTGTAGAAAGGAAGAATGAGAGAGAAGGAGAAGGAGAAATGGAATAACTTTGGGCTTTAAATAACAGTTCTTTTATTTTTAAAGAATGTAAAGAATATTCTATAGGAATAAAAAACCCTAAATGAATATTAAACTGAATAATATTATTCCAGATTAAAAATTCTCTTGGTCAATAAACATATATTTTTATAGTTGTGAATAGTTTACCTATAATTCTCCAGTTTTACTTATTTTTAATTGTCAAAGTAATCCTGGAATTGTCCTACATATTTTAAAAACACCAACCAATTAGAAAGTATATACAGGTATACCTTGTTTTATAGCACTTCACTTTATTGCACTTTACAGATGTTGCATTTTTTTTATAAATTAAAGCAAGACTCTCCACAAGTGGAAAAAAAATTTTTTTAAAAATCACCTACTCGCTTTGTTGCAGTGTGTGGAACAAAACTCGCAATATCTCTAAAGTATGCCTGTGAAAAGTGGGGGTCTCCTTTCTCCAACCTCTAGATCGCAAACTCCTCCCTTAGGAAAACTCTGCTAATCATTTGATAAATAAAGTAATAGTTTTATGGGTTTTATGATTTGCAGCCCATCTTATACCCGCTTCCCAAAAAGGAGTTGAAGGGGCTTGATAGAAATATACATGAATTCAAAAGACAGTTAAAAGAGAAATAGTGGGAAATTATGGATGGATGGAGGGGAAAAAGTAATATAATCTAGATGAACGTAATTAACATGTATTGTCATTCATGTCACCATTCAGTGTATTTAGTAACCTATGTGCTAGGTACTTGGATTACTGAGGTAAACAAAATAGAATTCTAGTGGGGGAATCAAAATCAAACCATATGTCATGGCAAACTCTGAAACATGCTCTGGAGGACTCTTCCTAGACAGACTAATGCTGTTTATTACAGGTCTTCCAGAGGAAGAACGTCCAAGCTGAGCCCTGAAGGATGGGCTGGTGTTAGGTGAAAAGATGTAGAGAGGGCTTGGTACACTGGAGGCGAAAAAAAGGCCAATGAACAAAGGAAGACCCAAGATTGGAGAGGTAGAGGCCAGATAGTGCATAGATTTGTGGGCCATCATGTGGGTTGCATGGTGTACATGTTGGAGTCCTAACCCCCAGTGCCTCGGAATGTGATCTTTACAGAGTAATCAAATTAAAATAGGTTACTAGGGTAGATTCTAATCCAATATGACTGGTATCCTTATAAAAAGGGAAAATTTGGACACAGACACAGGCATGCATAGAGAGAATGCCATGTGGAGAGACACAGAGAGAAGAGGCCCTCTATATAAGCCAAGGAGCGAGTCCTGGAATAGATTCTCCCTCACAGCCGCAGAAGCAACCGACCCTGCCAACACCTTGATTTTGGACTTCTAGCTTCCAGGGCTGGGAGACAATAACTATCTGTTGTTTTAAGCCATCCAACATGTGGTACTTTGTTATAGTGTCCCTAGCAAACGAATACAGCCATGTTAAGGAGTTTTTGACTTACAAAAGGGCAGTGAGACATCATTAGAGAATTTCAAGTGGGGAGTGACATAATTTAATTAAGGTTGCAAAGGTCACATTAGCTAGTGGTTGAAGAATGGATTGGCAGAAGCCAGGGTGGATTTTTCTTCCTACTTGTTAGGGCAAAAAGCAAAGCATTCATGATTTACATAATTTTGAGTAGCCAACTAAACACACAAGTTTTTCAAGAGAATATATAATTTTTCCATTAGACTAAAGTTTAAAAGAAATGTTAACACGATACATTTATGCAAGGATATAAAAACAATATAACCACTACATTTTTACCAAAAACACAAAACCATTCTTCTCACATCATGTTTTCTTATATCCTTCCTTGGTAAAAAGCAAACAAACAAACAAAACATACAAACACACACAAAAGAGCCTAAACTTGAAACATCCCTTTACTGAAGGTGTTTCATGAGTGCTGGAGGTCCCCTCTCTTTTTCTGGTACCCACATTCTGCTCTTCTTTTTTATTAGCTAGATCGATGGTTAACCAAATTTAAGAGTATTTAAGTTTAAGTAATACTTCTCAAACCTTTTGTTTGTTTTTCCATTTATGTTTTATTTCCTTATTGTTTTCCTTAGTTTATGTATTTCTAGTCACCTACTTTTTTATTTTTAGCTTTTTATTTAAAAAAATTTCAGACTTCCAGAAAAGCTGCAAAAACAGTACTATGAATTCCTATCTACCCTTCATTCAGGCTCCCCAAATAGTAACATTTGATCACAGTTGCATGATCATTCTCTTTTTCTCTCTTTCTTTAAATATATTCTGAACCGTTTGAGAGTAAGTTACATCTACTTTATCTAGACTTGGTATTTTTATCTGTTTATTGTGTTATTTGCTACTCAGGTATTATGCTTAAATGAATTTAATTTCTAATATACTTTAAAATTTCTAATTTGATTACTTTGAGGTCAAATATGATGACATATAGAACTTCTACCATTTGGCATTTACTAAGTATTTATTTAAATGGCAGAATATTGTCATCTTTTGTGAAAGCTTTTTTTATTAATAAAATTGAAGGAAACATGTGTTGCCTTGTTTTCTCATTTGGATTTTCCTTTATATGTGTTAATTTTGTCTATTCTCTTTGATTTCTTACATTAACTATTTGTCTAATTTTGTTTTCTGATGATTTTTCAGTTAGAAGTATATGTCAGCCTATGCTTTTCCTTATACTTATGGTTTTCCTTTTATACTTTTTGTTATGTTGTTTGGCACATATAAATGAAATATTCTTGGATTTCCAATGTTGAGTGTGTCTTGACCGTTATTTATTATTCCTGTTTTCTGTGAAAAATACTTTACCTGATGCCATTACAGCAATTACTACAACACATTAAGTGAGGATTAAATCATCTCCTACATTATTCCTAATGAACAGCAGCCAATTGCAATCATGGACAGTCAGAAAAAAGTTTCAGAACATGGGGGAGGCCGTGACTGAATTTCCTGGAGGAATTACCTTCCAAATGGCACCCTGAAATGTAGTTTTAACCTCTTCAGAAACATAGTGTGCTCACCAGGGAGAGAGACAGCAGCAGCAAGAAAGTTGGCGGTAAAACCAACCTTACAGGATATTCTGTTATTAGAGCTCGTGTGAGCAAATCACTCGATAGATAGGAGGCTTTCAGTAAATGGCAGATTTGCTTCACAGGCATTACTGATATCAAAGTTAGATAAGTAACATGTCCTTGGACCAGAAACAAGAGAAATTCAACCTGGAGGTGGGGTTGGGTGCACAGGTGTGTTGCCTCTGGGTCTGGATATAGGAAAGGCAGTTCCAAGCTTGACTACTGTGGGATAAGAGGGGCTAAAGGTGTCCCAGGTGTGATGGGGACCAGAGACAGGCTTGAAACTAAAGGCTGGGCTGGAGCTCCCCAACCTGTGATGGAGACTAAAGAATGTTGTTGACGCTCTGTGGCCACCACTTTTAGCTAACTGTGCACCCAGGGAGGTGGGAAGAAGCAGTGGGGCCTCCTGGCCATGCCCTAGGCTAAGCTTTCATCTGGACCCCCATATCCCCACAGTATCAGCTGCCATGTGACCTCTGGTTCCAGCCTGTGGACCCTGAGAAGCCCATGGGCCATGTGAGTGAGTGGGGCAGTGGTGAGGACAGAAAGCAAGGAGGGGGAACTCATGCAAGATGACTTTGCAAAGTAAAATTTCAAAAGGAAGGAAGAAAGTGAATGCTAAGAAAGAGCAAGAATTTTAAAAAAGATCAACAACTTGGAAAATGAATTCCTGTAGGAATGAAAATAATACCATATATATATGTATTATACATATATATGTATAATACATATACATACATATATACACACATACCGTGTTTTCCTGAAAATAAGACCTAGCCAGACCATCAGCTCTAATGCATCTTTTGGAGCAAAAATTAATATAAGACGCGGTTTTATTTTACTATAAGACCGGGTCTAATATAATATATAATATAATATAATATAATATAATATAATATAATATAATATAAAATACAATACCAGGTCTTATATTAGTTTTTGCTCCAAAAGATGCATTAGAGCTGATGCTCCAGCTAGTCTTATTTTTGGGGAAACACGGTGTGTGTGTGTGTGTGTGTGTGTGTGTGTGTGTGTGTGTGTGTGTGTGTATTTTTTGTAATGACAGTTCTAATTCTAATCCAACACCTCAGGGCTCTTTCTAGCCTTCTCCATTAATATCTTTGCAAGTCCAGTCTCTGACAGTGAGAAACCAGCTTCTCACTATTCTCAATATATTTGTTTATTTGCTCAATCGATTAACTTAATTGTTTAATGTAACCAGTCTCCAAAGCACTCTGGCTACTTTCCCTGCCTACCACCTCCATACCCCATCCCCCAGTGCCCAGCAGACATTGCTGCTGCTACCAGCATGCTGGAAGGGAAGGGAAGATGGGCAGGGGAGAGCATGGCATCAGAAGGAGACACAATATCCTCTGTAGAAGGACTTGTGATGAATTTCATGTGCTTTTCAATCACAGGGAAAAGTTGATATCTTCACTTTGTTTAGTTGGTCCTTGTGTCCCAACCTGATTTTCTGTTTCCTTGGAATGACACCCCTCCCACCATGCTCTCTGCCCAGTGGATTCTCAGCCGTGAATCAAGGCTTAGCTCTTTATCATTGCTGAAGCGGTGCTTTCTCCAAGTTGCTCCCACCACCATTGCTTTTAGATGGCAGAAGAAACCAGAATCAAAGTGAAAAGACAAACTACCAACTGGAAAAAATTCTTGCAACATATGGGACAAAGTGATAATAATTTTGATAATCGTCTCAATCGTATAGTGGGCAGAGGATATGAAGAAGACGTGAAAATAAGCTCAACTTCTCTTTTAATCAGCTGAATGCATGTCAAAATGAGACCTCATTTTTTTTTCTTGTAAGGTACCAGTGATGACAAAGAACGATGATGGCGTGTTACCTGTGAGGGTTTGGGGAAACAGTCCCACCTGCTACAGGTGGGAATAGCATTTCATCTGACACTTCTGGACTACAGTCTCTCAATATTGTTTGTCTTTCGATTCAGGAAGTTATCAAAGGTATTAAAAATATTAGGTTGGTGCAAAGGTAATTGCGGTTTTTGCAATTATTTTTAACCTTTTAAACTGCAATTACTTTTGCACTGGCCTAATACATATTAAAGATATTCATTGCATCATTGTTTAATAGTATCAAAACTTGGGAAACCTAAATATCCATCATTAGGAAATTAGTTCAATAAGTAACGATAGGATAGAATATAATGCAGCTCTGGATCAAGCAAAAATAAAAACATACTATTGATATATAAAGCTGTATGTATTGATATATGAAACAATATTTTTTATTTATGACAAAAAACACCACTTGTATTCTACTGTCTGTGTGCAAGATGCTATTGTAAATATATTGCAGATGTTAACTCATTAACTCCTTAGACTAGTCCTGTGGGGACATAAAATGCTCCAGAGTCCATGTTCTGGAACACCAGTCTGCTGCTAATGAAACAAAACAATACAGATAAACAAGTATTTTCAAGTACATGGTCCCAGTCAGATGTGTGTGTTTATTTTGAAAACATTTATAAAATAAAATGTATAAAGCTTTCAATAATAGCTATTTCCAGAAGTTGAGCTTAATTTACATGAATCATGTATCCTCAGTACAACAAAATTATTTAATCAAAAAATAACTTTGAGGACGAGTGAAGAGTGAGAAAAAGTGACGATCACTCAGGCCTCCCTTCTCCGCTTCTCTGAAGACTGTCCGCTGGGCCCCAAGGCAGGTGGGTTGATGTCAACATTTGCTGGGACAGCCAGCCCACTTTCCTTCCAGCCTCTCTAACCCTGTGCTGTCCCCACATGCCCTATGCTTTGCTTCTCCGAATTGCTCAGAGAAGACGCCTCAGGTGAGACTACAAATGAAACCAGGAAGCTGCACCAAGAATATGACAAGTGTGATTGCACAAGCACTGAACTGGCTGCCAGTCAAGGGACGTGGGTGCTTTTGGCTGCCTGAGTGACGCCAAGTATGTCCTTTCCCTCCCGGGAAGTTAGCCCCTTATGGGAAAAGGAATGGGTCTCCAACATCTCAGGAACTCTCAGGAAAAACTCACTGGGGTGGCTACAAAAATGCTACATAGATAAAACATTAAGCATGTGCCTCACGTGGGCAGGTGTTAAATGAGTGATGGTCATTGTCATGGTTATTCTTATAAAATGATATAAAAATGATATAAAATTACAACATGCAGATGTGAGGATGAGCACGAGAGGGTTACAGGTCTGGAGTTTGGGCACCGAAGGAAATATTCTCAGCTGATGAGGCTAGCCCAGCCTCTGAGGGCCGAGGCTCCGGATTTGAGTTTTCTGGCATTCGCTATCCAGCCACCACGCCAAGAAATGAAATAAACCAGCAAAATTTAAAGACTTTCATATTGTACGATATGCAAGTACTGAACGGCATGCCTGCTATGTAGGGAAAATTCTTTCATTCCTAATAATACTAAATTGTAGTTTTAATAATATTTATTGCATATTTACTAAACTCCAGTCCATGCCCTGAGCATTTGACTGGCAGGAAGAGGTGGGTATTAAGCTGCAAAAGGCCTGAGTTAAGTGGCTTAATGCCTGTGGGAGGTGTTAGAATCTCCTCGCCTCCCCCTGAAAGCAAACCAGGTTGCCTCTTGGATACGCCAGCCCGGCTCCCAGCAGCCGGTTCCCAGACCCGGAGAGGAGGAAGGCTCCAGCACCCAGTCCCTCCTGGGCTCTCCCCCACCATCCAGTCATAATTTATTGAAGGGATCCCAGGGCAGAGAAGGCGCTGTTTTTGTTTTAATGGTAATTTACAATGTGGGCTGCCCCTGTGGTCACCTTCCCCTCTGCTCAAGTAGGTGAACACAATGTCTCCATCTTGGTCTCCACAGAAAGGGGGCTTTCTCTGAGGGCGCCATGAATTGGCCGTGGCTGCACCCCTGACAGCCGGCCAGGGGGGCGATTATCCTGCACAGATGAGAGCCATTAACAAAATGGAGTGTGCCATCTTCTCAGCACAAATATTTTCCCTGACCATAATACCCTCTTAAGGAGACCTCAAGTGGCCTTGTCACCAGCTCTTCCCGGCACACCACCAATCGTTTTTACTGCTGCTGGCATTTGCAGGGAGGAGAGAGCAAGAAAAAGGCAAGATCTGAGAGCATCCCAAGAGATCTTGGCCCCTATGGCCTATTGCACTTTCTCTGGAAGACAAAGAACCCCCCAGGCCTTTCTCTAGTGTCACTTAAGCGCCATCAATAAATCAGGAGTCCAGCTATAGCCATGTAGATGTGGCCGAGAATTTCGGAAGGTGCTTTCTGATGATGATGACGCATTTCCTTTCTAGATATGTAGGTTAGGGGAGGTTTTTAGCCTATACACATTTTGTTGGAATTCTCCCCCTTCCCCGTTTCTTTGTCGCTTTTCTCTTTTCTTCCTGGCTCCGTGTGGAACAGAAGATGCATTTGTAGGCCTGAATCAGGGGGATTGTTTCCATCATCAGACCATTCACGCCCGCCCCTCCCCTGTTGTAAAACACCAGCCCAGCCTTGGAACAGCGGGCCCATTGTGTGGGGCCCCATACCACCCAGATTTCACCTCAGTCTTCGCTGAGCCCCTTTTTTTGTTCCCAGTCAAAAGAAAGCATTTGCTCAGGGGACGGGAGGGGTGTTCCTATTGCTTCCACTAACACGGAGGTTAAAGGGAAGATTGATGGGAGAAAGTTCACCTAGAAAACCAGGATAAATTTTGTGCTGGCCAAGGCCAGTTGTTTCATTGTCCTGGGGCCATGTTTTTTGTTAATTATCTCTTACTCTCTCCTTTTATCAAGGAGGAAAGTAGCAAAGCAGGGAGAAAGGAACAGGATATAGGGGTCAGGGGTCCCATTGGGCCACCTAGGTATTCCATTTTAGAGGCTAGGGTGGATAAGGCCGAGGGTGAGTCTTGTGTAGCTTGGGAGTAGAGAAGAGCAGTGACCATCAAAATAATAATGAATTTGATGCTGTTATTTATGGTAAAAACTTGCCAGCGGTCACCCCTTGCTCCAGCCCCTGGTACCCTTTCTCCAACTCCTAGGGTCTTTATCTTCCTTCTGATCCCCTGCCCATTGCCCCCGACACACACACACACACACACACACACACACACACACACACACACTTTTTCCTTTTTAACTTTAAGCCCCATGAAACTATAAGGGGGGTTTTAGAAAGGGGGGGGGAAAGAAACAACAACAAGAGAAAGGCTAAGAAAGTTGGTCCCAACAAGAACATGTTGTCAAGGAAATAAACCTTGGTGAGGGTAGGCATGAGACCACAGCTGCTGAATTTGGCCGGCCTCAGATGCTGGTGGTAATGACAATGATTCTTAATGGCAGTGCCCCAACTCCAAACATAAATAGGGCTCAGCCTGAAAGGGGAGGAAATGGAACAAAACATTTCCTTGGGGACCACTGGCAAAGAAATAACATCAATTTCAGTTTGGGGGGAAAAAAGCCAAAGAATCTCCCTGTTTCCCGACGCTAGTAAAGGCAAATTCATAACTCGCCAACAAAGTACCTTTGAAATGCAGCTGCACTCCACGAACACACTGCCTTTTTCCACCCAGAGAGACAACCCTGTCTTGACCAGAAAGAAAGGAGACAGAGAAAAAGCACACACTATTGAAAACCCACCAGAGAGGGTAAAGGAAGAGGGGAGGGGTGGGGCTGGGGGCTGGGGGCCAGGAGGGAGGGGAAGTGCGTGGCTCTTGGCAGATGCCAACGATAAGCTTTACCTAATATAATGCAACCTTCTTTGCCTTTCTAAGAGGAGGCCCGTGATGAATGGCCACACAGATTCTCCGGAGAGGGGCTGCACACAGGCAGCTGTTGGCCAAAGGCAGTCATGCAGCCAAGGAAGGAAGGCCAATGAGCGGGCCGTGGCTTCCAGGTACCGGCTCTCGGATCCCAGGGCCTCTGAGGAAGGAGCAGCTGCTGTCTCCCCCTCCACTCAGGAAGAAGGACTGGGGGAATGTTTCCCGCCAGGGTCCCAGAGACCCAGGGATGTGTCTACATGTGAGCACTTTGGGATGAAGCACAAGATGGAATTCTAGTGGGGGGGGTGTGCCTCCCCACCATGTCCTCCTCCGGGAGAAGTGGTGACTGCGAGCCAGGCAGTCCAGCTTCTACAGCTAAGAAAGAGACTATAAAAGCAGGCACACAAAGTTAGGTGTGAGCAAGAATAGTTATCTAGAATGAGAAAAGAAATCACAACAAACAACAAAAGTTAAAAACTGGCAAATACTCTAAACATCACAAAATCCAGAAATATAATGTGTCTCTCGTGTCTCTCTCTCTCTCTCTCTCTCTCTCTCTCTGTATATATGTATATATACACACACATATATATAACATATTATATATAATATATAATATATATTACATATTACAGTGGTACCTTGGTTTTCTAACGTAATCCGTTCCAGAAGACTGTTCGAGTTCTGAAACGTTCGAAAACCAAGGCAGTTTCCCCATAGAAAGTAATGCAAAATGGATTAATCCATTCCAAACCTTTAAAATCAACCCCTACAACTGCAAATTTAGCATGAATTTTACTATCTAATGATACCATAGATCCATAAAATTTACGGCATTCGTAAACCAAAATGTTTGTCAATGGAGATGTTCGAAAACCGAGGTACTGCTGTATACAACATATAATATGTAATATATATACACATATTATATATATATTACATATTATATAACATATATTATATATATATGTTATTATATATGTAATTATGTATATATATATATAATTATTAACTGCTGGAGACACATCTAGGATACTTTCCATAGACTGCTTCTTGCTTGATACATTTAAAACCTTGTTCCTCCTCTACTACCAACCAAATCCTGGTGCTGGACACCAAAGGACGTGTCTCTATTGCAAGACGATTTCTGACCCTGCAATCTCCTGTCACCACGCTGGGGGGCTCCGCACACTGGGTAGCAGGGGTATTCCTGGAAGCCACATCTATACCCAGGGAACTAGCAGTGACTTCACTGTAGAGAAGTGACTGCAAAGCACACTAGGTAAGTCCTCCTAAACAGACCCTCTGATTTAGCTGGCCCTTAGCAGCCTCCGAAAGTGCTCTCAGCCACTCCAACACCCACAGACACAAAGGGAGTGGGAAAGGACAGTCTGAGCAGAAAGAGACCGTGGTCTTAATTAATTGTGGTTAAAACATCTAACAGATGCAAATTTTACCAAAACATATGCTAGTCGGGCCCTTCCCAAGTCTTGGAAGGGACCGTGCAAATGAAGGTCCTTGAAGCTTAAGCTTCATTAGCTTCTTCCTAAAGCAGCGTCTGCCCACGTGGGTTACTCGGTCCACATCCACATCTGCAGAGCCGGGTCCCGAACATCTACACAGCATATCTCCTCCAGGAAGCCTTCCCTGATATCTCCAGGGAGAAGCCCCTGGACTTCATTAGGGCACCTTTAACCTTCATTAGCGCACTTTTAACTTTCTGCACTGCGTGGACCTTATTGGGGTTCCAGGGGAGTGGATATTGCTCCCGGATACGGACTGCACCTTCCTCCCACATCAGCTCCCAGAGCAGCAATCAGTCACTAGCACAACGTGGGTCTCACTAAATACTTGTTGAGAAAACAAATGAGTGACACCAGGTAAGACCGCAAAGTTAGCTCAACAACCCAATAAAGCAGACTCATTATGGATGAAGACACAAAGGTCTCAGGGAAGTGAAGTGACTTGTTCAATGTCACATAGCTATGAGGAGAATGGAGACGGGATGTAAACCAGGTCTGCCTGAATAGACTAAGTTTACTCTGCCCACCTGGGAAGACAGCACAGAGACAAATTAGATTATTGTGGAGCCAGGTTCAATGGAAGTCTGTGTATGTGCTCTCTGTGACAGAAGAGGGGATGGCTCCCTTAGAGAGGGAGACGGGAAGAGGACAGATATGGTGTGGGGGCGGGGTAAGTGGGCCGTTTCTTTTTCCTTCAAGCTTTCCCTTACTCAGTGCCTTATCTCTGGGGCTGGGTGACTTTCCAGCCTAACTGTATATGTCAGATTCACATGGGTTCCTCTACAATTTGGAGAACAACCACTGGGAAACCCAGTCTTGCTTGCCAAGGTGGTGATAGGGCAGGCCACTTCCGTATTCACTTTTCCTGACGTTTTCATTCAGGGTGATGAGGGGTAGGGAGAGCTGGGAATGAACAAGTTTTTCGGGACAGCAAGAGGAAAAAAGAGAGAAAGAGAGAGGGAGAGAGGGAGAGAAGGAGAGGGAGAAAAGGAGGGAGGGAGAGAGAGAGGTGGGGATGGGGTAAGATGTAAATCAGTGGGTTGCCATGTTCTCAATTGGCCACTGACACTGATGGATCCGCCTCTTGGAGTTGAACAAGCTATTTAGCAGCCTGCAGGCCCTCACTCTCACGATTCTTCTCTCTAAATGAACGGTCCACTCTGGCAAATTACTATGCCTTTCTCTAGTTCACCCTCTCAGTACTTGACCTTCCCACTCTTCCATTAACCCAGGCCTGGTGGGCCTGGAAAGACATCACTCCTGATCAGGGCTGAAGGATGCCAGCCAGATCCCAGCCTTTCCCCACCTGGGGGTCACCATCAATGGCTCAGTCCAGTAGCAAGCAAGACTGTGGCAACTCACGGCCGTGTGAAAGTCAGCAGTGCCTGGCCAGTCATGAGAGCTCATGCTGATCCACCCACCCCTGGGTCTACGGGCGAATAAAAATGCCACTCCTTCCTGTTCTGAAGGCTCTGGGTTCGGTTACAGCCCATCGTCCCGTCCTCCTGGGTGGCAGTGCTGGGAGGTAGGAATGGATCTGAGCTAACATCTGTGCTCCTGGGTTTATATTTTTCTGTTACCAATGTGGGTGGGACCTTAAAATATTGAGTGCACTTGGTCTTGTCTCTCATGCCCTCCCAGCTACGAACACTCTCCTGATGTGGTGGGTCCAGGAAAGAAGGGATGCTGAGCCCGCTGACGCAGACTTATTTCCCGGATAACCATGGGTATGTTTCCATGGTACTGATAGCTTTTCTTTAGAACCTCCACTGCATGCGCCAAGTGGTCTATAACCTGGTCACTCTTGACTCAGTCATCCATTTCATGGATTGTAACAGTATGTCTATTTTTTAGGAGCCACTATGTCAGGAAATCCTAAGGCATCTTTTTAAGAAGGGACAGTATTTGAGCTGAGCTGGTCACAAGGAATTAGATATTCAGGGATTTTTCTTTTAACCACCCCATCTGCAAAGCGCTTTGACAGATGAGTAATCCAGTGTTACGTTTGCACAGTATTTCCATAAATCAGAGCCAGGCCCAATGAAAAATTTATCAAAGGAATGAGGGACTCTGGCCCCTGTTATTTCACTTTCACTCCTTTATCTTCTCTCTTCCCCATTCAAGATAGCTTGAGACACAGAGGGAAAACAGAAAAGGCATTGGGAAATAATTGGAAGTCTTTGCAAGAGGTCACGCAGAGGAAAATCTTTGCTGCTCAAAATCAGTACTTTGGGCATTGATAAAATAAGTGAACATTCATTTTTCTTAATCTTAATCTTTTAGAAAAGTTTAGAGCTTTGTGTGTGTGACTATTCATAAAATGAAAACTAAGTTATCTGACTCAATTTCTTTGTTCTCCATAGTGAAGCTTAGAGTGTTCACAGATATTCAATATACAAAGGCATTTAGCACTACTAAGAAAGTATTTGGTTCAGTTTGTTCTTTCTGTTTTCTTTTCTTTTCTGTTATGTCCTAAGAATTATTAAATAATCGGTGACTTATACAGCTACTTATATGAGTAATAATACTCTTGTCGGCACATTACTTAATCTCAAGTAATTGAGATTGGAGAAATAAAAATACAGGGAAATCCTACAACTCAATGCTGATGAGACCATGGGTAAGCAGATATTTCATTCTTTGAAAACTGGTACAATGCCTTTTGAGGGCATTTGGCAATCAATGCAGGTCAAAGGTCATAAAAATGCTTGTACTCTTTGACCCTGTAATCTCATTCTTTGGAATTTATTTCAAGGAAGTAATTTAAAAGGAGAAATGGTGTAGGTATTGATATATTTATAGCACTGTTATTTATGAGAGTGAAAAACTGAAAATAACCTAAAAGTTTAGCAATAGGCAATAGATAAATTATAAAATATTGGTATAACGAAATATTATCTATTTACTAAAAATGATAAAGTTGGTGAGTAATTAGGACCATGAAAAAGAAAACAATGTCATATGCATAGAATTGGCGAAGTGATGTTAAAACATTACATGTGTAAATAAAAATCCAGAGAGAATGTGGAGAAATGAAAGTACTCGTTATATAAAATAGCAGAAACACGGGCAAATTCATTGAAATTGAAAATGGCTACTTTTTATGTGTTAACTTTTGCTGAGAAATGTTAGTTTTAATTTGGGAGGAGCTTCCATGGCACTACTCTAGTACCAAGCATTTCTATTACTTTGTTCATTCATGTGTTTATCTTAATCTTTACACCTTGTCAAGTAACTTGGGTTGCTAATTTTAAATGAATTATTTTAACAAGGAGACTAATCAGAACAACATAGGGGCAGCCTATGTGTAAAAATAGCTCATCTTGATATTGAACTCATAAACCCAAGTGAAAGGACTGAAGAACTATCGCCCACCAGTGCTCCGTCCACTCCCAGACCTTGACACATCCTGGCAGCCGGACACATACGACTTCTTAGACTGTACTCCCTTGACTTAGGACAAGGGCTGTGGGTTTCGGTCTTTAATATTCCCAAACAAGCTTCTTTGAAAGCAAGAACCAGCCACCAAGTTGAAAACAAACAACAGCATCACAGTATTATTCTCTAGTCCTTCCTCTGCCCATCGATGGGGCATCTGTTCAGAGTCTGTGTGTGAAGGATTCCCACTGCTCTCAAAATTAATATTTGAGACATTCACAGAGGACAGAACCTGGCCTTGTATGCAGCAGTGCAGGGCACTGAACAGCTTTATATGACAGACAATACAGGGGTTGTGTGGAGAAAGAAAAGGCGTTGCACGTTGGTGTATACTGCTGCTTGCCCCAAACTGATTGGCTACCCTTACCCTTTGGCTCTGTGCAAGGAACCATTTGGCTCCCAGACTCAGGGTCTGTTCTCCAAGAGTCCAGCATCAATCACACATTCTGTTTTCCCCACAGTGGCGGATTGGATCCAGCCCACCAGCTGCTGTGGGGATGTCTGTGTGGGTGCCTGCAAAGTAGGGGGCGCAGATAGGTGTGTGAGGGGGGGCAGGGCCAGATGCTACTGGGAGCCTCTTCTAACAACGCTCTCCAAACTAGCCCCTCTGCAGAAAAAGCTATCCCAAATTTGCTCCAATAAATAGAGAGAGGGACCACGCCCTTTTGATCAGTGGGGATATTTACATGGACTTTCTGGGGAACCCAAAATAGCACCTTATTATTTGGCATAATAAAGCAAAAAGGGTTTCATGTTAATTGCATTTCTACATTACTAGCACATTTCATATGGTGCCAAAATTTGTTTTAAAAGTAACGCTTTTAGGCAAAAACTATTTTTAAAAGTTTATACATTCCCTGACTTCTTTTGTTTGTTTAACATTTTTTTAAATTGAGGTATAAAATTGACATATAACATTACACTAGTTTCAGGTGTACAACATACTGTTTCGGTATTTATATACATTAAAAAATAATCACCACAATAAGTCTAGTTAACATCCTTTACCTTACATAATTATAAAAACATTTTTCTTGTGATGAGGAATTTTAAGATCTATTCTTTCAGCAACTTTTAAATACAGCATTATTAATTATAGTCCCCATGATGTACATTACATCCCCATGACTTATTTATTTTATATCTGGACTTCTTTCACCCATTTCTCCCACTACCCACCTCTCACCTCTGGCAACCACCAACCCATTCTCTGTATCTTGAGCTTTTTGTTTTTATGTTTAAGATTCCACATATAAATGGTTTCAAATATGGTATTTGTCCTTTTCTGTCTGACTTATTTCACTTAGCATAATGCTCTCGAGGTCCATCTTTGTTGTCACAAATGGCAAGATTATATTCTTTTTCACGGCAAAATAATATTCTATTGTGTATGCACCACATTTTCTTCATCCATTCATCCATCAATGGACACATAGGTTGCGCCATTAATTGGCTATTGTAAATAATGCTGCAATGAACATAGGGTGCATATATCTTTTTGAGTTGGTGTTTTCATTTTCTTCAGATAAATACGCAGCAGTGGGATTGCTGGATCATATGAAGTTCTATTTTTAACTTTTATTTATTTTAAGTGTGTTTTTCCAGGACCCATCAGCTCCAGGTCAAGTCGTTGTTTCAGTCTAGTTGCAGAGGGCGCAGCTCACAGTGGCCCATGCGGGGATCGAACTGGCAACCTTGTTTAGAGCACCGTGCTCTAACCAACGGAGCTAACTGGCTGCCCTATTTTTAACTTTTTGTGGAACCTCCATACCATTTTCCATCATGGCTGCATCAATTTACATTCCCACTCACAGTGTACAAGGGTTCCCTTTTCTCCACATCCTCAATACTTCTTGTTATTTCTTGTCTTTTTGGTGACAGCCAGTCTAACAGGTGTGAGGTGATAGTTCATTGTGGTTTTGAGTCAAGATCCCCTAATAATTACTGATGTTGAGTATCTTTTCATGTACCTGTAGTTTGGGAAAATGTCTATTTAGATCCTCTGCCCATTTTTAAATTGGATGTTTGGGTTTTTTTGTTTGTTTGTTTTTCTCTTTTTTTTTTTGCTATTGAGTTATATGTGTTCTTTACATGTTTTGGATATTAACCTCTGGTCAGATATATGAGTCTCAAATATTTTCTCCCATTCAGTAGATTGCCTTTGCATTTTGTTGATGGCTTCCCTTGCTGTTTGCTGTGCAGAAGCATTTTAGTTTGATGCAATCTCGCTTGTTTATTTTTGCTTTTGCTGCTTTTGCTTTTGGTTTAAGATTTTAAAAGTCAGTGCCATGACCTATGTCAAGGAGCTTCTTGCCTATGTTTTCTTCCAAGAGTTTTATGGTCTCTGGTCTTACATTCCAGTCTTTAATCCATTTTGAGTTAATTTTTGTATATAGTGTAAGATAGTGGTTCAGATTCATTCTTTTGCATTCGGCTGTTCATTTTTCCCAAAACCATGTATTGAAGACACTATCCTTTCCCCATTGTATATTCTTGGCTTTTGCTTTCTTAAACAAAGTTTTATAAAGACAGATTCAACTTTTCCTCATGGCTTTTCATTAGAAGTTGAAACTTATTTGTTCATATGTGAATAACCCGATTTTTGTTTTATGGACTAGTTTCTGTATATTTTTTCTATTTGTCCTCTCTCATTATCAACTATCCTTTTTTGTAACACCTGGACTTACCCTATTGTTTTCAGAAGAGAAATTATGTCTTTTATTTACTCAAAATCAGCAATGCTTATTGAACCCATAAGTCAAGAGTTTGGTATACTGTGAAATCTTAACCATGAGGAGAATACACGGTAATTGAATATTTGAATATTTCCTTTAACCCCCTCTGGATAGACTGGCTGGGAGGTCATAGCTGGACCTCATAGGTCAGGTCCTTGCAGGTCTTGAAGGCCAGTTACAGGCCAAGTACAGCCAGCGAGCAACATTGTCTAATCCCATGGGCCTGACCTGATACGCATGCTTCATTTCTGAGTAGGAGAAATGGGTGCACGATATGTGGTAACACTGGTCTGGTACAAGTAAAAGGCCGATACCCGAGAAAAAAATATGAAGAAGGTTTTAGCAAGATAATGATGCATATGTGTTGTATATATGTATATGATATGATGTATTTATACATCTATCTATTGCCACCTTCTACACAAATATCTGTTAATTTTTCTAGATTGGGTCTGTCCTCTTCTCCTCCTCTATTCCTCCTCTACCTCATCATCAGATTCTAATTGGGTACCACTGGCAAATAAGGATATGACCATATAAACAGACCTGCAAGAATCAATTCTGAGGCTACACAGAAGGTACTAATATTCTCCTTTGGCAGAACCCTGAAAAAGATAATTTTATGGCTATAAACTAGAAACAAAAATCAGGGAGAGAGAGGGAAAGACATCTTTCCTTAGTTCTTTCTCTTTATATGGATCTGAGACAAGGAGCTTCCCGCAGCTGGCACCGTTGGCCATAAGTTGGATATCCATCGGAGAACTGGGTCTCCCATTTTCCCCATTTGATTTGCTTTTCCTCATCCTTCATTTCTAATTCTAATCCATTTGAAATAAACTTGTTTTTTAAAAGACAAAAAAAGGAGAAAAATATGTTTAGTGAGTGGAAATCCCCAACCACCATTTTTCTGAGTTGCGGATCTGTTTTACAGTTAAATTCTTCAGGAACACCTGTCCCAAACGTCATGAGGCCTGCCCGAGAGCAGCAGCAATCTCAGTCTTTCAACACAGTTATTTCGTTGCGTAGGCCCACTTCTTTCACTCCTTCAGGGATCGTATGTTATTCATAGGTCACATGAAACATGGCTGTGAGTCTGGGAGAAAAAAACATTGTCATGCTTTGATAGGAAACGGGGTCCCACTCCTGGCCCTGAAAACACCAAATCGCATCCACAGTGTCCACTTGTCAGTCAGCTGGTGGAGGAAATCAGGAGGGCTTCCCACCCTTTCCTGGATCCTTGGTTTTCCAGAAGTGAACTGTGAGACACCTGTGCCTTCCACAAACTCCAAAGTGCCCCCCACCCATCAACATCTTATTCGCATTAAGCTGAGGTTAAACTATTGCTGAGGACAAAAAAATGCTCTGTGAATGTTTAAACAAAAATAGGATATTTGCATAGTTTCAAAATATTTACTAACCACAAAAGAAACAATAGTAAATTTACAGTGAAGAACCTGGCACAAAACCTTAGCCACGTGATCAAGATAGACATGGTGCACTGAGAAAGACACTTCAGTCACCTGAGGTTTGCTCCCAATAATGCAGAATCCCAATCTAATCACGAGAACACATCAGGTAAGCCCAAGTGAGGCGTGCTATGGACTGAAGGTTTGGAACCCCCAAATCCATAGTTTGAAGCCCTAATCCCAGTGTGATGGTATTTGGAGGTGGGGTCTTTGGGAGGTGATAAAATCATGATGGTGGTGCCTTCATGAATGGGATAAGTGCCCTTATAAGAAGACACAGGAGAGGGCAGTCGGTTAGCTCAGCTGATTAGAGTGCGGTGCTCTTAACAACAAGGTTGTGGGTTCGATCCCCACATGGGCTGCTGTGAGCTGCGCCCTCCAGAACTGGATTGAAACAACTACTTGATTTGGAACTGATGGGTTCTGGAAAAACACTCTTAAAATAAATAAAAGTTAAAAAAAGAAGGAAGAAAAAGAAGACACAGGAGACAGATGACCTGTGTCTCTGCATGTGAGAATACAAGAAGGTGGATGTCTGTAAACCAGGAAGAGGGTCCTCACCAAGAACTTCCGGCCTCCAGAACTATAAGAAATAAACGTTTGTTTGTTTAAGCCACCCAGTCTATGGTACTTTGTTATGGTAGCCCAAGCTGACTAAGACAAGGGGCGTTCTACAGAACAATTGACCAGTACTCTTCAAGAGTGTCAAGGTCATGATAATAGGAAAGGCTATAGAACCGTTATTTATTGGTGCGGGCTAAAAAGGCATGATGACTGAATGCAACATGCTGTCCTGGATCAGACCTTGAACTGAAAAAGGACATTAGTGCAAAACTGATGACATGTAAGTTCTGTACTTTAGTGTCATGCCAAGGTCAACATCTTAATTTTGATGAACGTTCCTTGGTTATGCAAGATGTTAACAAAGGGAAAACTGAGTGAAGGCATATGGAAAATCTGTACTATTTTTGCAACTCTTCTTCTGTAAGTGTAAAATTATTAAAAATAAAAAAGGACTGTTGTTACTCCAAATGGCCAAGTGTAAGTGGAAATGTCTATCAACATTTTTGGGAGCAAGTGAACAAAACCACACTGAGCTTGTAAGAAAGAAAATTGCTTCTTTCAGGAAGGAGCTGCCAAGAAACCTTAATGCATATTAGGCAGGCTTAGAGTCCTCAATGTGGGAAAGAAACCAATAAATTATCCAGAATGCTAAGGAGATTATCAATGATTTTTACTCCTTGATCCTCTTTATGTCTCCTTGCTTGTTAGAAGTAATAAAGATGTCCGGTTGAAACCAGAGTTACTCTTAATTTATGATTCCCATTTTGTTTACCGTCTAGTAGAACTTCCAAAAGCTCGGCTTTACCTTTACTTCAATAGCAAGAACCAAAATTGAAGTAATCAAATCAAGCAACTGTTATTATGTAAAGCAATTTCCTGGGACCCCTGCTTTGAGTAAACGATTCCTATTAACATGCAGATTTGCTGGGGATTACCAGATAGTCTCTCAAAATAATCATCAGAAGCTATCTTTCTAAAGAATACTTTTCTGTCTGGCTTGGACCAGGATTCAGTCCATAAGTCTCCCCCTTCTACTCAGGGACAAGTCGGGACTACTCCGTGACCAGGATGGGAAAGCAGGGACTACTAATTCACAGATCTGAACAAAACTGAAAATACAGACCTGGCTTCCTCCCCAGAGTTCTAATTATAAAGTTCTGTCACAGCCCAGTCATAGAGAGAAACTTCAGGGGTGCGACCACTAATACTGTGTGTGTGTGTGTGTGTGTGTGTGTGTGTGTGTGTAAGGTGTGAATTCTGTTACATTTTTATTTGATTGCACTAAGTATAGAATTTGACACCATAGAGAGTGAGGCAGCATTTGCCCACGGTCAAAAAGAAAGAGCTTAACAGTCAGCCTGGATTTTGAAGTGTTGTCTTAGCTGTGAAAAAAGGATATTATTTTTACCTGAGTTTTGGGCTGTTGTCAAGATTAAATGAACAATTCGAGATAAGAGCTAACTTACAGAAGAATAATAACTGTTGGAAATGTTGAAGAGAAAACCACAGGGCCAAATGGAGTCATTTGTGCTAAAGCCCATGACACTGAACTTAGATTTAATACCTGACCTAGTTGCACTTTCAAACTTCTCCAGGAACATAATCCTAATTGGTCAGCCTGGAATTTTCTGGTCAGTACTATGAGGCAATCTGCCCTGTGGGCCCTCTACATTCCCCCAAAAGGAAACTGGAGCAATCTGCCTGGTAATACCCCTGTGTTCCCCTAAGGGAAGGTAACTTTGCCTGAAGCAATCCTTTCTTTTCTTTTGCTAATAACTTTCTTGCCTTGCCTAGCTTCTGCCTGTGAAAACCTTCCGTATTGTACAGCTTCTCACGGCTCCTCTCTACTTGCTAGTGAGGATGCTGCCCGATTCATGAATCACTCAATAAAGCCAATTAGATTTTCGAATTTATTCAACTGAGTTTTTGTTTTCTAACAGAAACCAAGAATTTTCCTATCTTATTTAAAAAGTAAATATATATCTATATATACATGTATATGTTACTTCCATTATGTGTGTGTGTGCGTGTGTATAAAATCTTCAGTATATTTATTTATAGTAGGAGGAAATTAGAAGCAATATCAATGCTGAAGGGCAGAATATGCAACCCCAACATATCACTGTAGGAGTTCAGGACATGCTCCCCCAAAATATTAGGTTGGTGCAAAAGTAATTGCGGTTTAAAAGGTTGAAAATAATTACAAAACCCGCAACCACTTTTGCACCAACCTAATACGATGCTTTGGTATACTGATTATTTTGAGCTATAGGCACTTGGAAAACAGCAAATGCAGGAGAGGTTTTCTCCAAGTGCACTTTATCCAGACATATTCTCCAAAAGGAACTTAATTATCATTAGTCTCCTCCTGGGGAATGTCATCAAAAGGGATTGACTCTTGTCACAGTAGAGGAGACTAGAATACCACTCCCAGACAAGCTTTGTCACAAACAGCCACACCTCCCTTCTAGTCTTCTAAGGGCCACCAATCTTTACTAAAAATCACTAACTCGCCCCTAAGAGGCCTATATTCCCCATTCCTTTTCCTTATTAAGATGGTATTTAATCCTGAATTCTAAGCCACCTTAGGGAGTTACTCATTTTTCCCTAGGTATGTCCCAGGTATACATGAGGAAGGCATGTTAATAAACTTCTGTTTGTTTTTCTCTTGTTAATCTGTCTTTTATTACAGGAGTCTCAGCTAAAAACTCAGAAAAGTAGGGGAAAAATTATTTTTCCTCTCCTACAATGCCCATCAATAGGTGAAAGGGTTAAATGAAATATTATGCACCCATGAAAATAATTGCTCAGAAGACTCTGTAAGTACCTGTGGCAATGTTCAGGGGAAAAGTGATCACAAAGTGTCATGCACGTTATAATTATAACTGTAAAAATATAAACTCAGGTGGGCGGACAACTGAAAGGGTTTAAGAAAATTTAAAATAGTTGTATTTGGGTTGTTCCATTATGGGCATTTTTCTCTTCTCTATTTTCCAGCTTTTTAATGATATTTTTAAAAGCTTTTCCCCACCCCCTTAAAATAAAAAAGCATTAAGTAAAGAATAACAGTGGGAACAAGAATTTAGTGGAGGCTTTCATCAGAATATCCTAACATTTTTGGCTCTCCACCCCCTCCTATGTCTGGGCCTGACCAGTCTAAAACTAATCTTTGTGCTTCATTCAGAGATTTCCGGTACCTCCCAAGGAAGGAGGCTGTCTGCTCTTGGAAACTGAGTGGAGCTGAGATCTGAACTCAGTTCCCAGGCCAACGATTTGATTCTAAGCTTGGGGAGGATATTTTTAAGGATTTGGTTCTGTACTTACAACAGTGACATACAAATTTGGGCCTATTTTATTTACAAAACAGACTTTCTGATGGGGAAATTCTGGCATTGATCAATTTTAAGTCGTAAATTGTAAAATTGAATATAAAACTTGCAAACAAGACATGATATTATACATTTTATTTCCATAGCTATTCATTATAATTGGTGCTTCACCATTCACCTTGACTAGTGGTTTTTATCCTGCCTTAGATGATAAATATATGTGCTATATAGATTTTGAAGTGGGATATGAATGCAAATTAACATGGATTGAATTTTTAAAATGTATGCATTATCACAACTAACCAAGAAAACCGTACAACCAAGAAAATGGACTCTTTGGTAAGTTTTAGAGTAACATAGCAATTCTATCTTTGAGAATATTCTTTTGAAAAGCAGTAAAGCAGTATTTAGACAAGGTCAGGGAGCAAGTAGGAGTATGGAGAAAATGAAGTTTGGTTTCTTTTTCCAGCTTTGCCAAAGTTCTAATCAAATGTATGACAAAGCGCATGTCTTTTTTTTTTTTTTTTCCATGAGCAGCAATAGGGTTTGTCTAAGGAAAATCACAACTTCCCAGATTTGTGATTGAAAGGCTGTCTTAATCCTGAGTGTGCCTCTGCTATTTATAGCCCCTGGCATACAGCTCACTAGATCCCAAGGCTCAGGGACTTTCTGAGCCCCTGGGGAAGAGGCTATAGACTTGTTATTTTCCTCTGCCTCTGCCAGTCCTTGCCTTCTCCCAAGATGATGGTCAGCATTTTAGCTTGAGTCCTGGCCCCAGCCCCACACCCCTCCACAAAATTCAAGCATTGCTTTGATGGCCTGTGGGGACAATTCGTACTTTATGCATTTTTTTTTTTTTAAGTTTCAGGAGATATTGGGGAAGAGAGAGAAGAATCTAGTGGCAGCCTACTAGATTATGAAGTCTTTGAGGGAGGGACCAGGTTCTATCCATCTCTGTGTCTCCATAGCCTAGCATAGTGTCTGATTAAAAGCAATATTAATAAAACAAAACAACTAATCGTTTTTGAATTCTTACTCTGTGCTAAGCACTCTTTCCATGTATCAACTCATTTAATTCTTAAAGCAACCCTATAAGTAGATACTATGATAATGCTTCTTATAGAGTTGAGTGTACTGAGGCTCAGAGAGGTATGTAACTTGCCCAAAGACACACAGCCAGGGCTGGAATTCAAGGCTTCATGTCAAATCCTATGCCCTAACCACTGAACACACTATTTTAGAGCACATTGTACATGCTCAACAGATGTTGGCTGCATGAATAAAAGAATGCCTGGCAAACCCCTCAACAGGCGTGTTGCCATTATAGGGATGTTTCTATTCCATGTTGCAAAAGATATGCAGACCTATGTTATCCCATTCTATGGCTACACATCCTTCTTTTGCAGAGCTAGTGTTAAGCCTGTAAGGGCCAAACCTCAGATTTTTCCACTGAGATGCTGACAGTTAGAGCGGGGGGCGGGGGGGGGGGGCGGGAGGGGAGGGCGCTGTGCAAACCCCCAGATGGGAGGATGCTCAAGTGCAGTTCAATTGTTATTTTTCTTGCCTGGGTTACTGTGAGCAACCTTGTCATTTCAGGGAATGAGAAAGAAACCTCATTCTGTGCAGGAGAGCAGATGCTTCATCTGCAAGTTTCCGAAATAGAAAAGTGTCCCTCAAGCAGAATCTGTGGGCAGATGATGTTCTTGAAGTCTGGGTGTAATTCCTTTGGATGGAGAAACTCCCCTGTGAACTCAAACTCTCAAGTCCCAGAGAAGAAAGCAAGACCCAGACTCTTGTGCTGACATACTGATACAAATTTAAAGCCGAAACCCAAAGGATACCTTCTGTTGTTCCTAAGTGCCCTGAAAAGTATTAAAACTGGAGAGGAAGGATATCAACAAACACGGGATAGATACCCCAGACAGGAGCATGGAGACGAATGGAACAGGGTGGTGAGAAAGGGGTCTTTCTTTAAAAAACAACAACAAAAAAACACAAAAAACAAATATGAAAATATGTCAACAGGTGTAAATGCTGAATGATTGTATTATTCTGGGTACTTCTCCGTGTCTTTAAAATTTTTAAAGTATAAACCAAAGACGCAATGGACTAATTTACCTAATTTCTCTGAGTGAGCAAAAGGACATAGTGCAGTTTCCAGCACCTGGTGCTACACCCCAATCCAACAGGCTCCCTTGGTACAAAGTTGGCTTCCACCTCATCAAGTACCCAGACATCCAATTAGTGGCTTAGCGCCTCCCCCTTAACTATGGAGGGCCTGCCCAACTCGCTGTATATCTGAGGAAAGCTCTAATAGAAAACATGAAGACAAAAGTGAAAGAAAATGAACCCAGAGGAAATAGAGACAATTCAGTAAACATTTCAACAAATAGATATTTAAAAAACAACTATGACCTTCTTAGAAATATAAAAGAAGATATTCATTCGTGAAACAAGAAGATATAAAAAGAGATCAGTCAGAGAACCAGAGGTATTGAAAATCAAAATAGAATAACTGAATTAAAAAAAATCTTTGAATAATAATATTGGAAAATATAATCAAGGGAATCTCCTAGAAACATACCATCTAGAAATATGGAGGTAAATATCAGAAAAAGGAAAACCAGATAAAATAGTTGAAATTCATTGCTTCAGGGGAGTGAAACTGAGACTCCAGAAGTACAATAGGAGAATTGTGCTTATTTGCGTTAATCCATTTAAGTGCTATTTGATTTTCAAATGACAGATTGTGTATTGATAAAAATACAAGTTATCTTTTTAAAGTGTTGACAATAGTATTCAAGATTCTGGAAACGTACAGCAAAAAATTTAATATACCCTGTTATTACATACATTTATTATATATTCTTTGGGAACTCATTATAAAGAAATGACATTGAATATTAAAATTCTTAATTCTATCCATGGTACAAAATGTAGTGAATTTTCCCTAAAGGCAGGATGTGGTCTAACTGGGTTGGCTGGTGGGTGAGAGGGTAGCTGGTGTCCCCTGTGTCCCCAGATTGCATGCCCTTGGACAATTGTCAGGAAGCTATTCAGAACTCTCAGCTTTTATTTCCTTAATGACCTTTTCAGACTCCTGCATTGTTCTCCCTGGAGCTACAAAAGACCTTGCCCAACCAGGTTTTTCACCACAAATCTCCGTAAAGAGGCAGAAAGATTATATAGCAAAAAAATACTTTATACCAGAATAAGTCAATAAGGCTTATGGAATTTCTGAGTCCCAATTAATATTAGGAGGAAAGGACACTATTTCACTATTTGGACTTTCTCATATCAGAAAACAGAGTAGGGTGGCAAGGAGCGGGGAGTGGAGGAGAAGGGGGCACACCGCACACAGAGAGAACAAAAAGAAGAGTGTGGGTGAGGGTCATTGTTGTCTTGCACTAACTTCCATTTCTTCTCTCTGGTGAAATGAGGGGCTTTGGACGAGTCGGTCTTTGGGTTTTCTTGAAGCTCTAAGGATTCTCCAGCCACTTGCAGGGCACTGCTGATCTGGATGGTTCCTGCCTATTCGAATGTCAACCCTTGTTTGGGCAGAAGAAAGTCAGTCCCAAAAGGCAGGAGGCTACCAGAAAACAGAGAGTCCAGAGAATAATGTATCTTGTGGCTATAGGACAAACATCTTGTGTCCTTGTAGTGCTCCAAAGACCCCTTACCCTTCCCTGTACACCCCATATTTCCTGGTACATAAACTAACTGGTTTCAGGAAAGAAGTCCTTTTAAAAACATTGCTCCGTGGCAGTCTCTTCCCCCCACCCTAGTCCCCTTGCACGCACCTAACAGACAACATCAACAAGTGCTAGAGAAGACACTCCATGATACCAAATTCAGTTGTAATAATAATCATAACAATAGCAACAATAACAAGACCCTGTTGCTCACTGAGCACCTACCGCGTTTTCAGCTCTGTCCTAAGTGATGCTACTTGAGATTCTCCATCCTCCTGGGGCAAATCCAGATTTCACTGTATAACAGAAACAGAAGGGCTTTGGGGAGTCATGCATCATCTTGTTGACTAACTTGCTTTTATTACAGACTTTTATGTCTAGTCAGATTCCCATAAAGATAAAACACAATTTGGGTTCCCTTTCTGCTGCCATATTGTACACAAAGGTAGCTATCAACACCTAATGTGAAATTATCCAGACATTCAACTTCCTGCGGGAAGACTCAACCTCAGACTTTTTTGAGTTCCTTTCTTGCCTGGTGAAAATAGACTACAATAGAATCACTTTGCATAAAAGTTACATATCAGAGTATTTTCCCCAAACTGTTACTTCACATGATACCTTACACTCAACCACCCAGTGCTGAATGCTCCTTGGGAATGTAGCACCTGAGGAGGGATTTGACCAATGGACGACACACAAAATCCTCATTGCTATGCCTTTCTCCTGTTGTCTGCCCAATGTGTTGCTTGTACATGAGTAAGGGAGAAGAAGAATAAGGTGAAATCACATTCTCTTAGTTAACTGATAAAAGAGCAAAGAAGAAAGAATAATTGTGATATTTGGTTTGGGGATTTTCTGTGGCTTTCAATTACCCAATACTGTTCTGTTTTTAGAGGCAACTGCGAACAGCACTGCCTGTACAGTTTGGCATGTTGTTCACTGCACAAGAGCCCAGGTCCAAGAAGATGATCAGGTACTCAAATCCAGTCTGCACCCTACTAACCAAGCCTGGTACCCTGCACAGGGCCAAGTGCCCTGTTGTTCGCACAAAGCCATCCTATGGGCTAGCAGTGGCCCCATTAAATGCATATTCCACAATTCAGCTTTTTGGATAAACATATGGGATAGAGGTGGGGAAGGAAGGCTGGTGGGAGAGAAAAGAGAAACCATACAAAAAGTGTTGCAAACAGGGAGGTGATTGCGGCTGAAGACATAAGATTTAAGTCTAGGCATGATGTGATGCAGGTTTTTGTTTTTTGTTTTGGTTGCAACTAATTTGATGGCTCACTTCAAGAGAGCGCATCTAAGAGAGCTTAGAAATCTGAACATGGGGTGGGCTGTTTTCCAAACATTTTTTGAATGGCAGGGTTTGTTTTGTCCTGGAACTCATTTTCCAAGAAAACTTTCAAAGTCTGAGAGGATTTTTAATCCAAGTGAACTTTTCCTTGTCACCTTTTATCCTGCCGTGGGGACATCACTCCCCAGCAATTGTGGACATGGCATGCTGTTCCTTCTGCGGGGTTAATGGCCCATGGTGGTGTTCTGGAGATGGCAGTTTGTAATGTAAAGAGGTTGAATTGTTTGTTTAACAATCAAGTGACAAATTATTTAATTAGCACATGTGCCATTTGTCTCCACAGCTGTGATCATCAGTACTAATTGCAAAGCAGTCTTAATTTATTGTCGATATATTGCTCCCTGATGCTAATGTGGTCATTACAAACGGCCATTATGCCCTTGTATCATGTTTGGAAATGAGAGCAATTCCAGCACATGGGGAAAACCACACTTCTAGTCCCCGCTAATATATACAGCCACTACTGTCTCCAGTCATGGGACATATTCAAGACAGCAACATTCCTTTGGAAATCTCTCAAGCTACACTTTTGAGAGTTAGAGAGCAGAGTAGGTTAATACAGGAGAGTCAGCAGCTTTCAAGCCTGTGCATGCTTCCACCTGCCCACCTGCAGAAAAAGGGACTGGCCATCCATCAACTGTCCCCCACTCACAAGGAAAGCTTTTCCTTTCTCACTACCCTTAATCAGATGTGTTTCATAGGCCCTCAAATAGGGAGCACAACGTAGCACGCCCACCTCAGGGTAAATCCTGGAGGCCACCTGGGCTTTAGCAACTTATTAACAAACACCAATGATAAAAAAAAAGTAGCAATCCAATATCCCTATAAACAGGAACTGTTGTCACAGTTGCCCCTGCAGGTGGAGGATTTGGTAGGGGTGGGGGTAGGGCATGTGTTCGGGTGGGGCAGTGGTGGGGCGCGCAGCAGGGATGAGGTACTAGCTGAAGAGCGTGCACGCACTCAGTTGGGATGGAGGTTGCTTTATCTTCCATTAAACACTGTATTTGCATCTAGTAAAGGCAACTGGTTTAAAAACATGGTCCAAATAAAATGATGCAAAGCCCATTGCAGGAGGGGCTGTGGGGAAGGGAGGTAAGGACACCAAACTCTGTCTGATATCAGTGGTTATGTCTCCTAGTTTAAGCTGCAAGTTAAGAGGAGAGAGTCTTTTAGCACAGCTGGGGCATGGGAACCACATGTTAACCAGCCAGGCTAATTAGCGACCTTTCTTGAAAGCAGCTACCCATCTATTTTCTCATTATCCTCTTAACACCCTGAGATGCAGGCAGTGGAGGCTGCCTCCCTGACAGGTGAGGGGTGGGGGTGGGGGTGGTGGCCAGCGCAGGGGGCACGGAGGGGTGTGAGGAGGGTTGCCAGATAAAATCCAGGACATCTAGTGAGATTTGAATTTCAGGTATCCAAATCACACATCCTTTTTTTAGTATTCGTTATTTACCTGGACTCCAAACTTAACGGGGCATCCTGGATCTCTATTTGCCAAATCTGGCATTGCTGGGTGAGGGGAAGATGCAGAAGGAGACAGAGGCCAATACCTCTCTCTCTCTCTCTCTCTCTCTCTCTCTCTCTCTCTCTCTCTCTCTCTCTCTTTAAAATGGCCCTGCATTTTTATTTTGCACTGGGCCGGACAAATTATAAAAGCTCTCCCTTCTGATATTTACTCAGACAAGTGTGCACTAGGCAACCAGAAATATGTAAACATTTTAAAAAATTATTTTTTTCAGTGCCTGTTGACATTCAATTATTTTATATTGGTTTCAGGTGTGCACCATAGTGGTTAGCCATCCATATAATTCATGCAGTGATCCCCCCGATTAGTCTAGCACCCACCTGGCATGATACACAGTTGTTGCAACATTATTGACTATATTCTCTATGCTGTACTTTATATCGCTGTAATACACGTCCAATAAGGGATTAACATCCAAACTTTATAAAGAGCTCATACAACTCAACACCAAAAAAACCCAAACAATCCATTTAAAAATTGGGCAGAGGACCTGAATAGACATTTCTCCAACACATCTCTTTTTAAAACCCTTGTTGGGGGTGGGGACCCAGGGTGTAGACCTAACACCCCTGCCTGTCTTCTGTCACCGCAGGAGAAATCTATGATCTGGGGAGTCCTCCTGTGAGATCCCTGCCACCACCTGGCAGCTGGGCGTCAACCCCACGCACTTCCCAGGAGGCACTGATTCTCCAGGAAGTGCCTCCTTGTAAAGCGTGGGCCTTTCCCCCCCGGGGTGCCGGCAGGACCCTGCTTCCCTGGCATGTTCCCCCAGTCACTATCTTGAATAAAAGGCTTTATTAAATCAGGCAAACGTCAGCCCCACGGCTCAGTAGTAAGTTAACCAGATGACAGGGGTGGATGGGTAAAGTCTCCTTGTGGTAGCATCAGCATAAAAGGGGGCCCAGGGGGCGGTGCAGGTGGAGGGGACAGTGGCCAGACCTCAGCCCTACTTTTCAGGTGGCCACTGGTCAGAACTCTGTCAGCTGTGTCTGTCCCCCAGACGGCAAATTAAAAACAGCAAATGTAGCTCTATTCTTTTTTATTTTCCTCCCCCCTCCTTTCCCCTCTCTTTTTCTCTTTCTTTCTTTTTTCTTTTCTTTCTTTTTTCTTTTTTTGTCAATGCAGAATACAAGGCCACTGCCAAAAACATATCCCGCACAATCAAACATCAGATGGTGACTCCTTTCCCACAGCTTGTGTGAGTGAAAACAGTGAAATTATACCCATGTTTTAGCGGCGAGTCCCCTGGTGTTCCAGCAGAGGCCAGCCCCGCTCTGGCTCTTGTTCGCTGCTTTTTGTTCCTGCGTTCGCAGAGTTTTTAGCGCTGGACACCATTCAGCCCGCATTCAGCATTGTATGTCACTTCACATATGGTTCATCCGCTCCAAATGTGTGCATGTACCCAGAAAATGCAGCTTTTCATTATGTATTCTCTATGTAACAGAAAAGATTAAGATATAAGCCTGGTGAATGCGGCAGGAATTAGTTGGACAGTTGAATAAGGGAAAAATGAATCTAGAATGATGGTGGATTTGGTCTAATGATTGTGGGAGGGCGTTAAGAACTTGCTGGTAGGTTTCAGCCCTTTTAATCCCAGGCTGTGTGTGTATTTTGGCAGGAGAAATGCTCCCTCAGAACTCCATCTTAGAGGGCACAGTAAAAGACCCAGGCGCACACACACAGACACACACAGAAAACCCTTCAACCTGAGGCAGATAAAAGACTTCCAGAGGCTGGGTCCCTGGCCTTAAATGTCTTCAAACTTTTTGCGGAGGTTCAGAGGATTCCATATTTCAATGTTCAGCTTTTAAAATAAAATAAAAGTGGGAAGCCTTCATGCCATGGATGAGGCCTTCTTTTTGTATTTCATGTTATGTTATTTGTCTGGATTTAGATAAAGAATCCAGGCCCAGAAGGACGACCTCTCTAAAACGGATTTGATTCTGAACAGTCAACAAAAGCTAAAATGTTCTTAGATGCTTTTTACATTGGCACCCAAATTAGAAAAAGGAAGAAAAAAAAAAGCTGTGGTCATTTAAAATGCATAAACGCAGTGCCTTGGGGACTCAAACGAGGCATAAGTGCTAACTGACGTAGTGGAAGTTTTCAACCAGCATTTGTAAAAGGTGTCTGTGTTGAATATCATTTGTTTTATGGCTTAATAAGAAGCCAGAAGTAAGAAATTTGAGATTTAGGCTTCCTTACTTTCTGCTACTCTTTCCAGAGAAAGTTTTTTTTTCTCCCCAGCCAATTTTGATTGAAAATCGATTTGCATCACAATGGAGATATTTCAAAAGTGTAAATACAAAAGCCTGAGACTTCAGAGATGTCTTGATCGGATCTGTTGGTTTCTAGGACATCATCTCATAAAGGCTTGGGAAGAGGCTGTTTTCAGATTCAGACCAGAGGAGGCTCTGTTCACTGCTCATTACAAAATTCACACAGCAGACTCTTTTGGAAACTCATATGTGACTATTTAATGTGGGGGAGGAGGGGAAAATAGCAACATGTCAAGAAACTGGTTACATAATTTAATTCACAGATATTTTTGGTGGGCGAAAAGGGGCCAAATTAAACGATTTGTCTAATTCGCATAAGAAAATAAGTCTTTTAGAATTTAACAAAATCAGAAAAATAACCTCCTTGGGTTGTTGTATATTCTACATATTTTGGTATTCCTTTGCATAATCGTGGTCCAAAAATTTGACAAATGGCTTTATTTGAGTAAAAAATATGCACATTGCAAAGCAACACCCTACCAATAAAAGTAGTATGATGTTTTTCCTCTTTCAACTTAAATAAATTCATTTAAATTTTTACCCATGATGTGGTCCATATTTTTGTGATTTAGCTATCAGGGCTATATTATTCTTATAGAAATTTTAACAGTTTAAAAGCTTATTTTTCATAACTAGAAATACGTTTTTTCCAATTTTTTTCCCCATTCCTACAATCTTCTCACACATGTGTGACAACTATTATGCAAATCAAAACTTTTTTTTGAGGTTCCAAATTCTGTTTTCCTTAGCCTGTTCCAGGATTTGGACATGTGGAAGAGCAAAACATATGGCATCAATTAAACCATCTTTCAGTTTTCATGCCAGTTTTTATACAAGTTGGTATCTTTTGATAACACGTGAAGGGGAAGAAAAAAGATGCTGATCTGTGTGTGACCTCTGTGGAAATTTCCTCCGCCAGAGGCATTTTTCTCTTTTGCTCTTTGTTGGTAACTGCCTTGGTTCTTATTATTCCAGTACAAGTTGGACTAAACCTAGCAGAGGCTGCCATCCCGGCATCCTGGTTTAGTCATTTATTTTCATACAATTCCTGGTGTACCATTTCCTTTCCAGTCCCTTGCAAGTAGCACAGCCAAGGAATAAAATCTTTCCTTCAGCCTAGGTCATCTGGCATAATTTTCCACAATGCTTTTCCTTTTTTCACAAGAGGAGTTATACTTGCATTTGAAACAGTTTACAGCTATGTAATAAGCACACACTCGCTTTTTTCTAATCCCAGAAAATATAATTGCATTTTAGAATCTCAGTAAACAGGCTGGTGTGGTGATAAACAATCCGGAAACAGTGGTGTTGGCAGAAAACTTAGCTCACAGTTTGCCTGACAGAACAAAACGGCATGTCTTCTGCTTTGTCCTTGTGTATATTTGGGGTTGTTATTAGTGTCGTGGCTTCTAAAGTGTCTTTCTGTGCTAAATATAGGGCTGGACCGTGGCAAATCAAAAAACAAACTGGCGTTTGGAAGGGCAATAACTTTTTACGAAGAAGGGAGGAAGCTACCGGTTGCCTATTATTTCAGACTTACTTCTGGTTCTCTACATCTTCCAAGGTAACAAAGGAAGGCGGGTCCCCCACCTTCAGTTTTGCAGCATAAGAAAGCAACAGAAGCCTTCTCGCCAGGAATGAGAAAAGGAAACCTGTTTGCTTTTAAAGTTTCAAGTCCTCCCATAGAGATGAAAGGGAAATTAAAAGGAGTTACCCCTACGGAATCGGAATCGCCAAAGTGAAAAACGGGTCGCTTTATCCAAGCTCTTCAGAGTCTTTAAGACTTGAAGGTCTGGCTTGAAATCCGTGTAATACTTTCACTCACTAAGTCAAGATTAGCAGTACTGGTGATGCGTCCTTGGGAGAGAACCTCCAGAAGGCATCTGGAAACAGACATTGTCTTGCTTTAAAACACTTCCTCCGAAGCACACGTCAGAAAAATGGATTGTTTTTCATTCTCCAAAAAAGTTGCCTTTGGCATCTGATTTAAATTCACTAAATCCTTTCCTCCATATAGACACCTTTCCCCACGTCTTGTCCACATGTCTCAAATATTCCTGATCCTCACTCTTTCACCTCTCCTGGGCATAACTCGTGGGTGATGTTTTGCCCTCACTTCTCAGCCTTGTCTTTCGATGCCACCAGCCCCCAGGGTTTCCATACACCAATATTTGCGATGGCTGTAGTTAGGGCCAGAAATAATGTTTGCTTTTCTTCTTACACATGTTTTAACATAAGAGGGAAATCATTGTAAATTAAAGTCGATTTGATACTAACTTATTATCACAAAGGTGATTTTATTTGCTTTCAGCTTTACCCTTGAAAATGGAATAAACAAACAATGACATAGAACCCAAACAACTGTTGAGTGAAGAAAATGGCTCTCTGTAGGTAGTAAAGTGAAGGAGAAATTTGCGTTGGAGAGTGAAGTTCTGAAATTTACACTGCCGTGGAGGTACGACGCCTGATGCTTTCGCCAAGGGAAGCTCCTACAGGAAACACCCAGGTAAAATTTCAGAAATTTATTTTCCTTTCGCTGACTTTCATTCTTTCTCTGCATCTGAATTCATGTTAATGGTTGCTTTCTGCATGTTGGGCAGATTGACTTATAAAAGGCCCCAAACTGATGACACAGACTGCCACGGGGGTTTCGGTGACGGCTGCACATTGGGCAATCAATCCTGGAGAAACAGCCTAATCCCATACAAGTCCCCACTGCAAATTCTGTCCCTGGCATTGTGTTTCCTAACCAGCTCGGGTGAATACCATATTGATCCTAAAAACGTGCAGCTTCTTAGCTAGCAAGGGCTCCCTTTATGGAGCACAGAGGGTCAGGGCAGTGGAGCAAGCATTGCATCTCAGGGCAAAGAAAGTGACAAGATAAGACCCTTGGAGGACTGTTGCCTGATGTGTGCGCTTATTATTGTCAGTTGGTTTAGTCTTTCTGTCAGCTGTTTTACTGGCATCTGATTAATCCTCTTGGTCGCCAGGGGTAAGCCAGGGTTTCATCTGATCTAGGAACAAAACTTCTCTTGGACAGAAGGTGGTCTGTCCAGGTCAGGGTATGGGTCATTGGAAGGGCAGCCTTAGGAAGCCTGCTGTTTTCTCAGCAACCACTTGTTACAATTAGTTATAAAAAACAAAACAAAACAAAACAAAACTAACATGCAGTGACTTGACACTTTTGTGGGTCCCTTCGTCTGGACAGTGCAATTGTTCTGGAAAACAATGTCAGTATCTTCATTCGAAAATGGTGAGTACAGCCGTATTTCAAGTAGCAAAATCATTGCCCTCTGAGTCATTTGGGGATTTCATTTCCTTCAGTGTCTAGAACTCTATTCTCCTGTTCTGTACTAAATCCAAGTGTATTCAATGAAAATGCAGAAATGAAGAAGGCATTAATGGAGCAAGACAGCATCAGCATACACAGTCCTAGCCAGCTCCCCAACTAGGCTGACAAATCATTCGCAGAATTGAAACCGAAAGCAGATTCCTTGAGTCTTGGGACAGAGTGCCCTTGAACTCTGACAGAGAAGTCTAGTCATCCCCTAATATCAGTTCTGTTCTGCTTCCTTTGAAACAGAGACCCCCATTTATAGCCAGGTATGTATGCATCTGGAATAACAATACTGCATTTCACAGGACTGAAAAAGGGTGCGGCCTTGTGACTAAGTTCTAGCCAAAGACTGAAGGTAGCAGTGGTGTACAACTTCTGGCAAGTGTCCTTAAAGGGCAGGTACGTTCTCTTCTTTGCCCTTCTTCCTTCCCGCTGACTAGAATGCAGATGTGATGACTCAATGCCTGAAAACTATATGAACTTGGGCTAAGGAGGCAGACCTCCCCTCTCTCCCCGATAACCCAATGGAGGAGAGCCATCCCACTGGCACTAGGCACAGGAGAGAGAAATAATCTAGAATCTTTTCCAAGCTGCTTTTATTTGGGGCCTTGTTTTCAGACAGATGAACCCAATCGTAACAAATGCAGATACTCAGGGGATTCTCACTTAGTCCTGCCAAGTCCAGATCAAAGTTCTAAAATGTCCATTTCAATTTGAATCCCTGGACTCAAATGGAAAGGCAAAGTGAAAAGACAAGACCAAGAGAATCCAACCCAAAGTGACAAACTGGCTGCGTCAGAGCGCTAGTGGGCAAAAGCTGCCTTTGCAGGAAGCCAACCACTCAGGAATGCTGTCCCATCAGGCTAATTGTTGTGTAGATGAGGAAAACTAATTGTCAACTAATATTTTCTCATTTTTTACTGCTTTGTAGCTTTGTATATTATTCACCTGGCTACGCAGGCCCTAGAGATACTAGGAAGAGATACACTAAATGCATTTAGACATAATACATACATATATACATACATACAAATAAAGGCTAGAGTATTCTAAAATGAGGAATGGCGAATGATTTGAGCTTCATTAATTCTCCTTTGTGAAATGGAAATGATATACATTTAAAAGTTTTGCTTCCAATTTTATGTTTTCTAACACAGAGCAAGGCCTAGACTGGTGTAAAGAATATGTAAAAACCACTGAGTCAATGAGAAATTTAGTCTCTCTGCATACCTAGCTGTTAATGGCCAGCGGAGGTAGCAGGTACAAATGGGTGCCACCCCTTGTGAGGTAATCCGGACATCAACAATGAATATCCACATGTAAAAGAATGAAATTGGATCCCTACCTCACACCATACACAAAAATTAATTTTAAAATGGGTTATAGACCTAATTATAAGAGCTAAAATGATAAAACTCTTACAGGAAAACATGGGAGTAAATCTTTGTGATATTGAATTAGACAATGATTTCTTAGACATGACACCCAAAGCACAAACAACAAAAGAAAAAAATAGATAAATTGGACTACATCAAAATTAAAAGTTTTTGTGCTGCCAACGATGTTCTTAAGAAAGAGAATAGGTAATCCACAGAATAGGGTAAAATATTTGCAAATCATATATCTCATAAGGACAGGTATCCAGAATATATAAAAATCTTCAACTCAATAATAAAAAGACAACCCAATTAAAACATGGGCAAAGGATTTGAATGCACATTTCTCCATACAAATGGCCAATAAGCACGTGAAAAGATGTTCACTATTACTAGACATGAGGGAAATGCAAATAAAACCACAAGGAGATGCTGCCTCACACCCCTGGAATGAGCTAGAATCAAAAAGACGTATAATTACAAGTGTTGGTGAGGATTTGGAGAAATTGGAACACTCATTCACCGCTGGTGGAAATGCAAAATGGTGTACTCCTTTGGGACACAGTTTGGCAGCTCCTCAAAAGCTTAAAAACAGAAGTTCCATATGGCCCAGTAATTGCACTCCTTGGTATGTATCCAACAGAAATGAAAACATACATCGAAACAAAAACGGGGCCGTGAGTGTTCACAGCAGCATTGTTCTCTACAGGTAAAAAGTAGAAACAACCCAAATGTATTATGCTCAGTGTAAGAAGCCAGTCACAAAAGACCACATATTGTACGATTCCATTTGTATGAGATAGAAACAGAACATAGACCAGCGGTTGCCAGGTGTTGGTGGGAAATGGAAATCGTCACTGCTAATGGGTATGGGATTTCTTTTGGGAGAAAACATTGGATGAAAACATTCCCAATTTACAGTTTGGTGATGGTGATATAATTCTGCGCATATACTAAAACCATTGACTTGTATACTTTAAACAAGAGAATTTTATGGCAGGCAAATTATAGCTCAATAATGATACATAAAAAATGGGGGAGGTAGAAATGACCCAGCAACCAAAATGAAATGGGCCCAACCAAAGAGACTATACCTGTGATCTGGGTTTTTCTTGAGGATTCCTGTTGCTAATCGCGTCATCTCCAGGGCCTGCCCCAGTCTGTGCTGATGCCTGAGCCTTCCTGCCTGGATGGGCCCCCTTGGACTCTGATCCATGTCCTGTCCAGCCGGCACACTGTATCAGCCCCTGTCTGCTTAGCTAGAGCCTGACCCCGCTGTTTCCTGGCCAACCCTTCTCTCACTATGCATATTCCTGGTGGAAGGACTCTACATCCACATAATAATAGTTGTCGTGTATTAAGCACCTACTACGTGCCAGATGATGTCTTAAGTGCTTTCCATGTTATAATTCATTTAATTCTCAGAATAATTTTCTTTGAAATAAGTTATAATATTATCTCAATTGTACAGATACGGAAAAGAAGATCAAAGAGATTAACAAGTTCACGTTTGGTCATCCAAGAGGTGACCAAGCCAGTAAATGAAGAAGGAGGATTCGAATCTTACTCGAGAGACAATTCTTTTTTTTTTTTTTCTCTTCCATTAATTTTAGGTTAGCTCATTTGCCTGTTTCCCCAATTCCGAACAACACAAAAAGACAAGGAGGAGCCCTCCTATTGGAGGGAGAAGATGATTTGTAAGCACTTACCATATCTTCCCTTTAATCTTCACAAAATCTAAATCTTCAAGAGGCTGTGTGGCCCTCCAGAATCCTACTGTGGGAACAGAAATCTCCAGCTCAATTTGTCCCTCCCGGAGTCAGAGAATGTCGAGAGACAACCCTTGACCATGTACCACTTTGCCTCAGCCGGCAGTTGTTGACAGTAGGTTGGTGGAGGCCCAGATCATGACCTCTAGTCTTGACTTTGGGGGCAAACTCACATTGATGGGAAAGAACTGGACTGTTTAAACCCTTCTCCTTTGAGATCTCCTTGAATCCCTTTTTCTCATTGTTGAATTCTTCCCCCTGAGGTGTGTTTGTCTTCCAGGAGCCAAACAAGGCCTGTGGCTTCCCTTAGGCTGCTGGAGCCCACTTAGCTGGAAGGAGAGCTGGAAGTGTCTCGGAATTTATGTTCCCTCAAAGTGGCTTACTCTCTAACTGACGACATGTGGTTAAGAAAGGCCCAGCTGCTGCCTCTGCTGGGATGACTCGAGGTGTACTTGACACTCCACAGTCCCCCACACCATCAGATAGAAGCTACCTCAGCAATTTTGCCTGAGATCACACCTTTGCTTGCTTCCTTTCCTTTTCTTGTCCTGCTTTCTCACTTCCTTACCCATTTCCCCTGGGAACTTATCCTTAATAAATGGCTTGCACATGAGCCTTTGTTTCTGGGTCTCTTGGGAAACCAGCCTAGGACACAGCATATGTAAAGTACTGAGCACAGTCCAGAGCACATAATATGTGCTCATTAAATGGCCAGTTATTGGCTTTACCGTTCTAGTGATCATAGCTTCTGAAGGATACTCTTCTCCTCCTTGGCCCTCAGTTTTTGCATTAATTTTTGAATTATGAGAAAGAGGTAGGGAGAACAGAAAACTAGACATCAGGGTTCAGTCTTAGATCCCACCCTTGTTTGCTTCTTTCAAGAGCTGCTCAGGTTTTATACCTGGTAGTTCCTCCCATTTTGCATCAACTTTCATATCTTGCCTTGAAATGAAATTTTTTTTAAAGTTTTGAGAGGAGAAGTTGGAAGTCTTAGGCTTCTAAGCAGCCAGCTTTGAATGCTTTCCCAGACCTAACCCCTAAAAATAAAAATCAAATATTTATGTAGAGTTTAATGTGTTAAATGTAAAACATTCTTGTAATAAAATAAAGACACCAAACATTTTTATCATCCTTGTCATATATCAAGGCCTTTTCTAAGTGCTTTAAATATATTAATTAATTTAATCTTCTCAACAACCCTATGAAGCAGGTGCTACCATGGTTACTCCCAGTTTTACAAATGAAGAAACAAATGCTGAGAAGTTAAGCAACTTGCCCAAGTTCATGCAGAAAGCAGTGGAGCTGGGATTTGAACTTGACTAGTGTGGCTCTAGAGTTCATGCTCTCAGCGATGAGGCAAGTCCATCTCCCTGCAAAGGGAGCAGTCACAGACACAGTCCTTGAGGGTCTGCTATGTGCAGAAGTCCAGTTGCCTGAAATAACTCCCACTGTCATGTGTGCACACTGATACACACTCACTCACACTAGGTTCCTACCAGGGCCCAAAGTTACCACTGTCTGGTGAAGCCTTAGTGTCTGCGTTACGGCTGCCATTACCAGGCAAACCCACACCTAACAGTTAATCCCCGTGGATACCACCTGACCTACTCATTTTATTGCATTATCCAGCAATTCTCCAACAAAGCTATGATCCAGTGTTTTTCTTGACAGTCTTTACTTTGTTGAAGGTGGAAAGTATGCTGTGGACATCGGTGCATTTCATAGCACCTCAAAGCTTTCCTCCTACAGAGAAAGTCTTTGGAGGATGCATGAGGGAAGGAGAAGAGAAAGAACCATGAAGTAGTTTTCAAACTGTGTTCTAAGGAGCCCTGGAGTTCCCAGGAGGCAGTGCAAGATCAAACATTCGGGGATCAAGACAAAGGCCATGCAAGAGCAATACCAAGGGGGTGTGTGTAAGGGGGTCCTTCTCCCCACCCTGTCCTGTCTCCAGGCCTGTTGTGCACCCTCTTTCCACTTCAATCAGAGAAGCTGACTCTGTACTTTCCATATCCTTGAATGAGCCTGCTGCTGAAACAGTATTTGAAAACCGACTTTCTCAGCCTGCAGCGGGGACACTCCTACCTCCCATCGAACGTCAGACCCTTATCTTGCTCCCTGATGACATCTGATGCGTGGGCCACCACCCCTCTTGGAGGGTCTGTCTGTGTTACACCATCCTAAACAGATGCTGAGCCACCTCGCAATTAACCAGGGTTGAATGTGTCTGTTTTTAGGTCATCCAGAGGCGGCGGCCCGTCACCGGGTCACTTTGCTGCCTTCCTGCACACTAGCCTCACCACTAGGAAGGGGTGCTGAATGTGGGCTGCAGTCCCAGAGTGGCCTGGTGACTCTGGTGAGGCCTTCGGTGGGAGGTCCTTAGGAGGCCTCTGACTGCCTCTCTTCCCCAAGGTTGTTATCAGCAGAGCACACTGGTTCTTCAAGGAAGGTCCCGACAGCAGAGCAGCAGCACCTGGAATCTTGTTGCAAAAGCAAATTCTCAGGCCCCACCCCAGACCTGTGGGATCAGGAACCCAGCAGTGCCCAGCAGCCTGTGTTTCCACCAGGTGATTCTCCTGCTCGCTGGGGTTCGAGAACCTGCCATAGGTAGTTGAATCAGCAGTGCCCTTTCAGTTCTCTATGTACGTAACCGAGTGGACCCGACGCCTTGGAGCTGAAAAGAGATTGGGCAGGGCCCATTATGAACACATTTATTTGCATATTATGATTTGAGGAACTTGCTCAGACCAGATGGAGGTGTATGAAAACCAGAACCCATGTGTTTCCCATTCCTGAAAAAAGCCTTCTTGTATGTAGGTCTTTCAAGAAAGAAAACAACAGGCAGGTTTCCTTTTAGTTCTATCAAAAAAGCCAGTAATCCTGGGAACATTGAAAAGCCACATGATGTCTTGGCGGTCCCAAACCACCCAAACAGGATGGGAGCAGAGTAAGCAGGCTTTGAGAAATGTCCCACTCGCCAGGTGCTAGTAGAAAGTTCTAGTCACGTGATACTTGCAAAAGCTCACTTCTTCCTTTTTAAAATACGCTGTTAGTTTTCACTGGCAGACAGAGAGGCTGGAATATTATATGAAGCTGTTCAGGTACCATGGGCTCTGGAAAGGCTGAGTAGGGAGTAGTTCCTGAAGAAGGTCGGTCTACAGTGCATTTTTCAGAACACTGGACTTGATCAAGCCCTGTGAACTCCCAGTTTCTGTGAGGTGCTGGGCTCCAAGGGCATGCCATGCCTTTAATTCTCTGGGGCTATTTTTGTAAACACCAAGCAAGGCTTCCAAAATTTGGTTATCATTTTCCATTGGCGGTGTCTGATTATAAACCCTTTTGTCTTTTTTTTTTTTTTGTATGGACGTGCACTCTTTACAAAAGAGTGCAGTAATAATCCCACCTTTTTTCCTTGTTATGCTGGAGGAAAATCACTTTCAGAAAGACATCCGACTCTAAGCTTTGAATCACGTTATTTTTATACACCAACAAAGAACAAATGCATTTCTCAATTATGAAACCCATCTGTGAGGTGCCTTTCAAAGCCTGCAATTGTGCAGACATTTGATCAAATTCTTAAATCATCTTGAAACAGTAGTTGTCCCCTGCCCCACTGCACGTTTGCTTGTGCAATATGATAGCATTGTATGTTTCGCTTTTCAAGTTAAACACGTTTTCCATTTATTCCAACTGGCACCAAAGTGATTCTGAAACACTGAGAGGTGGCAATAAACAGTGGTAACAGCCCCTTGGGAAGAATGGTCACCAGTCGACTTGAACATTCCAGCTGCTGCAGAACTGGAATTAGTTTTCCCTGGATGAAACAACTGCCCCTTCCTCCTTGGAGGCATTTGCTGGATGCATCTGTAGTTAGCGCTGCATGGAGTCAGTCCAGTTCTCAAGACTCCGTAGCCATAATGTCAAGAAAACAGATGCCATCTGTTACGGATTGAATTGTGTCCCTCCAAAAGATGTCGATGTCCTCACCCCCCAGTACCTATGAATGTGACCTAATTTGGAAACAGGGTCTTTGCAGGTGACCAAGTTAAGATGAGGTTGGGCCTTAATCCGATATGACTGGTGTCCTGATAAAAAGGGGAAACGTGGACACACAGAGAGACATGCACACAGGGAAGACGACATGTAAAGATGAAGGCAGAGATCAGGGTGATGGGTCTACAAAACAAGGAACACCAAAGAGTGCCAGCAGACCACCAGAAGCTGGGAGAGAGGCCTGGAACAGATTCTCCCTCAGACTCAGAAGAAACCAACCCTGTCGACCCCTTGACCTTGGACTTCCAGCCTCCAGAACTGTAAGGGAATACACTTTTGTTCTTTATGCCATCCCGTTTGTAGTACCTTGTTACAGCAGCTGTAGGAAATTCACACGCCATCTAATCCACCCAAGTCCACAAATAAGCCTGAGTCCCAAGCGTCCCCATATGACTTGGTAGTTAGGGTAAAACTGAGCCTTTTTAGAACCCGACTTGGCAGTCAATGATCTTTCCATTACTGAACCATGAATCTCACTGCCAAAGGAAAGAAACGTAGGCCTTGCCTTGACAGATCACTGTAGCATTATTCTCCAAGACTTGTTTTCAAATTAAAATCTCCCTCTCAGGCACCAAACGGCTAAGGATCTGGTGGTGCCCAAGAATCAGCCTCTCAGCCATCAGGTTAACCTGCGGCAAAGGTTTATTTAACTGTGATGTCAGGAAGTTTTGCTAAGCCATTTTGAGCAGAATGGGAGGAACCAATGTTGGTTAGTAGGGGGCTGAGGGAAAAGGGGAAAGGTTGAAATTCTAGCTTCTTTCCCCAGCTTCTGGGATGGAGGTGGAAAGAAAAACACAAGAATACCTCGGCGGTCACCTGGACGACTCTTCCTCTCTTGAGCGCCCTCTGGTGTTCTCAAATAATGACAACAGTAGCTCGTTCGACAGCGGGAAAGGTGCCTGAAGTAACTGGAAGTTTCTCCATTGAAAGCCGGAGGCGTTCTTTTCTAGGTAACTCAGTTGCTGAATTTAGTATCTTCCAACTCTCCCAGGACAACAGAGGTAGCAACTCTGAACTCAGATTGTACATCACTTCCTCACTACTTCTAGCACTCTTTCCAGCCTTCCATTTCACTCCAGTATATACTCGTGTGAGTGTCTATATATCTATATATGTCTATCTCTATCTATAAATTTCACTCCCTGAAAATGGAGTCACCATTCATAAAGTTCTCTTTGATTTTTAGATGTCATACATAATCTATTTTTATTTTTTTAGTCAATCTGATGTTAACTTGCTATGATACCATGGTCCAATTAATAGAACACAATATTCCAATCTGTGGTTGGAATATAAAAACCTCCAAGATATATATCAAATGTATACATATATATTTAATATACATTATTTGTACTCATAAATTATTTGCAGGGCCTTTACTTTGTTCCAGAATACTCTTTCATATATTTTCTTATTAAAATTTCATAATAACCCTATAGGCTAGGTATTATAATCCTTGATTTATTTCCCTCGGTATTTTAGTTTTAGACTAGGGACCAAATGACCTGATCTATGTCACTCGAGGGGAAGAACCAGTTAGTGATGGAGTTTGTTTCCACAATTTGAAACCATATTTGTGCCACTTCACCAGCTGCCTCCCTGAGCTTGGCAAACAGCCGTGTGGCCCGTTGTCTTCGTCTGTGACACCGGACTGCCTCGGATGGCCACATTGTCATGATTAAGAACTAACTAGTGGTATTCGTAAGTAGCAGTGGCAGCTAGCGTTGTCTGAGAGCTCACTGTGTGCCAGGCTTGGTCCTTAGCCATGTCATCCTTACAACAGCCCCGTGGGGAGGAATCATCGTCACCATTTCACAGCTTAGGAGATGCAGGTACAAGAGGCTAAGCAATTTAGCCAGGTCACAGATTAGCTGTGAGCTGGGCAGTATACCCCCCCATGCACGTGCCTCCCAGCTCGGCTTCCTGGGCACTGTTTCTATAACTCTCGACAGACAGATGCAAAGCCACAGCTCCCTAGCTAATAACCAGGTTTCCTTTGAAGAGTCTCAGTTTCCACATTTGCTTCCATTCCTTAAAATATCATATAATTGTTTTTTATTTACGTAGGTTTTGCATTGTTTCTCCTAAGCAGCTGCATTGCACTATCAGAGTGAAACTCAGTTTGGGGACCAAAATAATTTGATTACCCTGAATGATAAGTGTTATATCACAGTAGTAAAGGTGGTAATCACAGGAGCAGCAACAGCAATAGCAGGAAAACTGATAACCACAGTCTGGAAACTCTATCTCATGGCATTAAAAATGCTTGGAATGAGAGAAGTAATTTAATTGTAATGGTGGCGCATTAGTTGCTTAGGCTTGCTGTAACAAATATCACAAACTGGGTGGCTTAAAACTAAAGTTTATTAGGGTGGCCAGGTGACTCAGTTGGTTAGAGCGCAAGCTCTCAACAATAAGATTGCCAGTTGAATTCCCACATGGGATGGTGAGCTGTGCGCCCTGCAACTAAAGATTGAAAACAGCAATTGGACTTGGAGCTGAGCTGCACCCCCCACAACTAGACTGAAGGACAACGACTTAGAGCTGATGGGCCCTGGAGAAAAACACTGTTCCCCAATATGAAATTTTTTAAAAAAGACTAAAATTTATTATCTTAGAGCTCTAAAGGCAAATGTACCTTAGGGGTAAAGCCATCCCTTTGATTGCTCCTTATGTTTAAAAACAAAAACAAAACACTAAAATTTTAACCAGAGACAGACACGCACTCAGGGAGGACGCCATGTGAAGATGAAGGCAGAGTTCAGGGTGATGGGTCCATCCATGTATAAACCAGTCACACAGGATTAGATCAATCAAGGGGATGACTTTACCCTAAGGTACATTTAACGGTACATTTAATGCGGAGCCTTTGGCAGACTTCTGTAGCTGCCCTCACCATCATCGCTTCACTATCTAGACTGCCTAATGGCAAACACTCCACTTACCTTATCTCGGGGGTGTGGTAACCAGCCACCAAGATGGCCCCCGGCCATTCTCACTGCCTCGTATTCCTATTCTGTGTAGTACCCTCCCTTAGGAATCAGGCTCGCCCACGTAACCAATAGGATACTTCAGGAATGATGGTGTGATTTCTGAGAAGTGGTCATAAAAGTTCTGGCTTCTGCCTTCCTTTCTCTTGGGTTGCTCTCTCCGGGGGAAAGCCATCTGCCACACTCTGAGGACCCTCAAGCAGCCTGTGGACAGCCCATGAGGGAGAAACTGAGGCCTCCCACCAGCAGCCAGCACCGGCTTGCCAGGCAGGTGAGGGAACCACCTTGGACACAGATCCTCCTGCCACAATACAATCCAGCCTTCAGATGATCACAGCCGCAGTTGAAATCTTGACTGCAACCTCATGAAAGACCTTGAACCAGAACCACCCAGCTAACTGTTCCTGAATTCCCAACCCTCTGGAGCTGTAATATTAAAAACATGTTTGTTATTGTTTTAAGATTCTAAGTTTTACGGGAGTTGAGCTACACAGCAGTGGATAACTAGTACAGTGGGTCTTCTGCACAAGTCCTGTGAGGTGGCAGGACAGAGTTCACAATTAAGAAAACACCCTTCATGGCTGTAATTGGAATGTGATATGTCCCTTTCCAATCTAAGGATTTCACCAGAGCAGAATCCCTTCACCATGAGGCTGGGAGGTTTAGGGCGTCAGTGCCCAGGCAACCAGACAGTTCTCTAAATTTTAAGTATGTAACTGGCCAACTCCACTTCTCAGCTAAAGAAGCTGCGCCCGGGCCCATCTAGGGAGCTGTGGCGTTGCCTAATAATTATGACAATGCATTTGGAGGCATACTGTGAGGGTCGCGACAAATGCATGCTGTTTCTCCCCTCCAGTTCTTCAAGGGAGGATAGCAGTACACTGCAGCAGGAGACCTTCCCGGAAGGAGGGAAGCATGGACCACATTCCTGGGGCTGTGATGGATCTGCTTCTGGAATGGGGTGGACCTGAAGCTGGCAGGAAGCGTGAGTCAAAGGCCCACAAGAGGCCACCTTGGGTTTTTAATGTCCCTCCACACACAACAGATCATACCAGCCACAAGGGGGACATAAACCCAGTGAGACTTAACTGTGAATTTGTCTCTTAAATAAACGGTCTTTCACATATGGAAGTTATATCCTCCGAGAGTGAGCTACACCCTGTGAGTGCTTTCTCTCCTGAAATTGGTTCTCAAACTTGACTTTACATTGGAGACATCTGGGAAATCTGTCAAAAATGCATATTTCAGGGTCTTACCTCAAGTGGCTCTTAGTTAGGTCTGGAAAAGTGGCTGTTATGTTTCTAAACTGCTTCCATGACTTCAATTTGCAAACAAGTTTGGGAACCAAACCTGGGCCCAACATGGGCTACTCAAGCGTTACCTACCTTTGGGCATCATATCTAACCTGGCTAAGCCTTGGTTTCCCCATCTGTAAAATGGGAGTTACATTGGATTGCAAGGGCTGCCATAATAACATACCATAAATGGGTGGCTTAAACTACAGAAATTTATTTTCTCACAGTCCTGGAGGCTGGAAGTTCAAGATCAAGGTGTCAGCAGGGTTGGTTTCTTCTGAGGCCTCTGTCCTCGGCTTGTAGATGGCCGCCTTCTCCCTGTGTCCTGGGAAAACCAAGTGTCATGGTTTTCTGTGTGTGTGTGTGTGTCCTAATTTCCTTTTCTTATAAGAACACCAGTCAGACTGGATTAGGGCCCACCCTAGTGACCTCATTTTATCTTAGTCACCTCTTTAAAGGCCCTATCTCCAAATACAATCATATGTTGAGATATTGGGGGTTAGGACTTCAACACAGGAATTTGGGGACCACAATTCAGCCCTTAATAGAAATAATATGGCCATTGTGCGGATTAAATAAGGCACTTGGATTCTGGGGTGTTGTATTCAATCAGAAGATGCAAACTCTTATTTTTCATTCCCTCTGATTTTAGAAAAAAATTGCCTTTAAGAAGTGACACACAGGAAAACTGGACTTTTCTTCCAGGCGATAATCCCCCTAGAATGTCTGGCCTGCCCCCAAGAGCTGGTGCAAATCGACCTGCCATGTAACAGTGGCCCTGGATTCAGAGCAGCTGTAGCGGGGCAGGCCGGGTTTCCCGGAATCTGAGCTTACCACTTAAGACTGAGTTTCTTTTCAAAAGAGTTGAAGGCTAAGCACATTGGTACACCTAATCCTTTTTCAGTAGAAGGGGGAGGCACTTGAGTGCAGCCCCAACGTCTTCACTGTGGGCTTGCAAAGGGCTCTGGTGGATTTTAACACTCGTCCTCACCCACTTCCCTGCCCGGCTGGGTACCAGAGGCAAGGCCAGCAAACCCACACAGGGAGCACCTGAGTGGGACAAAGAGGAGAGGTCATGGTCCCACAGAGCCTGCGGGAGTGCCCCGCTGTGGGCTGCATTCCTGCCCCTTGGGTGCGTGCAGCCACTCTGAGAGGCCACTGCATGCCGATGTCCCCACCCTGTACCATGAGGAAACCTAGTGTTCCCAGTGCCCACTGCTGCAGAGGTTGGGCAAAGAGAGAGTCCCTTTACTTCCTTATTACTGATTAGAGTGTCTAGGTGGAAGGAAGTGGGGTTTTTGGAGCCCACAATGCAGGCAAATTGATCTGGTTAAATCACTTATCTCTACTACTCTTCCCAGCTCTACTGTTTGATGATTCCACAATTCCATCTACACCTAGACTAACTACACTTGATCTTTCTGGTTCAGCCCGTTAGCAATCACGCACTGGGTATAAAAGGTGACATGTACTTTTGAAAGAAGAGAGAGACAGACAAAGACAAGAGGCAGAGACAGAGGCAGAAAGCAACATGCTGTTGCAGGAAACCAAGCTTGAAGATCGTAATTCTGTCTGGAATGAATATCCATGAGCTGTCCCAAATCACTCTGGGGAATAGCCCAGGACAGACCCTTGGGACCCATCCTATGGTGTCGGACTCAGTAGGTTTCAGGTAAGGTCCAGACATCTCTATATTTTACAGCCCAAGTAATCTAAAGACTCACCAAGTGTGAAGGCTACAGTTATAGAGCATTTACCTCTTGCCTGACTTCCTTTTTCTCACTTCATCCCAGATTTTCAGCACCCTAATCTGAATAAAATCATTCCCACCTTTATAAAGTAGAACAAATAATCCTTTATCAAAATTTTCCATTAACAGGAGCCTCACAAAAGTATGCAAAAATGAAGATTCTGGCCCAGGGACGCACAGAATTTATATTCTCATAGATGTTCCGAATCCCGGTAGAATAGGGACAGGACTTGCTTGATAGCGTTTCTGGGCCTGGTTTCTGCTTTGTGCTAGCCCTGGCCTCCACCACGGCAGAGGTCCTTTGCATGTCTTTCAGGCCTAGAGTCGGCACTCAACAAGTCCTTGGGGGAGTACTGTTAGATTAAAGCAGAGTGTCCTCCAAGTTTCCTCTTGCAATTAAATTCCTGACAAAGCGAATCATTTACAATCATTTCTGGGTGAAATCAATTTTTTCTATGACAGTTTCTAAAATAGGATTTTAGAAAACACCCTCTGAGAAAAGGCTATGCTCTTGGAAAGACTTGATTTTTATTCTTTCTGTTTTATTTTTCTAAGAGTCCCAATAGAGTAATTAATCGTGTATCCGTCAACCCTTGATAGAGTGCCTGTTCTCTGTGCTGCTCTCTATGAGTGTTGGCACAGTGGTGATCCAGGCAAGTGTGCCCATGGTCACCTGGAGCCTACGGGCTGGCGCATCCCACAGGGGCTGCCTTGGAGACCAGGCCTAGATACCAAGCCACACAGAATGAGGCGACCTGGGCAAACTTGGTGCAGGCCACCACAGACGGGTCCGACTGAGGGTCACCCTTCTGAGCTGAGGCCTTTGGGGAAGTAGCATTGCCAGATAAATACAGGAAACCTAGTTAAATTTGAATTTCAGACAATGAATAATTTTTTTTAGTTAGGTATACCCCAAATAGTGTCCTGAGAACTAGGTATGATTATTATCATCCGTATTTCATGAATGAGGAAGCCAAGGCACAGAGAGGTCAGATGATTTGCCTACGGGCACACAGCTGGGATGTTACACAGCTGGGGTTTAAACCCAGGTAGTACAGCGCCAGAGTTTTTTCCTCATATCTCACTCCAGCAGCCTGGCAGCATGGAGATGAGTGTGATGCCCTCCTGGCACCAGTGGTGTTGATCCAGACTCAGGGGTCTCCAGAAAATTCTGCTGTGTTCCCAGGGCCACCTTTACCTCAACTTCCCAAAAGGAAGGACTAGGCTGGTCGTTCGTCATTGTATTCCAGCACCCAGGATAGAGTCCGATTCACAGAAGGCATTCTATACGTATTTGTGAAATAACCAACTGAATGAATAATAAAAGGAATATGTATTCTTTATAGAAAACTTGGAAAGTATGATGAAAAGTATTTTTTAAAACCCACTATAATCCTAACACCTAAAGGTGTTTCTTTTTGAAGAAATCTCTTCCAAAACCTTCTGGATTGGTTATCCTCTACATCTACTACTCAGCTATTATTGTAGAGGTAACGTCCCCTCTCTTTTGGATGGAACCCCTGTTTCCCAGACCCCACGTTTTCCTCTTTTAAAAACATTAATCCTTTTTTTAATTAAAAAAAAAAAAGCTCCAGTAGCTTCCTTATAAGGTCTTGCATATCTGAAAACATATTCATCACACTCTCACATTTGATTAATAGTTTTGCTGGGTATAGAACTTTTCTTTTAGAAATATATATTTTTTAGGATTTTGAAATATTTATCCATTGTCGTCTATCATATTGTTGGGAAGTCTGATGCCACTCTGATTCTTGATGCCTTGTATAAAGCATGTTTTCTTTCTTCTTCCTGAAAACACTTAGTGTCTCCTCTTTATTCCCAGGGTGATGAAAATGCACAACGATGATGTGTCTTGGTGAGTCGATTTTCATCCATGGTGCTGGGTATAATTGGGAAATACAGGAACTTGATATTTGGGAAGTTTTAATGAATTATTTTTGGGGGGGATTTCCTCCCATTGTCTCTGAATCTGCTTTCCATATTTGGATTTGACTTTCTGGTGTGGTTCTATAATTTCATTACTTCTCTCTTATTTTCTCTTTGTGCTTTTGCTACACATTCTGAGTAATGTCTTTAACCTCTTCGTTTCTGTTCTTTCCAAGCACTTTTGTTTGTTCTCTGAATTTTTTAAAATTGGTATTCTATTCTCTTTTTTCCAGTTTTACTGAGATATAATTGACATAAATTATTGTATAAGTTTAAGGTGTACAGCATAATAGAATTATATTCTTATTTCACTGGTACAATATTTCCTGACTCTCTGAGAATATTAATAATTTTTAAATATTTTATTCTTCCTGTATAACTTCTATAGCTTCTGTTGCCTCAAAGTTATCTCTGCCTCTTCTCTGATTCTTTTAGGCTAGAGGCTGTTCTCAAATGTCAAATGATCCTAATGTCTCTTCATATTTATAAATGGGGCACTAAAAGCTGGTGGTAAGCTCTGTGCACATGCATAGAACCTGGCAACTATGGGCTTCAGTACAATGATCTTCCTGGGCCATTTTCCTTGAGGAACCTTGGATATCAGTGTCTTACGTGTTTTCTCTTGCCTTTTTGGAAGAGCTGCAGTGAAGGCTCTTACAATCTCTCATGTGGAAGCTATAGTCCTTACTACCATTATTCTGGAAACAAGGTGAGGAAAATGTCTGGAGATCTCAACATTCTGAATGTAAATATTTGTCTGGCCTGGGGCTGCAGATCAGGAGGGGAAGATTAGAGATATAACTGCTTCTTAAAAGGACTTCTAATAAATTATCCTGCTTGTGGATCCACCTTTATTCCCACTTCCATCATTTTCCTAATGTCACCAATTCCTGAACAACTGGCTTGCTTTTGGCTTTCCCCAATCGGTGGCTTTCAATTCAGCTTTCTCAGCTCTGTTACATCAGTTACCAAATATACATTTGCTTTCCAGCTTCCAAATTTTATTGCTATTATCGTCACTCCTGTTATCTTCTTTGTTAGGTTTATGTATTCTCCAAAATACCTCCCCTGTTATTGTTTTACTGGGGTTTCAGGAGGGACTGGAGACTAACCCCTGCATTCAACGTGCCATCTTTGAATAGAAGTCATCCCTTCTACTCTTGGCTTTGGCTTTGGAACTTTTCTTTTCCTGTGTTTATCATAGCAACAATCAAATGAGCAAACAAAAATAAAACGAAAGCTCATTCCAGTAGCCATTGCCCTTTTGAAAACTTTGCTTTAACATATGAATAGAAATTTGCTTCTCCACTTCTTCATTTGTTTTAGAGCATCTAACAGAGCCATGGAGGAAAGAAGAGAGGGGGGAAAATTCTGAAGTAGGACTGAAGTGGTTTTCCCCATTCCCTGGAAAACAATAGCCCAACAGGTCCAAGAGATCTTGATTTATATGAGTGAACTTGCGGCACATGCACTGCCCCCTGGTGGACAAGCTGGTACTGCTTTTAGGGTTCTCCATGCTTTCCAAGGTGATTATATGAAGTCCAGATATTATTGCCAGAGGAGGTGAGATTTGAACTCAGACCAGAAGAGAAGAGGGGAAAAGATGTTCTAAACTTAAACTTCTGTTTCATTTCTTATCAATTAGTATGTTCATGCCAGCATCAATCAGTACACCCACTGAGTGTACTAAATCCCGGAGGATTTAGCATTACTGAGGGAACAACTAACTGTTTTCCTGACTTCTAAGATGTCATTACCCTGTGCAGAGGGAAAGTACTGGTTTTAAGAAAGAAGACATGTCATTCTAGATGAAACTCACCACCAGTCATTTCACCCCAGTACCTTCTACAGCTGTACTGTCCAATATGGTAGCCACATATGACCGTTTTAATTTCAATTAATTAAAATTAAAAAATTCAGTCTCTCAGCCACTCTAGCCACATTTCAAGTGCTTACTAACCACATGTGGCTACCATACTGGACAGCACAGCTAGAGAAGTTCTGTTGCATAGCACGGATGCAGAGTTCTCAGTGGTGCCAGGAAGTGTCTGATTCTCAGAAGCAGAAGTAACCTCAGCCTCACCTGTGCTCCTACAAGTCTGTTCCCTCCTCTACCACAGCGCATACCGCAGTCTGACGTGAAATGGAGTTGCTTAAATGAAAGGCCTGCCTCGAGTTCATGAGGTCTGGGACCAAGCTTGTGTCGTTTGCCGTTATCCCCAGGACATAGAGTAGAGACTGGCAAAGAAGATCCTGAATAAATGTGAGCGGAATGAATGACTTGATTGTAAACTCCATGAGGGCAGGAATAAAATGTTCTCAGTTTTGTATTCCCCGTAGTTCCTGGAGCAAAGAAGGAACTCGGTAAACGTTAGTTGGATGGTTGCATGCTCTCACATCTGCCAGCCTAAGGATGTACCTTAGTACCACTAAGACAAAAAGTCAGAAAGCTGTGTTCCCCAAGCTCCTTCTCAACTCTGCCCTTGCACGTATCGTCTCCTGTGGCTCTGCCACATCCCACCTGGTTTCCCACTGCTTCGTAGCCCCTACCTCGTCTCCATGAGGCAGGTCTGATACTGCATCACCCCGCACCTTACACACTTACACACACACACTCACACACACACACACACACACCCCTTGCACTCCAGGCTTTTTATGTGACATCCTGGCCCCTCCTTCCTCACAGCTGGAAGAGTGGTCTTCAAATTATGGTGTGTGCATCCCCAGGAGTTGCCCAATATGATGCTCTGGAGAATAGAAAGAAAATATTTGAACTCTTGTTGTTTTTTTAATCTCACCCCTAAAATGGTCTCATTCTGCTGTATGTTTTAATATGTTAATAATATAGTAGTATAGTAATATATGCTTATTTATAAATTAAGTATACACATTTGGGGTGTACACTAACTTATTTTTATTGATAGAAGCATGTGTGAAAAAAGCCAACTGCCCCGGAATGCCTCTGGCCCTTCCGCTTCCCCATGCCCCTTTCACATGTCAGGAGCCAGCGGCAGCCCTGTCTGCTCACCGCATCCTCTGGTCTACCCCAGCTGATTTGGGGTGGGGGTGGGGGGAGGTGATGGACAGCCCTTACAAACCCCTGGTGTCTTCCGTTTGGAATTCTTATTGTTCCTCCAGGGGACACACTGTACTTTGTTCTTGAATTCTCTGGATTGCTTTCAGTTACTAGTTCTGTCTTTCCAACCAAATGGCAAATCCATTAGCATATTACACATTTTCTACTGAAGACCTGTCATGCAGGGTGTCATGCGGGGTCTCAGCTCTTGCTCCCCACATAAGAACGCAGGATATGGTGAGGCCAAAAAGGAACACCCACGGAGCCGTAGATAGGGGAGTCATACCACTATATTCTCACTGGCAGCTGGGTTAGAGACACAGGAAGCAGGAGCCACACGATCAGCAATCCGTCGTCCACTTTTCTGCCAACGAACCTCACTTGCCAACTGCAATCCGCACCTCTTCTGCAATCCGCAATCCCCACTTACTAGCTTAGCCACAGCAGTTATATTAGTGGCTAATGGCTAACTGGTAAGAGCTGATGGCAACTAGTCACAGCTGATGGCCATCAACTACCTGAGCCGGCACCTTTCCACATGAAGCAGAGAGCCTGAAAACTGCTCTCTTGGCCCTGTCCCAAGACCGTGTTAGAATGGAAGGGCAACGAGAATACCAAGTCCAATCACATTTTATAAATACGTAAGTAGAGTCAGGGAGGGAAAGTGACCTGCTCAGGGACACATAGGTGAGAGCCTGGCCTGTCCCGGTCATAGACTGGGACCGTAGATTTGAGAGGAATCTCAACACACGTGGGAAATACCAGGTTTCCCAGGGTCTCTGTTCCAGCTCCACGAAAGCAAATCCGACAGGCATGGTTATGAGTTCCCCACGTGCCTAGTGCGAAGCAGCATTTTCCTGAGGCCTGAAGAAAGTACACACAGAGGAGGCGTCAGCTGCTAACTTGACAAAAGATAAGAGCCAAGGACATGACCTTCTAATGGTGAACCAGCCTATTAGTTTAGCAATATGTGTCTCCAACATTAGAGTCATGCCCAGTGGAGATTTGATTTTATATTATTCAGGGAGCCCATTCCTTGAAAGTGAGAGAGACCTCTAGCAACTGCTGGAAACCCCTTCTTTTACAATAATAAGTAGAATCTTCACCTAAGAAACTTGGCTCTATGCTCTTTAACATTCCACTGTGCCCTTAAACTAGCTGAGCAGCAGAGGAGGCAAATGATTCGAACCTGTGGGCTTTTTAAAAAATGTCAATCAAATGTAAATGACGATCCCATTAAATAATGATTTTCATTCAAACTCAACAATACAAATTTCTCAGACTTTGTGATTAGCTCTGTGTCAAACTTTTGTTTTTTCATTTTTTAGCAGTTACTTTGGGATATTCTGTAATAATTTTAGGTTTGGGGTTGGATTTTTTTTTTTTTTTTTTTTTTTTTAAAGTACTGACCAAAAAAATCTTGCAGCATTCAGTCTCCTGAGAATGTTGGGTCGAGTTTTTTGATCCCTGTGGCTCATTGATTTGCGGGCTGATGTAGTGCGAGGGGTCCTTATTAGTGGCGTCTGTCCCTGCTGTAATGTTTTTGTTATTTTTCCTCATTTGTTCACTCTGACATCATGTCATTACAGAATGGTGCTGTTCAGGCCCTGCCTGGGCTGTTCGTTAGCCTGTGTTTAATGAGCAGCTTAATTGAGCTGTCTAGGAGGCCACCTGTCGTCCCCCGGACTTATTAACATACTAATGGCCTGACATTGTGTTCTCTGACAGGCAACAGGGCTTACTGATTTGATGTCTGGACAGGAGGATTTTATGCAGGAATGAGAGTGGGCATTGGGAAGGAGGTTTAAAAAACGCAAATTAACTCTTTGGTATCTCTGTGTTTATGGCTCTCTTAGAGAAAAAAAGTTCAACCCATCGCAGGCCAGGAAAGCATGTTCTGGGGAGGAAGGCTTGCTCTGTCCTTGCCACCCTAGTGGTGGTTCTCCGCGAGAAAATATGCTCTACCTGCGAGCAGGCTTTGTTTCCAGCACAGACTTCAAAGGGGGAAATCTGCAGCCCAGGCGGAAGTTTTGTGATTACCCTCTTCTCTGCTGTAGCTACAGAAACAAAAAGCAGCACTGCTCCGCCCGAGGGATTTGAGTGTGGTCTGCTTTCCCTGCCTTTGAATCCAGCCGAGGGCAGGATGGCACTGGGACCACGGGGCAGCATCGGAAAGCCTCCAAGGATGGCTGGAGCGCCAACCTGCAGAAGACACTGGTTTTGTTTGTTTTTCTTCTCGGTTTGTGTGGTTGGGTCTTCACCCCCTGCACAGGTGAGAGGAAGACCTTCTGTGCTGGGAAATTTCAGGGGAGTGGGTCTAGAGGGCCGGCAGGGCGCTCCTGCAGGGGGCCTGGACATCTCTCTCTTCCGCGGCTCTCCTTTACTCCCTCGCTGCCCCCTGCTCCAATGCCTGCACACAGAACAAGCACATGCAGAATAGTTAAAAAGAGGCTTCCTTAAGCCTCCAGGAAAGGGGCAGAGTGAACCAGGTCCTCAGAGCAGCTCAGAGCGGGGTGGGAGCCTGTGTGGAAGAGGCCCATCTGGGGTCCTGCGTGGCCTGAGGTGCCCACCAACTCAGCCCAGGAGCCGCAGAGAGCTGGGTCTGCAGAGAGAGCCAGAAAGCAGTGTGGATGCAGCTGCCAAGAAGTGACATTCCAGAACTTGTCGTGTTGAACCTGTAGCCGGCAGACCTTCGTTATGGGAAGTCACAAACGGCTCCCTCCTGGTTCTGAACATGGGGAGTGCTGCCGGTGAAGGAGTCATGTCCTCTCCTCACCAGTACCCAGCCATGGGGGTGGGGGGTGGGGACGAAGAGCAGAAACCAGCCACTATTTATCTGACAATGTTCATGTGATGATGATGATGATGATAGCCTTTATTTTTATTTCTTAAGCCAAACTTTCATAAACATGATCTCATTGAAGTTGTCCATCGCAGGGTTTGTCAGCTTCAGCACAATGGGCACTTTGGGCCCGGTCATTTTCATTGTGAGGATTGTCCTACGCATTGTAGGATGTGGAGGTGCACCCCTAATTTGCACCCACTAGATGCCGGTAGCACCCCTAACCTCCACCCACTAGATATCACAACCCAAGAGTGACAGTCAAAAATGTCTCCAGACATTGCCAAATGTCGCTGGGGGTAAAAAGCTCCTCCCGACCCCCAGTTCAGAAGCACGACTCCAGAGGCAGGCGCACCTCCCTCAGTTTGTAGGTGGGAAAGAAACACAGAGTATAAAGGGGGAACCCCAACTCTCACAGCCCGTGTGCAGGGGGAGGAGCAGGATTCTGGCCCACGTCTGTTGACTCTCACACCTGGCTCATTCCTTTGCACAGTCCTGCCTGGTCAGGGTGAAGGTGGGTCTAGCTGTGACCAGAGGGGCACCAGCTGTCCACATTCCCAGTGCTGACCATTGCGTAGCTATTGTAACCCGGATATTTTGCTAAGGATTTTAATTCCTTTTTAATTCTCTCAATAACCCTTTGAAGTAAGTACTATTATTATTCTCTTTTAAGAGTTGAGGAAACTGAGGCTCAGAGGAATTAAGTAACGCGTTCAAGGTCTCACAGCCAGTGGGAGGAGAGAGTCTCACCTGGGTCTCTCTCTGGCTTCAAAATACATGTGTAGAGGGTGCCAAAAAAAATGCATAGGCATTTTAAGAAAGGAAAAAACCTGTATTAACATTGTAACACAATGAATGACGCTAGTAGTCATTTGATTAACGCCGTCTTTTGAGCCCACGTCATACTACACATTGCTACCGTAATTCAACTCAACTTCAAAAAGTAATATAGATAACATCTCTTAAAACGTGTACATTTTTTTGGCACCCCCGGTATATAAATATGAATATAAACCCAGAATCCCAGCCATCTGCACCTGGGGACCCCATCCTTATGGTCCATTCTCCTATCTTGCCAAAAAGAAGTGACACTTTCTCCTTTTATTTTCCTGGCTGACCAGGGTGCTACACTTTGTAAGATTCCCAGCACGTGTGTGATGGTTCATTTTATGTGTCCATGTTCCCGGGCCACAGGGTGCCCAGCTCTTTGGTCAAACATTCTGGATGTGTCTGAGAGGGTGATTGTGGATCAGATCCACACAACTTGGTAGAATGAATAAAGCAGATTGCTCTCCCTAATGTGAGTGGGCCTCATTCAATCAGCGGAAGGTCTGAATAGAACAAAGGGCTGAACCTCCCTCCCCCAAGTAAGAGAATTTCTTCTGATATCCTTTCAACTGGGACGGTGGCTTTTTCCTACCTTCAGACTCTAACGGAAACATCAGCTCTCCTGAGTTTCCTGCTTGCCAACCCACTCTGAAGATAAATATTTGTTTCATTTTGTTTTAGGACTGACTTATAACCAATAGTAGCTGTTTTTTAAAAATGTAATCTGAGACTAATGATGCTAAACACCTTCTCATGTTGTTGGCCATTCAGATAACTTATCACTCTGTGCTATATTCTGGATGAATTCCTCCACCATGACCTTCCAGCTCATTAAGTCTCTTTTTAGCCATATAATCTAGAGTTTATCCCTCCTATTGCAGTGATATATTTCAGTGATAAACTGCTTTACCTCCAGGATTTCTAACAATTTTTTTTCATACCCATCTGTTCTTTTCCCATTTCTACCTGGCTCAAGTCCCTGATTTTTCTTTCTTTCTTTCTTTTAAACCATTTTTATCCCTGGTACTCTTTCCTTTAACTCTTAGAAGATATTCAACATGGTAATTTAAAAAATCATTTTCATGTCGCACTATTATTTTCCTTTTCTCTAAAGCGATTTCATTTCCTGATTGTTAATTTCATTGATTTGGTGTGAGCTCATTAAGAGTTAGTTTATTTTTGTTTTGTTTCATTTTGTTGCAGTTGCAGCTCTGTCCTCCTCATTCCTTTTGGGGGGTGGAGGGGGTGTGGTTTGTTGTCTCTATCTGCCCCCTTAGGGCCTCCAGTTCAGAGCTACATCTTAAAGTGGGTTTCCAAAGTGTTCATCCTGAGGAGATAATTTGGGATATTGCAGCGCTGGTCACCGAGCCATTTGGTAAAGTGGCCAGATCCTGGCTGCAGGGCTATATTTGCTTGTCCTCATCTTAACTGGTATGAATCTAAAGCCTAGGCAGTGGTTGACAGAAGCATTTTTATCCTCTCTATAAGGGGGCGCTGCTCCCCAGCCCTGCCCTGGCTCTGTTCCTTACTTTGCACGAGCCATTTGTAGTTTCCACCACTGTGTGAGAAACGAGCTCCCTGCCTCCTCAAACTGCTTCCAAACCCGCCGTCCGTCAGGTATGTCGCTCCAGTCCTGCTTTCACTTTTGGGCTCTGGTCCATGGACATGTTACCTTTTTTTTGAGCATTGCAATTTTAAAAATCTGCCATTACTCCCTGTTGGTGCCAGTGGAAGGCACAAAGCATGGATCTTGATGGAGTTTAATATTCTTGGCTTTACGAAGTACTGTGATTTGGGAGTCAGAATGCTGAGTAGTCAGAAGTGTGGGCTGAATCAGACTGCCTGGGTTCAAATCCCAGATCCATTACTTACTAGTTCTGGAAACTTGGGCCAAGTTAATTCATGCTTTAAGCCTCATCTGTGAAATGCATCAGTAGTATAACTCCCCAAGGTTGTTATGTGGATTAAATAAGATAATCTGCATAAAAGCACTTTCCACAGATTCTGGCACATAGTCAGCCCTCAATAAATGTCTGCTATTGTTATGGTGGTTATTACTGCTTAGTTTGAATCCAATAGGCAACTTCAGAGAATTATTATTTTTGGAAGGCTCCAGTGGCCTAAAAGGCAGAAGAGAGAAATGCCAAGAAACGATTTCATCACTAAGTTTTTCAAGGCCCCTTCATGTCTGTTATCCGTCCTCTCATGACAAATCTGTGCTTTGGTTTTTCCCATTTTATAGATGAGAAAATTGAATCACAGGATTACTGTACACTTTTGACTGACTATAGGCACATGAATGAAAAGTCACACTCAATTGACACTCTGGGGCACCAGCAGCACCACCATTTCTTGAAAACAGATTAGGAAGCAGCCCTAAGAAAACCCTGCCTCCTTCATAGAAGTCAGCACGCTCCATTTCCCTGCTGCTACTGAACTGTCAGCGGAGCAGTGCTGCTGGTGGTCTCAGGCACCTGAGATTTCCCCAACATCTAGTCCCATACAACATGTACGGGACCAGTCTCCAACAGTATATGCTGGGAAACTGAGAGGCCCTCTGTTTCCTCTCCAAATCCACTCCCCAGTCACCGCTACTCTGCCCTGGGCCCTGGATCTGCCTGGCTCACATCCATAGGCTCCCTTGCCCTCTGGTTCCTGGCTGTGTTTGGCCAGTGAGCAACTTTTTAGAAAGTTGGGGTATGGCCATGGAAGACTAAACAACAATAACAGCAACCCATAGTAACACAATATATAATGATACTCAGACACACGTGTGTTATTCCTTTTAACATGAAAATATGAAAAATAAGTATTTGTTTAAATTTACATATTATTCTATATTACTTATTTTTTGTTACATAAATGTTATTATTTAAACAAAATGACAATTAACTAATTAACAAAAAGCAATTACTAGTAATTAGTAGCAGAACTAATTAAACAGATAATATATGTGAGAAAATATGGCAATATTTGGATAATTTTTTTCTGTTTTTCAATTTTAACTATTGGGTATCTAAATATTGTAGGCTATATTAAACTACATAAATGTAAGACTTTTAGAAAAAAACATAAACACAATAGGATTAATTAAGTAGATATTGCTTATATTTACTAAAAAATAGCAACTGACATGTTTCTTTCTGTCCAGCGAAACAGTGGGATATTTTTACTATTTCTGTTTTCTTCTCTAATAATACTTCTCTAAACTGCCTGCAACCTTTAGGACTTCTTTCTTATTCTTGTATGTGGTGATAAAATTGAATACAGTCAAAAGTCAAACTCACTTAGACATACTGCTCTCCTTTTATGAAGCCCACATTATCCTGATGCCTGATGTCAATCCAAGGTCATGACACTGAGCTGAATACCCTTTATACAAGCATTTGAACATTAATTTTCTGTGTCATCTTGGCTAGGTTATGGTACCCAGTTATCTGGTCAAATATGAGTCTAGATGCTACTGTCAATGAATATTTTAGATGTGATTAACATTTAAAATCAGAAGACCCAGTAAAGCAGATTACTCTATAATGTAGGTGGGCCTCATACAATCAGTTGAAGGCTTTAAAAGCAAAGACAGGTTTCCCAAGGAAAAAGGAACTGCAACATAGAAATCCTGCCTGAGTTTTCAGTCTGCTGGCCCACTCTGAATTTTGGACTCAAAACTGCAACATCAATGCTTGCCTGAATCTCTGGCCTGCCAGCCCACACTCCAGATTTTAAACTTGCCGTTATCACAATCACATAATCCAGTCCTTAAAATTTCTCTTTCTCTCTGCCCCTCTCTTTCTCTAGAGAACCCTGACTAAGACACTATCCACAGCAAGTTTTTTAGACTTCCAAGAATTAGTTTCCAGCTCTCCAAAAATGCCCATCTACTTTGTATCTACAGGTTTGTTTTGGTAGACCAGGTATTTCTCAGGCAGGCCATTTGCATTGATAAATTCATCATTTTTGTATCCATGCCCAAAATTTCCATCATTTTATGTACTCTGAAGTGCATTGGATGACATGATAAGTTAAACCTCTCTTTCTCAGGGATAATGGTTTTAAAGCATACAAATAGCTTTAACTTCTGAAATTTAAGTTAGACTACAAATAAGTTAGAGGTTTAGTAAAGAAAGAAACTGAGAAAATCCTGTTGCCATTTTCTGATGATATTTTTAAAGTTTTAAAACAATCTTATTTTATGGAATAAATCCATGCCTATGTTGTCATTTAATCTATGACAAAGGAAATGAGAATATGCATTGGAGTAAAGACAGTCTATTCAACAAATAGGCTGGGAAAACTGCACAGATACATGCAAAAAATGAAACTGGACCATTTTCTTATGTCATACACAAGAATAAACTCAAAATGGATTAAAGACTTAAATGTAAGACCTGAAACCATAAAACTCCTAGAAGAAAATACTGGAAGTAAACTCGCAGACATTACCCTTAGTGATATTTTTACTGATAATATCTCCTCAGGCAAACGAAACAAAAGGAAATATCAACAAGTGGGACTATATCTGATTACAAAGTTTTTTCACAGCAAAGGAAACCATCAACAAAATAAAAAGGCATCCTACTGAATGGGAGAAGACTTTTTACCAATGATACATCTAATAAGAGGTTAAAATCCAAAATTTATATATATATATGTGTGTGTGTGTGTATATATATATATATATATATATATATATATATATAAATTCATACAACTCAATACCAAAAAAGCAAACAATCCAATTTAAAAATGGGCAGAAGACCTGAATAGACATTTCTCCAAAGAAGACATACAGATGGCCAATGGATATATGAAAATATTCTTAGATGGTGATGGCTGCACAACATTGTGAATGTAATTAGTGCCACTGAATTGTACACTTAAAAATGGTTAACATGGCAAATTTTATTACATACGCGGTTTTAAAAAATTAATAATGTAATATATCAAAACGATTGTATTGTACACTTTAATGGATGAATCGTATGGTATGTGAATTATATCTCAATAAATCTTTTTTTTTTTGAAGCAATCACAGCTCCTAAGCCACCTTCTCAAACACAGAGCAGCCACTACTGACGATCATAGTCCATGTGGGCTCCCAAGAAAGCTGCCTTAAAGCATTTCCTACTCGCTTTTATGTCTTTTGATTGATCAAACAATTTGAGGTGAAACTCCCCCCATTAATCACTACAATGAGGTATAATCTCACACCTATTAGGATAGCTATTACCAAAAAAACAGAAAATAACCAGTGTTGGCAAGAATGTGGGGAAATTGGAAGCCTGTGTATTGCTAGTAGGAATGTAAAATGGTGCAGCCACTATGGAAAATGGTCTAGAAGTACCTCGAAAACTTAACTATAGATGCACCCCTACGTGCATTGCAGCACTATTTACAATAGCCAAGGTATGGAAGCAACCCAAGTGGTAATCAATAGACAACTAGATAAAGAAAGTGTGGTACGTATATACAATGGAATATTACTCAGTCATAAAAAAATGAAATCTTACCATTTGTGACAACATGGATGGACATAGAGGGTATTATGTATGCTAAGTAAAATAAGTCATAGTGAAAAAGGCAAATACCATATGATCTCACTTATATGTGGAATCTACAGAACAAAATAAATGAACAAACAAAACAAAAACAGACTCATAGATATAGAGAAGAAACTGATGGTTGCCAGAGGGGAGGGGGGATAGAGAGCTGGGTGAAAAAAAATGAAGGGATTAAGAAATATAAGTTGGTAGTTATGACATAGTCACAGCATAGAGAATATAGTCAATAATGTTACAACAACTATGTATAGTGCCAGGTGGATACTAGATTAATTGGGGGGGACCACTGCATAAATTATATAAATGTCTAACCACAAGGCTGTACACCTGAAATTAATATAAAATAATATTGAATATCACTGTAACTGAAAAAATAAATAATTAAAAAAATAAAACACAGGGAGATCCAAGATGGCAGAGTAAACACCATATCTGCTTCCATCCATGAACGCATTCAAATTACAACTAAATTATAGAAAGATAAAACTTGTTCAGCCAGACTTCAATTAGAACTATCTGAAGTCTGGCTGAACAAGTTTTATAACTAAGAATATAAACAAGGGTAAGAGACTTGAACCAGGCTGGTCTCCAACTCATGAGTGGCGGCTGAAAATTGGGAGGGATACCTCAGCTGCGGAAGTTCCCCCTGGAGGAGCAATGGAACCCAGCCCCACCCCAGGCTTCCCAGCCCAGAGTACTGGTGCCAGGAAGAAGAGCTCACACAGCATCTGGCTGTGAAAAACAGTGGGGATTCCAACCATCTGGGTGGGACAGAAGGCTGTGGGAAACCCAGACGTCCTCTTAAACGGCCCACGCACAGACTCACTTGCTTGCAGGTACTCACCTTGGGCTCCAGAGGAGGAACGGTGATTCGGGAGGTGTCAGAGGCATATGAGGAGCAGACTGAGGTGTGTGGCTTGGAGGCCAGGGATGGAGGACAGTCCCATTTTCCCTGTGTGGGATCTTTCTCTCGTGCAACCAGGCAGGCGGCCGCCATCTTTAATCTGTTGAGCCCAACCCCTATGCTTACGGCCAAATGTGAATCTGATTGGTCTGGTGAGCTCTGGGCTCCACTTTGCTGACTCACTGGGATCCTGCCCCACCCAATTCCCTCACTGCTGGAGGGAATTGCACTCTTCCTGCATTGCACTCTTCCTTGGTAAATTATGGGAGTCCACAGGCCCTAAGCGGGTGACAATTGGCCTCAGTGTGCTCTGAGACTTTTGCTGAGTTGCTCCATAAAACAGCATGAGCTACATATCTATCAATAATTTCTTTCAGTGTAAATGGTTAAATGCTACAATTAAAAAGAGATGGGAGGGCTGAATCGATAAGAAAAAATAACCCTTACATATGCTGCCTACAAGAGACTTGTTGCAGATTGAAACATGCACAAACAGATGGAAAGTAAAGAAATGGAAAAAGATATTTCACGAAAATGGAAACAAACAAACAAAAAACCTGAAGTAGCCATACTTATACCAGGCAAAATAGACTTCAAAACAAAGGCTGTAACAAGAGACAAAGGAGGACCCAGTAATCCCACTTCTGGGTATTTATCTGAAGAAACCCAAAAACACTACTTTGAGGGGAAATGTGCGTCCATATGTTCATTGCAGCATTGTTTACAATGGCCAAGATGTGGAGGCAGCCTGGGTGTCTGTTGATGGGTGAATGGATAAAGAGGAAGTGGTACGTATATACAGTGGAATATTGCTTGGCCATGGAAGGGAATGGGTTCTTGTCATCTATGGTGGCATGGATGGACCTGGAGGGTATTGTGCTGAGTGGAGTAGGTCAGACAGAGAAAGACAGATGCGATGTGACTTCACTTATAGATGGAATCTAAAGAACAAAATAAACAAACAAACAAATCAAAAACAAACTCATAGATACAGAAAACATTTTGATGGTTGCCAGATGGGAGGGGCATGAGGGGTATGGGTAAAAAAGGGGAGGGGATTAAGACGTACAGATTTGTTGTTACAAAGTAGAAATGGGGATGTAGGGTATAGCATAAGGAATATAGTCAGTAATATTGTAATAACTATGTCTGGTATCAGATGGGTACTAGATTTGTTGGGGTGATAGATGGGAAGGGATTGGGGGCAGGGTGAACAAGGTGAAGAGAGTAAGAAGTACAGATTGGTAGTTACAGAATAGTCATGGTGATGTAAAGTATAGGGAATATAGTCAATAATATGGTAATAACTATGTATAGTGCCAGGTGGGCACTAGACAAGTCAGGGGAATCATTTCTTAAATTATATAAATATCTAACCACTATGCTGTACCTCTGAAATTAATATAAAATAATATTGAATGTCAACTGTGATTGAAAAATTGAAAAGGGGGAAGGTGAAGGGGAATAAGTTGTCCAACTTTCCAGGTATAGAACAAATAAGTCCTGGGCATGTGATGTACAGCATGGGGAATACAGTCAATAATATTGTGATACATAGTCTGGTGTCAGATGGCTGCTGGATTTACCATGGTGATCACTTCTTCAGGTACCTAAATGTTGAACAGTTATGGTATACCCCTGACACTCATAAAATATTGTATGTTAGCTATATAATAAAAATCTTTTTAAAAATCAGAATTGCCATATGATCTAGCAAGTCTATTTCTAGGTATATACCCAAAGGAATTGAAAGCAGGGACTCAAACACATATTTATACACCAATGTTCATAACAGCATTATTCACACAAGCCAAAAAATGGAAGCAACCCAAATGTCTATCAATGAATGAATGGAGAAAATGTAACCTGTACATATAATGCAATAATACGCAACCTTAAAAAGGGACGGCATTCTGACACATTCTTGATGCACTATGTTAATGAAAATAAGTCAGATACAAAAAGACAAACACTGTATGACTCCATTTATAAGAGGTACCTAGAATAGTTAAATTCATAGAGACAGAAAGAATAGAGATTTACAAGAGGCTGTGGGAGGGGGAATGGTTTAGTGGGTACAGAGTTTCAGTTTAGAAAGGTAAAAATTTCTGGAGACGGATGGTGGTATTGGTTGCACTTAATATGCTTAATGCCACTGAACTTTGCACTTAAAAATAGATAAAATGGTAAATTTTTGTTATGTATAGTTTATTAGAGTAAAAAATATGTAGGACGATGACAAGCAAAAAATTAAAGATCACCAAAATTTCTCTATCCAAAGACAGGTGGTAATAGCTGCAGTCAGAATCATTGTAAACTAATTCTGGGAATAAGGTTTAGATTAAGGCATGGCTGATAAAAATTGAGTTCCAAGGACAAAGGTAGTAAATGTATGCCTTAGGCTTTGTTTTAATTCACCCATGCACTTATTTACTAATTTGTCAACAACATCAATTTTACTTGTTGGAAAACACAGAAAGGGGGTATTGGTTGTCCTGCAGTACAAAGATACGTAAGAAATGGTCCTTGCCTTCAAGAAATGTGTAGGCTAAATAACTTGACCACAAGGGGGAATGTAATGATCTTCATACATGAAAGAGGTAGAAAGTTTAGAGAAAGGGAGCTCCCTTGTACCACGCTATGGTAGGAAACATGCAGAAGGCAGTATTTGAACTGGTCTTTGACAAATGAGAACGCGGAAGGATTCTCAGGCAGAACTCATCTCTTAAACAAAGGCTAGGAATTACGAAATTGAGAGCTGTGTTCAAGGAGTGGAGTTTGTCCAGAGGACACAGTAAGTGAATAAGAATAATTAGGCATTAAATTAGAGAGGAGAACATGACTTTAATAGAGTCCTAGGAGATGGGACATGGTCTGACTTGTCTACTACCATCTGTTGGCAGCACATCTAATCGCAGGCACAATACGGCAGGGCGTGTGTGTGCGTGCGTGCCTGAAGGGTGAGGAGAAGTATGTCAATAGCGAATTTGTAAACCAAAACATATAAATAACAACAGATTATCACAGGAGTTTTTTTATTTTGACAAGACAAATTAATTGCAATATCATCACAACTGACCAGAAGTGGAAACAACAGCTAGAGCAGAATGCATTAATCCTCAGTTACAGAAAGAGCATTTTAACTTTGTGAGGAGCAAGGGAGAAAATACACATAGCATCTTATAAGGAGACATGTAGCTCCCTGTGGGGACCAGGAGTGCAGTTTCCAGGCTCTCGGCCTCACGTGGAAAGGTGCTGGCTCAGGTAGTAAATGGTCATCAACTGTGATTGGATGGCCATCAGCTGTGGCTAGTTGGCTGTCAGCTGTAACCAGTGAGCCATTGGCCACTAATAAAGCTGCCGTGGCTACGCTAGCAGCAAATGGGGGCTAGCAAGAAGATGGTGGATGAGTGTGGGGGCAAAGCCCCAGAGAGCAGTTCCCAGGCTCTCGGCCTCACGTGGAAAGGTGCTGGCTCAAGTAGTAGATGGTCGTCAGCTGTGGCCCTTGACCCATTGGCCACTAATATAACTGCCGCAGCTGCGTTAGGGAGTGAAGTCGAGGAGAGAGTCGGTCGGTTGTCAGAAAGCGGACAGCAGGTCGCACGTCGTGTGAATCCAGCCTCCAGTGAGACTATAGCGGTATGACTCCCCTACCTATGGCTCCGTGGGTGTTCCTTTTTGGCCTCGCCATATCCTGCGTTCTTGTGTGGGGAGCGGGACCAGAGGCCCCGCAGGCCGCCCCACACGACACTGAGCTAGCAAGTGCGGATTGTAGCTAGCAAGTGGGGTTGGTTGGTTGGCAGAGAAGTGGACAGCAGGTTGCAGATGGTTGGGATCCTGCTTCCTGTGTTGTCGTGCAGGGTGTCAGGTGGGGTCTCTGGTCCTGCTCCCCACATAAGAACGCACGATATGGTGAGGCCAAAAAGGAACACCCACAGAGCCATAGATAGGGGAGTCATCTTGCTAGCCCCCATTTTCTGTTAGCATAGCTACAGCAGTTATATTAGTGGCCAATGGCTCACTGGTTACAGCTGACAGCCAACTAGCCACAGCTGATGGCCATCTGATCACAGTTGATGGCCATTTACTACCTGAGCCAGCACCTTTCCACGTGAGGCTGAGAGCCTGGAAACTGCACTCCTCGCTCTGTCCCCACATGTGTCTCCAACCCAGCCGCCAGCGAGACTAGAGTGGTGTGACTCCCCTATCTATGGCTCCATGGGTGTTCCTTTTTGGCCTCACCATGTCCTGCGTTCTTATGTGGGGAGCGGGACTAGAGACCCCGCATGACACCCTGCATGACACTCCCTCTGGTCTAACTTCACTTTAAATTACACCTGCCAGTAATAGACACGACAATTCACAGAGAGACTGCCTATCCTTGTGCTGGATATCAGCTATGGAAACTGGCATCGTTTCCATGCATTGTAAGAGACTGCAGGCTGTCCTAAAATCCATATTTTTATTGTTCCACTTTAGTAGAGGCACCAGGCACGTATTTTTCCAGCTGCACAACATTTTCCAGCCTCTCTTGCAGTTCAGTGTGGCCATAAGTTCTTTCTAATGGGGTACAGACAGAAATGATGCTGCCCCTTCTTGGCCCACCCACAAAAACTTCTCACAGATGGTCCTCCGTGCTCTTCTTCTAGCTAACTGAGATGGTGAACATCTAGGACAACCTTGGAAGCCCCATGTCGAAGGCAGCAAAGCCACCATCAGCCTGAGTCCCCCTGAATGCATGGAGCAGAGTGTCACGGACCTGACTTACCCCTGCCCTGCACTATTACCTGAACAATAAACTTTTCTTTTTAAAGGCGCTGAACATGGAGAGTCTATTTGTTACCATAGTTCAGAATACCCTTACCCCTATCCCCATCTATGTCGCCTCCTGTATTCAGGAACTGGAATCCTGAAACTACATTCCCCAGACTCTCTCCCACAAGGGTTCCAGGTGCAGTTTAGGTTCTGCCAATCAGATGTACGTGTGCACGATTTGGAAGTCAGAAGGGAGGCACAGCGGCTCTTCCTGTGATGGGTAGGCTCTGAGAAACATGAGCACTGCACCAGCCAGATTTCCTGTTCCATTCTGGCACTGGCTTTGGGGATCACTGTGTTCTGATGATAATGGAGATTTTCTCCCGTTTGGACACAGCTGTTGTGATGTGACCTTGAAGCCTAGTGAATGCCTTCTGTCTTCGGCTTCTCCAGCCCTTCTAACATTTATGAAAGCATTATTCCCTCTATCGAACACCTTTCTGCATTTCAGCGTCTGGCACTGAGATGGTCCCTCCAACTCCAAGGGGGAGAGTGACATTTCTCATCTTTTTAAACTAGTCCACGGTATTCACAATAATTCACCCGTTCACTTTATTTGCCCTCCTCAGAGATTCATCCACTTCCCGTGCATCTCCCTGGTTTGTCTCACTAGTTAGTCATTATGATTCTCTGAGCCTGTTTCCTCATCTATAAAATGGGAATAATAGTCCCGCCGGAACTACTGAGTTCCGAAGATAAAATGAAATATTATTGGATGGAAAAAACCATTTGACAGATTGGTGTATGAAATGCTAGATACATGAAAAATGGATTAAGCTTTGCTTCAGTGAGTTGATAGGTGAAGAAACTACAGTATCTTTGAAAAGAAATGTATTTTCATATGCATTGATACAAAGGCTATATATTTGTCCATATATTTTTCAAAATATATGTGCAATGACATATATTAAGATCTAGAAACTAAGTACAGGTTGGTTGCTTACATGTGAAGTTTAAGTCAAAACACAAGATATGCGAAATGTGGTCATAATTATTTAAAATATCTTGAATCACTCAATATTTTTTTTTCTAAAAGTAATTCATTTTACTGCGACGACCAATGACCAACTGAAAAACTTTTAAAATTTAAGATGAAGTTTCTTTGTCCGAGTCCACCCATCAGCAGCCATTCTCTCATTAACACTTGTGGCCCCGCTGATTTTTGCTCTCATTTGCACTACGCAAAAGGCCTCTGGCAGCTTCCTTTCCTCTCTGCTCAAGCAATAGCCTTTGTAACAAAGAAGGAAATTTGTAGCTGGTGAGAGTTGAGTTTTAATGATGCAGAGACCAAATTGTTTTTAAACTTGAAATATATAAAAGATTCCAACATTTCTTTAACTTCTTATTTCTCACAATTATCTATGATAGTTTACCAAATCCTTTACTTTGAATCCCAGAATCTTTGAAAGAAATTCAGAAATAACCTTTTGTGCACATATAGCTTATTAGCAACAGGGAAAGTTATTTTTCTCTCTGACTGTGAGCTTTCCCTCTCCCCCGAACATAAAATAGAGACAAACTTATAGGACGTAGAGTCAATGACCAGTGTGACATTTCCATATTTCGTTAGAGAAAGAAGACTGGTCATTTGGGGCATTGATGAGCGGCTCAGATCAGAACACCCAAGGCTGGTGCCAGGTCTCTTCATGCCCTGCAATCTTTGAATCAGGACATTTAATTGGTGTATAAAAAGTCACCTTAACAAGGTTCCCAGTCACCTTTACCGGAAATCTTCATAACAAAGGATATGGGAAAACTTTTCTAAACAAACATGATCTGCTCTCCAACGTTCAGCTACACAGGAAGAAGAATTGTCAACGTTCACGTACATGGTCATTCCCACTCTTTGAAATCTCTTTCTTACCAAAATCCAGAGGTAGCACTGAGGATGGAGAGACCAGATGTGAGCAGGTAGGGATAGTAGCAGATTGTTAGTCAGGCTGAGTTACACAAGCTGCTGGGCCAAAGGATATACACATTTTCTATTTTAATAGCTACTGTCCATCTGCCCTCTGTAGGTGTCGTACCCATTTACATTCCCACCAGCCTTTTTATAAGAGTGTCTTGTTTCCTCCCAGCCTGCCTAGCAGACGTGCTACCAAATTTATGGATCATTTTCCAATCTGCTCAATAAAAAACAGCTGATGCCAAAGTTTCTGAAAATCTAGTGTATCGCTGGGATATCTTTCTTCTCCTCCTTGTGCTTGTTCTTCTTCTGGATTTTTTCTTTTTACTGTGATAAAATACACATAACATAAAATTTACCATTTTAATAGTTTTTAAATGTGGCATTAAATACAAGTACATTCACATTGTTGTGCAACTGTCATGCGGGGGATCCTGCCGACTACGCCAAGTGTCATGCAGGGCGTCCGGCGGGGTCTCTGGTCCCACTCCCCACATAAGAACGCAGGACATGGTGAGGCCAAAAAGGAACACCCACGGAGCCATAGGTAGGGGAGTCATACCACTATACTCTCACTGGCGGCTGGGTTGGAGACACAGGAACCAGGAGCAACACAATTCTCAACCCTCACTGCGCCGCTTGCAGACTCAGCCACCATCTTCTTGCTAGCTCCCCCTTTTCTGCTAGCCTAGCCACAGCAGTTATATTAGTGCCCAATGGCTCACTGGTTACAGCTGACGGCCAACTAGCCACAGCTGATGGCCATTTGATCACAGTCGATGGCCATTTACTACCTGAGCCAGCACCTTTCTATGTGAGGCCGAGAGCCTGGAAACTGCTTTTTGGGGCTCTGTCCCCACAGCAGCCATCACCACCATCCATCTCCAGAACTTTTTCATCATCCTAAACTAAAACTGTATCCATTGAACACCAACTCCCCATTCCTCTTTCTGCCCAGGCCCTGGAAACCACTATTCTACTTTCCATCTCTATGAATTTGCCTAGTCGAGGTACCTCACATAAGTGGGATCATACAGTATTTATTCTTTTGTGTCTGGCTTCTTTCACTTAGCATGTTTTCAAGGTTCATCCACGTTGCGACAAGTATCAGAATTTCCCTCCTTATTAAGGCTGAGTAATATTCCACTGTATGGATGTACCATGGCTCGTTCATCCATTCATCTGTCAGTGGACACTTGGGTTGTCCCAAAACACCTTTGGTTTATTGTGAATAATGCAGCTATGAACATTGGTGTGCACATATCTGTTCGAGTCCCTGCTTTCAATTCTTTTAAAGTGGAATTACTGGATTGTATGATAATTCTATGCTTAATTTTTGGAGGAACTGCCAAACTGTTCTCCACACAGGCTGCATTATATTGTTTCTTCTTAAATTCAAATAACCGATGTTTACACAGTTTTTGGATTTTTAAAGTGACCTTTCATTAAAGAACCTCTTGAAATCCTTATGAAAATACTGCAAGGTGCATGCTACTTAAACCATCATTTTGCACATGAGGAAATCAAGGTAGGCAGCGAGGGAGGAGCACAGAGTTTCAGCAGCAAACAGAGGCACCCCGTCCAGCCAGCTTCAGGAGAGAAGCACCATATCAGAGCGTTTCTCAGGTAGTTCAGCCTTTAGGGGAGCCAATGATCAGGATTGGAGTCAGGAAACCTGACCACACTGCAGAACAAAAATTCCACCATTGGCCCACTGGGCGCAGACATGGTGCCCACCATGGTGGACACTGGCCTTAGGCTCTCTGTCACTGATGTCTCCCCCTGCCCCTTACCAGATGCCTCCACCACGTCCTTGCCATTCACAGGGTTCTGCGTGGTGCCAGTTTCCTCGTGCTACTTTCCTCCAAACTGAAGTCTCTCACAGGTGCACTTACAGCTCAGCCCCAGCCACGTTTCTGTGCCCTCATCTACAGAAAGACTGGGAAGGTGGGTGTCTGCCGTCTGTCTACCTCAGGGAGAAAGAAAGTCCCAAGTCATACCAAGAGGTATTCAAAAGGTGCTTGAAAGCTAGAAAATGTGACAAGGCTCCATGCACACAGCTAGTAAATGCAGGGCTATAGCTCCCAACCACTTCCTCTGACTCTACTTCTATTCTCTTGGCACATTTTTACTGCTTATTCCTATGATTGTGGTCGTTGATCTTCTCACTTAAAAAGAGAAAGGAAAAAAACCAACAACGTTGCACTATGTAAGAGCCTATCAAAGATGTATGATGTTTTAGATGAATGACTGGGCAGGAGGTTCACGCCGATGTCAGCCTCTTTTTCCTCACAGCATCTCAGCATTAAATACAGACTCAGCATTTAATCCGTGAATGCACACCTGCCACGTGCAAATCAAAGTTTGGAGTGGAGGCTGAACCTTTCAAAATGGTAAACTTGGGAGGTTTTTCATATGCTTATTTCACCAAGGGGCCAATAAATCAACTTAAGAGAGTGTGGGTCTCCTTTTTCTGAATTCTTTTCAGAGCCAGGGGCACATTCTTTTCATTATCATCAGTGGTTGCAAATCTGTCCTTCAGTTTCCTCATCCATAAATGGAGATAATAATCATTGATACTTCTTAGTGTTCTGGAGAGTATTACGTGGTGTGAAGTGCTTAGCACAGAGCCTGGCACCCACAAGAGTTTAATAGAAGTTAGCTATTACTATTGCAGTGGAACCTGGCCTGAGTAATAAGGCAGGGATCTATCTGAGCTATATTATATTTGGGGTCCAAAATGAGCCATGATTATAATGAGACAAATTTCTTTTATGGCTCATAAACAAGCTCTGAAGGTAGTTTGGGGAGCTCAAAAAAAGGTGTGCACAGTGGAGTGAGCATGTTTTGTGTTTCCATGATGACGGCGTTCATTGAATAGGACCTGGGATGCTTGTGCTTGACTCTCGTACACGAAGCAAGTGAGTGGATACCTCCTCCTTAGGGCTGGGTCCGTGAATATACTCCCCAGTTAGCCAGAGATAGAGTTTCTGTAACACGGAGGATCCATTACACATTTTTCCTTGCATTGTCAAAAGCAGCTCGTTCCCACTGACCTGACTCATGACGGTGCCCTGGGCAGTGACCCGACCTTCAGAACAGGTGAAAAGATCATCTCAGAAAATCCATCTAGATGCTTACAGCTGCTGCTCGCTCCTGAAAATCTTTAACGGTCTCCATGTTAACATATGTGCTCTTAAGTCAGCCCTTGTTCTGAAAAAGGAACTAGGCTTTGCCAGGTAACTTGATGCCTTCTTCACCCAAAGGCCAGACCTGGCCAACTTGGTGAACTCTGTCTGAGGTCATGCCCTCATCCCGCAGGAAGGCTTCTATGAATGGACGTTATCCGGGCCCCTGGGAAGGAAATTGCCCCGCTCAGATGCTGCCCTCATCATCGCACAGGGGTCTGGTCCCGTCTTCAGAGTGACCACGTCCCAGAACAGATGCTGGGGACAGGAAGGGCAGGTTGTCCTGTTACTCACTGTCATCTCAGCACAGAAGGACTCAAGGTCAGAGAAATCCAAATCTCTTTTACTGTTTTTTATTGTCTCTTTCATAGATAAATAGATAGATGTGATGAAATGCAATGTAATAAGTAGTGGAATTTGTGCAATCCTCCATTTCTCTCCCAATATCTTGTAAATCAATAAAACAATGGGTAGGCCATCAATAAGTAGTTATTACTATTACGTCCTTTATCATTTTTACTTTATGTGCTTGCTATTCTTCTTTCACCTTTGAGCAAATATTAATTGAGCACCTAATTCATGCTTAGGACCCTGTCCATCCTGACTCCAATCCAACCATCCAGAATTATCTCTGGTTACTACCTCTCATGTACCCCCAGGTCTTGTATCACTGAATTACTCACCAAATCTCAATCCACTCTTTCTCACTTCTTGCTACCCCCTTTGCCGAAAATAGCTTTTCTTTTTCTGCACGTGGTAAAGCTGTCATTCCTCAGCGCCTCTATCAAATGTCACCTTCACTCTGAAGCCCACCCTAATTGCTTTCCCTTCTTTTAGTACTTACGACATTGTATCCTAAGTATTGGTTCATACGTGTGACTTTCTCCTTAGGCCATAAGATCCCCTTTAGTGTTTTTATTCTTCCTACTCACCCTAGCCCCCCAACAGAGTCTTTGACATGTATTACACCCTCTATGAATGTTTGGTGCATAAATGAGGATGCTAAAATTGGGAGAAGATACCAAAAGGGGAATGAGGAAGCCCGGAAGACAAGTATTGCCCATTTTCCAAACATGTGTGGTATTTGCCTGGGTACTGCATCAGCTTAAAGGCAATTTGTTCCCTCCTCACAAGGGTCTCAACTCTTCTTCTAGCACCTAATAGCATTGGAATGGATTGGTCCGGTTAATATTTCAGTTTTTCCCCTAAGCACACACCTACTCCCAAGCAACTGCGGATGATTTTTGTAGAGACAGTCCACAGAGATGGGCCCATGAAGTGCCTGGTGTTCTTGTTTCCTGTATGTTGCTCAACCAAGGAATTCAGGCAGCATGGCACTTTCACTGGTAAGGAGGAAGAGGAAACCTGCAGGTGGAGAAAGTCTGATTAGTACAGACTGCCTCACAGCCCGCGGTCGGCCCTTTTGTTGCCGTGTGTGGTACCATGGGCTTATTCCTCCGATCAGACTGGGAAATCCTATGCTTTTCTAGGGACTAACAAGCAAACGGGCTGAAAATAGGTACACAGCCGGCTGGCCATCTGCCCCCAACTTGTCCGCTCCTGTGTTGTTATCCCATTGGCTATATCTGAGAGTGAGACCTTTGGGTATTTGTGGTGACCTGTCTGCTCTGAACTTGCTGAGAAGCCATTAGTTTAAAACTTCTGCAAAAAGAGCACCAACCTCGCTGTGAGAAGAGCAGGAGTTGTTAACATTTTCTCTCTGAAATGAGAGTAAATGTTGGGTACAGAGATGGAAAAAGTTTTTCTATGAAAGATGCTTATCAATTCCTGGGTCAAAACAAGTAGAAATGCTAAAATTTGCAAATGAAAAATACCTAGTGTAAGTTTATCTTCCCAGCATGCCTCAGCTATTTTTTCTAGTAGTATTGTTAATCAGTCTTATGGGTCCTTGAAAGGTGATGCGTGCAATTATTGAGCTAGCACATGCCCTAACGATCCTTCTAGAACATACTATTGCTGGTCCACCCCAAACTCCTACTTGTCTGAGAAGTTTCCCTCACACATTTAGGATTCCCATGAGATCTGCCATGTTCCTTCCTCCTCCTACCCACCAGCCTTAGATGTCTGTTTCTGGGCTGGTTCTTCACCTAAATGGACCAGTGCCTCCCTGCCCCAAGATGTGTATATTTTGGACATAGAGTCAGCTCAGCAAGTTTCCATAGCCACAGTTATGAGACATGAGGCTTAGAAACCATCTGTGATCACGTTTCTTGCATGAGGAAAACTACTACAACTTGTAGCTAGAGAGAAGAAAGAAGCGGAGACAAGTGGCATAGAAAGGTTCTGGGACTTGTGGGGCCCCTGGAGGCAGTTGTTCCTGAAGCCAAGGTCTGTCCTTGTTTCCTGCCCCTTGTCTGGACAATAATTCCTTAATTCCTTAAATTTTATGAGCTCTCCCAGGGTTCACTGCCTAGTTTTGCCCAGTCCGCAAGCTAAGAACTTACATTTTTTAAATGGTTGAAAAAATTAAAAGAATAAAATATTTTGTGACGTGAAAATTATATGAAGTCCCTATAAAGATTTATTGGAACATAGCCACACTCATTTGTTTATGATGGCAGAGTTGAGTAGTTGTAACAGAGCCTGAAAAGCATAAAATATTTATTATCTAGATTTCTATAGAAAAAAGAAAAAGGCCCTATCCTAAAGCCAGAAACAATAGAGAGTCTTTTAAGAAATCACAAAATTAATCAACTTTTTAAAATGGTACTCATTGCTGCAGAAACTCTAGCAGTTCTATATTTGCAGAGAGGTTTTAACTGCAACCATTACCTTTTAGGAAAGAAAAGAAAAAGAAAACACAAAAAAGCCACCTGCAGCCTGCTAAATTAATTGAACAAGGCCATTAAACAGGTGAGATCAGTAGCCTACGTAAGAAAATTAAAACCTAAGCCTGAAACGCCCCAATGTCAAGAAATCAAAACCTAAGAACAACCAGCCAACTAGACTTTCCCAAATATTGCAACCACTTAGGCTATAGCCAATCAAATAATTTCCTTGCTTTGCTTCAACCTCTTCTCTAGAAAAGTCTTTCCCCTGGCTCCTGTTGGTGAGGAGACTCCTAACTCCTTCTGGTTTGGTGCTGCGCAATTCTGATCAATTTTAGCTCAAATAAATTCCTAAAACTTTTAATACGCTTCAGTTTATCTTTTAACAAGTCTTTACACACGTAAGAAGTCCTCAGTTATTTGTATGTCTAAAATGCATGAAGAAATGAATTCCCTTTAAGGGGAAACTCCCAATGATGAAGAAAAGTAGTGGCATAGCTGTCAGCATGTCCTTAGCCCTGCCTTTTGGAGGTAACTGGCCCAGCCAGCCCCTGTATAAAGTTATGCTCAAGGAAACACTTAGGTATCACATAAACCTGGCCTGTCACGAACAACTCTGTCTGACCCTCTCACAGTTTCATTTCTTTCCGGGGTTGAGTTCCAGACACACCTAAATGTGTAGCCTTCTAACGTCTCCTGAGTTTGAATTTTAACTCAAATGGAATCTTTAGAGTATAGGGGAGTGTTTATATTTGGCAAGTGTTCCTGACAAATTACCAGGACAAGAAATAACAGCGACACTATTGGATAGTTCTGACTGATGGGAAAAGGAAATAATATAAGAATGGAGGGTGGAATGGTTGAAAAGTGTCCCTTCCGAATTCATGTCCATCCAGAACCTCAGAATGTGATGTTATTTGGAAATAGGGTCATTGCACAAGTAATGAGTTAAGGATTCCAAGATGATGTCATATTGGATTTAGGGTGGACCCAAGAGGAAAAGACACAGAGAAGAAGGTCCTATGGAGGCAGAGATTGGAATTACGCCATAAGGGACGGAATATTGGGGATGACCAGAAGCTGGAAGAGGCAAGAAAGGATTGTCCCCAGAGCCTTTGGAGGTTGTGTGGCGCTGCCAACAACTGATTTCAGACTCCTGGCCTCCAGAACTGTAAGAGAATACATTTCTCTTGTTTTTAGCCTCAAAGTTTGTAGTACTTTGTTATGACAACCTTAGAAAACTCATAAGGGGGGGACTGAGCTTCCATACAGAAGGGGAAATATGGTGACAAGTTAGGTAAGAGGAAGGACAGCGATAGTTACCCACACAGGATATGAGGGCCTCATGGGCCATCTAGACCTCTAATCTAATGTCTTCGCCTCTTCCCTCTGAGTCCAGTTAAGAAACCATGTAGTCAAGACTTACATACTTCCAGGGACAGGAAATTCACTCCACAACCTTCTTATGATGGTTGCTTTTATGTATCGATTTGATTGGGCCATGGGATGCCCAGATATATGGTTAAATATTATTTTGGGGTGTGTCTGTGAATGTGTTTCCAGAAGAAATGAGCATTCATATTAGTGGATTGAGTAAAGCACATGGTGCTCCCCAATGTGGGTGGGCATCATCCAACTCTTTGAGGGGCCCGAGTAGAACAAAAAGGCTGGGGAATACTGAATTCTCTCTTTCTGCCTGCCTACTTAATCTGAGACATAAGCCTTCTCCTGCCATTGGACTAGAACTTATATCATCAGCCCTCTTGATTCTCAGGCCATCACATACAACTACCATTTATACCACCAGCTCTCTTGGGTCTCCAGCTTGCAGAGGGAAGGCTATGGGACTTCTCAGCCTCATAATCACATAAGCCAATTCCACTTACTATATCTCATTAGATAGATACATAGATAATGATAGATAGAGATAGATAGATGATAGATAGATAGATAGATAGCCTATTGGTTCTGTTTCTCTGGAGAATCCTGACCAATACACTTCTGAAGCAACTGATTCCATCTTTGGACAACTGTTCCTTATAACAAGCTCCAAATCTCTCTCTTTACAGTTTTCACCTTGTGACTCTGTTTACTCCTCTTGTCATCCATATCAAATCCACCTGTCCCATGACAGCACTTCAAATGTTAGGAGATACTGTCATGCGTTCCCGCATCTTTTGTTCTCTACGTTTTTCACCCAAGTCCTTTCATCTGTGTCTCCTGTAACACAGGTTTTGCTTCTCCTGGACATTCCAGCTCCTTTCCTTTGAACATGTCTCATTTCTTTTGTGACCCCCTTCTCCTGCCTCGGAGCTGGACGTCCTACTGCAGTCACTATCTGACCTACAAGGAAGAGAGTAAGACCAGTGCTGCCCTTTTCCTAGATATTGTCTGTTGCCTTCCATTGTTCTATCTGAGTTGTGAAATGATATGTAAGAAATCACCATGGCCTGCTTTGTCCATGGAAAATTATGACGCTAAACTTCCAAACAATCCAGGAAGTAGACAGCTGTGTGTGTGTGACTGTGTCATTTAGAGAGAAGACAGCCTGGGATGGGATTCCCTTGGGTAGGTAGGGACAACAAAAGACCAGAGCTCCAGGGCTCCACAGCAGCTCTGGGGAGAAAGCCTTATTTTATCTGCTAAAGGAGGCAGGGCAAATAGCCAACCAATTACATCTGTAATGACAATCTTTGAAATAAAGACATGTTGTGATAATTATTCCATTCACTTTAAAGCAACTTTAAAGAACATTTGTTCTTATTAGTAATAATTAGTAATAATTGCTATCAATTACCAGGCAATTACTATGCGCCAGGCACAGAACAAAGTGCTTCACATCTGTCACCTCCTGAAATCTTACAACTCATTGAGGTACATACGATCAGCCCCATTTTATAGTTGAGGAATCTGAGGCTTAGAGAAGTTAAGCGACTTGTCCAAAGCCACGCATGTAATGAAGAATGGGGCATGATTTGAACCAGATCTACCTGATGCTGAAGCTCGTGATCTTGACACCAGTCTCCAGTCTCGTGAAACTGTCCACTCAAAATGGAGGTCGGGGAGGCCAAAGTGCCACATACCTTCAAACTGCACGTCACCACCACTTCCTAGCCTTCAACACCGCTGCTGCTCCAGTTCTCCACAGCCAGGTCCCAACCTCCCACGGCTGCCCCTCCTTCTAACGAGTATTCAGCCTTCTCACGCTGATCAAGAAAGACAAACCAACAACAAAGACCTGGCCTCTAACTAGTCCTCATTGAACCACACTCTTTCCTATTTGTAAAATCTTCTACTTGTAATACTATATCCGAATTGATATTTCCGATATCACACTCTTTTCCTACTTATAAATTTCCAACTTCCTTATCACCACCGTCCTTTTTGTCCTTAGAGAAATTCCCTGTGGGTATCATCAGCTCCATATCATCATCACCTGTAGGTGAACACCAGCTTTCTCCCAGGAGCTCCAGAGTACCCATCAGGCCATGACAACACCCCCAACCCTCACTAGCTCAGGGGAGCAAGAAGGGTTGGGGGTTCATCTAAATCCTGAGTACTTTAAGTGTGGCCAATGCAGCATGAATAATCAGAACAAACTCTTAAAATGCTCTATGTATTTTAATTCCAAAAGCATGCATATACCCCGCCCCTTACTGCTGGTGTACTTTATAAGTAATCCTTTCACTACTTACTTCCCTGTTCAATGCTTGAAGTCCACTCTAAAATATAGGTCACATTTTATTTATACTCTTTGGAATGTCTTCAAATAGATTATTTTGATGGAGAAGAAAAATAATATTGATGTTATGCCCTCCCCCAAAAAAGTATATATTCATCACGATTGCTTCCCTTCATAGCATAAGAATATGCCAGTGGTAGATGTCTGAAATTTTAACATCCCAACTTTGCACATATCCTTAAAGCAGATGGAAAAAAAAATCCACCCTCGAGTGCAAATAGGTCGCTAGGCTACAGTCAATGGGGCACTAGATTAAGCTTGGCTCTTCTCTTTCATGAACTCATTGTGTATCTTTTGGAAAATCACGTGACCTCTCTGGTGTTCTGTTCTGTTTTGTTTAAGTCAGGCTGATTAAGTCATGTCCAAGGCCATTTTTGGCTCTAAGATTCTCCTTCTAGATCCTTGCCCTTTCTCTGTTATTTTGTGTTATTTGTGGGTCTTGTATCTATAATAGGCGTCCAGACAAGTTCCATGGGTGAAACAGAAACGCAATCATGGGGAGACATGAAAGTGGTGACTCTGGATTCTGTTCCAAGCCTTTTGGCAAAGCTTGGTGACCAGCATTGGCTCCCCTCCACGGTGGCATTTATCGGCATGGTGAAAATCTAAGCTCCAAGAAATGACGCTGAATCTCACAGATGCTTGTCTCTGGGACTCATCCAGGGGACAAAGATGGAGCCACCCAGTGCTCGTTAATCCACATGGAAATAAAAAAGATTAAACAGCACAGACAGTGTGACCACTGGGAAAATTACCGAAATAGAGATCATTACGTTGCATCTGGTTTTTCCAAGGGGAAGAAGTGGATATAAAGCCTTAAGTCTTTAATAAGCCTAGAAATTAAAATTGGGATTAGCAACAAGAAGCATTTGTAAGAAGCTGTACATGACACTCCTGCTTTAGTTTTGCTGGCCTGATTTCCGGAATATTTTCTATATTGTTAGAAAAACCCAGCTTTTTCTCGGGTTGAAAGAAATAGTTGCTGCCCACTGGTTTCAGGTCCACAGCCTTCTGTGTAGACAGACTTGACCTGCTGCAAGACTATAGTTCTTTGAAAAGTAATCATTCCACACAGTTTCCACGAGGTTTCTGCAGAGACAGGGGAGAGTGACTCTCTGAATTTCAACGGAGCTTTGAGGTCTGGCCTTGTCCTATGATGCACAGAAAAAACAGCTCCCATGTTTATATACCTCTGTTCTCCTACTAGAGTCACGGTGAGTAGCCAGAAGTCTCTGTTGAAGTGAAATTATGCCACTTGCCTGATCAACTCTTATGGGTTGAATTGTGTAACCCCACCCCCAAATATGTTGAAGACCTCACTCCCAGTACCTCAGGATGTGACCTTACTTGGAAGCAGGGTCTTTACAGAGGTAATCCATGTTTACATGGATTAATGCAGACCTTGATGGGCACAAAGAACTGCTGAGAATTGCAGTTTTCCTTGTTTCCTTCTTTTTAAAGAAAACACCAGGCTTCCGGGATTAATAATGAGAACTGTTGATTGACACATTGCCTAGAATCACCCAACCTTTTAACCCAAATCTGATGTCAATTTCTCAGAAGATTATCCAGCCCATTTCCTTCCCCTTGCGGCCATAGCAGCAGCAAGTGCGATTTAATAATCATGTTTATCATAGGGTTCAGCCATAAGCAGTCCTTCTTTAAAAGCAAAACAAGACAAAAGGATATATCCAATATGTTGGCAATTTTAGTGCTTACTGGGAAGGGTATAGCCTCTTGTGTCATCACTGGAACAGGAGAGAAACCCATCAAAGGCAGACAGGCCAAGGTGGGTGCAGACACAATTAATTCCCAGCCATTTGGGCTTTCAAGTTAAGGAAGCTGGTTGTAGCAGGTGTCTCCTTTGCAGAAGCGCCAACATATTAGAGATACTCCAGGGACCCAGAGTGGGGAAGTGGTCCCAAAGGCAGGGCACTGTCCCATTGACTTGAATTTAGAAGCAAGTTCGACTAGTTTTTACCCCAATGAGAATCATTATTGCCTAGGTTACTTTTTAAAAGAAAGTTTAAGCCATTCAGGAACCAATGGTCATAGGACAGAGGCTCAGCAGTCTACTTTTTATGCTTAAAATCTGAGGGGGAAAAGAGCAGTTTTAGGTTTGCAGAAATACATTGGTTTTGTTGTATCTTTTGAAAGATTCCTATTTCACAGAAAATGTCTACATGCACATATTATTCAGCCGGAAATCCTTCTAGGTCCTGGGATCCAATGAGAAAGGAACCCTCAGTCCAGTGGGGGATGCAGCCGTGTTTGGTCTTGACGAGCTGGAGCTCTCAAGGAGCCATTCATGCCACAGGATGTGGGTTCACAGGGACAAGGAAACCCCAGAGAAGAGGCTGAGAGAGGGAAAAGAGCTGGGGAACGTGGGGGAAAGACAAGAGGACCAGTGTGGTTCTGAGACCAGTCCCTTGTGGGGATGGACATGGGGGAGGGGCAGTGGGGGGTGATGAAGCGTGGTCAGTGGGAAGCAAGTGAGGGAGTGGTAAGCTGTCCTGTGCCTAGCACCGTGTCCATCACCTGAGGGAGGAAGGGAGAAAGGAAAGGAGGGAGGGAGGGAGGGAGGGAGGGAGGGCAGGAGGAAGACCTAAGATGGGACAGGTTATAAAAGACATTCAGTATTCTAGTAGAAAGTTTGGGCTTTGTGTTGTCCATGGGGAGTCATTAACAGTTTAATCAGGGAAGTGGTAAGTGGTAATTGACCAAATCTGTATTTCTGTGGTGGATGGATGGATGGATGGATGGATGGATAGATGATAGATGTAACAGAGATAGAGATGATGGAGATAGATATGATAGTAACAGATAGAGATTACAGGGATGGATAAATGTGATAGAGATGAGTAGATAGATATGATAGAGGTAGATAGATATGAGAGAGAGAGAGAAAGAGAGAGAGAGAGAGAGAGAGGTGGAGGTGGAGAGAGATGGAGAAGGAGATGAGAGTGAAGGTGGAGACAGGGGTAGGGATACACACCTCCCTTGAGGAGTGTGGCTTGGAGGTGTAGAAGGTACTAGGGGTGGGCAGAAGGCAGGACTATTGGTTACATTTCTCCTCCTCCAAATGTTCTGCAAGTGCCTCAGACAACGTGACCCTAGTGGTCCTCGCGGAGGCAGTGCAGGCTGGCAACTGGAGGAGGGAGTATGCAGGACGCAGGGGCAAGTGCTGGGCTGAAAGGCCGGCCGCTTCCCCTGACAAATGCCCAGCACCCAGGCTTCAGATCACCCACCAGACCTGCTGAGAATGCAGCCACTGATTACAACTGGAAAAGTCCCTCCTGAAAAGGAGGGGTCTTGTTTTTGTGTTTTGCCTTGGCAGCCTTATCCGCGTGGGCCTCAGTTTGCAATCCTCATGGTGACCGCCTGTTGGGTGTAAATGTTATCAGGAGGGGAGAAAGCCCACAGGCGGCCACCACCTTGCCCACACCGGCCACCATTAGGAGAGCCGGGCTCCTGCTGCGAGGGACCAAGCCACCCCGGGAGGTCAATGTTGGGGACGCAGCATCTGCAGCAAAGCATTTGCGCCATTCTCCTCCTGTGGTCATTGTTACTTTCCACTGACCAGCTGCCTGCAGGCTCCAGCAAAGACAAAATGGGTAACAGCCGCCATTCAGTGCAGATTAATGCCTGAAATGAGCCACACCTCTGAACAATTGCTTCCTCTAAGACGGACAGCGCTGAATGGCGGGCGAGCCCCATTGATGACTGTTATAAAAGAGGTGAAGGCCTGCGTGGAGGGAAAGAAAAGTTTCACACCGCCCCTCAAACCTAGCTCCGATTCTTCTTTCTCAGCCCCCTTTTCCCTTCTGACTGTCCATTTTGCCCACGTTGCCCTAATCCAGAATCATTCTTTTATGCACAGGGACTTGGGCAGCAAGCTTCAAATGCTCAGATTCGCTACTGTAAGTCATATGGCCTGGGCTGCGTGCTGATCGCATTAGTGCTATTATCCGCGCAACTTTCCGACTTGACAATTAGTCACTATCATTCACACTGTGCAATCAGCTGTTAAATCCTCATTTATGCTCATTTGAATATGAATGTGCTGTCCAATAACATGTTAGATTGCCATGTTTACAAATATACTCCAGGTATTTAGAAATTTAGATGATGCAAAACATACTGTTGAAGTTGCGCTCGGTGCCAGTTTAAATAACTTAAGCCTATTTATCAGTCACTTAGCAATTCTTTTCACAGACTTCTGTTTTCCTGTCTACCCTTCTCAACCAAAATCAAAATATGCTCTTTTTTGTCTGTTTGCTTTGTGGCTGTATTAAACTAATCATCTTCAAGATGGGACTTAATTAGCAGTCACCTCTATGTGGGACGTTTTTTTCTAATTCCTGCTGATCTAATTCCTGCCTCTTTTAGAGGCAGATGAAACCGTAAATGAGGAAAAGGAAGGAAAAAAAATTATCTCTGCAGCTGCAATGTTAAACATCAAGTCTCTGAAAGCTAATGATTTGTATGTAGCACAAAGCGGAGAGAAGAGCAAATTTTTGAGTGAAGGTAAAAGCCAAGAAAGCAAGATAATCTGATCGTAAACTGGGAGGAAAACTGTATTTGGAGCAGGGCTTCTCAAACTTTAATGCAAGTTTTAATCACCTGGGGATTCTCTAGTAAATGCTGTTTCAGTAAGGAGGGCTGGGGCTGACGCTACGGATCTAACCACTCACAGCTGCTGCCGCTGGTGCCAGACCAGATACCACCCTGGAAGCAAGACTAACGCACATGTAATACACCCACCTTCAACTGTGATCTGTACAATAAGAACACACTTTTCCACTGGAGATTTGAAAATTAAGCTTGACAATCCCACTTCTGTGTATGTATTCAAAAGAATTGAAAGCAGAGATGAACAGATATTTATACACCCGTGTTTATTGCAGCGTTATTTGCAATAGCCAAGAGGGGGAAGCAACCCAACTGTCCGTCCATGGATGAATGGACAAACACAATGTACTATATACATACAATGGAATGATATTCAGCCTTGACAAGGAAGGAAATGCTCACACAAGCTACAATATGGGTGAACCTTGAGGACGTTATGCTAAGTGAAATAAGCCAGATGCGAAAGAAAAAATATTGTATGATTCCACTTATATGAATTATCTAGAGTAGTTAAATTCAGAGAAACAGAAAGTAAAATGGCAGTTTTCAAGAGCTGGATGGAGGAGGAAGTAGGGAGTTGTTTAATGGAGATTGAGTTTCCGTTTTGCCAGATGAAAACCTTCTGGAGAGGGGTAGCACAACAATGTGAATACACTAACCGCTATTGAACTATGCACTTAAAAATGGTTAAGATGGTAAATTTTATCTTATGTGCATCTTACCACAATTTAAAATTAAAAAAAAATAAATTTGAAAGAATCAATTTTGGTTTCAGAGACATTGTAAAAAAATTTTTCCTACCAAGAAATCTATATTTGAGCTGATTCTTACTCAATTCTTCTATCAGCTGGTCAGATATCACCCAGCCCTGATACCAGCCAGGAAAGAATTAATCGATTTTCCTCTTTATTCCCATGTTCTTTGACAAAAAGTCTATTCCAGTAATTATCGCATTCTGTGATCAATGTTTGAATTCTTTGAGTCTCCGTCTCCCTCCCTGGAGTTCAACGCTTTGAGGGCAATGGTTTGCCCTACAGTGATGTCCTGGGCGCTGTTAGCTGCCTAACCCTCAGGCACATTTCTCCTCCTTCCTGACACATCCTGATTTTGCTCCCATGTCTTCCCTTCTCCACCATGTTCCTATGCTTCAGAGAAGGCCAGGACCCTAGGACGTAGGCCACGAGGAATCTTAAATCATTCGCGATGGCTCCATTCCCCTTGGTTTCAGCATAGTCATAGGCCAATTTCGTGGTCATTGAGACATGAGGGAGTTCGGCTGAGGAGGTTCAGGAAAAGTTTTCCTTGCTCTTAAAGAGAGATACAGGAAGAGAACGTTCCTCTGTTTACAAGGTATGTTGCCTGTCTGGATGAAACACATGGAATGAAACCAGCCATCTTGATACCAGCCTGAGGATTAAACCAGCACCAGAAGGGGGCAGAGCCAAAGGAATTCCGAGGAGCAGAGCCAGTGGCCGAGCCACCAAGACTGGGCTGGTTCACTGCAGCATGACAGTCCCCCATGTTAAGCAATCTCATTTTTCCAACTAGAAAGATAACAGAGTGTTTTTGTTTGTTTGCTGGCTTCCTTGTTTTACTAAAGGATTTTCTACGGGCCATTTTCCCTAGCAAACATTTAAAATGTCATTTCATTTACAAAGTTTCATTTAATTTTACCTTTTTGATAGACCTGCTGTGGGGACAGAGCCCCAAAAAGCATTTTCCAGGCTCTCAGCCTCACATAGAAAGGTGCTGGCTCAGGTAGTAAATGGCCGTTGACTGTGATCAAATGGCCATCAGCTGTGGCTAGTTGGCCGTCCGCTGTAACCAGTGAGCCATTGGCCACTAATATAACTGCTGTGGCTACGCTAGCAGGAAAATGGGGGCCAGCAAGAAGATGGTGGCTGAGCTGGCAAGTGCGGATTGCAGTTAGGATGGTGGGTTGTGGACAGTGTGGATCCAGCCTCCAGTGAGAGTAGAGTGCCGCCCGCGAGAATATAGTAGTATGACTCCCCTACCTATGGCTCCGTGGGTGTTCCTTTTTGGCCTCACCATATCCTGCGTTCTTATGTGGGGAGCGGGAGCAGAGACCCCGCAGGCCCCCCTGCACGACAAATGGCGCAGCGAGCAGGGTACGGTGCCGGCCAAAGCTCTCCGAAGGGCGGTGGAGCAGTTTGTGCGTATGAACACTCAGTCTCAGGAAGACCAGGAGGAGCAGATGCCTGAGAGCTGGACCCCCGTGGAGGGGAGGGAAGACATGGACGTTTCCCCAACCAGCAGAGGCCAGAGAAAGTGAAGGTCATTGCGGCCCTGTGCGCTGGGAGGTTATTGCTGAGGCAGCCCGGATGCAGGATTTGTAGTCCCAGGAGGAAAGGCTTGCTGAGTCCTCTGTGAGAGCTGAGGGTGAGGTCAAGGTCATCCCTCACCCCCAGGACAGCCCTGGCGAATGACTATGGACTATGGGGAATTGCCTTCCATCCCTAATTTAATGGACAGCTTGACTGTTTGTTTGGGAACATACCACCATGTAGTGGAACTGGGGGATGTTTGCTTTTGTGTCTTGACCAGCCACCATTGAGAACATGTAAGCACCTTGACTGTCAGCCGCTGTTGTTCCGGCACGGTACCCTGAGAGCCCAGAGAGAGTGGCAGTGCCCTGAGGGCCCTGGCTGTGTCCAGGAAGTCTGGCTGTGCCCAGAGAGAGTGGCAGTGCCCTGAGAGGCCCTCGCTGTGCCCGGGGAGACTAGTGGTACCCTAAGAAGTCCAGGAAGTCTGGCTGTGCCCAGAAGTACTGGTGGTGCCCTGAGAAACCCTGGCTGTGACCAGAGAGCTTGGCTGTTTCCAGGAAATAGCATTCACCTCCAGGCTCCTCGCACAGGGCCCCTCGCGGAAGACGCTTGTCGCGTAGATTGTGAGGCGAGAGCCTGTAGGGGTGGAGTGTGGGGACAGAGCCCCAGAAAGCAGTTTCCAGGCTCTCGGCCTCACATAGAAAGGTGCTGGCTCAGGTAGTAAATGGCCGTTGACTGTGATCAAATGGCCAGCAGCTGTGGCTAGTTGGCCATCAGCTGTAACCAGTGAGCCATTGGCCACTAATATAACTGCCGTGGCTAGGCTAGCAGGAAACGGGGGCTAGCAAGAAGATGGTGGCTGAGCCTGCAAGCGGCACAGTGAGGGTTGAGAATTGTGTGGCTCCTGTTTCCTGTGTCTCCAACCCAGCCGCCAGTGAGAGTATAGTGGTGTGACTCCCTACCTATGGCTCCGTGGGTGTTCCTGTTTGGCCTCACCGTGTCCTGCGTTCTTATGTGGGGAGTGGGACCAGAGACCCCTCATGCCGCCGGACGCCCCGCCTGACACCTGTGTTTTACAAGGGCAAAGTTCAGGAATAGGGCATCATAATGGCTGGTGCTTACTGAGCACCTGTGTGCTGGATGTTATGCTCAATTAAGCCTCACAACAGCCCTCAGATTGATTCTATTATCGCTCTCCTTTTACAAATAAAGAAACGGAGGCACAGGAAACTTAATTTACTTGCCCAAGGCCACACAGCTAATAATGTGCGGGGCTGGGATTTGAACCTGAACAGTTAGTGGCTCCTACCATGATGCTCCCCAGTGAGGCTTTGGTTGCGTGCATTGTGGCATTCCTCAGTCAGAAAAACCTTGACGCCATTAACATCTCCTTAAGACTCAAATCATGTTAACTTCCTACTCAGTGCCTTCTAGTGGATTCCCATGGATGTTCTAGAGAGCATCCAAAATGAGTGACACAGCCACCTCTGTCATTTCCAGCCCGGCCCCTCCTACTGGATAATCTGGACTTCTTTCAGCTCCTCTAACACCTTCAGCCTTTTTTATCTCAGGGCTTTTGCACCTGCTATTCATTCTGCCTGGGCTCAACACCTTCCCCACCCCTCAGACAGACAGACACCCCTCCCCCCCAACACACACACACATACTTCGCTCCTGGATCACTTCTACTCATTCTTCAAGTCTCAGTGTAAATATTTTCTATCCTTAGAGAGTTCTTTGCTGACCCATCAGTTTAATTTTGCCCCACTGTTATACCTTCCAGGGTCACCTTTGTCGCCGCATTTATTAGAATTTATCATTTCACTGGTCTGAGTGATTTTCTGCTTTGTCTCCGATTTTCTCCTCCTCCCCAGGGAGAGAGGATCAGCTCCACGTGTGTGGTGTCATGCCCATGTTATCACCACTGTATCCCAAGTGACAGACCCATCATAGGCAATAGTAGGGAAATATTCGGGGAAAGAAGGTTGAGAGGGAAAGAAAACATTGGAAGGAAGGAAGAGAGGTGAATTGAGAGATGACTACAAGGAAGGAAGCTCCTGTGCGGCTCCTGTGAGTTGCCATGTATTTGAAAGCTTTTATCATGGTAACATTCTCTGATAAGCAAGGGACACTGCCTTAACAATGGAGAACTTGTTTCCTACCTCCCTCCCGCCCTCCTCCTCTATTCCTTCCTTCCTTCCTTCTTTTCTTCCTTCCTTTCCTCTTTCTTTCTATACCTATGTTCCTATTTCTTTATTCCTTTTTTAAAATCCCCCTAAAACAAATGTAAATGATTAAATAAAACCAGCATTTAAAATTAAATTATCCTTAAGTTTTAAAGTGAAATGTCTGGTTAGGCCCACAAGATATTTTTACCCCCGTTTTACAGAGGCCCATGGGGCTTTTCCACCTTGTATTCTTTTTCTCTTCTCAAAGATTATGTGGGTGGGTCTTTACAATCTCATCTACATTTCAGTGCAATATCAGCCAAGCTAATATATTGGAACTAAGAATATAACTTTAAGAAAAGCAGCTAGATAAATAGAAGGATTGTTCTCTTATAGGATTAAGCGGCTATAAAGAAATTATATCCTGGGGTCAAGAAGTCTGCTGCTCATTTTCCTTCAGTAAATTAAAAAAGAACAAGTGAGAAAAATATAATGACATGGAAATATCCAAGGAAACAGAAAACAATTTAAAGATGAAAACCGCTAAAATGTAGAATAATCTGTGAAAAACAATAGAATTTCTAAGCACTAAATCATTTTAAAATAGACAAAATAAATTCCTTCCAGAACATATCCAGCTGCTTATGAAATGTGATTATACTGAATATATTGTCATAAAATTTATTTTTCAAAGCATTGTATTAATAATTATAACTAAGACGGTACTGACCAACACATTTCTAGCTACAGCACTTAAGCCAAATACTGTCTCCTCAGGTTTGAAATCACAAAGAAAGTATTGTACTTTAAGTGTGGAAAAATTATTTTTCTTTGAGTAATTTTCAAGTTAATTTGGGATGGCGGGTTAGCTCAGTTAGTTAGAACGTGGTGCTCTTAACAACAAGGTTGACGGTTTGATCCCCACATGGGTCATTGTGAGCTGCGCCCTCCACAACCAGATTGAAACAACTACTTGACTTGGAGCTGATGGGTCCTGGAAAAACACACTTAAATAAATAAAAGTTTAAAAAAATTAATTATATTCAGAGAACCCATCAATTAATTACCGGATATAGCAATGAGACTGATGGAAGAGAGAAAGGAAGGAAGGAAGGAAAGAAAGAAGAAGGAAGGAAGGAAAGAGAGATTGAGAGAGGGAGGGAAACTATGCATTCAAATTAATATTTTCATTCAATAGCGCTGCCTTGAGATTACACATTTATTCTTCGGGACCTCCATTCCCAAACATTTCTGGAAATTTCCCATTTGGAACCATCTTTTCTGTAGCAGTTCTGCCTGGCAGCAGGTGCATAGGTTAGATCAGTACTGATGTGTGTGTACCACATACCATGATGGAGATTTAGTCCTGGAAGGGACCTTAGAGGTTATCAAGTGTCTATTTTATGGACAAGGAAACTGAGATTCAGATAATTTAAGACACTTGACAAAGTTACAGAGCTTTTATTTACTTAAAAATCAATGAGGGGGGACGGCCGGTTGGCTCAGTTGGTTAGAGCGCAGGGCTCTTAACAACAAGGTTGCCGGTTCAATCCCCACATGGGCCACTGTGAGCTGAGCCCTCCACAACTAGATCGAAACTATGTGATTTGAGGCTGATGGGTCCTGGAAAAACACAACTTAAAAAAACAAAAGTTAAAAAAAATCAATGAGGGAGTGAGGAAAGAGATTTGAAATCCTATTACACTTAATTATTCAAAGTATATGTTCCTTTTTATTGGAGTCCCTCATTCATTCAATCCACAGATATGTACTGAGTATGTGCTGGGCACTGTTGAGGATATAACAGTGATCAAAACAGACAAAAAATTCAGCTCATTCATGGAGTTCCTGTTACAGGGTTTCACTATAATGTCAATTCCTGATTCTATTTTCCATTCAGAGGCTGCTGTTTTTACAATTATCAGGAACCACCTAATTCGAATCAAAGATGTTGAACAAATTCTCTACTGACATAATTTGGTGAGTGTAGGAATTACAAATATGAGTCAACTGTTAATTACAAAGAGAAAGGAAGCAGTATACATTCAATTTTTTTTTTAAAGAGAGAGAAATTAAACCCCATGTGGGGGGGAAGGGGTTGTTCCAAAATGACATCCAGATTCAGAAGCCATATCTCCTAAAACAGAGGACCAGACTGTTAGAAATATGAGAAAAGAAAATGTTTTGAAAGGCTTTGCATACCGGATAAGGAAACAAACTTTTGGCAAGCATCCTGTCACTTGCAGAATGAAACCGGGCACTGCCTGCAAGTGGTTAGCCCACAGCTGTTGGAAATGAAGAATGTCAAAATATGCAGAAGTCAGAATCCAGGCACACACATCAAAGAAGAGAAGCTCCAGGGGACACCCAGCGTAGAAAGGGGATCGCTGGAGGAGGAAAGGAAAGGCAGGAAAGGGCGGTCCCGGACCACGCTGAAGACCAACCAATCTTGATGTCACAATCACGGAACCTAGGGTGTGTTCATCCCTCTTGTATCATCGTGGAACATTATCCCAGACATTCGGAACTTCATTTTAATAGGACACAAATTCTGCTGCTGTTACTTCATTCTTCACATTTTACTCAATGATGAAATTAGGAACACACAGATAGGGCTCCCTTTTTCCTTTTTCTTTTTTTAATAAAAATCTCATATTTACTGCACCAGGAGAAATCGTTTTTTTAAAAAGCCAAAAATCAATCCTATTTAGAAAAACACACAAACAAAACACGTTTATTTTGAGGAGCCAATGTTCTAAAAGTTCATAAATCCCTCTAGTTCTTCCGTTTGGGCTGAAATACCACATTCCAGCCACAAGGGAGCAGTGAAGTCACCAATGGGGTAAGCGCTTGTGTAACTTTCTAAAGGATGGTTGAAGATTATGTCACAACTTGGAGAAATGGTAATGTTTTCTTTTTCTGTTTTTCAATTTTTATGGAATCTGAGCATGTTTGTTTTATAATTTCAATAAATTTTTACTAAAAATAAAATAGAGTGAATCTCTACTGTGGCTTGAAGTAAGAGGCATGTGCCAAGGTTCGTCCTTTCATACAAAATGACAAGGGAAGGTGGCAATGCCAAAGAAAGCAGTGGAGAGAGCTAGTCCACAGTCCAGCTAAGTCATAGAACATATACAGATTAATTTTTCTTTCTTGTATCACCCATTTATTCAAATAATACCTTAGACCTTTCTAAGCATTAGGTCCCTAAAATGTCATATGCTGTTTTGGTAAGAAAAAGAAAGAGAGAGAAGGCAGTGGAGATACACTGTAAATGTCTCTGATGAGAACCAAGGACAAACCACAGCTCGAAGGTCTAAGAGCTGCAGGCTGCAAGATGCTGAATTAACACAGGTAAATACAGCGTCCCAGCCCCTGTGTGTTCTCTCTGTCTCCAAAAAGTCAGCTAGCAGGATTCATATTATAGAATAAATCCCCAGAAGACACCTTGACTGCATATGTAAAAAATGTGTACATCTTTTAGCCCCCAAAATGTGTGTATTCCTTTTTTAAGTCTTTAAGAGCTAACCAGAGAAGTACACAAAAATGTTTGTACCAAGATGTTTGTTTCAGCTTTTTTATAATATGAAAAAAATAGTCATGCCCTAAATGGCCCACAAAAAGGGCCTAGTTCAAAAAGTAAGGAGTATCTATACAATGGACTCTTACATTGTTTAAAAAGAAATATGCAGACATAGAGTTAATGACATGGAAAAAATCTCCATGACATATTATTGAATAAAAACACACACTTTATAAAATGACATATATCGTATGGTGCCATTTTTATTTAACAAGATGTACAAATGATAGACATCTGGAAAAACGGCCTCCAGTCTGTTGGCAGTAGATACCTCTAAGTGGAGATTCTAGGGAAACTTGTACTTTGTTCCTTATTCTGTCCTGTGTTGCTTGAGCATTCTATAAGAATAAGTGTGGGTTTCATCATTGGGTACTGGAAGGAGCCTGCCTGGACAGAGCTGCTGGAGCCTCTTGGGAAGTCCTGGGAAACCCCAGCGTAACCACCAGTGGAGGCCCCAAGGATGGATTTGAGGGTGGGCAGAAAGGCTTAAATGATGTGGAAGCAAAGAGGGAGCCAAAGCAGTTTAGGGCAAGAGAAAGGACTGTGACGAAGCAGAATTTCCGGGTGATTAGACTGAATTCTCTTTGAGGCTGCACGGGATTGCATGGCTCCATTATTATTCATAGAATTCCTGCCATCATAGAACTCAGTAGACCATTGGAACAGCCTGGCTAACGGGGAATTTTTTTCAGTTGGCTTGAGGTCTGTGCAAGGAAAGTAAACACCAAGCTAAGTTTCTCAAGAAATATCAATGTTTGGAGGTAGAGGAGAAATTGTTCCACAGAACATACTATTTCACCAAGGTCCACAGGTAGGCTGGAAAGTGTCTTGATTGGAAGTTGCTTTCAGGACTATGAGATATAGTAAGCTTTTCTTTCCTAAAAAAGGGTGAAGAAAGAGGTGAAAGGATGTATCTCTGACTATAACAGGACTCCAGCAGTGATTATAGAATATTCCTGTAACTATTATATTTCCCTTGGAAATCCTTATAAGCCAAAAATGTGAGTTGTTTTCTACTAGAAAATATAATAGCTCTAACGGTACAAAATTCTCTGGGTGGGTAAGTGAGAAGCATTTTGGGCCTGATTACTAGTTTGCCTGATTGAATATTCCTTATGAAAAAAAATGGGTAGAGCTAGCAAGAGAAATGAAAATTACTCACTTTTTAAAGAACTTTCAATACTTCAATAACATTTTCCATTATCTAAATTTAAAAAGGGTTACAGAAATATAGTCAAAATACTTATTGAAAGAAAAAGATCTTCAAAATTATTACATCCAAGAGTTCCAATATAAATGTCTGGGAAAGTGACATCCTAATTTTCAGAGGGCTTTCCTAGTGGATCATTTTAAAGTTTAACTGCCAAAAGAAATAAAAATTAAAACCATTAAGCAAAACCAAGCTGCAACAAAGAATCCTCAGACATTTGAGCCTATTTAGACATTTTAGAACATCTCAAAGCGATAAACAAGCATCTCTGTTCAAACCTAGTTAGGAAATGTTTGATGTATCAACACAGATTTTCCATCATGCACTCGAGTCAACACAGAGATCAACTTAATACGATAAGCATAGCTTCTCCCATTTGGGATTCTTAAAACATAAGAAATATAGCACACTGGCTATTTACTTGATTTGAATTAATAGCAACGTTTATATAGGATATCATTAAGATTCAGTTATTCTATGACCATTTGTTACTTGAAATTTTCCCATTCAGCGGAATCTATACATTGCTAATGTTAAAAAATGATTTTTTTTTTTTTTTGGTGACAAAAAAAGTATTTGTGTGATCTTCAAAGTGTTTAATTTGTATTAAAGCTAAATCCAGAGGCTCTGAAACCTTAGAGGCTCTCCATGTGGATTTTTGTTCTGGTTCACACACCTTGAGACAAAGGCTCGTAGTCAAGATGCGGAGGAAAAAGACGTTTTTTTGTGTGTGAGATGCGGGGCAAATTTATTCCCGAGGCAGCCTGGAACGGGCTTCAGAAAAAGGATAGAGTGTCTTCTTGAAGAAAGGGCCTCTAAGTAAACTCGACTGCCATTCAAAAGATTTGCTCTGACACTTAACAAGTGGTGCAGGAAGAAAGGAAAATCTGTTGTCAGGTTTGGGGTGTTTATCAGCCCCCCTCGAGACACTTGACCTAGTGCTGCCGTTCCCCTAATCCGCTGATCTGCATGCCGCGGCCTCGCGAGCCTCAGCCCACAACTGCCGGCAAAATTGCCTGCAACACTTGTCCCAACACATTGATCCCTCAGTATATTGTGCGCGGCTCACCTACTCCCCCTCCTTCCCTCCTCACCCCCTCTCGCGGCTCCCCCGAAATTTAATTCTGCTCACAAATTGTGAAATAAGTTGTTTGGGCTGGATTTGTCGAGTGAATTGTCCCACTAATGAAACAGTCTGTTCATTATACAGTTGTAGGACGGAAGATTTAGCGCTCCCATACCCCGGGACCCGGGCAGGTTAACGTTTTTTAGACTGACAGTTGACAAAAGAATGAATAGCTCTCTCCTGTCAAATCAGGCTTACAAACAGCTTGGCATACAAACAGTTACTGCTTGTGTGCCTGCGGATTTAGGGTCCCCGCCTGCTAATGCCCCAGATTTGTAAGTACAAATTGCTTAGTCTTCAAACTGTTTGCGAAAGGAATAAAATGACCAAAAATTAGTTTGTTTTAGCCTTTCCCCCTCCCCCTACCTCCCCCAAGTGAAACATTAAAAAAAAAAAAAAGAAAAGAAAAAGAAAAGAAAAGGATAAAATAGTGTGTAATGGTCTCATGGAATATTGTTGGGTTTTTGCTTAAGGCATCAAATTAAGCAGGACCATTGTTTGGCAGGAAACATTTTGTTCTGCTCTGGCACCCTGCTTCTCGGAAAGCAGCTGAAAATCTAATGGAATTAATTTAAGATGGGTGATTTTAAAACATAGAGAGCAGAGAGAGAGGGGGAGATCAAAAACTTTTATTTCTATTCATGTTTAGTACCTGTTGCTTAAGACTGGTTACAATACCTCCTCTCCTTTTAACTGCATTGGTCTTTTAAAACGGGTCATTTCGATTTCTGAACCTTTTTCATAGGCAATTATGTGTAAATTAGATAAAAACCATTTTGGTTTTTCATGGTGGTTTCCACTATTTTGTGAATAAACTAATGCAGAATCATTGAGGGAAAATGCTTTACAGGAAATAAGGTGAATATTTTACCATGTGATTTTTATCATTGGCTTGGTGATAATTTTTAGGCTGGATTGGGTTAAATAACTCTTTGGTTTATTATAACTGCAGCAGAATAGTAGACAAAGGTTATATCATGTATTTCTATCATTTTATAGGAGAAACTAACAAAAAAAAGGAACAGGCTAAGAATTGTTTTCAAATTCAATCTTGATCTAACATCTTTGAATTAAGAACTCTTTCCTGCTTGATCAGATATAGCCCCAGGCTGGCCAAACTTCTTGTAATACTAGGAGTTAGTCTCATATTTTTATAAATTCATTATCATGTTTCCACGTACTCCAAGACAATTTTTAAAAACAGATATTTTGGAAACTATACAGCAGCAGTTATGATTTAATTCAAACATTCCTTAGATCTTTTCCCCTTATCAGTGTCTACATTTTGTACTGATATTTTTGCAGGATTAAGAGTTCCAAACAATAAGTATAATCTTAATTCAGAAATACACCAAATCAATAACAGCTGGCTACTGAAAATCTGAGCAAAGCAAAAGCATTAGACCGCTACCATGTTTCCGCAAAAATAAGACCTAACCGGAAAATAAGCCCTAGGATGCTTTTTCAGGATAACATTCCCTGAACATAAGCCTTAATGCATTTTTTGGAGCAAAAATTAATATAAGACCCAGTCTTATTTTCAGGGACACACAGTAGAGATACTCATGGACAGCCTTCACCCTAAATGTGGTTGAATTTTTTTATGAAGTCATCCTGGCCTATGGAATATACCGTACATGTGAGCCCTTATGCCAAAATTGGTCATTTAAATCTGGGTACAGGAGTGGGAGGGAAAGTTATGAACAACTTAACAACAAACTCTGCACTATGGCTATACGTAGAACAGACCCCAGTGGTCTCTTTCCATTTTGCATCTCTTCCCATTACTCCCAGCACTTTGCAAACAATTTCCTATAACATCCATTCCTTTTCTGTCATACCTAAGACTTTTTCCTACTTGGTTATGACATTTTAGGGCATTGCAAAGACAGAGGCCATGACTTATGTAGAACTTTGGACTAAGAAAATGTATATGTTGAATGAAATAATATTTTTAGAGAAATATGTTTAGAGAAATGGCATTTGCCTACGAATTTGATAATGCAATGACTACCTTACAATGGAAAGCTATCAGAAAATGCAGGGCGTTCAGTAATCAGTCACCTATTTAGAGCACGCTTCTCTTTACAATCCACTAAGATTAAAAAGAACCCAGAGAAGAAGAAGACCAAATCTGACTCAAGTTCCATGCAAAAACGGAAGAAAAATGAACAAGTACTTACTCTTTGATGAGCAACACAAGCTGCTGGCGGAACTATTTTTGAATAGCAAATGGTAAGCTAAAATACAAAGCCCTCTGCTCTAACAAGGAGACCTGATGCTAAAGAAAGCTGTGTAATTAGCAGGAAAGGATGGACGTTGGGTGTAGGTCTCTTGTGAAGGACGTGCCACTGATCTCTATGTACAGTCTTCCGTGGTGGAAAATGACCCCTCTAACAGCTTGTCTCCCCATCTATGAAATGAGAAGAGTCGTACCTCATACTATTGTTGAATTGAATAATTTATGTGTAGCTCAGTGCCTGGTCGCCTGGTCCAGCAATCAAAAATATATGTAAAATATGTATTACATATCTACATATACTCCTGTGAGGATTTTGAGCAATCTCAACTGGCTGACATAGAAAAATACTATTGCCTTATGAGGCATCCAAAAGAGCCAATGGAAAGCAGAGGGTCATGGTTGCAGCTTAATAAGCTAACCTGATTGGTAAACCCTATTCTGCTGCTACATTGCCAGGTAAGTCTTAATTCATCAAATGTCAGATCTTGATGTCTCCCTCCTTCATTTCACAGATGAGGAAACTGAGGTTCACATTCACATGGGGTTAAAACTCAAGCCTCCTGACTCCCAGTCTAATAACGTTCTTTGTCTTCAGCTCATTCATTTTAAAGGAAAAGCTGTAAAAGCTGTAACCTGGTTTATCTTTTTGATACATAATTCTAATTTCAATTGTATAACACGGGACATTTGGATGAGTTCAGTGACTTTTCTGAAGTGATGTCATCTGGCTACTTTTTTCCTTTTAAGTATTTTTATGGCTCTGTAAGAGCTATTTTTAGAAGTTAATTACAGTGTCTACTTTTTTTCAGGTAAATGCAGAGGTAGTAGTTATTGTTCTGTAACTTGTGAAGTCAAGTAAACAAATAAAGCCAAACCAATCTACTTGTTACTTAAAGTCCTTTAACAATGTAATATGAAAAATGTATTTTCACATTAAAAAAAAAGTATTGATTTGAAAAATCTGTACCTAAACAATGTACCTAAACAGGAATGCCAATTAAAACAGGTAAATAATAAATGTTCTTGCTTTACCTTACACAGCTTTTCTAAGATGTCCTAAGGTCCCAAACAAAGATTTTTGTTTCCTCCTTTGCCATTCCCTTTCTGGGAAGGCTGCCAGATCAGCTTCACAAGAACCAATTCAACATGAAGGGACAGAGGCTGAAATAGCCACCAGGCTCAGGTTAGGGTATCAGCAGCTCCTTGCTTGGACCAACTATCGCCTTGATTCAACAGACTTCTTCTAAAATTCAAGTATGATCAGTGGCCCAAATTGGTAGAGATTATCTTTTAGAGAAAGGGATATAGAAAGAGGAAATGAAAGCCCCCAAGGCAAATGTCATCATGTTTCCAGCTCCTGGACAATCTATTTAATAGCCAGCACTCTTAACTAAAGATGGGGCCAGGGGATTAGGTGTTATGTCAAAGGAATCACAGCGTAGGGGTTGAAAACCAAGACAGCAAACAAATAGACTGTGCAGTCAGAGGACTCGGCTTTGAACTTGATTTCAGCTAAGCTGTGTGACTTTGGTTAAGTTACTTAGCTAGGTTGTATGTTGGTTTCATCTTTGAGGTGGGGGTGATCACATCTGTCTCATAGGGTTGCAAGTGAGGATGAAATAAGAACAACGTAACACACACATAAGTACTTGTAAGGCAGACTATGTAGTTAATAATTGTTAGCTGCTAGCATTAGATATTCTCAGGATCCCCCAGTACCCTCCTCTTCAAAGTGGGGTTCTTGGACCAGCGGTGACTATGGAGTTGTCAATAGCACAGAATCTCAGTCTTATCCCAGACCTGCTGAATCCGAATCTACGGTTTAATAAGGAACTTTGATGACACATATGCACATGAAAGTTTAAGGAACGCTGGCTTAGAACACTTTTCTCTGTGCACTCTAAACTTATCCCTGAGGCATTGGCTCGGTGGTGTATAAATAAATCCTGCAGTCTTTGGCTTGGGCCCTCCATATGCCAGAACACTACCCAGCATGGGGGTTGCCAGGCTGGTTATTTAATGAGTTTTATGATACATTAAATCTTCCAGACCTCATGGCAATTTGACCATTAAAGAAATAACTTTTTTTAAGGTAGCCCAAAACAAGCCAACTCAAGCGAATAATGGGATTAGAGTGGTGATATTGAAATCAGAGTTCTACCACGTGAGTCCCTCTCCATCAATCATGACTGCTGTCCTCACGGCTGATTATGGCACATTGTTTCATCAAATTAAACACCAAAGGGATGTTGTAAAGGCAACATATGGTCCTCTTTCAGAAGTAGTTAGACTGGCATTGCCCAAGCAGCCTCACCGTGGCTCCCCTGAAACCTTCTAAATCACCGCACTGAGGGTATTTGCTTTTGCAAAACAATGTCTCATAAAAGTTGCTTTTTATTGCAGACTTGCTGTTGTTGGAAGCACGGCCAGGACGTGAGATGTGAAGGAGAGTAGACACGACCAGGTTAGGAGGGGGAAGTCAACTGTCCATCTTTTCCTGTTCCCCCATCGAGGTGACAGGGGCAGCGATCACAGAACAGATACTTGTACTCACTCCTGCCCCCAGAGATGCTGAGCTCTCCGAAATCTATGTTTCGCTCTGTCTCATAAGCAAAGCAGACTCAGGGTAGGTTTTAGAATAAAGATAAGAATAATTACATGTGGTTAAAAGACTTGCTGAAAGGGAGACGTTTTTCTCTAATGATCAGGAGAGAGAGGACAGCATTTTGTGGAGGCACCAGCCAACCTAAGGGCTGCTTCCTCGCTGCTGGAGGATCCTGCAGAACCCTCATAGTATACAAGTGGTGTGTATGCCATGGAATCAGACTGAATTTCAAGAGAAATATCGGTAGGCAGTATTCCAAGCAATGTTTGGTTGTTATTTTGCCTTTATGTGGCTGGCCTTTCCTCCAAGGAGCATGAGCGCTCGGCAATGTGTAATTAGCAAAGAGCAGTCCTCACAGAGGCCCCGAGCTCAGTGTGGAATGGTGTCTGAGGCAGTTGGTCACCTTCCTGTCTTCCAGCTACAACTCTTTCTCCCACCTTCCCCTCAAAACACCCCCACATAAGAGGGTTTGACCAATCTGGGTGCAGAGGTTACATCAAGATTACCATGGGCACCTACCTACCTTCTCACCGCACAGTTGCCACCACCCCTAAGGACCAGCCCTAAGGCTGTAACCCCTTCTCTGACTGCCTGGAGGCAAACACAACCAAGCAGGTAGGAAGTCTTTGAATCGCAGCATGAGAAAAAGATCTCTCTCTCTCTCCCTCTCTCATATTATTGAAAAGCAAGACACAATTGTCTTTTAAGTTTTTCAAAACATGCTGAAGAGGATAAAATAAAAAGTCTCATCAACTGTCCGCCTCTGACCATCCTTCTCTCTCTGCCCAAGGGTAACCACGGTCACTGGCATGTTCTATATCCTCACGGGAACTTCCATGGTGCCTGACCGATTTCCAGTGGATATTGGAATCTCTTCTGTGAGGCTGAGGATGAGCTGAAATGTCCTTATAACTTATCCCTGGTGAGAATATCTCACAAATAACATAGCGGTTACACTAGCAGTGGGGAGATATGGTATTTATCCTGATTTATTTCCTTTTTTAACTCTGGTAGGATTAGACAGTATCATGGGGTGCGATTTCACCACCCTTCATAAAATGGGCCATAAAGTGGTGATAAAACTTACCGCTTTCCAACCAGGGGGCAAAAAGCAATAAGTAACTCGTTATCCAGGGCAATAAAAATCCAGGAGAATAGCAATCGCAGTGACCTCAAAATTCCAAGTTATTTTCCTTAACCAAATGAAACCTTTAAAGCTTCAAATAAGCAGAAATTGAATAAACAATTGTCAAGGTCATTGTTTGGCAAAGAAGCTATTAATAAAGTAACAGGGTGATTTTATAAGCACTAGTACTCATGTACTGGTCTGATTAAGAAAATTCAGCATGGAGAGATTTCGTTATAAACGTGAAAGAAACCCCATGTTCCTACTGTAATAACAGGCATTTCAGAGTAGAGAGTGGCCCCTTCACTACAAGCTTAGAACCTAACACAAATCTATATCCCCAACTACAGCAGGGGAAGGACCTAATGACCAGGTTTCTCCCTGTAGGATTCACGGGGGTTGGCACACTTGTACGTATGGTCTTTGTCATGCAGCTAAAATAATGGATACACTGAACCAATTTAAAAGACCTTAATAAACTTGCAACCCTGGTGTTTTGGCCACTTTGGGATCTGCTGTAGCTGAAGCATAGCAACCAACCAACCTGCTGGGGGAAGGCGCTACTCAAAACACACCTGTAATGAGTTATTTTTTTTTTTTTGGGGTATCAATTTAAAACCCAAACCCTGAGGCAATTTGGCCCTCTTTAGCACTGGGCTTCATCAGCCACCTCTCCATAATTAGCGTGAACAGTAAGATGTTGCTAATAGCTACACATCTTGTAAACATGTTGAACATCCCATGCCCCTGAAGGCCCGCACTGTTAAGTGATATCTCAGCTGGGTCTGGGAGCCAGTGTCCCCAGCAGGGACCAGCCGAAAGGTGTGCAGTCTCCGCTTAGGATCAAAACATCATGCTCCAAGAGCTCCCTTTTGGGTGTTCCCATGAAGGGGACTGCCTTTGGGTAGAAAAGAGAATGAGAAAAAAATTAAAATGAAGAGGAGGAGGAACAAGAGAAGAAACTTGTATTTATACTCACTCGGGAACATTTCTGACAAGGTCAGGTGGCGGGATTATGGAAATTCTCATTTCTTCCCATTGACGTGAACAGAGACATCGAGACATCGAGCCTGGCAGAGGAAAAAGTCTCTGTGACGGTCCCTTAGTCTGTTGAGATGGCTGGTCATCTGCTTTATAGCTAGCTACCCAAACTAAAACCACAGCAGTAGATGATTCAACATAGGTTTGCAAAACCATTTTCAGATAGGAAACTGCTAAGGGAGAAGAAAGGATGAATGGAGAGGTGGAGAGGACACAACACTGCGGCTTTGTTCGCTAGTTTTATGTTGAAAGCTTTTGCAGGATTCAATTTGAGGTATTCAGTGGTATATCAGGAAAAGTGATGGTGTGAACCAAGCACAGAGGAAGCCTGAAAGTAGAGTGAACTCATCCCAGTTTGTCTGAACTCCAGCACTAGAAGTCCAGAGTCCAAGGAAACCTCTCAATCCCAGCCAGACCAGGAGAGCTGGTCACCCCACCTGGAGTAGCAGAAGTGCATGGTTAAGAGACTCTAAAGATCATCTTATCCAACTCTCTCATCTTACATAACGGTAAACTGAGGCCCAGAGGGGTCCATGGGGCAGCACGACATACGGTTTAGGTCTTCTTAATAAATGATGAATATACCTACTGTCTTGTCATTGTGGGTAAAATCACCAGATTACTGGACACAAACATGGTAGTAGACAAAGGACTTGTACAAGTCCCCAGAGTGAGGTGACATAAGTTCTAATCCTGGCTCCGCCACTAAATGGGGATCTTGGGTAAGATAACTTCTCAATGACTCTTACATTAATATGATCCTTTGAAGGAGGATTTAATAGGTGAAAAATTGGGTTCAGAGAAACCAAGTATCTGGCCCAATGTCATAGTAAGAGGTGAGATTTGAAGGTGGGCTCCTCGGACATCAAAGCAAATGTTCTTCTCAGAATGGCTCTTACACTGCTATGAAACTGGGCAGATTCCAACAGCCTGTTGTTCCCACCAAAGGACCCATCAGATGGGAACAGCAGTTGGAAGGATTTCTTCTGTTTCTGCACTGCAATTAGGGAGGTAACATAATCCTCACAGAATGCCCAAAGGATTGATAATTGAGGGATTAGTACCCTGCCTACTTCCAAGAAGGATTTAGATTAGCAACATACAGTTATTGACCTGAGCTATCTTTTCTTTGTTTTCTTCATGACAAACTCAGAACCTGACAGACTTTAAAAATTTTTTAAAGTCACCAGTTTCCTATCTCCATCAAAATCAGAATATAAACTCCATGACGACAGGAATTTTGTTCACTGCTATAACCCCAGGGCATATATGCTTGGCACATAATAGGTTTTCAATTCATATTTGTTGAATGAATGAATGAATGATTTAATTAAATTCAAATTTCAATGTAAGAATGTTGAGTAATTTTATTACATATTTTTGTTTTATAATGTATTTCAAAGTTGATCACAAACCCAAAATAGAAGGAGGTAGAAATTAGGGAAACAAAGACGTATCTGTCAGAAAATTTTTAATCAAAAAATTACTAAAGGAGCTCTTGAATAGATAAATGTGTTTTTAATTTTTGTAAATTAAGTACTTTTGGTTATTATAAAAGAGCTTGCTATATAAAGGAATCAATTTTTGTGGCTCCTGTAATTAAACACTCTGTTTTAGAAAAGGAATAAAGACCATGATTAATTTTTCTAAAAAATGTGAGGGTTTATATTGAATTTGCTTCCAGTAAAGGATTCTTTTATGGTAAAACAATGTCTCACTTCCCTTTGTTTATGTGGAGCCATACATGTAAGAAGCACAAAACTGAATGGTGTTATATTTTATAATTATTGTTATCTCTTACAAATTTATCAAGTGTCCATTGTCAAAACAATATTAAATAACCAGAATTCTTCAAGCTGGTTTTTAAAATACATTTTTGGGGCTTTTCTAAATGATTAGCATTATCTAAATTAAAATTTTCTACAAACATATACCAGTACCTCTGTTTTTTTCAGCATATGTGTTATATATAGGATTCTTCTGATACTATGGGAGAAGTAGGTATGCAGTATTATAGGAGGTTGGGATTTGTGAGTGAAGTTTTGTATCATTTACCAAGTTCTATATTCCCTAACTAGTTAGCACTTGAAAATGGTAACACATCTTTGAATAATGTACATTTGACAATGAAGAATAAGTAAGAATAAATCACATAACTTAAAAAATGTTAAAACACATTTTAGAGGGGAAAATAAACTATTATCTAGAGCTAATCTTAATAAAGCAACATATCAGGTTTCAGGTAGGAGATCAGAAAGTAAGCACTATATGGTGTTTGGAATTTATGTATAAATTTAATGGTCAGAGAAATAACTTTCTGATTGGACTGTCCTGCCCCTCTGTATTAGTTATGCTATTAAGATAATGATGGAACATCTTCTTTCTTTGTGGATACAATAGGTCTAGTACCATAAAGAATTGATTAAATCTGTGACTGTTTCAAGGCAAACAGTGCATAAAATACCCATACTACAAGGAAATGTGTCTAAGCCCGGTTAACAGATGCATGAAGCTGTATGAACTCTGCTTTTTTTTAAGCTTAGTCTTTATATTTCCCTAGAACTATGACTAATCCTCTTTATTTGAACAACTTCAAAGACTGATTTGATACACATGGCACACATATAACAGACAAACTTAGTTCCTGCCAGCAGGTAATCAGAAGCAACAAAAAGGTGTGTCTTAATGAAGAATTGCCTTGTTGTCCAAGCTACCATTTCAGTTTATCCAACAGAAATTCATCCTGTCACAGCCCACTGTTCAGAGGCAGAAGAAAGCCTGGTTTGCAGAAGCAAAATATTCATCTAGCCTATCAGAGTTGCAAGTAATCAATTTCATCCCACTGTATTTACTTATAGAAACCTATTAATTTTGTATAACTAACTTTGTAACCAGACATTTACTTAGTAATCTTGTTGTTTCTAGTAGCTTTTCAGTTAATTTTTATGAATTTAGAGATATATGATATCATTTGCAAATAATTCCTTCCCCATATTTATAACTTTTTTGTTTCTCCTGTCTAATTGCATTGGCCAGTACTTCCAGAATAATATTAAACAATAGTTTCCATAGTGGTCAATATTGTTTTATCTTTGATAATGGGAAAATGCTTCTACCATTTTATAATTAATTGTCATGATAGTTTTTCAATATGTGTGTATGTGTTTACATGTAAATTTATTATGTCCAGAATCTATTCCTAATTAAAACTTTTAAAATAAAAAAAATAGCTGTTGAATTTTTATAAAAAGCTCTTTTGGCCACCAAAAGTATAATTATGGAGGTTTTGTCTTATGACCTCTTAATATAATGAATTTTGATATCAGACATCATAATATCAAACTATCCTTGCATTCCCATTATTGTTTTACATTTTAATAAACTGCTGAATTCAACATGCTTAATATTTTCTTTTAGAATTGTACTTAAGGATATACAATATAAGGAAATAGTACTATCTGTCTCCATTCCAGTGTTTCTATTCTCTTTGGCACTGTAGGAAGGGGGACACTGTTAATACACCTCTAGAACTTATTTGCTGAAAGCAAGTTATGATAATAATTGTAGCTCACACTTATATAGCATATATTCTGTGACAGATACTAACCTAACAGCTTTGCATATATTAATGGTTTCAATCCTCAGAGCAGCCCTGTGAGGAAAGTACTGTCATCACCACCACCACCATCACCACCATCATCACCATCATCATCTGTTTTTTTTAGATGAGGAAACTGAGCTTACGTAACTTTTCAAGGCCACACAAGTAGTAAGTGAGGCAATTTGCCAAGTCCAGGCAATTTGGCATGAGAGTTTATGCTTTGATTCCCTCAGTCACTCATTTATTCAACCTGCAACATATATTTACTGAGTGCCTCCTATTAGGAAGGCACTAAACAAAAATTTTCCTTTGAAAAAACAAGCGAATATTTTGATGAATAGCTAGGTCTAAGTAATGGGTCTAAAAAGTTCGTATCCCTTTAGTCCAGACAGTATTTCCATAAAGCTTTCTCCCTAACCTTTCAATATTATGACCCAATGTGTCGGACTGAAGGATGTTAAGTTTAGCCCAAGACACTGGCTTAGTCTGATGGCATTCTGGCCGATCCTGCATGGATGCTCCTGCAAAGGCACGCCCTCAGCAACAAGAGAGCTAAATATCCGTGTCAGTTCCACAAAGAGGCTGCAAATGATGCTGCCAAACATAACATATCTGAGAGGGGTAGAAACTAGCTAGACGAAGACGAGCAGCAAGACACCACGTGCTTGGTCAATAGAAGTATAAAAACTAGGGAGGAAGTAGTTCTTCAAGTCCATCAGCACAAGAAAATAAGCAAGTGCAGCTACAGGCAGAGCATGAGAGTGGAACAGTGTCCAGGAGGTGGCTTTCATGCCATATGTCTTTTCCCCTGCCCCAGAGTCCCTGTGGCATTTTTGAAGTGTTGGCCCTTGATTCCGTCTATTACCTGGTTTTAATTAACCTCCTGAAGCCCCTTTGTCTGGGAGGCAGTGTCAGCTGTGAGGGTGATGAATAGAAGGCACCCCTGTCAATATTTTTTGGAAGGAGACTTGTGAATGGGCCTGATGAGCCGAGGTTGGGGGGCAGGGGAGGGTGGAAGGAATGTTTCCTCTCTAATCCGGCATTTAATCACTGGAGCTGAGGACAATGGAGGCCCCTCCAGCCTCCCAGAGCCTGATTCCATTTGGCAAAACCCAGCCCTCTTTTGTCAGCCCCACAAGGAGGCCCCACATCCCCATAGCTCCACACAAGATTCGCTTCACAAGTGTCATTGAGATGAAACAGCCAGTACATGGGACTTGTGACGGCCGGGCCCAGCCTCTGTGACCAGCACTGGCCCATCCTTCACAGGCCTTTGTTACTCTCTGGACCCATAATTCCATGAAAAGCCTTATTTTGATTTCCAGACACTTTTATATTTAGAGTTCTCCAAGGGAGTGCAACCCAGTGGAACTATTTTTATACATATTATGTTTCCTAAAAAATTATGTTCCACTAAAGAGCTAAAGGGTGCCAGATGGTTCACAGCAATATGCAATTACAGACGCAGTGGTACCAAAATAAAAGAAAACTTCTCAATGACTAACATTTTTTCCTTTCCCTCCCAGTCTTTAACTATTAAGACTATCTAATTCCATATAATAATCACAGCAAAGATATGACTTTTTTTGTACTTTGTGTTTTTTTCAGCCAAGTTTTTTTTTTTTTAATGTTGCTATGTTGCTTTCATAATGATTATTTTCATGGCTACATATTTATTTCATCAAGTTCACATAGTTAATATTTACCCTACTGCTGGACATATATATTTATAAAGGGATGTCATGCTCTAGGCAAGGAGGCTTTACCTTTGGAATCTGAAAACCTCAGTGTGTTCTGTCTGTGACCTGTGTACCTGTACTACTCTGAATGTGAGTCTCTTCATCTACGAACTAAGGGTAACAGCAGCACCAACCTTCCAGAGCCACTGTAAAGTCAAAGGAGATGGTGTATGTGAAAACTGTTTCTGAACTATAGTGCCCATACAAGTGGTAGTTATTATTAGCTTGTTTCCAAATGTTTGATACTAAAAATATAGATTATAGTGAACATTTTCAAACACATAGTGTTCGACTTCTTTTGAATTCTTTGCTTAGGAGAGATTCCAAGAAATCTGATTACTGAATCAAAAAATGTGAACATTTTTATGACATTAGATCTTAAATCCAAATTACCACCTGATTTTCAAAAGTGTTGAATCAATTTACATTCTAACTGGCTGCATATGGGTGTAGCATTTTGCCAAGGCCTCACTGGCACAGCAAATGTTCATTTTAAGACACGTTAGCTAATTATATAATTTGCCACCATTTGAGTTGTTTGACTACTAGTGAAGTCTGAACATTTTTCATGTGCTCCCTTATGAAAAATAATTTCTCTTGTGTGTGACTGATTATCCATTTGTCAATAAGTGAGCTCTTGTACAGTATTAAGACCACTTTTAAAAGAATGCAAATGCACCGAGGTAGGGAGACAAAGACTTTATCATCTAGAGAAATCAATTTGAGCTTTCAAACATCACTTACTTATAAAAATGTTTGCAGGATTCTGCAGCCAATGAGGTCTTAAAAACCAAGAATCCAGGTTTCATCTTTTTTCCTGAAATGCATCCATCCGTGATGCTTTATCCACATTTGGTGCCTTTTCTGTAGTGGAGATGTTACCCCATGAAGAAGACAAATGACAACTTCAGAGTCTGACATTGTACATGTGAGAAACTGAGGCCTGGGGTGGGGCTGCACTTCAACTAATAGATTAAGTTACAAGTACTTATTAGGTATTACTAAGTACTTATTACAACATGGTTCCTACTTTCAAAGGAAACACAAAGAATTAATAACAGGAAATTATCATAGAACACTGAACAAACTTTGAAATCCGGTGGTGTTGCCTCTAAGCACCCTGGGAAATCAGGAAATGGGGAGACCATGTAGCCTGGAGTGAGCAAGGAAGTCTTCAGAGAGATAGCAAGAATTGCCCTTCCTTAGATCAGTGACAGCAGAACCCAGATGTGAGGAGCCAGTCCACCGAGCCAGTGGGGCCGGCCACTGTGCTGAGCTGCCCCAACCATAAGCAACTTCGGTCCGGATGACAGGAGCCCATGTTCACAGAGACAGAACTTGGAAATAAATGAAAAATCACAAAACAAAGAGATAATTATGAGAAAGCTCTAAAGATAGTATTACGATTACAACATGTATTAGTATAATGGTATAATATCTGAGTATACTGTGATAATTATAATATTTGAGTGTTATACTTTAGTATGATATTTGAGTGTTATACTTTAGTATAATATTTGAGTATGGCATTATAATCATAAAATGTGAATATTGCTACTGTAGGAAAATATTTGAGTATAGTATTAAAATCATAACATCTGAGTACTTGTATTTGAGGAAGAGATTTGAGGATAGCATTATAATTATATTTGGGTTGCATCCCAGCTAATGACTTCACTTTAATGTACTTGAGCCTCAGTTTCTTCATTTGCGGGAATGTAGTATTTCCTTGCTCATCAAACTGACATCAGAAAAATGTGTGTTGAAAGATAAGTTTGTAATATTTATTTATGCTTTACCATTTACAAAGCACTTGCATGGTCCCTGTCTTGATTGAGCCTTATGGACACATTTTATAAAGACTCTGAGGTTCAGGGAAGTCAGCTGACTTACTGAAGATGGTAGGAGCCAGGTTAAGCCCACTTGATGCCTAGCGGTCTATATAAAATGGTATTTTATCTTGCATCTGCGAGGTACCATGTTTCCCCGAAAACAAGACCTAGCCGGATCATCAGCTCTAATGCATCTTTTGGAGCAAAAATTAACATAAGACCTGTTCTTATTTTATAATATAAGAGCCTGTCTAATATAACATAATATAATATAATATAATATAATATAATATAATATAATATAATATAATACTGGGTCTTATGTTAATTTTTGCTCCAAAAGATGCATTAGAGCTGATAGTCTGGTTAGGTCTTATTTTCGGGGAAACACAGTATGTGCCAAGCATTGTGGCAGACAATTTACTTATGTTATCTCAGGAAACTCTCCAGCCACTTCAGATGAAAGGTCAGTTTTATTTAGCCCTGCTTTATAGAGTGACACTGAGGTTCAGGGAGACATAACTGCCTAGGTAATTGAGGGCAGAACAGGATGATCTCAGGTCTTAATCCAAAATCTGTACTTGTCTCATAACACAACCAGCCCCCCTGGGAGACGATGGACCCGGATCTTGGATGGTTGACATCTACTGGCGGGACCTGCTGGGGGATAGAGTAAGGAGGCTGACCCACCTGAGAGGGTTGATAGCTCTCTGTGGAGAGCCTGGGTGGGCTGGGGATCAAAGAGGCCAACAGCATTCAGCTATATTTCGATCCAAGCAACAGTTTGGTTTTAAAATGTGTGTTCTCAGCTATATAGCATATCAGTGAAAAATAAGCTGAAACCCTGCTACTTATCACTTTATTCGGGGCAGGCAACGAAGCTGAAATGTGACCTAAAAATTCTTTGCTGTTTGAGATAATCAATGAAAACAGAGTGTTTGCTTAAGGTAACAAATCTGTTTCTTTTCCTAAATCTTAAAAACACACACAAACAATGTATTATCATTTATTAGCTTGTTGATAAATAGGTTTAATGCAAGTTTCAGTTTCTTTGTTTTTTGCATTCTGATTATGGTATACTTTGTAACAGTCTAACAAAATAAAGTAACAATTAAACAAGTAAAAAGTTTTCAAGCAAAAATGAAAATGTTATTCTCACCTTATTTAAATAGAGAAATTTTATTCTTTAGGTTTAGGATTCTGCTTTTAAAAATGTATGGTTAATTAAGAAGATTTTTTTACTCACATACAATTCTATATGAATCTGTATTTCTTCCTTTCCAATAATATAATTGTATTACCATGTTTCCCCAAAAATAAGACCTAGCTGGACAATCATCTCTAATGCATATTTGGAGCAAAATTTAATATAAGACCTGGTCTTATTTTACTATAAGACCTGGTAATATAATATAATATAATATAATATAATATAATATAATATTGGATCTCATATTAATTTTTGCTCCAAAAGACGCATTAGAGCTGATTGTCCAGCTAGGTCTTATTATCGGGGGAACATGGTAATCATCTGAATTAAATATAATATGCTTTGCTAATGATTTTTGTTTTATACCTTACCATCCAGTATAATTTTAGAAAGGCCATGTTTGAGTTATGATAATTGCAAACGACTCCAGGCAAATATTTAATATTTTAAGAACTCAGAATCTTTTCACAAAGTTCCTTTTAAAAAATTACAATTAAACTGCTAGTCCTCCTATATTCAAATAGATGTGATTAAAATGTAATTTTTAGTTATAAAAGGAAATAAATGGTATATGAAATTATATGAAATTAATTTGAAATATAGTTATATTATCAGTTTTTGGTTTTTTTTTTTAAATTATGCTACTTCTCCATGTCTCTTTTTTTTCCTCTCTGTGTCTCTTATTACTTGAATCTTATGCAAGAAGCAAGTAAATAAACAATGTTTTTGTTATAACCAGAGAGGATTGGAGTATAATGCTGGTGACAAAAATAAAATACGAGAGAGCTATGCAACCCTCTGGGGGGGGTGGAATCAGAGCTGGGGAAGAGCAATCTGTCCAGCCAGGTCCCGGCTCTGCCAGGTTCATTAGGACACCTTGGCGTGAAGTCCTTCCCATCCACCTGCCAAGGTGGGTGACTTGGCTTTGCCCGTCATTCTCAGTTCAACTTTAGACTTGGGCCTGGAAGGGCAGAAAGACCACATGCGACAGGCCAACAAGGGTTGGCGTCTATGTTCTTGACAACCTTACGCTGTGGTGGGACATTAGCCTGTTTATCTTGAATACCTGTGGCCTCCTCTTTTCTCGTCCTTTGCAGCCCTTCTTAGTCCCAGCTCTTGGTAAAAGATCTGATATCCATGTTTATACCTTCCTCTCATTTTAAGTAGTTGGGTTACCGCTTCTATTTAAATCTTAAACCTTATCTCTAAATACATGGTAGGGGGTTAAGCTCTTGTTCACCCCTGAACACATGAGAACGCACATGGGGAAGGTGGTGACCAGGCCTGAAATCTGCAGAGGTGTCATGGGCTCATCTGGTTTGGCGTTCACCTTCCTGCCTGGCGACTGCCCAAGTTAGCCCAGACAGTACCTACTGGGGGAGCAAGTTAACCAATGTATATCAACAATTTAAAAATAGTTCCTATACATCAACCCTATAGTTTCACTTCCAAGACACTAATCTAGAGAAACAAGTCAAATGCAGACAAAGCTCTAAATCTAGGGAATTAATCACATCATTGTTTATCATTGCAAAAATCGGAAGGCATTCAAACATCCAAACGTCCAGTGGTAGGGAAATAGTTCATTGCAATGCATCCGTATAATACAGTATTTTGTAGCCAGTAAAATCAGAGGGGTTTTTTGGGTGAGATTATAAGTCAAAAAGCACCAAACAAAATCATACAGTATGATCCCATTTCGATATTTTTTAAATTAACATGAAAAAAGAAAGGTGACCGATGATCATCTGTGTAGTAAGATTATAAGTGATTTTTATGTTCTTCTTTATACTTCTTTGAATTTTCCAAACTTCTAATAATAATTTTATAACAGGAGAAAAGTTTACGTAATAATGGTAATAACAACATAAAAGCTAACATTTAGTGGGCACTGCAAGCACGTGGCCTGTATTATCTCATTTATGAATAATCCTGTGTTGTAGGGATTCTATTACTTTCGCTTTGCAGAGAAAGAAACCGACTCAATGTTAGTTCCAGAAATCAAATCAGGCAGTTTCTCTCCAGAGTTCATGTCTGAAGACTGTCTATTGATAACAAGAAATCCTATTGATAATTAAAAATTATGACAACTTTTTGCAATGCACAGAGAAAAACATTGACACCAAAATGTTAATGTGATCATCTCTGGGGACGGAATCTGGGGACATTACAATATTTTTCTTTATATTTATATATTTTGATAACATAGATTAACTTAATGGTAAAGGAAAATGATAAAATATGAAGTAATATGATGAGCTAATTGGAAAACTAATGGCCATGTAAAATATTTTAATTAGAAAATGTATTTTGAGTTCCTCAAATTTGAAAATACAGCCCCTTCATAGATAGGTCGCTGGTTGTGCCATTTTTTATGACCCAATATGATTATACAACAGTATAATAGCGCTTCTTTAGTGCCTACCAAGTAGTTCTTTGTACCTAACAAAGCACCAGCACAATTTTTTTGAACATAGAATTATCTCTGCAAATATCTATTGGTGAAAATCAGCAATACTAAAAGAAATGTTCTGGAAAATTCTTTTTTTACTGAGGAGGCACCATGATATAACTAAGTAAGCATCTTGTCAGGTGAATTGACCCTTAACTGAGTCATACTATGACCTAAAGCAGCACTCCCTATTACTCAATTCTTTCCAGGACAATCAGATAAGGAAAGTATGTGAATATGGACCATCCAAGAGAAGGAGAGCGAGCTCCATTCTCAAATCCGAAGTTTAATCCAAGGATACTTCCTCCGAAAGGAATCTGCTTCCTTGTATGTTTTCACTGAAGTGTTTGCTGTAAGTAAGCATACCTCTCATCTCTTTCACTCACTCGCTCTCTCTTCCCTTCCCCAGTTCTGACTTAGTCACAAGCCTCAGGGGACAGGCAGTATCAGTATTGCTCCTCCCTCAGTAAATAGAAGCTTGACCACTTCTAATTTGGCTTCTTGAGTGAGAAAAGCTGCAGGGAGTACTTGGGTGCCTCCTAGGGGAAGTAGGCTAGCTTGTCCGAGAGCCTGTAAATCTGGTCTGGTTTGCAAAAGAGCACTGCCATCTAGTGGAAGAAAAAGCAATGGTCCCATTTCTCTTCAGCGGAGTCGCTTCAACTTTCCTAGGAAAAGTTTTGCTCTTCTCTCTACCTTAAATGTTGTACTTCAGTGAACTGAAGAAAACCTCGTTGGGCACTGCTTTCCTATGGAAATTACCAGACACCTGAGCTAGACAGGGAATGAGGAGGGAATAAAAGTATCTTTAGTTCATGATCAATTTGCTGTTTCCCTCACTATCGCTGGCACTTTATTCTTTTTTTTTTTTTTTTAGCATATATATTATTACTCTTTTGTCAAAAGCTTTACCTAATCCTGCCCCATGCACTCCAGTTATATGGGTGCTCATGTTAGCAAAACTTCCTGATGTGGTATTCTGGTTTGGGGATCTTGTTTTGGAAATTTGCTAACAAGAAATCACTGCCAAAATAGAGATGAACTGATGACTCAACATCCAGAGTAAAGGCTTAAGATTTGTGACAGTCAAATTGTGAATGATGGGCATTATCAGGTATGCCTCATAGGCCTTGGCAAAGCAAATCTTAGAAAGTTTAGAATAAAAATAGAACATGTGATTGGGATAAAAAAATAAATCCATTGTGGAGCAAAATGAAGAATCAAGTCTAAATACACTAGTGTTAATATCAATGCATCAAACTCTCACATTAAAACAGATTGGATTAAAATTCAGCTATATTCTATTGACATAAGATAACCCAAAACCTATGGATAAGGGAATAGTCAAAGTAAAATTATGAATAAAGATACATTAGAAAAATATATAAAACAAAAAAATCTAGGACAGCCAATAAAGAGGGTAAACGACATTCTGATATAAAATTCAACTTACTAAGAAAACATAACAATTCTAAACTTGAAAACATTACATAAAGTATCATCAAAATATATAAAGTGATAATTGGAAAACTGGATATTCTAAAATTAAATGGAAATAAAAAGGGCTAAGTGTCACCACGGCACTCCTGAAGAAGAACAACCCAGAACCTACTTAAGAAAGGCGCATTATTATAAGGCTATCGTAACTAAGAAAGCATAGTATAGGCACAGGAATAAGACAAATAAACCAACAAAACAATAGTGAATCAAGAAAGAGACCCAGAGGGACAGTTGGCTCAGTTGGTTAGAGCACAGTGCTCATAACACCCAGGTCGCCTGTTTGATCCCCACGTGGGCCAGTGAGCTGCGCCCTCCACAACTAGATCGAAAACAATGACTTGACTTGGAGCTGATGGGTCCTGGAAAGACACACTGTTCCCCAATATTCCGCAATAAAAAATTTGAAGAAAAAAAAAGGAAAGAAAGAGATCCACAGTCAACTTTTGTTTGAAAAGCTGACACTGGGACAGTTGACTAGAAAAAGAAAGCTTTTTCCCTACCTCACACCAACATGAAAATTGATTCCAGACTGATTGTAGGTTAAATATGTTAGGTTGAAACATATGATATTGCCATTTTTGTAGGTTGAATATTGGTAATTTCATATGATGCAACCCAATAAAACAATAAAGCTTTTAAATAAAACATAGGAGAATATTTTCATAATACTAAAGTAGGTAAAAATTTATTAAACTGACATAAAATGTGATAATAGTAAAGGAATATACTAATAGGTAATATAAGTAAATTAGAATATCTTTTAACTAAGTACTTTTGTCCTCAAAAGATATCATTTAGAATAAAGAGATAAACCACAGAGTGGAAGAATATATTTGAAATACAAGCATTCAACAAAAGATTCATATCTAGATTATATACAAAATGACTTTTTTAAAAGCCAGAAAACTCAATAGAAAAATGGGAAAAATTATGGACAACTATGTTACTTCACAAAGAAGATATCCATCAAATAGTTACCAAGAAAATGTTAACTAAGACCACAATTCTATACCATTATACACCTACCAGAATGACTGAAATGAACAAGATACTACCAAGTGTGGGCAAAGATGGGGAAAACCTGGAACCTTCACATACTACTGGTGGGAGTGTGACATGGTCTACCCATGTAAGAAAACTGGCAGTATCTACTAAAGCTGAAACATACCTGTACCTTATATAGGCCCAGCAATTCTACTCCTAGGCATGTTATTCAACAGAAATGTACACATATGTTCATCAAAAATCATTCATAACAATGTTCATGGCCTTACTATTTGTAATAGTCAAAAGTCAGCTATACCCCAAATGCCCATCAGTAGTATGGATAAATAAATTGTGTTATATTCAGACAATGGAATAACATACAATTAGTGAGAATGAGTCATCTATAACTAACTATTCAAATGGTTGAATCTCATAACCATTATGTGGAGTGCAAGAAGCAGATAGAATATTTTTAAAATGTTTCCATATCTATAAAGTCCAAACACTGGTAAACTCAATCTAGGGTGTTAAAAGTCAGAATAGCGATTATCTGGGGGAAGGGTAAAGACTGGAAGAGAACCTCTGAGATGCAGGTAATGTTCACTTCCTTGATCTGAGTGCTGGTAACAAAGCATGTTCACTTTGTGAGAATTCACGGAGCTTATACACACTTAAGATATGTGACCTCTGTTGCCAGGATGTTTTACTTCAATAAAAATTTGCTTAATAAGTCTAACAAATGATGTGCAAGGTCTCTATGTGAAAATTTGTCAAACTCTGCTTAAAAGACATTAAAGAATATTCAAATAATGGAGGTATATTCACAGCTAGGAAAATTCACTATCGCAAAATGCAAATTTTCTCTACATTTTTCTATGGATTTATTGCAAGCCAGGTTTTTAAAAAAATTCCTTAAGAGGTTTTCTGGGAAATGGGAAAAGCTAAATCTAAAATTTTTAGAGAGGAGCATGGGTCTAGAGTAACCAACACACTGCTGGAGAAGAGAAATGAAGTGGCAGAGAAGTTTTATCTTATTGAGATGTAAATTAATTAAGGCAATCTGATATTGGCACAGGGATAGACAAATTTTCCAGGAGAATAGTATAGAAAGAAATAGAAAGAAACTTTATCATACATAAATAGAAATTTTATGTTTGCATATCAATACACAGAACTGGGAAAATTAATTATATTAAAATGGATACCTAAACCATATCATGCTTAAAATTAATTATAGATGAAAAACTCAAATGTGAAAAGTAAAACTTTAAAATGTTCAGAAGAAAATATGAAAAATGTTTTTATGACTTCAGAGTAGGGAAGGGCTCTGGGCCAGGTTGCCTGGGTTCCAATCCCAGCTCTAGGACTCAATAGCTGTAAGAGCCTGTACAAGTTAGTCCCTGTTCTTTAGTTTCCACATCTTAAAAGTAACGTTAATAATAACATCTCATAAGGTTGTTGAGAGGATGACATAAGTAATATGCATTAAGCGTTTAAAATACTGTCTGACATTAAGTGCCATATAGGTTTTTCCAGTTATTATTATTATTAGTTGTTGTTGTTACAGAAGTAGCTACATCTAGTTACAAGGGACAGGCATTCTTGAATTGGCAGATCTATGCCCAAAAAAGTTCAGAAATTTTAGTAATTAAGAGAAGAAAAGGATATTCAGTATTGGAGGGTAGCAACAATGAAGAAAAAAGCAACAGAAAAACATAAAGAAAGGACAAATTAAGAATTCATGATCCACTCAAATAAAAAAACAAAACATGTAAATGAGGTGCCTTCCTCCTCTATAAACTTTAAGGGTTTATAACAGACAACCAGGTCCCAGATTTGAAGGTTCTGTGTTAGGAGGAATTAGTCAGAGTCAGAATTAGGACGAAGTTGAATAAGGAGTGCAGTTGGCCTTTCTGGCCATCCTCTAGTTAGGTACCCCATCACCAACACAAGAAGCTGGGTTTCATCTCTGGTTTTATCTTATCAGTGTGTGGCTCATACAAAATTACTCTCTTATTGCTTCATGGATAGAGCCCCTAACGGACATTAATTTTTTGTCATTAGTTTGAAACTTCTGGTCGTAATGGGCTAAAGCAAGTGTGAGCATCCCTCTAACATGTCAAGGTAAGCGTTGGTAAAACACAAAGAACAACAAAAAAAAAAACCCACAAAAAAACAAAAAACAAGGTTTAGGTCTGACCCTGAGAATCCAGTGTCACCAGTAGGTGGAGTACTTGGTCAGAAATCCTTGGGCCTGTGCGGGGAGGTAATGGAGAAGGTTGCCGGCTCAGCTACAAATGTTTATAAAGCAGAATATGAGGAGATGCTTATGGTCCAGGTAGTTTAGCAAATATCAGGAAGTGGGTATTTGCTAGATGAGGGACAAGACTAACTGGAAATGTGGGACTTCAGTGAAGAACAACACCGCTAAGTTAGAACAGCCCTCCACATTGGGTTCCATGGGCACCGTCTCTCGAGTGATGGTGTACCAATCTTTACTTCACACCCTCACAGTCCTTCTCCATCCAGCTGGATGATGCCTGAGAGCACACCACAGTGTAAAACTGTTGGTGTGTTCTCTACCTTGAAACATACGGTTCTGCAGGAGAAATTTCAAAACAAAACTTGCAGCACTTGGTGACTTTTTGCTTTATGAACTAAAAGAGAAGGAAGAATAAAAAATATTGCTGGGGCTTGGGGTCTGAGGGACGAAGAGGAACTTAATATGAACCCACAGAGTATTGTGAAGGGCTCTGAAGAAGAAGAGGGAAGATGTTTCAATGTTACGTTGGAGGACAGAAAAACGGTCAATGTCTCAAAATTACCAGGAGTCAGATTCAACCATACATGATAAACCATTTTACATAGCAGAGCTCTCCAAAAACACACACAAAAAGCTGCTGTGTGAGAAGGTAAATTACTCATTTCTGAAGGCGTTCCTACTGAGGATGGATTACCAAATATCAAGCAGACAGCTCCCCTAAATCAATTGGTCTGTGTTGAGTTTTTTCTTCAAGTAGGGGTGACTCTAGTATAATTGAAACAAAGGATTGGAATTCATAAAGAAGAAACGTAAAAGAAATCAGGGTCAAGAAGTTTTAGGTAGTACTCGAAGGAAGGAGAAAGAGGAGCCAAAAGGAAAGAGATGATGTGATCAATGAAGTAAAAACCAGAGAAAAATCACAGAATCATGGATGACAACGGAAGACCAAGGAAAGGTTGGCTGATAGTTAAGTACCATAGAGAGGGTAAATAGATTAAGGCTTAGAGTCACTGGACTTTTTTTTTAGAGTACTTCTTTTTTGTTTATTTTTCATAACTAACAAATAACTCATTCTTTTTACCTCTGACAGTAACATTTGGGCAGAAAAGTCATTTTCATTAACCTTAGGTTTATACTTTCCAGTCTTTCTCCCCGAGGGAATTGCCGTTATTTACAATTTCTCTTAGTTTTATGCAAAACCAAACAACCATCAGTGTAAGGCTAATATATGTTAAGTGCCTTAGGCATATTTTAATTACGTATTAACATAGATTGGAAAATTTCCAAAACATTTAGTGAATATTACTTTCAATCATTTTTCATTAAAATTAATAGTACGTGTTAAAAAGTAGTATGACAAGGAGCTACGGTAATTGAAGTCTTAGTTTCTTTTTCTTAAATAATTTTTTTTTCAATGATAGTTGACATACAATATTATATTAGTTTCGGGTGTACAGCATAGTAGTTAGACATTTATATAGCTTAGAAAGTAATCCCCCCATAAGTCTAGGACCCATCTGATACCATACATAGTTATTACAATATTATTGACTATATTCCCTATGCTATACTTTACGCCCCCATGACTATTTTGTATCTACCAGTTTATACTTCTTAATCCCTTTACCTTTCCCACCCATCCCCCCAATCTCCCTCCCATCTGGCAACCATCAAAATGTTCTCTGTATCTATGAGTTTGTTTGTATTTTATTCGTTCATTTATCCTGTTCTCTAGATTCCACATATAAGTGATATGACATTTGTCTTTCTCTGTCTGTTACTTCACTTAGCATAATACCCTCTAGGTCCATTCATGGTGTCACAAATGGTAAGAATTCATTCTTTTTTATGGCTGAGTAAAATTCCATTGTATTTATGTACCATCTCTTCTTTATCCATTCATCCATCGATGGACACCCTGTTGCTTCCATATCTTGTAAACAATGTTGTAATGAAAATATGGATGCACATGTCCCTTCGAAGTAGCCTTTTGGGTTTCTTCGGATAAATACCAAGAAGTGGGATTACTGGGTCCTTCTTTGTCTCTTGTTATAGCCTTTGTTTTAGTCTACTTTGTCTGGTACAAGTATTGCTACCCCCATTGATTTTGTTTTTGTTTTTTTATCTCCATTTTCATGAAATAGTGGAGTCACCAGATTTAAAAAGAACGTCATGAAAGGTCCTGGAGAGTCATTTCACTGGATCTATTTGACAATAGAATGATAGCTGAGTGGCACCATAAAGTCAAGTGGAGGTTTATTTTTTCAGGATGAGGAGGTTGTGTACATCTGAAGCCCAAAGTCCAGACAGTAGAAATTAGATGATAGAAAGTAGTGCAGATTTCTGGCATTTGTAGCATTAATATTCTTGATTCTTACTATTTGTCAATGACCCCCATGATCTATGACAGGTAGTAATTTTTAAATTTGCCAAGGCACACTTTTGGAATTATATCTGCTGTGTACATGAGTGTCGCTTATTTGGAGAGCAAGTCTAGCCAGCTACCCAGTGTTAGCATGGACTCAAAGGCTCTGTCTGCCTATGGGCATCCAAGCCACAAAAAGACATGAGTAGGAGTTTGCAGCAAAGAAAGTAAAGGTTTATTTAAGGAGTTGGCACCAAGCCGGGAGACACAGGTGAGCTAGGGCTCTCAAAAGCCTGGCTCCCCGATGGCTTCTAGGGGCTAGGTTATATAATGAGAAAATCACTACTCATGGCTGCTCTAGGAGTTGGGGCTGTGGGCTCTACTGATTGGGCCCGGCTAAGGCAGGGAACAATTGATCATGACTTCAGTCCTGGTGTCAGTCATGGCATTGTTCTGCCCGGCTTCCAGGGGATGCCGTCCATGGGGCCGTTCCGCTTTCTTGAACCCGGAGCTGAAACATAACCGAGGCCAAGGTGTGACCTTTGCTTAACTAAAACCTTATTCTAGTTTGAGGTGTGGTTATTGTATCTTGGTCATGGTTGAAAGACCTGAAGCTTTATTCCTGTGTGAGTTTGACGCTGACCAGAACCTAATGTCGTCAGGGCTTAATGATTAAAAGGAGTGGACATACAGTGTATGTACAGGTAGGAAGATGTGGGGAACAAATAAATGCAGGTGAGTTGTAGTTCTATCCGGCTAAGTAAAATGAGCTTGGATTAAAGCAGAATGCATGCTGAAGAGATGAAGTTCTTGTGCAGTTACGCCCTCTATATCACATCATACCTTGTTACTCTCCATTAATCCCCATATATGCTGTAATGATGGTGAAGTGGTAGGAACTCTGCTTCTTTGTAGACCCAGGTAAGCTCATGGATGTTGCTATTGTGGTGATGTACTATGACAAAGTGCATTCGTACTTTATAACACCATCTGAGGGTCTGAAGACACCACTTTGATGTTTCAGATATTCTCTCCATTTTATGGAGGTAATTATATATAAAAGAGATACTCAAAACGGAATTTTTAAGCTCTCAGGACACATTTCTTAAAAGTCAAGATTCTACTTACTGGAAGAAGTGAGGACATCATTATAGAAGAGACCTCTCACAGGAAATGGGAAGGGCTGCTTTTTAGCTCAGAGGAGGAGGAGGAATTTATTTTAGACTTTGGAAGGAAGAATAAAGGATGTGTCTTAGCCTGATATCCCCAGAGAGCAGAATATCAGAAAATTAACTATCTGCACATACTTTACTGGGCAGTGTGATCCCCGGTAGTGAAGGATAGTGAAGCAGTGAGAAGGCGCACAAGATACATTATTGATTTGCATGATCCCATGGACCATTTGAGAAGCCATTTGACAGATGCCTCAACATTGCCAGTCTGGGGTAAGAAAGGAGGAAGCATTTATCTGTGGATGAAAAAAAGGGGTTTCTATGGAAAGTAACCTCACATGGGGATCTGATCATAAATTCCGAACTGGAGAGGTCTTGGTGGGGAGTCACACGCTAGGCATATAACTTCTTCAGTAAAAGGCTTATCTTTGCTCAAGTAAGCAAAGATATTGTTTCTGCCCATTGTTTCTGCCCATTGTTTCTGCGCATCTAGGTTAACATATCTTTGAAATATGCCTCAACCCCCCTCAAGAGAGCACATCATCTTGTTAACTATCCTGTAATCCAATCCCCATGTTTCTTCCTCCCACCTCCATGTAATTTTTCTTACCTTCCCTCTTTAATCTCTAATGCATAAAAGAAGCCACAAAACTTATTCTACAGAGCATTTGGGATCGAGGTCCCCGGAATATGTCATCAGTTTGGCTCAAATAAACTCATAAAAATTCTTCACAGGTTTGGACATTTCTTATATCAACACATGCATCAGCTTGCACACCCTCCCCCCCGAACACTGGTAAAAAAAAAAAAAAAAAAAAAAGACAAACTCCATGAGGCGTTAACTACCCAGCATTTCCATGTTGTACTAATGAGGTTGTTGAGGGGTGCCTGCAGTATCCCAAGCCACAATGAAAACTGAAAAGATGGAAAGCAAGAGGTGCTGGCTGGTAGCCACCATGTGTAGCTGCTTGGACCCATGGCAGAACTGGTCGCCACAGTGGCAACTAGAATAAAAGACAAGTCTGGCTAAAAGGACCTGACGTGGTGCATAAGAGGTTCCTGATTCAAGATGTTTGTCTTTCAAGAAGACATTATGCTGGTGTGAGCAAGATAAGAAGAAAACTTAGACCAGGCCCCTGGCTCCTCCCAGGAAAACAAGACACAAGTCCCTCTTACAAGAATGAGGATGCTGGGGCTGGCCCGGTGGCTCAGGCGGTTGGAGCTCTGTGCTCCTAACTCCGAAGGCTACCGGTTCAATTCCCACATGGGCCCGTGGGCTCTCAACCACAAGGTTGCCAGTTTAATTCCTCGAGTCCCGCAAGGGATGGTGGGGTCTGCCCCCTGCAACTAAGATTGAGCATGGCACCTTGAGCTGAGCTGCCTCCTGGATGGCTCAGTTGGTTGGAGCGCATCCTCTCAACCACAAGGTTGCCGGTTCAACTCCCACAAGGGATGGTAGGCTGTGCCTCCTGCAACTACCAACGGCAGCTGGACCTGGAGCTGAGCTGCGCTCTCCACAACTAAGATTGAAAAGGACAACAACTTGACTTGGAAAAAAGTCCTGGAAGTACACACTGTTCCCCAATAAAGTCCTGTTCTCCTTCCCCAATAAAAATCTTAAAAAAAAAAAAAAAAAAAAAAAGAATGAGGATGCTGTGGTAAGAAAAAGCACTGGCTACAATTGGAGAACAATTATCCCAGGTGGCAGGGGCCCATTGCACACCCAGCAGTATGAACTTTCAGTCCTTTGCTTTTTCTCCATGACTGCCTGCACCTTCAGAGTAGGAGCTGAGAACGCAGCCTCGGGGGTCCTCCAGGGGTGGGCTGATGTGGAGCAAATATTGGGAGGGTGGGCCATTGGGGTGGTAGGGAGGGCAGCATGGAAGCCGTTGATCACGGAATCAAGAGTGGGTAGAACTGCTGAAGTAAAACCAGGGCCCTAAATATGGAAGTTTCTGTGAAAGTGGAGCAGAGCAAGAGCACGGGAGAAAGAACAGGAAGGAAATGGCGACTTGAAGGTGGAACAGAGCCATGTACTAATGATAAGGTCTAGAGCACAGTCAGAGGTACTAGGGGAGGACATGAATGGCTGTCCTGCAACGAGCTGAGTAATATGGATGTTGGCATCGCCACAGAGGGATTTGGGAAGGAAAAGGAGAACTTGAGACGGTTTCTGGAGTTGCCTAGGATCAAATAAATGGTAACAAAAGATACTGGTAATGATTTGGAGGTGGTTAAGCCAGTGGTAGTAGAGACTTCACATGATAATAATACCCGGAGAAAGGCTGTTGGAAACAGTGGAATTTGACGCCTCATTGTAAAGAGTTCAGGTAGCCAGCATGTTAACTAACGGTCAAAGCACTTGCTAAAGTTTAAAGACAAAGCAAGATTTGCTGCAATGCAGACTTACACCAGTGTTAATTCTGCAGGATATTTTAGAGAAGTTGGTGTCGATTTTCACTCTTACTTAATATACTGGGTATTATTTGAATGTGCTGTCAAGAGCCTGCATTGCTCTTGTGATTAAAAAGAAAGAAACCAAAATTAGTTTGTTTTGAACAAACACTTGTCCACCACCCTTCGCTTTGAACGAAACAGGCAGTCTAAGGTGTGGTTTCATTAGTCTTCCCAGCACTCAATTTTCCTAAGTCCACTGAAACTGTGTGACCCAGTTAACACAAGGAACAAACAGAAGTAAAGGAAAGATGGAGAGCTATAAAACCTGTGGTAAATGTTTAACATGCCACACACAGAGGTCCAGCCATATTTCATTAGCAGTTGTTTGGCCCTGGAGTTTCCAGGAAGAAATTGACCTCCACCTCCTCTCTGCCTTTGTCCCAGTGCCCCCTCAGCAAGAGGCCTTGTAAGGCATCGATGTCATAAACAGAGAAAGGGACAGAGTCATAATTATATTAGCTACCATTACTAAATGCCTTTTTTGTGTGCAGAGTTTTCGCTCAATACTTTATGTAGTTTATCTTCGTCATTAAAATAACTGAGCAGGTGATGATATCTCTGTTTTGCAGACTGGGCAGTGCAGAGCCGCTCTAGGGTTTCAGCCATGTCCTCAGGGCACCAGGCTCCTTTCCATTCCCACTCCGCCCTACTTAGTGGTAGGAACTGCTCCCCCAACTGGCATCTTTGTTCAAGAAGGGAGAAGGAGCAGTACCAGTAAACTTCCACTCACTTCGTCTTGGCCAGAACTAGTTGCTGGTATGTCACTCAGGCTTCGTGTCCGTTACAGACAACGGAGCCCACTCCAGCTGAATTAAACAGCAAGGCCGTACAGATAGTTCCTGAGTCATTGGGAGGGCTGCACAGACTCTAGCCGAACTCAGAAAGTCACCACAGAATTGGGCCATCGAGGCGGCTGCTGCCTCTTCCACAATCAGCAAGTTGCTGAATTAAGAGGCCACCTTCTCCAACAGGAAGCCAGTGCCGCAGGCGTCAGCTCCGAGTCATGACACATCTGCCACCAGGATGCAAGTCAGTCAGAAGACCCCCTCCTCCCTACAGCGTTAGCTCCCTGATTAGGCCAATTCTGCTAAGACCTGTGCCAGCCAAAGAGATGCCTTGAGTTCTCTCACTCCCCCCTGAACTCTAACTCCCAAACAAAGCCTCATGGTCCTTTCTCCATGTGACTCAGTTCCAACTCAAGGATAAATGATCAATAAAACTTAAATCATGTGTGGAGCGCCAGATGCAATGGTAGCTGGGGACTCTGCAAGTTGAGTATTTTAGCTTTCCGATCTCTATAACAGAGGCAGGCAAGAAAAAAAGGTGTCGGAACAGAGGTTGAATATGCCAGACCACCATATCAGCCACAATTATTCTGGAAAGTTGGGAAAGATTGTGTATGATTGGTCAGCCTGCCCTCCCCCCATCCTTGGGTGTCCTGTCCACATATATCATCTCATTTAATCCTCACCTCAACCTTTCAATGAAGTATTGCTCTCCCCATTTTATAATAAGGAAACTGAGGCTCATAGAGTTTAAATAAAAATGTCCAAGAAGGTAGCAGAATCAAGATTTAAAACAAAGCCCATGTTCTACTATTCTCATGTGGCAGAATTTATGTTTGCTTTGCTGAAACGAAACAGCCACAATAGTGGGATTCTTCTTATTCTCAATTCCCTTGCTCCTGACTATGATTCACTGCCTCCAAAGAGCTGAATAGGCCTGGCACTCTCTCATCTCCTAACCTTTGCTCCAGGAATTTTCTTAATTTCTTGAGGTGCTTAATACTGTGGACCACCTGGGAAGCCAGATGACATGTGTCTGAACAGTCTGGGGTGAGAAAGGAGAAAACACGTATCCATTAGCTCGCATCCTCCATTGGCCAAAGAATAACTCCATGAGGCATGTTTGTCCTTTTCCCCTATATCTGACCACTCAAATCCTAGCCATCCTTGAAGGTCCAGATTGAACGACCTCTCTCCAAAAACTTCTCCAATCTCCCCGCCAAAATGCAGCCCTAGTTTCTCAGACACTCCCATGGATTGGCTTTGTATCTGCCTTCAAACATTTCCCACAACCAATTTATATACTCACTCCTCCCATATTATAACTTCCTCGAAGACAAGAATCATGACATTTATCTCTCTCGTCCCTTAAATCTTCTGACACAGTGTATGAGTACGGTAAGGGTTCACTAGATGAATAATCCATAAATGAATAAATTTCCCGAAAAAAAAAAGGTACCCTCTTTAAAATATTGGATAATCTGCATCCAGTTAATTACAAATCAATTATTCTGGTTTCCTAGTGTTCTGAATTAGTGAGACTTTCCTCCATCACCACTGTCCATCTAATTTCTCCTGTATTTAGTAAGTCCTCACCAGTTAGTGTACACAGAATATTTTCTATATGTTAATTTGCTTTGTGGCTTTTAACAGTTTTAAAAATGAACTAAAAAAGAGCGAGAGCAGGATTTGGAGTTGAAAGGAGTTGATTTTCTCTTTGGAACAACCATAATAAGATAATTTTTACGCTAGTTCAGGCATTTGCCATAAGTAACAATTCATCAGGCCAAGAAGAATGGAACAAATCATGAAAGTAAAAGCATCAAGGCGTCTCCATGCTCTCCACTTAATCCATTCAATTTCCTGCTGAAGTAGAATTTCTTCCATTACTGTCAGGCCTTCAAGGTCAGCATACAGCAGCCGTCTCCATAGTTCCTTCTGGAAACTTTCTGCTTTAGAATCCCGAAAGAGTGGCCAGCAGTCACCAAGGCAGGTTCTCTCCCACTGTGCGATTAATAAAACCGGTAGGCCGGCAGCTTCCTCCTGGTTGCCATAGAAATGACCAGGGCCGCTGGCCCTCTGAAAACATAAGAGAACAGCAAGTGCGAGACCACGCATTCCATCCTGCCCTACAGATTCAACCAGCTGTCAAGCCGGAGTGAAGGATCGGGCGAGGTCTGCCGAGTGGAGAAGCGAGCCTCGCGGTGGAACTCGGACACGTAAGTAACTTCTCTGTTCTTTTTTGAAAAGCGTTGTCAGTTTTTCATAACCTCAGAATCTCTGCTGCATGGCAGGAGGAGTCTGCGACGGTTTGAAGAGACACTGTGGGCGGCATCTCCTTATAGTATTTGCATTTCTTGAACCAAATGTACACTTATGGGTGGCCTTCACCACGGAACACAGCTTAGGCTTCCGGGCACATGAATTGCTATTTACTGAGATTCTGCCTTTAAAGGAAATGTTTTCAGTACATTAAGCCAAGAATGAAATGACTTTCCCACTAATCCCTAAATAGATAAGCTCACTTAGGCTAACATTATATAACAGGTATCTCAGTAAAACCTGGGCTTCTTGTTTCTATTTTTAAAATCTGGCTTTATTTTCCTTTTCCTGTTGGCCTTCCACGCTAAATTCAATTAAATAAAAGAGATATGTGTCATATCTCTTCTCTTTCTTGTGATCACAAACAAAACTAGGAACTCTCAAAACATCAGCGAATATTGTTTCTTTGCTCTGTTTTCATCTAATAGTATTACATTTACTGCTTATTTATACACAACTCATTAGAACACATAGGTAGATAAGAAACTAAGTTTAGATCATCATTAACATTGGAATTGGTTAGTTAACTTTTTAAAAAATTGACTCCTTTTATTCAAAAGTGAAAAAAAAATGATACTTTAATAAAAGGCAAAATGATGTTTTAGCAAAATTCGGTAGTCCTTAACAGTCCTGCATGTATTTCATTGTTTAATAACCATGTTTTTGAATAGTATTTTAGCAATAAGTATGTTGGTATATATTGAGGAAAGGAAATATTTCAAAAGAATTGTGCATAATATTTATAAAACTCTGTCCTAAAAATCTGCCAAAAATATCAGCCCTCATTTGTTTGAGGTTTTTTTTTGTTTTTGTTTTTAAATGAAAAGAGTGATCTTTGGGAAGGATTTTACTTTTATTTTTAGACCAAATAATGCAATATGTTTAAAAGGAAAAAACATTTCTCTTTAAATTTATTTGACAGAAATTTGGCATTTTCTGAAAATGAGTTCAATAAAGTATTTATGGAAATGAACACTTTTCAATGGCTGACTTGGATTGCCCGATTTTCTTTTCCACACCAATATTTTCATTGTTTAAAGCTGGTATACCACCAATTTTTAAAATTCCAGTGTCCAGTGGCTTGTGTCTCTGTGTCAGTGAGGAGAACAGACAGACCACATAGGTCCATGGCTGTGTGATCAAGGGGGCATCTGTGTCAAGCTAGGGGTTTGAACCCCAGTTATCTAATTAGCTGAGCATATACCAAGGGAAAGCCTTGAGGGGTGTGCAGTCATTGGTTAATTAACCCTCGCAAGGACCTGGATCAAGTAGAAAGGGGCAGTGGCGACATATTTCAGTTACAACTTCCCGTTGAGTCACTCTTTGTCCCATACTCCACGCCTATGTCAGCAGAAGTGGCACTCAACTAATGCCCTTATTTTTAAATCTAACTTGTAAACATTTCCTTTTTAAAAAAGTGTTTCTGAAATGTGTGTGTATAATAGAACTCACTTGATTCCTTTTGTTTTCTATTCGTCTGGCATGAGGTTATCTATACACTCTTTAGTTTCAGGCCAGAGTCATGACAATAGATTGTCATGGAATGTCACTTGAGTAGGAACGTGACCCTGGGGTGGGAATTTTCACTATGACTGTAATTTTCACCATGACTCCCTAAAGTATATTTGGCTGTCTGTGTTCAAATCTTAGCTGTTTACTACTGGTTCTGTGACCTTGAGCAAGTTACATAACCTCTCTGCGTTGCCATTTTTTGGTATGACAATGGAACCCTAATATCTACATCTAGGATTATTGGAAGGATTAAATAATATAAACCATGTACAGTACCTTGAACAGTACCTGGCACAAAAGAAGCACTCATTAAATGTTATTAATAAAAAATATGTATATAGGCATACATCATTTTATTGTGCCTCGTTTTATTATGCTTCACAGATGTTGTGTTTTTTACAGATTGAAGGCAATATTCTCCACCAGCAAAAAGATTACGACTCGCAATACTCATTTTATTGTGGTGGTCTGGATAGCTCAGAGATATTGCAGGTTTGATTCCAGACCACCGCATAAAGCAAGTCATAATCTTTTTGCTGGTGGACAATCTTGCCTTCAATTTGTAAAAAAAATGCAACATCTGTGAAGCACAGTAAAACGAAGTGCAATAAAACATGAGATATACCTATACGTCCTACTTTCAGTCAATTTTCAACACACATGTATCTCTCACATTTCTTCTGTAAAAGTACATTGCCCCTTATCAATGAGCATTTTCTATATTTATCTAGTGTAGCCTTGGGAACGCAGGGCTGAGGGACAGTAAATTCTGATGTGGTAAAATGTTGACCAATGACATGTCTTCTCTACCTAGCAGTCTGAACTCTCTTGGGAATCAAGGGTTGTATATTTTGACAAGTTAAGTTTAAGTTATCTGTTAGACATTCAGGTAGGGCTTTCAAGAGAAATGCTGGATATAAGAGCATGAAGCTCAGGGAAGAATTTGGGAGCTGGTTAATCATCAGCAGAGAGGTAACATTTAAATCCACGGGTTAGCATGCAATCACCAAGGGAGTGGATATACATAGAGAAGAGAGCCAGGCACTGAGCCAGGAACATGCAACAATGAATGAGGAGCAAAGAAGACCCAGCCAAAGAAACTAGAGAAGCACTCATTGAGGTAGAAGAAAACTAGGAGAATGTGGTGTTGCGGAAGAACAGAAAGTCCTTTGCTCAGGGAGGAGGGAATGGGCAACCATGTCAAATGCTGGTGAGAACTCAAGTGAAATGAGACCAGGAAATTGGCCATTGGATTTGGCACATTGCTGGTTGTGGGTCTCTGGGAACCTGAAGAGAATAGCTCCAATGAAGTGATGGGAAGAACATCCTGATTGGAGTGGCTTAAAAATCCAACACAAATAAGCACTGCGTTCTCTGTTTGATTGCAGATTTACATACAAAAGCTTGTTTTTAATTTCTTTTATGGTGGACTAATGTGCCCTATAAAAAAACAGGTTTGAGGCAGGCAGAAACTGTCATCCATTTCCCTCGCTTACTAAAGTTTTGTGAAGGAGGTGGGTTTTGAATACCATTTAAGAGATGGAGGTGGTTGCTTAGAAGATGAGAAACAGAAAACAGTCCCAGATACAGGGGGCAACATAAGCAGTATGAGGAAGGTGTCACACACACAACAGAAGACAACACACACACACACACACACACACACACACACACACACAACCCTTGGGACTTGTTCCCACAATATTCCCTGCTGCCTCTCCTTTCCAGTTTTGATCCATTTCCCATAAAAGGATCACTTCCCATTTGCGTCTCCAAAATGCCTGGTCTTCAAAGTCACTGAGGAAGCCAGAATCTTCTCTGTGGCCGGGAGATTGAAGGAATTCATTTGGAGTTATGCGTACACACCATTTCGTGGGTACTCAGTTTAGCCCAAATTGTGATGCCCAGATTATTCACTGGAGTTCTGCTGTTGTCACAAAAATAATCTTCAAGGAGGCATCAATGAGATCAGGAGGCATTCTTTTAAATAAACTCTTATTTTTAGAATAGTTTTAGATTTAGCACATACAGAAAAATTGTGTAGACAGCACAGAGACTTCTCATATACTGCATATCCAATTAATAACATCTTATATTCATATGGTACCTTTGTCACAATTAATGAACCAATATTAATACATTATTATTATTATTATTAATTAAAGTCCATAGTTTATTCAGATTTCCTTAGATTTTATCTAATATCCTGTTTTTGGTTGTTGTTCCAGGATCTCACACTACCTTTAGTTGTCCCTCTCAGGGGGCATTTAAAAATCTTTCAAGAAAGCAATAAGGTTTAAATTACCTTTGGTTCTAATATTTGTAACTAAAACCACTAAAGGAAAATTTAATTTTTACTTTTCTGAAATCTAATCATTGGAATAGTTGAATACAGATGAAAGGAAAAAGCTGAAGTCTCACATCTTGAGGAAATAGTTCAAGGTACTTTACGGGAGTGTAATAATGTGCAACTTGTAAGTGGAAGATCTGAATCCCTTTTTATTGTTCTGGAAGCAAGTAATTAAAATATTAAAGGTCTGCCAGCTTTTTTTTGTTTCCCATCTCCTAGCAAACGGATTACTCTGACTCATTTTCCTTGGCAACCAATCCCACCCTCATATAATAGTGGCCTAGTAATTTGAGCACCTCTCTTCAAGTTAGTTTTATGAAACTGGACACTTAAATGTTAGCTTGTGAGGAAGTTTGCAGCAGGGGCTATTATAAAGCCCTCGACCAAGAGCAATTTGGGCAGTGGCTTCTGATGCTCACAAATATTTGTGACATTAATATATGCTAAGTCTGCTCATGCTTCCCTTAGGCCTTGGGAGGCTGGGTGGAGTGAGGTGGAAAAACACTAATGGGCTCTGACTTGTGGCTCATGGTCCCCAATCTAGACGAGTGTGTTTCACCTGTGTCCCCATCACATTTACTGGAAAGTTCCAAGTCAACCACGAACCTAGACTTGGCTCGTTGGTTAAGTCACAGGAGGTTGGGGATGCCTCATGGGACTTTTGCCAGATGTCATTCATTCAGTGGCTTTCCAGGAGACCCACAGGCAAGACACAGGACACTGAGCTCAAAGTTCACACCCTCTCACACATGCACAAAAATCTTATGATGCTTTCTCTGTCATGGCTTAGGCCATACGCTGAAAATCCAACAGAAGAAGATGAGTTTTGCTTGCTGATTTGATAACATGACACACTCCACACGTCTAGGAGGGAACAGGTGAAAGAGGAGGTAAAAATAAAGATGCAATAGTATGCACCTTTGACTTAGCTAATGTAAAGACTTGTTCAGATAATGTAGAGATTTCTGGAGTGCCTCTCAGAAGGCACTGAGCTAGGGTCTGGGAAAACCACGGTTGACAAGAAGACAAGGGCTTTGTCACACTAAACCCTGACTTACACAGCACGCCAACAGGAAGGGGTCCAGCACCCAATAAGCAAATCAGTGGGTGAAATCAACACCCAGTTGAGCTCAATGCTTACAAAACACAAAATGTCTGCTTTTTAGACAGACATTCTTAATCATCTTAGTCTAGAAGCATCTGAGCACCTTAGTCCATTTCTATTATTAATCTCAAAGCAGTAAATCAGTTGATACTTGAAGAGAGCCTGGCTTCACCAACCAGTGGGCACGAATAAGGCTAAATTAACCCTAATATACTAGCTTGCATGTTGCCGGTTTGTGCTCCCACCACCTGATATAGGTCCTGTCTCCTTCCCACCACTGTCTACACAGTAGAGTCTCCTCCAATTATTTCTTAGCGTCCCCAGGAGTGTCTTACCTGAGCTCAAAAATGGTCCTTTAGCCTGCTCCTGTCCTCGACCACCATGGGATGTTGACTGTCCCTTGCCTCTGCCATGGGTCTCCCCACTGATTCACTGTCGGGAGAGACGCGTCCCCAGTCAGTCCTCCGGAAAGGGCCAGACAGTGATGTCTGCCCCTCATGCCTCACTGTGCCGCACCTGGGCTGCATTCAGTGCAGAAGTGGGGAGAATGCCTGTGTCCCACACGTAGGGTGACACTTTGTCACCTGGGCAGGGGCCGCCTGTGCCTCACATCTCAGATTTCTTGAGGGCAGTTCACACAGCCTCTGCCTGCCGTTCCACTGGACTCAGCCCAAGGCATTAATTAGTCCGGGCTGAGAAGAGACAAGTGCCATCCTATCCCTCCACTCATCCCTGCCCCAGGCCCTCACACGTCATCTTCACCCTTCCTTCTTTTTTCTTCCACAGTTCCACGTATGCAGATAACCACCCGGATATAGTCATTCCCTGAACTCAGGAGACGTGTCCAGATGTATGTGTTGAGGCTGGGCTGTGTCTAATAGCGGGTGACACTCTGTGACAGCTTTGAGTGGTACTTCAGGAGAGTAGTAAAGGAGCTCAGGACAGTTACCCCAAGAACTTATGATCCAGTCTATGAGAGTAATAAGACACATGAAACAATTCGCGAATACCGTGGGGCTGTGGATAAAGACAGGCTAGTGTGGTTCGTCCAAAAGGTGGTTTGAGGTAGGTGGTTTAGTTTCCTCATAATCTCTGTATTCACTTCCTATTACTACTGTAACTCATTTCCATAAGGTAGGGGGCTTAAAACAACACACATTTATTCTCTTACATTTCTGCAGCTCAGAAGTCCAAAATCAGTCTGACTGGGCTAAAGAGGAGGTGTTGGCAGGACTGGTTCCTTCTGGAGACTCCAGGGGAGAATCTGTTCTTGCCTCTTCCAGCTTCCAGAGGCTGCTCCCATTCCTCGGCTCATGGCCACATCCCTCCCATCTCTGCTTCTGTTGTCACATTGCCTTTTTCTTCTTTCCTGTGTCCCTCTTAGGACCTTGTGATCACATTGGCACACTCCAATAATCCAGGGTAATCTCCCCATCTCAAGATCTTTAACTTAATCATACCTGTCAAGTCCCTCTTGCGCTGTAAGGTTTACCATTCATAGGTCCTAGGAATTAGGGTGTGGGCGTTTTTAGGGGCCGTTATTCAGCCCACCACCATATCCAACACGCAGAGTAGGAGACCAGAAAGAAGGTGTTTTAATCATATCCCGTACTCCTGCTGTGCCTTTCAACATTTCACATACATTTAAATTAGTAAAAATGGGAATTGGACAATTGTTTCCACCTCTAAGACTTGCTCACTAGTAATTTTAATGCCTCTCATTCTCCAAAATTTACAAGAGAACATTTATAAATCAGATTTGTTTGTTACAGGAAAAATGATGCAGAGAGGCCTTTCGTTTTATTCTAAGCCTTTTCACCATTCATATTTTCAATGCATGCTGTGTATTAAATGAACCAGTTAATTTAGATTTCTTTGGGGTAGATTTGAGGTGCCCTGACAGAGCATACTAATACAGAAGGTGCCAAAAAAAAGGTATACACATTTTAAGAAAGGAAAAAACTATTAAAATTGTAATACTCAATATGTACCGATAACAAAAAATGAATACAAGTCACGTTTAACTTCTGCAGTTACAAGAGGTGCTCAAAGTGGTTCCCGTTAGCGTCCAGACACTTTGTTTTGTGTGGGTTTTATTAAAAAATAATAAATTGTTCTTGTTGCAAGCCACCACACTTTTAAAAAATTTTTTCCTGGGGAATATTGGGGAACCGTGTGTCTCTCCAGGGCCTGTCAGCTCCAAGTCAAGTCGCCATCCCCCAATCTAGCTGTGGAGGGTGCAGCCCAGCTCCAAGTCCAGTCGCTGCCCTCAGTCTTAGTTGCAAGATCATAGCCCACCATCCTATGTGGGAATTGAACTGGCAACCCCGCTGTCAAGAGCCCACACTCCAACTAACTGAGACGTCCAGCCGCCCCAGACACTTCTGATTATGACAGACCACTGCTTGAGCCACACTGACCAAAGGGTCCACTTGTATACATTTTTTTGGCACCCTCTGTCTATTCCTGTTATCACTGTAATTCTGACATAACAAAATATCATTGTTTGTGAGTAGTACTATAATACTATGTGTACACTTACTTATGAGTGATAGTAATCGTAGTTGTGAATAGATTATATATGTTACCTGCTTTAGTCTTATTATAATCTTGCATGGTAGGTGTTGTTATCCCCATGCCACATGGAGAGAAATAACACAGAAAGGCTCTCTGACTGGCTCAACAATGTATGTACCTGAGTCGAACTCGAACAATCACCGAAATACTTTCAATTGTGTCCTTTAAGACCCGAATTGCATGCTTGAGGCTAATTTTGCCTGGCGACGTGGACTTTTCTTCCTCTTTTTCCAGGTGAGAAAATATGTCAGATGGGAGCAATAGTTTAGATCCTGCTGTAGAAATCAAACGCGATACTGATCACGTCAGAATCACAGCGAACTCGGTTTCCTGCTTCTCACAGGGAGCTGTGTGACTGACCCTCAATGAAAGGAAAGTGGTCTCCACCATCAGAGAGTCCACAAAGCGGTGACATCAGAATCAGATGCTTGTAAGGGCCTGTGAACGTTCAGCGGCTGTACCAGGGGTGGGGGATGTTGTGGAATGTAGAGAAGAAAGAAAAGACAACACTTATCCCAGTAAGAAAACACGAGGGAGAGACCCATGTTAACTGAACTCTGCACATTATAAGCTTTGAAATATTAACAACAAGGATGTCATTCCTCTTTTAAATATCATCTTACATCGTGTTTATCTCTCACCTCCTGTAGTGCATTTGTGGGTCAGAGCCAAAGAAAAGAAAAATGCTAAAAATCCCTTTTCTCAAAGAGTTTCTCAAGGCTCTATCCCAAAAACTTTCATTCATAGTGTCTCCGTGAGCATCTCATCCACATAACGTAGAGGAGCCAACGTTTCCTTCTTAGCCTGGATGGGAAGGCAAAGACCAGTGGGAACCCGGCCTGAGAACAGGTGACCAGTCCCTTCTGAGGTCCTACAGAGGTGTCTCCACCCCACACTTCTTCCATGCTTCCTATTTAATTCTCTGTGCCCCTCTAACAAGGGACACGTTAGGGATAAAGTTTAAATAAGTGTAAATACCGTTGAGCAAGGATGTGATTATTTACATTTGTTTTAAGGCTTAACCAAGTGGTATGAGACCCTACACAAAAGTGGGCTTTTAGCACCAGGTGTCCGGAAAGAGAAGATGAGGGGAAGATGAAAGAATTAAGATCAAAGCACAGCAAGGGGAGCCTGGGGATGGGAAAGACACTGTACTGACTTCAGTATCTTGACCACAGCTTGTCTCATTAGCAGCAGGTCTTGTCGCCAGTGTAACGACACCACCAAGAAGCTCTTCACTCTGAGAAAATGAACCCTGCCCTTCTCGTGGCTGTCAGGGGCAGAGTGGATGTCTCCCGGAGTGGAGTCCCAGGCAAGCATGTTGGATGCTAAGAATGAAACAACGAATGCTTCCCAGGGCTGCCCGTTTGGCGTCTCCTGCCTCCCACATCACCCATTCCTTCCGAGGGATTCAGGCAGGTGTCTGGGCCACATGCCGTGTCCTCATCCCTACTTCCTAAATCCTACTCTCTTAGTCCTCTCCACCCCCTCAAGGATTTCACATATGGAAATAGATTTATCTGGAAAGCCTGGAGTTAGGAGTCAGCAAACAGAGAGAGGTAAACCTTCAAAAAAAAAAAAAAAATACAAAAGATGTTCTCTTAGAACTCATTGTCCTCTCATCTCTACTTCCCCATTTCAGTCTCTAAACGACCTTCCTGAAGCACAAATCTAATGAGGTCTCCCCTGCTTCAGCACCTCTTTTTTGCCTCTTTCAGGAGCCTCCAAAGGGGGTGTTTACATCAAAGGGAGTTCACAAGGCAAGCCAATGGGGTAGAACTGAAATTACTCAAACTTTCATATTTACTTTACACCTCAAATTTTAAAAATTCTACTGTTTGTGTTGTGTTTACAATGTAAATAATATGTATGCTTCATATTTATAATACCTTTACAAATAAAAAATCACACCTATTGGGGAGGGTTATTTTAAGTTTTAATTGATGGGGTGAAGATCAGAAGAGTTTGGAGATGAAACCCTTTGCTCGGTCGGCAAGGTCCCCTGTGACCCTGCCTTGCCTACGTTCCCCGCCTCATGGGCCCCCGAGACACCCCAAGTATTCTAGTTTCTCTGAGGTTTTGGTCAAGTGACCCTCTGTCTGCAGTGCCCCCGCTGTCCTCACCCCAACCCCTTCTCTGCCTAACCCAAACAGCACCCCTTGTGGGAGTCCTCCCCGTTTCTTCCTGCCCAATGTGTAATCTGTATCTTTAATAAGTATTCACCAATCACATTGTCTTATAATTAGTTGCTCAGTGGTTTGCCCCCAGAGTACAGGGGAAGCTCCTTGGGCAAATATCACGTTCCTTGAGGGCAGAGATGTCTACTTCCTTTTTGATTTCCCACTGCTTAAGGCCATTTCCTGGCACCATACAAGTGTTCTCTGAAAATGTTTGTTTCTCACTTTCTGTTGAAAAAAGAGAATGTCAAAAATCATACATTGCCAAGGAATATTAACACCTGCTGTATCAGTCAGGTCAGGCTAACTGCTATGACAAACTTCAAAATATCAGTGGCTTAGGAAAGTCGAGTTCAATGCCTCCCTTACGTTACAGCCTAACACCATGTAAGGTGTGTGTGTGGGGGAGATAAGAAAAGGGAGGGGTGTGCTCTGTTCCTCACAGTCATTTAGGGACTTAAGTTTTTGTCTCAGGCCCTTGGGTTCTCCAGAGGATTTCCTGCCCATATTTTATTGGCTGGAACTCAGCCACATGGTACCACCTCCCTGTAAGAAGCTGGGAAATGAAGTCCAGCACCGTACCAAGGGAGGAGAGGAGAACATGGGTACCCACCGGCAGGCACTAGAAGTTTCTGACATATCTAGGTTGTAAGACACAATGAATGGCATTCTGCAACCATGGCCAAAGCTCGGAGGTGGTGGTGGGGGAGAGGAGGTCGCGGGTGGTTGTCAATCCACCGAAAGTTTTCAGGCAAGACGCTGAAACCTGTGCATGATTATTCAATCTTTGAGCCTTTAAATCCCCAAACATGTTTAAAAACCTGAGCTACTATTCCGAATATGTGCAAATATTATTTTTGTATTGCAGCTGAAGAAATCTTGATAGCAATTAAAACTAGCAACCAGCTGCCTGGAAGCAAAGGTGTTTGCATCGAGCAGATATAGACATCGGTTACTTCAAAACAAATTCCACACAGATTCCTCTCAATCTAGGATTACACCCAACATTTACATAATGTTTATACTTGGCTCCAAAAGGAATGTTTCAAACTGAACTAGTTCTGTTCATAAGAAGATATTATTAGTAAGGAGATACTGTGTCAGTGGGAGCACAGCATTTGGACCATTTGCCCCAAACAGATTTGAAATGTCATAAATAACGATATGTTGAACTCCACAGTCTTAACACAAAAGACAAGATTTTAGCTGTGAAACAATATAGTGACATTCTCCAAATCCTTACAGCAATTAAAAATCAAAAGCAACTTGAAATTTGAATTCAGAAATGAGGTTAACTTGAAATTAGAAGTGGTTTTTATTTTAAAAGGAGATCGGCAGTTAGGGAAAAGGCTCACGTGAGAAAACTGTGGAAATTAGAGAAGACCAGAAGCTGACGAGATGCTCTGTCAGGAGGCAGATGATCTGACCTGTCAATTTGAGCTGCAGCACTGCAAAGAAAGGCAGAAGAAAAACCAGTGTCTGAGCCCCCCAAACACCCACTTTGAAGCCAGGACTTAGGGGGCGAGGCCAGGCTGTCTCTCTCAAATGCAACCCCCAAAGTGTGTTCCTGCAAAAATCCTTGTAGATTTGGCAGAGGTGAAAATGAGAATTCCAGTGCAATAGGCCATTTGGAATCTTGGGTGTATCCCACAAAGGGAGGCACATACTCACCCTCCAGGAGTGTATCTTATCAAGCGGGTGCCCAATGTCTGCTAACACTGAGAGCAGTAAGAAGGCCTGGCTCCCCCGTGGGTCTAATAGGCTGCCGTCATTATGACTACCTACCTTGCCTTTTTCTGCTAAAGCTCTCTGATTTCCTTTACTAGAAACAACCCATTGTTTCCAGTGTAGCTGATGCTACTCATTGGCTCCAGGGCTGAGCATGTGACTGAGCCCAGTGAATATTTGTCCAGTACTACAGGGAAACAGACATTTTTCTCTGGGGGTGACTCAGCTTGTAGAAGGGAAACCTGATCTACTGGTGACCATTTGGTCTCCAGAAAGGGTGATTTGAGAATGAAGCCAATACAGAGGAAACCAGAGACAAGAAATGGACAGTCCTAACAACCTATTTTTGAGCACCTGGATCAAGCCATACCTGACATCCTACCGTGGTTTTTGAAAAATTATGTGACCGAAGTTTGTTTGTTTTTTTACTCAAGACAGCCTGAATTGGATTTCCATCACAAGCAGTTAAAGGAGTCTTATTACACTGACATTTGATAAACTATGGTTTTATTTTTTTCCATTCAGTCAATAAACATTTGTTGAGTCCTTGCTGTGTGCAAGGCACTGTGCTGGCAATTGAGAATATAAAGCCAGTTAAAGCTCCCTAAAGGGGTTATACCCCAGTGGAAGAGACACTTGAACCAATAATCACCACAATAACAATTTGTAGGGGGTGTTAAGTCTGCACCTAACTTTACCTAGGAGTGGAAGATGTCATGATAAGCTTCATGGAAAGATAATATCTGAGTGAGGGAATATCTCTTGAGTGAGAAAAAGAAAAGGAAAATTACCTATGTAACATGGGGTGTCTAGAATTTGAAAACTCCAAGAGAGGTAGTCAGGCTATGGAGATGACAGGGGTGGCAGTGGGAGAGGGGAATTGATGGGTCTTGTCGAGCTGGAACCCTCTGGCTCACTCTGACATGTCATTTTCTCAGTGTGCCAGCTTGTGGTGTGCTCCATCCTTGAGACTTTCCTTCTGTATCCTAAATAAGCCCCTTCATACTCAGGCAAGGACATAGCAAGGGGCAGAGGCAGCGTAATGTATTTGTGCCCGTTCTGCTTATGCCATGATGGAATCTGCTCCCTCATGGATAAACACATAGTGAAACTATGGTGTCACAACCCATGCTCAATAAACCTACAGAAAGAAATTTGTGGTAATACTGAAGGAGAAAACTGTCCAATGGGCATGTCTGTGGTCACCCCATAAACTGGTTCCCAAGGATATCTGTCCCTCTCTGTACGCCTTCATGAGGTTCCTGCATCTGGCCTCCTGGCCCGCCCTTTGGGCTCCCTGGTGTCCAGAAGGCAGAGGCCACCCTGAGGTCCAGCCAGGGCCTTGGCTGTTGGGAATTTGCTCACAAACCCCTTTGGGGACTTCCAGCCCCACTCCTTCCTGCAAATGAACGTCCTTTCTTTTTTCTACCTCCTTTTTTCTTGCGTGCAGGTATCTGTGCCTGAAAGAATGCAATGGACCTGTTCTCACCAGGTGCCAGGCTGGTCTGTAGAGCCTCTTCCCTCCCCTCCCCCATAGGGCTGGGACCGAGCAGGCCCGTGGCACTGACAGCAGCAATAGTTCTGGGGTGATAGTGGGATGATAGCATTACCGGAACATGAAGTCCTAGAAACCTCCAGTGGAATCTGGGACAGCTGACCGTCTAAAATTATCTTAATTAATAAATTATTCATTGTTCCTTACTAAATGGGCTAGTCACCACCACATTGTAACGCTATTAAAACTGTTAAGCTTCTCGTTGAGGGAGAATTCTGGTTCTATGCATTTTTACAACACGAACCAATGAACAACTCCTTTAAGAGAGTCCTGTGCCCACTTTAAAATAAATACAAAACACTATGAGGCACCTTATTTGGTTCCAAAAATGGACTTTGATCTACCCCTCTGCTGTGTTCCTATAGCCAAACGCACGTTTGGTAGAGCCTTTCTCAATTCAGTCTTATTTGTCTTCTTTTGCGCGTAAGCCCTTAGAGAACAGGGCCTGGGGCTTGTTCATCTTCATTTCTTCTGCTTGGTGTTTGGCACAAAGCCCATGCGGAGCCCACTTGACTCCTGCCTTTGCCTCCCTCCCCGTCTCCACTACTGCAGGCTTTGTTGCTCACATGCAGGCCTGGCCCACCTTGGGCTCTGCAAGCAGAATCAAGCCCATTAGAACATAAGCTCCAGAAGCTCTTAGTCTTATTCTGGGCTGTATCCCCAGGGCCAGCAAAGGGCCTGCCACCTAGTAAACTTCCAATAAGCCTTTGGTGAATGAATGAAGGACGTTTCAATGCAGTGCACCTTCCCTTCAAGTTTACTTGAATTATGTTTAATTCTCTGCACTCCCACCGCCTGCTGACGACGGCCTGTCTGTGCACCTGACCTGGCATTTTCAGCATGGTCCCCTTTGGATTTCTCACTGCCTGGCCTTGCTACCTGTGGCCTCATCTTGCTCCCTAAATGTTGTATGTCTGCCTAGCCTCTTTCCTGCTATTAGTGTCCTCTTATTAATTCCCCAGACTGACCCCTCCGCATACCCCTCCCCGGCCCTTCCTTCAGGGTCCCAGACCTCAGCTCTGGACTGTCCTAAACAGGAGTTTCACTCCAAGTTTCTCACCATACCCCCCGGGCTCCATAAATACAGATGAACTGAATTGTATTATTTGGTCTCTCTCTCTTCAGTCATCAGCTAACACAGGGGAAATTTAATTATTTTTGCGAAACTAAAATCTGGTGCCCTGTTTCATAATATGTATCTTCTTCCAATTCCATCCTAAGAGGAGACTGCACCCCCAATGTATGCCAGGAACAGTAGTGCGTTTTCCTCCCAAACTGGACATTGGTGTTGCTCTTAGAACCACGCATGCATGCCCACCTTATTGAGGTCTTTCGGCAGTGCCTGGTTTGGGAGCCCTACAGTAAAGTATTTGATAAAATGTGTCCTGGAAAAGGAGTACATAAATGCATTAATCAAGATCGTTGTGATTAACTGGCGTGTGACTAGTCTTTTCATTTCTATTGACACAGTTAAAACGCACTCTAATCATTGTAGTTCTAGGAGGCCAGGAAAAGTATGAATGGACCTACAGACAGATTAACAAGTTGGGGGGGGGGGTCTGTTTGTCTAGTTAGACATTAAAGTTTACCATTAACTAACGGCTTCACTGGTATTCATGTTATGTTGTTTAACAGGAAGCTCTTGGGCAGCTGAATCCAATGAGGAACTGTTTCGTCTCTGGAATCCCAGGAAATCAGATATGGAGGGGCAGGAGGGAATGTGCGTGTTTATAGGGGCTGAGAGGTACTCAGTCCCCGTAACTGGATGTTTGGAGAATGTGCACACGCACGTCACCCCAAATCCCTACCCACAGAAAGGATGAGCTAGGTCTCCTCTCCGGGGTCCTTTCCTGATCTCTCTTTGGTGTGTTAGTCTCACTGTCAGCAGACATCCCAGGGACTTTTATGGCCCAGAAGAGCAGAGGTCACGGGGTTGGCTGCCGCCTCTCCCAGGACAGAGAAAAGAGCGTCCCCTACCCTTGGCTCCTAGCATTGCTCGCCTGTGGTAGAACTGTAAGACAGAAAAGTTTATGACGGGTTATTCAGGGGGCGCCTTTCCCACAAGCTGCACATTTCTAATGAGAGGCTGTGGTAACAAAGCTGCATATTTTCTTTCAGGTGAGTTCCAATGAATTGGCTCCCGGAAGGGGAACACAAGCACGCTGGCGCATGCTGGGACAAGAATGGCACCACCTTCTGGGCATAGCTTCCTTCTGATCAGCCTGCTGGGCATCTTTGCATTCCACTGCTTCACAAGAGGTCAGAAGAACAGCACACTAATTTTCACAAAGGAACACACCATTCGGAACTGCAGCTGCTCTGCAGACATCCGGGACTGTGATTACAGTCTGGCCAACCTAATGTGCAGCTGTAAAACCGTCCTGCCCTTTGCAATAGAGCGAACCAGCTACAGTGGCCATCTAACCATCTGGTTCACAGACACATCTGCACTGGGCCTCCTGCTGAACTTCACGCTGGTCCAGGACCTGAAGCTTTCTCTGTGCGGTACAAACACTCTCCCCACTGAGTACCTGGCCATTTGGGGTCTGAAGAGACTTCGCATCAACACCGAGGCCAAGCACGCCTCACCAGAGCAGAGCTTACTTGTCCACAGCGCTGGGGAGGCAGAGCCCAGAGACAAGCCCCCGGCGTCACACACAGGCTGGCAAACTTGTGCGTATGTCTCATTCTTGGACATGGCACTTTTCAACAAGGAGTCATCCCTAAAATCATTTAGCATTGAAAACGTTGCCGGCATGGCCAACAACTTTCCCTACTTTCCTTACTTTAACACCTTCCCAATACTAAGCAACAAAAGCTACGTTGTCACATTCATTTACTAACATTGTAACTGTGTCCAACCACCTGGAACTTTGGCCACCTATGGATAAGTTGAAGGAGGAATGTGAAGATAAGGCCACGAGTATGTCTCCCCACAGCTTTGCCTCTCCCCCAACCCCTCCCCCGTCACAGCAGAGCCACACATAGAAATACCCAGCCCTCTCTACTCCTCTCCGTGCCCAACCATGGGAGCTGTTTAAAAAACAAAATAAAAAGAAACCAAAAACCAACTTGGTTCAATCCAGAAATGTGCCTTGAGGGCCAGGGAGAGGCTCAGTCCTCGCTGCTATGGATGGGTCTGTGTAGTAATGTCAGACTAGCAATGGAGAAAGCAGTGTACACCAGGGGCTACTTAGTGGAGACTGGCATAGCTGATGACATCTCCAAGAAAGGTATCTTCCTTCAAAACATGCCTGCGTTATTTTCTGTGCCATGTTGTTACAGCACATGAAATACAGCACACTGATTCATCAAAGGGAGAATTGATAGATTTCAGAGGTTTCAGGACTGAGTCTCACAAGATAATTAGGTTTTCTTAGACTGATATTTTCCAAATACCTTGCTAAGAGCAGATGTGTTGAGAAAGGGGAGTTTTGTGAATGTGTTTGGGAGGAGGGAGGGAAGGGTAGAAGCTTGGAAACAGAACAGGCCTGGATAGTGTGGAAATTTAGGACCAAATGGAGGGCACTGGGGTCTCAAGGAGGGGGAAATAGAAGCGCGATTGGGGGACACAACAATAATTGCGCATACCTTAAAATTTTGCTTAGAATCAAGAGACATATTCCTCTTCTAGCCCTTCTCTTGTGTTTTCTTCTCTTTATTTGCCTCCTTCTATCTCAGCTACACAATTTCCTCTACTTCTCTCATTTTCTTCATCCCTTTCGTCTTCCTTTTCCTGCTCCAGAAATCAGAACTTAGATTAATACCATATGAAAGATGTTTAGGGGCTAGCCTGGGAATCTGATAATCACTCATAACGTGTTTCCCTGAAAATAAGACCTAGCCAAACCATCAGCTCTAATGTGTCTTTTGGAGTAAAAATTAATATAAGACCCGGTATTATGTTATATATTATATTATATTATATTATATTATATTATATTATATTATATGACCTGGTCTTATATTGTATTAAAATAAGACCCGCTCTTATATTAATTTTTGCTCCAAAAGACGGATTAGAGCTGATGGTCTGGCTAGGTCTTATTTTCAGGGAAACACAGTAACATTATTCCTATGGGTTAAATGCTCATATTACTAATAGGTAATTAACAAAAGAACTTTTAGGGCTCAGTCCATTGGGACGTTTCAGACTGGAAAGTTAAGACACTTGGTATGACATGGTTAACACAAAATGGTTTTATGTGTTGATACAAGGAACTAAAGCAACATTTTTTAAAAAGTTAAACTGATTCATCATTGCACAAAGAAAATTGTCCTCCACAGAGACCCAATGTACTATTAAAGTGGAATATAAAAAATCGATGGTAATTATGGCACAGATGTCTAAACTCAGAGTGCAAAGAAATTGAAACACTATTGCATTCCTGATCCCATAAGGACAAGAAATAGCTTTGTTATGAACTAAGAGGATGTCTGGGGGTGGATAACTTTAGATCACGTTCATCATATTTTTCTCTTAACCTTAACATGGGGTAACTAAAATAACCTGATATGTCTACATGTGCTTAATTGGTGGGGGATTTGGCCATTCAGGCTAATTGGCATGAGTCCATAATGTCTGTGTTTTAAATAGTCCACAACTAAGACCAAAGTATGAATTTTAATAGAAAAATGCAATGACCTCATTACTGACATTCTCCTTGAGAGAGGTAAGATTAAAGTGATAGAAAAAGACAAAGAAGGAAAGAAAAGGGAGGGAAAGGAAAGGCAAGAAGGACATAAGTGAAAAGATTAATAATGAATATATTTACTGTCATTAGTTACTGAAAATGTAAAAAATTGAATCTTAGTGGATTTTTACTAGTAAAGTATAAAATTGAATGACGTTAGAAATTCCGAGTATCTTAATGTACCTATCTTCCATTTGGTGGCTTTTAATAGTGTTGAAACCCTGTCACATATAATTTAAGTGATTCTTATAAGAAATAACCGTGAGTCAATGGGAATTAAGTCAATAGAAGAGAAACGTTAGTTTAGTTATAAATCAAGCTTGAGGTTGCCAGATTTTGGACTGAAAATGTGGTTCAGGTTGCACTGACAAAGGATAAATGAGGAACAGAGAAAATCCACTGCACGTATACAGGGAAGAATGGCATTTGGTGCTCAGCTGCAGAGCCAGGCAGTGGACAACAGGGAGTCGTGGAGATGGTGGCAAACTGAGAGTGCCCACTCTCCTTGAAGGGACCACAGCAGCTCAGCTTTGGCTGAGTGTGCCATGAGAGAATACATGAGAGATCCAATCCTTCAAGAGAATTAGGAATTCCAGGTTTTTATGTGAAATCTCACAACTTGCAAATGTTGGCACACTGTTCCTCTTTTGGGTTTGTTTGTTGCTTTCAGTAGCACTGTGTGGGTCAAACAAACTATGTCCATAGTCCCCATCAAGCCTGGGCCTAACTGTTTGTCACCTCTGATCAGTGGTGTGCTGGTAAAAGTTTAACTACCAGCTCTCCAAAAAATTTTTAAAAACAAGAATATATATGTATATGTTTATTATAAATTTTACTAATATAAAGGATGTGTAGCACAAAATTTACAAATGATAATAAAATATATGATAATCTTCATTATAAACTCTATGTACAGAATTCATTCTCAAAGAACTCTTTAGTTGATTTTAACCAAACTCTTTTATCCAAAGCCAAACTAGGGTGCAACTGATGAGCGAGTGTAATCTGGCTTGAATGTTGGTTATTTTCATTTACATGAGGAGTAAGAAGAAAGTTAAACAAGAAAGATGTATGTGGGAATGTCACTTGCTGGTCAATAATGTAAGCAAATTCTTTGCTGAATCAAATAATAGTTTCTAAGTACTGGAGTAATATTTCCTCGATTTGGGGGACTATTTACAATGTAAGAGCTGTAGACATGATGCATTTTTAAGTTTAATCTGCATGGGTAACATTTTCTGCATCACACTCAACAAAACAATAAAGCAAACCCTGATATGTGGCATTGTCCAGTTTCAGTGGTGTGAATATTGCCACCATCACCGATGTCAAGCTACCAAGAGAAGTCATTGAAGACAGAGTTGAGCAAAGACGCACAGAAGGACATCGTTATAGAGCATTTCAACCCTACAGATACCAAAGGCACAAGAAACCTCAGGAGCATAAATAATAGTAAAATGCAGTAGAATAATTAAGAAGTGATGAGTTCTGAGGAGTCCTTATCTTTGTTTTTATAAAATTTATTTAATGGTAAGTTTATATAACTTAATTTTTAATAATGACTATTTAACAACCAGCTTGCAAAGTTCCTGAAAATTTAATAGTCAGCTCTGATGAGCCAGTACAAAGGTGTCTCAGCACACCACTAACTGGGGTGGAAAGATGAAGGAGCTGAGTGAAGACCATGACTTCAGGGTGTGGAGAGTCACTTGCAGGATTGAAATGCCCAATCTCAATTGCCAGAGCTAGAGGTGGGAATTTTAGGAAATTTGCATTCAGCATGCAGCAGCCCCACTCTTCAACATCCAGAGTCATGATCCTGAAAACCTGAGGTGGGACATGGGGGTGGGGATTGGTTGAGGAATTTAAGGTCTTCTGGGAAAAATGAGACAGGGGTTAAATCCCTTGAGTGAACCTATTAGAGCCCCCTGAAAGTAAGGAAGAAACAAAGGAATGAAGAAAAGATATTAATAGCATTTTACACAATTTAAGTTAAAAATGGGAGTTGGGCAATCAATTTCCATTTCTCAGACTTGCTCACTAATAACTTCAGGATTTCTCTCTCTCTCTCTTCAGAATTTATAGGAGGATGTTTGTCAACCTGATATGATTTGTTACGGGGGAAAAAGCAACGTAAAAAGACCTTTCTGTTTTATGCTGAGCCTGTTCTCTTCAAATGTTTAATGTATTTTAAATTTGGCAGAGTCTCTAGTCACAACTCAGAAAGATACACAAGTGATGTATGCTCAGTCTAAACTTTAGGAAAGCAATGAGGGGAAGCTGGCTCTACAGAGCGGAGAACATACCATAAATAATGGGTATCACCAATTCAAACGACAAAGGCACAACAACACACAGACAAATAAATAAAGCAGTAAGGACAGCTCAAAAACAGACCCCAGATTTTTAAAAATTAGTATTTGTTAAGAGTAAAATCACAAATCCATGGGGAAAAGGGAAAGTTATTCAATAAATGGTGTTTGAAGCCAATAAATATATAAATAAAAAGATTAGAAGGACAAATGCTAAAATATTAACAGTGTCTGGGTATCAGAAGTGATTTCTATTTTCTTTTCCTTGATCATCTTGATTTAAAACAATTTTTTGGATAAACATAAATTCACTTTGTGATAGGGAAAATCCAATAAGATGTATTACTACATAAATGATGCTACAAAAAGTGCTTACTACTTCAAATTACAGCCTTATCTCATAACAAACATCATAATAATCAGTCAGATAATATTAAAATGAAAGTAAAAAACAACTTTAAAATATGGGTGTCATGCAGGGTCTCAGCCCCTGCTCCCAGCACAAGAACACAGGACATGGTGACACCAAAAAGGAACACCAATGGAGCCATAGATAGGGAGTCATACCACTATATTCTCACTGGTGGCTGGGTTGGAGACACAGGAAGCAGGAGCTGCAATCTTCCGTCTGCTTCTCTGCCTGCCAACCAACCAACCAACCAACCAACCAACGCCCTAGCGTAGCCATGGCAGTTATATCCGTGGCTAATGGCTAACTGGTTTTAGCTGATTGTCACCCAGCCACAGCTGATGGCCATCTGATTACAGCTGATAGCCATCTAATAACCAAGCCAGCACATTTCCACATGAGGCCAAGAGCCTAGAAACTGCTCTCTGGGACTCTATCCCCACAGTGGGAAACAAAAATAAAAATACTAACAAGCCATTAGGAAAAACAAGGAATTGCATGTTCAAAAAACATGCAATTCACATGAAATGAAACCCAAATATCCAATAATTGAATAACAGCATTACCTCTACAAGAGAAATGCAATGGAATACTAATATTTCATCCATTAGATTGGCAAAACATGTTACTTGATGTCAAGTTTTGTTATGCTTGTAGGCAAATAGATATTCTCATTTAATGTTGGTGAGAGAATAAAATGGCACAGCCACTTTGAAGCACACTTTAGGGATGTGTCTTAAAGTGCACACAAACTAGATCCAAGAGGGCTGTATAGATAAACACTGTGCCTGCGTCCTTCCGTGAACACATTAAAATTACAACTAAATAGAACAAACAACCTGGAGAACCATCTGAATTCTAGCCAACAGAAGTCCTATAACTGAAAATATAAAGAAGCCACGTTGAGACTGGCAGGAGGGGTGCACAAGCCAAACAGGCTCCAAACCTCCCTGTAGTGGTTGAGAATCAGGAGGGATATCTGGGCCATGAAGTTTCCTCCTGGAGGAGCAAGGGACCTCCTCACACCAGGGTCCCTAGCCGGAGTACTGGTGCCAGGAAGAGGAGCCCCCACAACATCTGGCTGTGAAAAACAGTGGGGATTCCAACCCTTTAGGTGGGACGGAGTCTGCAGGAAACCCAAACATCCTTTTATATGGCCTGTCCACAGACTCATTCACATGCAGGCACTCACCTTGGGCTCCAGTGGAGGAACGGTGACTCAGGGGGCCTCAGAGACATACAGGGAGCAGACTTAGGTGTGTGGTTTCAGGGGGACTGATGGACAGTTGACATTTTCTTCATGAGGGGTCCTTCTCTCAGTCAGATAGCAGACAGGCATAATTTTTCCTATGTTAAGCCCACACTCACAGGCCAAATCTGAATCTGATTGGCCTGGTGAGCTTTGCTGCTCTGCCCTGCTGACTCAGCTGGGACACTTCTCACCCAACTTGCACACAGCTGGAGGTAATTTCTCTATGAGCAGCCAGTCCCTCTCGAGTTGCAGTCTTTTTCTTGGAAAACTGTGGGAGTCCACGGACCCCAAGCTGGCAGCAACGGGACTTGGTATGGTCTGAGATTTTTGCTCCAGGCTCAGCACTAGCACCAAACGGGAGTCTATATTAACCTGGTAACCACAACTCTTCCTACTCTAGTGACTCCCTGAGACCCTGCCTCACCCAACTCGTGTACCACAAAAAGATTTATCAGTGGCTGAAACTTAAGGGAGCTGGCAGGTGCCAACAGGACTCCAGGTATCGTGGTTTCTTGCAGAGTTACCCCAAGCCTGGTACTGGTGGCAGCTCTTCTCAGTTCACATCGCGGCATCTCCCAAACACCTCCAGGGTTAGCACAGGCAGCAAACAACCACAGATCACTTTATAGCTCCTATTAGGTCGCCTCCAGCCACCTAGGGTAGCAGAAAACATCCAATTGGAACAACAAAAAGAAAAAAGAATCCAAAATTGAGAACAGTTTAAGAGACCTCTGGGACAACATCAACCGTAACAACATTTGCATCATAGAGGTACCCGAAGGAGAAGAGAGAAAGAAAGCAATGGATTGAGAATCTATTTGAAGAAATATGAGTAATGACTGAAAACTTTCCTAATCTAGCAAAGGAAATAGACATACAAGTCCAGGAAGCACAAAGAGTCCCAAACAGTATGAACCTAAAGAGACCTACACCTACACACATTATAATTAAAATGGCAAAGGTTAAAGTCAAACAGAGAATCCTAAAAGCAGCAAGAGAAAGACAACTAGTAATTTATAAGGGAGCTCCCATAAGACTGTCAGATGATTTCTCAATAGAAACTTTGCAGACCAGAAGGGACTGGCAGGAAATATTCAATGGGATGAAAAGCAAGGACCTACAACCAAGACTAATCTACTTAGCAAGGCTATCATTTAAAATCGAAGGAGAGATAAAGAGCTTCCCAGACAAGAAAAAACTAAAGGAGTTCATCACCACCAAACCAGTATTACAAGGAATGTTAGAGGGCCTCTTTAAGACGGAAAAAAAAAGATCAAAATTACGAATAACAAAATGGCAATAACTACATATCTATCAACAATTGCTTTCAATGTAAATGAATTAAATGCTCCAATCAAGACATAGGAGGACTGAGTGGATAAGAAAACAAAACCCTTACATATGCTGCCTACAAGGGAAACACTTCAGATTGAAAAACACACACAGACTGAAAGTAAAGGGATGGGAAAAGATAATTCATGAAAATAGAAATGAAAAAAACAAAACAAAACAACACAAAGCTGGGGTAACAATACTTATACCAGACAAAATAGACTTTAAAACACAGCCTATAAGAACAGACAATGAAGGACCTCGTAAACCCCTTCAGGGTATTTATCTGATCAAACCCAAAATGTTACTTCACGGGGACATGTGCATCCATATGTTCATTGCAGCATTATTTACAATGGCTAAGATGTGGAGGTAGCCTGCGTGCCCTTCGATGGATGAAGGATAAAGGGAGGTAGTACATATGCATACATAAGGTGTCAAGAGGGTGCCAAAAAATGCTCTTTCCAGGCAAAGAAGAAAACCAGATGAACTGCTGGAGGTCTTTCCCTTCACCACTTCTTCCATGCCTTCTGCTGACTGGGGTTATAATGCTACAAAGCCCACTCCTGGATGATGCCAGCACATCACGTGGAACTGTATGTGAACCAGACTTTATTTTTTTCTGCCTTAATCAATTGGTCATAGGAAACTCTTTAAGAGGCCATAGGTATGGTTTGAGGGACAGGTAGAATAAAAGTCACAACAAAAGTGAGAATGACAAAACACAGAGAGCAGGTGTTCCCCTGACTTGTTTGTGTCTTTGAGATCTGCTAGCATTCAATCGCATATATACTATCCCCACTCATTCATAGAGGGCTGTTTTGCATGCACAACTATATATATGTATATCTATAGCTATATAGGTATATATATACATATATGTGTGTGTGTGTGTGTGTGTGTGTATACATTTTAACATGGTAAGAGAAAAGTTTGTTATAAAAGATAGTATACTCCAAAGAATTAGGAGCAAGCTGAGCACTAAGAAAAGCAGCTCAAGGCCACAACTTTATATTTTAATAGATCAAATAATTGCAGTTCATTTGGGGCAGCTAAGAGCATGTGGGCACTTGGTGGGCCATGTTTAAGCATTCGGTCTCTATCAGGGCTTTACTGCAAGCCAGGAGCAATTTCTCAAAAGGAGACTATTTATCTGCCATTTGATTGAATTCAACCTTATACTTAACTGAATTCAACTTCGATTTACTACCTGATCCATATTGGTAACAGACCTAAGATCCTTCTTACTATGAGAGTATTTAAATCCACAGTAACACCTATGACTAATACCTAACACTCAACAAGAGAGTGACAAAGAGAGCCCAAGGTGAAACAATGAAGGACTTGAATACTTAGGGATTATTTAGAGGAGATCCACTAACGGGCTGAGAGGTTATTAAAGAAGTAACATGAGCCTGGGGTGTTTTTGAAGTAGTGGTATTCTGGTAAATAATCATCTCTCCAGGAAAAAGAAATCTAATTTAAGGTGTTTGTTGATTTCCATGGTGTAAATACTCCTACCATGGCCAATTTTAAGCTGCAATGTGACATCACTGAACTTGAAGTTGAGAAGAGATGTGTACAATCAACTCTTGTGAGCCCAAATGAGTCAGTACACCAATGAAGGGACAGTGTTTCAAGCAGGAGAGTGGGGTCAGTTGGGTTGAAGGCTGTAGATGAGTCAAATAAGATGAACATAGTGTCCTCTGGCTTTGCAAGAAGTGACCTTGATGAGAGGAGTGTTAGTAAAGTTGTGAGTAAGTCAGATTGGAGAGATTTTAGGGATGAATGGGAGATGAGAAATTGCTGGCAGTCAGTGGAGACAAATGTGTGGAGAAGTTTGGCTGTGAAGGAGATCAGAGAAAAGGAGCAGTGGCTGGAGAGAGATAGCAAAAGCAGTTCTAGGCTAGAACATACGAAAGTAGGTGTGCATGCTGATGGAAATGACACAGGAGAAAGAATTGATGAGCCAGAAGATAGGTTGGCCAAAAGAATGAAGTTCTTGAAGGATTAGAACACTGAGCGCAAATGGGTGGATTAATTTCTGATAGGAAGAAGGCCACTTTTTTCATTTCATGGATAGAGGCAAGGAAGAGGGGTACAGATGCAAGTAGGTTTGTAGATGTGGTTCCCTCGGATCCTTCTGTCTTTTCAGTAAAGAATTATGTAGTTGGGGATAGCACGAAAGGTTTTGAGAAGAGGTGATATAATATCTCAGGGTATGGGAAAGTAAACTTACCAAGGAAACATTGAAAACTGGATAAATTTCTCGCAATTCCTCATGTGCAGATGGCTCTCTCATGATCTTGCCACATGTTTATACATTTTAAAGCCTTGTTTCATTGGGGGTAAATGGAAAGGGAATTGATAAAACACGTGGCCATTCCCACATCTTCATTAAAGTCTATTTAGCTCTTACTTAAAATCTTTCCTGCTTTTTTGCTTATTGGTTTAAGAGGCGTTAGGCTCTTCTTAAATCAGTTTTGTGAAATTTGTATTCTGCTAGAATACATATTTTCTGTAAATTTCAAATGTATTGTCACTGAGTTCTATATAATATTTTCACATATTTATATTGATTCTTTCTTATCTCTGGTTATATCTAAAGTTGTGGTGGTATGTGTGTTTTGTATTGTTTATTAGAATTAAAAAAAATAATTCCTATGTTTTGCATTTTATTATTTTTCTAATTTATTAATAAATATTTTATCTTTAAATATTCCCTCTCCCCCCATTCTCTGAACTCTGTTGCTGGATTTTTTGTGTTCTTGTTTCTAAGGCTGGGTAATTTATTTCTCTTATTACCTTTGTAATTGTAAACTTAGTTTGAAGTTATATGAGTATCCTGTTAGCTACACACCACATATATTTATATGAAAATATCAACATTTTCATTAATTTCTAGAGTTTTTAGATAATTTATGTAATGTTTTTCCTCTTTGATTCAGAGATTTAGATCACCATTCTTTAATTCCCAAGTAGTTACACTATTTTTTTTTTTTTAATTAAGAAGGGTTGCTCATGTTTTTGAATTTAGCTTGTCATAAAACTTTTTCTTTGCTTGGAGAATGTGCCCTTGTAAAACCTCCATTTTGAAGAATTTGTTCAGGTTTATTTTTATTATTGCCAGGTTAATGATTGATATTTATGAATTTCACAGATGAAGTAGATGATTAACTAGTATCTGGAGAGTACAAAATTCTCTTCATCAAACTATCTATACATTTGAGCTCACTGTGTATATTAAAATTCCATATAAACCTATATATTATTTGTTTACTTCATCTGTCTGAGGCATATTAAAATAACACATTATAAAATATTATGTATTTAGTGTCCATTTGAAATCCATAATTTAAAACAAAATCAGGAAAGTTAGCTAATCATGGTCAGATACAGAAAAAGCCACAGTCTGGATGAGTCCAATAAAGGAAGAGGGGTGAAGAGAGTTGAAGTTGATGCACAGGAAGTGTAATCTTGCCCCATGAAAGCCAACCTGGATAAGGAGGGAAACAGAGGAGGAGAAAGAGGTTGGGCAGTGAAGAGTGAGGGGTTCTTTGGACTGGAGGTAGAGTAAGTAGACTGGAAGGAGGGAAGTGATGCACGTACTTGAGAAGACACCTGGCAACTCTCCAGTAGCATGGAGAAGGACCAAAGGCCTGTCATATGGAAGGAAGCTGGAGTGGAGAGGTGGAGATGATTATTAAATAAGAAGAGGTAGATAACAAACTCTAAGTACAATATGCACTGGAATGTTCAACCAACAAAGGATGAATGAATGTCCATAAAGAAATTCTGAAAGGAAATGCACCCAAAATTAAGTGATTCTTAATTAAGGGATTCTTATTATCTTCTGTGGGGACAGAGTCCCAGAGAACAGATTCCAGGCTCTCGGCCTCACGTGGAAAGGTGCTTGGCTCGGGTAGTAGATGGTCATCTGCTGTGGCTAGTTGGCCATCAACTGTAACCAGTTAGCCAATTGGCCACTGATATAACTGCCACGGCTGCATTGGTTGGTGAGTCGGTTGGTTGGCAGGCAGAGAGGCAGACAGCAGGTTGCAGAACGTGTGGATCCAGCCCCCAGTGAGATTATAGGGGTATGAGTCCCCGACCTACGGCTCCGTGGGTGTTCCTTTTTGGCCTCACCATGTCCTGCGTTCTTATGTGGGGAGCGGGAGCTGAGACCCCACAGGCTGCCCCGCATGACAAACGGCGCAGTGAGCAGGGTCCCCCACAAGACAAATGGCGCAGTGAGCAGGGTACGGTGCCGGCAAAAACTTACCAAAGGATAGTGGAGCAGTTTGTGTGTGTAAATGCTCAGCTTCGGGAGACCCGTGAGGAGCGACACCAGGAACGGGAGGCGCGGTCTGCCTGGGTGACTCAAGCCTCCAGATGGCACACCACCCTCTTGGCCATAGAAGGTGTTGCCTTCATTTTGGTAATCTGCTGCTGCCTTAGGCTCTGAGGGTTGTGGACATCTTACACCGAGGCCCCCACCCACTCAGGCACCTGGCACGGCGAGCAGGATTCCGATCAGGTAGGAATGGAGTCTGACTTTGGGCAGGAGGACGTGTGGCCCCCATACAGTGTGTGGTGTCCAGTGGCCACTGTTCTCAGGAGTTGGACCCCCAAGGAGGGGTGGGAGGACGTGGACGGCTCTACGGCCAGCGTGGAGAGGGCCCTGCAGGCTCTGGCTGAGCGGTTGCCAGAGGAGGCGAAGGCTACAGCCGGCCGCGTGGGCTGGATGTTCCTAACGGCCTTGAGTCTCAACACGGAAAGTGCGCTTAATGAAATGGCCCAGGTGCCAGACCAGGTGTCCCGGTTGGAAGCGCTGGAAGCTCAGGTCCACCTGTTAGAAGAGGGGCCCCACAGTGGAGACTCTGAGGCAGAGGCGGAGGAAGTGAGTGGAGACAGTGTAGCTCCCAACCCCCAAGCCCGGCCAATCTTGAAGTAAAGGGTAAAACGTGAGCAACCTTTGGGCCTCTGGGACATTGCTGCCGGCAACCAGCTGTGACGAGTTCACAACCTACACCCCTTACACTCCCACTGAGTTGCAGGAGCTGGGGAGGCAGTACAGACAGCGCCCTGGAGAGCCAGTCTCGGCTTGGCTATTATGTTTATGGGATGAGGGAGCAGACAACATTCTCTGTTCCCCAGGCGAGATGGAAAAGTTAGCCTTCGTGACTGTGCATCTGTCCCTGCGGCAAAGGTTACAGAACTGCCATAGGTTGGCCCAAAACCAGGGTAACCATTCTCTAATGGAGTGGCTCACTGCTGCGGTATGCACAGTATGGGGACAGGCTGGTGAGCTGCCAGACACTGAGTCAATGGCAGTCATATATGGAACTTACTCTAATCATCTGTGAAATGGGTATGAGACATGCTATTTTCAACCCTAATATGCGGGGGCCGGATGACGAGCTTTTTACAGCCAACTTGAGAGGTCTGGTTTTGGATACTGCACCTGCGAGTGCTTTTGGATCCTTGGTTGCCATTCTTACGCCCTATGTGGGGTGACTGATCCATGAAGTTACAATTGCCATGGCTACCCTAGGGGATGTTGAAAACTGGAGACGAAGGAAGTTAAGACAGGAGGTCCGCGCAGTTGAGACCAACTCAGCAGTGGAAGCCCAAATCAAAAGTAAAGGGGTGAGGTCGCGGGCCTCAGAGAGTATCACATGCACAGATGTGGCGTTATCTCTTGGCAGCAGGGGTCGATCTGGAGAAGATAGACCAACAACCCAATGCACTCGTTGGAACTTTGGAAACAGTTGCATCTGGAACAGCAATTCTGTTGAAGCTTAAAGGAGAAATCTGGGAAAGCGCCACCCGTGTCCCTCCAGGACTTCATGCAGCTGCCTGAGACCAACTCCTTTCAGCTTGATTACGGGTGGGGCCAAGGTACCCAATCGGTGGGGATGAGTGGGGAGTGGAGGCCCACGTGGAACTGTCCATACATTTGTCCCCTTCTAATGTGCAGAGGGTTTTGGCCCTAGTTGACACTGGTGCAGACTGCAGTCTTGTTTATGGGAACCCAGAACTGTTCCCCGGACCAGCAATCTGCATTGATGGCTATGGGGGAAAGACTGTGACTGTGGAAGCTGTTTCCTTACCACTGGGTATAGGAAGGCTTCCCCGCGTACCTACAAGGTGTATGTCTCCCCCGTTCTGGAGTATATTCTAGGGGTGGACGTGCTACATGACCTCAGCTTACAGAAGTTGGTAGGAGAGTTCCATCTCCGGATCCGAGTGGTGAAAGCGGTGACACACAGGCATGCTCACTACCCTCCTCAAGTGTTGTCACAGCCCCTATGTGTGCTTACAGTGCGACAGTACCGCCTGCCAGGAGGGCAGGAGGAGACTGGTGGTACCCTAACAAGTCCAGGAAGTCTGGCTGTGCCCTGAAGGACTGGTGGTGCCCTGAGAAACCCTGGCTGTGTCCAGAGAGCCTGGCTGTGTCCAGGATACGGCATTCACCTCCAGGCTCCTCGCACAGGGACCCTCGGGGAAGACGCTTATCGTGTACATTGTGAGGCGAGACCCTGTAGGGATGGAGTGTGGGGACAGAGTCCCAGAGAGCAGTTTCCAGGCTCTCGGCCTTAGGTGGAAAGGTGCTGGCTTGGGTAGTAGATGGCCGTCGGCTGTGGCTAGTTGGCCATCAGCTGTAACCAGTTAGCCAATTGGCCACTGATATAACTGCTGTGGCTGCGTTGGTTGGTGAGTCGGTTGGTTGGTGAGTCGGTTGGTTGGCAGGCAGAGAAGCAGACGGCAGGTTGCAGATCATATGGATCCAGCCTCCAGTGACACTATAGTGGTATGACTCCCCTACCTATGGCTCCGTGGGTGTTCCTTTTTGGCCTAGCCATATCCTACGTTCTTATATGGGGAGCAGGAGATGAGACCCTGCAGGCCACCCTGCACGACAAATGGCGCAACGAGCAGGGTCCCCCACACGACATATTCTTTGTATTATTCTGTGTTTTCTAAATTTCTAAAATGTGTAGGTAGTGCTTTTATCATTAGAAAAAGGTTATTTTAAAAGTCCACTTAGTTTTTAAGGAATTTGAAGCTTGATTTGATTCTTCCCTTTGTAATGGTTCTGTAACGTTACTATGTATTTGTTGTACAACTTTGTTGCCCTCTAGAACTAAATAACACAGAAAAAAGAAAAAAGAGACATTCTTACATCTTTTATAACCAGAAGAGATACTTATAACTCTGTTGTCTTAATACAATGTATCTGCTTTTATTCACCCCCACCCCCCACCCCTGCAAGGATGGACACTATGTATGATATTGAGCAAAGATAGGTGAGTTCTTTCAGAAAGGATGCATTGCTATTTTTGCTTTTACACTGGTTGTATAGTTCTTAGATGTATTCATAAAGTACCCATTGTGAATATAATATAAATATCACATCGGTACCATGATTATGAATTACATTCTTTCACATATTAACACTAGAAGATGTAAAAGACTGAACTGGATAAAATGATTTCAACTGCTCTTCATTTTACATAAAATATTCTAAGAAAAGTTTACTAAAGGAGACATCCTGGAGCTATTAATTATAATCATCTTGAAGGGAAATGTTGTGCCTCAATCCCAGAAATCTTCACACATTTACCAAGGATAAATTTAATTAAAGTTTATTGGGTGACAATGGTTAGTAAAGTTACATAGGTTTCAAGTGTACAATTCTGTAATACATCATCTATATATTGCATTGTTTGTTTACCACCCAGAGTCAGTTCTCCTTCCATCACCATATATTTGATCCCATTTATCATCATCTACCACCCCCTTCCCCCCTTACCATCTGGTAACCACTAAACTGTTGTCTGTCTGTGAATTTTTTCATCTTTATTTGTCTGTCTTGTTCCTTTGTTGCTTTCAGTTGATAATAATAATAATAAAAGATATTTAAATGGCTATTGGCACATAGGAAAAAATGAATCAAATTGAAATTTCTATCATTTTATATCTGTGGTTCTTAAGATGTAATATCCTATTGATTTCTTCATATTAACTGCCATTTTTGTTTATTCACTTATTATCTGTCTCCAGCACCTGACTACAGATTTAGAAGGAGAAAGAACACATCTGTCTTGTTCACTATTATATTTCTATTGCCTAGAACATAGCAGATGCTCAATAAATTTTATTGAGTGGTTAACAGAATTATCCAGTTTAAATAGAAGACGTATTTTAAAAATACTGAATAAGTTCAAAATTTCCATGCAAGGAAATAAAACATTGTTTACTTTTATTATGACAGTCTAAATTTGGAGGAAGAGAAAAAATTCCACTTTTTTTGTTGTTGTTGGAGAAACTGTCCTTTCAGCAAATGAAGGAACAGCCATTACAATTGAATTGCCAATACTTCATAAAAGCTGAGTAGCTCTCTACTGGAGATTTTGCAAAAATATAAAAAAATCAACTTTTAAAAGTCTGAATTTTTAAAATCTGGATTCCATTAATAATAACAGTTTGGTAAAAAAGATAATCTTACTGAATTAGATACAGTGGCTAAATTTCAATGGAGTTAGAGAGAATTTAGAAATTTTACACCATTTTTAAATAGAACCACTCACATGCTCTGATGAAGGTATTTGTCTCCCATTTTTCACAACAACTAGTATGTACTTGCAAGATAAAGAGTTTTCCTTGCTTTTATCCACTGCTTAAATGCCAGTGAGTATATCTGTATAGATATCTTTAAAAAAGAAAAAAAAAGAAAAGCTCCTCTCTGAACAAAAGCTATAGCTGAAGAGTTATTAAGCTGTTAAATTTTTAAAAAATAATAGTATAATTGACAGATAAAATTAACATTACTACAAAATTAAAATAACTTGGTTATTTTGTTAGAATTCTTCAGTTCTAGTGTTCTTTGGTTCTTAACTAATGGAAACAAACTTAAGCTGCTTTAAGCAAATACACAAACAACAAACCATCATCATCAATAACAAAACAAAAAAGAAATTTATTCTAAGGATTCTTGGGGTATCCTGCACAGACAGGCACTTGGTCCTGCTTCAAGAAGAGTTGTGAACAAGAACTGGAAAGGCACGAGAATCCCACAGGCTACTTTCTCGGTCCTCTGCTGCTTCATTCTTCTCTCCTGGTACACAGACTAATTTTCTCAGCTCCTGGATTGACATGGTAATTTATGGCTTTCCTTTGGCTTCTGAGTTCATTGCAATTCCAGCCCCTCATTGTCTCTGTTTCAAGTGCAAAATCTTGCACAGGGAGAACCTGATTGGCCCACCTTGGATGAGGTGCCAATCCTCTGACCAGCCAGTACCATTACTAGGCTTCCAGCCTTCTCACTATAGGAGGCAGTTCCTAAAAGCAGAGGAAGGGTATTAATTACTACTTTAAAAACTAATCCACTGATAAATTTATAAAATATGTATTGTAATCTTGTGTTGGGAATAAAGGGATGCAAGCTGTAGAAAATGTTAATGTATATCAACATAGGGTAAAATATTTATCACTAATTAAAGAAACAGATATTGTCCAGCACCATTTAATCAACTAATATTTATTGCCTATTGTGTGCCAGGCTCTATTGCAAGTACTGTGAAGACAGCAGTGAACAAAACATAAAATCTCCTCCCCGACAAATCTTACATTTTACCATAAGTTAATGCAGAACTGCTTTCAGCAAGGCAAGGTTTACAATTTTTTTAATTAAATAATTTATTCAGCTTTGTTTTCCAGAATAGAATTCTTGAGTTATAGTTTTAGAAAGAAAAGAAAAAATTCCTAGATCAGGGATGCCTAGACTATCAGATTTTGCCTGCCAAATAAAAATTTCAGGTAAAATAAAAAATTGGGGTTAGACTCTTAGCTTTCATTATTTTTTAGTTTGCCAAATAAAGATGTAAAAACAAACAAACACACTATCATCATTATTTCACAGAAGGAAAGAGATTTTAGTATCTTAACATGGAAAGAGAAAGACAATCTCAGAATAAAGGACTATTTTTTTCCCCAAGTAAGGACATCTGGCTACTCTACATAGACAGACTGTCCTTATTCTTCTCATTTGGCAGCTGACTAAGGAAAACTTTTCATAGACCTGCATTTGGTAACCACTGTTCCAGACTACCGAGTCTAATACTGAGTCGGCAAACAGAACAAAACAGGTTTGGCTATTTTGTCTGAATTTATGGGTCAATTATTCCATGAAAGTCTCAATTTGGTGAAAAAATTAATCAGAATTTTTGCTTGGAATGGTGACTTTTTAAAAAGAACTGCACCAACTTATTGATTCAAACAAAATACTCTGTTTCCCTGGAAAAAAGACCTCGCCGGACAATCAGCTCTAATGTGTCTTTTGGAGCAAAAATTAATATAAGACCCAGTATTACATTAGATTACATTATATTATACCCGGTCTTATATCATAGTAAAATGAGACCCAGTATTGTATTTTATATTATATTATATTATGTTATGTTATGTTATGTTATGTTATATTATATTATATTATATTATATTATATTATACTATACTATATTATATTATACCTGGTCTTATATTATAGTAAAATAAGACTGGGTCTTATATTAATTTTTGCTCCAAAAGACACATAAGAGCTGATTGTCCAGCTAGATCTTATTTTCGGGGAAACATGGTAGTTGATGTGACAGTTCTATGTAAGCAATCTTTGTCTTTTCAGAATATTAAAGACACTCCAATATTAAATGGTGATGACATACTACATTCAATAAACAAATCAGTTTAATATTTAAAGCACGGAAGTACTGTATAAAATAATGAATTTCTGATAATATACTGCTGACAAGCTATTCATTTTCAGGAATTTAATTTCCACAGGTCTATAACCTCTGGAAGGACCTCTGGCTTGCTTGGGCAGAAAGGTAACTTAAGTGTTTAACTTTGCCCTTTAATTATCTGAATAGGTAGACTGTCAAAATTATAAGTACATTTGTTGTCTCTTAATACCTTGGCTCACTTTAAAATGCAACTGTTCTCCCCTATACCCATATTCAATCAACACTTTTACAGTGGAAGATGTTTTGGAAGTTTTAGGCCAACATATTAACACATTCTGCTTTGGACCTTATCTTCGTTACCTCTACCCTGATCATGTTACTGCTAATCTGTCTGTTGGCTCAGGTGTCTGCAGGCTGACCAGGCACAATTTGAATCTTTTGTGATGGGAATTGGAGTTCAATTTCACCAATGAAACACTTTGTTGGAATCAGAACTTAAATCAATGCTGAACAGCCAGAATATAAGAATTTAAGAGTAATGTGAATAGAATGGAAGTCAGATGTTATTAACTTTTCCTATTACATAGAAGAAAATGTTACAGAGGACCAGTTTCCAAAAGTGAGTCCTGGTGGGCAGATCTCAAATCCAATCAAAGAAAACCAGAGAAAAAAGGCTGGTGTGTATGACACAGAAATTCTTAGTGGGCTTAGGATTGTCTACTTCAACTTGGAATTTAAATCTTAAGTGAAATTTTGACAGGATGGTATAGGCAAATAGGCACTCTCATATTTGCCAGTGGAAGTACAAATTGGTACAGTTTCTGTAAAGAGCAATTCAGAATCAGCAAAATTACAAATGCACACATGTGGATCTAGCAATTCCAATTCTAGTTCACTCTAAGGTTGCGACCATTTTTTGAAGCTTTTATTGCAACATTATTATACCAAGACTGGCAATAACCTTAATATCAATTTTTATGGGACTGGTTACATAAATTATGGTACATTTCAACAATGTAGCTGGGTAAAAGAAGAGGCAATGCTTCATGTACAGATATGAACTGATTTTCAATTTATATTAGACTAAAAAATGCACTGTTTATACACTGTGTAAAAAAGATAATTCATAAAAATATACATATGTATTTGCTTTTTTTGTTCACAGAATATTTCTGGAGGATGAAAAACTTTTAATATTCCCACTGAACTGGAAGGCTTCTAGAGATGGGTGTTGTGTTTTTTTCTTTTTTTCACATGAATACCTTTTGAATTTTGAGACATGAAAAAAATTTCACTTATACTCGCACATGTGAAGATAAAGACCCCAAGCTTGGTGATGCAACGGGAAAGAAAACCTGTGAGTTCAGCCTCAGAGTAAAGTACCCTATTTCGGCCTTGACAGTTAAGATTGTGACGAAGTCTGAAATGTCACAATCACCCGCACCCCCAAGTCGATTTTCGTTTGTTTCTGAAATTGGCCATTTCAGAACTGCTAGCAAACTTGGCATTCAGTCGAAAACAGTAAAACACTTTTGCTTTCCTTGTAATAAAAGGAAGGGGGCTAAAATATCAGACCACGTAACATCTATCATAAATGAATCACAATGGTTTTGAACGTACTCTGTAGCTATAATGCTGTAGAAATACGAAGTATTACTCAACATGGTTAGTGATAATTGCCATATCACACTTCAATTCAGTTTCGAGCAAATCCCGTCCCCTAGAACCCACGCTCTCTCACCAAAGCTTGCGTCTCCTTCTGACTCCTCCCCCTCCCCCTCTCCCCCCCGCCCACTTCTCCTCTATTTGCCCCGCCCAGCGCGTGGCGGGAGGCCTCCTCGCGTGACGGCTATAGCTCTGCCTAAGAGCGGAAGACGCACTGCAGCACCATCGGCTTCGAGACGACGGAGCTTACTCTTTCTTCTCGTCTCTATGATCCTCTTTGTGACCCGTCGGATAGTACCGGGGTCCCAGAGTTCCGTGCCAATATTCCTCCACGCCAACAGAGGACAGTGCAAAAGCTGACGTTCTCGCGAGAGACGCGGAGTTCGCTTCAAGCATCGAGGGCGCTGGCGCATGCGCGCTCGGGGGTGCGCGGTAGCGGGAGGAAAGACAGGACCCGGCTGGAGCTGGGGAGAGCGCGCGTGCGCCGTCTGTAGCTCGGCGCTGCCGGGGCTGCCGTGTGGGTGCGGGTGTGAGACCGCCGTGCGGGCCGCGGGAATGTTCCGAAAGGCCCGGCGAGTGAACGTGCGCAAGCGGAATGACTCGGAGGAGGAGGAGCGAGAACGCGATGAGGAGCAGGAGCCGCCGCCGTTGCTGCCGCCGCCGGGCACTGGCGAAGAGCCGGGCCCCGGAGGCAGCGACAGGGCCCCCGGGGGGGAGTCGCTGCTGGGCCCGGGGCTGCCGCTGCCTTCTGCACTGACCTCGGGCCCCGGGGGTGAGGCCGGAGCCTGCTTTCCGGGCAGCGCGGAACCCGGCAACGGGCTGAAGCCGCGCAAGAGGCCGCGTGAGAACAAAGAGGTGCCCCGGGCCAGTCTGCTCAGCTTCCAGGACGAGGAGGAAGGTAGCCGCCGTGCTTCGGGCCCCCAGACCCCGGCATCCTTCCTTCAGCTCCCCAGACCCCCATCCCCCGGGTTCCCCGCACTCCCCGGACGCCCAGCCCCCGCATCCCGGAACGGAGCCCCTTCCCGCTCGACCTGCTGCACATCTTTCCCCGCCTCCGGCCTTCTGCTCCGGCAGGGGACTCGTTCCCGCGCCGCCTTTATTAACCACCGCCCCCTCACCGTCCTTCTGTGCATTTTCTACTCCAAGGGGCCAGAGCTCAGATCAGTCATCCTGAGTTTTTCAATTGGAAGTTCAGTGTACCCTGTTCTGCGGGTGTGTTTCAACTTGAGTTGGGTCCCCTGACTGTTCTTGGCACGTTCTCTGTGCCCTCTGCAGGTCACTGTGCCCACGCCTCTTGGGTGCTCTGTCCAGACATCTTTGACCAGAAGGCCGGGTTTGTAAAGAGGAGTAATACTAGGTCTGGAACAGAAGCCTGAAGTTGAAGCTCTGGTACTGAGTCACCTTGGGCCAGTCCCCTGCAATCGCTCAGCCTCAGTTTCCCCATAAAAGTAAATAGGGGTACAGGTGTCCGTCCTTCTCATATCTACTTTTGGACAACGAGGAGAGACGGTGTGATAGTAATTCAAGGCAGTTTATCCAATCCGGTGTGAGAAGCCAGGTTGCAGTGAGTTTAGATTTCTGATCGTAAAGGAGCGTTAAATGTTTTTACTTTCTGACTAGTTGTTTGTGTGTTTGTATAACCCAATTAAGTCATTATAAAATAAGAAACAGACTGGAAAATCTCACTGTCCTCTTGACGTGAGATGCTTTTATGTTTCCAGTAAGGTAAACAGTTTCTCTTCAGCCTTTCTGTGATTTTTGTTTGTTTGTTTAGGTTTCAGAGGCATGTAGCCAGATTTTTGTCTTTGATGATGTAAGAACTATTTGGTAAAGTTTTGTGTTTGACTTCAGAAGTTTGAAATACAAGACAATACATCATCAAAATTTATTTTGGAAAAGAGTTTGTTCCCAGCTTAGTCTTGAAATAACAGTATGTCAGTTTGTGGTGATACAGGGTTACTAGGACTTGATAGCTGTGTTAACCAGTATCTTTCGATTTTGGATATTTTGTTTCAAAAACCGTAATTTGGTGATTAAGTGCTCTTTCAATGATATTTTTTTTCCCTCCTGAAATAGATGATTTAAGGAAGACAATAGGACATAGGAAAATTTTGTGTAATTTACATGTGTTGTGCCTTTTTTAAAAAAGTCTCAAATTTACATTATTTCAGATTAATTTATAAAGTTGACTTCAGTTTTTGAGAATTTATGACAGATTTGAGTTAACTTCAAATTATGTAATGCTTTGGAGTGTATGAGTATGTGTTTGGAAGAATTTGTAAAGCACATAACATGTGGAAGTTAGAAGGGAAGAAAAATATTGTCTGAAAATTGTTTCTACAGACTTCATTTAATTTCTTTTTTAAGAAACTGAAGAAGTTTTCAAAGTGAAGAAATCAAGTTATAGCAAAAAGATAGTAAAATTACTCAAGAAAGAATATAAAGAAGATCTTGAAAAATCGAAGATTAAGACAGAACTCAACTCATCAGCCGATAGTAAGTACCAAATTAATAGGATTCTTTTGAAATGAAAAAAATGAGAACTCTCTTACAGCGATTGAATGGATTTGCTGTATATATTATGAATCCATTTAGTTTACTCTGTCCTTGTCAAGGGTCCAAATTGAGTGGCGATACAGTTCTGTTATTTAATTGTAACACAATTGCATTGTAAATGTATTTTTTCAAAAGACAGAATCATGACACCTGTACTGTGTCTACTGCAGTGACGAAGTCCTCTCCCAATTTTCCTACTAGTGTTCAGACTGTTGAACAGAGAAAGGTTTCCCACTTACACCTGAGACAGGTTTATTCCTTTTTGAGGGAGTACTATGTAAATCCCTGTACTTGTGTTTTATAGAGACAGGTTTTCAGTTTCTTTGGTGGTATTTCTCCAGTTGGTTCAATTCCTAGAGAATTTTTAGGAATGCCCTAAGTTTAATGTTGATACTCTCACTCCACACAGCCTTATTACACACCTGGATGAAGAGTCCTCAGTGCGAGGCACCTGCCTACATTGTATAGACTCCTCATGTTCTCTCACACCTAAGTTGAAAAATTGTAAGCAGTTAATTTGTCTTTAGGAAAGTGGATCCAGTATTCTATGTTACGGTCTGAGTTATTCTCATGCAAATACATAACCTAGTGAAATCTTTTTATTTTGTGAAATTAAAGATAGAACGATCATTTCCCAGTTTCTCAGCAACAGGCTTAATGTGAAAAAGTATGTCATTATATCTCAAATTTACAGTCGAATTTTGGAGACAACATCACTTAAACGTATAATTGGACCCGGTGTTTGGCAAAATGTCCAATGAATTGTTTAAAGAGTAACTACACTTTATTTTAAGTTGTGGGAGAAGGAATACTTCATAGATAAAATAGAATTTGAAGCTGGATCTTTGATAATTTAAATTCCAAAAGATAGAAGAGGGAGGGTATGGGGGTATTAATACAGATTAAAGTGACTAAGGCTATTTGGGAAAAGAACAACTACACCTGACAGGCTAAAGTAGGTGATTAGTAGACGAAGATGTTTAGGGAGAAAGGTCCGCTGTTGACAGATTGTGAAAGATGTTTAGTATTCAGTAAGGGGTTTAGAGTTGCTGTGTTCACTGGCTTGCCAAGATGGTGACATGATAAATGCCTTTTGAAATCTTAACCTGGTATTAGCATGCAGCATGGATTGGCATGAGGAAAGATTGGAGGCCTAAAGCACTTTAAATGCAAGGGTCAGCTTTAATCCATTACTAATGGGTTTGAAAGTCTCAGTTAAGCAAGACGGAGGCTTTTTTGGTCTTGGTGGAAAATTTTGGACGAATTAAAAATGTTTGCTGTGGGTCTAGGAGAAGAAATGCGAAGAAAAGATTATTTGATAAACGTTCCAAGGGTAGAATTGGTAGGCTCGATGTGTGCTTTAGCCATTGATTTAAAAGAAGTAGTCAAATTTGAGCTTTTGTGCCAGGGTGACTGAGAGAATAATTATGTATTGTAAACAGAAATAGGGAGGGCATGTGGGAGGAGTAGTTTTAGGGGAACCGAAGATCTTGGAGTCTTGGATACTGCTTCGTTTTTTTCCAGATTTCTTGAGAATCAACTTGTGTGATGAAATAAAACAAGAAAGGTCAGGAAAAGTGAGACCTGGGAAAGGACCATTTAGATATTGAAGTAGGTATGAGGTTTATGAAGCCATCCATCGTCTGTGACCCATCTTTCACTTTCACGTAACTCTCACCCGATAACTCAGTTAATGTCCTCTCCAAAGGTGGAACCTCTATATTATAAATTGTCATCATTATACAAAAATGGTGGTGCTCTGGAGTTCTTCCATTAATCAGCTCACAAACCTGAACTCTTTCTACCCCAACCCTCCGTAGATAGGCAGAGATGCATTAACTTCAAAACAAGGGTATTGACTTGGAAAACCTATTTGTGTGGTCTTCCTAAAATAATGAGTTCACTCTTAAACTTGAATTTGAGTGGAATAGCCAGTGAACAGTTGGAGATGTAGATGTAGATGTGTTGCTTATTGAGATGATAATTAAAACACCAAAAGTAATGGAATTGATGAAGGAGCAGCATAAAGGAAAAATTCCAGAGGACCAAAGACTTCTATCTGTAAAAAGCATGCACATAGAGAAGAGAATTTACTGAAGAGGTAGAAGAATCATAAAGGCTAAAGGGGAAAAAACAGAAAAGTTTCAAGATGACCATGGTCAGGTGTGTGAAATAGTTCTAGAAAAGTCAGGAGAAGTAAAGACCAAGGAAGGGCTAGCTTTTGGCAGGGTTGCTATGTTTTTTTATGGAAGAGGGCACGTGGCAAAAGAGACTGGTCCACTAGCTAAGGTCTGTGCCTATTTGGAGGAAGGAACATCTTTTGCTAAATTGTTCAGTCATATTGTATGAATTAGCTGTGGCTGCAGCCATTGGGTTAGCTGGTGACCTTAGAGTGGGAGAACACAAAGGCCATTTGCCAGGGTTGAGGCTTGCAAGTTGATGTGGAAGTAGAAGGCAGCCGGTCCACACTGCTTCTTTGGGAAGTTTGACAGAGAGAAGTAGAGGACAATAGCTAGAGAGACCACTGGGATGAGGTAGAAGTTATTTTGATAAAGAGAAGCTCTATGTGTCTTTGAAGACTAACTAAAGAAGAGGAGAGGGAGAGCCTGATCAAGTTCAAGGTAGTGAGAGTACTTACGAGAGCAAGTTTCCTGAAGTAGTAGCAAAAAGTAAAATTGAGGGCGAAGAGGAGCCTAGAAAAAGGTTATTTAACATTTCTTTTTATAAAGATGTCTGGAAGCGTAGTACGTGACCACCAACAAAAATTCAGCAGTCGCTGTGTTTTGGACTAGTATTTGCTCAATCACAAGCAAATACTTGCGAACTTAACGAAACACTGGATCTTTTAAAATCTTCGGAAATCATTATCTGAGCATATCTGATCTGGTAGACCTTTTGCAGTTCTGTTTTGTCTATTAAAAGCCATTGATTTAGTGTAGATTGAGAGCAGAAGGAAATGGGTAGTTTTTGACTCTATCTAATTATATACGTCTGGTAAAGTGAGTTTTCAAATCTCACAGCCTCAGGATGTACTTCAGAAGGAAGTCTATGGTTAATGAGGTAGGATGGGAACTGGAAAAAGAGCCTAAAACAGAACGACCTAAATTTGTAGCTCAGTAAAGTTAAAGGGGGCAGCGGCACGGTTATTATCCCTGGGACTCTTGTTTAGGGGGGTAGAATATGGTTTAAGAAGAATAGAGAACTTTGGAAGCAATATTTGGAGGAGAGCATGTTAGGGAAACAGTAGAAGGGTGTCTTTCATATTGAGAACAGACTTTTGTTTTATTCTTTCATTACATTTATTGTGCCTCTTGTGTGCATTGCCAGGTTCTAGTGCTTCAAGGTGAAAAACATTTTGATTTTCTTGAGTTTTTCCTGGGGTAGAGGATATAATAGGACTATCTAGTAAAGCAAACCACTTGGTGTAGATGAAACCGCTATAGGCTTCCTGAAACCCAGGCAGGAAAGCAGTCTTGAAACTGGCCTGCGGAATGGCCTGAGAATTAGAACTGAGAGCTCTCTCTGTCCACATGGCAGAATATGGCCACTGCACAGCTTCCTTCCTGGTGTATGTGTGGCTGTTCTTAGTGCCCCTTGGTCTCTGTGTCTCTGTCCCAGTTCTAGATTCCCAGAAAGAGCATCAGGTTGTCTCTGCTTCAGTCACAAATTTATTCTTAAATACTTAGTCATGGCAGTGGGGTCAGGATCGCCCAGTCTAAAAGTGACTTTTGGGTCTCACTCCTTCAGATGACGGTTGACAAATGGTTATAAACTAAGAAGATATCTGGTCTGTAAACTTTGTTCTTGATAAAAGCTGCCTGGAATGGGCTTAGAGTTTAGTGAAGTACACAGAAAATGAAATAATGCTTCAAGGAGGTAGGAACAGTTACCTATGGGAGTTTAGAGGAAGAAACAGTTAATTTTGATAAATTAGTAAAATTTTGATAAAATTCACTAAAGATGGGATTGACTGGGGCCTCAAATGCATCTCCGTGACCTGTATGTTATTTTTATATGATCTTCCAAATGTGTCTGTTGTTGCGGTACTTCATTTACATACATTAGTAGTTTGAGGTTTTTGTAAACAATGAAAATAGTTCAAGCTTTAATGAATCAAACCCATAATCAAATAAAAAGTGCCTTGATGGATTTTATTTTAAAATCATTTTAATTTTTCCAAAAATGTAGATGAACCACCTTTGGACAAAACAGGACATGTTAAGGACAGCTGTCAAGAAGATGGAGTTGTTATTAGTGAACATGGTGAAGATGAAATGGATATGGAAAGCGAGAAGGAAGAAGAAAAGCCAAAGGCTGGTGGAGCCTTTTCAAATGCTTTATCTTCTTTGAATGTTCTCCGTCCAGGTGTGTACTTGCAAGTACTTCTCAACTGAAGTAAGCTCCCTAGATGGTTGATGGTTGTTAAGGAAGGAGTAAATGGTGTTTCTTATGACATCCTTGTTTGAAGGCAGGGTGTTAACTTTTGCAAGTATAAAAAGTGAGAGAACTAGAAACTTCCCGACTTTCCAAGTCCATTGTCAGACAGGAAGTTTTTATCAAAGGGCTTCAAGTAGATGGATAAATGGTACTGAAGTCGTTTTTTTTTTTTTTTTTAACGTATTTCAGAAAAAGACTAACTTTTTTAGAACTGCTTCTAAGCAAAACTAACAGTTTTCTGTCCACACTTTCTTCGTTTTTACTTTTCTGTAGGAAATAGTTTACATATCTCTTCAGTGGCTAATCGGCTTTTGAATAAATAAGTGTTTAGTCGCCAAATTTAAATTATAAAGAGGTATCATTTAACTCATTTACATTTATAAAGTTTAAAAATGCTTACTCTGGGCTGGTAAAGTTGTGAAAAATTATATACGTAGATCTAGTAACATTCTAATTGGTGTAGTCCTTAAAAGAAGCTATTTGGCAATATGAATCAATAGATTTCGAATGTTCTTACTCTTTGACCCTGTAATTCCATATCTAGAAATTTATCCCAAGGAAATAATGTTTTCATTGCAACATCTTAATTTTTATTTTCTAGTTTAGTAATTTTCTAGTTTAGTAATTTTCCAGTTTAGTAATGTGACTATTTTGGTATTTTTTTTTAAATGAAAGAAATTACAGTTAAAATAAAACTGCTTTTGGTGGCTCCCCCCCATACACACTCTTTCCCTTACATATTGCCATTATATATTCTTTTTAGTTTCCGTAGTGACTTAGTTTCCATTTAAAGTAAATTGAAAATCAGTTGGATTGCAGGCACAGTTTGGGAAGCGGGTGTCAGCAACTAACGTTAGAACTTTATTGCTATGATAGGGATATGTTGGTGAGATTATTTTCCCCCTCATATTTTCAAGAAAGTAGAAACTTTATACTCTGACACATTTTATAATCCTTATCATTTGTTTCCAGGAGAAATTCCAGATGCAGCTTTCATACATGCTGCAAGGAAAAAGCGTCAGATGGCCCGGGAATTGGGAGATTTCACCCCTCATGATAGTGAGCCTGGTAAAGGCCGCCTTGTTAGAGAAGATGAGAACGACGCCAGCGATGACGAAGATGATGATGAGAAACGCCGTATAGTGTTTTCTGTGAAAGAAAAGTCACAAAGACAAAAAATTGCTGAGGAAATAGGTAACTTGATTTAATAAGATAATAAACCCATTACATTGCTAGTAAGGGTGATTTGATGTCAAAATAAATAGTCAAATAAAAAGTCCCTACATTTATTTAACTATTTTTCATGTTAGAGGACTCTTCTTGCTTGAGTACTAGTGTCTTATTGGAATTTTTTTGAAAACTCCAGGATGATGGTAATAGCTAATGTTTATTGTGGCCAGTATTGTGCTAAGCACTTTACATGCATAAACTTGTGTAATCGGCTCAACGTTTTTAGGAGGCATTAGGTTTTATTCTTCCCTTTGCTGAGTTGACGTCAAGCTCACTTAGACTAGGGAACCTATCTAAGATTTTAACAATTACGTTAGTACTGACCTTCACTTCAAGGGATATTGTGTATAAAACAAGCAGAGTCAGGAGTATCGAATGAGAGGAAATCATAATAGAAATTTTAGTAAGGTTGAGTTAATATCAATAGTTTTGCTTAAGTTTTGCAAAATATCAGGTTAGCATCTCCTCTCCCTGCTTTTCTAGTATTATTTTTTTGCTGCTTGCTGCAGGTATTGAGGGGAGTGATGATGATGCTTTAGTAACTGGAGAACAAGATGAAGAGCTCAGCCGATGGGAACAGGAGCAGATAAGAAAAGGAATTAATATCCCTCAGGTAAGAACTAAAGAATTAAACTTCAAAAATTAAAAAGTAAATTAAAAAACTTTTCTTGCCGACTTTGTTAAAGTAAAAACATTGCATGTTGAATGCAATCTTTGTCACTCATTCAAGTATCATAATTTGAGAAAATTACATAAAGTTATGTATCCAGTAAGCTTTTAGAAGAAACTCTTATGTTTTGTGTTTTTTTGTGTTTTTTTTTTTTTTTTTGGTAGTCAAATGATGGAAGAATTTCTAGTTTCTTAGATCAGTGTTTCTCAAAGGGGTTCTTCAACCAGCAGCGTCAGTATCATCTGGGAGCTTGTTAGAAATATAAATTCTCACCTTGCTGAGACCTAGAGAATGAGCCACTCTGGGGGTGGGGCCCAGCCATTAACAAGGCCCTTCAAGTGATTCTAATGCACACTGAAGTTTGAGAACCTCTATAGAGAAAATGTTTCTTTCCTGTATAACTTATTTTTCCTGACTTGGAAAATTATTTTGTAGAAGATGGATTTCTCAGTAATGCAAAATGTTGCTATAGATGAAAAATATGTTCCCAAGTAGTGACTTTTGTTTCAAAGAAGTAAGTAGTGCAGTGGAAATGTCGCCTGAATGTAAACGTTTTGTTACTAGTGTTTTGATGCAGAATTTTGCACGCCCGCGTGGGAAGGGTGTAGTAGAGCAAGTCCTAGACAAGGTATCAGGAGTCTTAGATGCTGATCTCTGCTTATCTGTTTATTCTACGACCATGGCAAGTAATTTATCGTCTTCCATTGATAAAATGGTGGCCTTGGATGGTTTTTAATGCCCCATCCAACTCTACTGTGATATTGTTTTTCTGAAAATTATTAGTAACAAATCCAGTAATCCCATAAGAGTTAGAACATTCGCCCAGCCTTACTTTTATTTGATTTTGAAGAATTATTTAGTTTAATTACAATAAGTAATTGTAATTGAATGGGTATAATTTTTGCTGTTAGTTTTTTTTTCTTTTAACCCTAAAGGCATAATATTATGCTTTTCATAATTTTAGCTACTAGTTTTCATATACATCCTGTTTCTTTTTTAGGTGCAAGCAAGTCAGCCCGCTGAAGTGAATGTGTATTACCAGAACACTTACCAGGCGATGCCTTATGGCTCATCCTATGGCATTCCTTACAGTTACACAGCCTATGGATCATCCGATGCCAAATCTCAAAAAACAGATAATACAGTCCCTTTCAAAACTCCCAGTAATGAGATGACTCCCGTTACTATTGATTTGGTAAAGAAACAGCTTAAAGACAGGTAGGGCAGATCAACTTCTTAAAGACCTGTCCTCTAGCTTTGTGTTCCCTCAGGCAACTTGTAGTCTGGGGTAGCAGATGCAGAATATCGGCAAAGAAGATTCACTGGCCCATCTTCAGACACTAAGCAGAAGATGACTTCATACTTTGTTCTGCTACCTTCTTGGATTACTTCTGTGGAAGCCACGAAAAGTTTTAAAAAAATGTCACTCCATGATCTTGTCGAAGACGTTTCTGAGTTTGCACCTCTTGGACTCTGAAAAAGTGTAGTCAAGATATGGGGGGAAAAGCAAAACTGAGATTTTGGTTAGCCCATCACATAACTTTATATGGAGTCTGTAAACTGCCATTTTTTTTTTTTTTTTTTTTTGGAGAAAAAAGCAGTACAGATGAAAAGATGCCACTCCAAATCTTTTTATATTCTAATAGTGGAGCTAAATGCATTATAATATTGCAAGAGTCCTGACAGCATAGATTTTGGGGTGTAAATGTGTTATATTTATCCTTTTGTGTTCTTAAGGTTGGACTCCATGAAAGAACTGCACAAAACAAATCGACAGCAGCATGAGAAACATCAGCAAAGCCGAGTGGACTCCACCAGGGCTATTGAAAGATTAGAAGGGTCTTCTGGGGGTATTGGTGAACGGTATAAATTTTTGCAAGAAATGCGAGGGTATGTCCAAGACTTGCTTGAGTGTTTCAGTGAAAAGGTAAGAATGCAAAAATATTAATCTCTTTGAATAAGGCAAAATTAAGAAGGTCTAGATGGCCTTGTGTAGATCATTTCTGTATTTCTCAGAAAATATCCCCTGAATTCGACTTTAGAAGTGATGAAAAGTCATGCTTCATTTTCTTCACTTCATTAGCGGCATTCTATCTTGGGGGCAAATATACTTCCTTTGTTGAAAACAAAGAAAACTCAAAACACATTTAAATAAGACTTTGGCAAGTCCTACCTATAATTGTAGATTATTGGCCTGCCCTGGATTATTAGAATATATAGGACTCATCTGATGGAATTTACTTTTTTATGGTTCAAGTCTAAACTTATCTTTAAACTGTTTGCACAAGTAATTCCAAATATGAATAAAGTTGCAAAATTTTATCCGTTTTTATTTTTTACCCTAGACGAAGTTGGTCACCATTGCTGCTAATAGTTTTCATCTAAGTAAGCCTATGCCTCATTCATTTCAGAAACCATTCATTGGCCATAATTTCTTTTAAACTCTCATTTCTACCAAGTTCATTTTTTTCAGTATGATAGATTTGTAGTATGAAGTTCAACTGCTTTATATTTGCATTTTTAAAATTAGCTGCATAGAGAATCCCTTTTTTCTCAAATGACCTCTTAATCGATTTTTCTTCTATAAGCGAAATGTTATTTGATGAATTGGTTTATAAGCATTTGTGGACTTTGCAGCCGTATCTTTAAAAAAAGTAAAAATGGTAGTGCTGAATACCCTGTCGCCAAACTTTCAGTGATACAGGATTAGAAGGCACTTTTTCCCTTATTCTTGGCTGTGTGGATTAGCATAGACTGTAAGCAACTGTATGTTTAAATGAGTATTTTAGCTTTGTGTTATCTCTGTTGATTATTTCAATACCCTAAAGGCTGGCGGAAGCACCTTGCCAGACTGTCTTCCTAATGGGTTTTAATGGTTCCAGCCAGTCTGTGATTAGATTGAGGCTGAGATAGCATGTACCAGGTCCTCTGTAGGATTTATCACATTCTTGTTCTTATTACCTGATTTCTGGAGAAGTAACTGTAGGCTGAGCTATGGTGTATTCCTTGTGGCAGGTTAGTGGCTTAGGGTGACAAAGTACAGGGGTGGGAAAGAAACAAGTTTGCCTCTGTGCAGGGGTGTAGATGTGTCCGAGCTGTCGGTTGTGTCTTCTTCCTACTGGTAAAGCCCTTATGAGCCTAGAGGGCATGGTGAGAGCTGGTCTAACCTTTTGTGACTGGAGAAGGGATCTTTATCTTAAACCATACTTTGTAAGTGAGGTTTGTCCCTGTGGTGCTTTTTCTTGAAGTATCTTGGCCTTTTCTTTAAACTTACTTGAGTAAACTTGTATGCTTTTAATTGCAAACTGAATGCTTAGAAAATGCTGACAGTAATATGATCAACTAGGTTATATAATTCTTGAGTTAGAGAGACTACTAGGACATCTAGTTCATGTAGTTTTCAATTTTGTATTCATTTTATAATCAGTTCTATAAACAACTAGTGGTGTACTTTATCTCTCCTTGATTACCCTGTTCCTAGAGAAGCCTACTTCAGATGGCGCTAATGTGGTTTCACAGAGGCACTTGGATAAATGTTTTTGGAGCGGATCTTAAACCTTACATGTTATACAGTGACTACATTTTAATTTAAAAAGGTAGATAGTTCCCTCTTCTAAAGATATTTTACTTCATTTTGACATTTTCATATGCATTCAATTTTATTAAGAGACTCCTGCTGAGGAAATAATATCATAAATTGTCATCTTGGAAATATTTAGGAACAGTTGGCTAGGTTTAAATATTCATTTCAGTTATACTATAAAAATATTGTTTCAGAGTAAGACCATAAAAAGATAAACACTCCTTTGTTTTTTTCCTCTTGTTGTAAAGGTTTAAGTGGTTTTGAACTTAGATTTTTAATTATTTGCAGATCATTTTAACTTTCCATTATTTCATTTCCCTATAGTTGTCTTCCTTCTTGTGTTCTTCGCTTTATATTTGGTTTTGAAGTAGTAATAGTCAATAACAGTTTTGAGTTTGGAGACGGTAAAGAAATTGTTCGTGGTGCATACTCTTGAGATAAATCAACATTGTTAAAAGAAACATGAGTGGGCTGAAAATGTGTTTTAGGACTTTTATTCTCAGTAGAATTTTCTCTGGGCGTTTTTAAAGGCATTCCAATTACCTAAGCAGGAAAATGGTATCAGAATTTTAACTAAATTGAATAATTCATTTCTGTCTGATGCAACCTCAGATGTGTAGCTCTTACAGTAGAGGAATGTTAACGGTCTCCAGGACTAAAAGACTGCACCATCGGTACATTGGTATATTTGTCTTTAGTCCTGTGTGATTTGAAAAAACTGAGGGGGTGGGGAAGTGTAAGTCACAATGATTTGGTAGTAATCAGTTATGTAAATTTTAAAGATAGTCTCTGGGCTCAGCTCTTAAAAGATAATCAGTGCAGATTTGGGGACATTGTTGCCCATGGTTGGCATATTAAAGAATAAAATAACTATCAGTATGACCTTCCTGTGAACATTTGCTACTTTTACAATGGAATCATGCAAGTGTATAAAATTGCTTTTATTACAGACATCTTTGTATTCCACCTGCCTTTTTTTATTTTCCATTTGCAGTCTGTTCAGTTCAGGAAGATGCTATAATACTTGGTGCAGGTGTTCCCAAACTCTAAATAATGTGTTTTCCATTTGCACTAACCATCAGGAAACTAGAATTTCTGGTTTCCTCAGGTATGTGTAGTGGTTGTTAGTGTTTTGTGAAAGTTTTATAGTATTTGGTTATAACATAAGGTTATAAATAAAAAGATTTTTGCTTTTTTTTTAAGTTAGGTCTCGTTCTGTAAGCTTTGGTGTTCTGTATAAACCAAGTGAATGCTTAGCTATGGATACTAACCTGGAAAAATTTATTGATTTTATAAAATGACATTATTTTATTACAAAATATGGAAAAGTTTAAACATTTGATAAGAGCTTTCTGAGTGAGTTTGAGCTGTATTGTTTTCAGACAGGTTAGTGATAGCTAGAAATTTTATTTGCCTTATTAATGTAGATTAGTGCAGTTTACACTTAAAGTGTGTAATAGAGCTGCAAAACAGTAAAGTGCATATGAGTGGTAGGGCAATTTAAGTGTCAAAAATTGGGCAGTTAGTAGACTCCTGTTCTTACCTGATAGAGTCATTGCATTTTTTTTGGTATCACACAGTGATAATAATCTATTTTAAACTATAAAAATTACGGGACAGATCATGTGCTGGAAAATTAAAAATAGACTTTAAAAGACTTCGAAGTACTTTATTCTAAAAGAAAAGCTCTAAAACTTTTCACTTTTTTTTTTTTAAATCTAATATGGAAATGTTAAGTATTCTAACCAAACTTTTGCTCCAATAACTAGGCACTGGACATTATAGCTCTAAATATGGATGAAAAGAAGTGATGTTTCCTAAACATTGTAAAATTGAATTGCTATTTGTGTGCCATTGGGGATTCATGATTATTCTGTCCATAGAGGGTACTTTTTCAGAAATCCGGAAATAGAATGGAACCCTCAAATAAGTAAGCAGCTGAGGAGTTTGGTGTTACGGAGTGTGTTGTATTTTTACAGGTGCCACTGATTAATGAACTTGAATCAGCAATACATCAGCTGTACAAACAGCGAGCTTCCCGCCTTGTCCAAAGACGACAAGATGATATTAAAGATGAATCTTCGGAGTTTTCAAGCCATTCAAGTCAGTCCATCTTGAAGGTTTTTATTATTCATTAAACAACCTTGTTTACTTAGCGCAGCCTAATTGAAAATTAGAGCTCTCAGAGCATCTTTTTTTTTCTTCTTTTTTTAAATAAATGAGTTGTTTTGCTCTTGTGTTAGGTAGATCTAAAAAATTATAATAGCATGTCCTTGAGTTGTGTTTAAGAAAATACAGTTTCGCAAAGGAGCTCAAAAACATGCAGTAATATGCTATCAGCCTTATTCTTCTTTGTACATTTTTTTTTTTTATTCTTTAGAGTTAGAAAAGACATTATCAGTATTTTATCTTAAAACCACTATCTGTTTGGTCCTAACTGATTTTCCCCCAATTTTCATCCTGTTCATAACACCAGGACAAATGCTGTTATTGATTACAATGAAAGAGTGGGATTAGGAACTGGGGGATTTTGAAGGGCGGAAGGGGTTTTATTACGTAACAAATGATACAACTCCGAGATTAGGGGAGTTTGAGTTTTACCCCTTGGATAAAGTAAAATTTTTTGTATTTAAAATTTTTTTTATATTTTCTAGTTTGTCTTATACACTATACTGGGTTTTTTAGTAAGTCATTTGATACCTACAGTTCTTGAAATATTAGTGTGAAAATCTAGAACTTGAATTTATATTCCTTTCATTATGATGTGTGTTATGGAAAACCAAAATTAATTGGAAACTTCTTACTAAATAATTTAGCTGAGATTTAAGCAGATGTTTGCAGCCTTTTAATTCCGTTTTTCCTCCATATTCTTGAGTGCTCTAATGAATTTTCGTAGCATGGGTTTCTTGTGGCTTCTTTTGTCATCTCTTTGTTCCCTGTGTCAGCAGTTCTCAAATGGAAGTGTGCAGCACAATTACCCATGATACTAATTTAAAGTGCAGATTTCCTGGTGCTTTCCCCCGACAGTCTTGCTTGGTCTAATCAACTGGGCCTAGGTGTCCAGTCATTTGCATGTTAAACATGCAAGTCATGGATGGCTTGAGTGACATCTAAGTGAAAAGGGCCCTAGTGTTATTCTTTCGGAAAACAATGATTTGTCATATAGGGTGTCCTCTAAATTAAAGAGACATTGGATTCCTGAGAAAGCATCCTTCTGTGTGCCAGGTGCGTTTTGGAGCATAATAACAAGGTGGTAATATGGCCCTCCGAGCTGAGTCAGGCTGAGATGTGAGCCACAAAAACAGAGGCTTTTGGAAGTTTAAAAATTGCTTTGCCCTGTTGGGCACCTAAATGACTAATGCATCCCTCCCAGATCACTTTTGATCCTGACAGAACCAGATTTCTGGGGCAGATTACAGGTAACCATTATACCTACGAAGGGAAGTAATTTCCTTTTAAGTTAAATGTTTTGTGTGAGCTGTACATTTCGTCAAATACCGTTTCCTGCCTATAATCTGTTGTTTATAATTTGGAGCTATTTACTTACATGAAACTGGAAATGAGGGTTGAATGATATATGTTAATTAGATTGAGAGTTAGAAAGAAATTGAAATGTAATGAGAAATTGAAAAATACTGCCCTAGTGGGAGTATTCATTAATTGCCAAAGATTTGAGGAAAATTACATGGGATACTGAAGTATCATTTCCATTTCTGATCTTTTTAAAAAGAAACAAGCCTGAAATTCATCTCTCTAGATTTGTAAAAGCTTACCACAATTACTGTATACAGTTCTCACAGAAATGAGGGAGGCTGTCACTTGATTCATCTACTCATGGCTTCTTCAGTATGTATTTTTATAAAATCTATAAATACAGCATTTAAAATATTATAGTAATGAATAGTCTTTAAAATATTTCTTTAAGAATATCTCTGAAAGAGGCTAGAATCATTTCTGTAGTTTGGGACTTTTTAGCTAATTCATCTATGGTGTATTGTGAACTCACCGTTGAGGTAACGCTGGGACATCCTTCTTATGTACTGTACTAATCTTTCTTTATAATTTGTGAATTCTGGAACATACTGCCTTCCTAATTTCTGAGCTATTTTGAAATAATGAAAAATTCAGTAAGAAAGTCAACTTTAAAAATAGTAGGGTCTGGGATAGTTAGGATACACTGAAGTGTAGAGAGCTAATATTTGGTGTTATTTTTCCTGTTGCTCCTATTGCTAACATATCTCAGGGGGGAAAAATATGCAAAAGCCTTTCTTTCATTTTTGCATGTGATTTTCCCCTCCTCCTATCCCTTGTTGTTTACTTCTCATTGCTATCCCATATACAACAGGTCCTCGAATAACATCCATTTCATTCGATGCCGTTCTGGTATAATGTGGATGAGATACTGTAGTAACCTAACTTTTGTTTACATGAATTAGCTTATGGTAAAACTCGTTTCACTTAAAGTCACAGAACCAATCAATTGATGATGTTAATTGAGGACTTACTGTATTAGAGAATATCTTCACAGTGTGGAACTAAAATGTAGAAATGAGTGGAGTATTGCAAACAAATGTTTCCCCCACTCCTCCTCTGACCCTAGGTGAGAGATTAGAGGATTCTTCTGTAGAGACAGAGAATGGGTTCAGAGAAAAGACCCAGAGACAAAACCCTCTAGGAGGCCCCAACGAGAGTTGACTTTCTACCTGTGTTCTGGTGGAGATGCCTCTGTGAGACAACTCCTACTATGTCCACAGAACTTCCAGTCTAGCTTTTATACGAGGTAGTTACAATCACTAGACCAACACAAGCAGGTGAACCTAAGGAACTGAGGAAACAAAGACAATGCAGGTGGCAGAAGAAATTTTAACGCATAATTGAGATCCTCAGGGAGATAATAGAAAGTATTTTTCCCTCTTGGAAACTAAAAATTTGGTAACTGAAATAGAAATTTAAATAGGAAGGTTGGAAGTTAAAGCTAAAAAATGCCCCAGAAAGTTAAAAAAAGAGGGAGAGAGAGAAATGGAAAATAGGGAAAAAAAGAAATAAGGGATTTAAAGGAGTAGTGCTTTAAAGGAGTAGTGTTTGAGAAAGCTTAAGTTGCTCATATTCAGATACGGTTTTCAGTCTCCATGTTGATTCTGCCCTTGTTCTAAAAATAGTAATAGAGAATAAATGTCTATAAAGCAAAATTAGAATTAGAAGAATAAATTTTTAAGCTGCAACAAAGCTGTTTTCTCATCCTACCTATGTTTCTTTCCTGTCATTTCATATCATTTAACATACGATGCTTAAGTTCTTCCTTTAAAAAGTAATCTATTGTTTTTCCCTTTGCACAGGTAACTTAGATTTTTAATTTATTTGGTTGTCATAGTGGCATAAACTAGTTCTGTCACTTAGACATAAAAATAGTGATTAAGCCCAGTTGCCTTTGTGTAGGGTTGTTGAACTCCATTTGTTTTTCTATTCCTTTTCATGGGAACACAGAATAGTACTGCGATTTACTCTAAACTAGAAAACTATCTGGTTTACCAATTATTGCAGAATCCTGATGTTGAGATTAGCAAGCAGTCTATCATTATGGCTTATTCTGTGCAAACTCTTTCCTCAAGATCATTGAAGGAAGGTTTTTTATTTTAACCATTGTTATTTTACAGATAAAGCTCTGATGGCACCAAATCTTGATTCCTTTGGACGAGATCGAGCACTGTACCAAGAGCATGCAAAACGTCGGATTGCAGAACGGGAAGCCAGGAGGTAAATCTCAAAATGCTTGCTGTTGGTTTGTTTGTGAAGGGAGGAATATCTTTTATCTGGTTTAGGAACTTGATGTTTGTTATTTAGGACTCGTCGTAGACAAGCCAGAGAGCAAACCGGTAAGATGGCAGATCACCTGGAAGGCCTTTCCAGTGATGATGAAGAAACTTCTACAGATATTACAAATTTCAATCTGGAAAAAGGTTAGACATTTATTTGGAAATGAGATTTATTGTCAGTTTAGTTTCTGCTTGGGTGTGGTTTTTACTATGAAGTGATGGTTTGAAGTTTTATGACCTCTGTATTAGAACCATACACCTTTTTCTTAATTGTAAAAATTTACACCCATTTTTATTACTAAATATCATGATGAGTTCTCAAAAATAGTGGTAATACCTAGGACTTTCATAATAAATGATATTATTCTCCAAGGGCTACCAGAATGCTGCCTGTCTGGCCTAGAAAGGTTAAAGCTTGTCAGTAGAGCACTCAGCCCTGAAGGAAACTCCTGATTTTGGGGATCCCTGAATAATTTCAACCAAGAGGAATAGTTAGTACTGTTATGTGCCAGGCATTTCCAGAAGGATCCCTAAATAAGATTCTTCATTTCCCACTATTGGCTGGAATTATTTGGAATTATATTGGCTGCAAGCCACTTGGAACTTAGTTGGAGAAGCTTATTAGGCTTCTTTTTAATTGTGAACATCTCTAAACATATAGAAAATTTGAAAGCATAGGATAGCGATCACCCACATACATACCTGTCACCCAGATTCAGTAGTTCTTAACCATCATCTGACCAAGTTTGCTTAAACTCTTTATATGTGAATGTGTGTGTTTTGCAGAATCATGTAGACATCATGGCACTTCCTCTAAAAACTTTAGCATGTGTCTCCTAAAAACAAGGCTATTTTCTTACCTAATCACAATACCATTATCACACCTAAGGAAATTAACTCTCAAATTTCTTAATATCACGTCTGTGTTCATTTTTCCTCAGCAGCAGCCCACGCCCCCCCACCACAAAGTATCTTGGGACTGTTTTGATGGGTTGTTCTGTGTTTTTCAAACCAGGACCCACACAGGGTTCCTGCTCTGCATTTGGTTGTTACATCTTTTTATCTAGACTTAATGAACATCCACAAGTTCCTTACTCATACACACATCCCTATGATTTATTTGTTTAAGACATTAACTTTTTTAAAACACCAGGCCACTTGTCTTGCAGAGCGTCCTACATTCTAGATGTCTGTTTCCTCATGGTATTAACTTGTTTTTTCCATTCACTGTATTTCTTATAGACTGGACTTTAGTTCTGAAACCTTGATTAGATTGAGGTTAAACTTTTTTATCAAAGATACTTCATACAAGATGCTGTTTCTTGCTGCATAATAACGGATGACAAATGTTAAGATTGTCCCGCTATTAGTGATGTTAATTAAGATTGATTTTGAGAAGTAGATTGTCACCATCAGATGACCTTTTACTTAAAAATCCTACTAGCATCCATTGCTGGTATTTGTCTATGTCAGTTATTGCAATCAATAACAGACTTTGAAAGAAGTGATATGATTGATCATTGGTTATGATGTGCGTGTGTTATTTACACAGTGATTTGTTGTGGACTGCAGAATTACCAGCAAAATTTGTACTTTAAGCAATTACTCAGTTAATACACCATGGTAACTGAAATTTGAACTGAATTATTGGGGGACAGATTTTATTTAACAGAAAATGGTATAAAGGAAAGAGTGCCTGTACTTTGGTTTGCATAATAGACGTTTGAAACCTAAACTTTTTTGTTTATCCTTTCTTTTATATTGTAATTAACAATTAATTATTCCTTTGTTAATGAGCCTATCTCTTATTGATACTCAAGCTACTAAGAAAATGCTGAAAATAATTGAACTGTTTTTTCTACCACATACTAAATTTCTCTGTGGTGGTGGTTGTTATTGTTGTATTTAGATCGCATTTCAAAAGAGTCCAGCAAGGTTTTTGAAGATGTCCTTGAGAGTTTCTATTCAATCGACTGTATTAAATCCCAATTTGAAGCATGGCGTTCAAAATACTACGCGTCCTACAAGGATGCTTACATCGGCCTTTGTTTGCCAAAGTTGTTCAACCCTCTCATAAGGCTGCAGCTTCTCACTTGGACTCCTCTTGAGGTGGGTGGCTTCTATCACTGTTTGAAAGCAGTATAACGTGATGCCTGGGTAATTTTAATCTCAAAACTAGAGATGTAAGTGTAAGCAAAATATTTTTCAGGGGAGATAGTGCACAGGGCTATATTTGATACTATTGCTGGCTGTAATCTTAGGATCTTCCCTTTTATACTCCCCTCCTTCTCAAGAGAGCTATCTGTGGCTTTTCAATTTATATACAATGCCTGTCTCAGTCACCTAAATTATATATATATACATATATATACATATATGTATATATATATGTATATGGAATATTACCATTTTAATACAGTTTTTTCCTTTCTTAAAATGTGTATACATTTCTTTGGCACCCTGTGTATATGTAGTGACATATGAACATGAATGAATAGGGAGAACTTGATCCTTTGATCCTAGAAAAACATAGAACTCCATGGGAAAGCTCAGTGAGGCAGGTATGAAATAGGGCCTGACCTAATAAGTCAGTGGTAACTAAAATCGATAAATTCAGGAGATGGAATCAGTGGGTCTTGTTGGCCTTGTATTATATATGAGGAAGGAGACTAGAATTTACTCCATACGTCTAGTGGTCATATTTAGGATACAGTTTTTGAAGTTACCAACGTGGATGGAGCCGTGGGCGTGAATGAGATTCGCTGGGTTGGATGTGTAAACTCTAAGGAAAAGAGGGTTGAGGTTGAAGCCCTGGAAATGATTGAAAAAGAACGTGAGCTCCAGGAACCATTCAGCTCTCAGCTCCCTGCTGCTCTTTGCCAGGCCTTGTGGAGTTTCACCCTGTGTCTTAGTCTACAAAAGGCTCAAGGGCACTTGTGTGTGTTTTGGAGTTCTTTTTCTGTGTAGCTCCTTTCTCTGCCCCATGGCTTTGGGCTGTCTCAACCTCCCTGAACTCTAATTTCCGTCTCCTCCCCTCAGCAAGCCTGTGCTCTGCGTGCCGTCCACGCCCTGCTCTCCTGATCAGCAGTTCACCTCGTTGATTCCCTTCTGTCAGAGCTCATCGTTCTGTACTGCCTGTAGTCCATTGTCTGAAAACAGGCGTTTCATATGTTTTGTCCAGTTTTTACTTGTTTATGGCTAAATACTCTTTTGACTAGAAGCCGCAGTAGCCACTATTTTAAATGTGTTTGAGTAACCTTTTTAATATTTTCTAGGCGAAATGCCGTGACTTTGAGAATATGCTGTGGTTTGAATCTTTGCTGTTTTATGGTTGTGAAGAACGAGAGCAAGAAAAAGATGATGTGGACGTTGCACTATTACCCACCATTGTGGAAAAGGTGATTCTTCCTAAACTAACAGGTAGAGATTTCTGAATTGAACATTTAAACACATTGGGTTTCTCACGTCTATTTTTAAGAATTTTTAATCGGGAGATATTTCCTCATAGAAATTACATTATAAATGGAAAGTTTCCATTGGGCCCAAAGATGGCTAAAGGCTAGATGTCTGTTAACCGGGGATTTGAAGAACACCCTGGGGCGGGCCTGGAGTTGGGGGCAGTAATGGATCTCTTGGTGAATTTTAGAGACCCTTAAAGACAGCCTGAAGCAAAACTGAACACACAGTTTTTTGAGGGATGTGCGTTTTTCTGGGAGCAATTTCATTACTTACATCAGTTTCTCACACAAGATTAGGAATCATTGATACAGGAACCTAGTTAAAATATTAAAAATAAGTTCCAAGTTTAGGTAGAAATTCTTAGTGCTGGGACAATATCTCCTAGGATATTGAAATCTTCTTTACCACCTCCAGTCTTTATTTTCACTGATTAGCAGGAAATAAGAAAAATATGTCCCCCTCTCTCCATTTGCCTAATGCTCGGCACTCCCACAGTTAATAGGACAAAGGAGACTGAAGCTTATACTCAAGAGAGGGAAAGAGAAATCAGGATTGGCACTTATAAGTTGAGGACTGCTTGACATCTGATTTAGTTTATCTCTGTATCTCAACATGTTCTATTTTTGTCTTAATAGTGATAGCTGAAAATATGTGGGACCCTTTTTCTACAACACAAACTTCAAGAATGGTTGGAATTACATTAAAATTAGTAAATGGATATCCTTCAGTAGTGAATGCAGAAAACAAAAATACACAGGTAATTTAATTATTATCTATGAAAGGTTTTTGTTTTTTTTATTCCTTCCGGTCCTTTTGAAAATGAGCAAGACTTGAGAGATTGAGTGGTTATATTCTAAACCAACCAGAAAATCTGATTCACCAAATTGGGCCATATGGTCTTATATAAAAGCCTGAAATATAAAAAGTTTGAGATAATAGATTTCAGTTTTAAAATCTCTCCATGGAAGGATGATATTATTAGTCTAGATAGCCTCTAATTTTTACTGTTCTCGCCCTTTTTACCACCACCCCTCCCCCAACTTCCAGACTAATCAAATATCCCTTTAAGAACTGTATTTTTTAGGAAAAAGAGACATGTAAAAGTGCTAGAATAAAAGTGCAATAATTGATTATTTAAATGCTAAAACATTTAAACAGCATATAAAACAGCGAACTGTTGTTTTATAACTAGTTTCCAAATTTCAAATTGCTGTTGTCCCTCAGTGAACATTCTTATAAGCCATGGAGACTTAGGAAAGGTGCTCTTTGTCATTGTTCTGTTTTCACTGACCTCATTTTAAGAAGAACCAGGTTATGTGTCTGACCTTAAATCTTTACATAGTAAGTTGAAGGGTTGAAAGATTTCTAAATGGCTTCATCACTTGGTAGTTGTTGAGGGGTGAGCTAACAGAGTAGTAAGTATTAAAGACCTTAGGGCCTTCAGTGAGGAAAGGGAACATTTTGAGAAGAGGGTTCCCTCAAAATTGAATACGTAAGTAATTATATGATTTGGAATATGGGTTTTTATTTCTTAAAATTTTAGTTTTATCACAACCCTTATTAAAATGTATGATCTATTTTATACTCTTTAGGTGTACCTAAAAGCACTTTTGTTGAGAATGAGAAGAACTTTAGATGATGATGTATTCATGCCCTTATATCCCAAAAAGTAAGTAACTCCTCAGAACATTGAAAATGGTAACATTCTCCATTATCTTCCAGAGAAGGCTTCTTAAATTGTGGAAAAATTAATGGTAGCTTGAAATACAGACTTTACCTGTGTAGTGTACCCCTGTAGCCTGAAGAGACTAGCTCAGTGGGGACATTGATCCCTAAGCGGAACAGAGCAAACAGTGCTCTTTGTTCTCCCTTAGTGTCTCAGAATAAGTTTCCATTACTTTTTAAACTTAATATCTTCTGGAGTATAGTTGTTTGAAAATTTGAAAAAGTTACTTAATTCTTTTGTTTACCTATTTTATTTGTAGACATCTTTTCTTCTAGAAATCATGTGGTACTTATACATAAAAAACATTTGATCATGGTGTGTTTCTCTTTTAGTGTCTTAGAAAATAAAAATTCTGGGCCTTATTTGTTTTTTCAACGACAGTTTTGGTCTTCCGTTAAGGTATGTATCTGTAGAGTATCTAAAAGACTTCAGATTTGGTTGACTTTATATATTTTTGAAAAGTATTTATATATATACATATTACAAAGTCTCCATTTTGCAGAATAATTTTATTTCAATAGTTTATTTAGGTTTGATGTTTCCACAGGAGAAAATGAATTCTGAGTTCCAAAGTAAGGTCCAAGCTAGTCAGCAAAATGCCTAGCTAAACCACAGTTTACTCAAAAAATAGAGTACCAGTTACTCTTCTGAGTTTTGGGGAATAAAGCACTGAATGATAGAGAAGTGGGGCCTTTGTGGAGTTTATAATCTAGCACAGTTCACAGATAGCGAACAAGTAATCCCAGATGTGGTGAATTAGGAAGGGAGAAATTCAAGGTCGTATGGGAGCTTGTGACCAGGGGCACAGAGAACTTGACTGGTGAGTCACAGAAGATCCGCTTCCACCCTGAGGAAGTGATACTTAGGTTATTAGACCAGAGGAGTAAAGAGGAGTTGGCCCTGAGGTGAGGGAGAGCAGGGCACATTGGAAGCACTGAAGAAAGTCCAGGACCGTTAGAGTTAGGGACGAGATAAGCAGTCCAGGTGAGACAGCAGCTACTACTAGGTCATGTGGAAAACTTTGGTCTTCATCCTAAAAGTTGTAGGAAGCCACAGAAGGATTGCTTTTTTTCATTTTTTTTATTAAGGTATAATTTACATACAATAAAATTTACTCTTTTTAAAGTATAGTTTTGATGAATGAAATACAGTCATGTAATTACTACCCAAATCAAAATATATAACACTCCCATTATCCCTCCAAATTCTCCATGCTCCTTTGTAGTCAGGACCACCTCTACACCCTGGCCACCCCTTTTTGTTGTCCTGTGGTTTTCTTTGCAAGAATGTCTTAAGAATGGAATTGTATAGGTGCCTTTTGAGTCAGGTGTCATTCACTTAACATAATGCATTTGAGATTTCTCAGTGTTGTGTGTTGTCAGTAGTTCATTGCTTTTTATTGCTAAGTAGTATTCCACTGTTTAGTGGATAGGCCAGTTTCTTGGCTTTGATTTTTGTTCATTCCTCAATTAAGGGACATTTGGATTGTTTCCAATTTGGGGTAATTATGAATAAAGCAGCCGTTAAGTGCGCACAGTGTGTTTTCTGGGTCTATAAGTTTTCATTACACTTGAGCAAATAACGTAGGCAGAGCTGTTTTCCAAACCAGCAGTATATTAGCGTTTTAGTTATTCGGTTAGTCCTCATTCTCACCACACACCACATTTGTTATTGTCAGTTGTTTTGGTTTTTTTAAAAATTTATTCTATTAAATGTATCGTGGTATCTCAGTATGGTTTTAATTTGCAGTTCCCTAACGACTGATGGTGTTGAGCATGTTTTCATGTGCTTGTTTGCCACATGTGTATGTTGTTTGGTGAAGTACCTGTTCAAATCTTTTGCTCATTTTTTAAAATTGGATTTTCTTACTCTTTGAGTTCTGTATTCTGGATACAAGTTCTTTGTCAGATACATGATTTGCAGAGTTTTCCTTTTTTCCATAGTCTGTGGCTTGTCTTCATTCTCTTAACTGTCTGTCAAAGCATAGATGTTCTTAGTTTTTTTTTGTTTGTTTTTTTTTTTTGGATAACATGGGAAAGTCTTTATTTTTATTTTTAATAAGACATAGATTCCTTTGATAATTTGAATCTTATTTACTTTAAGAATTTTTTCTACTTAATTTTTCACTTAAAGTTACAAAGAAAATTCATTGGAATCTTCCGCGGAACTTTTACCATTTCAGTAATCAGATATTTAAAAGATATATATATATTTTTAATTTATTTTTAATTTATTGGGGTGACAATTGTTAGTAAAATTACATAGATTTCAGGTGTGCAATTCTGTATCACATCATCCATAAATCACACTGTGTGTTCACCACCCTAGATGTTCTTAGTTTTGATGAATTCCTATTTATTGCTTTTTCCTGTTAAGGTTTGTGCTTTAGGTGTCATATGTAAGAAATCTTTGCCTAAAACAAGACCACAAAGTTCTTCTCCTGTCTTTTCTTTTAGAGGTTTCATAGCTTTAGGTTTTATATTTAAATCTGTGATCTGTTCTGAGGTAATTTTTATACAGGGTGTGAGCCTGGTTTGAAGCTTGTTTGTTCCAGCACTCTTTGTTGGAAAGACTATCCTTTCTTTATTGAATTGCTCTTGTACCTTTGTTGAAAATCATTGGCCATATATGTGTGGATCATAAGAGGGGTTTAGAGCAGGAAAGTGATGAATAACCCTGTGAGCGTGACACTTGTTCTCACTCGACTGGTGGACAGTGAGGCACAGAATAGAACCTGCTCAGGGTCATTCCATTGGTAAGTGGTGGAGACGGGAACCTAACGCAGACCAGCCTGACTCTTGAGCAGCTTTTCTCAAAAGGGTTAAAGGATTATTACCTAATGCTCTAAGGCCCCCGTTGTATATAGTGAATTCTATCCTTTGCGTCTAGAATGGCACTAACTGCACTATCCTTGGGGAAATTAAGTAATCACTCAAATCATTTTCTACAGATTTAATTCACTCATGCAACCCTGCTTGAGAAAGACTATTCCAGAGCTCTTAATCACTTGAATAACTGCAGGGTTCAGAAAGAGATACTGTATTTTGCCATGTATAATGTGCTCGCATGGATAATGCACACCCACGTTTTTGGCCCAAACTTGCAGGGAAATGGAATTAGTACTACCCATGTATAATGTGCATCCTTAGTTTTCCCTCACAAATTTGGGCAAAAATGCGCATTATACACGGCAAAATACGGTAATGGTGGCTTAGATTGGGGAGGTGGCATAGGAAACTGAGAAATACACAGAATAACGGAGATGGAGTCAAACCCCATCTTGAGGGAGAGCTCAAGAATGACATGCAGGTTTCCGGCCTGATCAGTTGGTTAGATAGTGTTATTATTTGCTGAGTTGAGAAATAACTAGGAAGCAGAAATTTTATGGTAGGATGGACTGGGGTTTCTCTTTTGTATGTGTTGAGCTTGAGTAGCTTGGGATGTCCAAGTGACATAGCTCACTGGGTTCTTGATGTCTGGTAAAAATGAAATATTGTAGTTAAAGTTTACATCTTTTGGGGAGGTCATAGGAATAGCTTAGTCATGATTTTGAAAGGAGGACATTTATCTGAGAATCCTCACTTGCCCAATAGTACTTTCTGTGATGGTGGAAAATGTTCTATATGCACTGTAGCCACTAGCTACCTGTGGCTATTTAAATTTTAGTTAATTAATTAAAATTTAAAATTCAAAGCCTCCATCATTCTAGGAAATATTTGCCCTTTAGAGGTACTTATTAGTACTTTGGCAAGACAGGGTTCACTATATTTCATAAGATGCTTTACTGTGTAACTGATTTGTCTTATACCTAATTTAATTGCTTAACCTTGCCTTTCAGTAATTTTTTTTCCTTCTTTCTAGCTATTAGGGAATTTTCTTCAATGGTACGGCATTTTCTCGAATAAAACTCTTCAGGAATTATCAATAGATGGTTTATTAAATAGATACATTCTCATGGCTTTTCAGAATTCAGAATATGGAGATGACAGCATCAAAAAAGCCCAAAATGTGAGTTAAATGACACATATCTTAGTTCTCAAAGCACATAAGTTAAAATGAACTGTTTTCTTTGTTTGAAGAAAGATTCGGGATTTTACAGAATCCCTTTTGATTATTGGACGTGGTGCAAGGTTGACGATCATTTTGACTACCCTAGTAGTTCCATACCCCCATACGTAGAATTTTCTATGTAAAAATTTGTTGTATATTTGTAGATCTATTTATCTAATATCCATATATCTATGTATCAGTATTTTTGCAGGTGTTAAAAGTTTTAATTTCAGGATAATTTTTTAACAGTCAAATGAATGGTATTTTGAGTGTTACTAAGGAAACGGTTTCTCATGTAAGGAATACTTTTCTTCAATATTATTTTGTTTTCTACTTTATACATAAGTTGCATAATTGGATCTTTTTAAAAAATAGTTTTCTGAAACACAAAATTGAAGAAAATTTGCAAGTGCAGTACAGTGTTTTTCCTGAACCATGTCAAAATCTCTGACATGATACCCTCTCACCCTCAAATACTTTTGTGCTGTTTCCTAGAACGATGTATATTCTTCAACAATATAACCATCAACATCAGGAAGTTAACATCTGTATATTACTATAACCTAATCCATAGACCTCTCCTCAAATTTTGTCAGTTATCTCAATAGTATCCATGATTGGCAAAAAAATACCCAGATCATCCCTTGCATTTACTTGTCATGTCTCTTTAGTCTCCTTTAATCTACAAGAGTTCTTCAGTCTTTTCTTGACCTTCATAACCTTGACATTTTTTAAGATGATAGACCAGTTATTCTGTTGAATATCACTCAATTTGGGTTTGATATTCTCGCATTAGATTTAAGTCTGCATCTTTGGCAAGAATTGCCTCAGATTTCATCAGTGGCAGTCCCTTCCACTTGACTTCTGTGACCTTGCGACATGTCCTCTCATTCTTGGGGAGTACTTTCTTGCTTTGTGGCACACAATGTTCAGTCTCAGCTGTTACTTGCTCAGCCCCAGCCCCGGAATCAGTCATTTCGCCAACCATCCATGGATTCTTTAGTGGGGTGCCTTCTCTACCCACTTGGACTGACACTCCCAGTAGGCTGTCCTCCCCCATGTAGGAATCAGCCTCACCTCGCTTGGGTTTTGTACTTGCACCATGCCCTTTTCACCCTGCTTCAGCTCTTGCCCTAGGCTGCCCCTCTGGTGTGAGGCTCTCTTCACCCCACTCTAGGCCAGCATAGCTCCCACTGCCAGCATGGATGCCTGCTGACTAAGTTGTTCAGCATGGGGAGAGGCTATAATTTGATATTTATACTACACGTGTTTTTAAATCAAAAGCTGCTGATAAAGGAGAACTCAGTTCATTTAGGGCTTCCTGGAAAACTGAAAAATGAAGCAATTGGTTATCAGTTTTATGTCTCTAATATACTTAAATATTGGACAAATTACTTATCTTTTGCTTTGAGTACCTGACCTATGTGTTGAAGTAAAAATTCAGATATATTGAAAAATGTATAGTTAACGTAGGAAATCAAGTTGAAAATAATAATCCCTTCAAAGTAATTAGTTATACAAAGCCCAGTAACAAGTCTTCTAGTTAAATACATTGTACCCATTATCTAGACTCACCTTTTCGATATTTTCATTTATTCTGTTTTAACGCTTTTATTTTGCATCTTTCTTCTCCATAGGTAATCAATTGTTTCCCCAAGCAGTGGTTCATGAATCTGAAGGGAGAAAGAACTATTTCTCAGTTAGAAAACTTTTGTCGATACCTTGTACACTTAGCAGATACAATTTACAGAAACAGCATAGGATGCTCTGATGTGGAAAAAAGAAATGCAAGGTAATTATTTGTGATTATTTAATGAAACAGTGATCCAGAGTCTTTAGTTGTCAGATATAGTAATGTTAAAATGCTTTAAGTAGAGACATTTTATCTTTTAGTTTAAACTGTACATTGACTCAGTATTGATAAACATACCAAAAATACAGTTTTTATTTTGTGGTTTTACCTACTCTTTTTCAGTAGGCTATTTATGAAGGTAGTAAGAAGAGACTTCTGGTGAGGACCAGCCCTAAGGGGAATGAATTAATCATTGGTTTCCGTCTCCTCCTTTGAAGAACTGGGGAGATCTCAGGCTCTTAGAATGTCATGGGTCTTGGTCTTTGGAGATTCATTGTATCCATATAAACCCTGGAAAAGACAGTCACTGAAGCCAGAGTATATTGAAGGTTATATCCCAAACATCTGTGCTCTATGTGGAGTTTTTCTGTATCCACATCTTAGACTAAAGGTCATCACTCAGGAATTTTGGGGAGCATCTTACACATAATTTCTGTCAAGCATTGGAAAGAAAGGGAGGGAGGAAGGAAGGAAGAAAGGAAGGAATCATTCCCTTTTTTTGGACATTGGTTTGGCTGTTCATGTAATTTGGGGATAAATCTCTAGCATAAAAAGTAAATAATAACTAGTACAATTTGAAAGAATTTTTAAAAAATGTTTCCTTTCATATAGTCTTCCTAATATATTTTCATTTTCATTTAGATCACACCGTTACTATAACAAAAACTTCCTCATTTCCCTTCCATGAAAAAGAAAACCTTATTTTCTTAAGAAAATAGTTTGCTATTTTTTATGGTAAAATGAAAAGCAAAGTAGATAGTATAGATTTTAGTGGTAAAAATCTTTGGCAAATGATTTTGGTTTATATTTTAATTTCATTCTTAGTATGTCATTATGGTGTTGGCTGTTATTTATTGGCACTAATATTTCTTCTCGTGGTGTTGTATCTTCTTAGGTAAATCCTGTTGACTTTTTAAACTTTGATTTACATATATTTAACACTGTTTTTGTTTGGAGCTTGATATCAACAAACAGTATTTACTTTTCTACGTAAAAGAACTTTAGCACCTGCCATGTGCAAAAAACCAGGTTCCACATTGGTTGCAAAGTTTTACAAATTATAATCCTTCCCTAAAAGATACTTAACTACACAGTGTTATAAAGAAGGCAACTAATAATGTCACATTATGTGCTGTTTCTCACAAGTGGTTCAAATGAAGTGTTAGAATAGTCTATCTTAAAGTGCAGTCCTGGAGCCGCAGCTTCGCTCAGTATTACTTGGGAGCTTTGTTATTATAGGAATGCAGATGCTCAGGCCCTACCCCAACCTACTGAATCAGAACGCTGGGGGTGGGGCCTGGCCATATGTGTTTTAACACCCTCTAGCTTGTTCTGCTGTTTGCTAATACTTGAGGATTACCTAATGAGAAGGCAGAATTACTTCTAGCAGGGGTGATAAGGAAGCCAGGTTATGCTTCACTAGTGAATTTTGGAGGAATGGAACGTATGCTAAGTCTTGGTGGATTGGTGATGAATGATGAATCCACACAAACGTAACCAATTATGTTCCAGGTATATTCTGAAAGAACTGGGACTCTGCTTTGGGAAGGAATGGAAGGCAGGGCCCTGAAGTAGTTTGGAAATAGATTGCTTTTTTTCTTTTCTGGGTATTAATGAAAATTATTTATCTGAATGAAATTTTGGGGTGGTTTTGTTTTTGAAAGTAGGTCCTCTGTCTCTGGGCTGGTCATTTAAACATACACAGTTTTGTTTTATGTGGATAAATATCTTTTTGTTGTTAACATACTGTAGCTTGCTTATCTCTGTTTTCCTTCTTTAAAAATGTATGCTTAGAAAAATTGATTGCAAAACCTCAAAATTAGTCATAAAGTCAATAACAGATTTTTTCCCCTCTAAGGCTTTTATACTAATTAATGAGATGCTGCTACGTTTTTTTTTCTCTTTTAGGGAAAACATAAAACACATAGTAAAACTTCTTGCAAGTATTCGAGCTCTGGATCATGCTACGTCTGTTGCAAGTGACCATAATGTGAAAGAATTTAAGTCTTTGATTGAAGGAAAATAGATCTGTGAGACTGAAAAGCCTATTTGCTTTAATACCATTCCCAGTGTGTAAATTTTGTACATATGTAAAGTTTCTTAAACTGTAAAATACTGATCCTTGTTTTAATACAAAGAACATTATTAATAATCAATACTGTGTCCTTAAATGCGATTTCTTCGAAATGAAAGGAATTCAGACTATTTCTAGGAAGTTTCTGAATGTTTTCCTTACTGCCTGTCATACTTTGTTTACAGAAGTATTTTATATGGTCATTCAAATTAACCCTCAGTTAATTGTTCTCTGTAAATGATGTGTGCAGTGTAAATTGTGTAATTATGCATATATATATTTATACCACCATGGAGTTACTTTCGCACTGGAAATTTGTGGTGTTTTTCTACAGAGTAAGCCTTTTAACAGCAGAAAATTATTCAGTAGCAAATTGTCTTAGGGAAATTACTACACTGTTGCAACAAAAGGGCTGGCAAGTGACTACGTGTTCATCACCTTTTGGTTAGCAGTTGCTATCACTAGCTGTGCTGCCTTAAAATTGAGAGTTGAGTGTAGACTTAATCATTGGGTGAATGGTGAACTTTCTTCCTTGAATCAGCATTACAGTCAAATGTGAGTTTAATGTGAACTCTAAATAATATATGCAACATAGGTTTTTGAACAGAACATCGAAGTTTAATTTTTGGAAATAATAGACCCATAACCTAACTGCATGGTTTGGGGCTGACTGTCCTGTCTCATTCATGGTTTTACTCCCTGACCAGCTTATACGTACATGCATTTGAATTTTAGTAGTCTGTCATTATATTTAAAATCCCACATATGTGAGTTATATATGCAATAAAGAATACGCCTTGCTAATTCTCCACACCCAGGCAGTTTAATACCCATGGTCTTCTATAATGTTTATACCACGTTGTAAATATTCAGAGAACTTGTTTTAAAGTTTATGCTTTCTGATTCTGTGATTTTCAAGAGGAACTTTTGGAAATTAAGGACTACTGTTTGATAATTATATATGTAATTAAGCTTTAGCCAAGCATTAAATTAATTTTTAATTATACTCTTTGTTGTATTTCGCTGGTGACTAATTTTAGAGCATTTTAAATGAGTCTAATATAGTGAGACTATTAACAGGTGTATTCTTGGTCAACTGGAATAATATTTAGAACAGTGTCATATGCTCTGATTGCTTTGTCACTTTGATTTTATTGTAGGAATGTGGCTTATCCCTACATACTCATTTTGGATGAATTTTTTTTACACCTTAAGTGGCCTACTAAAATGAGAACACTTATTTTCAACTTCAATGGAATAAGACATAAAATGGATACATATGTATATGTATGCATATATACATATATACATATGCATATATATACACATGTATGTGTGTATATTATATATACCTGTGTGTGTGTGTGTATAAACATGCACATTTGTGCCTTAAATTTGTGTTTCCAAACCCACAGACTGATCACTTCTGTATCTACTTTTAAGGACTCTTGCAGTGAACTTCGGGACTTTTTATCCCACGCAATCCACGAGGCTGTTTTGGTTTCAGGAATGGGTTTGAACACCACAGTAGATTTTGATGTAAAGTAAATTTAGCATAGAATCGTGTATAAAAGAAGTGGTTCCCATATCTTTTTAAATTTTATTTCTGAAATAGCTGCAGGACATACTTTCTTATGAAGGGAACTGTCAAAAGATAAATTCAGTGGGTGACATTTTAATAAAGCTGAAGTTTTGTCTTTTCAGTTCTCTTCTTTTGGAGCAGTCTTCTGAATTAACTCCAAAATACGTGAGGAATGTTTTTGAAAAGGAAAGTTATTTTATTGGGACAATATAAACTAGTCGTAAAGACTGATTACTGCTGTTGTACCAGGTGATGGTGCCTCACCCGTGTCCCTGTTGATGCCATGATGTCCTGCTGTAATTCTGCCTGCGGGCTTTCTCTTGGCCTGTGCAACGGGCTGGAGTGTCCACCAGATAATGTCCCTTTGAGCAGCCCTTAACCAAAGAAAGGAAGGAGTTGGAGGATGAATGCGCCTCATGTTAGTCCAGATCCCCTGGGGAGTGGTCACCAACCGAGATGGCATTAGATATAACAGATTCGTTGGTGGGAACACCTCTTAGGGCAAAAAGAGAGGGAGCTGGGAGGCTGGGAGAGCCCGAGCTGAGAGATCTGAGGTGTGAGGTAAGGTGGGACCTGTGTGAAGGAGTAGGGAAAGAATTAAAGGTCTCCGATGAGGGCGCAGGTCTATGGAAGTTTCAGCAAAGTTACTCTTCTGAGGAGCCCCATGTCTCCAGGAACAGGCCTGCCTTTGTGTCCCCACCACACCGAGTTGGTGGGGATCAGCTCTTGGGGAGTGTGCCTGGTATAACCAAGGGCCCCCGAGCGGCATAATTTCCTGTCTACCCCACCCACTTCCTAATCTCCCAGGAAAGCAGGTGTGTTCCGCAGCTTCTCCAAGAGCACTTCTGTTCATTTGAGCAGAGTTGCCTGCAGTGATCACGTTATTGCCCAGAATTGGCCCCAAGTCACACAATTCTTAAAGCAGTACCTTCCTCATGAGAATATACTAAAATGTGGGATTTCCTTAATTTTTCTAAAACCAGGTTTATTGAAGTATTAATTTATAAACAGTCAAGTTTACTCTGAGTGTGTATAATTCAGTGAGTTCTGACAAAATGCCTGATTTTTTTAAAAAAAATTTTTTTATTGGGGAACAGTGTGTTTCTCCAGGGCCCATCAGCTCCAACTCAAGTCGTTGTCCTTCAATCTAGTTGTGGACGGCGCCTCAGCTCCAAGCCCAGTCGCTGTTTTCAATCTTAGTTGCAGGGGGCACAGCCCACCAGCCCATGTGGGGATCGAACCGGCAACCTTGTAGTTGAGAGCTCGCGCTCTAACCACCTGAGCCATCCGGCTGCCCCTCCCGAAGCTCAGCTGCAGCTCATTGTCTTCAATCTAGTGGAGGGCACAGCTCACTGGCCCATGTGGGAATCAAACTGGCAACCTTGTTGGTAAGAGCTCGTGCTCTAACCACCTGAGCCATCCAGTCTTCCCCCCCAATTTTGTTTTAAATGCTGATTTCCCTTGAAATCATGAAACCCTCCTAAAAATGGTCAAATGTTGTACGGTTGCAAAATACAGTATGAAAATGTAAGTTGCTACATTGTAGTGGTTCTTTATAGTTATAAGAACTCATCTCTAACATGGTCATGTTCAGAGTAAAGGTGTGTTGCCACTCACTGATTATGTCAGACCATTTTGGTCATGTTTCAAGTGAAAATGAGAACAATTAACAGAATTTCTGCATGTAGTGAGAATCACGAATATGTGTGAATGTTTGAGAGGCCTCAAACTTCAATAACTATAGTCCTGACTATTTTGGAGATTGCCGTCCAGAACTGAAACTGTCTATGGATATTAAGTGCATGGCTACTGAGAATGGCTTCGACCACCCAGCAAAGGCAGACAGGCTAACGATCGTGTGGGATCGGTATTGTGCAGCACCCGGCCTGCATTGGACCTCCGGGCCCTGCTGATTTGTGCTGGCTTTTCCCCAGCCCTGTCAGCCCCAAGTTCAACAGAGGCTTAGAGGTGAGGGTCCTTCAGTACAAAGATAATGACCAGCACAGCATTTCTCCGAATATGTACTGTGATCCAGTTAAAAACAATCTCTATAGGATTGTCTCTATAGGATATAGGAAAATGTACCCTATATCCCATGTTTGGTGATTCAGAACACATAGTAAACAATAAAAGATTTGACATATCCTGTAGAAACCAGTTTAAGGTACTTGACAAAAACACTTGAGTCACAAAAGCTTACCTTTTACATTTAACCTTAGGTGTTGAAATTCCAGAGATGCCAGCTGCTTAGAGACCAAGAGCCAAGTTGTAGAGTGAACGTTCTACAGCTCTTGACAAGAAGCCATCTCTTTCTGTATACTAATAGATCTCTGCAGATCCTGATATAAGTTCACTCTAGCCTGTGTAATCTGACAAGAAGCTGCTAAAGATAACTGGAGCACACTGTTAACATTCTCCAGATTTGCCAAACGTCTTCTAGCATTTTAGATAAGTCAATGCAGACTATAAGGAAAGTGGTAAACATCTGTCAAAATTCATAGGCTTGTAACATAAACGGTGTAGTGTTTTTCATGATTTTTGTTTTTATGTCATTGGGATAATCATTATTTTTAAATTAATAGATCCTAGCTGTGGTTTACTGGGGACATACCTTAGATTGGGCCATGTATAGTCACTGTGACTTTTTGACCTATATAAATGACAATTGCATGTTTCAACCTGATAGAATTTGCCCACAGGAGAACTAATTTGGTTAAAAATCAACATCTAAAAATCAGGGTGTTTGCCTTCAGTTTGTTGACGCTATGGGAGCTGATATCTGAAGCACCTATCTGGGGCTGTTCTGATCTCAGTTTCTCTCCTGATGAAAAGTCACATAAGCCTTGTATTAGTTGTCTGTGACTGCTGTAACAAATTACCACAAACTGGGTAGTTTAAAACAACAAATTATCTCCCAGTTCTGTAGGCCAGAAATTCAAAATCAAGGTGTTGGCAGGGCCATGCTCCTTCCAAAGGCCTCTAAGGAAGAATTCTTCCTGCCCTTTTCCATCTTCTGGTGGCTGAAGACATTCCTCGGCTAGTGGCTACATTGCTCCAATCTTTACCTCTGTTTTCACATTGCGTGTGTGTGTTTCTGTGTGTGTGTGTGTGTGTGTGTGTGTGTGTGTGTGTGTGTGTATCATCTCCCTCTGCTGCCTCATAAGGTCATTGATGATTGCCATTTAGGGCCTACCCAGATAATCCAAATTAATCTCAAAATCTTAATCACTTCTGTAAAGACTTGTTTTCACCGTATTTTAACACTCATACGTTCCATGGATTAGGACATGGATATCTTGGGGGTGGTATTTTGCAGCCTACCATAGATACTACTCATTTTCAAGGGTCAAGAAAGTGTCCGCCCATTTCTGTAGGCCCTTAGGACTTCACTAAGAAATTTGTGAATGCCAATTAACCTGTATTTTAAGTCAGCCCAACCCAAAGACCCTTTCCAAATTTGGTGAAAATTTGGCCAGCTATTTCCAAGTGCTGTGATGAACAAGGAAGTATAAAAATAGGAAAGAGAAGACAAGAAAAAGGAGTAACAGATTTTATAAACGTCACTAGTAAAATAGCCGTTACTGTTTCCAAACCTTGGACATGTGCTTATTTCATGATAGATTGATAAAATGATAAATTTTGAAAGCTATAGCCTTCTATTGACAACTCTATGAATGAGTCCTGCTTACCATTCAGTTTAATTTGAAGAAAGAAGCATCAATTCAAACCCAGAACCAAGACACTTTGACTTCAATCTCCTTAATCCAAAATTAAACCAGGAGTAGGCAGAATACTTGCTTCTAGAAGAGTCTAACACCCACACTTCCCTCTCTGAGAAAGAAAGGGTTCCTAGTGTAACTTCACGCAGACACAGGTGTGGAGGAAGGGATCTTAGATTTGAGGTGGGATAGTTGGATTTCAGGTCCCAACTCTACTTGAAACGGAGTAATTCTTAACAAATTAAACTTTTTGGCTCTTAGTTGTCATAAAAAGCAACTTGCTAGCAACGTACTCAATACCATCAACATTTCTCCGAGAGCCATGACCTTCCATATTTTTTCTGGTGCATAATTCCAGCACTCCTTAGGGGCCACAGAGGCATTATACCTGAAAGGCAAATAAGAAAAATTCTATTCTCATCCACTCCCATGTAGTTTTCTCTATCAAATGCAATCTCCAATTGAAATGGATTCTTCCGGAAAGAAAAATAAGCAATCACACAGCTCAGTAGATTATCCTAATACGAGTTTAATTCTGAGACTGCTGTCAGTCAGTACTACAAAGAGCGAACCAGTTTTTCTGAGGAGATAGTACTAAATGAGAGAAATCCCTTCCAGTTCTCAGAACTACATCCAAGTGCCTTTGCATAGAAAAGAAGTAGCTTCTTTTCTAATGAGAAATAGCTCCTGTAGTATCCTGAAACCAGGGTGGGTTCAACTTCTCTAAAATGAAGAAATGTTAAATCAAGCCACATGACGGGGCCTGGAGGGGGAAATGATTTTGTGCAAAACGACAAATTTAAATTCTGCTTTTGCTGTTAAAATTAAAGCTTTAAGGGGAAGAAGTAAAGGAAAAGCAAAGGCAAGAGGAAACAGTTTCTCAGAGGGCTGGGTTCTTCAGGTTTTCGATTCCCTTTGGCCCTGCTGGTTTTAACTTCATTCTCATATTTAGATATATTAAGGAAACAGAATGAAAAGTCTCGAACACTGATACTAGCCAGGAAGCATGATTTGTTGAAATATGAGGATAAGGTGAAAGATACTAGATTCCACGGTTGGCAAAAGCTGTTCGCCATTCAGGGACAATCCGCCGTCTGGGCCTCGGTGCCGCCAGCCATGTTTTCACTCAATCTTGAGATCCTGGGTTGTGACTTCCCCCTCGCCACCATGGGTACAGCTGAGCACTCTTTCCTATGGTAGTCCTGAGAGCTCCAGAACACACCAGGAGAAAAGGCAGCTAACAGAGTTCTTCCAAAGCAGGCATTCATTTTGCTTCCTGCCACCTACTCAGAAGCTCAGCAGAAGAGCTCGGCGCCGTTCGCGGACAGACACCATGGACAGCGCTTCAGGCGCCGCCTGGTTGGCCCGCGTGCTGACTCCCCGGAACCCTCCCCCACGTCCGTCAGGCCCGACAGGGGCGGCTGGGGGTGGTCCTAACACCCATCTTGGGTGCGTACCAATACTCAGCTCCCAGAGCTGTTCCCCAGAGTCCCTGGCGTCCCGGGGGAGGGTTGGGTGGCTCTGAAGAGCCCACGCGAGGGGCCCAGGGAGGCCGGATCCTCCCTCTCCCGGCATCCCCAGCGGTGGGACCTGCAGCTGCAGCCTGGGGACTCGCCACCCGAAGCGAAGGTCGCTGCGCGTGGTGGCGGCGGGCAGTCCCCACCTGCACCTGGCTCACAGGGCGGCCCGGAGTGGGCGGGGCCTGCGCCTGGCGCCCCGCCCTTTCCCCCGCGAAGGGCGGATCTTCCGCCCCCGCCCGCAGCGCAATGCGGAAGAGATGGGCCTGTTGGAGCGGAAGTGACGCTTCCGGCGGCTGTGGCGGCAGCGGCTGCGGGAGAAGGAGGAGGAGGAGCCGGAGGAAGAGGTGAGCAAGCCGGCGGGGGGGGGCGGGGAGCGGTCGCGGCCAGACCCACCGAGAGCCCGGAGCGCGCGCGGGCGGGCGCTTCCTGAGGCAGTCTCCGCAGTCGCAGCCTGGGAAGGAACGGTGAGGGGCGACCGCGGGCAGCCGGGGTCCGGGAGAGCGGGCGGGGTTGTCTGGAGACCGCGGGTTGTGCGGGGCGCCGCGTCGGCCGGGGGGCTGTGGTGACAGCAGCTGTCAGCTTGCCCGCGGGAAAGGAACCGAGTCAGTTTGGGCGCCGGTTGGGAACCGAGTCTCTTCTGGCGCATAATGGACGGATTGGGCTGCTCGGCGCCTCCGTCCCCCTGGGAAGGGGCCGCTCTCCCGGGCGGTGGACTGCCTGCGACCCCCGAGGAGCCCTGGTCGGGTCCGTGTCCCGAGTCGTGAGTCTTCCCGGGTGGCCATTCATATTTACGATCTCCCGCCTGCCGTCCCTCCGGCCGGCGGTGGCCTGGAGCTGGGCGGGTGGCGGCGGTAACCTGTGCGGCTTCCCTTGCCCTTCGCCGCCGCCCCCGGGAGAACCTGTGGTGTCAGATAATCCTTTCCCTCCTCCCGCCCCCGAAGGAGCTTTGAACCAGCGTCCTTAACCTTCCCTCCCACCTCCTCTCCTTTCCTTCCAAAGGAACGACTTGAAGTTTCCGAATTGGTTCCCTTTCACCGTAGTGGCAAATACTGAAGCAGGAAACTGATAAACAACTCCGAACGAAATAGGCTCAAAATTTTTCCTTTCGGTAAACATAAAGTAAACGGGAAACTCATCTTAACCAAACCGTTCATAGACTTAGAGTGATAAAACCTTGTCTTGCCTTGCCCAAAGAATTGGTAGCTTTTCTTTCCTCTCTTGCTTTTTGGTAAAATTAAATGACGACTTATCTTTTGGAATAAACCATCCTCTTTCTGAGCGCTCTTTTTCCACCCCCCACCCCTCCATCAAAACCTGGCAGGCAGGGACTTCTGGATGCCTTGCAGTCCTTGCTGCAGAAGAAAACATAAGCTTCATTTGCTTGGTTTTCACAGGGCTGCCTCTGAAGAAAGGAGAATGGCGTTCAGCAAAGGATTTCGGATCTATCACAAATTGGATCCCCCACCTTTCAGTCTCATAGTGGAAACTAGGCATAAGGAAGAATGTCTCATGTTCGAGTCTGGGGCTGTAGCCGTGCTCTGTAAGTCGTCGGTTAATAGTGCAGCTGATCGTGGTCTCTCTTTTGATTTGGAATAATTCAGATTAAACCATTTTGTTAAAGACCCTGATCACCCCCTTAACTGTATTTCCTCTAGCAGATTATGCTTTTATTTTCTTTTAATCAAACCTTGTTTTACTTTAAACTTGAATTTTCTTCCCCCTGCTGCAGCTTTTTGTTGGGGGTGGGAGAAGATGCACGTTTTGGTTACAGGTTTTTTTCGTTAGTGGGTTCTTCTGTTTCTGAAAGTAAATCAATCTTTCCAAAAAAATATTGCTGCAGCTCATATCACATCACAATATAACTATAAAATGGCTTGCTTGGCATTTTTACCGTAATGAACAGAATTTCTTATTGGTCAGTGATAGTAATGAACTATAAGAATTTTGTTTATCTAATATTTTGGGAGTATCTTATGGTGAGGACTTTGTTTTTTTTGAGAGAATTGTAAATAATTTCTAAAATCTCGTGGGATATATGATTGATATCATATTATTAATATTTTAAAAATCATTTTGACAGTCTGTTTTAAAGAAAAGGACTACTGCACCGCACCACACACAAAAAATAGACTAGTTAGTATGGTTTGGGTTATTTTGTGGGCAAATGGTTGAAATTAAAAATAAAAGGATTAATTTGCATATTACTTTTCTTTCTTAATACAAGATTTTGGCAGATAAGTCCAGTTTGGGGTTATTTGAAATGTGATTGTGCTTTCAAAAACTTTGTAGTGATAACTACTTGTTATTTATCATGTTTTTGTTATGTAGGGGCACACAGGAAGGAGCTATATATGTTCTAAGAAACAAGTATTAATAGTATGGATTATCCTCAATCAGTATGGACTTAATTCATTTAAACCATTTTTTATGTTTAAATAAACCAAAATATAACTTGGCTGTGACATTAATTTGCATACCATTTGTTAATACTACAAATATAATTCTTTTTTTTCCTTCCTTCTGTTTGAATCCCATTATTATTATTATTTTTATTAGTTTCAGGTGCACAAAACAATGTAGTAGTTAGACACTTATCATTTCTATCCCTCACACTGTGTCATCCTCCCTCCCCCACCCACTACCCCTCTGACATCACATACAGCCATTACATTTCCTCTGTCTCTATTCCTAATGCCGTACTCCACTTCTTGTAACTATATATATATATATATATATGTATATATATATATATATATATATAAATATATATGTATATATATAAAATTGCAGTTGATATTCATTATTGTTCAGCTTCAGCTTCAGGTGTACAGTGCAGTGATCAGGCATCTACATCATCCCTGAGGTGGTCTCCCTAACGAGACAAGTGTCCATCGGACACCCTACAGAATCTTTACAACATTATTGATTACATTCCCCAAATTGACTTTCATATCCCCGAGGCAATCTTGTGGTTATTGACTGTGCTTTCTAATCCCCTCCCCTTCCCCCTTATCCCCACCCCCGCGTCCCATCTAGCGAGCCTCAGTTTTTCCTCTATGTCTCTGAGACTGTTTCTGATTAATTAATTCATTTATTCTTTTCTGTAGATTCCACATAATTTAATTCTTAATACTGAAGAATTTGTAATTAAAAGTATTTGGGGGAAAAGGTTTAAATTCAGCTGCTTGTGTTTTCTGATGACATTACTCAATTTCCTTTTTTCTAAATTCTAAATGTTTTTTTTTTTTTAATTGTGGTTACTGGTAATAATAGGGTTCCAAATTTTCAACTACATGCATTACCTATAGTTATTAGAGTTATTGCTATACTTTACTCCAAGGTCAGGAAACCTAAGGATAATCATATTTCCAAACCTCCAGTAGCCCTCTTTTATGCCAAAAAACGATTAAAAAAAAAAAAATTCCTGAATCATCCATTTTAACATTAACATTGATTTTTGAGGAAAAAGAATATCAAAGATAGTGTCTTAACTATTAGGTTGGTGCAAAAGTAATTGCAGTCTAAAGGGTTAAAAATAATTGCAAAAACTGTGATTACTTTTGCACCAATCTAATATTTATTAATTCTGTTTATTTTCATCAGATTTAGACTATGTAAGTAACTCTTTCAAGAGAAAAAAAGTTTGACTATTGCCTCTCTCTGTAAAGCTAGCATAAATGGATGTATAATCTCTTGAGAATGTTATTAGCTTTCCTATTATAAACTTTACAGTGATACTTAAAATGTTAATGTTTAAGAGCTAACAGACCTTTTTATAAATCATTTGACTTATAAAATTAATTTAACTTTCAGTTTGGAGTGATGCCAAGGTGTGTACTGTGTTGCAGAGTGTTCATTTTAAAACCTTTATGTGTTTAAAATGCTTGCTATATTCAGGGAACTGTGCTTGGAAAATAACGAGGTGTTCTTTGTATCTTCAACAATCCCAGCCTCTTGAATTTCAATGCATCCTGCATGTTAATCTATCAGAAGAATCTCCTAAAACATTTTTGATATTAAGCAGAAGTATAACCCCCTTTTTCAATAAGATTAAGTTCAAACTCCACAACGTGCTAATCAAGGCCTTCCATGATTTGGTTCTACCCTGTTCGTCCAGTGTTGATCTCCTTTAAGGAGACTCTGGTGTTTCTTCAGTGCTTTCCCAAAAGACCGTGCTTTTCCCAACCTTCATCATGCTGTTCCTTGATATGCCCTTTCTCCAAGACTGCTAGGATACTTTTTCTACCTTTCCAGTCCAAGTGTTCTACTGGTCTTCTTTCTTCATGAGAGTCCACCACCCACGTCCTCTAGTTCACTCACGTATCTTCCTTCCCTTCCTTCTGTAAAACTTAGTCTGTATCAAAGATGAACGCTTTTTACATGCTGGTTTTGTTGCTCTCTACGTGCTTGTATGCAGGTATTTTTCTTGAAAAGGAGATGATGAAAGCGACTAAGCAGGACTCAGTCTTCATGTACCAAGGGCTTATGATTTCTACAGGCTCTAGTTGCCCCGGCTTTAAAGAGTAAAGTTAAAAAAAATTAGACATCTTGGGCAATACCCATTGTTGAGGATTAGCAATCACTTAATTTTCTTGGCTTATGCCAGAGTGCCATGAGTTACTCAACATGAAATCTTATCTTTCATATTATTAGCACATATCAAAAAATGGGGCATAAGTGAAAATACAATGAAAGGAATCTCAGATGGTGGATCCTCGGAAGGACCGTGTGTCCATTGATCCAGCCTCAGGACTCTGTCTTTAAGTTGATAGGATTCTAAGCTTAAAATCAGTCATGATGCTGCGGCTAATTCAATCAGTGAGCCAGTGGTGTTCAGCCCTGCCTACACATTATAATCATCAGGGGAGGTTTTACTAACACTGGGGCCTGGGCTCCACCCCATGAAAGATTTGCTTATAATTAGGTTTGGATGGTAATTTCTGATCGGAATTTATGTAGGGCTATCTATGATAGATTATGGGATGACTTTTAGCTTGCAGATTTTATCCAAAATAACCGTGTTTCCAGAATCATAATGTTATTAATGCCTTTTATGGGGCCAATAATGACTTTTTTGAAACCCTCAGCCTGAACCAAGTGCCATGGTCCTGTAACACTTTTAGTAGAGCACTTTCGCATCACGTGGCACTGTGTTTAGGTATTTGGATGCAGTACTCCTTGAGGAGAAGGCCCATGTCTTAGTAATCTTTGTTTCCCAAGTGCTTAGTACAGTGTTTTACTAGTACTTGTTGAATCCATGGTTATTAAATAAGTGGCACGGGAAAAGACTAACCTAAACTAGATTTCAAAGTTGACAAAAATGCAATATTCTGTACTTGAAAATATGATACTTTTTCCTATCAAATGTATTTCCTGTCTTCTAAAAAATTGCTATTTGACTGAACTGCTGATATAGAAGATGTATATTATATATTGTTTGGATTTGTTTCTGAAAAATCCTAATAGAAATAACTATAACCATATTATTAAGGTCTGTGAAATGTCAGTTAAAATTGGTGAATATTATTCATGACTTCTATAAATAGTATTAACAATTGGCTTTAAAAATACTTTAAATGGAAAATAATTTCATTATTGATTTCTTTTATTGCATTTATTTATTAAAAAACCTGAAACATTCTTATCCTTAGATAAGTTAATATGTGTTTTCATAGTGTACCCATTTTTAGTGTTACTCATTTTTGAAAATAATTATTAGTCCAGAAAAATGTTCAATTAAACTCAAAATTGGATGTGTATGGAGCAGTGGTTCAGTGTAGCAAGTGGATACTCCATGATTAGTACCTGGACCAGTGTAAGCAGCAAGCGTAATGGCCAGCAAATTATAACACTACATATTTTTTGTTGGAAACTAATTTATTAAGAGACAAAAGAAAACATCTATTAGTTTTGTGTAGGGTTTAGTTTTCCTATTCTTTCTACAGTTACAGACACAAAAAGACAGAGGGAGGACAAGTAGCCAGTCAGACAGATACATGCATTAAATTCACAAGCTATCTTATTATTTTTCAACCCATTTTCTGCTTCAGTAAAGGTAAATAATTTACCCTTTACTGCATAATTAAAGAGAAAGTCAACACGTGGGAAATGGAGGATGATTCTAAAAACAGAACTTATGGATTACCTGTTTAAAAGATGGGGATGTATGGTGTGTAAATTCCTCTTAAAGTTAGAGCTTTTGCTCTTTTTAAATACCACATGGTAATAAGGATTACTTGCTTTTATCTGTCTGGTAGTAAGATTATTTTCAGGCTTTCCAAGTAGCATGATTTGAGTCAAATTAGCAACCAAATCATGTACTTTAATAGACAGCAAAGCCATGTCACTTAGTTTTACTCCAGGTTGTCCATGTGAGTTTGTCTACCTAATTTTTTCTTTTATCATGGAAATATGAGTCATAAAACTATAGGATAGTATCCTGGACTGGAGATCTTTGTCACGGAATCTGAAGTATCCCTCCTTTTCTATGAAACTGCATATTTTAAAGGAATAGTAATAGTGCCATTTACTGGAAGCTTCCTCTGCCAGTCGCAACATTAAGCCAGAAGTTTCTAAACTTCATTGTTTCATAGAATCCTTGGTGTCTCATTAAGTTTTTCACAGCACCCCAGTTCTGTTTATTAAATAGGTCCAAACAATAAATATTTCTGTTCTAACAACTTTAGTAGGTATTTGAAAAAAATAATGTAAACAAGTTGAAAATACTTTGTTTCCTTTGTAAACAACCACAGTTATTTACTAATGGGATGTGTGTGCTTGCTGAGTGTTGGACAGCTTCTCAAACCTTGGACTCAGATTGCACAGTGCCACCCTCATTTCCTGTACTGCATTGATTTTCAAATGGTACTTGCTTAATATCACAGCAATCACTGAAAACCCAGCTTCAGAAAGATGGAATATCACCAGAGGGCTATATTGCAATCTAATGTTAAGACTCTGAACTATGTCAAGCTAATAGTTTGGGCAGTGTCCAGCATATGTTGACTATCTCCATGTTTCCTTCAACTCAGAATATCTGGCAGGTCTCCTGGGAGTTTGTTGACGTGTCATGGAGCATCTCAGTATACTGTTTAGATGTGGCATTAGACATGCTTTATTTCATTTAATTTTGGGGGTTTTGCTTTTATCCGGTTTCACAGATGTGGAAATTTAGGCTTGGAGAGATTAATGGCTTCAATGACATAGTCTTATCATTTGATCTTTTCTCACTGTAATTATTATTTGTGCTGGTGTGAAGGTGGTGGTTATTATTTTGGTGGTTCGAGAATGAAGAGTGAAAAGAAATGCCAGTGGTACACTAAAGTTAGTAAGAGTGAAATTGGTAGCATTTTCTAATGAGGGAAGTGTCAAACTTGCTGTGTTTTTGCCTATAAACTATTAATATATTGGAGAGGAGACATGGTTTGATTTAGAGTGGGTCACTGAAAACAAAAGTTTCTTGCTGGACCAAGTTAAATGTCAGGTTGTAGAATTTTAAATGACAAGTGTAAGTGATAATGACAAGCAGTGTGCATAGTTTTGTTTTTTGTTGTTTTTTATTGCCAGATGCTGCCAGTTAGCATGATTGCCCTTTAGTTAAGTTGCAGTATCCTTTCTCTTTTTAAGAAAAAATTTCAAGTGGAGGGAAAAAGTGAACTTAGGCGGAAATGATGAAATTTAGACTTGTTAGGTATCACTTTATGTTAGGGTTGCAAAAGTCCATTTTCGTTTTGTAAATAATTTTTGGAATGTTCATATTTAATAGAAATATCTTAAATGTCAATTTAAATATCACCACTTTAAAAAAAAAATCCACTTCACTCTTCCATTCTGAGCCAGGATTAGCCTGATAAGGTAGGGCCAAACTAGTAGTTCCTAATGCTTTTATTTTTTTTACCACTTAACTTTACTATGAGGAAATAAACGGTGAAGGCAAAATTTCTCTTTTCTCTCTCACTGAACAGTAAAACGCCGTTTTGTGACTTTTTCTTATACGATTTCAGGTGTGTCAGATGTTCAAAATGTGTCCTATAAAATATAACTAGCCCAGAACAATAACAGGATGTTTTCTTCTGACCATGATGGTGTGACAGTAACCAGATTTACCCTTCTACCTTAAATAACAGCAACAACAAAACAAATTATATTATACAGTTTTCAGACATTGAACAATAGGCAGCACAAGACACTGATCCCTGAGAGAAGGGAAACAGATGGGGTGAGCCTTGTGATTGCTCCAGCTTACTACCTTGAGAGCTTCCAGGTTGTACCTCCTGGAGAATGAGCCCAAACAAAGCCTGCAGTCTCTCAGAGTTGAGGAGACAGAGGAGGGACTTTGGGGGAGCCATGGCAGCTAGCATTCAAAGGGCTGCACAGAGAGCACCAGAAATGTGTAGCGGGTTCCACGCGAGACCTCAGCTGAATACTGATCAGGGCCACTCTGTGAGGAAGCTACCAGAGGCAGGGAAAGAACTACCAGGAAGGAGCAGGAAGAAAAATTCCTGGAACTCACAGAGCTGGGAAGAGTTCATGTTCTAAATAACCAGGATGAAGAAATCTTGTTAATACTTGGGGAACTGGATTAATACTCAGAAGGGTATATTGCTTCAGTAGTGGGGCAGAGTAGCCTTCAACTAAATGTTGCTCCGGTTCTGCCTGACATTTTAAAAGCAAGACCCAAAGGGATCAAACTGTTTCCAAAAAACTTAACTTTATCCCAGAACAAAGTTTAAGAATATAGGAATAAAAAATATAAAAATACATATATCCAGCATTCAACTCTGTAAAATTCACAATGTCTGGCATTCAATGAAAAATTACCATGCATGAGAAGAAGCAGGAAGATAACACCCCATAATGAGGAGAAAAGTCAATCTGTAGGAGCAGATGCTAAAAGTAATACACAAAAACATTAAAACAGCTATTAAAAATGTGCTCCATATGTTCAAGAAGTAGAAGAATTTAAGGAGAGACGTGAAAAAATGTGAAAAGCTCAAACTTGTAGAAATGAAAAGAACAGTATCTGAAATGAAAAAATACACTGATAGGGATTAATAGATTAGACACTGCAGAATAAATGTGATGAATTTGAAGATATAATAATAGAAATAACCCAAAACAAAACACAGAAAAAAGACATACATAAACTGAGCATCCGTGGGCTGTGGGACAAGTTCACATGGCCCAACATATAAGTATAATTGGAATCCTAAAAGAAGGGGTTGGGGCAGAGAAATATTTGAAGAAATAACAGCTGATGGTTTTCCAAATGTGATGAGAACTATAAATCCACAGATCCAAGAAGCTACAAGTAAATGAACACCAAGCAGAAGAAACATGAAGTAAACTATGTATATCCAAATACATAATCAAATTGGTTAAAACCAGTAATACAGAGAAAAACCTTAAAAACAGCCCTAGAAGAAAATGATATATGTACAGAAGAAAAAAGATACAAATGGTAAACTTTTCTTTAGAAACAATCAAAGCCAGAGAACATAGAACATATTTAAAGTACTGAAAGGAAGGAAAAAAATGGTCCGTCTCAAATTCTCTACCTAACCACAAAGAAAGATGATGTAAAGACTTTTTCAGATATTCAAAAGCTGAAAGAATATGAACCAATTATAATGGGTAGGAATTTAAATAGCATTGCTTTTCTTTGCATCTCGTAACAACGTTTTTAAAAACTCTGAGATGATAAAATCTGAATCAGTGAAATTTTGTTACGTAGTTTGCATAGAGTGGAATGGACTAGTACAGTGTGGGTTAGCCTTGTAATTAGACTGCCAAAAGGAGGTATAACTTTAAAAATTGCATATCATATTTTTATTGGTGACAAGCAAATTTAAATTTGGTTGAGTTTTTTTTTAATAAGAATTTGTGTTTTATCTTTTTTAGATTTTGAAAGTGTAAACCGCTGTTGTTCATCTGTAATGTTACATAATATAAGCACATACATTCACCTTGGAGTGCATTTCATAGCTACTGAACTAGTCAAATAACTCCGAATAAATTTGGCATTTGGAGAGACTAACTCTTGGTCGATTGGACACTAATTACCCTTCAGTTCCGGTTGAAAGAATTTATATGCCCTTTAAATTCCTAGATGATCTTGAGATAACGAAGTCAGTGAAAAGAAAAAATAGGAAAAAAGTACTTCTTATTAAATTATTGGCTTGAACATTAAATATTTCTATAATACATATTGGATGTTATACTTATTAAAATACGCTTCCATTTTATTATTGTCATATATAACGTTTTATACATAAAGTATCTTTACCTGTATAAACTAGCTCTTAGTAGTAAATATTTATTATGGGTTGTGTTTCCTTCTGTTTACTAGTAGACCACAGGATTGCTGTAGTCTGTTGAATCCCTCACTGAAATGTAGTTAGAGAAAGTCTTCCTATTCTGTGGACCATGGCGAAGTACAGGCAGGATGAATCTTATAATTAAGTAAATTCTTAGTTGGTTGGTTGTACAGGAGTGCTCATCAGCGGTCTGTCCTTGGTCGGCATCAGGGATGTGTCTTTGGCCTGTCTTGTTCATCAATTTCATTATTCTCTCAGAGAAGGGGGATAAGTATAGTTACCAGATTTATAGACACTGCAAAGTTGTGTGGGATTGATACAGAGCTGGGTACAATAATTATTTATTTTGGAGGACACAATTGAAATCCATCTTTTTCAAACTGAGATAATGGGCAAGAACCCACAAAATGAAAATGTACTTCCCCTCGCAGTGGGTCAAGTTGAGTTTTGTGTCCATTCGTGATCCAGCTGCTATGGCTATAGGGGTATTGTGTGCTATTTGAATGAGGCAGATGACTGAGAAAAGAAGGTAAAAATTACTGTGATTGTCAGGGTTCCCACAGTCCCCCCACCTGTACGGTGGCTACACAACAAGGAAGGGTTGGGGTAGATGCTGGGTCAGTGGTCACCTGGATCACCGCATCCCTTCAAGCCTGCTCTTCTTCTTCCTTCTTGTCGCAGTGGATTCCCTCTATCCACCTATACCGGAACCTAAGAATCATCCTCCACACCTCCTCTCTCACTTCATACATTCACTCCATTACCAAGTCCAGTCAACTCAACTCTTGATTTCATTGAGAATCCATGCAGTTCACCGTTTTAGCTGGTTCTACCCCAGTCAAGCCACTGTGGTCCCTTTCTCAGGCCATTGCAATAGCCTTCTTAACTGGTCTCCTGCTTCCACTCCCCTTACCCAATCTCCAGTCTTTTTAAAAACACAATTTAGTTCATATTATTCCCTTGCTTACTCTACACCGATTGGCCACTGAACTTAAAATCCAAACTCTTTAAAATGACCTACAGCAAAATCGATTCCTAGCCTCGCTCTTCAGTCTTACTTCTTGGTTTCTGTGTTCCAGCCACACTGGCCTTTTAGTTCTGAATGTACCAAATTCTTTCTGGTCTCAGAGTATTCACATATGCTGTTCCTTCTGCTCAAATTTTTATTTTTAAAAATAAACTTATTCACACATGTAGAAAAGTACATAAATGTACAACTAGATGAATTACTACAGTGAGCATACCCATGTTACCACTCCTGGGATGAGAAATAGAACATTATTACTAGCTTTCCAGAAGATTCCCTCATGTTCCTTCTCATTTATTGTCTCCATCGTGATCTACAAAGATAATCACTCTTCCAACTTCTTACATCATATGTGGTTTTCAACTTACCGTAAATGGAACCATTCTGTTGTGTCCAGCTTCCCTCAGTGTTACACATGGGAGATCCTCCCGGTTGTAGCATATGACAGTAGTTTGTTAATTTTTATTGCTATGTAGCTTTCCATTGTGTGAATATTCCAGTATTGGTTCTGTTGACGTTTCCCTGATTTCTAGTTTTTCCTATTACGAATGACACTAGTGTGAACCTCCCTGTAGATGGCTTTTGGTGCACATAAGTACACATTTCTGTTGGATATATTCTTAGGAATGGAATTGCTGGTTCATAGGATATTTGTATGTTGCCTAGAACATTTTTACCTCCACTTTTCGCTTGGCTAACTTCCCATTAATTCTTCGGGTTTCAGCTTAAAGGTTACTTCTACAGGCAGGCCTATTCTAACTACCATCCTCCCCCTACAAACAATTTTAAATCAGGTCCTCTTGTTGCAGTCTATTGGACTCCTTCATAGTACTTAACATAATTAATAATTCTGCATTTGTGTGATTATATAATGCCCGTCTTCCTGCTAGAAGTTATTGGGGCACTGACTTTTTTATTCCTATGTTCTTATACATGGTAGGCATTCAGTAAATACTTGTTGCAACAATGAGTGAAAGGTTATTTTTGTTTTGCATTGTCACCAAGATTGGAGTGTTTAGTTTATATAGAACATAGTATAATTTGGATAGTTCAATGTCTTTCAGCTGGATTTTTAGTTATTTAATTATACAAAGAAAACCTTTTCCTTGTAAAATAATATTTCTCTTTATGTATGATGAAATGCAGAGACTTTACTGCCAGCTAGTTATATGCTCTTGGATGAATCACCTAACCTCTACTGTTTTCCTTCTGAAAATGAGTACCTTGGACTGCGTGGTCTCAAGGATCCTCTGACTAGAGGCCCTCTGGTTCTACCCCAAAGTGCTGCCTACATGCAAATCAGCTGACCACAAACCATGTTGCATGCAACCACAGGCAAATTGTGATTCTAGGAAGAGCAGACTAATTTGTAACCCGTTTTCACATTCTTACTGACTTTCTTTACTTGGTCTTCTGTATCAGCTAAGAAAGACAGGCTGTTCCCCATCTGGGAGGTCTGAGCTGCAGCAGAATGTTGCCATTAGAGAGCAGGGTCTTCACTGGGCAGCTTAATGATTAGTTTGAATTACTGTAATTCATCAGAAGTTAGAGAATAACATTTAAATTTAATCTTCAAAATCACATTTAAGTTCAAAACAATTTTGTTTCTTTTCATTCAGATGATGGAGTTAGCAATGCAAGTGTGATCACCGTGTAACAATTACTCTGTTTAATAAGCCTCTGTTTTAGAGTCACAACTCATGAAAGTCAAGAAATAAGTGTATGATTATGTTTTATCTGAATTTCTATGGTTGGATTTTATACTTTATTATTTACCTTAAATTCCGATTTGAGAAGGGAGGGTGTAACACTAACAATGCTGGATAATGTCAGTTATGTCCTATGTCATAGTGCTAGAAAAGTAAGCCACTCCAGCAAAAAAGGATGTCAAATACTGTGATAGAGAACAATTGATGTATTTATACTCTGAGTGGTTTTTATAGGTTATAAATAGATCATCTCTACAGCTTCAATTTTCATTATTTCCTCATAGCTAAAATAGCAAACGTACGTTAGGCCTGCCTACAGTTATGAATTTGTTCAGTTAAAAGAACTTTGAAAACATGCACTGAGCTAAAATAATGAATGAGTCAAGTTATTGAAATTAAGTTGTAGGATATTACGACTTCATGGTTTTATGTCGTTTTAACTATTTCTTAACCTCTTCTGTCATGAGCAAAGGTGAGCTCATCTTCCAAGGATAGTTTCAACAGAGTAGACTATTAAAACTAAGTAATTTAGGATCAATGTAAAGAAAACATTTGTGACAGAATACACAGAATACCCAGTCTGGAATTGTCAAGCCTTCTTCTGTCCCAATTTATTATATATTTATTCTTTGATGAATATGTGATAGCCTTGGGGAGAGCAGGCTATCGGGCCATGCTAAGGACTTGTTGCTCCCTTTCGAGTTATAAAAGTTCAAATGCCCATTGAGCTTTTGACGAATCTACCTCTGGCCCAGGGTAATTGGAGGAAAGTTCCTCTCCGATCGCTTAGAATTCCAGTAGCCGCAGTTCTCTCACTGACTGGACAGAGTTATCCTGTCTCCTCTCCTTTGAAATTTATCCAGTGTCCCAAAGAATGTTGTCGGAATAAATTTTTTTTATCATTTTATTTTGGGAAGTAGCAAACATGCATCAAAAAAGAGTGGACAGTGTCGCTGACTGCCCTGAATATGTCACCCAGACTCCATGATGGTCAGCTCATGGACCTTTGTGTTTCTCTGTATCCCTGTCCACTATCTGCCCCTCCCTGCTTATTTGAAGTAAATCTCAGACATCATGTAATTTCATCCATAGATATTTGTATGAGAATAAATGTTTATTCTCACATACTTTATTTTGCTTCAAGTTCTATTCTATGACCTTATTCATATTAATATATTCACTAGGAGTAGAATCAGAGGGCCTTCAAATTATTAGTTCCAATGATGTGAAGATATGTGTAAAGATATAGCGATAATTGTAGATTTGATCTATAAAATAGCTTTTTGTGTTCTCAGGAAATGTTTGTTCACATTAGCTTGAAAACTCAAGAAAAGATTTAAGGCATGAATGAAAGAAAGTGTTGATTGTGACATGGGAAGAAGAGTTTTTCCCTTTAAAGTAAGCTTTTAAGGGAGTTGGGTACTATTTATTCCTGAGGTATTACGGTAATAACTTCAGAAGTTGGGCTTTACCTTTAGGTGTTTAACGGGTAAGCTAAGGTACAGACCTCCTTACCTTAGCTGAACTGCTAAAGATCTTGATTGGCTCAGAATTACTCCTAAAACAAAGGTCTTCTTGGACATTCATACCTACTTGTGGTTAGAAATCAGTTACAAGTAAAAAGAAAGGTTTGTTTCTCCTACCATCTTGTTTGTTTAATAACACCAACACGAGCAGGAGGAAAAAAATACAAATGCCTTTACAAAAAGCAGTCTATTCCCCTCATTGAAAGCACAGTAGATACCTTGAAAGACTACACTTCTGTGTCACCACGTCCCCTGAATTTTCATTTCCGCTCATTCTTTTATACTTTGTCTTCCTCTGAGCTCTCCGAATACCCTACCACTTAATAAACTCCACCAGTCTGTCTGACGGTTTCTTAAGCTCAGATGCAGTTTATGTATCTGGGCAGGAATATTTCAGATGTAGTGCTGGGGTCTTCCATTGTGTCCTGTCTGGGCACACGCAGACTTGTCCCATTCCTGTTGGTATTCACCTCGACGGCCTGCTTGAGTGGGTATCTGTGAGGCCTCTGGCAGACTGTTTTCCTTTATAATTGATGTCTGTTGTAAGGGGAGGAACTTGGAGACTAGGTAAACATCCATTCCTCATCAGACTTTCAAGTTACAGGCTTATTCAGCGGATGATATTCTGTCACTCTTATAATTTATTTTGATGCTTGCATTGTCCCCGATTTCTCCTACAGAAGTCCCTTCAAGCTGGCTTCTGCATGTTTGTGACATGTCTCCATTATTTTGTGAATGTTCCTGCCCTGGGCCTGGAATCAGCCATTTCTCCCTGGGGTCCTCCTTCCTTCTGGTGGAGAATGGTATGAGAATGCAAGGTCTGGGTGCTCGGTGTGCTGATTGCTTCTGGAGTGTTGCCGACCCCAGGTCCTGTCAGTGGGTAGAGCTAAGGAGAATACATAAGTCTGTATGTATACGTATACATGGTTATACACACCCATTTATGTCTCTGTCTTTTTGTCTATCTATCTAGAAAACCGTGGGTTCAAGCTGGTAACTCTGGTACCAGTCAGCACTGCAGTGTCCATCCTGGTTTTCTCTTTTTCCGTGTTTGCAGTCCCCTGTCTGACAGTGGGAAACCTGGCTCCCATTTTTGCTGATCCTTCTCCTGTGTGCTCAGCTGCTCTCCTGTTGCCACTGCAGCCTCCTTCACCACACGGTGCCCTCCTCAGCCCACTGGGCTCTAGCACCCTGCCTGCCTTCCCTCCAGTGCACCCTGCCCCCCCCCGGCACCCTTCTCAAGCTCCAACACACCATGCCAGGCAGCTCCCAACATCCCTCGGGGGCCCCGCCTCCTCACCCACTCAGACGTCAGTAGCTCAGACCAGCCTGCCCCTCCTGCCAAGTGGATGCTCCCTTTCCCCACCTCTGGCTTCAAATCCATGCACAGGGCATCCTTCTTACTCTGCCTGGGCTCTGACAGCCTGCAAAGGACCTCCCTCTGTTCTACCCCAAACCTTTGAAGCATATGTGGAAGAATAGGAAAACATTTACAGCCCTTGACATAAGTAGTATGTAGGAAACATGTGTCTAGATTTTCTCTTATGAAATTGGAAGTGTCTGGAGTTAAGAGTGCACATGGCTGTGTATTCACTCACCGATTCATTGGACATACAATTAGGGAACTGCCGAGTGCCGGGCACTGCACTGGGCCCTGGGGCATGAGGCAGTGAACTAGACAGCCCCTTCCTTCCCTCCTGAAGCTGCTTTCTCTGACTCTGGCTGTTCACGCTTAGACACGTTAGTAACAAGTTAGTAACCTCTCTAAGCCTGTTTCCTCATGTCAAATGGAATTTGTAGTAATTTTGCTCATAAGGTTGTTGTAAAAATTGAATAATGCATGAAAAATGTACAACCCAGTGTTGGTTACTCTCATAATCATTACAGAAATAATATACAAGTACCTCAGCTGAAACATTATTGATCACTCTAAAAATGATTCAATATTTTGAGGGGAAAGCAAAAATCATTGGCAGGGAAAATGACAGACATCTCATCTACTCTTTCAGTTATTTTTCCTTTCCTTTAGCATACTTTATCCAAGAATATGCACTTTAGTTTAAATTGTGTGCATCTGTCCTATTTCCTGAGTGTCAGAATATAATACAAAAGTGTTGGTAACTAGGCAGAATGACATTTGTTTGCATGTTTGAATCAGGTAACAGTCTAATAGATGGGTCTTCATTGGGCCTGAGAGACATGATATATTCACATATTTGAAGCACAGTTGTTGAAAAGGTAATTATTATGCATTATTTGAAGAAAGAACATTTTGTTGCACGGTAATTGAAGACTTGGTTTGTTTTCTAAGGGAATTTATTAAATATGTTAAAAATATATTTTCTTTGTAGCTCTTACTAGCTGCTGGTATATGAACCCAAATGATGAAACTGATACTTGTAGTAATATCTATGTTACTATATTAGCAATGGTATTTAAGTATATGTAGCATGTAACCTGTAAAACTAGAATGACATTTGCCCTGGAAGCTGTGTTTTCTGTCATCAGAGACATAACAACTCTCCTAATGTGTTAGGGGTAGGCAATCCTCTTCTACTTTATAAAATATAATTAAAATTTATGTTGTGATGTTTTATATTTGTGTGACTTATTATTGAACTTTAGGAGTAACTGTTCTATAAACATATAATAATAACAACAACAACTCTAGGAATGCAGAATGAAATGCAAATCCCCATAACGAATGGCCTGGTGAAATATTCCCCTCTCCCTAGTTTCACACTGGGTGGTTCGATAAAGGCCTACACTTAATAATGAACGTACTAGAGAACTGGGACAGTATCAGCTAATTGAGTGATCGAGTCACTTAGTCTTAGCTGTGCTGCCAACTAGCAGAGCACAACTCGTGAAGGCAAAAGTGGGATGAATAGGACGAAGGCTTAAGAGTGGATGGTCTGAAAAGAGTGGAAGCAGACAGGGCAAGTGAGATGATCTGTAGAATCCCACGGAAGGGCTCTGAGGCAAAGGAAAAGATTTCTAATGCCAAGTACTAGGGAGGATTGCGCAAGCAGTAGGCTGAGAAGATAGCCCCTTTGTTGGCAATAAAGACTGACAAGAAGTGGGAAGGCCAGGAAGATCTGCTTACATGTTTTGCTGATGTGGAACACAGCCCATGTGTACTGCACTTCCGTATCGTAGATGAATGAGGAAAGGGAAAAGGGAACAAGGAGTGAACCAGTCAGCCAAGAGGTGAGTTGGGGGGGTTGGAGTGAGAGTGGAAGAGGGAGGGCAGCAGAGAAGGAAAGAAATCGGAAAGGACAGAATGAGAATCTAGATTTGCAGACTTGAGAATGTGCACTTTGTAGTTGTCCGTTGAGATACTAGCTATGGTTTATATTTCTTTGGTTCATTGTCAGATTTTTACTGAGTGTATCTGCTGATAACTAGGAAGATTTTTTTTTTTCCCTTAAAGTTTCAGGATTTGTTTTGTTTTTTCTTAATAGAACAACCACAACAGCCTGCCCTAGGGAAATGATTCTGTGGGCTATATTCATTAGCAAGATAACATTAATTTTATAGCGGAAAAAATAAGACAAAGGCCAGACTAAGACTTCCTGTTCCTGTGCTAATAAACATTGTAGTCATTAGCTTTCATTATTTAAATGTTTTGTCAGTCTTCTATGTGTCAACCACTAGTCTTAGTGTCAGGGATAAAAGGATGAATAGGACAGCGTTGCTGCCTTCAGGAAGCTGGCTTATGGGAAAGACAGGTGATGAATGAGCACATACAAACTGTTTCGGCAACATGAAGAGGGAGCTCTGAAAGCACTGTGCTGGAGGAGTAAAGAAAGGCTTCCAGACAGTCACCTTCTGCCTGTGTTTTTATAAGGTGAATAGAATTTTGCCAAGAGGCAAAGGTTGGGTAGGGCCTTGCAGACAGAAGGCTAGATTGCTGTACAAAGGCACACAAATGTAAAAGAGCATGTTTGGTTATAGTCAAAGTTTAATGTGATTAGAGCATAGGATGCAAGGAGTGGAAGGAAGTGGTGGGTAATAAAAAATGAAAAAGAGTATGTTGAGGCGATATTCTAAAGGATTCCTTGTTAGGGAGCTGGGTGTTGTCCTATAGGGGATATCATAATGCAGTGTGGGTGGTACTGGTAGTAAAAGTAGGCAAACAGATCGGTGGGGGAGAGAAGAAAATTCAAAAACAACCCCCAGAACATATGAATAGTATTAAAGATGGTACTTCAGATAAGTGGGGGAGGATGGATTAATAGATAGGGCCAGAACAATTGGTTAACTCTTTGGGAAGAACAATTAAGTTACCAGTTTGGTAAAATATTTTATGTAATACATTTATGTTAAGAATATCAGATTTAGACTTAGAAATTTTTGGTTGAAACTCCATCTTTATAGCTAAATAGAACCTGATGTTCCAGGTCATATTTCTTACCCTACACCTTTTTTTTATAGCATCTGCAGAAAAAGAGGCAATCAAGGGTACATACTCCAAAGTCCTGGATGCGTATGGACTCTTAGGTGTCTTACGATTAAATCTTGGTAAGTTTATTGTCAATGCAGTTAATCTGTTTTTCATTTCTATTTTTGTAAGTCTAAGGATTTGAAAGAGATTGCTTATACATCATTTCAGACTCCACATTTGAGCTATAAGTGTGGTAACATCTTTTAAACCCTGTGTAAGCTAACTTTGGGACAATGTTTGTTGACCAAAAAGGCATGCTGCACACTCAAGGTCTTGCGATTTTAAGTTCCAGAGTCAGTGTCCGTTTGAACACTTGAAGAGATTAGTACCAATTGTCCAAAGAGAAAATCAGGGAATTGCCCTCTTACTTGGTTCTGGTGCATTTAGGAAAAGATGTGTTAGTGGGAACCACACTGATTTCCCTGGTTTATAGTGGAAAGGACATCTGTTTTGTATTCAGAAGGTCTCAGTTTGAGTCTGTCTCTGCCACTTAATGTCACCATGGGCTGCAAAGTAACTTTTGTGGTTACCAGTTTGATTGTAATAGTGTGACTGAATTGGTACCATTCCATGAACTGTGCAGAGAGGAGCGTGCACCATCGTGCATGTCAACATATGGCTTCTTTCACTGATAAAGTTGTGCTATGAAAAAAAATCAGCTAAACCAGTAGTGAATTGAGTGATGTAGTTGACTTCCACTCTGGAACAAGCATCTTTTCTCATTGTACACTGGTAACAGTTCATGGACCATACTTTCAGGAACACTGGTCTATAAAATGGATATTTGCCTTTTGTTAGGAATTTCTCACATGCACCCAGGTGCTGAACTAATACTGTCTTAGGTAATCTGCATAGCCCAGTGAGATTTGTTTTAGTCCTGTTTTATAGGGAGGCTGTCTCAGGCTGGTTATGTTAACACACTGAAGTTGGTCTAGATAATAAGTAGTGGAGCCAAGATTCAGGGCCACCTCTGCCTACATCACAGCCCATATTCGAGCACACGCTTGCTGAATTCCACCTTCATGCTAATTTCATAGGATTTTTGTCAAAATTAGATGAAAGATCTCTACGAAAGTTTCTGTAAACTAAATTGCTTCATAAATTGTTACCAAGGACTCGCTGCCCATATATCATCATCATCATCAGTTCACATTTTATACCATTTTTTCAACTTTACTATTTACAGAGAACTCTCACATTCATTATCTTATTATCACTCTCATTATCTTATCTGAAGTTCCTAACAATCATAAAGGAAAGGTAGGGAAGACAACACTTTTTTTTTTTTTGCATAGATCTTGTATACCCTCAAATTAAGTAGAAGAATAGTTTCATAAATGTGAGATTATTCTGTTAATGTTTAAATGTTTTATTATACTAAATGTATTTAAACAAGGATTTTTTTCCCAACTTTTGCCAAAATCTGGTTGTAAAACATGTCAGTGATAAGTTTAAAATAACCAGGATATCAGATTTAAAATGATGGAGATAGGAGAAAAAGTTGGAAGAAACTTTGAATCGCTTGAAAAGTATTGGAACTTTTCATCCAATTAAATCTTTGGTTTTTGCAGGTGATACCATGTTACATTATCTGGTCCTAGTCACTGGATGTATGTCTGTTGGGAAAATTCAAGAATCTGAAGTTTTCCGAGTTACTTCTACTGAGTTTATATCCCTACGCGTTGATTCTTCAGATGAGGATCGCATTTCAGAAGTGCGAAAAGTTTTGAATTCAGGAAACTTTTATTTTGCATGGTCCGCATCTGGGGTCAGCTTAGATCTGAGTCTTAACGCGCATCGCAGCGTGCAGGAACACACGACTGATAATAGATTCTTCTGGTGAGTCTGGTGATTCCCTTTGTAGTCATGTACTGTGCAGTAGCTTGGTGAATTGGGGCAGAGTATGTTCAGCAGCTGTTTCCCGAGATAGCAGGGATGGGCATTACCGACTGAGCTCATCGCTCCCTCTTCCTGCTTCAGAGTCCCCAGCAGAGCAAAGCAGGCCTCCCCTGTCAGCTTATTGAAGTGATCATGTTACCTGCAGCCCATTTGCTCTCCTGGATCTCGACTGACCTTTCATTTCCGAAATATGTTTAAAATCTTTATTTTAAAATTAGGAATGAATTAGTTGTAATAGAATTGGGTTACTCGTATTTACTGTTCTTAGTTTTGGGATCTTGTCTCTGGCAGTATTGCCTTTCTAAGCCAACATTTCCATATTATTTTCAATTTTAAGGTTGTAAGTAGATGATCTTGATTCAAGAACAACAGGCTGTGAAGGAATAGTATGCTGGGATAAAGTTCAGTACTATAATAAAATAAGACATAAGTAAGTAGCTGTGATCCAGTCCCTGTTTATGCATAATGTTCTGCGTTGTAAGTGCACAAACGGCAAGCAGAACACGTGACCATCATTAGTATTGCTTTATTGGAGCAGACCCAGTTTTTAGTACAGTGGTTTTCTTATCCACAGCCAGTATCGATGTTGACTTTTTTTCCCCTTAATACCAGGCACAAACTACATTTCATTATATTTGCATATGTTACAAGGCCAAAGTCCAAGACTCTGCTCTCGGCCTCCCTCAGTAGTTCAGATTCAAGCTGTTCCCTCCTGTGTATTTTCTCTTCCTTACACTTTCTCCACCTGTAAAGTGCTTGAGTAGCATATTCAGGTCGGACCCATTTGCCCTGGTTGTCAGAGGGCCCAAAGTCAACAACAGCCTCAGGATAGAAAACTAACTTGAGAGCAACAGCTTGGTCACCTTGTAGCTCACCTGGAAGTTTCTTGGCCCATAGTGGCATGGGAGAGGAAAGAGGCCAGAATGGACAAAAAGCTTCAGAGCCCTGGAGTCAGAGACTTGGAGCCTAGCAAAGGAGGAGGTGATAGGGAGGGGAAGGGAGAGGAGAGTTGATAGGGCCGCCGAGAGGACAGGGCTCTGTGTGCTCCCGTCAGCCCTGCACTTTCTCCGATGGAAGAGACATTGAAGTCCTGAGAAAAGGTAAAGGCCTTGCCGCTGGGCTGCGGGCAGCTGTCCTGACTTTTTCCCATCCCTGCTCGTTCTCGCCCGCAGTCCTTGATTGAGAGAAACCCGCAGATTGAGAGAAACGTTTTCCTTCCTTAATTAGAAGTCCAAGCAGGTACAGATACATTGAGCAGCAACCAAGCACATTTGCTAAGTTTAATCAATAGGAATAATTTCATTTATCTTCTTATTCAGTTAAGGGTAACTGTAAATGACAGATTGAAGGGGTTTATCCAGTAGTTTATCCAGAGGTGGGGCAGATGTAGATAACACATCGAGGGGCTTACCAGTCGGAACCACGTTAAACAAAGAGGGGGCCAAAACACCCAAGTTAAGTTTTGCTATTTCGCACTGTTTACAGTTTTGCTAAGGGTTGGCATTCTTGAGCTTCACTTTGCGTAGAAAAATGAAAGCTTCAAGAATTCATATTCATTACGCATACCGTTGAAGCTTAGTAGAAATATTTTCCAGGATACAGCCAAGTAAGTTTTGTAGCCAGAGTGGCAAATACCTATCACAAAACCCATGAAGTTTTACTCCATTGGAGCTGTTGCCAGTCGAGTTGTTTATAAATTTAAATAGAATTAAAACAGCAACATATTGACAGCAAAGAAAAATGAAAACTGACAGCAGAGGGAGAAACTCTACCTGAAAAATGCATAGAATCCCACCTACTTCTATTTAAATGGGGACAAGCAAGTCTCTCATACCTGTGCTGTGATACGGAACTCACTGTGTCACACTGGATACACTGTGTCACAATCCGTTAGAGCTTTGCTGCAGATCAATTTCGGTAATAGTAAAGTAGGGAAGCTTAAGTCATAGTTTACAAATGGCCATTGGATTTAATGTTACTCCGGTAGGAATGTCACCATTTGCTGTTACATCCAAGTGTACTTTCTTGAATGGATAAGAAGGGGTGGGGTTATAGGTGGTTTACCAGAACTTCACATGGCCAGCATCTGTTTTGTTTCTTCCGCAGCCTAAATCCTGAAGAAGAGGGGTTTGGGGACTACTGCTCTAGCAGGATTGTTGTATATTATTGACGTTAATGACCCTGAGGCTTCAAGAAAATGCTGTTACATTTTTTTTATCCCTTTCAGACAGCAAGATAGGACAGAACACTTAAGAAAGATCTCCACATAATATAGAAGAGTTTTAAAACTCAGAGAACCAAGTTTCAGTATTATAGAAAATCCACTTTTGTAAGGCACCTTATCTGAAAATACCAGATAGAAAGTTTTTGTGAAAATTTTTCTTGGTGGTAGGTTGGTTAGGAGCCTCCACATGTGCTCTTTGGAGGACTAAGGGTGTGGTAGAGACGCCCGAGGAGGTGGTGAGCAGGATGAGAAGACGGCCAACCGGGCAGGACTTCAGCCTCTGTCTCTGCTTTAGCCATAGTGACTCTGCTTTTATGTTTCCATGTTTCCTAATCATTGGGTTTCTACATATGTGAATAAAACGTTTTGCTCTGAAAAGGCTTGGAAACCAGGCCCCATCTATTAACCTAGAATGCTAAACGTATTTGGAGTAATGGAAAACTCTAGGCTTGCCTTAATACATTAGCCCCGAGCCTGCCTGGCTATTTAAAATTAAATTAATTAAAATAGAGCCTTGTAAAAGTCAAGCCTTAAAAGGAGAGCTTTATAAAGTGGGGTGAGGATATGTGTATGAAATCCTTTTGGGAAAAGTTAGATTATAAATACATTATTTAAAAAGACAACAGAAATTGGGCACAGGTATTAAAAACATACACAATATGTGCTTTTCTGTGGACCGTAGATCACAAGCCCAAGGATCTCATTTTATAGCCCTATCTTCTGATGCCTAGCTTAGTAAATGAATTGACTTATTTTGGGTAACTTTTCATATACTAGCATTAAATTAATGTTCCAGGAGCACCGTTGTAAAATTTGTACTGTGTTATCTAGTACTCAATAAGCTAATGCAGTTCTTTCTTTTTCTGTTAGGAATCAGTCTTTGCACTTGCATCTCAAGCACTATGGCGTGAACTGTGACGACTGGTTATTACGCCTCATGTGTGGGGGAGTAGAAATCAGAACAATTTATGCTGCTCATAAACAGGCCAAGGCTTGCCTCATTTCCAGACTAAGCTGTGAACGAGCTGGGACCAGATTTAATGTCCGGGGAACAAACGATGATGGTCACGTCGCTAACTTTGTAGAAACAGAACAGGTATATAGGGTTTTATTTTGCTTAATTCATGTATGAGATGAGAGGCACAGAAAATCATAGAATAACAGACTTTGACTCAGAACTCATTTAGACATCTGTAATGTCATTCTTCTGGTTGTTCTCGGCTACTTATCGGCCTTCGGAAAGGCTGCCCTGAAACAAGCTTACTCAGGTATGGCTCTTCAGATAAGGAGTAAGATTTGCCATAATCAACGTGGCACATCAGTGCCTGGCTTTTGGTATTAAATTAAAAATCCTCAGTTACAGAGCTAGACAACTTAAGTGTTTTTTTGTGACATTAAGTCAAACCCAACTTTTAAATATAGGTATATGTACCATCTGAAAGTTATGATATTTTTGGCTATGAAACTATGTAGTTGTAAATTTAGGCCATGCGCCCAGCCCAACTCAGATCTTCAGATTAGTTTTAAACTGACTCTGGATACTGAACACAATGCAATATATAGATGATGTATTATAGAAATGTGCACTTGAAACCTATGTGATTTTACTAACCGTGGTCACCCCAATAAATTTAATAAAGATTAAAAATATATATAAAACTGAAAAAAAATTAAATGAAAATATAAAGGTATGTATAAAATATTGAGATTTAAAAGTTGTGATTCTTATGCTTCTATTTTTATTTTCCTGGCTAATATATACAAAATACATATACAGAGTTATCACTGAGGAAAAAAATCAAACTTAATGGCCTATTTTGGGTATTTTGTTCAGATAATGTGTATATGAGAGCTTGGTCATAAGATGTAACTAGTGTGCCACAGATGTTAGTAAATTTATCTTCTAATGTAAAGGTAACATTATGTTCTAATATTACCCTTCTGTGGAAATACATTTTATACTGTTTTTCTCTATAGGTGGTATACTTAGATGACTCTGTTTCTTCCTTCATACAAATTCGGGGGTCTGTTCCATTGTTCTGGGAGCAACCAGGGTTGCAGGTAGGTGTTTGACTTTCAGGTGTTTTTCGTTTTTTGTTTTTTCTCTCTCTTGAAAATTTCCAGATTTTCTAAATTTTCAGGATAGTTTATTAGTTCATTGGATAGTTCTATTATTTAATCTAATCATATTAGCTAGATTCTTAAATGAGGATCTAAGTACAGAGTTCTTGGAATTGTCTTAGGTGTTTTTTTCTTTAATGTTCTTTCAAATATCCATACAAATTCAGCTGCTGTGTTTAATAGTAAAATTTTGATGTTTTCATAGAACATTGATTTTCAAAGTATTTCCGTATTACCATCTCAGTATCTTAATATATAACAATTTAGTTTCTGTAGGCAGAAAAATGTAGTAGTCAAATCAGAGCTTCTGAAACCAGACTTCCCAGTTTGGATCCTTACTCTCCCACTACTAGCTGTGTGATCACGTGCAGGTGATGGAACTTTCCGGTGTCACAGCTTTCTTATCTGTAAAATGGGAATAATATTAGTTGTACATACTTCTTCGGGTACTTGTAAGGATGAAATGAAAAGTACTTAGAATCATGCCTGGCACCCACGGTCAGCACTATGTAAGGGTTAATTACTGTTGTTATTAACGATACATCTGCTACTGAAATTTTGCTTTGTAATTTGTAGTGATCTGTCATCTTGAATATGTTCTCTGACTTGCTTTCTGATCTTTTTTTTAAAAACTGCCCTTTGTTGATATAAATGTCTAATCTTTAAAATAGAAGACTTTTTTTTTTCACGCACGATCATAATATTAGATTGTCCATAATGCGATTTTGCATTTTATTTTTATTCAAAAATCTTTAGTACCTAAACAGTAAGTTATATTCAGTTTAGGCTTCTAGTGTATACTTCTAGTTTAGTAAATGTCCTGCCTCAGTTTGGAATACTAAGAAAATGGGCAGAAAATAATCTTGCCTCTTTTTAGTTCACAGATGGATTTCTCTTACAATAATCATAGGATGGTTATTGTGGAGAAAAATTACAGACCACTTGAACCTTTTCAATAATGTAGTTTATTCAAGATAGGCCTAGAATTAACAAGGATTAACACTTGTACTGCTTTGCAAAAATTCTTGAGTTCTTGTCAAGACCGGTCTGACTTGTGTGGGTTTTATCTTTGGCATCTGGGGGTAACTTAAGTAGCTGTTTCTCTCCCCAAGTCTCATGGGAAAGGATCCCATTCCTACGCCACTTCTAACGAAGCTTTTGTGATCAGAGAAGTGTGTTTGGAGTATTTGCTTTAAGAATTCCTAAAGCCTGCTTTCAAGCAGGGCAAATGCTTTTGCTTTCGAGACAGGCTAGTGTTAAGACAGCCTAATAACCTACTTACAGGCCCTCTGTTATACTGCTTTCTGTGTTATTTTATTAAGAAGTTCAGAATTGCAGTGTCTGATTATTCGATAAGGTTGGATCCTGAGTGGTTACACTGAGGGATCTTCCTTGGGTGGGACTTCCTTCCTGCTTCCTTCTGTGTTCTGTGGTAAGCCTGCCACACAGATAGTCTGGCTGGCTAATGTCGTGTGATTATGGGCTGAAAACTACAGGTTTTTCAAGCATGCCTTTCTTGATGGAGAAAGTAATATTTGAGACAGCAAGACAGTCCAGCAATTCTGCTTCACGGTCACTGAGCTGGCCTGATGTTGTCTTGCATGGGGTTGAGGATTGGGTCAGTGGTTCTCAATTATTTAGCTTAGTAGTTTTGAAAGCCAGCCTTTCTTTGACTAGGAATGGATTACTTTCATGAGTATCTTTTATCATTTCCCCCACCACTCTAAAAGAGTAGGTAATAGAGGGATGAAACTATGTAATTGATTTTTTCAACTGAAAAATAGATATTGATTTTTGCAAATGAAAATACTAAGTCCAAAAATTAATTTTCTCATTGAAGACAAACAAGGACTTTTGACTCAGAGTTGTTATAAATGGTTGTTAAGTACCCTTTGTATTCTGGAGACTGAAAAGTGTTTTAGGGGGTCCTTGGAATTAGTGAGATGTCCCAGTTCAAAAGTCATAGACAGAAAATCCTTAGGCACTTATCTCCTGTTTTACCTCTTATCCTCCGTGATTAGTTCCTCTGAGGTTTTTTTTAATGAAAAGATTCTAAAGTAATCATCTGACATGACTTTGAAACATAGATTCATGGCCTCAACTTCACATCAGCTGAAATAGAATCTTTTGGAACGGGGCCAGGAATCTGCATTTTTTAAACCAAGTTCCTTTCCAGTCAAATTTGAGAACTTCTGTCGTACAGGATCCTCCTGTAATGACCTTGAAGCATACGCAGCCCTTTCTGCTCCAGCAGCCAATCCTGAGCAAGCAAAAGCATCCCTGTGACACTTAGCCCCAGCATTCTCCTAGGCATTCTCCCTTTTTTTTTTTTTTGAGACCCACAGGACACCAACTACATACGGCCACTCTACTAAGACTGGGAGGCATAGCAGCCCTACCTAATACATAGAAACAAATGTCAGCCAAAATAGGGAGACAAAGAAACATGTCCCAAATAAAAGAACATAACAAAACTCCAGAAAAAGATCTAAATGAAATGGAGACAAGCAATCTTCCCGATGCAGAGTTCCAAACACTGGTTATAAGGATGTTCACTGATCTCAGGGAGAACTTCAACAAAGAGAAAGGAAATATAAAAAATGGAGACAGAAAACATGAAAAAGAACCTGTCAGAAATGAAGAATGCAATAACTGAAATGAAGAATGCATTAGAGTGAATCAACAGTAGATTAGATGAAGCAGAGGATCAAATCAGCAATTTAGAAGATAAGGTAGCAAAAAAACACCCAATCAGAACAGCAACAAGAAAAAAGAATCCAAAAAAATGAGGAGAGTTTAAGAGACCTCTAGGACAACATCAAGCGTACTAAGATTCTCATCACAGGGATACCAGAAGGAGAACAAGGAATTGAAAACCTATTTGAAAATATAATAACTGAAAACTTCCCTAACCTGGTGAAGGAAATAAACATAGAAGCCCAGGAAGTGAAGAGTCCCAAACAAGCTGAACCCTAAGAAGCCCATGCCAAGACACATCATAATTAAAATGCCAAATGTTAAAGACAAAGAGTCTTAAAAGCAGCAAGAGAAAAGCAGTTACCGTGTTTCCCCTGAAAATAAGACCTAGCTGGGCAATCAGCTCTAATGCGTCTTTTGGAGCAAAAATTAATATAAAACCCAGTATTATGTTATGTTATATTATATTATACCTGGTGTTATGTTATGTTATGTTATATAAGACCGGGTCTTATAGTAAAATAAGACCGGGTCTTATGTTAATTTTTGCTCCAAAATACGCATTAGAGCTGATTGTCCAGCTAGGTCTTATTTTCGGGGAAACACGGTAGTTACCTACAAAGGAACTTCCATAAGACTGACAGCTGATTTCTCAACAAAAACTTTGCACACCGGATTGGCACAAAATATTCCAAGTGATATAAAGCAGGGACCAACAACCAAGATTACTCTACCCAGCAAAGTTATCAATTTAAATTGAAGGACAGATAAAGAGCTTCCTAGACAAGAAAAAGCTAAAGGAGTTCATCACCACCAAACGAGTATTATAAGGAATGTTAGAGGGACTTCTTTAAGACGGGACAAAAAAATCAAAATTATGAATAATAAAATGACAATAGCTACATATCTATCAGCAATTACTTTCAAAGTAAATGGATTAAATGCTCCAATCAAAAGGTAGGGTGACTGGGGGTGGCCAGGTGGCTCAGTTGGTTAGAGCATGAGCTCTGAACAACAGAGTTGCTTGTTCAGTTCCCACCTGGGATGGTGGGCTGTGCCGCCTGCAACTAAAGATTGAAAATGGCAACTGGTCTTGGAGCTGAGCTGTGCCCTCCACAACTAGATTGAAGGATAACTACTTGGAGTTGATGGACCCTGGAGAAACACACTATCCCCCAATACTCCCAATAATAATAAAAAAAGATAGGGTGGCTGAATGGATAAATAAACAAGACCCTTAGGTATCCTGCCTACAAGAGACTCACTTCAGATGAAAAGACACGTACAGACTGAAAGTAAACGGATGGAAGAAGATATTTCATGAAAATGGGGGCGGGGGGAAAGCTGGCATAGCAATACTTATACCAGACAAAATAGACTGTAAATCAAAGGCTATAACAGATAAAGAAGGACGCAGTGATCCCACTTCTGGGTATTTATCCAAAGAACCCCAAATGCTACTCTGGGAGGACAAATGCCTCCATATGTTCACTGCAGCACTGTTTACACTGGCCAAGATGTGGAGGCAGCCTGGGTGTCCATCGATGGAGGAATGGCTAAAGAGGAGGTGGTACAAATATACAGTGGAATATGGACCATGGAAGGGAATGGGTCTTGCCATCTGTGGTGGCCTGGATGGACCTGGAGGGTCTTGTGGTGAGTGGAATATGTCAGATAGAGAAAGTCCTCCTTTCTTTTTATTCCCACTCTTTATCATCCCAGTTAAGGCTTTCATAATTTCTTCTTGCCCAGAAGATTCTCACAGTTTTCTAACCAGTCTCCTTCTAGTTCTCTGGCAGTTCTTCCCACTTTTCATATATTATGCTCATCAGATCTACTGGGCACCTGCTTCTTCAGATCTGGCTTCTTCTACCCATCCAAACTGCCTGCCTGGAATTTTCTGCTCCCCAAATTAAGGTTTGTTGTCCTTCAGTAGCCAACTCAGATCTCACTGAATGGATTCCAGTCACTCCTCCACACTGATCTCTTCATTAAATCCTGGAGTTCTTCCCGTGTATGTTATTCTGTACGAGGTGTAGATACAGTCTTGTACACTGTGCTGTGAGAAATTTAAAGACTATAATGATGCTTCAGAGAGCGCTTGCGATCTGGGCAGTCAAGTCTTTTATGGAAAAGGTAAATGTCAGTACGAATTTCTCTGAGGCATCAGAAGAGTTGTCATAAGGCGCTGCATAGGTAAGAATGATATTTCAAGTGCTGGCAACCCAGTCCTCTTATGATTTCCTTTCTCTAAAGTCATTTAGCATTTGTGATTTACTACTCTGACATTATATTATTACACTATATTGTAGTAGTTTATATTAGTCTTAAACGATAGTAGGCTTCACGAGCCCTATGCCCAGTATAGTGCTGCACACTGACTTTTTGGTCAGATTGAAGTTTCAGAAATATGTGAACATAACGCAATAATATTGTTGGAAAATGATGTTTCATATCACCCAATTAAGTGGTTTTCTAAAAACATCTTTGATGTAACTTTATTTTTAATTGGGTAAATTTATGGTTATTTAAAGCCTTGAAACTTTCTGGAGGACTACTTTTATCACAACTGACATAACTCTTACTACAAAATGTTTTTCTTTAACATTGAGCGATGAAACCTAGTGTAGTCTAACCAATATATTGCTGTAAAAGTTATCACATGACTAGCTATGTGTACGTTGTAGGGAACAACCACAGGCACTACCTGGAAAAGACAGAAACTTCTGTTTTTTCACCTTCTTGACAGTGGGGAGTGCTGCACAAGATAAATATTAATAAGTAAACAATGCTAAATCTTGGACGTTTATAGAGTTATAAGTAATTATCTGAGATTACACCAAAGAAAAAGTATTGACTTCTGCTGAATTTTCTGCTGTGTAAAATGCCTAATGTCCTGGGGCACATGTCTTTCAAAGTTTGAAATTTTATAGAGACTGTTAAGCACTGTAAAATGAAATTGATATAGATGTGACTTTAGGCTAATCAATTTCTTATTTAAAAAAAACGAAGGAGAATCTACCGATTTATTAGTCTAGTCTTTAGATCGTCTCACTTCTCAGGACAGAGGGGACAATGCTGAATGAGTGATAATATCATCATTCAGTTTTGGAATTGGATGAGCATATTAGAGCTTATATTTGTTGAACTGCATCACCAACTTGGCAACCCTTCTCCGATGCCTATTTCAAGTCCTCACTGTGTTCACAAGTGAGGTTAGGAAGAATGAATTCTGGTGAACTTTGAAAGTCTCAGGGAAATGTTTAAAAGTGAAGGGAAACAATATGGTGTCACCTTTGTATTTCTTCTTGGCATCTGTTAATATCTTTCTCGGTCCTGCCTCATCTCTCTGCCACTCCTATATGAAAAAAGAACACAATGAGTAGATATTTTGCATCTTGTTTAATTCTCTTAACCTAAGTTTTCTGATTCTGCAAAATATGTTGTTATATAGTTGTGTGATTGAGATTGACTTTGGAAAATCTTTTTTTCCAGGAACAATATTTTTAACTTGTTGGATGTTTGGGTGAGGGAGAAGAGAATATTCAGCATAACAGACAAAAAAATATGACACACTTGTAGGCAGCTTGGGAGAGTAGAAATTTAGGAATCTTTTTTGGAATTAGTTATATTGGCCTAAAAGGACAAATTATTTCACTTGGCTGTATTTTTTGTTGATTTCCCAAATGACAGTAATATCTGTTGACTTACACAGAGCAAGTAGTTTGAGCTTAAAATAAGGTAATGTATATGAAAGCATTCTTAAAAATATCTTTCATAAATAAACATTTCTGTTTACAAGTGTTTCATAATGGTCTAACCTCTAGCTTACTTTATTTTATTTATTTATTTATTTAATGAGGTTGTGTTTTAAAAAATAAAAGGGGGGAGGAGAACTCCTAGAACTTGTTTTTTTAAAAGAATATCATGAATGACAATCAATTATCTGACTTACTGCTTTGTGTTCAGCAAATGAATTACTGTGTATTGTGAAGAGTGATAATTTTTTATCTACATGTTGCTTTTAGTATTTTTCTTGTCGTAGGTGGGATCTCATCGTGTCCGTATGTCGAGGGGATTTGAAGCCAATGCACCTGCTTTTGACAGGTAAGACTGATTATTTTTACATAGTGATGCAAGTTTTGATACTGTTAAATACTGTGACTAGTTGTAATTATATTTACTGATTCATTTCACTTTTTTTGGGCTCTAAGTAAAATTTCTTCTGATTCTTAATTTAACTGGAAGATAATGACACCAAATGTTACGACTTCTAGAGGTGGTAGCACTAGGTGTGTAGGTCATGATCTCTTGGCCTTAAAATTACCTGTCTAGGTGGCTGTCCAGTGCAATAGCCGCTAGCCACGTGGAGCTTTGGAGCACCTGAAATTGACAAGTCCAGTTGAGATGTGCTGTAAATGTAAAATACGCATTAGATTTCTAAGACTTAGTGCAAAAAATGCAAATTAAGATTACCTTATTAATATTTCTTTTATATAATGGTTACATGTTGAAATGATATTTTATCTGTATTGGGTTAAATAAAACATGTAAATTAATTTCATTTGTTTATTTTTACTTTTTTTAATGTACCTTCTAGAAAATATAAAAGTATATCTGTGACTCATGTCTTAATTCCTTTGGATGGCATTGCTCTACAGCCTCTGTAATGGTTAGAAGCTGGAGAGAAAAAAGGCTCTTATTTGGGACCTAGTTCCCCCCCTTTTTTTAACACTTTATTATTTATTTATTTATTTATTTTAACATTCAGTATTTTATATTAATTTCAGCATAGCGGTTAGACAAAATGCTAGAGCTATTAAGGAGGTCTCTGAATAATCATGGGGGGGGATGTGATGTTCTCAGGTATGAGGTGCAGCCCTCTGCCCTCTGCCTCAGCTTCCTCCCAGCCAAGTGCATGGCCTGTGCGCTGGGCTTGTCTGCCACCACCCTCACAGAGTGGAGAGGCAGCTGCATGACTCCAGTTGCTCCAGCATAGGTGACAGGCTTAGCATTGATAAGTCAGAGAGGAAATTGCATTAAGTGAGTTTTCATAAATTCAGAGTTTTGAGACCATGTGGAATGAATTTGTATCCAATTTTGCCAGTTCCATCAGTTTAAATTACTACCATATAGGTTCTGTTTAATAATGGATTCCTGTTTATTGGGAAAAAAAATTAGCTTATCACCTGACATATGCTTATTTCCTTTCTTTAATAGGCATTTTCGAACACTTAAGAATTTATATGGTAAACAAATAATAATAAATTTACTTGGATCTAAGGAAGGTGAACATATGCTAAGTAAGGCTTTCCAGGTAAGAATGGTATTTAAAAAATAATATAATACAGTAATCAAATTCTTCCAGGAAGTAAATTCCTTCCTAGAAAAAGGTGGGGTACTTGTTGGAACCATTAACTCTTTGGGACTATTTGGAAACAGTTTAGGGTAATGTTGCTGAAATTGGGATTCTGGAAAGCTTTCAAGGCAATTGATAGTTTTCTAAAATGGGCTTATTTATGTTGTGGAGAAGCAGAAGAATACCTCTTTCCCCCCAAAAATGTTCATCTGTCGTTGGCAGCAAGATACCAGGCAGTGTCCTCCTTCATCTGTTCAGGGTCATGTCTATTTCCTAGAAACCACAGTCATTGTTTTAAACCTGTAAAATAGTGAATAACGTATTTGTGTATATGCAAGACTATGTCCCCTTGTACATAGAGAGAAAACTTGAGAATTTCAAGTAAAAACCCAAAGAAATATCTGACTTCTAAAAAAAATATTCTCCGTAAACACGTATTGGATCAATAATTAATTAATATAAATTACGGTGTTACATAGAATTATGCACTTAAACAAAATGGTTAGAAAACATTTTCTTAAATTCAATCCAGTGAAGTCCAGAATTAACTTAATTTTTTGGCTATTTTGTTTTAACCTTGTAAAATAAATATTGTTAATAAAAGATTATACTTTAGAGAATGACTTTTTATGGTAAGTTTTTAAAACGTGTATGTCTTGAACGACTGTATAAAAAGTGAACTTTTAAATCTATGATAGGCTTTGTCTTAAAAATAAGCTACTTTATTTTGAGATTTTATAATAGATATAAACAGTTACTAAGTTTGTATTGTAAAAACTGAAATGCTAGTGGTTGGAAATAATTTTCATTTTCTAAACCAGCTGTTAGAATATTATTTAAGTGCTCTGATATCATGTCACCAAATCTCTCAGGTATAGTATATGAGGTTCTAGGAAAAATAGTCCATTAGATATCAGCCAATAATTTTCCATTTTACTGCCATTGTTGATGAAAGCTTTGTGAGATTAGTAAGATTTCAAGGAACTGTACTGAGGTTTTAATTTAAAATACAAAGTTCCATTTATAACATATATTACTAGGATCATATTTAGTTAACATTTAGATGAACATTTATCTTTTTACTTTCAGAGTCATTTGAAAGCTTCTGAACATGCTACTGATATCCAGATGGTGAATTTTGACTATCATCAAATGGTTAAAGGAGGAAAGGCAGAAAAATTACATAGTGTTCTTAAACCTCAAGTCCAAAAGTTTCTAGATTATGGATTTTTTTATTTTGATGGAAGTGAAGTTCAAAGGTTTGACTGCTCTGTTTCTCTTTACTTTAAATTGGAACTTTGCTGTAATTTAAAAATTATTCTTAACATAGAACTCTTAAATTTCTTTTCTAAAATCAAAGTTTATAATTAAATATCTTCCTTTATTATATTTGATTTTAGGCTTTTTTTTCTTTAGAATCCATCAAGTAACAATAATCACTTACATTATTGGGTACATCCCATGGGCCACACAGTGTACTTAGTCTTTACATGTAGCAATAACAACAATCATAGGGCTGGGTTCTATTATTATCCTATTCACATCTGAGGAAATTGAGGCACAGGCTATAATCTGCCCCAAGTCATATAACTAGAAAGTGTTAGAGCTAGGATTCATGGGGCCCCAGACCTTAGGCTGTTGCCTACGAGGCTGTTCCACTTCTCTCTTAAAACTAATGTTTTAATATTTCTTGACCTCAGTAAGGACAACTAAATACAAATAGAAGTAAAAGATATTGCTTATTGTCTGCTTTCGAATAATGTAAATCTTTAGTTTTTGGATACGAAGTAGAGGAGAAAGTTGAGTTTTAAAAGACTAAAGTTCAGAATATAGATTGAGGTAAACTTTAGTTAAACAAAGCTCAGATTTTTAGTTTTTTTCAATGTACAATAGAGATAACAGATCAGTAGAGAAAATAGATCTTGGGTTTTTTAAATTCATTCCATAAGTATTTGATTATCTTTTATGTACAAAGAACTATGGTGTTACAAATCTGAATGTATGTTTAGCTCCTAACTACTGACCTAATTGAAAATAAGTAGGTGTGGATGAATAGATATGTGATAAAGAATCCATGGCAAAATATTAACAGTTGTAGAATCAAGATGGTGGATCAATGGATGTTCAATGTAAAATTCTTTCATCTTTTTTGTATGTTTGAAAAGTGTAACAATAAAAAGTTGGGGGGAGAACATGGATGCTACCTTTTAATGACCTTATTTTTTCTCAGTTTGTTTTAGTTTTGTTGCTTTTGTTTCAAACTAGCTGTTTAACTTTACTGACTTTGTTAACAGATGCCAGAGTGGTACAGTTCGAACAAACTGCTTGGATTGTCTTGATAGAACCAACAGTGTGCAGGCATTCCTTGGCTTAGAGGTAAAGAATAAATGAAAATGTATGTTTGTGACTTGTGTCAAATGCCTGTTCCAGTGGTTTTGTCATTTGTTTCTCATTAGTTAACGTTTTATGAAATAAAGTTATGTTTCATTAAAAGCATTCTTCTCTTCTAGTCTTTTTTTCCCCCAAATCCCTTTTCATTTAAATGTTTCCTTCACCTCTAGATACTCTCTTTGTGTAACTATTTCCTTCTGTTGTTCCTTAACTTTCTCTAAAAAAACCTGCTATTTATACTATGCCAGTAATTGCCTCTTTTTCCTGTCTTTTGGAAGAAATATATGTATATGTATACATATACATATACGCATATGTATATTGATGTATATGTATGTATTTGGCCTTCATTCTCTGTGTTGACTTAAAAGTCTCTTCGGAATTAGGGAGGATCTGTTTTTACATGGACAATTCTATAGGAGTATGTTTTGACAGAGCCTGTAACCTAATGCAGTTTATGTGACATTTTCAAATCAGTAGGTATAAAAAAAAAGATCAGATGAAAATGCCATTGTTAGTAAGAATGAAAGTGAATGAGGTTCAACTTCTCTCACAGAGTTTTTGTTTAAACAAGTTTTTTTCTTTACTACTTATCCATGAAACTCAGTCTAAGGTAGACACAGTCTCAACTATTTGGCAAACTGTAACAATGCTGAGCTTTCTAAGTCTTTCTATTATGCAACAGTTAGGGTCATAGGCTGTGGTGAGTCTTCATTTAATTCCATAGGAACTTTGCACAGTTCTCAAATGCTATGAAAACAGGAATACTAAATAACATGTTCTTAGTTCCTCTGGTTAATGATCTTAAATTTGGCCAGAATATTGGTTAATTAGTTACTCTGCAGCTGAGGTTCTTTCTATCTCAAAAATGAAAGTACAGTGTATAGAATTGTCTGCTACAGAAATGTATTTTTTAAGTAACTGAATAAATTTTACTGTTTTGCCTTTTTTGAAATCTGTCATTGAAGTGCATCATTATAATGTATTTAGAAAATATGACAGAGACAAGAAAAGTAAAAACAGGCATTTAGAGTTGATCATATGGCTTAATTAGGTTTGTTTCTACTTCTGTTTTTAAGTGGTTGAATACATTTACTTAGAATCTGAGAGTGAGCTTATTGAAATGCTTGATAGGCTTCATTAAAAATATAACAGGTGTTAGTTTTCAGAATAGGACTTAGCTGTGTATCCACTGTTGGTAGTTAGGTGTGAGAATACTCCCTTGTTAATTGGTTAAGTGCTTACCATATTTACTGGTAAAGTAGGCAAAACCAGTTTTGCTCAGGTCCTTGGAGAGGTCTAAATGATAAAAAGGATTCTGGAGCTTATTTTGCTGTGTTCTTTTGCCATGCTAGCGAAGAACAGCTCTGGAATTAGTCCCTAGATATTCATATAAACCCAGGTTAGGGTTTTTAAAAATATTATTTTAGTTTTTGATCCTTCTAGAATTATGGATATTCTCCGTATTATAGATAAAAGAAAACAAATGGGAAGGAGTTAAGTAAAACTTCAAGGCATAGAATATGACTGGATTCCAGATAAGAGAAACAGACTAGATCAGGATTGTGCATTTCTTTGACTTGGCCAGATTTCAAAGCTAAAATTCATTCCAAGTAAAGATAAGTGGCTTTTCTAAACACTTTCATTGTTACATGTGATGCAGGAGTTGTGGTGCCCAAAGGTCCTGTGTTCCTTGCCGTGTTCCTTCTAGTTCTCCTTTATACACATTACCAACGTAGACGTTACTCATAAAAAACTGCATGGCTTTATCCAACGATATGGCTTAGTCTTTATTTTTATGACAATTTAAGAGCAGCTTGTTTTTCCTCATAATCTTCTGCCCTTAATTACCCACACTTGTAGAACCAAGTCCAAAAATTGAAGAAACTTAGTTATTTTTTTATATATTTAGATTAATTAGGTAAATAATTTTTCTGCTCTCATGCATGCTGTTGAATAATTAGTTCTTTTAGGTGAACAAGGTAAACTAGTATGATTTATAGGGATGTTTTGATAAGATTATTTTATCATTTAACCAGAAAGATGTTCTTCTTACTACACGGGAGTATTAAGTTGCTTATAAGTTTCATTGATGTGGTATTTACTTTAAAAATTGAAATGGTGGGGAATAACACAACCTAATAAACTCTGTTTTCAGAATCCAGTCCCACCTGGTCTTATAACTACAGATTTTTGGTGTGCTTCTGGTAGTTCTTAAAAATTCACCTCATAATGAAGGTATTAATATACTTATAAAAGTTTCTCTTTTGCTGTTTTAGATGCTCGCTAAACAGTTGGAAGCTCTTGGCTTGGCTGAAAAGCCTCAGTTAGTGACTCGCTTTCAAGAAGTTTTTCGATCAATGTGGTCTGTGAATGGTGATTCAATCAGTAAGATATATGCCGGAACTGGGGCTCTGGAAGGAAAGGCTAAGGTAAATGTAGGTCTGTCATAAAAGATCCGCTTTTTCCTCTCTTGATACAGCCTCTAAATGGTCTCTTTTTTAAATTAGTAGGGTTTCTTTTAGGCATCTGTTTTAGAATTCTCTTATCATGCTTTTATTCCTCTTTAACTCTTCCTTCTATAGTGGCACTAATGATTGAAGAAAGTTATTTCCTTGGTTTGGGGGGCTATGTGTGTATGATACCTAGTGGTAATCCACTAGGCCTGTGTATGTATTGCTTACATTTTTTTTCATGATTTTCCCTTGCATATTTGTATTACTTTTTATATTTATTTTGATTATGAATATGATTTTTTTAAAACCATAGTCTTCCCCACAAAGGGTCCTATCTCATTTGGCTCTGTGCCCCCAATCACTTGACACAGTACCTATCATTTAAGAGACATGTGACAAACGCTGGATGGATGAATAAATCAGTGAACAATTTATGCAACACCTCCTGTGAACCCAACATGATTAGGTCTTGATTTTTAAGTTTTTATTATTTTACTTAACTTAAAGTAAAATGTACTTAACTTACCTTGAAAAGGAGGTTTTCAAAATGTGCAAAAGAAGTGTGAGACACGGACTTAATTATAATTCTGTGCCTCATCATTACTTTATCATTGCTGGTATTACCTCAGACTATGTTCCACTCTAGGGTTTGGCCCTTATTGTGGGACCCTGGAAGCGTGCTTGAGATAGTTTTCATTATTTTACATACAATGTTGACTTTTTAAGTTGAATTTATTAATAACATTTGAAATCTCTACAATTCCTCAAGTTACTTCAGGAATAGAAACAAGAACATTTACCACTTCTATTGTTCTCCTTCAGCCTCTTCAGTATAGCCCCTGAAATTCTTTAAAGGCCATTCATCATCTCTAAGTCTTCTTTTGACTTCCAAATCTGCCTGGTCCTCTGTGTCCAGAGGTATTGGCCTTACCTGCAAAAGTTCCTTTTGTTCAACTCATAAAAATAATAGGTATTGACATCTACAATTATTTTCTTCTTAAATGGTTCCTCCTTTTAAAAACCTGAAATTATGAAACTTTCATTTATTCCTTTTAAATAAAGAACATAATTCTTGCTATTAAAACCTGATTCCCTACAACTATTCCTTAAAATATTCTTTTATGTTCTTTCGCCTTTTTGTTTCTGCAGTGACTAATATATGTACAGACATTACTTATATTTTCAGTGGTCTTTTATCTCTAACCTGATAGATATAAATTTTATGTTAATATACTAGTCTGTATTGAACTAAACTCTAACATCTGAACTGTTCTTTCTTCTCCTTTCTCTGGGTTCCTTTTGATTAATTGCCTGATAATGTGAATGGTGAGTGACTTCAAATAATGTTATTTGTGTATGGTATCATATGGAAGGGAATAACATTTTAAGCCTCAAATTCTTGTTATTTTTTTAACAAACAAAAATTATATATTGCAAACCAAAGTTATTTTCTAAAAGGCAAGTTTTTTTTTTAACTATCATCAAAATCTGTAAGATCAGAATAAATCTTCACAGTAATTAACATGCCTAAGTAAATATATGTTCATTAAAAATTAAACTCTCTCACTCTAGGAATTAGCCTAAATTTATTATTTTTATTATTTATATTTACAAAGGCAGTAAAATGACCTAAAGTAAACAGACTATAGTTTACATGTAATATTTATTTATGAACTGTAAATATAATTTTCTTTTAAACTAGACCTTCATTTTTATGTTCAGTTATAGCTTTAGCTAATGTAATTTATGAACAATTTCAATTTTGTTTTTCTACCGTTAAATGTACTTTGAAGTTTTTCTAAGAGTGTATAAATGCAGTGTGTCCTCCTTTATCTCCCTTGCTCTCCTCACCCATTCCATCCCCAAAGTCTAAAAGTTACAATGTAAGTAATTTCCTTGTTTTAAGTACACTTCAGTTTATTTTCTTCCACCACCAACCTCCCCCGCCCCCCCCCTTTTCTTCCGCTTCCCCCTCCCACTCCGGTTCAGCCTCCTTGAAACTCCCGTTCAAGCCGTTGTTTCTCGGTGTAGTTGTGTAGGACACAGCTCCCTGGCCCATGCTGGTATTAGCCTTGCACTCCAGTTTATTTTCTTTATAGTAAACAATAAAAAGATTTATTGCTCTAAATATCATTACTGGGTGCAGTTGAGACACTGAGCTTTTTCCCATCTCTTTGTGAAGAGCTGTTATCCCAATGAGGAAAAGAAACAGTGACATTTTGAGCCATTTAATGTGATAATTAGATATTCAAAATAGAATGACTAGGTCATTTATATTACAGTAAGATTATATAAAACTTCAAGTTTCAGAATACCTACTGAGTAAAAATAACACTATTTAGAATGAAAGTACATGATCCTTTTCCCCACGACAGGCTGGAAAGTTAAAAGATGGCGCTCGTTCTGTTACTAGAACGATTCAAAATAACTTCTTTGACAGCTCCAAGCAAGAGGCCATTGACATTTTGCTCCTGGGAAATACTCTAAATAGTGATTTAGCTGACAAAGCTCGAGCACTTTTAACAACTGGAAGTTTGCGAGGTATGTGTACTTTATATTTTACTTTATGTTATTCCTTCTAAAAGTTCAAGAGGTAAATGTAAACTTATTTACATAAATAATTTTTAGATCGAGTTGATTAAAATAGTTTTGGAAGGATATTCTATCAATGTAATTTTTCAAAATTGCCTTCTGCAAAGGAAGTTTATCTCTTTCAAAATGTTTATATCATCAGTAGTATTAAGCCATAAACTGAAACCCATGCATGTTTTCTTTTATAGATTATGATTTACAGGGTGAATAGTTTAAGTATTGCTAACTTTATATAAGGCAGGATATAGAAAATTCAGCTAGTAGAGCATTCAGTAGCCTAATTATGTAGAAAACAAATGCTTTGTTGAAAAAACCAGTACCTGTATTGATTATTTTGCTAATCACCACCCCAAAAGTTTTCTATAACTTGGTCTTACGTTTTCATTGCTATTGAATAAATATTAAATCTTATTAATAATTTAAAATATTGCTTATTATTGGACACTGTTAATCTCAATTTTAATATTTGACATAAATATATGGTTTTCAGGATGGCTTTTATCTTTCACTGTGTCTTTTGTTAAAATCAAAAGAATTTGAGCTTATATCAGTGAACATATATTAAGCAGCATCATGGAAAAACACAACAATCATTGTGGAACTTAATAAATTAGACTTCCTTAGTCTAATTCCATATTTTTTCTATTTTAACTTTTCAGCATTTTTATGTCTTCTGTTATCTCCAAACCAAACCTTTTAATTTTTCCTATTCAATTAGGAGAACTTGTTCCTCGTCAAGTAATGCACTCTGGGATAATTACTTGGTCAAATAGCTTCTCCTGGATTCTTTCAGAATTCTGACTGGTGCTGAAGGTGGTTAATTACAGTCAGCTCCTCAGGGCTCTGGAAGTAAGTTAGGGGACTGAGGCCTACGAGAGCTCTGAAAAACAAAACCTGGTCTTAGCGACTGCTTTTACCTTCAGGCTTTCTTCCTGGTTTCCAACAGTAGAGACTTCCTGTTTTGCATCATGTCACCTCTTTCCACCTGTGCCTACTTTGATATGAAGGTATTAATGAGCAACAATTGCAAGTAAGCAACTGAAGGAAAGAAAAGAAGTGAGGGACCTAAGAATTTCCAAACTTCATCATCAGTTTTTTAGTTTCCTGCACATTTTACTATGTGAAATATGCCTTTAAAAAAGTAGTCAGTTCTGCTATAACGCTTGTTCTAAGAATGGGAATTTGTTCCAACATGGATGATATATTAGGGAACATTTTGAGCATAATGCCAGTTCTGCATTAGATTCTACATTAGTTTCCGATTTCGCCGGCAGTAGCACTAGATAAACAGAGAACTGCACCAGCAGAACTGAGATGAATAGAAATAACACAGACATACACATATCACACACGTCAAACATCTCTCTGCCTCAGTTCACCAGGTGTGTTATAAGCCATACCCATCCACAGCCAGTGTTGCCACTTTCCATCTAATTTCAGAGAATCCTTCTTCCATCACTCACAATTACTCACAAGCTGCAGCCCACCTGTGGCCTATTTCGACAAGCAAACTTCAGGTCTTTTTCAAGATGAAGTGCCGTATTTAAGGAGTATTCATACATTTCTTAACTATTTAACGTGTAAAACTGTGCTATTGTTTTTATTGGGTTCCTTACTTTTTTGGTATGTCACTGCCTGAAGTTTTTGATTATTTTGATTGTTTTGCCCTAATCCCATTTTCCCTGTGGCTGTGGGAATTTGCACAATTTTGCAAAGCATGGTTTTTTTGGAATTCATTTGTTTTGTTATAACTAAGCTGATTGTACTTATCAACTGGTGAGTCCCAGAAAGAATCCTAACAGATGTATATTAGGACAGTATCTTCCATATGCTCAATATCCTCCAGCCTCTTAGGTTTTCAGATTTATAGTCTCCCTCACGTGTGTGCATATACGTGCACATACACATACACACCTACAGGAGCAGCCTGAAAAGCAGGCCTAAGACCTTCTGATTGTGTAACTCTGACATCACTGAGTCACTGTAGGATTTTTCCTAGATGCAGAATGTTTGCATCAGCTATTGTCATTTATTTTTAATCTTTGGTGTCCTATAGCCATAAAAAAAATAAAGTTATCAAATTGACTCAAAAGAAAGGAGACCATTTAGAATGTTTTGTCTTAACACTCTAGATTTTAACTGTAACTTGATGTTTTACTAATGATTCTTTGTTTTCTTCTTAATGCATCGATAGTTTCTGAACAGACATTACAGTCAGGTACAGTATAGAAAATCAATCTATAAATAAAAGCAGCTTTTTCTTTATGTTTCTAAAGTTGGTATTGTAAATAAATTAAGCCATATAAACGGAAACTTTCTCTTACTTTTCCCTCAGATTCTAACAGCATAAGTTGATACCTGTTTTGATCTGAGAAAAAAAAATTAAGTTTGAGAAAACTAAGTCACTTCATTTAGAAGAAAATACGCAATGCTCTTTGTCTTCCTGAAGCAAATGCTTAATTCCAATTACGTATAGCTCACCTAGTTTTAATTTCACTCTTATAATTCAATGAACAAACATTAATGGTATACTTGACTGTTAATGCACTGATGGAAAAACCCAGATATGACTACTGTGGATGAATTTCAGAGTACTGTCTATGACATTTATGACTACTCAGCAGTGTTTCTCACACATAGTGGAAAAGGCATTGACTCATGTTCTCATGCTGTGGATGAAATACTCTATGTAACTATAAGACCTGCACTAAAATATGATCTGAAATCTTTTACAAAGCATCAGGATTGCTAACAAAGTTAGAAGAGCTAAGTGTGTAAGACCTAAAGGTCATTATTTTCTTGCCTTTCCTGTTCATAGGTATCTCCTGCCTTCAGTTTCTGAACAAAGTTTATGATCTGGTCTTTAAATGTGAATCTGTGGCGAAGGGAACAAAAGCTAATCTCTTGCCAGAAATTTAATGGAAAAAGACATCTTCCCTTCACTTTAGATTTGATATCACTTAAGATTTGTTTTGCTTAGTTATTGTTCTGAATGTTTTGAGAAACTATTGGTTATTTTTTTGAGAAGAATGTAGGAAGAGAGCAAGCACTTCGTATAGTTTTGAGTTACATAATGAAATCCATTTTCTGAAATGATATATGGTGTTTAGGGATGGACATCTGTTTGAACATACACTCCTTTCTTTCTGCATATTACGGACCAACCAGTTAAGAAAAAGCTAGGATTTTTTTAAAAAGTTTTTATTCCATTTTGAAAACTGACTTTGTTAGTTCACACAACGTGGCAACATGTTTTTGTTCACACAATTCATTATTTGTCTTGCTGATTATTTTAAGCTGTTAAATCATTATAGAACTTCTGTTTTGATATAGGAAGGATTAGAGAAGCTATTTTCATTGTAGTAACAATGGCAATGACTCCAGTTATAAACACCAGTGATTCTTTATCTAGGTACAGCCAGCTTTCAGTTAGCTATACCAACATGCCAAAACAAATAATCTGCTTTCATTTCTCCCGACACCTCTATACAAGCAATCAAATCAAATAGGAAGAGGGCTAAAAATCTGCGTGTTTGCCTCTAGGATCACAGATGGTACCAAGATGCTACTTGCCTTTTTTATTTTCGTTCGCTGACAAAAGTGCTGTATCTTGGTGTCATAAAATAAGTAGTACCGTAATAAAATAAGGTCATGTGGTGAAAGGTGAGGATCATTTTGAGTTTCTTTTCCTCTTTCCAGTTAACTGCCAGTTAAGTGCATGTTCTATTTTTAGATGAAAGTCCTCTTAAGGTTCCATCCACTTTAAGTGCCGTAATTTAACTTAAGCAAAATCAGGTGTTGTTTAGAAGAAAGAAAGATACTGTGTTTCTCCAAAAATAAGACTTAGCCAGACAACCACCTCTAATTCGTCTTCTGGAGCAAAAATTAATACAAGACCCGGTCTTATTTTCTATAATATAAGACTGGGTCTTATATAACATAATATAATATAATACAGTACAAGACCAGGTCTTATATTAATTTTTGCTCCAAAAGACGCATTAGAGCTAATGATGCGACTAGGTCTTATTTTTGGGGAAACACAGAAGGTGGTAGTCAAAAAATATGTAGAACAAGAGGTGGAGGATCCAAAATGTATTGAACATTCGTTCATTTAACAATTATTTATTGGTCACTTACTATGTACCAGGCACTCCTGGTCACTAAGATACTACAGTTAACAAAGTAGACCAACATTTCTGTCCTTGTGGAGCTTTCATTGTTATGAGAGGAGACACATAGTTACAGGGTAAATAAATAAAATACATAGTTTGTATTTGTAAATGGTGATAAATGCTATAGAGAAAAACAATTCAAGGAGAGGATATGGAAAGTAAGAATGCAGATTTTAATAAGATGGTCAGGAAAAGCTTCGCTGGAAAGTAAAGATCCAAAGGAAGTGAGGGAAGGGTGGTGCAGGCAGTGGAAGCAGCCAGTGCAAAGGCCCCTGGATGGGAACACGCCCAGCTCCTGGTGAAACAGCAGGGAGGCCAGTGGCTGAGCAGTGGGTGAACAGGGCATGGGGGGCAGGTGAGGGCAGAAAGGCAAGGCAAATTGTGTAGGGCCTTGTAGGCAGTTAAGGCCTTTGCTTCCACTCTGAGAGAGATGGGAAGCATTTATCAGTGACTTCATTTTCCGACATCTCGTTATCATCTATAATGTATACATATTTTGTCAGGGAGCCATAATTCATCAAACCACCTGTCAGTAGCTAGAATCTTAAATGGAAATGTTCTTAAATGTTTTTGTTTGGGGAGAAATAAAACATGTATTTTTACCAGCCTTTGAATGAAAGTTACATGAGAGTCAATCGCTGTATTCCTTAAAGTGTTCCATCTCTAATTTTGTACATTGTAAAATAACGTAGCATTTCATTGAAGCAACTGTTAGTTCTGCATGTTTTATGTTGCTACAATAATTTTGTAATAGCTTTTCTTACTTTGGTTATTGTAGTTAACGTGGTTGAATTTTTTTTTTCAATTGTGTTGCTTAATTGCATCGTGCTGGGCTTTATGTTCAAGGCTGATCTCTTTTTGTGCCTCTGCATGTATTTTATGCTTGTTTGTGATGATGTTCATTGTACTTTCCAGACATCTCACAGTTATGAAATCAATTTTAATCAGTGGTTTAATGCAGCTAAAATTCTGTTGTGTTTTGTTTTGATTAGCCTCTTCTAAAGTACTAAAGAACATGTGTGAGAATTTCTACAAGTATTCAAAGCCCAAGAAAATCCGAGTATGTGTTGGAACCTGGAATGTGAACGGTGGGAAACAGTTTCGCAGTATAGCTTTTAAGAATCAGACACTCACCGACTGGCTTCTTGATGCACCCAAGTTAGCTGGCATCCAGGAGTTTCAAGGTTGGCTTTTGATAATAAAGGTTTCGTTAATAAATCCTGACTGATTTATTAATCTAGAAAACAATGTAGCACTTCACAATATACATTGCTTTAAAAAAAAAAGCTTCAATTTATAAATTTGAAGGCCAACATTTTATAGACCAAATCTATTAAAAACTTACATTTCTTTTTATTCCTACATCTTTATTTTATACTTTATTAAAAAAAAGGTAAAGTATTTCTTCCTTTGAAATTTGATTCTCAGGAAGTAGGATCCATACATAAATAGGTATCTTTAGAGGCAACCACACATATAAGAAAAATTAGTTCTGTTTTTATTCTTTTAACCTGACACAAAGCAAGCTTATTTTGTAATTGGTCATTTGAGTTTCATTTTTCAAATCTAGTGTGTGCCATTTTTCAAATGTAGTCCTCACTTTAGTTGCTAAGATAAGAAATATTCAGGGTGGATCATAAGTAGTCTTACAAAACTTGTTGTAACTTTTGTTGTTACTTCATAACTTAACCGTACTTAACTTGGCTGTCATTCAGTTTGGGTACTCTGCCACCATGCTATTAATAGCCAAAACCAAACATTAAAATGAGGATGCTTTTATTAAAATTTTGCTTAGAATCATGAATTCCAGTCTGCTTCCGTTTTTAGAGTCAACTTTAACTTCCTTTTTCAAATGGTACACATTTACCAAGTATTATGTATGAAGGTGGTGTGTGCAGGAAATCTTATGAGATACACATTTTACTTTTTTTAGTTAACTTTAATCATCACATCTTAAACCCTGAGGTTTTCCCCAAACTTTTATTACCACGCCCCTTTTCACATTTTACACTGAACCTAACTTGAAGTTGTAGTAGCAGTAGTAGTAGTAGTTATAATAGTAATAAACAGCCAACACTACAGTTATAAGTACTTCATACCTGTTTGTTTAATCCTTGTAACAGACCTACTGCATAGACACTATTACTATTATTCCAATTTCACAGATGAGGAAACTGAAACATAGTAAGGGAAGTGAGCCGCCCAAGGTCATGCAGCTGGTGGTGGCAAAGCCAGGACTTGAATTCAGGTAGTTTGGTTCCAGAGTCTTTGTGCCACAGTGCATTTTATGTGTGAACTTGGGCAAATGGCTTAGTTTTTTAGAGCCTCATTTTCCTGTCTGTAAATAACAGGCAAAAATAATTTGTCTTATAAGGTGTTTGTGTGGTAATTTAATGCCACGATATATAATAAGCATTGCCTATAATAGCAGTCAATAAATATTTTTATTTTTATTTTTTTATTTCTCAGTATTAGTTCATAGTATTTATAGCCTCTTTCTAGCTATTTATCCTCATTTCTGAATATTTAGGCCACCCAAAGTACCCCGGTCAGTGTATCTCAAGCAGCTTCTATTCTCTTTTAGTCGTAGTCAGCTGTGAGAGAGCTGATGGCTAGAATAGAAGGGTGTGTTTTAACCACTGAATCTCTTCTGGTTTTCCTGGATTTCTTCCACTTACGAAATAGCAAAAAGATCAAGCCTGTGGTTTTCAAATGTGAATGTGAAAAATCCCTCCCAACTGTTCTCTAATTTGAAATGGTTTCTCAACCAGTTTATTGTTTGTGCCTTTTCTGAAGAGTCCGTTTACCTCTCCAATTTTTATTTACTTTAGCCTTTTAAAAGTGGCTTGTTTCTGTGTTGTCCATGGTACAAACTTTGGCAAGAATTCTTTCAAAATGATTTCTGAAAGGACTTAAGGATCTTCTAGAATAATAGTCTTAAAGAAGCAAACTTAAGATACCTGAATAGAAAGTAAATTTAAATTAGTTTTGTCCCACTCATGGGTTTTTGCCATTAATTTGAATTTGGTGAAAATTAAAACACAAAAGTGGATTTTTGTGAGATCTGGTGTTGATCTTAGTTGTGTTGACACAGGGTGGGGAGGGGATGAGGCAGAGGTGCCATCTGACTAAGGCTATGTTTTAAAAGTCTTCTTTGGATGCTTAATTGTAGATAAAAGAAGTAAGCCAACGGATATATTTGCAATTGGTTTTGAAGAAATGGTAGAGTTGAATGCTGGAAACATTGTGAACGCAAGGTAAGCCAGAAAGGTGACACATGAAAAAATTTCTAGTTCCGGGACATGGAGGGCAGATAAATAAGTAGTTGTTACAAAGAGAGATTGCAATAATATATGTGAAGGTCCTCTTTAAACTGTAAAATAGCAGTGCTCAAACTTTGGTTTCAGGATCTTTCTACACTCTTACAAATATTGAAAATCTTAAAGAACTTTTGTTTATATGGGTTCTCTCTCAATATTTATCACATTAGGAATTAAAAATGAAAAAATTTAAACATTTAATAAATTTAAAGATAACAATAATAAGCCCTTTATGTGTTAACATAAAGAACACTTTTCTGCACCATAAAGAATGCTTTTTCCCCCCCCTGAAAAGTAACTATTTTCCTAAACAAAAATTTACGGAGAAGGATGACATTGTTTTGTAGTTCTGCAAATCTCTTTAATATCTGGCTTAAGACAGCTGGATTCTCACATCTACTTTTGCATTAGTCTGATGTAATATGTTGTTTTGGTTGAAGTATATGAAGAAAACCACATACATATGTAGTTGGAAATGGAAATATTTTAATAGACTTTTCAGATAATTTCTTCTCTGAGATTACATCAAAACTCAACAAATATAGTAGTTTCTTAAAGATTAATTGCAATATAGAATCTAAAACCATAGCAGTGAACTTTTTGTACTCTATTATATTGAAATTTATTGGTCTATCTTTTATTCTTGCATGATTTTGAAATGTCATGTATTGGTCATTTGGAAAATATTAGTTCACTGAGTTATGTAGATCTTCCAAATTTTGACACATTTCATTATACAGTATCAAAATATCATTGGTCACTATCATCACTGATCTCATCAGCAAATTCTTTTAAGTATTTGGAAGCTGTCAAGATCACAGCAGATACAAGTTTTTAAAAATTCTTACTTTTGCTTACAAACTCAAATTTTATTATTAGAAATAAATACTATTGGTTGTTTCCCTTGAAAAGACAGGATTGGTCTAAAAAAACGTTTGCCAAAATAACCTAAGTCTGAATAACCATGTCTGTTTGTCATTAGTTCTTTAAAGTAAAAATTGTATCCCATGAAAAAAGGAGCAGTTTAGCTCTCAACTTAAAACTGTCAAGTGCTACTCCGTGAAAACAACCATTATACTTCAGTGTGCAGCAGACATGCTGTGTGTGTCATTCCCATTCATCACAGAGTATCAAAAAGATGTGATTTAAGGATTGAACTTTGATAAAATTAATAATGTTTGCTGCTTCATCAAGGATATTCTTAGGTGAAATGGCATGTTTTAAACTGCAAATGCATGACTAAACTATAATGACTGCTCATACAGTCTGGTGCCTGGATTCCTGCTAAGGCATCGGCACTTCTACTCACTGTTGCTTTTGCACCGTGAGGCGAGTGTCAGTCAACACAACGAAAAAGGCACAATGTCTTTGTAGTAGTATGAAAATAGTTTTGACATCATGGATTCGGGGGACCTGCAGGGATTTTCCCAGACCACACTTTGAGGACTACTGTTCTGAAGCCTTATTACAAATGCAAATATTTGAGTGAAATCTAAACCTTAAGTGCTTTATTTTAACAAAGTGTGTCTACTTTAAAGTTGAGCCATTGCCCATCTTTTATGACATTTTTAAAGATTTTCAGAATAAAATTATAGGCTGAAACAGTATGGTATCAATCTTGCAAGTGACGTTTGTTTTTTGTTTGTTTTTTGCCGAAGTGAATAGCAGTTCATACAGGGAAGTAGAAAAATCCAACTTTATTCATTTTGCTGTTTGAAAATAGATATTCATGTCTTAGAGCATACTCTTAGGTTCTTACCATCAAATTGTTTACTTGTTTTCTAAGTGCCATGGGAAATAAATAGGTGGAGGTAAAGGGGATCAGGCATGTGGAGAAGGGAGGTACAGGCAGTTTTCAGTGGAACGATTAGGGTTCCTTGAGAGGATGACTTGAGTCAGCTGAAGAAATGAATGAAAGCCGCCATTCTCTTTTCAGAATCCAAGTCACAGTGGTGGGTTTATGGTAGGTAGAGAATCCATGTCTGGATTCGTATTTTGGAGGTAGTGTGGCATCGTGTTAGACAGACTAGATAGATGGATGTGAGGTCATATTCTCTGGTTTACCACTTGTCATTTGTGTGACCTGGAACAATGAGAAAACTTGTTTTTGCTCTCCATTGGAGGTCCTTGGGGACAAACCCATTACTCTGAAAATTTACAGATAAAGACTTAAGCATTCATTCTGCTTTCTCTGTAGGAACTGTGTTTCAGAGTAATTGAATAGTTAGAGAAAACTTCTTTATAGAAGAATTCTAACTTGTTACAAATGCCTATGGTATGCTGACATTACAAAAATCAACATTTTGCAATCCCTAATGAAATAATGGATCTAGGCAATGATCAATGGATGCTAAAACCTTAGAAGAAGGATTAAAAGGGGGGACTTTTCCTTAGAGAAACAACCATAATACACACAGAGAAAGATTATTAGCATCAGTATGTCAGAGATGAACCACAATAACGTAGAAAGATCGTCAGAAAATTTTCAAGTTTATGTTCTTTATGGAGAGGATGTTGATTGTCAAAATGACCATGAAGATCCTGCCTAGCTTTTTTTGTTTCTTGAAGAACACTTATAAACTTTAAAATTGAAGCTATGATTCTGTCATTATTTCATGTCGTTACAGTGCTTATTATTACATACTATAGATCCTGCCATAAGTGAGTACGTTAGTTTTCTAAGAGACTGCTGGAGTATTATTAATTCAATTGGAACAGTAATTAACTCAGTAGATTGCTGGTGGTCTCAAAGAGTTAAAGTACCTTCCAAAATGTTATATGTTTCTGAAAGGGATTTTTTTTTTTAAAGAAACAATAAACAGCCTCAAAATAGCTAAATACACATTGAGGCAAAGTATATGTACAAAGCACACATCAGATATTTGGAGAGACATCCAGGAACATTACATTTTGAAAGGCAAAGTAAGAAATGAATACAAGTAACTTTAAAACTAGGTGGAATATAAACATGTAAAAAAAGGGAGGGAGTACTTTTTATTGTTAAGAGTTGATTAGATTGTCACCATCTGAACAGCCTATCAGGTTAACATCACAGAGATGATGTATTTCCTGCTGAGATGCAAAAAGGGTGACTGTATCACCCATGAGGTTATTTTTGCCAAAACAAATAAAATCGAATGTGTTTCTTAAGCTTCTACATTAACCAGTTTAAAACAAATGTGAAGGATAGAGGGATAGGTTAAGATACCACGAGGACACATCAGCCAAATCCAGACTGTTGAATATTTTACAGACAAATGCCCCAGCTTCTTAAAAACAAGTGGCATTAAAAAGGGGGTGGAGAGGGTTGAAAGACAAAGATTAAGAAAGATTCAAGAGACATAACAAGCAAATGCAAGGTGTGGCCTTGTTTGAACCCTGTTTTAAAGAAATCAGCTGTAAGAAAACGTATTTTAGATAATCAGGGAAATTTAAATATGAGTTGAGTATTAGATGATCTTAAGGAATTGTTAATTTAAGTGTGATAATGGCATTGTGATTATGTAAAAATAAAAATGTCCTCTTACATTAGAGATGCGTACTAAAGTCTTTACAGGTTAAATGGTATGTGTCTTAGATTTGGTTTAAACTATTCCGGGTTTACCCCTACCCCTCCAAAAAAAAGGGAGAGGATGGAGACATAAAGATTGGTAAATGATGATAATTGTTGAATCTGGGTAGGAGTTATATGGTAGTTTATTTTATGATTGTCTATTTTCTCTGTATATTTAAAATGTTTCTATAGTAAGTTTTTAAAAAGATAATTATAATCCAGAAAAATAAGGAAAAGGGGGAAAATGAATCTGGATGCATGTACTTCTTCTCTATTATCCTAATGAATACTTAAGGAAAAAGTAATGTGTACAAGCTTGAGGTTACTTACATGGTGAGTACTCATTTAAAAACAAGTATGCTTAAATTTCTTTGTAAAGGAGTAGTAGCTTAGATTTTGAAATATATTCATTCTTTTGGCTAAATTTTGGGTTTTCCTTTTTAAAGGAAACAAGAAACCAGCCTACATAAAGATTTCACTGTTGGTACAGATTTCATGACTGTTGGTTAGTCTTATTAAATTTGGGTATATAAAGGTATAATTGACAGTTGTCATAAAATATGCCGTATTGTCAATATCTTTTTAAAGATTCCTTTTTTCACATGTTCTGGTAGCACAACAAATCAGAAGCTCTGGGCTGTGGAACTTCAGAAGACCGTCTCCAGAGACAACAAGTACGTGCTGCTGGCTTCTGAGCAGCTGGTGGGCGTGTGCCTGTTTGTTTTCATCAGACCTCAGCATGCTCCTTTCATCAGGTCAGTGACCAGCACTCGCTCCTGAGGCCTCTTCCTACCATCAGATAACCAGGAGGAGGCTCCAGAGAAACACTTATCCATGGTTCTTGTTTTTAAATGTGGTTTTGATTAAAGAGTCATTAATAGGAATTGTGAAAATAGTACAGTTTCACAGCCTTGCCCTCAAATTGCCACATGATATGTAGTTATTTAATTATGTAACATGTATCCGTAATTTCTGATGCACAGGCAGCTATTGAAATTTCAGATCTCTGATTTAGAGTTCTTTGTTCTGAAGGGATGTCGCAGTTGATACTGTGAAGACCGGAATGGGAGGTGCCACTGGAAATAAGGGAGCGGTCGCAATCCGAATGTTATTCCACACGACAAGTCTTTGCTTCGTTTGCAGCCACTTTGCTGCGGGACAATCACAAGTCAAAGAAAGAAATGAAGACTTTGTAGAAATAGTACGGAAACTGAGTTTCCCTATGGTAAGTCCCTGCTGCTTGTTCTTGAAGATGGAGCTCAGAAACGTATTTTAATCTACCCCAAATTCTACATCAGCTTTTGAAAATTTAAAGTAGTTCCTAGAAAATTTAAGGTAGTTCCTAGTGTTTACCTAAATAGCTATTTCATGTGTTATTAGTATTGGGTTAAATAAGAAGGGCATGGACTGGGGGAGGCAGGCATATCTGAGGCAAAGAGATAGTTGTAAAACATTTTTTTTTAAATTGATTGTTTTGAATTTAAAGTCCCATCCCCTTGCTTCCAGGGAAGGATGCTGTTTTCCCATGACTATGTATTTTGGTGTGGTGATTTCAACTATCGAATTGATCTCCCTAATGAAGAAGTTAAAGAGCTCATAAGACAGCAAAATTGGGATTCTCTTATAGCAGGAGATCAACTTATCAACCAGAAAAATGCTGGACAGGTATATACATACTTAAGAGGATACTTGCATTGAGAAGGAAATCTTGCTCATGAAACGTGCTTTCCTTAATCATAGTATTGCCTTTTCTTATAATCTCTTGAAACATACATATATGTGTGTGTATATATGTATATATGTATATATTAGTTTGATGTAAAAGTAATTGTGGTTTAAAAGGTTAAAAATAATTGCAAAACCGCAACTACTTTTGCACCAACCATATATATATATATGGTTTAACAAAGACAGAATTACTTTTCCTTTTTTCAAAAAAAAAAAAAAAGGAAAGGAAAACCCATGTTAATTCCTAGGATGAAAAATATATTATGTCTCTATAAAATTCACTTTAAAGTAGAAGAATGTTTTGTTTTGTTTCTGTGACAGTAAATTTAGAATCTTATTCTTTAGGGCTACTGTTTTTTGACTTTAAAATCCTGTGGTAATAGGCTTTATTTTTTTCTTCTTTCATTTCTCATATCATCTGCCTTTTTGAAACTTATTTCTTAAAACTTTTTGGCCACAAAATTTTGAAAGAATTTATTTAAAAATGATTTTCTCAAAGTATAGGTGATAATGGCCACTCAGAATGGTGCCTTCGTGGTCATCAGACTTACATTCCATCACTTTGGGCACCATTTAACCTTTTTAGGCCCTGGGTCCTCATTTGAAAATAAGACATCAGACCGTATGATTTCCAAAATCCCTTACAATTCAGTTCAAAGGTCTGGTGAAATTTCCTTGTTCATGTTTTTGTACTTTGTTTAATCAAAGGTCGAACAAGTAGCATGAAAAAAGGCCACGTCTTAGGTTATTTTTTCCTAGGCTTTGTTCCATTCAGTTAGAAGTGTTTATCAGATGCACACAAATTCCCTGTGAGAGTCTCCAGCAAATAATAGACATTTAATGAATGGCTGCTTCAATGTAAACAGAATTCTTGTTTGCTTTTCAAGTAACTTACTTTGTATATGTTTATTATAGATTTTTAGAGGATTTTTAGAAGGAAAAGTAACCTTTGCTCCGACATATAAATATGATTTGTTTTCTGAAGACTATGACACGAGTGAAAAGTGCCGCACCCCTGCATGGACAGACCGTGTCCTCTGGAGAAGAAGGAAATGGCCTTTTGACAGATCAGGTGGGGAAACAGACTTCTGCATTTCAATGAGTTAACGCAGATTTTATGAGGACGAGGGAATGGTATAAATATCAAGGGAGGAGGGCTGTTTTTTTTCAACAAGGGTTATCTAGAACAGAAGAAATAAAATTTAAATACAAACAGATTTTTAAAAATATCCTCAGACTTCTTTATAATAATTTATTTAATTTTTCAGTCTATTTCTTTCAGTGACATAGTTTCATATAAAGAGAAGCAAGGAAACATTTTTATGAAATTTTCAGTTGAATGCTAGCTAAGGTTTTTAATATGTATAACTAAAGTGGTTTGCAAATATTACGATCTGTGTGTTGAATTATTTAGGAAACCCTGTTTGGTCACAGGCCTTTAAGTAATCTCAGAAGTAAAGCCTTATTTTAATTTTTGCTAAGTAAAGCATAAAATGATAAAGTCACCCAAAAAGCTTTGTAACCTAAAGGTGTCTAGACTTCCTGCCTATTAACAAGTGTATCTGGCATCCCAGCCTCAGACAACTGAAGCCAGTGAAGCAAAGGAGAGAGCTCCTTGTTTCCCTTGATCTGTCATCACGTAGCTTCTCTTACATGTTGTTTTATTCTCATTGCAGCTGAAGATTTAGATCTTCTAAATGCTAGTTTTCAAGATGGAAGCAAAATCCTCTACACCTGGACTCCGGGTACTTTGCTGCACTATGGCAGAGCGGAGCTGAAGACCTCCGACCATAGGTTTAAACAGTCTCAGTATTACTAACGGTGCTTGAAATTTATTTTGAAATTGTCTCTTCTTAAACGTTTCTAACACATCTGTCTTTCCTCTGCCTTAAGGCCTGTCGTTGCCTTGATTGATATAGATATATTTGAAGTTGAAGCTGAAGAGAGACAAAACATTTATAAAGAAGTAATTGCAGTTCAGGGTCCACCAGATGGTACGGTGTTGGTCTCAATCAGAAGTTCTGTACCAGAAAATAATTTCTTTGATGATACTTTGATCGATGAGCTTCTGCAGCAGTTTACAAATTTTGGTGAAGTTATACTCATAAGGTGAGTAAAATATTTACTGTTCAAAAGTAGCTCATGATTCATAAATAATATTTTCTATATTAGAAATTACCTTATTTAGTGTTTGAATAATATATGAATATTTTTATTTTCAAACTATGGGAAAATCATACTATAGAAATGTTATTCAAAGAGCTGTCAGGTTTTAAAACTGAATTCTCTACTTAGAAAATTATAGTTCAATAGTGAAACTTGACAGGAACAATTGATGACAAAACTATGTGCATGTTTAGATGTGACCCTCCAGATTCCTATATAACATATAAGCCCTATGGCAAAATGAAGATGTGATTCTATTTTATTTTTTTAAGGAGAGGTAAAAGTAAAGCAGAGTGATTTTTTTTTTTCCCTCCTCAATTTAAGAAATTTGATGTTTTAAGTAATTTTAACTCATTTAATTTCCACCTAACATCAGTGGCAGATGAACACTCAGGAGTCATCTGTGCCAGTCTTGGTTTCCATTGTTGACTTAACCATCTGCCTTTTGCAGAACCAGGTGCCTCTTCCATTATTTAAAAAAATGTTCTCTTCCAAGTGTATGGCTGTTTTGAACCGTTGAATAACATGGATGTGTTTGCGTTCCATGGGGAGAGGTACTATTCAATTCCTGTCTGCTGTTCATCCGCTTCTTTAGGCGTGTTTTATAGATATTCAGTGGGCAAATCTCTGCTGAGGATGAGCAGCGGAGAAACTTGAAGACTTGCTTCTTGTTTGTAATCTATTTGGAAGACCAGCATGCGTGTACCAGCCTCCTTGGATCTTAAACACAATAGAAGCCAGAACGACGATGGTGTGGTTTCTTGTAGTGGGAGAAGCAGGCCCAAGAAACCTAGAATCCTTTCAGACAGTAAACAAGCCCCTCAAATCTTTTGACAGAGATCTACCCCAAAGCTTTAAAATACAACAAAAAAATCTCTGAAACCTTCAGGGCCGTAGGGAGTACATAGTGAAATCTCAAGTTTGCAGATGACAGGAAGCTTTGCAAGTGCAGAAACGCCAGACCCAGGAGCATAATGTGGGCTGTGTGAGTGGGCGGTAAAGCAGCGGATAAGTGTCCTCGTGAGAAAATGTAAAGTACTGCTCTGGGCTAGAGGAATCCAAAGTGTGCGTAAGGGATGGAAGACTGCCTGTCATTAGAACCCAGTCTCTGGAGCCAAAAGGTTTCCCCAGTGCTATCACCATTAGAAACAGTACGGTAACGAGGCAAGGCATTGCCCTTAGATTATAAAACCAGGAGGTGCCTCCAGACCTGGAATATTCTGGTTGTGACACCTTCAGACAACAAAGTTGGAATACAAAAAGCAGAAGATTAAAGTAAACAAGGAAAGGACTGTCAACAGTAAGGCGAAACTGATCATCACCTTTTGATCTAGAATAAGACAGCCATTAAAGTAGTGACGGAAGTCTGTAACCCCCCTTATATATAAATAAGAGCTTCCCTGGAAATGTAGATGGGACAAATTTAGATGTATGTAGATATTAATTGAGGGGCGGGGGTGGAATCTAGAAGGTTTTACTCTAATGAGTGAAAACAGGAAGAGAATACAGCTTCTAAAAGGACCTACACAAATCCATGGAGATTACAAACAGAATCTCTTGTTAAAGTTAGAAATGTGTAAGGAGCACATTGCTAATTAAGGATAGGACCAAGAAATCTGCCTTGCCATATGACCCCAAATGCTTTGGTACCACTATCAAAGAACAGATCATGTTCAGGGTCAGGGGACTGGTGCAGGATGAGTACAATCTTATAGTAGTGATTAGAACCTTTGGAGGAGGGATAACCTCCATTGCCCACAATTTGAAAAAGGTACTCTTATAGTATTTAGGTATGAACGATGTCCCTATATCTTTCAAATGATAGTATCCTGCAGCTTAGAATTTTATGCCAAAGAAATTGAGTCACTTACCTTGGTCATGTTTGAGTGACTGTAGAAATCTCTTCCGGGCCTTTGATTTAAACTGGATAAAATATTTGTGCACACTTTGTTTTTAGCCTTTTCCTCTTAGTATCCATAACCCATACTTTTGAATCCGAGAGAGAGAGAGAGAGAGAGAGAGAACATCTATACGTGTACACGTTTTCTTGTCTCTCACCTTTGAAAAATCTGTAAGGATTTCTGAACTTGATTTATACAGTTGGGAATAGTTCAACTCATAAAATTCTTTCTGTAAATAAGACTGATAACAGTATAATTTGTTTAGTTCTTTTTTGTGTGTGATAACATTACATATCAGTGACCATCTTCTTCAGAACTTGTCCTAATGTCCTTTTTATTTTTTACTTTTGGGGTTTCTTACTTTAAAATTATAAACTTAGAATCATAGCAAAGGCCACTGAAGTCCCAAGAGAGTAGATGGCTGTCAGTGAATAAAGACAAGGACCATAAGCTAAGGTTCCCTGGGGGAGGTCTGAGATACACAGACAGACAGACAGATTTTGATGACAACTCTGTCTTCTTTGTTCATCAAAGGAAATTTACTTCAGGGAAATAAAAAATACGTAGTATTAAATATGGGTTCAGGACACTTGGATTCTAGTCCTGTAACTTACTCACCTTGTAAGGTCACTTTGAACAAGCCACTTAACCTCTGGCCCTTTTTTCCCTTGTCAGTGAGATAAAGGACTGGATTTGCAAGGATCATAAATGGAGATCCACGGCCCATTTCTCCTGGGAAACTATTTTATGAGCATAGTATTTGAAAGCCCTTTGAATTTGAACACGTTGGGGGAAGAGTGCCCTCTCTAGGTCACCACGGGCCCTACTGCTCTCCATCTTGTTTTTTACTTCCCGGCCTCTATAGGCCCTTGTTAATCAATAATTATTAGATTAGTCACTGGGCTAACTGGCTAAGGTATTAATTATGTTTTTTTATTGTTTGTTTTTCTTTCTTGAAGATTTGTAGAAGATAAAATGTGGGTTACATTTTTGGAGGGAAGTTCTGCCTTGAGTGTTCTAAGCCTAAATGGTAAAGAGGTAAGTTAGCATTTGTTGATTCTAAACCATTCTGCAGTTAACTGTCTGAAGATTATATTTTTATCGACATGCAGCAAGATCATCTAAGTGTATTTCCAGTTCAGGAGGATAAAAGACCTTATAGTGTGCTTTAGTATTTATTATTTAGATTAGATTCTGACTGTTCAGGATTATGTTGGTCCCTCCCTACATAGTAACCCTTGACATAGACTAAGAAAAAAACATGTTTACCACCTAATTTGATTTTAATTATATATTTATATAAAAGCTTTTAAATTCTTAATTGGGATAGATATTTTCCATAGAGTAGAAAATGTTTCTATCAAATGAAGAAAATGCTTTATTTACAAAAAAGGGGGAGGAAGGTGCTCGTTATTCCTAGGAACTGGTTTTATTGGCTTGAATAGTGGTACTCAGGTACCTTTTTCAAAGCGTAGGTAAAATAATTCCCATAGAGAATATAGTCAATAATATTGTAATAACTATGTATGGTGTCAGGTGGGTACTAGCTATATCAGGGTGATCAAGAAATTCTAATATGAGTAGTACTTTGAGCCAAGGAAGATCTGTTGTCACAAAGGTACCAGCTATCATCACAGCATGTTGGTCATAGCCACCGACTTCATTTGGAAATATTAGAAAAGCTCATATATTATATATACTCCAGAAACTCTTCAAACAAAGAAAGTTAAAACTGTAGGAGAGAGCTTACATTTTAGAAAGAAAATTTGTTTTAATATGAGTTGTAAATGAGAACGTCTTTCTAGTGTACAATCTATTTTGACCAAGGTGTCTTGTGGCTATCTGCAAGTTTTTTTAAAGTATTTTTTAAATACATCAATAGGACAGTGTAACTTGATTTAATGTGTTGGTTATTTTAGATTATACTTTTGTCTAAAAGCACTCAAATTTATAGCAAAGGCAAAATGCTCTTTCATGATAACAGTCCTATTATCAGAATGATTAACTTTCGTTGAAGATTTTAAGTAGTCTCAATATTCTTCTAACATTTGAAATGCTTTAACTGCTTTGACAGTATAGCAGTTTTTAAGACCATATGCCAAGCAGGGAAGGTCTAAATGAACAGGAAAAGTATTTTAAAGATTTTCTAGTGTCTCTTCCATAGTTATTTCATATAGGAACAATTATTTAATCTGTGGATCAGAATCATAAGTAATATAAAATTATGTAGCACAGTTGTCAGCAGATTTGTATCTGGTTAGGGAGAGATACTGACTGCAGCAAAGGAAACTTGAAACTGTGTATCCTAGAAAAGAAGACCTTTGACTTAGCAACATGAGTGTTTAAAGAGGAGATTTGGAAATGCTTACACTAGTTGAAAATTCAGAATGTTTGAAACAGTTATGTTGAATTGCTAAATTAAGCCTATACTGTTGCATAGTGTAACTAAGGCAGTCACTTTATTCCAAGATAGTTAATTTTCATGCCAATGAATTTTTATTTTCTGTGTCTTTTACTCAACTAGTTATTGGGTCGGACTATAACTATCACTTTAAAAAGTCCAGACTGGATCAAAACTTTGGAAGAAGAAATGAGTTTAGAGAAAATTAGTGTTCCGTTGCCGTCATCAACAAGCTCTACCCTGCTCGGTGAAGATGCGGAGGTCGCAGCAGATTTTGATATGGAAGGTTCGTTTATTGAACACATTTGACTTCTGTACTCCTAGATAAATTTCCTTCCCATCAGTAAAGCTTTGGTCTCCAAGTTTATACTTCTCTTCTAATAACACACATAGCAGTATTAGATTATGTTTTGCATTGTATTGTGTTTATTTTGCTTATATCTAGACTTCAGACGTATTTGCCATTCTGCTGTTCAAAGGTTAAGATCTTTACTAATGTTCGTTTATGTCCTTATGTGATAGGAGCACAAGTGTTTTTGGGGAGTGGTTGTTTTTGGGGCGTGGTTGGTCTCACTAGTTGCAGTTAAGATAGAAAAGGAGAAATTCAGAGTGGGTATTCTGACAGCGGAAATGGGTTCAAAATAATTACTATACAAAGGGATATATTTAAAGTAATTTTAAAAGATTCTCAAAGTAGCTAAGAATACATGCATTTGAAACTGAATCCACCCATCTAAACAGCCATTTCAAGTGTAGAATATGGGACAGGTTATCTGGATATAATAATTTCCTTAAACATGATTAAGAAACGCATTTACTTTCTAGTATTATATGCGTATTATTCTAGCATGTTTTCCATAAAAAATGCATACCTTTGTTTATAAAATGACAATACATCATATTGTGATAGCCTGTACATGTAGATAATAATGCATTTAAGATTTGAACACCTTACAAGATTATCTCTAGTTTCCACATTTCTCTGTTTGCTTAGGCCACACATTTCTCTAGTACCTTTTATGTGCCAGTACATGCTAAATGCTGGAAATTCAACAGATGTCAACCTTGCCCTGCCAGATCTCAGCTTAGTGGGTATTGCACCAAGTAAGCAGGCAGTTATAATCAAGTGATGTAAATGCAGTAATGAACCATGCTGTGGTAGTTCATGGGAGAGTAGCCTAACCGTAGATTTGGGAAGTTGGAAGAGGTATCCCAGAGGAATTGAAATTTAAATTGAGAATCTGAAGGCTGAGAGTTAGATTAGAGGGTCAAAGGGGTGAAGGAGAAAGAAAAAATGTTCAGGGGCCTGAGGGGGAAGAAAGGATCTAAGCTGGTTATGCAGGTATGCCTGTGAGGGAGTAAGGGAGAATGAAGAAGGCAGGCCAGGAGCAGTTGTGGGACGGAAGGTGAATTTGGTTTTGAACACGTTGGATTTGAGGTGTCTGTAATCTGTGGGGCCCAGATGTAGGCTGTGGGTATGTGGGCCTGGTGCTCAGCAGAGAGCTTTGGGCTCACAGGGCGGCGCTAATGGCACTTAGAGCCAGGGTTGTTTCTTAGCATGGCCAGAAGGATGATAGGATACAGAGACGGGAGAGAACTGGCTATGTGACTGAGAACAGAGAAAAACAGACTTTAAAGATAGGCTGAAGAAGGCTGCCCATAAAAGGAAAATGAGAAGAAACAACTAGAAATGTCCAATAGCCAAGAGGATAGAGTGGCTTAAAAATCAAGGAAAGAAAATAAGTTTGACGGAGAAAGGCAAATACCATATGATCTCACTTACCTGTGGAATTTAGAAAATAGAATAAACGAGCAAACTAAACAGAAACAGTTTCAAAGATACAGAGAAAAACTGAGGGTTGCTAGATGGGAGGGGGTGGGGATGGGGAGAAGGTGAGGGGATTAGAAAGCACAGTCAATAACCACAGGATGCCTCGGGGTATGAAAGACATTTGGGGAATGTAATCAATAATGTTGTAAAGATTCTGTAGGGTGTCACATGGGCACTTGTCTTATTAGGGAGACCACCTCAGGGATGATGTAGATGTCTGATCACTGCACTGTACACCTGAAGCTGAAGCTGAGTAATAATGAATGTCAGTTATAATCATATATATATATATATATATAGTCACGGGATGCGGAGCACAGCATAGGGCAGAGAGTCAATGGAATTATAACAACTACATACGATGTCAGAGGGGTAGTAGATTGGGGGAGGGGGTTATCACTTTGTGAGGGGGTAAATGTCTAACTAGTACATTGTTTTGTACACCTGAAACTAATTTAAAAAAAGGAAGAAAGAAATGGTGACGAGGAAAAAAAAGGAAGAAAGAAAAGAGAAAAAGAAAAAAGAAAATCAAACAGAAGAGGAAATGGCAGTGGTGTTCTGTGTCACTGAGAGATGAGGAGAAACGAGGACTGCAACTTGTCCTTTGGATTAAATAACAGGGAAGGAGGCTGTGGGTGACATTCACGAGCGTGATTTCAGTGGCGTGGTGAAGCCAGATGGTGGTACATTGAGGCGTGGATGGAATGTGAAGAAGTGGAGAGAGTGTCTGCAGACAGCTCTTTAAAGAAGATTGGCTAAGGGCGAGGCGATTGCTCCGGGGATCGGGGGTGCAGGAAGGGTTGTGTTAAAATGGCTTCAGAATGCCTAGTGCTGATGGAAAGGGCTGGTAGAGGGCAAAGGACTGATGGTGTTGGGGAGGGCGCAGTGAGTGACAGAGCAAGGTCGCTGAAGACGCGCCGGCGGGTAGAGCCCCACATGTTCCATCCACAGGCATGAGTGCCACCCGTGTGAGCAGATCCAGCACGGGGCCCGGTGGTTGGAGAGGAGGCGGGCAGTTCCCGTCTGAACACTTCTCCCTGTGCAGTTTAAGAGCTGAGGTTATCTGCAGGAATAGGGCGACCCACAGTTTCAGGAGAGTTGAGAAGGTTCAAGACGAAGCTCCTGAGAATGGAGAGCCACCCAGAAAATTGTGGAGTTACCAGGCAGCTTTGGGAGCCCAGATGAGGCTGAAAAGGACAAATCTGTGACTGCCATCATTGGGCTGGTGGTTTTCTCCAGCTCTCGGCAGCCCACGTGCTATTATGGAAGACTAAACAGTGTAATTGATGCAGATGAGACAGAATAGTTGACAGAGAATAGCAGAGGGCTGTTGACAAGGAGAAACGTGGAACCTGAAGACAGTACAGAGAAGCACAGGAGTCAAAGGCCTGGATCCTGATGAAGTCAAAAGAAGGAAGAGTAACTGAGGGAGAGTAAAGGTGGTCGGAATGAAGTGTTCGGAGTTTATTGTTTTAGAGGCCTCCCAGTTCTGAGAGGGGGTGGGGCAGCATGTGTGTGTTTGGAGTGGAGGAGAGTGTCAGTAGGGATAAGACCATTTCAGTTGTTGATGCATAGTCCACGTGGACTTTGATGTCACCCAGAAAGGTACCACCATCCTGCTCTCTGGTTAGTCCTTGGTGAATGGGTTCAAGTAACAAGAAGGATGGAGCTTGCAAGTATGGTAGCAGGGGGGCGCACAAGATTTTACATCAATTCCTGATGGCATAGCCTCAGAGAAATAGCCCTTTTGTTCAGGGTTGGAAGATTAATGTTCTGGAATTGGAGTTAGGTTGCAAGGGAGGCAGTCTCGCCCCACTTTCCAGCCCTGAGATAAGGAGACATGAGGAGACCTTAGGGGAGGGCCAGTGTTCGGTTGCAGCAAAGAAGGGGTGTGTTGGGTAGGAGCACAGGGGAAGAAAGTAGTGAGAAGGCTTCGAGGGAAGGGTGTGGCTTCCCAGAACTTGTTTACCCCAGGACCAGACCTGTCTTTGGTGAGGGCAGTGGAAACGGGGCAGTTCCACAGAGCAAACAGGAAGGGCTGGAGGGAGAGCATAAACTTTTGAGCCTGCCAGCACTGAGATAGCTGCCCTGTGGAATATAGAAAGCCCTTGAGTCAACCCAGCTCCAAATGTTGTCACCACTGGCATCCTGTTGCTCTGAGATAATAGAATATCTTTGGTTACATTTTCTGTAAGAGCATTTGTACTAATTCTGGTTTTATACATATGAAATTTTTTATGTATGCCTACATGCTTAATCTGTGCATGTTTTCAGTGTCATAATAGTAACATGTTTGTGTATTTAACCCCTTACAATCTAGATTGGTTGAAGAACTCTAAGAAAGCTAAAATGGTGGTAACTTGGATAACCTTGCATTTCCTTAGGGGACGTTGATGACTATAATGCTGAAGTAGAGGAAATTCTTCCTCAGCATCTCCAGCCATCTTCAAGTTCTGGCCTCGGCACTTCCCCGAGCTCTTCACCCCGTACGAGTCCCTGCCAGTCACCTACAACTTCAGAGGGTCCTGCCCTCCCCATAAGACCAAGTCGAGCACCATCAAGAGTTCCTGGGCACCCAACTTCACAAAGTGTGTATTGTATTTAAAGTTTTGTATGACTTTCTCTAGCCAGTGTGTTTGATTTTAGGTGGTCAAGTCTCCGATGCCTTTGGATCTCCTTTAGAGAGCCATTTTCATTTAACTTTCATTCCTATATGCTAAAGTGTGCTGTGGCTTTTGTGCGTACAGAAGAGGAAGCTTTGTAGGTGTTAAGCCCTAAATGGAAACGAAACTCATTGTCACCGTCACTAATTGAGACTTTTCCCTTAATCCTTTCCTCTATGTGTTCAGGTTTGTCCCTTTCTTACAATTGATGATTTTCTACTGTATAGTAAGAACCCGTAACTATTTGGGCTTAGCTGTACATCTCTACATTACCCATATTGTTGAATGGAGCAAGAAGACACAAAACAAATTTTTTTAATTGAAATTGTAGCCATTACTTCTCCAAACTTGGAAGGTTTGTTTTTGGAAGCTGTTATATTACATGATTAAGTCTGTTCCATGCTAGCCAGTGTCTTCAGAAAATATCTTCCATTTCACAAACTTCTCAAGTTTACCCCTACTACTCTTGAGGACTGGCGTCGTTAAATAAATTCAAGATAAGCTAAGGTAGAGAGAAAGTACAGATTATAACTAACTTAAATACTTTGTGCTGTCTTGACAGGGCCACTCAGTAAATCCCCTTCAGCCCCTGGGATCTCGGTAAAAGTCCACATAGAGCTAGCGTTATTGCTTCCGTGGAACTGCTTTGTTAATGATACTGAAAATGTGTGTCATTATGCTACGGTACAAATTTAGAAAAGTAGCAAAATAGAGAATTTATCATATGTATATAGGAAGTTCCGTACCTCTGTGCTCACACCCACTTGGAACCTGATCTTACCTAACGTACTTTTCCAGGTTCTCCTAGTGACACTCTGCCAGCCACACAGCTACAGCAAAAAGATTCTTCCCAGATCCTGGAGCCCAAGCGGCCACCTCCTCCCCGCCCAGTCGCTCCTCCCACACGTCCAGCTCCCCCACAAAGACCACCTCCACCTTCAGGTAACGGACCACTTTATTTCCATTTCTGCTAGATTGAAAATCCTCCTCCACACTATTAAAAATGTTTTGCATGTTTTCAGACCTCTAGATTCTGGATTGTATTGTTTTTCTATTATTGTTGCTACTTCTTCAGCTTTTTTTCTAAAAACATGGTAGGCACGACAGAATAGGTAAAAAGAGTGTACCCCATTAGATTTCTGTGTTCTGTTTCCATAGATGCCTTCTTACAAGTGTGCAAGAAGTGTTTTGTTTCTGCTAATTTGATGTCCTTATACTAACTTCTGTTAGATGTGTAATTTGATCTGAAGGACAAACATATACCTATTTACTATAAAGTTTTTATATTTGTTTAAATGTTCTCTTTAAATAAGTATAATGTTGTTACTTAAATTGTAAGAAGTACTTGCATTAAATAATAGCTTTTTTATAATACCAAGATACTAACATATAGTTCCTACATGATATTTGATATCATGAGTACTATAATAAATCTTTGACATTTCAATTCTTTATTTAATGTCATTTCCTTCCTGCTGCATATTTTCTTATGAACTATAAGGGGCTAGGAGTCCTGCACCTGCTAGAAAAGAATTTGGAGGTAACCATTTATATTTGTCATAATATATGCACCTTGGTTCATTGATGTTTTGGAGTTTGATCCCTGTAACTGAAGACATTTTAGGTTTGTTTGATAAAAGTCAAAATGAGTGATATTTATACGCCGAGTTAAAAATAGCTCCAAACTTCCATTATATTCCTGTTAAGTAAAAGACTAGATCTTGGTTTTATTAGAACCAGCAAAAGCCTCCACTTCCCAGGTAGACATTGGTGAATTACTCATCAAGGTGTGATATACTTTTCCTTGATAAATAGAGTCAGTTTGGTTACAAAGATTTAATCTCCCCATATCATATTAATTTCAAAAGGGATTCAGGTACAGTAAATATAGAACATCTCCTGAGTATTTGATTAGTGATGCTCTAATACATTCCTTTGTCTAGTAGCTTAATAAATTAAGTGATTAGCAAAATTTCGTAGGAGAGCAAGTTAAAGTTATAATAATTATCTGAAATGCATCTTTAATTTTTCATAGCTTTATCATAACTTGTCATAAAACTCATGCCTCATTATTTTAAATATAAGAATTTTATTTTTTTCAATAAGGAAATTTTTATCAGTAAAGAATTACTTTTTGTTTAAAGTGTAGTTTATTTGATTTATGAAAACTCAACAAAGCTCAGTTGGAGGTATATATTTGACAATTTATTTAACCTAATTCTCAAGAAAGGATGAGACAGGTTATCACAGTTCCACAGAAGAGCTTTTATAAATCCAGTTTTAATATTATTAAGGCTCATTATACATGTGTAGTTGGTCTCTTTCTACTCTAGTTGCCTAGTGACATTGCTGACCAATTCACATTATTGTAGATTGACCTTGCTTGTGTGTGGATATTGATGACTTTGTATAATAAGGATAGATAAATTATTTTAGCATTATAGCTTCTGCAAAACGCTGCTAGATGATAATTTTTCCATTAACTTACAGAGAAAACATTAATTTCTCCTGTTTTAAACGCTGTTATTTATATTTTTTTGATAAATTCTATTTATCTTCTCCTTTAATTAGGAAAACAACCTGTAGAAAATAAACTTTTAAATGAAATTGTGAAAAGTTACGAGTATATCATATTACCGACTCAGTGGCTTACTTAGAAATCTGATTTAATTTTTTAAAAATTACCTCTCTTCATAATTCTTTTATAGGCAGTGTTTGTAGCATGTATATATATTTTTTGCCCTACAAATCAACTCCTTTAAGGCAGTAAGCTTAGAGAAAGTCATTATAGTACTTTGAGAATTTTTTTAAAATAGTGCGGCAAAACTAACATCTAAGAGACTAATACAGTCTCATACAAATTTAAAATAAAATTCAGACTTTGATTGTTTTTCGTTTTTGACTGTCAAGTATTGGAGCGCTTATTTGTGATTTAACTCTAAATATAAGGAAGGAGATAATCATAACAGCTTTTGTTAAATATATTTTTAAATTCCCTATTGCTAGTAATGTCAGATGTGGAAAGAAAACTGTCGTTCCCTTTCTATTTTTCTTTTTGAGGAAAGGGAGGACTGAGGTTTGGGCTAGGCATCTCAAGTCATTTGGTTTGTATTGATTATTTGAAGAAATTTAAAGTAGAAAAAGAACCTTTTTGCAAAAGTAAGTCTAACACAGAAATTGTCTTGTGTGCCTGCATTTCTTTCTGTGCTGTGGGCCCTGAACAATATACAGCTTCTGTTCTTTTTCTAAAAAGGTATTGGAGCCCCTCCCAGTCCTGGGGTAGCTAGGCGAGAGATGGAAGGTAACAAGACTTTTGCATCAAAGATATGGATCTCTCATTTTATTTCTAAATGTCAGCCTCTCCAGTGTATAAAAGCATACTAAATCTTTTCTTACTCCATCTGTAAACTTCCCTTCTCCATCCTATGTATACCATGTAACCTTGTATTTTTTCTCTTTTCATTCTGTGTTGTGTATAGTTTCTAACAGATACCCATTTAATTTCCCTGCAATTCTTAGATGCTGTTTTACACTGTGTTTTGTTTCATATATACTTAGGATGTGAAATTACTGTACAATGTTATTTTAAGAACAATGCCTTCAAAATCCTCTTCAGAATAAGTCAAATGTTTAGAAATGTACTATACTAACTCTGAAGTTTTGAAACTTAATAATTATAATTAAACCCTGTTAATTCAGGTCCAAGAATCATTTGTGAATGATTTCAGATTACTTAAATGTTTTTATTTGTAGTGATGCCGAACTAAATTTGCTTAAAAGACCATTAAGACTAGAAGTCATTCATTAAGCTGATAGTCATTGAAGGACTGATATATTTCACATAACAATTACACTTGAACTTTCTTCCCAAAAGAATAAATCTTAGATGCTCCATTTGGCCCCAAAAGCAATTTATTTCATTTCATCCTTCCCCTACCTTTCTAATGAGTGTGAACCACAGTTTAACACTTTCTTCACAAGGCAGATATTTAGCAATAAGATGCACCTGTCTTCTACCTTAATCATAGGATTTTGTTATACACAAATCCAAAAGATCTCATCAGATTACTTTATCAATAATGACATCTACAGCATGAAGCCCTAAAACAGTATTAGGAGCCTCTTGTGTAACTTGGAAAATGCAGCTCTGTTTATAAGCTCAGGACAAATTTGTCGGCCAAGCTTTGAGAGGCAGTCATGCCACATCTTGTGACCAGTCCCACAAGCTGGTCATGTTTTCAAGGTTCTGGGAGAGAGCTCTGTTGGGAAAGTCACCTTAAAAGTGACCCTATGAACGAGGAATCAGACCGACAGCTAAGTTGTCTCCCGAGAATGTCACTATTAAGTATTCTAATTTTTTTCACTTTGGGGATATATCATTCAGGACTGATAATACCCTTCATCATTATCCAAAGCAAAGTGCTTCTGCTACCATCTTATTGCCCCCATTTCTGCTGGTCATGAAACAAAATAGCCAACTGATGTTATGCAATATTGTTCTATTGCTTACTTATGACTGTTTTTCTTCCTGCTTCAAAGCACCCAAAAGCCCTGGAACAACACGGAAAGATAATATAGGTAAAAACACTTGAATTGCGCTCCTTAACCTTAAAACTGGACCATGAATAGATACTTGGCATATAAGTGCATGGTTTCTTGTTTCTTGTTTTGAAACCAAAACTCTTACATATATGGTGTGATGTCTTCATTCCAGCCCGCAATCAGCCTTCACCCCAAGCAGGACTCACAGCCCCAGGACCTACTGGATACAGTGCAGCCAGACCGGTAGGCAGCACCCAGCCTGGGGGCCAGGGGGTCTAAGCTCTAGGTCCAAGTGTGCTACTAGTCAGATGTGTTACTTTGGAGAAATCATGTGACCCATCAAGGCCTCAGTCTCCTCAACTCTAACACGGGGACTTGCACTTGAAATCTCCAAGGTACCTTTCAGCTCTAACATTGTGTTAGCTAACAGATGAGGTGTGATCAAACAATACAGTGAATGTTTAAATTTAAAAAATGTGTTACAGTAAAAGACACATTGCCATTAATCCCCCTCAAAATATCCCATTGTTCTTGGGACCTGTTCTGAAGCAGTTCTGGAAGTCTTCTTTCGTGAGTGTCTTTAGTTTTGCTGTCATGGCTGCCTTGACATCCTGAATCGATTGAAAACATTTACCCTTCATGGTCATTTTGATTTGGGGTATGAGCCAAAAGTCACAGGGTGCCAGACCTGGTGAATAAAGTGGATGAGGACACACCGTAATGTTTTTATTTGACAGAAATTGCCAGAAGCAATGTGTGACAAGGAGCCTTTTCGTTGTAATCACAAAATACGGTGAATGCTGCTTCCTAGTGCCATCCAACGGAAAGGCAGGGATCTTCAATATGGGAAGTAGCGCATTGAACCTTAGTAACAGTGTGTGAGAAGTTTCAATTTGTTTGGTGCAGTCAGTCGGGTGTGAGCTACAGCTGAGAGAAGATTTAAAGTGTGCTATACATCATCCTTCATCATGACAATGCTCTGTGTCACACATTGTTTCTGGTATATGGCAATTTCTGTCAAAAGCATTACGGTGTGTCCTCATCCACCTTATTCACTGGATCTGGCACCGTGCGACTTCTGGCTCTTCCCCAAAGTTAAAATGATTCAGGGCATCGAGGCAGCCACCACAGCGCAACTAACGACACTCACAAAAAAGAACTTCCAGAACTGCTTCAGAAAGTGGCAAGAACAATGGGATAAGTGTGTTCCAAGTGAGGGGAAGTATTCTGAGGGTGATTAATGGCAATGTGTCTTTTACTGGAAAAAAAAATTTTTTTTTTATTTTATTGGGGAAGGGGAATAGGACTTTATTGGGGAACAGTGTCTACTTCCAGGACTTTTTTCCAAGTCAAGTTGTTGTCCTTTCAGTCTTAGTTGTGGGGGGCACAGCTCATCTCCAGGTCCAGTTGCCGTTGCTAGTTGCAGGGGGCACAGCCCACCATCCCTTGGGGGAGTTGAACCGGCAACCTTGTGGTAGAGAGGATGCGCTCTAACCAACTGAGCCATCCAGGAGCTCAGTGGCAGCTCAGCTCAAGGTGCCGTGTTCAATCTTAGTTGCAGGGGGCGGAGCCCACCATCCTTTGTGCGACTCGAGGAGTTGAACCCGCAACCTTGTGGTTGAGAGCCCACTGGCCCATGTGGGAATCGAACGGCAGCCTTCAGAGTTAGGAGCATGGAGCTCTAACCGCCTGAGCCACCGGGCTGGTCCGAAAAATTTTTTATTTAAACATTCACGGTATCGTTTGATCACACCTTGTAAATGCTTGATTTCATTTTCGTCTTATTTTTGCTTTTTGATAGTAATAGCAACTTGAGATATGACTTCAACAAATGAGTGTTATTTGACGTCTCAAACTAGTCAGATAATAAATACATGGTTTAGCAGTTTTTTAATCATGTTTTCTGAGTATGTAATGACATAAAGCCATCCTTCCATAAGAAGAATTTTAAAAGTAGATTTCAGGAAAAACAATTTATGATAGAGTTAGAATACTAAAACTGATTCTAATGGTATTAAAAGTAGGAGAGCAGGTGATGTGGTGCTTGGCTTTTCCCTTTGTTGTGAATCTGGTTTTCTGTATGTTTATCGTATATTGTTTTATATATATAATTATTCTATTACCCAAATGAAAATTTTCTCTGGGATATAAATAATTTAAAAAGAAAGAAAGGAAATGGAAACCAGTTACTATCAGTAACTTGGGCTTGTCTCGTGCAGCCTGGGCCTGCTGGGAAGCCTCTAGCTGAAGAGTGGGAACTGGTTATAAGAAATTAAGAAACTACTTCTAATTTCTAATAAGGCATTTCCATAAAATTTCTAAGATAGAAATGTTTTGTCTTTTCTGTTGTAGCTTTCTATTTAATTTCCAACTTAAAGGTCCTTTTCTACATGTAATGTTACACTCATGTCTGTGGAAAATTCCTGAAGATACCTATTACCCACTCTCCTTTTTTCAAAAAAAGGGAAAATTGCTGTTCACTGACTCCAGCACCACAAGTGCTTTTTGAAATTCTATTTAATTCTGTAAGAGAAAGAAAGGTCAGGATTTCATGAGATTACATTCATAACTTTTGCTTCAAGTAAGAAGTATTTGGGGGATTAGAGCCTCCAGCAAACGTATGAAAGTAGAAAATACATTTTTCACCAGTGTGTCTTCCAGTATATTTAATTTAGCAGATTGAGTAGTAATCAGAGAGTGTTTACTTCTGTGTTTAGAAAAAGAGTCTCAGGGTGTGGTTTTTATAAGACTCTCAGTTGCTCAGCGTGTGGCTCTCCATCTCCTTGTGAACTTTGGACCTGTCCTCATCTCCCGTTAAGGCAGCTTTGCCTGTGGTCAAGAGCAAGGTCAGCTCGGCAGACCTGAGTTTGGATCCTGGCTTTATTTTCCACCTTTGTGGTCTTGGGAAAGTGATATACATTTCTTCATCTTAATTTAAAATAGAGATGATAAAATAACACTTACCTTTGATGGATATTTTGAAGATGAAATGGAAATACTTCTACAGTGCTTAAACAGTGAAAAATGAAAAGGAACATTTTAAAACTTATTATTATATTGCTATGAGTAGAAAGCAGTTAAAATAACAGATGGGAATAATACTAGAGAGGAGATTTAATGAGATGCAGAAGCAGTGGTTTTCACAAAATCTTATCTGTTGAAGATAAGTTAAATGTCTCAAATGTTATTTGTCCCATTTGCAGACCATTCCGCCCCGCGCTGGCGTGATCAGCGCTCCGCAGAGCCATGCTCGGGCATCTGCTGGAAGACTGACTCCTGAAAGCCAAAGCAAACCATCAGAAGTACTGAAAGGTAGACACTGTATTAGAAACACCAGTTGAAAAAACCCAGAACCTTCTGACATTTTACTAAAGGAAGGAAGTCTAAAACATAGTTTTCTAAAAAACACCTAACATCCAAAAATGTTTTTTTCAGGTTCACCTCTTCTTCCTGAACCCCTGAAGCCTCAGGCTGCCCTGCCTGTGCAGCCTACTCTGCCCCCACCTGTTCAAAAGATGCAGGAGCCTCTTGTCCCTACTGCAGCGCCTATGCCTCCGGCTGCCCCTCAGCCAAACTTGGACCCCCCCCACAAGCGCCACCTCGGAGCAGGTCGTCCCACAGCTTGCCTTCAGAACCTTCACCGCAGCCGCAAGTAAGTCTAGCTAGTACACAAATGACAGCTTTGATGCCTTTGGCAGAGTCTTCGAACGTATTTGTTTTAATTATTAGCTTTTCTAAGAAATAAATATCCGATTCCATTTTCTTTTTCTTTTTGCTTTTTGATAGTAATAGCATCTTGAGATATGACTTCAACAAATGAGTGTTATTTGACGTCTCAAATTAGTGAGTTAACAAACTCATGGTTTGGCTGTTTGAGGGTTTGTTTTTGTTTGTTTTTAACCTGCTGCTCAGATCAACGATTCTCAGAGGTGAGCCTGAATGAGGGCTCTTTAGGAAACTTTCAAGTGGCTCCCAGGCTGGTTTATTTTGTTAACCTTTTAAAGTATTTGTGACCTTTTTTATGTATAATTTACTTTGGATAGTAAATGAATGAGGATGAACAGCAATAGTTTATTTTTCTTATTGCTCACAACTAATAAATTAGTTTGGGCTCTCACTTCCTGGAGAGAGAGGCCGTCAGATCAATCCTTGAGCACTGGTCATATGGTTAATTTCCCATGAACAGAATAATCCTTCTGTTCTTCCTGATGCACAGTTCTCTCCTGTGGTGGAGCTGGCACTGGGGTTCCTCAGGTATCTCCAACAGTTTCAGTCATTATCGGATCAGTTTAGGTGGCTTGGGTGTGTGTAGCAGTAGGGTTAGTCACAAAGTAAAAACCATCCAAATGTCACCTCATTAGTGTCACACAGACAACAGTGCCATTGCCTGAGTGGGTGGAAATCATCAACACGGGCTTGCGTTCTGAGTCCAGCTCAGCAGACCTGAGTGTGAGTCCGGGCTTTATTTTCCACCTTTGCGATCTTGGGAAAATGATACACATTTCTTCTTCTTAATTTAAAATAGTGATGATAAAATAATACTTATCTCTGAGGGATATTTTGAAGATGAGGAACTTTGTTATGCCAGAGTGATCTCACATTGGAAAGACATCTGCTATGTCTGTACAAAGGTATTTTAATACAGGAATAATCATGCAAGTTGTTTTACTTTTATTTGGGTGCTGTTTTACTTAGTTTTTGTTATATACACTTCAGTAAAATTATTAAAATAAAATATTTAGTAAGTACATTTTTTGTTGTTATATTTTATTTTTGTCCTAAAGTATTAACTTGAAAATGCCATCAAGGCCAAAGAAATGTATAAAGTTTTAAAAGTCTGCCTTTAAACTTTGGAAAAATCTAAAATACAGAAATATCACACATTGGCAATGTCCCTTAAGCACATTTATAAATACTAGTTTGCATTTATTTTTACAGTTATCTGAGTATGTCCAGCTAGTTGGCAGAAGATAACAGTTTCCTATACTTCTGCTTAGTGAAAAACAGATATTAAAGTAAATATGACTTAAAACAATAATATTGTTAGCAGTTAGCACTTACTCCTTAGACTATTGGTCACATTTTTTAAAAGCTGACAAAGGATGTATAATTGAGAAAAATGTTCTCTTTATTAATACCAAACAATATTCTACTTTTTTTAGTTTAGGAAATTGAAGATATATAATAACTGTAGAAATCCTATTCTTTCTTTCTGCCAATCTACTTTTAATGGGTCATGAATTTTTTTCTCATTTTCTTGTAAGGTGTATTATTGTATTTTTTAAAATGTAATTGAAGTGCAGAAAACTTTCAGACTAGCCGTGAAAGTGAGCATCTATTTCATAGTAAAAGTGAAACTTAATTCCTAAAAATGGTTTAAGTATTCTTAGACCAATATGAAAGTAGATACGGTCCTCGAATAATGTCGTTTTGTTCAACATCATTTCATTATAACATTGACGAGATTCCATAAGAACTTAACTCTTATTTATATCAATTAGGCGTGGCTGTATTGGTCGTAAAAATTGGCTTCATTATACATGGTTTCACTTAAAGTTGAAGAAGCTATCCACACCGTTAAGTAAGGACTTACTGTACTCTGAAAAACTTCAGAAAGAGCAAAATGTCAAGCAAGATTTCAGATTTCAGTAGAAAGTTATCTTATGACACAAAAATACTATAGGATGAACATTCAAAGACTGCTACATATCATTTTCTTAGGTCATTTTTATTGTTTTGAGTTCTGATTTTTAGTGGAATGGGTGTAGTGATTGGTGGCATAGCACGTGCTTTGTGTGTGATCTGGTAGATTGTGTTCTCGAATCGTGTATTCAGTTCATCGAACTATCAGATGTTTATTTTAAATTCTAAGTATTCTATTTTTTCCTCAGTCATTGATATCAAATTCCTCTGACCATTATATATACAGATACATTTTTCTTTTTGGGGGTGAGGGTCTTGTTCATGTGGAGACTGTCTTTGTGAAGGACCACAAGCCATTACAGTGCTGGGGAGCCAGAAGGAAGCGGAAGTGTTTTATCTTTTTGTCCCTTTCGAATTTTGAACCATCAGAATAATACCTATTCAAAAACTAATAAACATTTAAATTTTTAAAATCTTCTGCTCTGGCTATAAGTTGAAAAGGATGAGATTTTAAAATATGACATATTTGATATTTTGGTAATAACATGAAATAGTCATAGAATTGAACTTCTGGTAATTTTTACATGTCTTTTTAATTCTGCCCAAAATCTACAAGGTATTTAAAACGTAAAAACATACATGACCCAGCTTTACTTTTTATTCCTATTTAAATGTTTTTCAACTCTCTTAATTCTACATAGAAAAGATTCTTTCAATTCAAATGATTATGTAACATGTTATATGTCCTTTACAAAATGTAAAAATGTCTCACTTATCTGTCTGACTTCCAACAGCTTAGTCATCTGATTATCAGCTAAGAACCGGAAGTCAGGAAATCCAACAGGAAGTAAAGTAACAGCATCACTGCCATACTATTGACATAGCTGACAGTGAGGGCAGAATCCAAGTAGAAAATCTCAGCCTTCTGGATCTATTTAATACCACTTCTGTACATCTTAGTATAAACCTTTTCTTACTCTCCTATCTAGTGCCAAAGCTGAGACCCAAAACCCTGAGCTCATCGAGAAAGTATTAACTTAAATTCAAGAGTCTCGTGTTTAGTAGGCAGGAAACTCGAATACTTTTAGAATGGTGTTTCTCTAAATTGTCAAAGTGAGTTTGGTATTTTAAAATAAGGGAAGCTTTAGATATTGGAGAAGATTTGCTCAAAATGGTTCCTTAAAAATACTGCTGTATTATAGCAAGATTATGATTTCATCATAAAGGAGGGCGCAGCTCACAGTGGCCCATGCGGGGGATCGAACCGGCAACCTTGGTGTTATTAGCACCACGCTCTAACCAATTGAGCTAACTAGCTACTCCTATGATTTCATTTTTAAACAACAAAAATAGGATCCAGTTTCTTACCATGTTGCACCTTCCAACTAATAAATTCTGAGGTGAACATGATAGTGTCCTTCAGAAAATTTGAGTAATGTAGAACAAGCCTGGATCCTGACCATTTTTGTTCAAGTAAATATTAATTTTCATTTTTTTGCCAAGTTATGCCATTTTGTTTATTTTCTCTAATGACAATAAACCCATAGGCTATCTTAAGGCTGTATCCTGCTCTTTTTGGCTGTCATATAGCAAAATATAAACTGAGGGCTTAAACAGTAGAAATTTGTTTTCTCACAGTTCGGGAGCTGGAAGTCCAAAATACAAGGTTGGGTTCTGGTGACAGCTCTTTTCCTGGCTTGCAGACGGCAACTTTCTTGCTGTGTGCTCACATGGCCTTTCCTCGCTGCTTCACGGGGAGAAAGAGAGAGCAGGCTCTCTGGTGTGTCTTCTCCTATGGCCACTCATTCCATCTTGAGGGCCCCCACCCTCATGACCTCATGTAACCCCGGTTACCTCCAGAAGGCCCATCTTCGAATACCATCACCTTGGAGGTTAGGGCTTCAACATATGAATTGGTATGGTGGTGGTGGTGGCAGGGAGTACAAACATTTCATCGGTACAGGCTGCTTAAAATATTTTAGAGCTCCGGGAACCCATTTCGATTATTACTTTTGGAATAACAAAACTTTGAACTGTTTAGCAATCAGCCTTGGAAAAAATTAAAGTTTGAGTCCTAATTCAGCTCTACAGTTTTCATTCAAAATTACAAAAGAAGTTGGAATTGTCACTTGAACTAATGCTATGCCCTGCAAATATCACTGCTCTCAGATTCTGTATATAATCGAGAACTAAGAGTATTTTGAAGACTGAATTGTTAGGGTTGCTGGTTGGTCTCAGATTGTCCTCCTAACTCTTTCCTTTGATGTCTGTGTTCCCTTTCTCAAAGCAGGAGCAACCATCAGGGTAACAGGTACTGGATTATTTCTCCGTCTTCTATGTGCTTCTCATCTGTCTTACCTCATTAGATGTATGAGTCTTGTGCTTCATACATCTAAAGTTTCACCCATTTTTAAAACCACCTGTCCACATTAATAAATTCTGTTTCGTACCGTAAAACCTGCTTTTTCTTTTTCTTAGTATTTTGAATTTTTAGGAACCATTTTGTTCTTGCTAATGCTTTACCATGTTTTTCTTTATTTTTATGAAAATTAACAAAACTAAAAAGTATAACTTCAGTAAGGTAAGCTTTACGTATATGAAAGTCTATTTGGCAAAACCAAATTGAGTCTTGGCATACTCCATAAATACAAAATTCAATTTACTTTATTAGGTTTATTTTGGGAAATTTTTTTCAAATTTTAGTTGCAAGGTTCTTTTTGGTAAGGAAGGACTAATGATTTAGAAAGATGAAATTTAGTATTGTAACAGGATTATGTAAGGTCTTTCCAACACCTTTCTCTGTAAAAATACCACTGTTTTGAATGTCAAGTCATCACAAATGCTTCTTAGGTTATAGATTAATTCTAATGTAATAAATGGTGGTGTGGGTGTCATTTTAATTTCAAGTCTGATTGGGCAAAATGATCCTGCTTCTACCAAATTACCTTTAACTTATTTTGGAAAAAAGTTTTAATGCAAGAAAATAAGTATACTTAAATATATAGCATTTATTTGGCAAGGGCCTACTGTTCTGAGCTGTGCAAAGCATAAAATTCTCCTTTCCTATAACATCTATGTTGTGGACTATTCTATCTGCCATGGGAGAATTGGGTCCCAGACCCCATCAGGTACTTATGTTTTGTGATATTGATCATAAATAATCCACACATTATTGGTAATACAGAGTTAATTTTAATTTCATGGTGTCCATAATAAATTTGTCTCTCAAGTAGCTGTCCACTTATATAGATCTGTTTACCTTTAATACACTTAGGATACAGTTTAGAATCTGTGACATGTTTCCTCTTTAGTTTTGTACAAATTTATTGTCATATTAAGTTTGTTTGAAGAAAAATATACTTGTTTATTCAATTATAAAGTATGTTATAGGACAGTTGAATAATATAATCATATACTTGAAAGTTACTCACTTACGAAGTTATCTACCCCATTTCCTTTTGCAAGTGAACAGCCTTCCCTGTTCTTAAGCATCAATTACTGTTTGATAAGACTCATTTACATTTTATTGGACTGCTGCTCTTTATTTCAACATACTTCATGAGCATTTAGTTATTTTGCTTAACAACCATCTAAATTCATTTTGGGTAGTGCTTCCTTTTGTTACATGGCAAGTTTTGAGCTGAAGTTCTCCCTGTCTTGTTATTTTAACCTAATTTTTTTTTTAATTTGGCATAAATATTCAAGTTATCCACCTGATTTTAATAACTTTGTAGTTTCTAAAAATTAAAATGAAATGCCTGATGAACTAATTTGCTCATAAGGCCAGGCTCATAGTTGTGTTTCCCTTGAGAAAAGTGGGCTGAGCTCTACTCCAATGGGTTTCTTTGTGAACTAGGCACAGAGTGTCAGTTTCTTATGACTGGAAAGTAATTTGGAACACTGCTCTGCCAGTAACACAGATCACAGACAGGGTGTCACATACGAAGGGCTGTGTACCACTTGGGGCACAGCTTCATTTGGGTTTTGGAATTACTATACCAGATATAAACAGAACTTTCCCCCCTGGTTTTAAATAATCATTGTGTTTGGTTATTAATAAGCCTACCTGTTTGGGAACATTTCTACAAGATGAGGAAGGTCAATTAAGGGATATTGTCACATTATTCACAGTTCATTCTATGAGGGAGAACTTCTATTAGAAGGCAGAGAATGCTTGAAGCATTCACTTTTCCAAGTAGAAAAGGAAAAGACATACTGTCTTCAGCTTATGAATACAAATGTACTAATAAAATTAATTTCATCCATAAAATTGAATTTCCATGGTAACATTAAGTAAAAATATATTCTAACGAATAATGAAATCACATCATCATCATAGATGGGTGTTGGAAGTTTATTTATACAGATTTAGCATAAGTTCTGAAAATGTTTCTTAAGTTTGTGCCAATACCTGATAGAACTGGGTATAAATAAAACTCATTTGCTAATTCTGTACAATTCCATTTTACCACATCAATACTTGCATGAATGAAATGAGCTCTATTTAATAAATGGATTTATTTAGTAGGGAGTTTTTAAAGCATAAGATTTTAGCTGTTTTACTTAATCCACTAGATAACAAACTGCACAAGCTCCTTTTTACTTCCTAAATTTGTATATTTGACTCCATAATGAAGAAAGTTGAGACAGAAAGCAGCATAAGGGAGTATTAAAAGTAAATATATTTCTTGAAGTTTTTTTTTTGATTATTCAGTGCTCTCTTTTCCAGGTGAAAACAAATGGAGTTTCCGCTGTCAGACTGGAATCACCATTAAAGAGTGACCCATTTGAAGATCTGTCATTTAATCTGCTTGCTGTATCAAAGGCTCAGTTATCTGTTCAAGCGTCACCGGTTCTAACCCCAGACCCAAAGGGGTTGATTCAGTTCCCTTCTGTGACACAAAGTAACATTAATACTTTGAGTTCTGTAAGTTGCATGCCAACATTGCCTCCCATTCCAGCCCGGAGTAAATCCCAGGAAAACATGCGGTGTTCTCCAAACCCATTCACTACGAGCTTGACCAGCACAAATCCTTTCACAGACAGGACTGCCACTCCTGGAAACCCATTTAGAGCCAAGTCTCAAGAATCAGAGGCAACTTCCTGGTTCTCCAAAGAAGAGCCTATTGCTAACAGTCCTTTCCCTTCTCTGAAGCCTCTTGGTCGTACCAATAGCAAGCCTTCATTTTCACTTGATGGCATTAAGGACAGTTTTGATCTGCAGGGCCAGTCTACAGTACAGATTAGCAACCCAAAAGGATGGGTGACCTTTGAGGAAGAAGAGGACCGTGTGAAAGGGAAGTCCACGTCAGCATGTCCAGACGTACTGGGTAACCAACCAGGTTCGTCTTCTGGCTCCAGTGTGACCTTTGGTGACGACTGGGATAAAGGTACAGAGGTTTCTTTCTGTGCGTTGCCCTCAAGAAGACCACCTCCACCTCCTGTTCGTCTGCTCCCACCTGCCACTGAACTTCCAGTTGATCCTTTCGCAGCTTTGGCGTCTAAGGCATCACCCATACTAGACTTCACAGAAAGATGATGCTTGACACTAGGAAACAGTTGTTTTTCAGTTTTGGCAGGCCAGAGCCAGACGAATTGGGCATTAGTTATTCATTATGTGCAATAAGTCATTGTTAAGTGCACTGATGTCGTCATGAAATACCACTATTTAATGTGTACAAAGTTGCAATATGTGTATATTGGAAATAAGGAAAAGCCCTTTTCATTATTAACTGGAGTTTTGATGTGTTTCTGTTTGGATAACGAAGAGAGTAGTAGCCATAAAAAGTGCTCAAAACTACTTTAGAACATAGTCCTTATTCAGAAATTCTTTGTTGTTAGTCTCTAAAGAATCTCAAAAAGCCCAAACAACTTCTAGCTGACATTACTGCCAGCCCTCTCGTGCTTGTTGACAATTGGAATTTATAAGTATTTACCAAAGAGCTGTCAAAGTGATACTGAAACCGAATTTTGGAAAGCATTGCTTTAAAAAGTGTGTGTGTACACACACACATACACATGCATGCATATATATATATATATATATATATATATATACACACACACATACACACACATATTCGTAAAACTTATTTAAATTCTAGGATATAACTCAGACAAAATTTTTACCTAAAAGTTCTAACACATTGCTTTTTTTAATATTTCATTATCAAAGTGATGATTGTAAATGAAATTTGGACTTTTCATTAATTTTCTTTCCAAAACTAGAATAATCCTCACTACAGGACCGGAATTTTCTGCCATTCCACACCCCACCCCTTAAAACACACACACAACACACCTTCTAGTTACTCTCCACTCCAGTGCCCCCACATGCTTTTCTCTGGGAGAAGCTTCTTGCAGCTGGAAGCAGCATATTTTGTGGTCACTGTCATGTAGACGGACACTCCAGCCCTTTCAGAAAAGCTCTATGGCCTTTTATATCAGGAAGACACATACCAACGAGTCCAGGGAGAAAAGTTGGAGTTGGATATACTCTTCTCTGCACATAAAGGCATGTGTTGCCTCTTTCCCTCCCTCACATTTCTCTTTGCTGCTTTTGCTCTGGAACTTCTTTAGCAGGAAAAGCAGTAGTTGTCTGCTTTGAATTGGGGACCCACTCAGTGTGTGTTCTCTCTCCCTTTAAGGCCACAGAACACATCTGTGATGCTGCTTTACGTCCTTAGAGGCTACACCTCAGATTAGCTGTGGATTTTGTCTCCTGCACTGCCAATATACAGCTGATCCTGCTCTTATTAATTTTATGAAGTACACAGGATTTTTACAGAATGTAGTATTTTGATATCATTAAGTAATCCCAATCAGAAAACTCCTTGAGCAGTTGTGGTTTTGTTGTCAGCTTCAGTTCAAATCATCATTACCCATTAAGACTTAACATTAATGTTCCTTTTATATGAAGAGTTGTATATGTCCATCTAAATTCCATTGTCCACATTTAACCTTTAAAGATGTGCATTGGGGAATATCAGAAAAGAGAGTTCATGGCTAAGAAAAAGTAAAGTGGAAAAGCACAGCAAACTGCATTGCACTTAACCACATAAAGCAAATCTATTAGGACAAAATACTTTTCTAAATGCTCAAATGTTATCAAAATACTATATTTATAGAATTAATCCTCTCTCTGCTAACAGCCAGGATTTGCTGTTAGAAATAACTCTTGTGAGTTTTATATTATGCTTTGGGGGGGGGGGTTCTAATCATTTCAGCATTGGTATATTTTAAACAGCAGTATTACTATAAGCAGTGTGCTTCAAAATGTGAATTAACTTGTTGAAACTGTGGCTTTAACATCTGTGTGATTAGTGTATTTGGTATTTGCTCTCTATTAGCAAAATAATTCATTATAAACTTCACTAGTACAGATTGCAGTTCTGTTTCCTATTGAATATAACCTACTGTCTAAAATATACATATCATGCAGCAGCTCAGCCTTTATCAGGAGAATTATATTTGGCAAGTTGCTGAAAGTGCACAAAGTTAGGAAAGTTAAAGGTATGCTGCAAATAACTAGCCGTTATTCTGTGTATTATTGAAATATTTACCAGTTCTGTTAAAAGCAGAGCAGAAATTAGACACTGAGGATCTCTTTGTGAATTCTTTGTTCTCTATAGTAGATTGCTGTTTATATGTAAGAATTTTATTGCTTATGTGGCATACAGTATTTATAACTATATACTTTATAGACATACAGTATTAAAGTCAGTGGTATATGAACAGTCTGTACATATCCTGTGAAATGTGCTGTCATATGAAATAAATATACCTGTCTTTACCATATTGACTGCTCGAAAGGGAAGAATTTTTCTCAGCCATTTTCCTTGAACCTACATAAAACAAGTTTAGTGACGTTTGGGGATTAACTCTGATTGTTGAATCAGGTATTTTAATTCAGGATCTTATTTCCATCCATTTCATTTCTCCATATAATACTCCAAAAGTAAGAAGAAAGATATTCTGAGATTACTAATCATTAAGAAGCCCATGCACTTAATTCTGTAAAAGAGGCCCTCATTCAAAATCGCGTTGGCTTGAAAATCACACAAGCATGAAGGATGATTTCTAACCTCCAGCAAAAGAAAGAACTGGGGGTGGGGTGGGGGGAGGGGGAGGGCGGGGAGGGCGAGGCAGCAGGGAAACAGGCCCACGAATAGCCAGACAAGAGACTGGCTAAAAAGACCCAAATAAGACACCAAGGCTACTTGGTGAGTATTGCCCTTTTTTCAGTGATTGCTATTCAAAACAATAACCTTGATTCATAAGTAGTTTAATTGTATCTATTAACCTCTGATTAAGAAGTTACAGATACAGAATAATAGGTTTTAAATTTTTTTTCAGTTTTAAGGTAACTGTAGATTTTTGTACAGTTGTTAGAAATAATACATAGATATTCCCAGTATCCGCAGTGGTAACATTTTTCAAAACTGTAGTTCACTGCTGTAACCAGCATATTAACTGATACCAAGCATTTCCTTCCCCACAAAGATCCCTCATGTTGCCCTTTCCTCACTACCTTCTCGTCCCATCCCCCGTTTTCCCTGTCCTTAACTTCTGGCAACCACTAACTTATTCTCCATTTCTATTATTTTGCCACTTCAAGAATGTTCTATAAATGGTATATAACCTTTTGGAATTGGCTTTTTCTACTCAGCATAATTCTCCGGAGATTCATCTAGATTGTGTGTGTATAATAGTTCGTTCCTTTGTATTGCTAAATAGTATTCCATGGGATGGATGGACCACAGTTGGTTTAGCCATTCGCCCACCCATTGAAGGACATGTGGGTTGTTCCCAGTTTGGGGCTATTATAAATACAGCTGCTATGAACATTCATGTACAGAGTTTTGTGTGAACCTAAGTTTTCATTTCTCGGGGATAAATGTTCAGGAGAGCAATTGCTGGGTCATAGGGTAGTTGCATGCTTGGATTTTTAAAAAACTGACCAACTGTTTTCCAGATGACGGGACCATTTTACATTCCTGTGTAAAATGATGTGATCCGGTTTCTCTGCATCCTTGCTTGCATCTGCTGCTGTCACTATGTTTTATTTTAGCCATTTTAGTAGTGGATATTTCATTATGGCTTTAATTTGTTTCCTTAATAGCTAATGATGGTGAACATTATTCGTGTGTTTATTTGCCATCTAATATCTTTAGTAATATATGTCTTTTGCCCATTTTCTAAAGGGATTTTTTTTTTTACTGTTGTGTTTTGAGGTTTCTTTATTCTACATACTCATCCTTTATTGGACATGTGATTTGCAAATATTTCTCTTAAGTCTGTAGCTTATTTTTTCCTCTTCACGTGATCCGTAGCCAGGTCCTGAGCTCTGCAGGGCCATGAACTACGGTGTGGATGATTGACTCATGATAACCAAACTCACCAAACACTGATGTATGGATCAAAATGCCAAGTTATTAAGTTAGAAAAATAAGTCTGACCCCATCAAGATTAGTGAACGTGGAAAAATGGGAACTCACACACTGTTGGTGAGAGGGTAAATTGGCACATCAATTCTAGAGAGCAATTTAAGAGTCCAGTAAAGTTCATATACTCTATCACAAGGAATCTGACTTGTAGAGAAGAAGGTCTAGTACATGTGGAATGGACATGCATTGTTTGTAATGGTGAAAAACTAGAGATAACAGTGGAGTACTATCCAGCAGTGAAAGTAAATGGTCATAAGATGCCCTTCACCTTAGGAAGGCAACAGTACCTAAGATATTCAGAGAAAATTAGCCAAAATGCACCAGACCACACAGATATCATCTTTGTCTTCAAATTCAGAACCCACGTGGGTGGTGGCCAGACAACAGGCTTTGACATGATTGCTAATTGCTTAAACCACACTGAGAAAAAGCTACACATTTGTAAGACATGGAGTGCAGGAGAAGAAAATGACCTTAATACTGAAATGAATGCACTAAAAGGAGAAAGGAGGAGGACTACAAAGGCAAAAATCAGTACTGACAAAGATTTAACAATGCAAGGGCTTGATCTGTGGCGATTTGGCAGATTTTCCACCAGACGATTAATAAGCTACATATATTTAAACAAAACTGGGTGGACAGTACATGGGTTTTCTATATTTTTCATTAATATACTATTTAAAAATATACCCAGAGACCCTGTAATACATGAGTTTGTGGATAAATGGTTCTCACTAATCAGAAGGCTATACCGTAAACCAGTTTTTAAGCCGGAGTTGCCTTGATGAGTATGGAATTGGATTCAGGAGAAATAGGGGGATGACCATAAGGCCATAAGGCCAGCAGTCAGGAGGTAAGAGAACACAGTAGGCCCATTCGTCCCTCTCGGGAGAGACATTTGCTAGTTTGCCCAGTACTGCCTGTTCCAGGCTCTGGGTGACCCTGCCCCAGCAGTACTAGAGATGAAAACACATCTCTCCCTGGGCTCCACCCAGCTTCCATCCAGTATCAGTCTAACAGTCTTCATATGAAGCCCTGGATTGGCTTTGGACATTTCCAGGCCTACTGTCACACTTTCTCCACTCTCCCCCTGGAACCCCAGGGATGCAATTTCAATGGACAGAGCCAAAGTTTCAGGAATTCAAAGTAGCGGTGCTTGTAATATTCAAATCGATTCATAATGGACGATGGCCCTCCCAAGAATATAACCAGGAGTAGGGCCTTGCCCTGTCAGCTTTGCTGGCGACTTGTCATCAAGGGCTCAGAGCAAATGTTACTCCTTAAGGCATTCCTTGACCATCCAATCTAAAAAGCCAATCATCCAGTTTTGTTTTCTTTATACCTCTATTTGAATTTGCCTTGTCCGTTTATTTCTGTTTTCTCTTTGTCATTTATACTGGAATATAAGCTCCATGACAACAGTCACCCAGGATCTGTCCCCGTGTCACCAGCGCCTGGAAGAAACAGCGCCTGGCCCGACTGCCGTTCAGTATGATTGGTTGGATGGGGCTGGCTGGACAGGCTGGGGAGGGTCGCTCCGGTAGGAGCCGCTTGAGCTACCCTGGATACACGAATCTGTATCAGCCCGCACAGAGGAGTGCCTGCACTTTCCCTGGCTCCTCCGTGCAAAAAAACTAGAGCAGCGCCGACTGCAGGGCTGGGCTATGCGAGCTCACTTCCCCAAACTTTTCCAGACCGGAAGCACCAGGAGATGTTTGGGGAAGTGGAGACGCGGCGGCGGAGACACTGCTGCGGGGCTCGGCGTTTGTGGGTGCTCAGCACCGCCCCCATTCCCCACCTAGCAGCCTCCCTCCCAGCCCACCCATCTCGCCAGGGTGGAATCTCGGGCCCCAGGCGAGTGGACTGGGCGTTCCGCGCTCCTCTCCGACGGCTTGATCTGTGTTTGAGGGTTGCCTGGACAACAGTTACTTCCGGGAGGGGCTGGCCGTATCCGGCTGGGTAGCCGCGGGCCCGGACAAGCCGGCCTCTCTGACTGTGTGGATTGTTGGGGGGCAGAACCTACTCCCGGGCGTGGATTGCCGGCTCTCCGCGCACCATAGCTTCCCCACTGTCGGATTTAGACTTTGATCTGGTGGCTCCTCAGAATCCGTGTTTCTTTGTTGCTCTTGGAAACAGTCACTTCCGGAAGCGAGTGCCGTTTCCCCCTCGCACCGCAGGCGCAGGAGCCGTGGGTTCCGGCTTCTAACCAGCGGTTAGTCAGTTGTGGCTGCTCGCCCCCTGGGTTTCTGCGGGCCGCGCATCCCGGGCCTTCTCGCCGCCTCGGCGGGACCTCTGGTGTCGCCATGGTTCTGCTGCACGTGAAGCGGGGAGACGAGAGCCAGTTCTTGATGCAGGCGCCGGGGAACACGGAGCTGGAGGAGCTCACGGTGCAGGTGACCCGGGTCTACAACGCGCGGCTCAAGGTGCAGCGCGTCTGCTCAGGTGGGCCCGGCGGCGCGGCGAGACTGCGGGCTGGGTCAGTGGAGCCCGGACCAGGCGAGATGGGCTCCCGGGCCTCACAGGGCCCGGGAGGGAGAAGAAACAGGGCCAGATAGGGACTGAGGAAGTTGTGCGGGACCCACAAGGCTTTCTCGGGCAGGCTGGGGGCGAGAGTCAAGTTTGTAAAGATTTGCAGAGACGTGCAGCAGCCGGGCTTGAAATGTGACACCGGGGTGGGGGTGGGGGTGGGGTGTCCACCCGAGATGCGCAAAAAGCGGGTAGAGAGACCCCGGGAGAAGGCGGGGTGGGCGCTGGCCCGGCTCGCAGGCGGGCAGCAGGAGAGGCCAAGTGCGCTCCCAAGTGGCTCAGAGCCAGGATTGGGGCGCTGGGAAGAACGCACTGAAACAGACGGGTAGAGAGGGGAGGAGGCGGGAGCCAAAAGACTGGGCCGAAGAGCAAGTGCAGTGGAATTCAACAAGTGTGAGGGGGGAACGATCGCTGGCCGTTTTTAAAAGGTGAGTTTACGCGTTCGAAACCCGAGGTAGAGCAGTTTCCGGTGGTGAGCCACCTAGCTTGGGGACGGTCCCTCAAGGTTGAGAAGGACATTGGGAGAGCCTTGGTGACCTCGCTCTTCTCCAGGAAAACACAAGCCTGTTTCTCATGGTACAGCGTTTTGTTCACCTTTCCACCGCGATGGAAATGTTCCCTATTTGTGCTGTCCAGTAAGGTATCCTCTAGCCACATGTGGCCGGTGAGCATTTGAGATGGGGCTAGTGCGACCCAGAAACTGCATTTCAATTTTTTTATTTTATTTTAATTAGTCACGTGCAGCTAGCTAGTACCTACCTCCTTAGACAGCACAGAACGTGACAGGATAATACCCCAGATGCAGCCTAGGACGTTGAGTTGTTTTATTACTATAACATGATTTTTGTATCATGGCGAACTCCTTAATGGTCATGGCTTCTGCCTTTATGAAGCATACATATTGTTTCTTAGTAAAATGTACTGATTCTAAAACAAGCTCAATAGTAAATGTTATTTTAAAATTAAAGCATTGGAGGAGAAAAGAGACTCATTTTTATAAAATTATCAGTTGAACATGTGATGCTGAATGTTAAGGTGAACTTAGAATCCATATAGTTATTCTAGAGCCGCCACTGTCAGTGGGGATTCAGACAGGCCCCAGTGCTGTGCCGAATGAAAACAAGGAGGAATGAGACCAGCCGCTTGGCCCCAAAGGCTTAGAGTCTGCAGGGGTGAGGGACAAGAAAGACTCCATTCCGTTAAACCATTTGTTCATAGTATTTGTGTTTACAGGCCATGTTCTCTTCACAGCGTTATGGGAAGCCCCAGATCCGTGTGCCTCTTGTTAAGGAAGAAAGGGAGGGAAGGAAGGGGAGGGGGAGAGAAGGAAAAGGAAGAAGGAAATTTTGTAAGGTTAAAGCGTGGACTGGTTTTGGGGTGAATATGCAAATGTATGGAATAGGAAAAATATAAAGCCGTACCTTTGAATAGTGAACATGATACTAGAAAACCAAGGACTTGTCCTGTCTCTGCCATTTCTGAGGGGTTTGAGCTGCCTTAAATCCTCCCAACGGACTGGATTTATACAAATTTTTTATAAAGTATGTATCCAAAGTTTCTGTAAAATGGTAACAGTGTGACCTGAGCAAGCCTCAGAGGAAACAGCTGTGAATTAGGGAAGATGGGATATTGATAACTGTCATAACTGACTTGGCCTACCTCACAAGGTTAAATAGCTACAATAATCTATGTGAATACACTTGGAAGCCAAAGCCCTGTGTGGATGTGTTAGTTAGACTTTCAATGAATTTTAACCTAATCCTCCTGAGTACCATAAGGACAACATAGCACAGCAAGTCGGGCTCAGAGTCTGCGGCACGGCTGCCTGTGATCTCGTCAGCGACCTCCCGGACTCTGTGCTTCTTTTGACCTGGGATGCATAGGCAACCACTTGCCAAAGGTCAAAGGACAGGTCTGTCACACAGCAAGTGCTTGTTAAGTGTTAAGTGTAAGTGTTTGTTAAGTAAAATTCCTGAGCCGGTGGGCAAGAACCCCTGACCTCAAAGGAGCGTAATTCAAGGAGGTATTAGGTGTCAGGATGATGATTGTGATACAATACTGTCTAACTTTCTCTTGTTTTAAGAAATGGAAGAACTGGCAGAACATGGCATATTCTCCCCTCCTAATATGCAAGGACTGACTGATGACCAGATCGAAGAATTGAAATTAAGGGATGAATGGGGTGAAAAGTGTGCCCAGTGGAGGGTCACTGTTTAAAAAGGATGATATTGGACGAAGGAATGGGCAAGGTGATCCGGCATTTTTCTGTTCTGTGCATGCCTGAATTTAGCAGCGAGTACCGTGTTCCCCCGAAAATGAGACCTCGCCGGACCATCAGCTCTCATGTGTCTTTTGGAGCAAGAATTAATGTAAGACCCAGTATTATATTATATTATATTATACCCAGTCTTAGAGTAAAATAAGACGGGTCTTACATTAATTTTTGCTCCAAAAGGCACATTAGAGCTGATGGTCCAGCTAAGTCTTATTTTTGGGGAAACGGTATGAAAGCGGTTCTTTAAGTTAAAGGTTGACCTCAGTATTTCTGTACAAACTTACAAAGTACTGCGATGCACTGTGTAACTCCGTGTAGTGAAACACCCATCCCGAATGAGCGGGGTGGATAAATGAAGCATCTGTCTTCTTGCTCTTCCTAAGTTGCACCCAGCTTTGAAAATATATCTGATGAACCATTTGCAGTTACCATTTTTGTTGGTCACAAATGGTTGAAAATTGACAATTTCATATGGCTCAACCGAATAGTTTTTTGGGGGGTATCACTGAAAACATACTGAAGGCTGTGTTTTGTTATGGTTTGCAGAATCTGGGGTTAATGTAGAGATTCTGTGTGAAAGAAGGAAGTGAATAGCAGCACAAGACTCTCCACTTGAGTGGAGGACACGCTTCCCTGGTGCACAGCCCTTAGTACATGTCAAAGCACCGAAGAAATGATTCTTCTTTCAGCATATGGTTGATTATGTGGAATTTGAAGGAAAAAAAGGATGATAATTCATTTTGATAGCTTGTCCCTTTTAACCTACATAGAAAGCTCCATTTAAAATATCAAAATGACATTTATTCCTGTTCTTTGTGGCCTTTGCCACTTTGCATAAAGCACACTCCAGGTCTCTGCTCTCGTGAGGAGACTTTTCCCTGCCTTGTCACAGCCAGCTTTCTTGTGTCCTCCACCTAAATTCCGTACCTGTACTTTCTCTCATTTCACTTGCTCCCTGACTCAGACCGAGGGATTGGAATATTTAAGAAGAGTTTTTAAAGATGGCTGCCTCTCTCCCTCTTCCCTTTTTTTATTTTATAGCTCCAAATGAAAAAATGAAGCAAGTTTTAAAGAAGACTATAGAAGAAGCCAAAGCAATAATATCTAAGGTTAGCTTTTTAAATGCTGCTCCAAAGCTTGTCTTTTGAAATACGAACTCCAGTTATGGCTTCCAGAGTTATCTGTTGACCAGCCTTTTCTTTTTTTTTTCTTTTTAAGCCTTCCAGGGACAGGGGAAACAAGCTTGTTTGGGGTGGGCCCTAGCTTATCCTCCTAGTCCGCACAGGTCAGACAGAAAATGTTACTGGCTCGTGTCATGCGATTCCTATGCGGTACAGATAGGAACTGATGCATATGTGACTTTGTTTCTTTTACCTTTTTGAAGAACTTGAGAAAGTGAAAGGCCGTGGTGGATATGGCCCAGCCCCTGAGTTAGATGGTAGTCACTTCGGTACAGGCGCTGTTTGATCCTTTTCGTGGCCCTTGCAGTATCTATCGAGGGTCTTGTACAAAGCTTGATAAATAGTTGTTGAATTGATCAATGGCATTGTAGGTAACGGTGCCTGTCCACTTTCAGAAACAAGTGGAAGCCAGTGTCTGTGTTACCATGGAGATGGTGAAAGATGCCCTGGACCAGCTTCGAGGGGCGGTGATGATCGTTTATCCCATGGGCTTGCCGCCGTACGACCCCATCCGGATGGAATTTGAAAATAAAGAGGACTTGTCGGGTACTCAGGTATGTGGCTCTTGGGTAGTGTGTAAAGTGAGTTTGCATCCCCCCAAAGTGCAGAAGCCCCTCAGATTTGACCCTGCTCTTCTGGGTGAAGATTTTGCTTTACACACAGCTTTCCATCTTGCTGCGCCAAGCTTCTGAACCCAGGGGAGGACCCCGAGAGGGTGGTGCTCATGGTGAGGGCTTGGCCCCCACACAGCGGCAAGAGAGGAGGTCTGGGAGGCTGCCGTGGGGAGTAACTGAAAACACTGCCATTTTTTTGGCCATTGGAAAGCCAGAAACCTAATTTGTGCCTGTTTTCTACGCAAATGCATTGGGCCCTTTGCGTGGAATTTTGTGTTCTAGTCTTACCCCTTGCTTCCTGTTATTTTCTACCTTTATGTTCCATCTTCTTTTGTCTCATTTATTCCTTATCCTGTCAGACAGTGTCTGTTCCTCTGAGCCATTTCAAATAGGTGGAATATGCAGAAGCAAACAAACAGTCGCGTTGTGTCTATATTTACAAATGCAGCAAGATTCCAATATTCTTCCCTGGAGAGGAAGAGGGGCCTTTTATTATGGACGGGTGCGGCCCAGATAGATACTCCCCACGTCCCAGAGCAAGAATTTCCTGAGTCAGGGCAGGAGTTGAAACTAACGGGGAAGGTACTACAAAGCGAGGGCTTTGAGTAGGGGGGGGAATTAGTGCTGCCCGTGGGGGCTCGGAAGCCGTCCCCACACTGGGGCGGAACACCTGTGATTGTGTCGTAATAGCCTTAAATTGCGCTCTTACCATGGCCCCAGGCAGAACTCAATGTCATTGAAGAATCACAGGCACAACTGTGGTGGGCAGCCAAGGAGTTAAGAAGAACAAAGAAGCTTTCAGACTATGTGGGCAAAAATGAAAAAACCAAAATCATCGTCAAAATTCAGCAAGTAAGTACTTTTGCTTTAAGATGTCACTGTTTTTTAATTTACTTTCAAACTGATAAAAATTTACAGTAAATCTGAAAGATTTTAAACTCCTTGTGCAAATACTTGAATCCTATTGGTCCAGACTTAAAGTAAAACTGTCCCCTTATGCACCCAATGAGAACTGGAAGGAAATAGGGATTGCTTGGCGGTATCCGGAGTTTGTTGGGAGGCGGAATGCCATATTAATTTCAACATTAAAAGATAGAGCTACGAGTAAATAAAAATATTTCTCGAAATGAAAATCCAGCACAGAGCACTGATTTCAAGGCTTTCAAAGTGCTGAGGCTCTCTGTACAGGAGGTCAGAGACGGTAAGGCTGCACTGTGAGCTGTGTGTGTGCAAGGCTGCTCTGGTTCTGTGCTCTCGCCAAATCATTACTGTCTAATTTCGGGGAGATGGGGTCCCCCACGATTACTGCTGTCCCTTCCCCACTAGACCTGCAGTGGCCGACTTGGGAATGACTGTGACGGGGACATTGCACATCCCCTGCTCTCCACCCACCAGGAGGGCCTGGAGCGCGGGGCGGCTGAGGACCAGGTCTCCCCGATGAGGCAGGCCTCTGGGTGGTCAGGAATGGGTGACCTCCGTATCCTCAGCTGTTGGCAAAGGCCGTGGTAACACATTCGCTGTAACTTCCTGGGTTGTCCCTGGAAGAATGCCTTAGTCCACAATTTACTCTGCCCTCATCTTTGCAGAGGGGACAAGGGGCTCCAGCCCGAGAACCTATCATCAGCAATGAGGAGCAGAAGCAGCTGATGCTGTATTATCACAGAAGACAAGAGGAACTCAAGGTATCGGGTGACGGATGGGTGTTCGATACAGCTGGCGCTGGGGCATTCACCCCCATGCTTTACCCAAGGGGACTGGGACAGTTGGGGGGCGGTGAGTTCTGCAGGCTGTGGAGGGGGCTTTCTAGAGCTTCAGCCTCTCTAGGGCTGTAGGAGCTCTGCCAGGCTCCCCGTGTGCGGTAGAGTCTGGAAGTGTCCTACTTCTGGGAGGGGGCAGGGGAGGTTGGGCATGGCTTCTTTCTTCAGTCTCTTTAAGTCTCTTTATATTTAAAACACTTTCCTGAAATGCCTTTCTGAATAAAACATTTATTTCCAGAAACTGGAAGAAAATGATGACGACTCCTGTTTAAATTCTCCATGGGCAGATAACACTGCTTTGAAAAGACATTTTCATGGAGTAAAGACATAAAGTGGAGACCAAGATGAAGTTCACCAGTTGATGAAGCTTTCAAAAATAATTGTTCACCTCTTTTTAGGCAAAATAATAACAACAACTAGCAAGGATGCTCACAACCCTCTGTGGAACATGTTGAAACTTCTAGTTTTCCTAGTTTTTCTTTTAGTTTGAATTAAAGGTTGTAGAACTTAACAAATACATCCTCAAAAAATATGCCTGCGTCGCCAATCAGCAGCAGCATCATCATTATTTGTTTCTGATTTGTTTATTCTTTAGATTCCACATATAAGCGAAATCACATTGCATCTGTCTCTCTATCTGATGCTCCACTCAGCACAGAACCTTCCAGGTCCATCCATTCTGCCACAGATGGCAAGAACCCATTCCCTTCCCTGGCCGAGCAATATTCCATTGTATCTATGTACTACCTCCTCTTTATCCATTCCTCCATCGACGGACACCCAGGCTGCCTCCACATCTTGGCCAATGTAAACAATGCTGCAGTGAACATATGGATGCACAGGTCCCCTTGAGGTAGCGTTTTGAGTTTCTTCAGATAAATACCCAGAAGGGGGATCACTGGGTCCTTCTTTGTTTCTTGTTATACCCTTTGTTTTAAAGTCTGTTTGTCTGGTGTAAGTATGGCTACCTCAGCCTTTTTTTTTTTTTTCTTTTTCATGAAATATCTTTACTTTCTCTGTGTGTGTTTCAATCTGAAGTGATTCTCTTATAGGCAGCATATGTAAGTGTTTTCTTATCCACTCAGCCCTCCTATGTCTTGATTGGAGCATTTAATCCATTTACATTGAATAATTGTTGATACATATGCAGCCATTGCCATTTTATTCATAATTTTGATCTTTTTTTTTTTTTTTTTTTTTTTTTTTTTTTTTTTACTGTCTTAAGTCTCTGTAACTCCTTATTCTACTGGTTTGGTAGTGAACTTCTTTAGCTTTTTCTTGTCTGGAAAGCTCTTTATCTCTCCTTCAATTTTAAATGTAGTCTTGCTGGGTAGAGTATCCTTTGTTGTAGGTACTTGCTTTTCATCACATTGAATATTTTATGCCAATCCCTTCTGGCCTGCAAAGTATCTGTTGAGAAATCAGCTGACAATCTTATAAGTTACTAGTGTCCTTTCTCTTGCTGCTTTTAGGATTCTCTCTTTGTCTTTTATGCAATTTTTCCAAGAAAGAGAAATTTTTTATGCAAAGTTTTCCAAGAAAGAGTGCCATTCAGGTAGGCTGGCTGCTTGAGATAAAGTGCCGTAAGCATTGGGGGAGTTGGGTGGGCAGGATCCCAGTGAGTCAGCAGGGCAGAGCCCCAGAGCTCACCAGACCAGTCAGTTTCAGATTTGGCCATAAGCGTAGGGGGCGGGCTCAACACATTAAAGATGGCGGCCGCCTGCTGGCCGCTCTGGAAAAGAACTCACGGGAAATGGGACTGGCCTCCAAGCCACACACCTCAGTCTGCTCCCCGAATGCCTCCAATGCCCTCTGAATCACTGTTGCTCCTCTGGAGCCCAAACTGAGTACCTGCGAGTGAGTAAGTCTGTGCGGGCCCTTTAAGAGGACCTCTGAGTTTCCTACAGCCTTCTGTGGCAACTTGACAGTTGGAATCCCACTGTTTTTCACAGCCAGATGTTGTAGGGGCTCCTTTTCCCCACACCAGTAGCCTGGCTAGGAAGCCTAGAGTGGGGCTAGGGTCCTTCGCTCCTCTGGGGGGAAGCTCTGTGGCTGAGGTATCCCTCCCAGTTCATCCACCACTTGGAGGTTTGGGGCCGTCCTGTTCTGCATCTCTGCCTTTCCTACCAGTCTTGATGTAGCTTCTTTATATCCTTAGGTATAAAACTTATCTAGCTAGACTTAAGATGGTTCTCCAGGTTGATTGTTCTATAATTTAGTTGTAATTTTAATTTTACAGGCACAGTGTTTACTGCACCATCTTCAGTCTCCTCTAAATTATTTTTAAGGACTATTTAGTATTCAAAGTTCTTTGACAAAATACTAAGGATTTAATTATTTATAAACATTTTTTCTTCCTGATTAGTTTATGTTCTCATACAGCTGTTGTATTGGAGGAAATTGAGAGTAACTTTTCCTTCTCTGTAGTCAAGTATCTGATGTAAAACGTAGCCATTCATTGGCCACTAGAGGCCGCCGGTCACTTGTTCCACATTTTTCTTAGGTCCTCTTTGTAGATCTGTTGGGGACCAGTTCTCAATCTCCTTTGAGAGATGTCTGTAATCCTGCTGGAGGGTGTAACTAGCCTGGTGTCTCCCAGCTACGAAAGTGAAGTTTACCTCCCAGCTGATGTCTGACTGGCCCTGTCCTCCAGGAGTAAAGGCTACATCTGTGACGAAAGTTGGGTAGTCAATCGAGTCTAACCTTGAAACAACAAATTCTGTATTTTCTGGGCTTTTCCTGAAAATGAATGTAGAGCCTGGTAATGGGCATTTCTCCCTCTTGGGCTCAGCCTGCACCTCAGGGTGCTGAGTTGCCACTGAGACTGACGGATGGCAAAAGGTTCAATAACCATCTGGCCACAGGTCACACTGGTGACCCATCATGTGACTGGTTTTTTAGGACACCTTTAATTTTAAATATTCCCAACTCATCCCCCAAAACCCTGACATTTCAGCACTGTGCAGCCAGAAGTGGCCTAGAAAGCTTGACTTTTGGTCAGTAGGACACTGTTCCCCTAGTTGGAGGAAATGCAACGTGCTCGCCCTGAGAAGAGAAGTGAGGGGGACTTCCCTAGCTCTGGCCTTCCTGTGCCCATGGCTTCTGTTCTCCTGAGCCACATGGTGCTGTGGGAGCAAGAGCAGGCAGTCTGGGTATAGTTTCCACCTGTTAAGAGGCAGCTTTTCCCTGGGGGTGGGGCTGGGACCAGCTGCTTGGTCCCCAGACCTTGTGGGTAGTGGGGACCTGCCACTTCTCCTCTGACCTACTCCACGGGCCAGAGGAAGTAGAAGTTGGGACACAGCAGCAAGACTCCTTCCACCCCCACCTCCAGGGGAAGACGTGGGCTCCTGGCAGAGACTAGAAAGCAGACCCCTGAGCACCCTACACAGGTTCTCCCAGAACCTTTGGCTTCCACCCCTCACCTTCCCACCATCCCCCAGTCACTTAGGGCAGCTGCCCCTGAGCTGGCTAGGATTTCTGCTGCTCCCAAGACAGTGTTTTCTAAAGTGGGCTGTAGCTGACTATATGTCTTGATTGTACTTTACTCTTTGGTTGATTGTCAGATTTTATAAAATCAAATTTGCGTCTATCTTTTTGACTTTCGTTATAATTTTAAATGTGTCCATGAAAAATTTTTGTCCTTGGATGATGTAAAGTTTGCCATAAGATCCTATGATTTTCTTTAAAGAGCGTCCTGCCTTTGTCAGGGTAGAGTTTCTGTATATGATATCCCTGCCAGACTTGCAAAAAATGGTAATGAAGCCACCCGATCACAGTAGGTCTTAAGCACCATTATTTCCATATCATGAGGAATTCTTATTGACTCAATGGGGTATGTGCTGTATGTGGCCATGATAGTTAATCTATTCCTTCATAAAAATCACCAGAAGGTACTAGCCGAAGGGCCACTCACTTCTGAATATAGCAATCATTAGATTGTTAGCATCACACTACACTTGTTTATGAATTCTCATGTAAAAAGAACCGTCCTCTCCACCCACCGCTCTCAGCGCCAGAACCCCCTGAGTTCTCTCTCGACACAGCAGCTGGTCAGAATGTAAATGCGTGAGTCGCCCCTTTATGGTCGTCTATAAGGAAAGAGGGACCAGCAGTCCCGGGTGCCTGCTCTGTGCTCACCATGCTTATTCCGGCTAATTCACTTTGCATCTTCCCGCTAAAGAAGGTGGTGAGGACCTGACTCATCCAGTGAGGGTAGAGCCAACGGGCCACACCCAGGACTTCCCAAGAAATCAACTTATCAGCTAAAGTCATCTTGCCAAATGGCAGGCTTTGGCTCAGCTTAGGTGTGTGGTCTCGGTGTTACTGTCTTTTTAATCCAGTATATCTTTAGCTCAATATCAAATGGAAACGAAGTGCCTGTGTTCTGTACAGTGCCAATCTGGGTCTGCGGTTGTGTCCTTTTACATCACTCGTCTTCTCATATGGTTGTTTCATGGAGACCAGGAATGCTAGTAATAAAATTTGTCACCACCTAAAACCCCTTCAACCAGCAAACTAAACACCAGGCAGTATTTCTGTCACAAGATTTCCTCGTTCCTTGGCAACTGCTCTGCGAAGAATGTGCCATCAAACTCGAAATTAACCTCCACATGCTCAGAGCACAGTGCCCTCGGGGGAGTCTGAGCTCCGCTGAATTCTCTTACAAGCCTCACAACCCTCCAACCCCCATGCTCTAATTGTCACAGGATCCCAGGCGCATCACTCCACGTTGTAGAAAGTCCCCCGGCCCCAGAGAGACTGAGACATGGTTCATTCCAGAAGAAGTTTAACACTAGATGTCACAGCAGTAACAGCTTGCATTTATACCTCCCTGTTTCCCAGACAGTTGGACTAAGCACTCAGTATATTTTCTTACACCTCACAACTGCCAGGTTAGGAAGAAACTAGTATTGTTGTTTCACAAACAAGGAAACCAAAGCCCAGAAAGGTTAATTTGCTCAAGGCGAAGCATCCCCAAACCCACCTGCTGGCCCCAGAATCTGCCGTTACCTCTACAGTAGGCTTCCGTGTAGACCTAATGTATATACCACACCACATGCTAGTGAGCAGCAGTGAGGGAACGTCCACGGAATACACATCTGGGAAGGGCCCAAACGCAGGGTGCTGTCCCCTCCCTGCCCCACACGGAGTAGGCAGATACGAGACAGCATTATTCTGTGACTTCTCTTTTCTTGTCATCCTATTTGTGTTGTGGTGGAATGGATCCCAGAGGCTCAGAGCAACTGTGTATTTTAGTGGTAAATTAGCAAAATACAAAATGCACTCAAAGCTCCTATGGAATCCTGTTATGACTCAATCGCCTATAATTGTAAAATAAAAGAGATGGAGATAAAGCGGCTAAGGGCACTGGTGTGCCAGCCAAAACCCTCCACCAGAGCTGCTCTGCAGCCTTGGCAGAATGTGCTCAGCTCACGTGAACAGACGTCCACCTTTCCATACAACTGTTTCCAGACCTCAAAACTCTTGGCATTTCTGGAGGTAATTTCCATTTAACGAATGAGAGAATTTCTGATTGGCATAGCTCTTGATTTTTCTTTGGGAAGTACCGTGTTTCCCCGAAAATAAGACCTAGCCGGACTATCAGCTCTAACGCGTCTTTTGGAGCAAAAATTAATATAAGACCCGGTCTTATTTAACCGGGTCTTATATAATATAATAATATAATATAATACCGGGTCTTATATTAATTTTTGCTCCAAAAGACGCGTTAGAGCTGATGGCCCAGCTACGTCTTATTTTCAGGGAAACACGGTAAATGATTTACTTCCTGAATATAAGATTTTAATAACTTTATACTAAAAGAGCTTAAATATTGGTGAATATGTGTAGAAAATAAATGTCTCAAGTTGACTATTAGCAAATATGATTTAACCTATTAAAGTTTCCAATATGACATTGTCTATATTGGAAAATTCAGCCTGAGTGGGGAAAGCAGAAAAGGAAAAGAAACATTACCTGTCTTAAAACAACAATTTGTTTGGAAAAAACAGAAAGAGAGAGACCAATTTCAGATTGTGTGGCCATTCCATCCTTGTTGAAACAATTAACTTCTCAGAGTTGGGTATTTTTCTTTTTTTCAAGGTGGATTATATTTCCTAAAAGGCCTCAGAACATACTACCATAGTTAAAATATAATTTTAAATATTTTTAAACTGTAAATTATATTTTTATGTAATTTATAAAATTATACACACACACACACACACACCTGGAGTGCCAAAAAAATGCATACAAGTGGGCACTTTGGTCAACGTTGCTCAAGCAGTAGTTCGCCGTAATCAGAAGTGTCTGGACGCTGATGGTAACCACTTTGAGCACCTCTTGTAATTGCAGAAGTCAAACGTGACTTGTTTTCATCTTTTGTTATTGGTATATATTGAGTATTACAATTTTAGTACAGTTTTTTTCTTTCTTAAAATATATATACATTTTTTGGCACTGTGTGTGTGTGTATACATGAATGTGATATATATATATATACACATATATATATGTGTGTATATATATATATATATATATATATATGCAAAATCTCCAAGTAGGAGCATTTTTTTAAGAGGGACTGCCTTTAATTTTATCAGAAAAAGGAAAGTTACACTAAAACAGTTAACAAAGTCACTTCCTGGCAACTCTGTATTTAGCTCAGGCACTTGGTCCTTACAGCTTCCTCAGAAAATACTGTTCATAAAGCTGACAGCGAGCCTAGAGGTTTTCACTTGCGAGCCAAAATTCAAATGTGTTTCATATACCATAGTGACAAATGCAGTATATAAATCAATTTTTAAAGTATAAATTTAATTTAAAATATTTTTCTCAGTTGAAGCCTCGTCTATATAACACAACTTTTCAATTTTCGCCAAACTCCCACAGCCCGGGCAAAGTTAAGGGACAGGTCCCCTCTCAATTCCCCAAGTTTCCAGACATGGTCACCACACCTTGAGCTAACTGAACTTATACAAAAAAAAAAAAAAAAATCACCAAGGAACTCCACGAAACCTTTAAAGATTATTTAATTGCAAAGCTGCATAATCTATTACAGAGCATAAGAAACATTTGCAGTCACTTTTATGAAGCTAATATAATATTACTGTCATAACAAAGAGTTCTATATCACTAATAAATATTGATACAAATTTTTAAAAATAAAAATACAAGCAAATAGAATCTAAAAACACATTAAATGTATCATGACCAAGTGAGATTTATTCCAGAAATGCAAGGCTGATTTAATGTTAGGAAACCTATCATTTTAACGGCGGGGGGTAGGGGGGGTTGGATCACGTGACCATGTCCATAGCTACCAACAAGGCATTTGACGAAATTCAACTCCCAGTTGACACTGGTTATAAACTACAAACCACACTATAGAGATGATTTACACCCTACTACACTTCACTCTGCTGTTAGATATTCTTCCAAAGCACAACCAGATGGGGTCCCAGGGCCCCCCTCTCTTTGAGGAGGTTGAGTATGGAAGATGAGGTTGAGAGCTAAGGTGAGACGAGGAAGCCAAGTTGATCTCAAATGTGGGAGCTGTTACAGAGGAAACAAAGACCCACAAATTCCCTTCGGGGGAGAAGAGAGGTTTCCACACTTGCCAGGGGCCAGGTGAGGGCAGCTCCCACCCTATGATCTCATTTAACCTGAATCCCCTTTTAAAGGCCCAACTCCAAATACAGTCACCTTCTAAGGTACTGGGGGTTAGAGCTTCAACACGAATTTGGGGTGACACAGTTCAGTCCATAACAGGCTCTGTCATTGAAGAGATACAAGACCTTGGGTAATTTCTTGACCTTTCAGACTCCAGTGTCCTCCTCTGTCAACGGGGATAATAATGCTGCCTATTTCACCCAGTAGGGCTGCATTTGGCTGAGCCAGTGACCACAGTAACTTAACCAAGTAGGGGCTACATGTTCCTCATGTCACAGGAAGCTGGAGGCCGGCAGCTCAGGGTTGGTACAGCTGAGGGTGCCATCAAAGACCAGGATTCCTGTGCCAAGACCCCTGGCCTGAAGCTTCCTTCTTCATGTTTGGAAGGTGGCGATGGTACCTCTGAGCGCCCCAGCTGTGTGTCAGGCAGGGGGATGAAGGAGGGGCGAAAGGCAAGAGGCCACAAGGGGGATGTCACTGGTGTTTGTCCCCTTCTGAAGGAGTTCCCTCAACCTCACCCAGCAACCTTCTTTTATGCCTCATTGGCCAGAACTGATTGTATTGTCAGTCATAGCGATAAAGGGCTCTGGGGTGGTCAGTATTTTAGCCACGTACACTGTTACCTTGAACAAAATTGGAATTCTGCTATTAAGGAGGAAAGGGAGAGTAGACTCCAGATAGATAACGACCTGTATCTGCCATACCTACCCTTAGGGTTGTGGAGAGGACTCATTGAGATAACTTGTATGAAGCAAGACAAGTGAATAACAGTGGTAATATCAACAACCTTAGCCATTAATTCCACAAATGAGGTCCAGAAACATCAAGTGTGTAAAATGTAGGATTATGTTGTTGCAAGACCACTGAAAGGAAAAGGGCCACCCTGCTCCAGAGCTGGCTGACGATTTCAGGAGTCCAACTACTGGAATAAAATCTGTCCTGGTCAAAATTGAGATGTGGCACCTCCGTGTGGTTCTGATGCTTTGACACCTGGGCCTCGCTGACTCTGGAGGGACTGCCCCTCCCAGCGTTACCTGATTCCCAGAGATGGCAAACAATCCACCTGGGAGCACATCTTCTATATACAAATCAGTCAAACCTGAACCCACCCCAACACCTTTGTTGTGCTCTCACAGGCCTCCCATACTGAAGATCACTTATCTCCCTGCCCTGGCCACCCCAGGGCCAGGTACCAGACAACTGGGGACAGTCATGTACCCCAGAGCCTGCTGAAATCATTCAGACTAGCCCATCCCAGGCCCGCTTACCCTGCCTTGCCCATCCCTTCCTGTGAAGCCACAGTGAAGTCTCTTGCCCACATTTTGTCCCCCAGCCTCCTGACAAAACCCTGGTGCTTCCCTGCGCCGTCCTGGGTGACGAGGCGGGGCCCCTCCTGTTGGAACGGTGTAACTATATGTTCAGTGGTGGTCGTCTCCTGAGCTGATGGCCTCACTGCACATGAATAATAATAAAACCTACATTTTAAACCATGAGGGTGGCACAAGCATTTTGGAGAACAGATCGGGCCTGAGAGTGTTGCCGGGATTGTGGCGTGCAGTTCAGACTCAGGTGGGCTGTCTCCGCCCAGTGCTCAAGGGGACAGCTTGTCCCATTGAGACGGGGGTGGGGGGTGGGGGGGAGGGGCAGAGGGAGCGCCTGGACACCCGCCCGCCGCTGCCTCCAGGGGGCGGCACTTGTTGGCAGCTGCCCCCACGTAGGTACCGCCCATCCAGGTCACATTGGTCCAGAGGCTGGGAGTGCAGTGACTAGACGCCTCGCCTCCCAGAGTGCGGGTCAGAGCCCATATTTGGGGAACCGAAAAAGAAAGAAGGCAGCTAAGTTTAGAATTTCAAAGAAAGGTTCACAGCCTGGGAACCCAGATGCGTTCTGGGCTGTGTCAGTAAAAGGAAGTTTATATAAAGCTGTGGGAAATGTAGCACTTCCTTGGATACAAACAGTTACATATTAGCTCAAGATTTTGTCATTGTGAGAAAGAGTTTCAATAGCTGGAGACCAAGCCGTCTCTCAACGAGAAAAATGGTGGCCGAGTGAAATCCGAGGCCCAGAAGCCAGTTCTTGTCAGGCCCTGGGCTCCTCAGCTTGGGGAGCACCAGATGAGCACGGGGGAGCAGCCCCCCAGAAGGTGGGGGGAGCTCATCACAAACCAGATCCACAGTGATAACTCAGAACTGCCCGTCACTCGTGGGGTAGAGTTTCCAAAAGTCAGAGTTCCACCTTCTCGGTGGCACAAACCGCTGTCACAGCTAAAGCAAGACCCTGAGGACTCTGCCACCTTCCCTGAGAACTGCGAGGTTGTCCAGTCTGGCTGGTGGAACTACCGTGCCTTGTGCGCTCTGGGTGGAGTTCCTTCTGGCTCTTTATGTGGTTTCCCCTGGCCTTGGGGGTAGTTCCCTCACAAGCATGTGCTGATCCGTTCCCACTGCATTTCCCAGGGGACCCTCTGCTCCCCTCTGCGTTCTCACCTCCAACGCTCTGTTCCAGGTGCTCCAGCCACTAGGTCTCTCCCTGGCGCTCATCTCTGTGTTATCCACCAGGCTCCACCTGGGTTGTCCCTCCCTAACCTACTCTCAGGGCAGAGAGAAGGGGTGAGAGGGGGTGACGGACTCCTTGCCTGATATCCAGTGTCTCAAAGACATTGTTTTATTTATTTATTTCAGTTTTTTTAGTTGTTTCAAGTGGGAGGGTAATTCCATCCTCTGTTCCTCCATTTTGGTCAGAAGCAGAAGTCCAAGGATGCTCCTGCCAATCAAATATTATGTTCACTATAAATCTACTGTCATTCGTACACCCATGTTTAAAGAATTATGATAAAAGAAAATTGAGCACCTCAATCACTAAAAACTGTACTAAAAATTACTTGTTTGTCGTTTTTTGATGAAAAGGCAATTTGGATTCTCATAGCATTCTGTGGTCTCCAAATTGGACCTCTGCCTGTTTCTCTGTTTTCATGATATGTGTACTGACAGGGAGGGGGGGGAGAAAAATCAAGGTACAAAACGATGTGTAGGCGCTCAATCATTTATTTAAAAAAAGAAATAAATGTGTATATATGCTCGCAGACTCCTAGAATGTCTGTGGAAAGAATGTCTGTGCACAGAAACTGGTCACAGTGACAACGTGTTGTTGGAGCTACAGGAAGGTAGGGAGTGGGAGGCATCTTTTCGCTGCAGGTTCTTTTGTACCTTTTGAAGTGTACGGGGTGCTCTGACGTCTGGGCCCTGTGACAGCACTTTGCACTCCTGATCTCATTTACTTCTTGCAAAAACCTCTGCCATGGTGCTACTATGATTGCCATTTTCCAGAAGAGGAAACTGAGACACAAAGGGCCAAACAAGCCACCCAAGGTCATGCAGCTACCAAGTGGCATAGACGGGATTTGAACCCAGATCACCTAAAGCCAGCACCCACCCTACTGACCATGCTGGCCACCCTCTGTTCAAACTTACATAAGCCAACCTGCAAAATGGAACAACACCGCAAACTCTGGCCACTTCACAGTGTGGTTTTAAGGCTTGAAGGAGATACACACATGCACACACACCCACAGACACAGCCATGTACACAAGTGCACACATGCACACAGAGGTGCATGCACACATACACATACACACGTGCACACATGCATTCATGTGCGTATACACCCACGGACATAGCCATGTACACATGTGCACACATGCACACAGAGGTGCATGCACACGTACACATACACACATGCACACATGTATTCACACACACAGACACAGCCATGCACACATGTGTACACATGCACACAGAAGTGTACGCACACGTACACATACACACGTGCACACATGCATTCATGCACACACACACCCACAGACACAGACACATGCGTTCTGTGTGTGTGTATGTGCATGAATGCATATGTCCGTCAATGTTCTTTGTCCTTCAAACAGCTAATGATTCTGAAGGAACAAATGAACACCTGAGCAAATGACAGGATGAAAGCCCTGTGTCTGCTGCTCTCACGCAGGGTAATCTTTGTGAGAGGGAGAACACCGTGCTCTGCCTCGGTGTTGATAGGGCTCGAATTTGAAGGTGCTGATGGATCCTCTCCACCCCACCCCCACGAAGGCACCTTGTGTGAGATCCAGACACACCTTCATGCTGGAATCAGGGTGAGGAGCTGAAGCTGAAACAAAGGACACCTGTGTTTGCAAAAGTGAATTTAAACATACAGTATGAGAAATATAATGTTGTAAAGATTATGTAGGATGCCAGGTGGGCACTGGGCTTATCAGGGGGATCGCTTCATAGACCGTGTAGATGCCTGACCACTGCGCTGTACACCTGAGGCTGATGTAGAATAATATTGAATGTCAACTACAATTTTATATATATATATAATCACGGGGTGTAAAGTACAGCACAGGGAATATAGTCAATGGCATTGTAACAGTTATATATGATGTCAGAGGGGCAGTAGATTGGAGGGGGTGGTTATCACTTTGGGAGAGTGTAAATGTCTAACTATTATGTTGTTTTGTACACCTGAAACTAATTAAAGAGGTATTAATAAAAAAAGAATTTAAACAGACCCTCCGGTGAGCAGAAAGAGCACAATAGGAGAAGATGGGAGCCTCACCAGGTAGGGGTGGACAGACTGGACCCTCTCAGAAGCCAAGTTCAGCCGACCAGCCCGGGGCAGACTTGGCAGCCCGAGAGGAGCCAGGCAGTCTCTATAACCAGCACATTCTTCTTTCTTTTTTTTTTAGGGTTGCATTCCTGGGGGCACTGAATATGTCAACCTGACATTTCATAGTCCAGCCATCCAAGTGCAGAAAAGGGCATTATTTTAGACTGAAAAGGTGTATTTTATATTCACACACTTGACTTTCAAGACCCTGAATGAATTTTGCTGAAATAAATATTCCCCTTTGGGTTTAGTCCAAGTCTGTGAAGTTTTAGTCCCAATCGCCTTTTCTCTTTCTTTCTTTTTAAAAGAAAATTAAAAGCAACTGAAAAGAGGGATTTAGAAATGAATGGCTATTTTTCAACATGCCTTATAAAATGAAAAGGAGCAAATGCTATAATATTTCTTAGAGACACAGTTTTAAGGAAAATGAGATTTAGAACCCTGTGTCTGTGCGATGTGAGATTTCTATCTTGCAGGCCTCAGTATTCAACAAAGCACAGTCAGAAGGGAGGTGAAAATTTAGGTGACCACCCATCCGATTGCCCAGCACTACCACCTGGGATTTAGCACGGATAGTCCTATGTGGCAAAATACCCCTCGGTCCCCAGCAAACCAGGATGGGTGGTCACCCTAGCTGGGATTACCATGGATACAAGAAGTGCTCACAAAACCCTACTCAACCTAACCCAGGTGACCCAATTTCTCTGTCAATTCAACTTCATAGTGCATTGCATCAAGAATTGTACACAGGGCCAAGTGCAGGGGTTTTAGAGGGTTCGAGAAATAAGACATTATTTCCCACCACAGCTCTAAACTAACTGGGAGCACTTCTCACCTCCAGGACTGATGAAGCTGAGTGTGGAGACCAAGGCTGAGGTGTGTGGCAACACAAGCTTAGAGCAACCCCAGAATTAGCCACAGGCATGTGTGGATGACCATGCACTACACTGCAAGCTGTAAAGTCCTTGCCTTCTTCATGGTACTATTCGTAGTGCCGTCCTACTTCCCGACACACGAGCCCTTACTAAGTACTGTTGTCCTGGGGAGAAGTGTCATGGTGAACATGCAAAGAGAAGTGTGTGTGCATCTGCATGCACGTGAGTGTATGTGTGTGCATGTGTGTGCACGCATCCGGGGGAGACAAATAGAGGAGATATCAGGAGGTGAAGCCAGGGCGCAGTCCCCCAGTCTGCAGCAACACTAGGTGCTTTTGTGGGGTCCTTCTGCAGTGCTGGGCTTGGAGGAGGTGAAAGTTAACTGCCACCAGCTGCCACCCCATTGTTTGTCCTCAGCCTTCTCTCTCCCACTCCTTCTTCCAAGCATTAAGTTCAGGCTGATAGTACATATCTCCTGGACAGTTTCCTTGGAGGCTCTCCAACCCCACCTTCTCCCTGCCCCCCTGTGATCAGCAGGTCTCCTGAGAGATCACAGATGTGAGCTCATGTGGCCAGGTCTAGTCAACATCAGATGAAGATGGTCACCTTCACGCCTCCAGAAACCCTAGACCCTCCCATAACCTGTCCTGAAGCTTGCACCTTATCTGCTTTCCCTTCCTCTCTTCCACTCTTGGTGTTGTGCCGCCAAGCTGACCCAGAGTGAGTAGCCTTGTGTGTCTTCCCACAGGACTGGTGAGAAGCTAGGTGAGTGTGGATGGAAGATGCAGAGGACGGGGAGGGCGAACCCCCTTCTGAGGGGCTCTGAGCAGGAGTGTTTAGGGACCCCCAGGACCCTGCCAGTCTCTGTCCCCAGGCCAGCTTCCCCTCTACTGCCCAGGGCGGATCAGGCCGGCCAGGTTGGGCAAAGATGTAGTCATCCCTATAAGACACCGTCTGGGCTTATAACATACATAAATGTAATATTTTAACAATAAAAATACGAAGGAGGGGGTGGGAATGAAGCTACATTGGAGAATGGAAATGACATGAAATAGTAACTTGAATCAATAAGAAGCAATAGAGAAACAAAATGGGAATTAAGAAGGTTAATATAAAAAAACCTCAATAAATATATTTGTGCTTTTTCCTTTCTTCTGTTAGTGTTTTTAAAAAACATAATAGTATATAAAGCCATGATTATAACAATGTGTAGTTGGGTTTATAACATATAGACATAATATGCATAACAATAACAGCACAGAAAAGGGAATTGGGAATGAAGTGGATTCTGATAAGATGTAAGATGCAGGAAAACTACAAAAGCAAAAACAAAAAACAAAACTTAAAAAATATAGTTAAGTTTATCAAAGAAACAAAAATTGCACACTAGAAAATATCCATTTAAGAGAAAAACAAGTGGTAAAGAAGGAATGGAAAAACAAAGTAGCCATTAGTAGTCTAGAAAATAGAAAGCAAAATGACAGCTGTAAATCCAACAATGTCAATAATAAGATTAAATGGAAATGGATTAAACAATTTAACCAAAAGGCAGAGATAAACAAACTGGATAAAAAGCCAAACAAACCATGATCTAATTGCATGCTATCTACAGGAGATACACTTTATATTCAAAGACACAAATAGGTTGAAAGCAAAAGATGTATCATGAAAACTACAACCATAACAGGGCTGCAGGGACTATTATTGATATCAGACAAAATAAACTTTAAGATAAAAACTGTTACTAGAGATAAAGAGGGAAATTTTACAGTAATAAAAGGGTCAATTGGGCAGGAAGATATAACAATGATAAACATATATGCAGCTAAAAACAGAGACCCAAAATACATGAAGCAAAATGTGACAGAACTAAAGGAAGAAATAGATGATAATCTTCAAAATTCAACAATAATAGTTGAGTACTTCAACACTTCTCTTCCAATTATGGATAGAATGACTAGGCAAAAACCAGTATGGATATAGAGGACTTGAAAAACACCGTAAAGCAACTAGACATACACCAAAACAGCAGAATACACATTTTCTCAAGTGCACATGGAATAGTCTTCATGATAGACCATATGTATGCTATAAAACAAGTCTCAATAGATTTACAAGGATTGAAATCACACAAAGTATGTCCTCTGACTACAGTGGAATTCAATAAGAAATCAACTACAGAAAGAATTTTGGGAAATTCACAAATATGTGGAAATTGCATAATAATTTTTAAATAACCTATGGGTCAAAGAGGAAAGCACAAGGGAAATTAGAAAATACTTTGAGATGAATGAAAACAGAACCTACATACCAAACTTATGAGATGCTGCTAAGGTAGTGCTTAGAGGAAAATTTATAGTTATAAAGGCCTATATTTTGAAAGACTATCTTGAATAAAATAATCTAACCTTTCACCTTAGGAATCTAGGAAAAGAAGAGAAAACTAAATCCCAAAGCAACAGAAAAGGGGAAATAATAAAGATTAACATGGAAATAAATGAAACAGAGAATAGAAAACCAATTGAAAAATGAATAAAACCAAAAGTTGTTCTTTTGAAAAAAATCAACAAAATTGACAGACTTTTAGCTAGATTGATGAGAGAGAGAAAGAGAGAGAGAGAAGGGGGAAGACTCAAATTACTGGAGTCAGAAATAAAAGGGGACACCAGTACTGATCTTAAAGAAATAAAAAAGGGAATTATAAGAAAATACAATGGACAACTGTATGGTAACAAATTAGATAACAGATGAAATGAAAAAAGTCCTAGAAAGATACAAACTACTGAAATTGACTTAAAAAAATGAATAGAACTATAACAAGTAAAGAGATTGGATTAGTACATTAAACATTCCACAAAGAAAAGCCCAGACCCAGATGTCATCATTGGTGAGTGACGTCACGTAATGCCGTGCGCAGTGCCTGGCTCAGTCAGTGCCCAGGAAAGGTTACCTATATTGATTGTTGATATTACTTTTCCACTGCATGAGTTTCAAACTCTACATTGCCCTTGTCTGTCGTCACTTGCTTGATTGTGAACATCTTGAAGGCAGGGAATGTGTCTTATGCTTTGAATTTGTAGAGCCCAGCTCGCTGCCTGGCTAATACCTTGAGAGAGGTAGATAGAAAATAATGTCAGAATTCAAAGGAGGTGTGTCATATCCCAGTCAGGGGAATCGGGAAAGGTTTTTGGAGAAGCAGTGTCTGAGCTGCGCCTCAGAGACTGGTAGGAATTCATGTGGCAGCGAAGGATGGGAGATTCCCAGGAGAAAACACAGATGGGCTAACATGGATAGGTGTCCAGCAAAGCTTCAAGAAAAAAGAATCTTTAAAACTTCTCAGTGCAGAAATCCCTCGGCTCTTTCTATTGGTGAGAAAGCTCCCTGTTTAAAAACGTCTCATTAGTTTTCTAGTCCTTCTGTCTTTCATCTCACCCTTACCATTGTGCTTCTTTGAAGACCCACTTTCCTTCTCTGTTTCAAGTTGAATTTCAGCAGCTCCTCATTGCTGATGCTTCCCAGTGACCCTAAGCAGTATGTATAGTCATGGTCTCCATTTTACAGATGGGGAGACTGAAGGCCAGTGAGGTTAGGAAATAGCCCGAGGTCCACAGCCAATGAGTGATGGAGGTGGAATTTCAACTCCTTTAGGAACAGTCTTTGAGGAGCTTCAACTGTATGTAGTACCCTTCTGAGCACGTGTGGGATTTTGCTTCTGTGCCACCTACCCCCACCCCCCTATTCTCTTTGGAGAAAGTATAAGCCGATAGGTTCATGAAGACAAAGATTTTAAAAATCATCTTGATGAGGTACAGGGAAGGGAATTATTCAGATGTCCAGGACACAACACTGCTCCCAGGACTAGCACGGCCATCTCCCAGCATGTGTCCTCCATGCAAGTGTGCACGTCCCCGGTCCCACGCTGGGTCAAAGCAGTGGTAGGTATTTCGGGGTGTGGGTGGGACTGAGCATGGACACACTCCACATGTATATATGTGAGGTCCTTCACTTCTTTAATTTATGATAATGTTCTCATGCACTTGCAACAAAATATATGTACATTTGTGAAGTGAATTTTCTAATTAAATTTTACATGTGACATAAAAAGGGGGTGTGGGCGGTGAGAAGAGAAAGGTGGGCCTGGGGCCAGAGGCTGAGACCGATGCTCCCCATTTCTCCCCATGCAGCCACATCTCAGCATCCAACCCTGAACAGCTTGAGAATTCTAAGTTTGAACCTACTCTTTAAGGTCATTATAAAGGTGTATTTGTCAAGGTAACAGAGAGAGAACATTTTTAATGTAACTTTTTTTTTGGCTTGATGTCTAACATTTTAATATTTGGCTACATGGCATGTGAGAGACTCCATTTCTCTCCGACCCTGCAAATGCTAGGGGCAGACCCATAGATTCTATACACAGATAGAAACATATAGTTTTATGTTGAGTCTTCTTTTACATAAATGGTATCGTAAATCCATGTTTTAGTTTACAATTTGCACTTTTTATTTAATAATATGACTTCTAACATTTTTCTACCTCATTTAAAAATACAACACAGTGCATCTTTTTTTTCCCCCCAGAGAAAGCTGGGATTCTTCCCAAGACATCTTCACTAAGAAGTTTTCCATGTGCATCAACCCAGAGACTTAGGTGAGACTCATTTAACAGAAACCTCTGCTGGAGGAGCCCGTGATCCCCCCTCCGCTGACAGCTCACACCTCGCTCGCCCAGGGTCCGGCAGCTTTGCAATCAGAGGTAAGGTTCTAAGGAAGGAAGTGCAGTAGCTCAGAGATGGGAGGCAACTCCTGGGTTTGCAAATTCTTCAGAGATTAGTAACATGGTCTCTTGCTAGTCCATTGTTAGGAGTTGGGAACATTTTCCCTCTAATCCTTTTGTGAGGTAATGTCATGATTTTACACATGCCTAGAACTGTAGTTCCCTCCCTTCCTCAGAAATTAATCAAGCATTTTCCAGGTCAGATTGATGTTTAGTCATCTGAACACGAGGCCCTTCCTCTCGCCTTAATCTTTCCCAGGCGGGATTTTGTCTTTGAAACAATAGGATATGACAAGGTCTATTTTTCTTTTCTTGAAAGGACTCCATCCACGGAGTCATGCGTTGGAACAGAGAAAGTCCTGGGAAATATGTGGCCCCAGTCGGAAGTGACCAGCTTTCCTCTCTTTGTTCTGCCGAGTCCTGTGGTTCAAGCTCGCGATAGGACAGGCAGTTTGCTTAAAAGCAGGAAGGCGGCATTTTCACCTCGAGATAAATTCCCAATTGAATTTTCTGTTGGACCAATCCGAAAGAAATGCAATTAGACTGTGAGCAATGTTCAAGCAAAGACTGGGAAGCTTTCAAAGACGGCTCTGCTAGAAATGATTTGTTGGGCCCTTGACATATGTTTGCATTTGGCGATATTAATTGCATCTTAAAGCACCCACGGGAGTCATGCTTTCTAGGAGCATAGGTTTTTAATTTCTCCCACAGAATGAAGCCATAATTTGGAATTTCCAAGGTATCAAGACTAACTGGGTAGTGCTCAGCAACCTTAAAATCAGGAGCAATTACTGCAACCTGCGCATGACTGGTGGTGGGTGGGCTGACCAGGCGAGTCCCATCATGAAGGTTAGGCTGCAGCTGTGGCTCTGGGTCTGCGCACCAAGGCACCCTGAGGATGGAGGCCTCCGGACTTGGAGACGAGGGACACATAGGGACCTCCCCAGGAAGGTGAGCGGAGGTGAGAGGAGGTGGTCCCCGGGTCCCACATGTCTGGCCTGGAATTTTGATCTGACTGTGCTGTTGGCTGGTGAGTCCCAGGGAAATAACACTCCATTTCATTGCAGTGAGTTGAGCTCGCGTCTTCGTGTCTGAATGAATACTCCAGCTCAGCGCTGGCCAGCACACCTCTCCACACTGTCCAAGAGAGTAGCCGCTGGCCACGTGGGTACTAAGCACTTGAAATGTGACTGGCGTGCCTGAGCCGCTGACGTCTAAATTTTATTACAGTTGATCTTTGAACAACAAAGGGGAAAGGGGCACCAACCTCCCATGCAGTCTAAAATTTTCACGTAACTTTTGACTCCCTCCAAATTTAGCTACTAATAGCCTACTGTTGACCGGAAGCCTTACCGATAAACATGAATAGTCAATTAATGCATGTTTTGTATGGTAGAGGTATTATATACGATATTCTTACCATAAAGTAAGCTAAAGAAAATGTTATTAAGAAAATCATAAGGAAAATACCTTTACAATGTTTATTGAAAAGAATTTGTATATAAGCGGGCCCTCGAAGTTCAAACCCATGTTGTTCAAGGGTCAGCTGTAATGGTTGAAATTTAGATAAGCACATGTGGCCAGTGGCTCTGCCCTGAACAGCACAGCCCTGGATTGTCACCATCTGTGACTAAGTACCATCTCATTCATTCTCAAGGGAGCCTCAGGCTGCCTCTGCAGGGGAGGTGCCTGTCTGTGTGAAATTCCTGAGAGGCTGTGGTGGCCTTGGGTTATGAGTTGGCTTCCTGAATTCTCCCTGATGTGGTTGATGGTTATCGTGGCTCTTTCTTGCCTTATTTCCAGCTATAGACCTGTATGGCTTCCGGTGAACAGAGCATTTAGTTGGAATATTTATTTAGGATTTAATCTCCGAGGCTACAGTCCAGTCTTGGGATGGAGTTTGGCCAACTCTGCATTGGTGGCCAGGCTTACAATGGGCTTCTTAAAACCAAATGACCATAGTTCCGGGTTTATAACTCCCCTGCCAAAGCTGGGCGTGACCTTTTAAGTCTGTGTGTGGGAGATTCCACAATGGCCTTGGCTGAAGAATCCAAGAAAGGTCAGGCCTTGACACTTTCCTCTGAGCTCTTCAGACAAAGTCACTTCTCTTCTACAAACTCCTCTCCATAGCAGGGTGGAAGGGGGCTGCCTTGGTCTCTCTCGACAGCTTGTTTTTATTTTGCCCCTGATTCTGTCAGATGCCCTGAGCGCAGTATAAATGGCTCAGCCTCGGCCCTGTTGGATGCTGCTGCACAAGAGGCAGAAATAATTAAAAATGAAAGCTGACATTAATGTTGTTCTTATTAGGTGTGAAGCACGGCCTCTATCAACACCACTAGGAAGGAGGTGCTATTATTATGTCCATTTTATAGGTGAGGAAACTGAGGCACAGATAAGTCACCTTGAGACCAAGCTAGGACCAAGTTGGAGCAAATGCTGGAGACAAGAAGGCAACACAGCTGGAGGGGAACCCTGAGGTCAACGCGGGGGCAGAGTCATGTCCAGTCTGGTATCAGCCTTCCAGGGCCTGGGGTGGCGGCAGAGAGGGGAGTGAAAGCTTCAGGGCAGTGGTACTTTTCAGGGGGTCCTCACTAGACAATGTGGGCCAGCAGGAGCAGGACCAGCTGGGGAAAGTGGAGGATGAGAGCACTTACTCAGCTCAGTTACCTGCCAGGGAACACTCACCATCAGGCGTGGTTCCCCAGGTAACTGGGAGCAGAAACTGGTGTTCAGGGACCCATGGAGAAAGTCAGGGGCAGATTGAAAGGGGCCTTTTGTAGCCCCCCCTTTCCAAGACTCGCCACACACCAGGTGTGTGAACGGCTGACTCTTCCCTGACCCCACTTGGTAGTGGGGAGGGACCCTGGTGTTCCTTCGGGTCTGACTCCCACTCAGGCTATAGGTGACATTGTGTCAACAGTGTGGGCCATCTGGGCCCAGCACAGACACCCCCCCAGGCCCACTGAGCCCTCACACCCGGTGTCTTAGGTCAATTTCCTGAGATGGGGATTCTTGCATCAGTGATTTATTGAAGGAGTGCTTTCAGCGGAAATATGGGACCGCCCCCATTCCCAAGCCCGGGGGGATACGTTCCGAGACCCCAATGGATGCCTGAAACTGCGGATAGTACTGAACTCCACACATGCTGTGTTTTTTCCTATGTGTATGCACATACATTTTCACTGAAAGGAAGCACTTTCCGGCTTCTCTTTGGCACCTGAGTTGCCAGCATCACTCCTCTTGTGCTTTGGGGCCATTAGTAAGTAAAACAAGGGTGACCTGAACACAAGTACTGTGATACGGCCACAGTTGCTCTGCTAACCCGAGGCAGCTACTAAGTGACTAGTGGGTGGGGGTCGTCTACAGTGTGGAGACGCTGTAGGGATGGGATGAAGCAGGAAGGCACAAGATCTCATCAACTGCTCAAAACACACAGTTTCCAGCTTATGAATTGTTTATTTCTGGAATTTTCCATTTAATATTTTTGGACCGCGGCTGACTGTGGGTAAATGAAAGCTTAGAGAACGAAACCATGGATAAGGAAGGACTAATACTTGTAAGACAATTGCTATGGTCTGAATTTGTGTCCCCCACCAAATTCATGTGTTGAATCTTAACCCCTAAAGTGCTGGGGTTAGGCCTTTGGAGGTGATCAGATCATGAGGGTGGAACCTGTGAACGGAATCGGTGCCCTTACCAAGGAGACCCCACCGAGCTCTCTCGCCCCTTCCACCATGTGAGGACCCAGCAGGAAGGTGCCAGCTATGTGCCAGGAAGAAGGCTCTTACCCGACCACACTGGCATCCTGAGCGTGGATGTCCAGCCTTCAGAACTGTGAGAAATAAGTTTCTACTGATTATAGGTCACCCAGTCTACGGCATTCTGGTTATAACAACCTGCTCAGACTAAGATAATAACGGTGAGGGGTCAACTGTGTAGAAGAGTCAGGTGTGGGTCGTTCGCAGCAGCTGTTGCAGGTGCCCGGCCTGGTACAGGGACTGAGGGGGCACAGCATCAGGCACAGTCCCTTGTGGGACTGCTCATGGCTTCCCAGCCCTTGCTCGGCCCCTGGGTGTGTGCTGCTTCTCCCTGAAGCTCCAGCAGCCCTGACAAGCTCGGTGAGTCCAGAGGGGCTGAATTTTGCAGCAGGTGGCTCACATCTTGAAAGTCAGTGTTTGCAGCAAGTAACTGACATAGTGACACGTGCAAACCTCCCACCGAGGGCTGGCCTCTTTTCACAGGACTTCTGGGACCCCACAGTTTGGAAACAGCAGGGTGCCTGCTGCCCAGATATACACACACAGCCAAGAGGCAGCAGACATGTGTGCCCTGTGCTCCCTGGATGGACTTGCACCCGGGAGCTTCCTCCAACCACGGCACTGCAATGGCACCCCCATCCAAATCTGGTTTGGTCCTTTTCCTCCTGGGCTTGGTGCCCATCCAAACACATTCTCAGCAGGACCCCTCAGGCTGTCCATGAGAAGAACGTGGCATTCTTCTCTGGGGCTCAGAAAATGCAAATAAACAACTCACTGCATTTGCACAGGCCAAAGACTGATCCTTGCCTTGGCAGGCCTGTCCTGCAGCTGCCTCCTCAGGGGTCCTGGGAGGGATGTGCATGTGTGGGGGTGTTGGGGGGTCAGGGGGAGACTCAGATGAAGGAAAACCTATTGTGGAATTCAACAAAAACTTTGTGACTGAGGTCAGTGTGGGCCCTGCTCTTTCTCTGGCTGGTAAAGTGAAAACCTTCAGGGGCCATGTTCTGTTCAATCCCAAGAAGACAGTCATATTGATATTCATGGAGCCAGAAAAAATGTGCTTCTTGAGAACTGGGACTAGAGACAACGGGGAGAGGCTGCTCGGAGAGCTGGGACAATATACCAACGTGCTCCTTGCTGGGCTCAGGGAAATGAAAGGACACGGATTCTCTTTGACTAGAACGAAATCCTCAGGAAGAAGTACGGCAATGGAGCTATATGTTCACTTCCTTCTTTGCTGGGACTTAGAAGAGACTCATCTCTAATGACAGATTTAAAACACGTCATCACAACCCCAGCAACTTCTCCCAATCCCCCACATTACGGCCGAAGGACTCAGGTACCTGGAAGTCCTGAGGACTTTCAGCCTCGGCCCAAACCTGTCCGGGTGACACCTCTCTTGGTCAGTCACTTTCTCGGGCCAGGATAAAGAAGCTCATTTTGAAATTCCAGAAGCAGGAGGGAAAAGAGGGGTCATCACTCTGACTCCCCTTCACTCCCCTTCTCTCCGCTGCATGGAAATCAGGGGGTTTCTCACCAACCCTGTGTGTGGTTGCCATTTTGTGTGACGTTTTGCTGCTGTTAAAATGTCACCCACGAATGTTTACAGCAGCACCACCACAACAGCCAAAAGTGGAAACAACCCAGAAGCCCACCAGGAGATGAATGAACGAACTGAATGTGGTATGGCCATACAATGGACTCTTAGTCCTCCATAGAAAAGAATGAAGTGCTGATAAACATGCTACAAACCTTGAAGACATTATGCCAAGTGAAAGAAACCAGTCACTAAAACTACATACTGTGGGATTTCATTTATACGAACTATTCAGAACAGGTAAATCCATACAGAAAGCAGATTATTAGTTGCCAGGAGCTGGAGGAATGGGGAGTGACTGCTTAATAGGTATGGGGGGGCTAATTTTCAGGTGCTGAAAATGTTTTGGAAGTAGATAGAGGTGGTGGTTGCAAGCCACTGTGAATGTACTAAATGCTGCTGAATTGTGCACTTTAAAATGGCCAATTTTACTTTATGCGAATTTCATCTCTGCTGTAGACTAAATGTTTGTATCCTCCCAAGACTCATGTATTAATTCCTAACCCCCAAGGTGATGTTTCTAGGAGGTGGAGCCTTTGGGAGGTGAATAGATCACAAAGGTGGAGCCCTCATGGCAGATTAGGGCCTTTATCAAAGAGACCCCACAGACCTTGCTGCCCCTTCTGCCAAGTGAGGACGTAGAGAGAAGGTGGCTGTCTGTGAACAAGGGTGCCAGCCCTCACCAGACTCCGAATTTACTAGCACATTGATCTTGGACTTTCCAGCCTCCAGAACTGTGAGAAATAAGTTTCTGTTGTTTATAAGCCACCCAGGCTATGGTACTTTTGTTATAGCAGCTCGAATGAACTAAGACAAACTGAATTAAAACAATCAAAATTGCAGAGCCCTCCCCAATCTGGGCAGCGGGGCTGGTTGATGAGAGACAGGCCTCTCTCTTCACAACCATCCTTCTCTGCGTTCCTTGAATGGACCTTTCACCCTCTGGACCTGGAGAACTGAAAAAGAAACGCCTTCTCCCGTATGTGTCATTCATTGCTCAGGTTCCTGAGGAAAAAGCTAGTATTTCCTGATCGCCTCACAGTAAGTCAGCTCCAGCACTTTCTATTGTGTGACTTGGGCCCCGATGCTTACCCTGTTAGCCTTCACTTCCTCATCTCCATACACCGATTTGCAGGGTTGATGTGATGATAAAGTAAGATAAGGCAGGGAGAGCTCCTCTGGAGTGGGCATGTGAGATAGATACAAACCACTGTTTTTATACTCTAAGCCCACTGGGAAAAGAAAGGGAAAAAAATTTCTTTCTACTCCATAGCTATACGCCTCCTGTCTACGAGGGGGAGCCTTCTAAAGGAACGCATCATCAGGAAACTGTTTCCTTAATTCCTTTTTCTTTTGGTCCTTCACCTGCCCTTCCCCAATATGGTAAGACCCATTTTTCTGCAGCCATTTAAAGGGTAACTACACTTGATCCTTGCCCACAGGACTGCTGGGTAATCTGGTTGATCACTATTTACTACTAGGAGCTCTGTGGTTTTAAACTTTAAACCAGGAGTTGGCAAAATTTTTCTGTAAAGGGCAAGAGCAAATATTTTAGGCTTTGTGGACCATACTTTATTTACAAAATCAGGTAAACGCCTCTTGCCTTTTTGTGTACAGCTCTGAACTGAGAAATTTTTTGACATGTTTAAGTAATTGATGAAAAAGCAAAGAAGAATAATATATGACATGTGAAAATGAAATTAAATTCAAATTTCTGTGTCTATAAATAAAATTTTATTGCAACACCATCAGTTCATTCATTATATATTAGCTATGGCTGCTTCTGAACTACAGTGGCAGAGTTGAGTAGTCGTGGCATGAACCACAATGCCTAAAATATTTATCTTGCCCTTTAAGAAAAATTTTGCTGAACCCTGCTCTAATCAAATAATGTTAGTGATTAAAATCCACCACCAGTGAAAGTGAACACATAGTGGATAAACTCATGCTTGCTGTGCTATATATATATATATATATACATATATATATATATATATATATATATATATATATATACACTCACACACACACACACACACACACATATATAATGGATATATAGGGATCTTCTGTTTACTCATGTATGAAATGGGGATGTTGTGAGGATTAAATACGTGAAAAGCAGTGAGAATAGAACAGTGCCTGGCATTATAAGCGCTCAATAAATGTGAATTGTAATTATGTTAATTTATAGACATGAATTTAAATAAATATAGAAAACAAACCCTTCTTCCCTCCTAATTTATTTTGAAATGTGCTGTAAACAGTTTGAAATGTCCCTTTAATAGCTTTCTGGCTTCACCAGTATCAGATGACGTGAAAAATTCTCCTTCATAGAAGGTACAAGTGAAACAGAACCAGAGGGGCACTTGGGATCCTTCCCTTTTCTCTTCAGAAAATGTAATCACATCAAGATGCATCTGATTTTCAGTAGAACTGGCCCATGTTTCGTGGGAGTGATGTGTCCAAACCACTGTTCATCCATATTTCCTGGATGATTTGCTCCCTGCGCTCAATCCTCTCTGCCAGCTCTGCAGCCTCTATGGAACTGTAGATGGGATATGAAGTCCGACAGAACCCTGACAGCTCCCCCGGAAAATCGGAGCTAGAAGAGTCCTCCTCCCCCTCTTCATTCTCACTGTCCTCCTCGGCCTTGTCACTTCCTGGCACCAGGTGCTCTCTCGCCAGCTGCAGCTCCCGGAAGTCTTTGGTGCAGGACCCTCTGATGACCAAGGCGCACAATGTGAGTGCCAGACCGATGCAGACACTGGACACGAACAGCAGGGCAGCTCTCTCAGGGTGGGCTGTGGGGGCAAAGAACATGTCAGGAGCTGGGAGGAGCTGTAAGTCTTCACCAATCCAAAGTCCCATAGAAACGAATGACTCCCCAGGCATGAGGCTAATGCAGAATGCCGGTCCTAGACAGCATCTTTGAGACCACCCTCCCTTAACTGACCATATACCCCCATTGTTTAAAAAGAAAGGCTTTGAACATACATAGTCTATGTATGTATGTATATGAGAGGACGCATAGCAGAGGGACTCAGAAGGTGGTCCCCTTTAGTTCAAACTTAGATCTGCCGCTCATTAGCTGTGTGAATTTCAGAGCAAGTTACATAACCTCTCTGGGCCTCAGTTTCCTCATCTGTAAAATGGGGCTAATAGCACCTTCCTGTTATAAGTTGTTATAATAAAATGAGTTAATTCCTGTAACGCTCTCAGAACATTCACTGACACATAGTAAATACTCAATAAACTGTTAGAAATTAGTAGTAGCAAATGATGAAAAATTAACTTATAAAGTTTATATATGAAATAAGTACCAATATAGTAGATATTAGTCAAGCTTAATTTCTTTTAGATTAAAATGTGAATATAAATATAGTTTTTTCTATATCCAAATGATTATACAATAATAGTAATAGACATAGAAATAAAGCTAATTTGTACTATGTACCCTGGTCTAAATCCTTACATATGTTTAATCCTTATGTTAAGTCCATGTAGAAAGGACTATTACTCTCCCCATTTTTCAGTGTACCCCCTGAGGTTAGCGCTCCCACTTAGGGAAATAATCACCCAGCCAACTCCCTCAGATGAAGATTTGGCAGACTTTTCCTGGGAAAAGGCCAGAGAGTGAACTTTCTAGTCTTTGTGGGCCGCACAGACTGTGCTGCACCTACTCAACTCTGAGGTTATGGCACAAAAGCAACCACAGACCATACAGGTGCTGCTGTGTTCTAACAAAGTTTTATTTACAAAATTGGCCCGTGGGCATAGTTGGCTGACCCCCGACATACAGGCTCAAGCTGAGGCCCGAAAGGGAAGCCATTGCCCGAGGTCAGTTTGCCCCGTTAGTTGGAGCCAGGACTGGAACCCACATCTTGAGGTGTGACCTGCTTGTGCACGTGCATTTGGAACCACCAGTGTTTGCTCAGTTCAGCTCAGCTGAATGGACCCCCCTCTGGGCACAATGCCGCCCATTTTAATACATGTGAAGGAGGAAAACTGTGGTCTTCGCTGCCTCTGTCCTTCCCCAGAGGTCCAGGCTGGAGCTTCATAAACTTGAGTGTTGCTAACTAAGTTTCATGTTAGTCAAAGGAGCCAGTCACTGTGACCTGACCGGAAAGATCTAAGTGAGACATGTTTTCTTCTTGAAACATGAAACCTCCCCATTCTGATGCCTTCATTTGCCTCTCGAGTCACTGTGGAGTCACGGGACTCAGATGTGTTGTGCTTTGCTGCCATTGCCCCGACTAGCACAATGTCACCGCTCTCTTTAAGACAAAGAAGTCTTCATTCAAATTTGATTTTGGCTGCGGAGGGGCAGCGAGTCGTGCCTGTAGTGAGGTTAATAACAACGTGTGTTTCCTAAGGGTCAAGGCACTTTGAAGATTTGGTCAGACACAGACACATATCCCTTGTGAGGGAAGGGAAGGCTGTTTTCAGAGTGGTGGGAGACTGTGCATTGGGAGACTCGGCAATTGGTACAAAGCCATTAAACAATAATACACAAAACAATGCTGAGACCTGAGGCTTGGGAGCTAGGGCTTCCACACAAACCTGTGTCTAACCTGTGGGTTCGTCCTCCCCTCAGCCTCTCCCCGTCAAGGTGACTACCACCTGCATTCCATGGTCATGACTCCCTGCTAGCCTGTTTATAGAGTTTATAGCATCTCTATGTATCCCTAAAACCTTGATGAAAAGGGTATATGTTATAACATTACAGATAGCACTTTGGGACTTGGTGTTTGTGGGGGTTGTTTTACTTGACATTACATTTCTGTATACTCTCCCATTGTCTTGACTAAACCATAATTTATTCAGTCAGTCTCCTGCTGGTGGGTTGTTGTCGGGTTTCTTCTATGGACATTGTGGCCGTGAATATTCTTGTAAATGCCCCTGGTGTACACGTGCCTGTATTTCTCGTGGGTATTGACCCAGGAGGGTGATTGGATGAGTTTTAAGGGGTGTAAATTTTAGGAAATGCTGCCCAAGTGGTTTCCAAAGTGGCTGCAGTGTGTCAGGAATCCTGCGACTCCTCTTTCCCAGCACCCGGCATGGACAAACTTAAAAATTATTTTCTAGTCGTATGGGTATAAAATGGTATCTTACTGTGGTCTTGATTTGCATTTCCCTGATTCCAAATTGTTTCATCCTTTCTTGCCCCATAGAATGCAAGCTCCACGAGGGCAGGGGCCGAGCTGTCTTGTTCTTCGCCAAATCCCCCGTGCCCAGTGCCCACCACAGGTTACACAATTCCCGCTCAGTGCATGAAATGGGGTGGCCATGGAGCTAAAGCACTAGACATGGTGTCCTTTGGATGGGACTCCACAATGTTAGTTGCCTTTCTTCCTCTCTCTCTCTCCTCCTGGGAGGTGAGGGCCTGGATTCTATTGCCAGGAGAGCTCACTCATCAGACCCTAGGTTCTTGTTGGTTCAGATATGCCTCCTGCCAAGTCATCACCCTCTAGGCCATGTCCACTCCAAGTCCACTGAGATCCGGTGATCAAAGGTGGAAAACAAGGGCAGTACTTGGCAAGCCCATTGGAATGAGGCTTTCTAGTCATCTAGTGACTAGTTTGAGGTCACGGAATCGCCAGATGTTAGATGGCACCCTGGAGGTCAGCTGGCCCAACCCCTCCTATCGTCCAAAGCCATGGCTTAGCTGGGACCTGGAGCTCAGGCCAGGGCACTCTCCACAGCTCCAATCTTTACACTACAGGCACATTTTCTAGGAGCAATTGGACCACTTTAGGCTTTTGTGACCCCTTTTCCTATTCTACGTTCTGGACAAATAAAGGCATTAGCCTCCTTGTAGTTAAACAGAATCTTCCCCCTGTGTTATTGTTGGCATTGTTTTCCTTTTAGCGTCGGTTCATCACAAGCTCAAGTGAGTGACGTTAATTTCATCAGCTGCAGTGAGCCCGCAGGAATCTCACAATGGTGGCCCATGGCCTTGAAGGCCCCTTGACCCTGGGATCCCTGGTCTGGAGCCAACACAAGCTCCAGCTCAAACTTATTTGTGTCCAAATCAGACACGGAGAGGCCACAGCGAGGGTTCCACCGCCTGGGGCCCTGCTACCGAGGTGAAAGCACCGAGTACATTGGTCCCTGGTCTGACAGCACTTAGTGATGTGATAATAACTTTCTGTCATGGAACCAAAGATTAGGGACCGTGGGAACACACCAGAGTCCACACCTAGGTGACAAGGTGCCACTGATTTCCAACCATCCTCCCTGACAGGGGATCATGTAACTCTGACTTTGGAATGTTATTGTACTTCTGTTTCAATCTGGGGTTGTCTGATATCCCGGAGTTCCTTTCATATAAAACAATGATGCCCCCCCCACCTCAGGAGAAGCTCTGCTTTCTTACCCATGGCCCCAGTTACCCCAGCCACCCCTGAAGTTCACAGCAAGCACTGCCAGAGGGCCGAAGACACACAGTCCAAGCTGCAGGGGTGGTGACAGGACTATTAAGGCCACAAAAGGCAGGCTTGCAGACATGTGTGAGGGAAACACATAAAGCAGGTGTCAATAAAACACTAATTAGGTGGAAAGGAAGATGTCAAGTTTCAAGCAAGATCATCTAAGTGAGTCTGCTTAGCACAACCTGCTGAGGGACAGTGGCCGAGCCAGCTCATAAACTGCCTCCCAATAAGCACACACACACTCTTCCATTTTTCTAATTTCAGATCTTTTCTATGAGCTCCTTCAGACCCATGATCTAAATTCTAGAACGAATTCAAGGAGTAGGTCTATACTTGAGATGAGGGTAAATTCAAACACTCCTAAGATGTCTCACAGATCATTAAATGTTCACGAGAGAAACCGTCCTTCAGGGACCCCTGGACATTCTCATGTCTGTTCCACCAACCTCTGTGTTTCAACATCCCAGGACAAGCCCCTGATTTTGGTTTCTAGTCTACTTGTCCCCCATGTGTCCTTGGCTGCACCAGTAGTCAAAGCTCCTTGCAGCCTGACCTGGGGAAATGTCCTCTTGGATTGTCTCAGTCTACTGTCTATTTGGCTATGAGCTTCTTGTGGCAACTTCATTTCCCTCACACCGGAAATAGTGCATTTAGAGCCTCCTTCTTTTTCTTTTTTGACTATATCCCTTATGCTATACCCTACATCCCCATGACTACCTTGCAACAACCAATTTGTACGTCTTAATCCCTTCCGCTTTTTTTACCCATCCCCCCAACACCCCTCCATTTGGCAACCATCAAAATGTTCTCTGTATCTATGAGTTTGTTTCAGTTTTGTTTGTTATTTTGTTCTTTGGATTCCACATATAAGCAAAAATCTCATTGCATCTGTCTTTCACTGTCTGACATACTCCATCAGCACAATACCCTCCAGGTCCATCCAATGTGCCACAGATGGCAAGAACCCATTCCCTTCCATGACTGAGCAATATTCCGTTGTACATACGTACCACCTCCTCTTTATCCATTCCTCCATCGACAGACACGCAGGCTGCCTCCACATCTTGGCCATTGTAAATAATGCTGCAATGAACATATGGATGCACAGGTCCCCTCAAAGCAGCGTTTTTGGTTTCTTTAGATAAATACCCAGAAGTGGGATTACTGGGTCCTTCTTTGTCTCTTGTTATAGCCTTTGTTTTAAAGTCTAGTTTGTCTGGTGTAAGTATTGCTACCCCAGTTTTTTTGTTGTTTGTTTTTCTCATTACCAATTTCATGAAATAACTTTTTCCATCTCTTTCCATCTGTGTGTATCTTTCCATCTGAAGTGATTCTCGTATAGGCAGCATATATATGGGTTTGTTTTCTTATCCACTCAGCCCTCCTATATCTTGATTGGAGCATTTAACCCATTTACATTGAAAGTAATTGTTGATACATACGTAGCTATTGCCATTTATTATTCATATTTTTTATCTTTTTCCCCCCTGTCTTAAAAAAGTCTCTGTAACATTCCTTGTACTACTGGGTTGGTAGTGAACTCCTTTAGCTTTTTTTTGTCTGGGAAGCTCCTTATCTGTCCTTCAATTTTAAATGATAGCCTTGCTGGGTAGAGTATTCGTGGTTGTAGGTCCTTAGTTTTCATCATGTTGAATATTTCCTGCCAATCCCTTCTGGCCTGCAAACTTTCTGTTGAGAAATCAGCTGACAGTCTTATGGGAGCTCCCTTATAAGTTACTAGTTGCCTTTCTCTTGCTGCTTTTAGGATTCTCTCTTTGTCTTTAACCTTTGCCATTTTAATTATAATTTGTCTTGGGGTGGGCCTGTCTGGGTTCATCCTGTTTGGGACTCTCTGTGCTTCCTGGACTTGTATTTCTATTTCCTTCACCAGGTTAGGAAAGTTTTCCGTCATTATTTCTTCAAATAGGTTCTCAATCCCTTGCTTTCTCTCTTCTCCTTCTGGTACCCCTATAATGTAAATGTTGTGATGCTTGATGTTGTCCCAGAGACCCCTTAAACTGTCCTCATTTCTTTTGGATTCCTTTTTCTTTTTGCTGTTCTGATTGGGTGTTTGCTGCTACCTTGACTTCCAAATCACTGATTCAATACTCTGCTTCATCTAATCTGCTGGTGATTCCTTCTAGTGCAGTCCTCGTTTCAGTTATTGTATTCTTCACTTCTGACTGGTTCTCTTTTATGGTTTCTATGTCTTTCTTTGTGCTTGCTATCTCATATTGGAGTTCTCACTAAGTTCCTTGAGCATCTTTCTAACCAGTGTTTTGAACTCTGTCTCTGGTAGGTTGCTTGCCTCTATTTGGTTTAGTTCTTTTTCTGGAGTTTCTCCTATTCCTTCATTTGGGATGTATTGCTTTATTTCCCCACTTTGGCTGCCTCTCTTTGTTTGTTTCTAAGTGTTAGGTAGATCTGCTATGTCTCCCAGTCTTGGCCGGGTGGCCTTATGTAGTAGGTGCCCTGTGGGGCCCTGGCACAGTCTCCCTGGTCACCTTCTCCAGGTGTTTAGGAGTGTCCCTTCTGTGGATTGTGTGTGCCCTCCTGTTATAGTTGACACTTGATTGCCATTGGCCTGTCAGTGTGTGGGATTGACCCTCAGGCTGACTGGTTGTGGTTTTTGGCCCCATCCACAGCTTACAGGCTGCTGTGCAGGGGTTTATCCCACCGAGTGGGATTCACCCCAGTACGCTCTGGTGCCTGTAGAGACCACTCTTTGGGTGTGCCACTTTGGGGGCTAATTGGGTGGTGCTCTGCTGTAGTCTGAAGCTAACCTCCAAGTATGTTGGTTCTGGGGCCTCTTGGGAGGGGCTCTGGCGCAGGCCCAGGTCACTCACTGCCTGTGTTCAGCTGGGGACTACCTGGTAGGAGCTACAAAGTGATCTGCATTTTTTTGTTGCCTGTGCTAAACCTGGAGGCACATGGGAGAGGCCACATTGTAAACCAAGGATGGCTGTCCAGGCCTGGGGTAGCTCCCCAAAAAGCCAGGACACCCCGAGTCCTGCTGCCACCTGCCAGCTCCCTTAAAATTCAGCTGCTGATAAAGACTTGTGTGGTATGCAAGTTGGATGAGGCAGGGTTTCAGGGAGCCACTACAGTGGGAAGAGTTGTTGTGGGGACAGAGCCCCAAAAAGCAGTTTCCAGGCTCTCAGCCTCACATAGAAAGGTTCTGGCTCAGGTAGTAAATGGCCATCGACTGTGATCAAATGACCATCAGCTGTGGCTGGTTGGCCATCAGCTGTAACCAGTGAGCCATTGGGCATTAATATACTGCCGTGGCTACGCTAGCAGAAAATGGGGGCTAGCAAGGAGATGGTGGCTGAGCCAGCAAGTGGCGGAGTGAGGGTTGCGGATTATGTGGCTCCTGTTTCCCGTTTCTCCAAACCAGCCGCCAGCGAGAGTATAGTGGTGTGACTCCCCTACCTATGGCTCCGTGGGTGTTCCTTTTTGGCCTCACCATGTCCTGCATTCTTATGTGGGGAGTGGGAGCAGAGACCCCGCAGGCTGCCCCGTGTGACAAATGGCGCAGCGAGCAGGGTCTCTGGCACGACAGTTGTGTTCACCAAGTTAATGTAGATTCTGGTTTGGTGCCAGTGCTGAGCCTGGAGCTACTCAGCAAAAGTTTCAGAGCACACCAGGCCTGTTGTCACCCACCTGGGACTCGTTAATTGATAGGTTTCCAAGAAAGGGCAATGCAGGTGGAACTGCCTACTCTCAGAGAAAGTGCCTCAAACGTTGGGGGAGTTGGGTGGGGCGGGGTCCCAGTGAGTCAGTAGGGTGGAGCTTCAGAGCTCACCAGATTCTGATTTGGCTGTAAGCGTAGGGGGAGGGCTCAACACATTAAAGATGGTGACCTCTTAATGGCTGCACAGGTGGAAGACTCCTCACACTAAAAATGGGACTTTCCTCCAGCCCTGGCCTCCAAGCCACACACCTCAGTCTGTTCCTCATATGCCTCTGATGACCTTGTGTCACCGTCCCTCTGCTGGAGCTCAAGGTGAGTGCCTGCGAGCGAGTGAATCTGTGCCCGGGCTATTTAAGAGGATGTTTGCATTTTCCACAGCCTTCCAGAAAAGGCAGATGATCAGAATAACCATTGTTTTTCACAGCCAGATATTATGGGTGCTCTTCTTCCCGGCACCTATACTCCTGGTTAGGGAGCCTGGTTGGGGCTGGGGTCCCTTGCTCCTCTGTGGGGAAATACTATGGCTGAGCTATCCCTCCTGATTCTCATCCTCCACACACAGGTGTGGGTCCCATTTCGCGTCTCTGCCCCTCCTACCAGTCTCAACATGGCTTCTTTATATTTTTGATTATAGGACTTCTGTTTGGCTAGAGTTCAGATGGTTCTCCAGGTTGATTGTTGTGTAATTTAACTGTAATATTTATGTGTTCATGGAAAGATGCAGGCACAATGTTTATTCTACCATCTTGATCTGGAGCGTCTTTCTTTTTGATGTGAAATTTCGTCTTGGTTGTGGCTTGCTGAGATGAATGTACATGAGGTCATGAGGTTTCTGTCCCTCAAAATTCTGAAGGTCATACTCCTTGTTTGGAGAAGCCAGAGCACAGGTCTTGTATCTGCTGAGTCTGAGTCCTGGCCCTATGGATGTCCATGCTGTGGTCAGGCAAATGGCTCGACTCCTCTGACCCTCAGCTTCCCTATGTGCAGAATGAAGGATCAAAGTCCCCTTTCTCAGGGTTCTTGCTATGGACTAAATTGTGTCCCCCCAAAATTTATGTGTTGAAGTCTTAACCTGCAATGTGGCTGTATTTGGAAAGAGAATCTATAACAAGGTAATTAAGGTTAAATGAGGTGGGGCCCAGATCGAATAGGATTAGTATCCTTCTAAGAAGACACACCAGAGCGCTCTCTCCCTCTCTCCCTCTCTCCCTCTCTCCCTCTCTCCCTCTCTCCCTCTCTCCCTCTCTCCCTCTCTCCCTCTCTCCCTCTCTCCCTCTCTCCCTCTCTCCCTCTCTCCCTCTCTCCCTCTCTCCCTCTCTCCCTCTCCTCCTCTCCTCCTCTCTCCCTCTCCTCCTCTCCCCCTCCCCCTCCCCCCTTTCCCTTCCCCCTCTCCCTTTTGCCTCTCTCTCTGCCTCTTTCTGCCATGTGAGGACACAGCAAGAAAGCAGTTGTCTACAAGCTGGGAAGAAGCTCTCACCAGACACCAAATCTGTCGGCACCTTGATCATGGACGTCTAGGCTCCAGAACAATGCGAAAATAAATTTCGGTTGTTTAAGCCCCCAGTCTGGGGACTTGTCCTGGCATCCCTAGCTGACCGAGCCAGTTGTGGAGAGGAACTGACAAGGCCCGTAAAGGCCGTGGCACAGTGAATGGTATCATCATGACTCCTCTTTAATCGTTATTCTCTGTTTGGAGGGTTTTCATGATGACTTTCCTCCAAGGGGTTATCCAGGGACTTTGAAAGCATGGGGATATTTTTGACAATAAAAATCCTTACATCTCTTAACTTTGACAATTATTGGTAACAGCAAGAAATGGAAATGGGAGGGTGGTTAGAAAAGAAAAGAGTCTCAGAGGAAACCAGCAAACACACAGGAGAAATACTGACTGGGGAGGAGGATGGAACAGTAGAGGATCCCAAGACTGTCCTACCTCCTTTGTTGAGATGGCTCCTTAAGCCTTTATTTTCCTCTGAGGAAGGCTCACCCCAAACAGCCCAGCTCCCACAGGCCTTGAACAGTAATACTGTAATTCATTATATTAACGTGTATTTTATAAAAGCCCTCAGAGGGTTTGGCTTCCCTGAACAGTCAGGCGGGCATTGCTGAAACTTGCAAAGTTGACATTCCAAAATATGGTCTCTGCTAAAGTGGGCAGAGAGGGTGGTGAGGAGAGATGGCAAGTACCACTCCCTCCCGGGTGAGCAGCTCTGGGTCTCCTGAAGGAGGGCTGAGTCTGATTGATCCTGGAAGGGAAGATTATCAAGGGAGCCCTTGGCATCCATGAGAAGTCACACTGGTGACTCAGAAAGGCACTCTGTCTTCACAGGGTATGACCGGTTTTGTTTACTAAGTGATCTTTTGGCTCAATTTTCTTCCAGCCGAGGGTGGAATTCACTAATCCTATGCCCTTCCCAAATTTTAGAGCTGAGAAATGCATTCCTCAGGTTCCTACTTTTCAAAGCATGAAATACCCATGGAGGCTGACTCCTAAATAGTGTGACTTTCTCTCTTTGCTATCTCCCTATGTGGTTCTCTTATTGGTGGCCTGGTGGGAACTGTACCTGAATTCAGGCCTCTGTGTTTTCGGATCTCAGAAGACTACAAGTTGCCATGTCAAACTGATAGTCCTTGTTCTTTATCTATCTGAGGGTTGTGATTAAACCGAGCATTTGTTAGCAAGACTTTAGTATATCCATTAGCATGCTAAGACGCTTCGATTCATCGACCTACCTCTAATGTAAGCAAACGCTGCCAGAGAGTTGCTAACGATAACTCCATCTTTCCTCAGAACCCTTGATCCGCTTGGGTCAAAGTTTATACCTGTTTCATAAAAAACGCAAGGCCAATTAATCACAGTTGTTCACAGTATACTGCCACAAAAAAAAGTCATAGAAATCAAACTAATGAGCCCCTGACTAAATTATGGAAGACTAACCCAGGAAGAACATTTAGTAAGTAGTGCTTGAAAATATGAAATGATAAAAGGGATTTAGCAATTCTAAAACATGTTGGTTCCAACTTCAGGTGCCACTCAGCCACTTCACCACAGAAGGGCACCGATTTATCTTCCCATCCTCAAAGCATGACATTCATCACGTCTGATAAGGTCTTACTTAACCACAGAGCTGCTCTCTGCTCTGTTGACCATAGATAAGACCCACGTCGAATTGAGGAGGGAGGTTGTAACGGGTTACCTTTTTGGAAATGACAACAAAACGCAGGGCAGGTCTGGTTCTCGATATCTGGTTAAACTGCTGTGATAGAATTTGGGGGGCTCCTGATGGGGCAGCCTTGGGGTTCAGGGGGGCCCTGGGGATGTCAGACAGGGCAGAAGCCTCCACGGAAGGATGGCACAGAGCTCTCGGGCCTGTGCTCCAGGGTGACCAGGAAAATCATGAGATCTGGGCAGGAGCCCTGCTAGAAGGAGCAGCGGGGATACAGAGCCTGACAGAAAGCTGAGTGACAGAACCAGAACATACAACACTGACGACAGTGACCTCGAAGCTTAGAGATGGGGGTGATTTCTATTTCTTGGTGTTTTTCTTTGTTTTCCACATCAGGCATACTTTACTTTTATACTTAGGGGGAAAAGACCTCATCTATGTAATAACAGTAACACAAAAGAAAACTCTCAGCACCCAAAGCTCCACATTTGAGATGCTCTACTGGGTCTCAGTAGTTTTTATCAGGAGCCCCACCTGTCTGAATTCCATTCTAGATTTGATAAGAAAACCAAAATGTTCACCCCCCCGCCCCCATGTACAGAACTCCAGTGACAACCTAAGGAAGAAGGTGGCACAAGAACCAGGCCCACAGGTCCAGGCTGGGTCTGGCCCACCCAGGTTCCTCGTGGATCATCTTTCCAACAAGCTCATCCTAGAATCCAGGAACCCCACATTTATTTCTGAGCAGATGTCTTTCTAATTGATTTTTCTCTTAAGAAATAAGAAGGGAATGGAAAGAGGACTTATTTTTTTAACTATAAGTTAAGAAACAAAACAAAATGTTGGCCACCATTTGCAGCTATTAGCCACAGCACCTCCTGACACCTTTCATTCCAACGAAAGTGCCCTCGACTACGGTCACACGGGGCTGTTTACTTAAAGAGAGACGCTGGTAGTAAGCCAAAAAATTACCATATTCATCATCTTTCTGCTTCAGAGAAGGCTTCAGATTAGCAATAGCTGGATCAATTGCTGTGAGTATGTTCTTGGGAACTAAAACCCAAAAAGAAATACTGTAAAGACTTTGTACACTTAATATGTATTTTAAGTGCAATGTAGATGAGATTAAAAAGTCAATCTGCAAATCAGTACATTAATCATACACTTTGTCAGATACACTCACACATACACCAGCGGCAGCTGCACCATCATCAAATACACCAGAAAGGGAATTTTGGGCCTATTTTGCAGTATTAAAAAAACAACAACAATAGAGTATAAATAAAATATGGTATAGCTCACAAGTACTAGTACATGCTACAACATGAGTGAACCTCAAAAACAGTATGCCCAGGGACGGAAGCCAGACACAATAGACCGCCTATCTATGGTACGATTCCATTAATATGAAACATCCAGAAAAGGTAAATTTATAGAGACACGAAATAAACAGTGGTTACCTAAGACTGGGGAGCGGATGGAGACTAGCTGCAAATGTGCACGAAGGAGCTTTTGGGGATCATGGAAATGGTTTAAAACTGGGGTGTGGTGGCAGGTGCACAGCTCTGTAAATTTACTAGAAATCAAATTGTTTTTACTTTAAATGGGTGGTTTTAAGGTATGCAAATTATACATCAACAACGTTGTTAACTCTGAACATGAACTTCCCTGAGATGAACTGAAACAAAAATGACGGTAAACGACTCAGAATCCATCCCTGACCTGTCCCAGTACCAACTCTGCTTCTTATCACAGCTCTTTAAGTCCTTGCTTCCAGAAGAAGCCCGAAGAGAGTTTTAAGACCCTCTAGAATGATCCTCTGAGTATTGTAAGAGGATGACAGGAAGATGAGGAGAGGAGGGCAGTGTAACAGACTCCTTTGGAATGGTTAAGATTCTGCCGAACTGACCCTAAGAATAAACCATCTGGATCTCAGGACTCCCCCAGGCAAAGCGGACAAGAGGACAGCACCAGCTGAACAGAAGGGCAAAGCAGGAATTCTGAAGGGCGGGAGCACTGCGGCCAGCTGGGAGAAGGGAGAGGAAACCAAATATTTTTGCTGCAAAAGATTGCTTATTTTTGTTGGTTCTTTAGCTCAGCTGGTATCTGGGAAAAGTGGCAACAGGAAATAGAAGTGAAGCCAATACAAACGGTGCAAGATCAACTGCACTGATTTTTTTAAAAAAAGAGTTAGTAAGACATCTTCAGCAGCAAGAAAACCTCATTTCCTTTCTCAGAGTGCTTACCTAAATCCTTCTGGGGATGTCCCAGGATCAACAACCAGAGAACTTTCCTAAATTGTGAATTTTTTTTCGTGTCCATCAGTGGTGAGGATCACTTTCCAGGGAACACGGTGACAATGGCAGAGGTGGCGGAAGCTCTCCAGAACCCTGAGGAACGGCCCTTGGCTAACCACGGTGCTTGCTGCTGATTCCGGGACCACAGCAGGGCCCCAGGTCACTGAACTGTGTTATCACAAAATACTTTCTGATGAAACCACCTCTTGGTCATTGCTGGGCCCCAAGAAGGACGCCCCTGATTTCTTGGCAGGAGTAAGTCCTCCCTGCCAGGAGTGGCACTTCTTTCTCACGTCTGTCTCTTGGCTTGTTCTCAAGATATGGCCAAAAGAATGCTTGGCTCTCTGCAAATGCCAGAGGCTTTACATTTCAAGGAAGGGGAATTGCTCAGAGAGGAAGGGCATTTTAGGATGAACTTTGCACAATAACTGGACACTCAAGAGATTAAATTGCCTGCGTGGGATATATGCTCAGTCAGGAATCTTGCCCATTTACCACGTGAAAATGGCTCTGATAAGAGGATCTTTTAGGACCTTTGAAAAGACAACAGGTATCAACATACTTGTCAGATTCTTGCATCTCTTTGTTTTAAGAATGAAGCTGGGGCCTGGGGTGTGATTTATTACCACTCCTCAAACCCACTCCTCTCCATTTTGGATACATTTGTGAAAACACTAGCAAAGCCCTCTTCATGGAGCTCCTAACATGTGCCGGACCCTGGGCTTGGTGTTTAAACAGTGCATCTTGTGTCATCTTCACAGGTACCCTGTGAAGGTGTGTATCGTTCCCATTCCAGCAGATGGGGAAACTGAGGCTCAGGGGTGTGCCGTTCACCTCCGAGGCAAAACTGCAACTCCTGGTCTCTCTCATACATGCCCTTGATCTTTCCATGATGCCGTACCGTCCGGGGGACGTTCAGCCTTTGGGAACTGGATAAAGGATTATTTTAAAGGATTGTAAAGACAGCAAAGTGATTCCCACTCAGCCAGTCCCTCTTGAGTCTGTTTAGGTGAAACCAGAGATGATGATTATAATGGACTTGAATGGTCTCTAAATTTGGGCAGGGCCCCCATCCTTGAATGTTTTATTATGATTTTTTAATTCCTGAATAAAATTTCTGTGTCAAGCCTCAGTCAGCACAGACTTTAAGAAAGAAGTCTCCACAGGCTGACCGTAGGGTCCAAAAGACTTCTTCACAGCAGAGACAAAAATGATCTCTGTGTAACTATTCCTCCCTCTCCACAGGTGCCCAGTCTGAATGAGCACCTGCGAATCCTGGCACCCCCATCCCTCCTGTCCCCAAATCCTGGCACTATCTGTCTGCCTCATTCGTCTCCTGGGAGGAGCTGTTCCAGCCCCAGGCCTCTGCCTCGGTGGCCCTCCTGGACTATGGTTGTGGGTATGGAGAGGTGCCCTCCCTGCAGCGGTGACAGGGAGAGCTGGCCAATTTCGCCGGGTCTCCTTGTCCTATTAGGAGGAATCCAGCATGTCCAAGAAGTCTGGCCAAATGGTACGCCTGGGAGGGAAGGTGGAGAGGACCTCTTTTAGCTACACATGAAAGCAAAGTACTCAAGAGATGCATCTCCCAGCCCAATCAGTGACCAAGTGCTGGGACCTCTGAGCGGTTTGACATCAGCCAGCAGTGCCTACAGTTCGAAAAGCAAAAGGCCACACAGCCTGAATCATTCCCCTGAGGGTACACAAAGATGCAGACATTCTCCACCCAGCCTAAAAGCTGAGAGCTTTGATTAGAGAGCCACGATTAAATGCAGCTCTATAAGATAGGGAGGAGTGCTCTTTTTAAAATGAAATTGATTACATCGCCTGAGAAAATCTTTCATCGGCTCCCCATTGCCCTAGGTCCAAGCCAAGCTTTAACTGCCGTCCCCCAAGGCCCCTCCAGGCCTGCTTGGGTCTCACCTCCCAGCCTTTGCAGGTGCTGGTCCTTCTGCCTGCCCCTCCCCCACCAGGCCTTCACCGTGGCGACTCCTACACAGCCATCGTCTCACTCGCCTGGGGTACCCCCTCCCCTGGGAAGTCGTCCCGGTCCCCAGAGTCCTCCAGAGCCTGGGATTCACCACACAGGCTGTGAGGGCAGGGCCATATTGCTCACTGACACTTCCCTACCCCCACCTCAGTGCCTGGTGCATAGCTGGCACTCAATAAACATGTATGGCATGAATTAAGCCCAGAAGGCACCAGCACTGCCTTCTCCTTTTCATGGCTCCGTGTGTTCAGCCACAGGGTGGTTCAGGGGCCTTCTGGCATACAGATGCTCACCCACCCTTCCAGAACATTCTGACTGGCTATGCAATAAGCACAAGCCCTGGTGAGGCGGCCCTGCCCCCCAGCTCAGCCCAGCAGGTCATTTTGGAGATGGGTGGCATGGGTTTCTGTAGAAATGAGGGTCCCCACGGCAGGACCTGCTTGACATTCATCACCTGTCCCTGGGGTCCCCTCGGCTGGCACAGCAAGATTGCTGGGGAGAACAGCAAAGCCTGGTTGGATGCAGAGATTAGAAGCAGGGTATTGGAACAAACACCTATTGGGGTCTGATCCTTACCTAAGTGCACCTTGACTTGGGCAGGGGGCTGGCTGGGTCCCTCTCTGGTGGCCATGTTCAGAATCACATCATGTGGTCTCTGTCCAGGGCTGATCAAAGGAGGGGGGCTACCTGACTGCAGCCCAGTCCATTAAATATCTTTCTGTTCGAAATTTGGAATTTAGATTGCCAGACCGCAAGTCTTCATATTGTTAGAACTGTAACATAAAAATCACTCAGTGCTGTGGGGGTGGCTGTATGCCGTCCCGCCCAGGCTCACAGGAAGGCTGTCTGCAGAGAGAGCGAGCAAGAAAGAGAGAGAATAAGGAAGCAGAGGTGCCGTGAGAAGCAGAGAAGACACACAAGAGATGACTGCCACCCCCTTGGCGTTTCTGGCGAGGCCTCGCTTTCATGTCCTGGCTTTTGAAGCTGCTCTTCGAGCAACAGGCTACCTCCCACCCAACCCCAGCTCGGATTGGTTCCCTCACTCACATCCAAAGAGTCCTAACTAAGACACATGGACTTAGAAATTAATTTTTGACATCCTCTGGAATTTTCATATCAACTTCCACATCGGTGGGGAGAAGTTTTTGAAAATGTAAAACATTTCATGCCCACTTTGTGATCTCTAAAATATGCAGATCATTTTTTGAATGATTCAGCTTTCACACTGAAGATCTAGCTGGCCGGAAGAAAATACTTTTAAAATGTCAACTCCTTAGAAGGTGATTAGAAGTGACTTAGCAGGTGCCTGTTTGCAGGGTGGAGGGGAGGACACAGAACTTGCGTCACAGTGGGAATCACCCTGCCCCTCGGGAAAAACTCCTGGAGGACCACACTGATGGACAAGGGAGAACTGTCCCAGAGAGAAGGAGAGGACACACTCAGCACCCCCCTTTCCTCCAGGGGCCCACATCTGAAACCACAATGCAAACCACCACCCCGCAGCCTCTGGTCTTCAAGGGGATCACTCAGATGCCACCCTCTGCAATTCTTCAACCCCATCCACGGACCTCCTACCTGCCCTTCACCTTGCAGCCCCTTCTGTCTGTACCTCCCTCTCTCTCCCCCTTGATTCCACCATCCACCACTGTGATCACTCCCTTGGGGACACCCCACTCGCTTCCTCCTTTCTCGTTGCCCAGTGAGCCTGGAGGACCCCTCTTCTCTATGCCTGGTCTGGAGCAGCTGGGCCCTGCTGAAAGGAAACACACCATCGGGCAGACTCGTGCCCCCAAGAACTTTGACCACCAGCCTCCCACCTCCACGGCACTTGCTTCAGACCTTCTCTCATCTTTTTATACTCCACTCCCCTTCCCCCACTCCTCACAGCTGATGACCTCATCTCATACTTATTTGGAGAAGCCAGAGGCCATGTGAAGAGCTGCAAGTCCTCCCTCGATCCATTCCCAGCGTCCTGTCCCCCTGTGATGACAAGGGAACATCCATCTCTCCTATCAAAGGTCAATCCCATCCCTCTCCCCTTCTCTGGACCCCATTCTTTCCGGTAGGTCAGGTCTCTTCAGCATCTCTAATGTGTTTCTGCTTTCCAAACACTTCTCAAACCCAGCTGGTTCTCACCACGTCTACTAACACCACTTTCCTCTACGTCCTCATTGCCCATTGCGGCTAACCGGTCACCCCTTCATCCCACTCCAACCCGTTTTCCACCCTCCAGCCAGAAGGGTCTTTTAAGCGTCCAACTGTTACGATGGAATGACTTCCTACTGAAAACTCTCCACTGACACCCCCTCCCGATACCCCGCAGGATCTGGCCCTGGACATTTCCAGTGCCAACTCATGCCATCCTCTCCTCCCCAAGTCCTCTCTCCCACGCAGCACCTCTGCTGGCTGCCAGCTCACACCCATCCACCCCATCGGAGCACAGCTGTAAGTTCACCCCAGGGTAAGGTTGTCTTTGGAAGATTTCTCAAACCATCACCCCCTCCCCAAAGCTACAGGAGGGCCCCTGCACCCTGATCCTCTCGCACAGTAACCTGCCCTTTTCCAAAACAGCGTTTATCACAATGGGGAATCATAGGTTTATCTAGTTACTGACTGTCTGTCTCTCTTCCCCAACTGATACTTCCATGAAACGAGGACCATGCCTTTTAAAGAAAAAACAACTGTTGAATCCTTAGTGCCCAGCACAACCCCTGCCACACAGAACAAGCCCGCAATGTGCTGACCGAGTGAATGCGAGAGAAGTGGCTTGGACTGGAACTCGTGACCCTCAGGCCCTGAAATCCACCTTCTCTTCACTCAGAGAAGTCACAGCACAGAAATAGCTCTCACTGCATCTTTGAAGACGCAGCAGGAAAGTCGCCTTATTTACAGGCTGAAGTCCTGCTCCTCCTTCAACACTCAGCGGGAGAGGCCTGAAGTTACCACGCGGACTTCAGATTGACCCACGTGGCGTCTTGGGGAACCTCAGCCAGAACGGGCTTCCCGCCACCCGTTGATGCCTGGGCACTGGGGCCGGAATGAAGCCTGAGAGGGCTGATGAAATCGGGCTTCCTGGAAGGTATGTTAGGGCGCTATTCTTGTGGGAATACATTCAGGTAGTCACTTTATTGTGCCTATCACAGCTTTGATATCACAGAGGGTAACATGTTTAGCTCAGGATATAAATGGCTAGGGATGCAACAGGATGTTATTAGGCCATAAAAAGGAATGTAGGGCTGACACATGCTACACATGCTAGGTCAAGAAGCCACCTGCAAAGTACCACCCACTGTACAAGTCCATTAATATAAAATGTCCAGAAGAGGCAAATCCGAAAGACCGAAGTAGGTTGGTAGTTGCCTGGGGTGGGGGTGGGGGGGTGAATTGGGAGATGATTGCCAAAGGGTGCCGGGTTTCTTTTGAGGGTAATGAGAATAGTCTTAAATTAATTGTGGTGACAGTTGCACAATTCTATGACTATACTAAAACCACCTGTTTGTATGCTTAATGGGTGAATTGTATGATCTCTGAATTATATCTCAATAAAGCTATTACCAAAAAAAAAAAAAAAAGTCTAGGGAAATCTGGCGTGAAAAGGGGTTTCCATGAGTACAGCTATTGGGTTCTTCAGTTATAGTGTTCTTTGCTCTTCCTTTGCTTTTAGGCTAATTTCAAAAAATGAATAGTTCATGCGTCAGGATTATAATAAACTAGAAATCCACCTTCCCTCAGAGAGTAATTAACTGTTGATTCCCTTTTAGGTAGTTTTGGAAAATTGGAACCTAAAGAACCAGGCATTTCAGCTTATTATTTGAAGGCACTAGGAAAACAAAGTAATGCTGTCATGTAATATTTCATTGTCTCAGGGTAAGCATTTGATCTGTTGACTGTAGATGAAATGGCTGTTGGCAGCACAGAGAGTTAGTCATTTAGGGCCTAAAAGCAGGACGGGAAGGACAAGTAGGAGCCAAACAATACTTCTGTGAACTTGCATGACATACCCATAAATTTTAGAGCCTCCTAAGAACCCAGATTACAATCACTATTCTCAGTGACATCAATTTTACCCATTTCTTTGTTCTTTCTGCACTCTTCCCGTGGGCTGCCAATCTGATTGCTAAAAGGGCTTTTAAAACAAATTTTGACCAGAGAAAATTCTATTGCTTATCTGATGTGAATGTCATAAACAACAATAAAGGCTAGAGGAGGGGTTCTTGACTATCTGGTCGGGCACCAGTTTCAGGAGTAGAGTCGTTTGGCTTATTGCAGGCAACTCCTTTTGTTCGTGTGGTCAGCGCCTCCCGAGGAGGCAGTGTCTTTGAGCAGCTTGTTGAGGGTTTATTCTTACCGCATGCATAGGTGACGGTGAGGTATTTTTTCACTCCTGGCGGACAGGGGCTTCCAAAATGGTGATTGTTGACAAGAATTTTGCATCTCTGCTTCCCGTAGCACCTCCTGGACAATACTTGCAAAGCTGAGTAGGACAAGCAGTCTGAAAGGCAGGAAAGAGCATCAAAAATTTTATGTTGCATCCCATATATGGCCACCACACAGCTTGTTATTTTCTGTAAATAATATACTGGGCTGCATTTCAAATGTCATGGAGATAAGTTCTCTGATAATTTTCTATCTCATGAAAGCACCCAACAAGGGCTACAGAACACATAAGGGGAGCTGGCTTCATGGGTGTGAGCTGGAAAGGCCTTGAGCTGGATTAAATGCTCTGCTGTCTCCATTTTGAAATTCTTAAGTATTTTGAACAAGGGGCCCTATATTTCCATTTTGCACCAGGCCCTACAAATTATGTAACTGGCCCTGCATACAGAACAGGCAAAATATGTAGAACATTGAATGAAGATTCCAATTTCTTTTATGACCTGTACCACTCTTCAAAATACTGTATTTATTTGTTTATGTTGAGAATCCATTTCCCCTGCATGAACATAAGTGCCATGAGGACAGGGACGATTTCTATCTTGTTCATCATTAATTCCCACAGCCTGGCCCACTGTAGAAATCCAATAATAACTGATGAATGAATGAATGAATGAATGAATGAAATTAATACACATGAGGACATGTTTTTCAGCACCCTGGCACAATGTCTTCACAATTAGTAAATATTAATTGAACTTACATGAAGGATAAGGCACTGTGCTAAGTACTGCCAGAAAACCAAGTCAGTTATTGGGGGGATCACCTCGTAAATTATGTAAATGTCTAACTACTATGCAGTACACCTGAAATTAATATAAAATAATGTTGAATGTCAAATGTAACTGAAAAATTAAAAAAAAAACAACACATCAGAAGAAGCCCGCCTTGCGTCACAGGACGTGTCATGGAGCTAGAGAGACAAAACACACTTGTGTGATCTGATGTCTAATAATGTGAAACAGGCAGTGAGTATCAGCAGTGAATGGTCCAGACAAGAGGTGCTGGGGTCAGAGGTAGAAGAGATTGCTGCGGACTAACCGGAGTGGTCAAAACAGGCTTTACGGAGGAGAGGGGCCTGGTCATGGGAGAAAGAGCATGGACTGGGGAAAGGCAGGTAAGAGAGAAGGTATAAACATGAAGGCAAGTGGGTCAGAAGCACGTAAGAGGAATCCAGGGGTCTGACCTTGAGCTGGAATAGCTGGTGTGGGCAGGGAAGCCGTAGAGAATGAGTTGGAAAAGTAAATGGGAGCTACACTGAGGTTGCCTTTGAATGCTTAGCTAAAGACATTGGACTTCATTCTGTAAGCAAGAGAGAACCTAAAAAAATGGCCGGATGCAACTGTCCTCTGGGGCCAGTGTCCAGGAAACCCGGGGAGAAAAAAGGAACTGAAGGCAGGGAGATCCGTTTGGGAGCAATTTCAGTAACACAGGTTGGGAGGAGTTACAGGCTTGAAGAACAGAGGAGACAATTTTAGAGACCTTGCTAAATTCGGTTCACTTATGAAAACAGCTAGCATTATGACAGCCTGTTCTCAGCACTTGTATGTTAACTGATTCAATGTTCCCAACAATCCTACGAGATAGGGTATTTATTATATATGTGATATATATATGATACACATATATGGGGTACATTATATATCATTATATAAGTTGTTTATATAATATAGAATAGGTTATTTAATATATAATATGTTGTTTATATTACACGTGTGTGTGTGTGTGTGTGTGTGTATATATATATTTATATGCTCCAAACCTGTGTATAGAAGAAAAAAAACATTAGGAGGAGAATTGCCAAGATGGTAGCAGGGGTTATTGTTGGCTGATGGAGAAGAGGCGTTTTATTTTTCTTTTCCCTATCGATTTTGTTAGTTTACATTGCTTTGAATTGAAGGAGCACAAAATGAACTTTCTTGAAAAGTGAAATAAAATTCATGTCTAGATAGAAGACCGTTTTTGAATATGAGAGACTCTGAGGCAATTTTTTCAGAAATGTGACTTTTTTTGTAAATGTAATAATAAACTATTGTTTTATATAACTCAATTTGCCCCAAGAGCCATGAAAAGTTTATCTAGGAGTAAAGATATATCCTTTGAACTTTCTTCCAGTTTATTTTTATATTGCTTTGTTGATGTGCAGTGTTGATGGCAGCTATTTTTGCTGTCTTTAGGAGCCTTGTTATTATTTGGGGTTCTTAGCTGAGCACATTTATCAATTGAAAAAAATCCTTAAATCTCAAGAAATCTGATTGTGGGATGTATGATTTCTGGGTAAGCTAGCTGCATTGGGAAGAAGTAACAGTCTGAATTATAAAATTATTTTCAGAAGTCTGATGTTTTAAAATGTATCTATTGTTTTTTCTGTTACAAAATAAATACATGCTTGTAGCTAAAAACTTGCAAAGCACAGATAATCCAAAACTAGGAAAATTAAAAATTCCCGGTAAATACCACCATCAAGTAAAAAAATGTTAACTTTTAAAAAACATCCTTCTAGTCACTTTTCTATGTATAAATGTCCTTCTTCCTCAATGGAATCATGTACATATCACTTTGTGTGGTACTTTTTTGCTTTTTATTCAAATCCTTGTGAAAATTTTAACATTTTTAAAGAGATGCATAGTTTTCATTTTATGGATGTACCAGCTTTATTTACAATACCCTATTGGCAGACATTCAGATGATTTCTGTTTTTTAATATTATAAACAGTTCCATAATTGCAACCTCCTTAGGGCTAAATATTTGTACACAATCATGATAGTTTCCATATGAATTCTTAGAAGTAGATTGCTTTGTGAAAGTGTACTCCAAATAATAAGGCTTTTGATACATACTGCCAAACTGTTATCCAAAGAAATAATACTAATTCACACTCCTACCAGAATTATACGAGAGTGCCTTAGAAATCTTCGGGTTTCTTAAGATGTGCCTGACCATATTTTTTAAGGCTAACAGAGGCAGGAAAAGAACAAAACAAAACAAAACAAAACGACTCCCATTTATAAGACCCCAACCCTCTCTGACCCAGGAGGTCTTGTGACCAGCGATTTACAGAGGCACACTTTTGTCCTCTGCAGTTACTCTAGGAGTGAAACAATTTATCTTGGTGAGAGTGAAAGAACCCACAGTAAACGTGTTTTCAGCAAGAGGCCCAAGGTCATTCAGGTCTGACTCAGGTCTGAGCTGAGCTCTGAACCATTGTTGACACTGAGCTCAGAACCATTGTAGGATTTTTTAAAAAAGTGATTATTTCCCTCCCAGGCTGATTTTGTTTGCACCCTCTCTTCCTGGCAAACTACCCTTTACCCCAATACATGTGATAACAAGATATTCAACCATTTAATTTTTATTTTTTTGGCTACTTTTTAACACTGAAACTGAAGTTAATCGCTCTTTGCAACCTGTGCTTACTTAGATAATTAGGCTGACTGCTCTTAAGTGACTGTTTTGGCAATGGGAGCCCTTGGCACCTAGATCTTTGGCTGAAAAGTCCAGGCCTGCCCACATCCCAGGCGTGGCCTTGGGGTGGCCTTAGCCCGGCCTTTGAGGCCCATTGGGTGGTTTTCTTATTCTCTTGTTAAGGAAATAGTAGGATCCCAGGAGTCCACCCAGAAAATGTAACTGCAGCAGGAAATGACATGTCACAGTACATGCCCTGCCAGGGGATCTTTCTGAGGCGCTGCTTCCTGCAGTTCGTGCCACGGTCTGTGGGAAGCTCACGGCCTTCTATGTGAAGATGCTCTTTCACTAGTGTCCCTTTGAGACCAGCAAAGAACAATCACTTTCATGCCTTCCTTTCAGTTTTTCTTCCCCGAGATGAGACGTAAGTTCTGATGGATCTGACTTGCTAGATCTTTCAGAAATAGCTTTGGGTCAGCACCGTCAAGATAAGATACGAGATCTATGTTTGAATCTGCGTGGCAGTAAGATGTCATTTTTCAAAGATGGCCTCACAGCTGACTTGGTCATCAGTCTTGTGTGTCTTCCCTTTTATTTCCTAGTTGTGATGACCAGCCTTTGTATTGGTTTGCTAGGGCTGCCGTAACAAGTACCACGAACGGGGTGGCTAAACAACAGACATGTATTTCCTCTCGGTTCTGGAGGCTAGAAGTTAGCAGGTTTGGTTCGTCCTGAGGCCTCTCTCCTTGGTTTGCTGGTAGCCATCCTCTTCCTGTGTCTCCAGATGATCTTCCTTCTGTGTGTAGCTATGTCCTAATCTCCTCTTCTTATATAAGGTCACCAGTCATGTTGGATTAGTGCCCCATGACCTAAATTTAACTTAGTCACCTCTTTAAAACCCCTGTCTTCAAATACAGTCCCATTCTGATGTACGGGAGGTTAGGACTTCAACATATGAATTTTCGGGGGACACAGTTTAGCACGTAACAGGCTGATGGTTCACCTTCTGGAATTCATACTTTTGTGCAGCCTCCAACCACAAGGAATCAGAGCTGGTCTGTGTGACCCATACACTATGGTGGAGGTGACGACTGCGGCTTCCACTTGTGCTTTAGCATCACTTACTCTGGGAGGAGCCAGCTGCCATGTCCTGAAGACACTCAGGAGACCCATGTGGGGAGAACCGAGGCCTTCTGCCAGCAACCAGCAACAACTTGCCCACCACACGAGTGAGTCATCTTAAAAGTCCAGCCTTCAGAGCCCATGTCTCAGCTGCAACCTCACGAGATTCCATGAGACCCTAAACAAGAACTGCCCAACTAAGGTACCCCTGAATTCCTGCCCCACAGAAACCATACTCATTTTTGCTTTAAGTCATTATATTTTGGGGTATTTCACTACATAGCAATAGAAAACAAATACACATTTTGATACTTGGAAGCAGGTTGCTGGAGTAACAAAACCCTAAAATCTGGGAGTGGCTTTGGGGCTGGGCAATGGCGTAAGTTGGGAAGTTCTGGAAGAGACTGACAGTGAGAGTCTAAGGGCTCTGAAGAGCAGCCCAGCGTTGGTGACCTTTGCACCCTGAGGCCAAGCGCATCTTCCATGTAGAACTTCCCAACTTGCACAGTGAATGGACACAGGTACGCTGGAGGCCCCCTGGCTTCCCTTAGCTCTTGATTTTGGCATTGAGCAGTGCCTCCCTTTTAGGCCACAGTGCCATAAAAATACATAATTTCCTGTTTGTGATGATGGGGAAAAGGCCAGGAAACACTATTCAAGGTCAGGGTGTGGTAGGTGACCAGTGCCTCACCATGGCCTCGCCTGCCCTGATGCATTGCAGATGGACCAGCCGGGGGCATCGCACAAGACTACAAAGGCTCTGCCCGCCCTCCTCTGGGCCCAGACGTGGCGGCCTTGCTGTGGGCACCCTTACATCCCTGGGAATGTCCATTAGGAGCTTGGGTTCCACTAGGGGAGATTCTGAGAGCCAGGCTCGGGCATCCCTGAGGATGCTTATGGAAGCATGACGGTGTCACACCATGAACTTGAGGTGGCAGGGTGGGGGAGGTTGGGGGCGTCATGTGCACATGCCCGGACTTCCCCCAGGGGCGTTCCCCTTCCACTGCCACCCAGCCCCTTCTTCTCGAACTTACTCAACATATAAAGTACATAGAATCAAATAATTAATCAGCTTATATAACTAACCCAAACTATAAGTTCAGAAAAAAGTATACTGTGGGGTGGGATATTCATAGCAGAAAAAACACACATAAAGGAATCATATCTCTGCTCTGTCACAAGCTCATAAAAATTTATGAAGAAGGGCCGGCCCAGTGGCTCAGGCGGTTAGAGCTCCGTGCTCCTAACTCCGAAGGCTGCTGGTTCGATTCCCACATGGGCCACTGGGCTCTCAACCACAAGGTTGGCAGTTCAATTCCTCAAGTCCCACAAGGGATGGTGGGCTGCGCCCCCTGCAACTAGCAATGGCAACTGGACCTGGAGCTGAGCTGCGCCCTCCACAACTAAGACTGAAAGGACAACAACTTGAAGCTGAATGGCACCCTCCACAACTAAGATTAAAAGGACTTTGACTTGGAAAAAAAAAAGTGCTGGAAGTACACACTGTTCCCCCAATAAAGTCCTGTTCCCCTAAAAAAAAAAAAAAAAAAAAAAATGAAGAAAATAAAGATCCCAGCAGAAAAAAGGACAACGGCTAAAGACACAATAGCAAATACAATTACCCCAAAAACATGGGGAAATGTTCAAGGTTATTCACATTCAAAGAAAGGCGACTAAAAGAATATCCAGAAAGACCATTTTATACCTATTAAATTGGAAGCATGCAGAACAATCATACACAACGCTGCCAAAGTTGCAGGGAAACCCACAGTTGTATATTGCTGTTTACACATGCAAATTGGTACAAAAAGGTTTTGGAAAGAACCCTGGTGATACATATGAAGAATTGTAAATATGCCCATGACCGCTTTTGGTATAAGCCGTCTGGGAATTTATCCCAAGGAAATAATCTGGAAGAAAGAAAAAACTACAAGCACAAGTTCATTGTACATTATTTATAATATTTGAAAATTAGAAACAGTGAAATAATCCAGCATGTGGGAATGACTAAGTAAATAATGTACTATAATATACCCCTTTAACAAGTTATTAGCAAGTGATGGACATGGTTAGGGTTTTGTTGGCCGCAAGGAAGAACATCCATTGTATAAAGTTGAAGCAATAAAAGTAAAGTTCAAATGGATCGGCTTTAGAATTGCCATCATGTACAATTGTCCTGTGTTCACACACTATAGAAGAGATGGTGAAAGATTAAAACTTGGAACTTGGACATGGAAGAGATCTTGGAAAATAACACTCTTTCCACTAGGTGGGTAAAATTTGTGGCTGAATCTTTTTCTTATTTCGGTTAAATGTTATTACGGTGCTTGTGCAACAATAAGTCATCATAATAATCATCTTTGAAAAAGAGCTGGAAGTGCTCTCCCTCAGTGTCTGAGTGCTAGAGCCACCCGGGTGTGCTTCCTGACCACCGAGAGCTTCACCGAGGCCCGGCTGGTCCTCACCTCATGTGCTGGCGAAGCGGTACCCAGACTCAAAAGCACATGGGGTTGCAGCAGACTTTAGCTTTTAGACACAAGAGGCCAAGCCCACACATGACCTCTCAGAGGCCCACGGTGAGACCTGACCCTCGGCCCTTAGGCAACCATCCCGCCAAGTTTACGCCAGCTTCTGGGCTTAGGAATCAATAGCCCTTCCCTTCTTCAAAGCGACGGGGCTGAGCTGCAGTGGTAGTGGGAACGCAGAGCAGACATCACACACTGGCAGCTCGTGGCCCGGATGTGGCCCTGTAAGCATGTTTTGTTTGGCTCACACAGTGTTTTAAAAGTTGGAACATTTCACATGAAAAAAACAAACAAACAAAACGGATTTCCACATCTCATGAGAGGTTGGAAGCTGTGACAGCACCAGGCCCACATTCCGGGCCGGCAACCACCCACCGCAGGAGCCCAGCGGGGGCGCCTCGCTGGGGGGGCTTCTGATTCATTCATGCATCTCCAGATTCACATGGGCACCACTCGGAGCCAGGCACTGGTCTCATTGCTGGGAAATCCACAGGAAAGAGACAGACACAGTCTCTGCGGTGCTTCTGCCAGGGAGAGAGACCACGTGCACGGAAATGACTATTTCCAGGCTATGAAGACAATCGAACAGGAGGACAGCTCGAAAGGGACGGCAGGATGAGGAGCCTGCTGGCAGGGTGCCCTGGGCAACCTCTCTGAGGTGACATCTGAGTTGATTCCTGAATGACGGGATAGAGCGATGGAGCTGGCCATGCAAAGATGTGGGTGAGAACATTCCAGGCCACAGGAAGGGCCCTAGGGGATGGGTGAGTGTGAAGTAATCCAGAGGTAGTGAGGGGTGAGAAAGAGGCAAGACCACAGCTGGGAGAGTGGATTTATTCTAATTACGATGGGCAAAGCGGAGAGCTTTAAGCAGGGGGTGATGTGATCTGACTTAAATAAAATCTCCCTGGCTGCTCAGTGAAGAAGGGACTAAAGGAAAGGAGGGAACTGGGGAGAGGGAAGGCCGGAGACCAGTCAGGAGGTGACTCGGATGGTCCAGTCAGAAATGCCTAGATTGGGCTAGGAGCAAAGTGGCTGGATTTGAGATACATCGTTGGGGAAGAGCCTGCTGGACTTGCTGAGCAAGTGGATGGGTAGCTGGTGGGAGACAGGGGGTCAAAAGAGTGTGTTTTTAAGGTAGGTGATATTAAAATGTGGTTATACAAGAGAGATCAGTTGATGATTTGGGGGGATCAATATGTCAGGTGCAGTTTAAAACCTTCATGCACAGTTTACCTGGGCCAAAGAATGAACGATTTCTTGGGATCGAGAAAATGTATCAGCAGGGGCAGCCAATGGTCTGTATTTACGCAGGCATGCATGATTCTGGCCTTTAATGCTAACCTGAGAGGTGAGACCAGTCTTCGCTTCCATGGGAAACTGGGAGGTGAGATAAACTGGGTACCCTCACGATGATGAGATGAACTCAAGGGCCCTTTCATTTTTGCTTTGAGCCTCTTCCCACTGAGAGCACAGGGCCCAAGGACCCTGGCATTTGGTTCATGAACTCAATGAAGAGCTTGATCCTTAACCTCATGAGTACTCAAGGGGCAATGGACAACAGCACTTGACTGACAGGCGGGAAGAGAGGGGAGAAGGACGAGCAGGTTGTCGTTGCCATGTGACTTTGCCAGGGCTTAAGCTTTTAAAGCTGAACAGCTAAGCAAGGGCACAGTCTTCCCTTCACTGACCTTTCCTGCGTCAACAAGGGTTATTCATGGCATTAGAGCAGCTGGCTGACCTAAGGATTCCTCAGACTCTCTACGGAAACCGGTCCCTCAGCCATGGTGTCTGCTAACATTTTCTTTGGCTGATTCCTTTTCCCTTTAAACCTAATGCCCACCCAACGTCCCAGGGACGTAAGGCAGTGGTCTACTGAATGTAAAGCATCCATCCTACAGATAGACCTACTTGGCCTACCAAGTCTGTCTGCTCAAAAGAACAGCTAAAATCAATGCTACTTATTGCCACCTCCCAAAACACATGCAGCTAAGTTAGATTTGGTAAGCCTGAAAAATGGGGTCCATCATCCCAATATGTAGAAGCAGAGTCCCTTTTTGCAGAAAGAGGTCAGATCAGCAAGGGTGCCTCATCGAGCTGAGGAGACTACGTAATATGGGGAGCCCAGAAGGGCCATAAGAAGATGTGCCTTTTGAAGGCGGCCTCCGGCCACCCTGGTGAGAAAGGCAAGCCTGGGAGCAGGGAGACTCCTGCAGTGACCAGGCAATGGCCCCTTGACCCAACACAGTGGTAGGAACAAGGGAGGAGGGGGTGGAGACGTTCTGATTTCAGAACTCACAGGACACTCACTGGGGTCGGGGCAGAGGGTGGTGCCATTGATAGTTAAGAAGGAGCCACCAGCACAAGGTATATCTGCTCCACTCGGCAGCCCAGCTTATTAAGACGGGAGCCCTCTCCCCAGATCTAATGAAATGCAGCTGGATGCCCATGTCGGTCTGTCTGTGTGTGTGGTCTGCCAGGGCTGCGTTTCAAAAGACCCTCCGCCATCCTGACAGAAGGGCCTTCCTTCCCAGCGCGCTGGGCGGGGGGCCTGGGTGGCACATGTGCCTTGTGAACTCCCTTTTTGTTCTCTCTTGAGTCTCGCCTGAGAGTCTGCTTGTGTGGTGAGGTCACTTTATACTCTTTTCTTTTTTTCAGCTCCAAGATATTACTTATGCATGAATTTCATTTTAAAATTAATGTTTAATTTCATAAGGGATCCATGAGTACATTGTAGCAATTTAATACATTAAAGAGCTCATTTTAGATTTTGATGAATTAAGTGTAACTCCTTGGGCTGTTTCACAGAAGGGCCTGTTCTCTCTGGTAAGATGGAGGGTAGGGATCAGTCTGTTTTACCATCACAGATCGGGGTGTGCGGTGGTTAATTTTATGTGTCAATTTAGTTAGGCGATAGCTCCCAGTGGTTTGGTTAAACACCAGTCTAGATGTTGTTGTGAAGGTATTTTTAAGATACGACTAACAGCTAAATCAGCAGCCTCCGAGTAAAGCAGATTACCCTCCATCGCGTGGGTGGGCCTTGACCAATCAGCTGAAGGCCTTGACAGCAAAGACTGAGATTTTTCCAAAAAAAGGAATTTTCCTCAAGGCTGCAAATAGAAATTCTGCCTGCAGTGTCCAGACTGCTGTCCTGTAGGATTCAGACTCAAGATGGAACATCAACTCTTACCTGAGTTTCCAGCCTGCCAGCCTGCTCTGTAGATTTCAGACTTGCGACCTACCACAACCACGTGAGCCAACCCCTTGAAATCAACTCTTTCCATATACACAGGATATTTGGTTCTGTTTCTCTGTAGAGCCTTGACTCATAATAATAACACCGGCTGACTTACGCTGATGGATGGAGCTTTCAGGCCTGCACCCTGGCCATCATCTCTTAGGTCCAAATTGCAGACTTCTACGCAGGATGACTCGCTGAGCCCTTCTCGACACTGAACACAGCCTCGGGGCCTCAGCCTGGCTCTTCTCTCTCCCTGGACAACTTCCCCTGGTATCTGCAGGCTCTTCTCCGTCAAGTCTCTGCTCCACGTGCCCATCAGTCCACAAAACTGTGGCTCTCTGCAGCACGCCCCGGCCTCCCCATCTCCCCTCCCCCCTGTGCTGGTCCCCTTCGCACTTATCTGCACCTGACCTATGACATATTAGCTCGTGTATTGTCTGTTTTCTCATCGCTTCCCCATCCACTGTTGGAAGGTCAGCTCCATGTGGACTCTGTGTCAGTCACTGAATACTCCCCCATGCCTAGAACAGGGCCATGCATACAGCAGGGGCTCAATCACTACTCACTGTGGAATGACTGGACAATGGACGGATTCAGGAACGTGGGGCAGAAGCAGGCCCAACGTGGCGGGTGGCTCCTCCCAGCGCTCAATTTTCTCGCTAATCCCCTTCCCTGGGGAGCCAGGGCCCTAATCCACTCAGACAGCACCCTGACGAGAGCCACATGAAGACACGTACCAAACTGGGGCAGCCACTCTGCTTCTGAGGTGCAGATGTCCCTCTCCTGGGTCTTCCGGCCGTAGGTCGCGGAGTAGATGTTGAGAAACTTGGATTCGTGGCAGTGCAGTTTCAGCTCTTGGTCCTCACACACAGTTTTGTTTTTCAATTCATCTGCAGCAGAAACAAAAATCGGCAGCACCATCAGCTTCCCTCAGAAGGAATCAGTGACAACAGCTCAAGTCTGGTGCAGGCTGATCCCAGGTTCCCTGACACAGCTCGGACCAAAGTTTTAAAATTGTCATTTGTGGCCCATTCATGGGTCATGAAATCAGTGTAGTGAACTGTGACCAGCAATTTTAAACAATAAAGAGTAGTTCGGAAAGCATCACAGTGCATCACACAAAGTAAGGATAAACACCATTTTATAATTTAAAAGATTTTTGTTTTCAGTTGTGTATGTATTATGTTGGGCCAAAATGTAGAATGTCTTCCTTTCCTTGGGCTGCAATCAAACCAACCTGAAAGCCCCACCTGAAGGCTTACAGGGAGGCATGAGCGGCAAACATTAGTGGCCGGTGGGACCTTTGGATCCTGGGATTCAGGAAGCTTACAGCCCCAAACTTAAAACATGAAAGAAAATAATTTCCAAATATAAATTACACTTTCCCGTAACGTGTAAATCCCCATGCCTTCCTCCCCCAAACAGAGAAGTTGCAGTGAGGCCAGCCTTTGGGGCGGCACAAAGGAAAAACGTCTTAGGATCTCCAGATTACCATCAGCTCTGGCGCTGGTAAACCTTGGCACTGTTCTTTAATAGACGATGATGGGGACACTCGAGATTAACGAAAGGTGCAGAGCAGAAACCAGGTTACAAATGCTTGCAAAACCCTCAGCTCTCTAGTATCCAAACACACACGAGGAACCAGCAAGAGAGGGAAAAGGTAGGCGGTGACTAAGCCAACGTGTAGACTGCCCTTTACCCACTAACTGGAATCTTAATGTGACAGTTTAAACTCAGAGCCAAGAAAAGTTTTGCTTTCTTTTTCTAAATGAAAAGAACACTGAGTCTGACCCTGACATCGGAGGGTTGCTTTGGGTGAGTCATATCCGCACTGGTATGAGTTAGTTCTCCAGGGTTTTTTATGAGTAAACGCTATATCCTACCAACACCGAAATATTGCCTGACTTCAAAGGCCGGGGGGAACGATGGCCTTTGGTGCAGCACAGAGGGTGTGGGCAGACACACCAAAAGAGCTCCAGTGCCCTCCCACCTAGGAGAATACCGAAAAATGCTAAGAATGTTTCCCTGGGGCACAGCGCGCCAAAAAGGAGGACAGGTTAAGGCAGATGAAAACCGAGCCTGATCTCCGCAAACTGGGCACTTGGAACAGGAATGGCTTCTTTCTTTCTTTTTCTTCCTTCCTTTCTTTTTTTCCCCTCTATCTGAATTTGTTTTGTAATTATAAGAGTTCTCTTTTCTTAAGGCATGTCATGCAATGCATTTATTAGCCCCCATCTCTCTGACGGACTAAAGCCCATTCATTAAAAGTCGCCTTGATGCCAGCCAGCCTCACCCAGAGTAACTCAACACCCGCGGGCAAGGCCTCCAGTGATCTGTCCCCAGATTATGGGCAAATCATCTCTTGGAACCGAGGGGCTGGGAGTGTCACGTTACAGGCTTGGGGTTACTGTTGTGTCATGTTGAGTCACTTGGTTCCTTGGGAATGTGCTAATTCACGGTCACCTAAGAGTGACATTTCTGGGTTCTAAAAACAATGAGACGACTAACTTAATGGCTGTTTTTCTTCGAGAACTAGAATTTGTCTTAGGGCTGGGTTAGAGTGCTCAATGGTCTCAGATGGGAAAAGGTATGGGCAGCTTTCCAGAAGTGAGTCTCCAACAGCCCTGTGGATTTAGATGGGGAGAGTGACAGAAGCCTGGGTGAAGGTAGAGCCACAACTCTGCTGAAAGGACAACAGTATCAAATTCTCCCCCCTAATTCTCCCAGTCAGAGGGCAATGTGTGTGATTCATTCTTCTGTAATAATGCGTACCCGCATTTGCATAGCAGCAGTGGTCTTTCGGGATGAGCAGGGGAGAGCCATCTGCCATGATGAGAAGACGTTATTACCGGCATTATTTACAACTGCCAGCGCATGGCGTTTTTAACACGTAGACAGATACTGAATCACTTTTATTGTGTTTTTAAATTCTCTAAAGACAGTGCACACCGCTATTGCCTGCACCCAGGGCAGACTATACCCCACCCCTCCAACCATCACTGCCTTTCCGTCATTCAGATCTTTAGCAAGAATTACTTTAATCTGCATATTGGAATAATAGCTACCAATTACTGAGCTCACCTTCATGACAGTTCCTGTGCTGTCATGAAGCATTTTATATACAGAACTGTACTTTTACAATCTTCACAGCATGATGGCCCTAGTGCAGAAAGTGCATTATTTTCCTTTTGCACTTGATTTGGGAGCCTCAGGAAGTTTTTGTACGCTGCCCAAGGTCACACAACAGCTACACCGCAGACAGAAATATGAACCCAGAGCTGCCTAAATCCAAAACCCTCACCGAAGGCAAAATTCTCTAAAGGGATGAGATTTAGGGAGGAGGTGAAGCACAATGTACTCTCAGGGAAAAGAAGGTTCTAGGGAAGACTGCTGATAGAACGGCTCTCCAAAAAACAAACCTACGAACAAGACCTGACTGGTAGCATCTGCCAATTTCCCTGGTGTAACTACTCCCATCATGTCAGATTTCAAAGCACACAGGCAGAGCTGGGAAGAGATGCATATAACAAGAGCTGTCTCTACACACCCGTGGGTGCAGCCGTGGAGCCTATGGACAGAGTATCATGTAGGTGCTGGAACTGGGACATGAAGAAGAGCCCCAGGAGGTGAGAGGGCTGCAGAAAAAGAGGCAGGCGAGTGCAGGCAAAAGCTCACTTCCACCTCTATTGCATTGTAGCAATAGAGGCTGTCACCCAAACTGCAGTGCCTCGGTCACCAAAGTCCAGGTTACACAAGGTATGTCTGTGTCCCCCTGAAACCATATGTTGAAAACTTAATGCCCAAAGTGATATTAAGAGGGGCGCCTTTGGGAGATGCTTAGGTCATGAAGGTGGAGTCTCATGAGTGGAAATAGTGCCCTCATAAAAGAGGTCTGAGAGAGCGCCCTGGCCCTTCCGCCACGTGTGGTTAGAGTGAAAAGACAGCTTGGACTTCCAAGCCTCCAGAACTGAGAAAAGTACATTTCTGTTGATTATAAGCCACCTAGTTCATGGTGTTTCGCTATAGCAGTTAGAATGGACTAAGGCACAGGCTTTGCCCTTGTAATCTGTTATACATGGGGCAGCCAGAAGGGGCTATACAGCCCCATGTGAGCACCCTCCCTGCTTAAATGCTTCCCTAAGACAGTCCAGCTCCTTCCCTGGCCGTCAGGGCCTGGGGTCCTGCTCCAGCAGTCTGGCCGGTGCTCCTGCTGGCTCCCTCCGGGCACAGGTTTCCGGAAGGACTGATTTTTCTGTGCCCCAACCCCCACACCTGTAGTTCTCAGCTCCATCATCACTTGCCTGTTCAGGACTTACCCTAACTGTGGACTCCTCCTCTGAGCTACTTGTGAAATACCAAGCCACCCCCCACCTCAGAAGCCCTTCATGCATATATTTGTGTGATTCCACAGTGAGCATCAAGCCCCCAAGTAGACTGTAAGATCTGGCTACTTAGGATGGGCCACCTGTGTTTCCCCAGAGCCGAGCACAGTACCTGGCCTCTGCTAGGTGAACGCAGAGCAAATGCTCTATCAACATGGACTGAGTACCAACTATGTGGGGTCATGATGGTGATGACAGGGGCCTACCCTTATGATGCTTACATTCTGGTGTGTGTGCGTGTGTGAGTGTGTGTGTGTGTGTGTGTGTGATAATATTTATGTCACAAAGACATAAGGTAAATGCACATGGTAATGCTGCCCTAAAGAAAATAAAACAGGATGCGGTCGTAAAGAGGGAAGGCAGGGCCTGGGGTAGGGCATGGGGTGTCTTCTTTAGATTTTTTTTGATCTGAGACCGTCTCTCTGGAGAAAGGTGATATTTGGCCTAGAACCTAAACAAAGAGAAGTAACTGGCTAACTGAAGATCTCAGTCAATGCTTGCTAGGTGAAGGAGCATTGGAAACTGCCCAAAATAGAGCCGCCATCCAGGAAGCCTCTGCAAGATGTGAGTTCTCCTCAAATCCCACCTGGCCCCACAGCTGTGCACAGTAGGTGCTTCATAGGTGCTCGTTGCAATGAAATTAGTAGAGACCTAACCGTACACCATGGTAAGAAGGTTGTGGTCCAGCACTGACTTATCCGAGGTTCTGGCCATTTCACAAGGGCCTTTTTATTTCTTTTAGACGCTGATCCTTCTCGACTTTTTATCATGAAAAATTTCCAACATATAGAAAATGTGAGAGAATATCACAATAAATGATCACATTCCCACCACCTACATTTTTCCAACTGTTAGCATTTTGAGCAGGGGCTGCTTTAAAAAGTATTATTTTTTCACCATAGAAGGAGGGTGGGAGAGAAAGAAAAGGCAAAGCTAAGGACAGTCGAGGGGGTGGCCAGGGGCGTGGTCAGTTTTGAGATTCAGCAGTGGGAGGGAGGGATCTGACCGCTAAGAACAGGGAGATCTAGAAGTGATTTCTCTGCGTCTTTTGAGGGGGACAGGGGTTGATGACAATTCCTGAGCAGAGGGCAGCCGGGTAGACTGTTCTGCAAAGTTCAGGCCTGCGTGTGGGTGTTTGTGAGTGTGTGTATGTAGGCCTGAGTATATTGTGAGTACGTGTGTGACAGAACGCATGTGCATAATTAGGGTGTACGGGGGTGATAGTATGTATATGTGACTGTTACGTGTGTGCATTGTGAGTGTGGGATAGTGTGAGTGTGTGTGCAAGTGAGTGTATGTGTGGGTGTATGTGTGAGGGAGTGCGAATGTGTGTGTGACTGCACAGTAAGATGCCATGTCACAAAGACCTGGAACCACGGGCTCAGGAGGCAGCTGTGCCACTGGCCCTCTGAGAAGAACCAGCTGCCCTTCAGCTGGCGGTGGGCTTCGTAACAAGACTTCCTGACAAGGAGAACTGATTGCTCATTTTGATGAGAAGCGACTGCAGTCTCCTTGCCACCCCGATATCTTTAGCATTAGTACAACTGAGCTTTACATGTTAGGAAGGATTTTTAAAATTCAGGCGTTTGTAAGCATGCACAAGAATATATGTGTGTGAGCACACACACATTCACACACACTCAAATACACATAAACTAAAAAAAAACGGGGAGCATGGGGCACTCCTATTCACAAGAGTTTCAAAGGTGGATGAACACCGACCGACTGGCAGAGTTTTTGTCAGGGGTGTGAATGAAGTAGGGAACCCACACCCCAAACCCACTGACCCCCTCAGCAGTTACTTACTAGGTTGGCATTTAAAGGAGACCAGGAGGTATTTACTGCTTCCTGGACAAAGCTCAGGTCCAAATACACGGCTATTGACCAGGAGGTGGCAGGACCGCTGGTTCTGGCATTCGTCCAACACCTTCTAAAATGAGGGGGTAGAAAAGGGACAGGCTTGTAAACCACACTCAGTGTCTGCGAGACCCCACACCTGGGCTGCTCTGGGCTCTGAGAAGGAGGGGCACCTGTCTGCCTGGTCTGGGGCTCACCCAGAAAACCTCTGTGCTGCTATGAGCTGTGTCTGAGAGGAAAGCACGCGCTCGTGGGTGATCACCTTGGCTCCCTGTCTTTTCCAGAAGAAGAAACGTGATCCAGCAGGTGCCAGACCCCCATCAGAAAACCCACTTCCAATTCATCTCAGCTGGAAACAACACTGATAGTTTTGTCAAAAGTGCTGCACCATGGAGGCTCCAGAGGACAAGAGCAAGATCAGAGTGTGGGGTCCCCTTCTGGGAAGGATCCCCTGGCTTTAAAGCTGAGAGAGCTCTTTGGGGACCAGGAATCAGAGTCATAGCCCTTCATCCTTAGAAACAGCCCCACACAGGCCACAGGAGATCTCAGCATGTGGGGAGGACTTGGAGACCCAGACGCAAACATAGGCCAACAAATAAAAAACAAAAAGCTGATTCTCAGCCTCAAGGAAACGGGACCCACTTCTCCGTGGAGCAATTTTTTTAGTTGAATACTCAGGCTCTCTGTCGAGCATTTGACTTAAAGGCTTTCCTTCAAATCTCTCTCTTTTTCCTGATTTTTTCCCAGACAACTCACTCTTTTGTGAATGAGCCTGTCCCGTGGATGTTCATGGAGACCTTACACCCGCCACAGAAAGGCCCAGCACCTCACTGCTGATCTTCTAGTTCCCAGCTCCCCAATGGAACCAGTCTGGCCCATGACAAACACAGAGGTCTAAAGGACAATGAAAGTGTTCTCAGGAACCCACTTATTACGGTTGGACTGGATGGAACACAGATTCACGCACACGTCTGAGTGGCCATGTTCTCATAGTAGCTCACAGAATATCTCTGTGAAGGATGCTGACCCTACCGGTCTCACCCATCACCTCAGGGACCCAGCATAAAATCAGAAAAAATGCGCAGGGAGGTTCCAAGGACCCCCAAATGACACAGCACATTGTCATGACCGAGGGTCATCGTGAAATGACTCAGTCTTTGGTGGGCTCTACGCGTTACAACTACAGAATGGGACTCGGGCTGGCCTGTTTCTCAATTGTGTTACTGCTGAAAAATGCAGACAGGGGACTTCCTGTTGACATTCAGTCATGGGTTGGATCAGCTGAGGTGCTCCTGTGTGGACGTCAACCTGTTCTTATGTCAACCTGTTCTCTCCCTACCTGAAGCAGCTTTGGTCTGAGGAACACCTTGCCTCAGCTCCCAAATGCAGGTCCAAAGACACAAAGTAAAGGATCTCTTGATCTCTGGACGAAGGAGCAATGCACAGGGATGTTTCTGGCAAACAAACCCTCCGAACACCAGAATTGAGTTCACAAATGCTCACTTGGCCTGGTTATGGGAGCACCCTCTTCCCTCAGGGCTGCCTGGCAGAGGCAGGCACCATGTTGGAGGGTGAGGGGGTAGTGGCCATGGTTTGGAGCTCCAGGGTGCCAGGAGTTCATACTTCGACAGAATAGGCACTGTCACCCTGTTGGCACTGGCCAACGTTCTTGTCAGGCACCTAAGAGGGCAGCAGACAGCCAGGGTACCAGGGGTAGGTGGGCAGGGCCATTGGGTGAGGAATGGGACAAGCCAAGAGGGATATGGCTCCAGGAGTGGCACCTAAAGGGGAAAGAATGGGAATAGGGTAGGCACGCAAGGGAAGTAACGGCAGCGTGCCATTTCTCCTCAGGGTACGGAAGCCATGTCCAGGGCATTCATTCAAACACATTATTTTGGCTCCTCAGTTGGCATCTTTCCCAATCACATCACTACCCAGATACTATGATGCTTGGAATGGAAGCAATGAACAGTGAGAGAAGTAGAGAAATCCTTACATTATCATACCATTTTTTGCTTCTCCTCATTGGGCCTTAGGGAGAGCTACACAGCGTTACAGCTAATTCCATTTCTCCTTAGTCCTCTTAGGAAATTTATCTTTACCCAGATTCCCTATGACTGACGGTCAAACTGATATCTAATATGCCACCTGCTCTAACCACCCTGACTTCAACGGATTCATATGGGACTTTGGAGGCACTAAAAGTATCCAAGGCCCAGGGACTCCGAGACGCTGGCCAACTAGTTAAAAAGGTTGAGGGGACAGGGATAATGAAGTAGAACTTGCTTGAACAGCTGAAAGCCATGAGTAATCTAAAATCAAGTCTGAATTTTTTGTTTGGACCTCCTCCTCTACCAAATATTTCCCTAATGCCAACCACAAAAAGAATGACTCAGCCCACCCCACCCCACCCCCCCCAAATCCCTGGTACTATCCATAGAAAGACGAGTCCGCAGAGGCTGCCCAAAGTAGCTCCAAACCAAAACAGCATGATTGTCTACAGCCAGAGAAGCAAAACCACAAAAAACAAAAGACAACTATCAATATTTCCCTTCGTCAAGTGCATTCTCAAAGACGGTGACTGTGACCTCAGCTGTCTGCCTCACAGAGATCACTGTGGAGTCAACTAAAAAATCCACAGCCTTCCCTCGCTCGTGGGGCCCTGATGGGAGCCGTGGGCCTGGACGTTGAAGCCTAACGCAATTATACTTGGCTGTACTACAGCGAGGAGTCTGTCTGTGAATGCGTTCGTTCGTACTGCAGGTGCGGTAAGGGAGCTCTCCAATAAGTCAGAATTCTGTTTAGACTTTCTTTGGTAAAGAATCCTTTTGAAAAGCAAATAATAGCTAACCCCGCAACACTGGTGATTTGTATACATTGGGATTTTCACCGATTGGATTGGCTGTGAGTGAACTATGTAATCACAAGTATACAGAGGGTGCCAAAAATATGCATACACATTGTAAGAAAGGAAAACTGTATTAAAATTGTAATATTCAATATATACCAATAACAAAAGATGAATACAAGTCACGTTTGACTTCTGCACTTACAAGAGGTGCTCAAAGTGGTTACCATCAGCATCCAGACACTTCTGATTACGGAGAACTACTGCTTGAGCAATGCTGACCAATGTGTCCACTTGTATACATTTTTTGGCACATACGGTATATTGAGTATTACAATTTTAATACAGTTTTTTTCCTTCCTTCAAATGTGTATACAATTTTTTGGCACCCTCTGACAGACAAAGAGAGAGAGACAGAGAGAGAGAAAGGGGCAGAGAGAGAGAGAGATGGAGAGAGAAAGAGAGAGAGAACCATTTTATCATCTTAAGACATCTACGAAAGGCAATACCTGCAACGTGGTGGATGCCACACAGGTTGAGCCATCTTCTCTCTGGGAGGCAGGCTGCTCGGTACTACATGCTCGGTAATCTTGCCCGTAAAATGCCGATTGCACACTTATTGTAGAATGCCGAGGGCACTGTAGATTCAAATGGTCCCCATCACAGGCATAGGCGGTGTGGTTTTGCAGGAGTTTGGTTAGGTAACCTGGAAAATATTCAGCCGGGTTACAAGAGGCCCAGGAACTCACCACTCCACGGATTTCCAAGGAGGAGAACCTCGGCTCCCCCAGGAAGGAGCTGATCAGCGATCAGGCAGCAAGCTGTGGGGCAGAGCTTCCCAAGCAGCTCTGTGGAGAGGATCCCAAACTAGTCTGGGAGTTGGGGCTGAAGGAGCAGTTGTCAGTTTGCCTGTCTGGACTGGATTCCTTGGTATGGGATGGCCTATTGGACAGCTTGGCGGGGCTCTTTCCCTTCAGGAAGGACTGAGGGATTGGCCAGGAGCCAAGACATCCTGAAGCATCTCTGTAAAGCAGGCACCATTCCGAGTGAGTGTCCCTTGGGCATGTAAATGCCTGTCCCGGGGACACTTGGGTTCTTTGATCTACCACTGGCTGGGCCAGGCCTTCCTGGAGTGAGGGGGCACCGTTTTATTTTAGAGAACCACTCCTGGGTCTGCCTCAGCCCTGGAGAGGAAAGCAGACAGGGCACCCGACACAGGCTGAGGGCCTGCTCTGCAGGCAGGGGGCAGGGGCATGGTGGGGCTCTGTGATGGGTCAAATAGTACCCCTCCCAAATTCATGTTCACCGGAGACCTCAGAATGTGACCATATTTGGAAGTAGGACTGTTGCAGATGTAATTAGTTAAGATGAGGCCACCCCAGAGTAGGGAAGGTCTTTAATGCAACATGACGAGTGATCTTATGAGAAGAGACACAGAGAGAAGACAGCTGTGTGAAGACTGGAGTGATGGAGCCACAAACCAAGGAACACCGAGGATGACTGGCAGCCATGAGAAGCTGGAAGAGCAGGAAAGATTCTTCTCTAGAAGCTTCAGAGACAGCATGACCTTTGATTTCAGACTTGAGGCCTCTGGTACTGTGAGAGCATGAGTTCCTGTTGCTTTCAGTCACCCAAGTTTGTGGTCACTTGTTACAGCAGCCCCAGCAAACTAACAGGCTCCCAACCCCAGCCTCCCTGGTGGTTTGAGAAATCACCAGGCTGGATGGGCTGCGCTGGGCCCTGGGCTCTGAGAAGCGAGGCAGATGGACTGGCAGGCGTGGGCAGCCTGGACTGCTTCTCAGAAAGGAGGAAGGAAGGTTCCTCCGAAATGTGGATTCCTTTCCTCCTCCTCGCACCTCAGAAGGTCAATCGCAAGGCAGCTGGGACAGGAGCCAGGGACTTTTTGGTGAGGTGTGTGGGAGATGAGTTTGGCAGCCCTCAGCCTTTGAGGAGGAGGAGGGGGTGGAGAGGAAGGCAGTTCCAGAACTCCCCAATTCCCACGCGGACGGGCCATGCTTAAATTGTTCCTGTTTAAGGTTTCAAAATCTTCTCAGAACCGTAATTCTCAGCAATGGCACCCAGTCTAGCTGCCTGGGCTTCCCTGAAAGTCCCAGTGACAGGGCCTGAGACGGTCTGCTGTAGGGCAGTCACACTTGCCAATGCACCGTGTTTGGAAGATGGAGCGCTCACTGGCACGCTTGATCCAGACCTTAGCTCCCTCCCTGCACCTCCCCTCCCCCACTCGAAGACCATCCTAAGAACGGCCAAGAAATCAGCTATCCGGAGTTAAGTTCACATAGAGAAGCAAAGTCTAGCGTGAGCAGCATAACTGACATCAGGCAGCAGGTATGTGAGTCAGGGTCCTGCTCGTCGGAACCATGTCATCGCTCTCCTGTGTCCCCTGCCAGGCACCCAAAGAGGCCAGGCAGAGACGCCTTGGTGGTCAGCGGGCTATGGGCCATTGTGGGCCACACACAGGTGCATCCTAAGAAAGCCATGAGTTGTGAAACTTCCAGCATCCTTTGGGGGACCTCAGCACCCAGTTATGGCCATACCAGGGAACTCAGAGTCACCCTGATACTGCCCCCAGGCCAGCACCCACTTCCAAGCTCCCTAGGCTGGTACTCCCATACTCGGGTCTCTTCAAACGCTCATTAAAACTTTTCTGTCCATCACCCCATCATTCACCAGGACCAGGCTGGCTGACCAGCTGACTAAAATGTTCATTCTGGGAGCACGACTTTGGTTTCATGTTTTTGGTTTGTCCAAAAGGCCATGCGCTACTCCACCTAGACAGAAGTCGTGATAAGGTCCTCGGGGTGGTGGAACCACAAGACAGAAGGGGCCTGAGTCCTGGAGTCAGAGAGAGAAGAGCTGCCTGCTCCACAGACTGTTACACGACTGAGAAGGAAACCTCTGCTGGGTTTGGGCCATTGCTTTTCTTCTGTCTATTTGTCACATCGTCTATCTCCAGTACACAGGACTTGACCTCCATGGGACATTTGCATTAAAACACAACATGCATGCAGGGCAGTGGCCGAGCCCCCTGCCTACCAGCTTCATGTTCTGAGAGTGATATTCTGGAGGCAGGAGCTCAATGCAAAGAATGGACTAACTGGAGGTCTTTCAGGCCCTTTTGCACTCGTATGAGGGAGGGGAGACCTGCCCACCAATATGTCAGTCTTAACACAATGCCCATACAAAGAAGATTCTTCAGCAGTAAAACTTGCTCTAGACTCAGTCCAATTCCTCCCTCAAACACTTGTGCCTATGTCCAGACAAGGGAATACATTCAGCACTAAAATGACATGAGCTACGAAGCCACAAAAAGACACAACGTTACATGCATATTACTTCGTGTAGGAAACCAATCTGCAAAGGCTCCGTCCTGGATGATTCCAACTATATGACCTTCTGGAAAAGGCAAAACTATGGAGATGGTAAAAAGATCAGGGGTCGCCGGAGATTTGATGGGAGGGAGGGATGAATAGTGAGCCCAGAAGATGTTTAGGGCACTGAAACTGTTCTGTGTGACACCGTAATGCTGGATACAAGTCCCGATACATTTGTCCAAACCCACAGAGTGTGCAACACCGAGAGAGAACCCTCGTGTAACCTACGGACTCTGGGTGACAATCACGTGTCAATATAGGCTCATTGCTTGTAACACAGGGACCACTCTGGGGAGGGGTGTTGATAGTGAGGGTACTATGGGGGTTCAGGGGTACGTGGAAATCTCTGAACTTGCTGCTCAATTTTGCTGTGAACCTAACACGTCTCTAAAACAGGAAGTCTATTTAAAAGGAAACAAATGAAAAATCACCTGTCTCCCAGAGACAGCATTACCTTTGGAAGGCTAAGGGTTAGTGACAGGGAAGGGACATGAGGGGGCATTCAGGTGAGTTGGCAAAGCTGTTTCTTGAGCCGAAGGGTGCATGCATGTTTTACTTTGTGAAAGTTCATCCGCACTTAGGATCTGTACCTTTTTTTTTTTTTTTTGTATGTAGGAAAATAAAAACGTTTGTTTAAAAAAACCTTTGCCTGCAGGTATCTGACCAAATACATTTAACCTAATAAAGTACAGGCACTGAGGAGCCTATGGATGATTTATAGACCAAGGCGAGTTGTGGAACTTTCTTCTGTAGCCGGCCACATCCACACTAGACACTCCTCTAGAGTGACAGCAGGACATGCTCATGGGGACACGCCATCAGCCCTCACCCTTTATGGTCCTTCCCGGGAGCACCCCCTTGTCTCATTCTGATTAGCCTCCTGTGCCAGAAGATGCTTAGGGGTCAGGAAGAACTATGTGTTGCTTTCAGGACATCAAGCACCATTGTGAGAGGCATTTGGGATGGGAGGTGGAGACAGAAACCTGTTTGGAAAAGGTTGAAAAGTGAGTAGCAGTTGAGGATGGATCGTGTGGTAGACAGAAGAACGCCCCACAGAGGTGTCCACATGTCCCGGTCCCCAGAACCTGTGAATGTGTTACCTTATGTTGTAAAGGGACTTTGCATTTGTGATGAAGTTAAGGACCTTGAGACGTGAAGATGTGCCCAGATGACCAATATAATTACAAGGGTCCTTATAAGAGGGAGGCAAGAAGGTCAAAGTCAGGAAAAGGAGATGTGGCAATGGGACCAGCAGTTGGAGTGATGGAGCCGTGAGCCAAAGATTGTAGGCAGTTTCTAGAAACTGGGAAAGGCAAGGAAATAGATTGTGCCCTGAAGGCTCCAGAAGGACCACAGCCCTGCCAACACCTTGATTTTAGACTCGTGACCTCCAGAACTGTAAGAGAGTGAACCTGTGCTGTTTTAAGCCACTAAGGGTATGGTAAGTTGTTACAGCAGCCATAGGAAATTAATACAGTTTACACAACAACCTGACGAAGATGAGGAGAGAACTAGGACTGTATTTCTAAGAACTGCCATGAGGGAGAGATGTTTTAAATAACTGTGATTGGGTTCAAGTTGGGAGAGGTCTAGGCACGTATGTACGTGCATTGTTTCCAATGTGATGGGTAGAGGTAACACGTGTTAGAGGTTACGTGTTAGAGGTAACACGTCATCACCTTTGGGGGTTAGGATGTCAACATACGAATTTTGGGGGAACACAATCATTCTGACCCTAGCACTTAGCCCCCAACTCTTTGGTTTCTTGGCTGGTTCAAGAGAGATCCTTTTTAAAGAAAGACCACTACTACAGCTTTTTGTTAATGGTTCTCTCTGGATCCAACGTGCCATCATGTTGGGTCAGTGAAAAATGCTTTATTTCTTAATACTCTTGGCCAGCATTTTCACACTAGCTCTATATTTGTGGGCAAATATTTACGGCCCTGGGAGAAGGCAGAAGTGTGCACTCTGTTAACAAATCCTGGACCGGCCTGGAAATACTCTGTTGATCCTTGTTAATCTGGGGGGAAGGGAGAAATGGGAGGGTTTAGACTATGAGCTTCAAGGCTCAGGGGCCTTCTTACATCTTACATTTGACTCCAAGATACTCTCTTTCCTGGTGAATCTCCCCACTGTGTGCCAGCGGACACTCCTGCAGTCACAGCTAGAACTTTCCTCAAAAGGAATATTGTGAAAGGCTTGGGCTGGGCAAATCTTAGAGTAGTGTAAATAAAGGCTTTTATGTCTTCCTTTTTTTAAAGGTAGATGAACAGTTCCTGGGAAAGGAACCCCTGAGAGGGGCAGGCAGTCTCCTCCGTCTTCAGAAAGACCTGGGAAGTCATTCTTGGGATCCTTACCCCCACCACACGTATAAGAAAATCCCATTTATACAAAAGTAACCCAGTGACCAGAGAATGACCAGGACATAAAGGACTGATTTTCAAAGAATCATGGGGGTGTGCCCCAAAGTGTTCTACGGGAGGAACAGATATCATGCAGGGGAGAAAGGAGGTCCTATGACTAAACAAGCCGGGGGCGTATAAGTTAAAACATGGTAAACACAGTTCTTTCTCTGCAGGACTTATCAGAGCCACAGACATGCCAACGTGCCCTGGGACCGTCTGGGTGTAGACACAGGAGGTAGAATCCCCCGCACGTATCTGACCACCACCGCTTTTCTATGAAGCATCTGAAGCTTAGTGTCAAGTACATCGTTCTTAGGGAACATTCACTGAGCTCCATGAAACACGGTCAGTGCTAAGAGCTGCATCTATCTTGGGTGCTTTCAGAAGGCACTTCCGCATCCCCTATGGCTACAGAATCCTCGTCATGAGGCGGGTGATGGGCAGGAGGAGAGAGGAGCAGAGGATTCAAAGCCCCGAGACGATCTAATGGGTAGACTGCACAACTCTAAGGTGTGGCATACGACGTTACCGAGAGCTGTCGCCGGGGCAAAGATAATCAAGTTGCAATCCCAGTTAGCCCTCTTTGCGCTGAGCATTGATGGTTTACAAGGTGGTCAACACAGAGACAAGCACACAGCTCTGTAGCTGCCTTCGTGGTCCAGCAATGTCACTGCTGAGTTTGGAGGGAAAGGGAATTTTCCTCCCTCCCTCCCTCCTTCTCTCCTTTCTCCCTTCTTTCTCTCACTCTTTTCTTCTAAATAATTAAGGTTTTGAAAGTTACCAATATTTAGAAGACGCCAGACTAATGTTCTTCCTCTCTTTCTTTTCTGAGGCCAGAGCCCTCGAAAGTCCCAGTTTTCTGAGGGCTAGTGTTGGCTGAGTCACCCTTAGCACAGGATGGAAGTCTACCAGTCTCTGGCCCCACATCCGTGTGCTAAAGTCCCCTAATCACCAGGGGCCAATTTCACAACCTCACTTCTGGGAAGAGAATGGAATTCAATTCTATTGTCCTTGCCTCCCCTGACCTTTTTCTTTTTTTAAAAAAAGAAAGTGGCACCTTCTCCTCAGTTAATGCTTCAGATAAGAGACCACACCCTTTTCTTCGCAAATACGCAAAGGTGTTGCTACATGTTTGAAGTTCTTTTCCAGAAAAGGGTGGTTTTTTTCCTTTTGTGTTTGTGAGTGTGTTTAGAGATTTGGCAGGAGCCAGAGGAAGGGGCAGCCCACGCAGCTTTAGAGCAATGAGTCAGTGTTGCTTGGGGTTCACGAAAGGCCCCACCATGGATAAAGGGCTCATGACTGGGCACCATACCCCGAAGAGCATTAAGATCAAAAAGTGAACTTAGACTTTAGTTTAAGCCCTTTCTCTAGTCCCAGGTTTGGCAAGAAAATTGGAGCCTGGAGTTTAATTTTGAAGAAAACAAGAGCCATCAGCCTGTTTCTTAGATATTGGAGGGCGAGTCACAGTGGTAGGGATGACCAAGTGTAGGTATTACCACTCTTAAGTGATGAGCTCAGATCCTGGTCCCAAAACCAGCCAGAGGAGGGCAGAAGGTGACCTGAGAATCCAGATAAGACAGGGACAATACATTTTCTTCCCGAGCCCATGGGAGGAGCATATTTTCCAGTCCCCCTTGCAATATAGTGGGTCAATGGAAAGTTCTGGCCAATGGAAAGAGGGCAGAAGTGAGATTTGTCACTTGCAGATCTGACCTTTGGGAGTCAACGTGCCACTCCATTCCCTCTCTCTGTCTGCTGTCATACATGGAAGATACAAGCGCCAATGTCAGACTCTGAGGACCCAGAAGATGACAGAGGCACAGGCTGGAAGGAACCTGGGCCCCTGAATGACTGCACGGAGCACAGCCTCCTCTATTTTCTAATTATGCCAGACCAATGCATGAGCAAGAAATAAGCCTTTGTTCTGTTATTCCACAGAGATTTGGGAGTTGTGGGTTTCAGCAGCTAGCTGACCCTGACCACTCCAGCCTTCTGTCAACAAGTACTTACTTGTGTTCAGTAGAAAGCTGGTAGGACTTTGAGACATACGAAAAACTTTCAGCAAACACATCTCACTGGTTTGTGATGGTGTTGTTGACACCACTGCATGTGACCTTCTGTCCCTGTTGAGGGATTCATTTCTTTAAGACATTGCTACTGAAAAGCTATAATCAAAGTGAGTTAAATTGCAAAGGAGATAGATGGGATTAGAGCTCTCATTAATTAGCCTACCCATCACCACCCTGCACAACGCTACTGACTTTTAAAAAGTGCATTAGCAAAAGTGGAAAGCTGAGACTAGCAGGCTCTGATGGAATGCTCGCAGGCATGACAGTGGGAGAGGGGCTAGGACTGGGCAGCCTGGTGTGGTGCTCCGGACAGTGCTGGACTGGATAAGAAATGCCAAAGCACCGAGGTGGTGGCCACAAGCTATGACGTTAGGAATTCAGGCTTTGGAACCTCTCACATCAGATGCCTATTTGGGCACATTGAGTATGACCTCATTAGAGCTCAGTTTCCTCATCTGTAAAATGGGCGACTCGTGCCTATTTTACAGGCTTGCTGTGCAGGTGATAAGGAATAGCATACGTAGGGCACCTTATAGGGTGGCTGGGCACGTCCGTTCCATTCCTTGAGAAGATCATGAGTGTACTAGAAGGAAAAGTGATTGGGAGTCCAAACTCTGGAAAAGGAAGCCCGAAAGACAGCAAGGGCGAGGAGCACCCCAAATCCACGGCTTCCCAGCTCAGCCGTGGGACAAAACATCTGGTAAAAGAGTAAATGATGTTTGCTTCCATAGTCTATAAAATTTCCCCCCAAAGAGGAGCTCATCTTCAGGATGGGTAGCGGCTGTTAACCCCTCATGCCCAGGTGTGAGGTCGCCACGGAAGCAGAAACGAGCAAAATTCTCCCCGAAAAGAACCGGCTCAGTGCTAATTCGGATACGTTTTCTGGTTTCTGCTATGCCACTTTTTAGTCTCCAAATTCCTGAAATCCATTTGCCGACCACTTTTCCTCAATAAACTCTGCTATTCTGACAATAAAACTGCTTGGTTTTCTTAAAGCCAAATAAAATTTACTATTTCTAAGGGCACAAAACAAAATAAAACCTACAAAATTTCCATGCTTACCATTGTTTCTAGAGCATGTAAATGAATCGCAAAGTGCATGTGATTCAAATACTCTCAAATGTCTTATCAATGATGGAAAAAATAATCCTGGAAGTTGTCTGCTCACAACAACGCCAGCTCTCTGTGACTTTTCTGCCTTGAGAAATTAGCACTTTTCATCTTTCAAGTGTGCCACACGGCCGCTTGTCACCATTTCTAAGCACATAGAAGAGACTTTTCCACTCCCCCTGGACTTTGCATTTTTGTATTTAATTCTGCTTTCTGAGAGCTACCCAATTATTTATCTTGTTACTTTTTCTCCCATCGTCTCCTTTTTTTTTCCTCTTGTTGCACACCCACCCCCTCCCATTCATCAAGCCCCACACTTTCCCCTGTAGATTCATATATATATATATATATATATATATATATATATATATATATATATATATTTTAAGTGCATTTTCCTGTGTGGATACCCATGTGCCTATTAATGTGTATGGAGTTCAAATCCTTGTGCCTGCCAAAGTACGTGTCTACACAGGTCAATTGATTATATGGCTTTACAACTCACTTAGACAAAAATCCAAAGTCCTTATGGCACTGGGACCCCTTCTACCTAACTGACCTCACCTACTGTTGTCCCCCTCAGCTCCGGCCACAGAGGTCTTCTTGTTTCTCAAAACTTACCAAGCGTATCCCGACCTCAGGACTTTGGCTTTGGCTGTTCCTTCTTTGGCTTGAAACCTTCTTCCTCCAAATATGAGCTTCCCCCCTCCGTCCCTTCCTTCTGCCCTTTGTTCAGATATAACCCATGGCCACTGTGCAAACCAGCACACCTCCCGCCCCCCACATGGTTCTGCTGTATTTCACTGTATAAGACACTGTCGGTTTCTCCCCTTCTAAACATAAGCAGGGACGTTGTCTTATTTATTGCTCTCCCTCCAGCACCTAGAAAGAGTCTGACATACAGTAGGAGGACAATGAATAGATTCTAAGTGAATGAGTGGGTGAGAGAGTGAGGAGAACCAGCAGAGCAAGAGCAGACCAGAAGATTCTAATCCTCAAAGCAACCCACACCACCCAGTGTGTACAGAGCTCTCTATATAATTGCACTGTCAAGTTTGAAGACCTCCTATCATCCTGATGCCTCAGCATCTCCACGCACAGTCTGTGGGCAATGACCAGCAGGGCCAGGGTGATGAGACTTGTCCCTGCCACAAGTTCCCCTGCTCACGCTCCCCTGTGACCTAGTGACATTCAAAGGACCAAGAAAATCCCGCATGCATTTTGCTTGTGTACTCCACCTGACCCCCCAAAAAGGCACTGCCCACGGATCCTCTCTGTCTCTCAGCTCCCCACCTGTTTGGTTGAGCTGCTTCCTGGGCGCTCCTCCCATATGGCTCCCTGCCATGCCTCCCTCCTCTAGGACCTGTGAGTATAATAAGTCCTTTAATTTCGTATGCCTCTCCAAGTGTAACTTCCATGGCCATGTGGGACTGATCCTTAAAGACCCCACAAAGAAGACTCACTCCTTCATTTACAACATATATTAAAAAAAAATGCATATGTATACACACATATACGGAGGGAACGAGAGAAAAGGTTATGAATCAATTGATTAAAAATTAAACGTTGTGTTGGACTTGAATTGCAATCATGATTCCTCTGTTTTATTTTGAACATAACAAAATAGCTAGGAGCTCCTTTGAGCCTTTTCAACCAAAGGTTTTCAAAGCCTATACAAATGAACAGATACCTTGCTCAGTAACCAGGTACCAAGCCCAGAAAGGTATTCAGCATACCCCATCTGGATTAGATTAGTTTAACAGTAACTGGATCAATCTCCATTTGCCCCAAGCATCTAAACAGATCACTTTTTCTTCCTTTGGGATGCAGAGTAACCCTCAAGCCTCAGAGCCACTTGGCGATTCATGTGGGATCGCAGTGCATTTGATAACTTAATGCAACTTTTTTACCAGCACTTAAAACTCAGATATGAAATCTACACTCGATCTTTTCTGCTTGAAATTGGCCAAACTTGGAAGTGGCTCTATCCCCATGTCCAACAAAAGGCTCTCAGAAACACTCAGCGAAGCTGACCAACCAGAAGGCCCAACACTGCCCAACACACGGATGTGGGGGCGGACAGATGCTGCTTCCCACCCACCCCTTAAACATCCTTTCAACTCTGAACTGGTTATTGCACGTCTGCCCACTTTGGGCATGTGTAGGACGATCAAGGTTCATGTGTTATGTTCAAGGCTGAAATGAAGACTTCAGGGCATTCATTTGGTGCTTTACTCAGTTAATTGGGAAATTATATAGTGATTTCACTGCTCAGAATAATGAAACTTTGCTTTTTTTTTCTTGTTTGTTTTTCTTTTTTTACTTTAGGGATGATGACGTTTGCAGAGTAGCACTGTAAATCTCAGAAAGCTATTTGGAAGGTTAGGACGATTGGATTTAGGGCCAGGACAAGTTTGCTGTATCCTTTTGACGCAACAGGCTTTGTTCCCTAAGCGGTTAACAAAACCAGAGTGGGGAAGTTTCTAAAACTTGAAACAAATGTAAACAGTGTATCCAAACTGCTGGGCTTGGGGAACAGGGTGGGTGACTGGCTATATCCATTACAGCCTCCTCCTGGGCTCAATGGAGGATTTTGGACAGGTCATTTAGCGTCCCCTACTTTGGTTTCAACCTTAGAATTAGGGGAAGTAACAGCATTTCTTCCTTTGTATTTCACAGAAACAGGGGAGGCTGGGCAAATGTAAAGAAATACGGGCGCCCACACGGCAATTAGGCTGGCCTGGCCTCAATCTCTATATTCATCCTAATTGAGTCCTTGGCACGCTTACCCCAGGGCCTGGTTTAAACCTTCTCCGGTAGACTCAGCTTCACTGAATGGCCCCAGGAGCTCACACTTGCTTTATTCTCCCGTGAGCTCTTATTTACTCTTCCATAGCCTTCCTTCCTTTGCCCACAGTTGTCACCTCTGCCCTCATCTTATCCTTGCTCTCTTTAATCTGTTGTCTTATTTTATATACACCACTTTGATGACATTTGAGTGATTACATCCCTTATTTATGAGCCCTGTTCTGTCTCCTTTATTCACCACCCCCCAGGAGTCTGTTTTCTAGCTCTTGGCTCCTGGACATCTTCTGGATGGTTAAGTCGAGGAAAATCTGACACCTCGCTCACTGGTATCTATAACTGAACCTCATTACTCGCAGATTCCATATTTGCAAATTCGCCTACTCGCTAACATGTATTTGGAATCCCCCAAATCAATATGCATGACGCTTTCCTGGCCATTCCCGGGCTTGCACGGAGCAGAGACAAATAAGAGTCACCCTCATGTGCGTGGTCCCAGCTGAGGTGGAACAAGACGACACTCGGCCCTGGTTTCAGCTGTCACACTGTTAACAGGTGTCATCTTCATTGTCTACTCAGGGCGTGTTTTTCACATTTTTGTGTTTTGTGTTGGTGATGTTGTTGTGGTCCCAGGAGTGCTGTCTGGTGTCCCTAAGGGCAGGAAGGCTGGGATGGGCCTACGAAGAACAGGTGGGTGTTAGAAAGACGTCCTCCGGCGTGAGCGATAATCGGCTGTTGGCCTGATTCAATGTTAAGGAATCGAAAATAAATAAGGTGTCTTTAAACAGAAACACACATAACACAACACGGTTATGAATTCTGCTAGGAACAATGGTTCGGTATTTGGTAATTCCGTGCTGTAAAGCAGTGACTGTACAGAACGTAACTACCCCCAGTAACGAGAATCAGAGTGTTTGTATCTGAGATACAGTGCGCTTTATGTATCCACGTGAGTGCTAGCCTTTCAAATGGTCGCTCTTTATATATAATTTGAACATGCAAAAGTGCTTTCGGGGATTGCCTTCAGAACAAGTCTCAGTGTAACAGCTTCGTCTTTGATTTTTAAGAAAATATAATTATTCATTCCCACTCTTTAAATAAAATTTTCCACCTTTAAGGAGAGCTCTGCCATCTCCTTGCTCGTTATCATCCTCCCAGCAGCTCTCTGAGATGCCAGGGAAGCATTTCACTTTCGGCTGCACAGAAGGTCACACAGTCAACTGGTGATGGAGCCAGGGCAAGTTCCCTGGTCTGACTTCTCGTCCAGAATGTCTTCTCCAGGTTCAAGGGTTCCTCATGAACCTTGGACTCTGAATAGAGGAGGAGCCGCCCATCACTTCTCTCTCTATACTGTTATAATATTACGCTTCGGTGATCATTAAAGCTGTGGTAGAGGAAGCACATGGGGTGGGTGGAGGGTGAGGGGCATCTGACCAGCCTGAAAGGCGAAAGGCCAGGAGGGCTGCCAGGTGGGAGGTGATGCCTAAAGAGCAGAAGCCAACCAGGTGAAAATGAACCTCACTCAGCAGACGGCTGTGCGCAGGCTCAGACGGAGCTCGTAGACTCGCAGCGAGGCCAGTGTGTAGGCTGGAGAAGTACGCACTGCCTCGCGAAGGTCTGAGTTCTAACCTAAAGGCAGATGGGAGCTCCTGCAGGCTTGTATGCAGGCATGTGGTGTTGTCAGACCTGCAATTCAGAGAAATCCTTCCAGTGGCCTGTGCTGGATGAACTGGAGAGACCCGTGACGAAGTCAGGGTGGCTGTGGTCCTCCCGGGGAGCAACGGTGAAGGGCTCAGCCAGGACAGCGGCCGTGGGATGAGGTGGGAGGGACCGATCAGAGACAGCATCATGGGTGTAGGAGCTGAGCAGCTGCACAGAGTCCCACACTCAGAGGCGCCCCACACTGATTTCATGCTCCATTGCCATCATCTTAAAATTCTTAATAATTCTATCTTTGAACGTGTGTTTTTTAAGTGAAGCCCAATGGGACAATGGGGTATGCACGTGGGCAGAGGAGACACCCACAGTGTGAGTCTCCACACTCCTGGCCACCCCAGTCTCATGTAGCATTTGAGAAACCCTGAGCATGGTGACCAGCAAGGCTCAAGTGAGTACGGGGGATGCATGTCATGCCTCCGACTGAGTAAGCAGAGACGCTGATGGCACCAGGGGCCACACGTTCCGTTAGAATCAGAATGTGCTTTGGGTGAAGAAAGAAGGCGATGGTTGTTGTGAGAAATAGGAACAACCAGGAAATCCCATCACATCTTTTCTTACTCGTCTTACTTCCCTGTAGTAGCCAGCCACGTATGCGGGAAATGATGCCATAGAAGGCAAGGAACAGGTAGAGGGACCCACAACTTCCTTTCCTTTCGGTCCTTCCTTACACATCCTCAGCCAAGGTGGGAAGTGGTAGCACGTACAGCACATGCGCAAAGTACGAAGGTGTCATTTCTGTAACTCCATGTACCAGCTCAATGCTGTGACATTTGTTTTAAACCGGCACAGCATAATATGAAAACGAACAGGAAAACCCACATGAATCACTTAAAATGTTAATTTTCTCTTTCCTTAGAAGAACACTGAAAAGCAAATCAAAAAACGCACTCATCTATAAAATGACGGTAATAATAATGACACTTATCTCGGGATTGTTGTGAAGATTAAATGAGCTATTATGTGTGAAATGCTCAGAACTCTGCTGTAATAATTTTCTGCAGCTGCTGGAAAAAGGAACCACAAACTAGGTGGCTTAGAACAACAGAAATGTACCGTTTCACCATTCTAGAGGTTAAAGGCCGGGATGAAGGTGTGTGTGGGAGGGGCAGGGGGGACGTGCTCCCTCGGAAGGCTCTAGGGAAGCACCTGTTCCAGGCCTCTCTCCTAGCTTCTGGTAGTCCCTTGGCTTGTAGCAGCAAAACTGTAGTCACGGCGTTCTCCCCCGTGTGTGTTTCTGTGTCCAGATTTCCCCTTTTTATAAGGACACCAGTCGTAATGGATTAGAGACCACTGTAATCATTTCATTTTACCTCGATCACTTCTGTGAAGACTCTACCTCCAAAGGTCACCTTCACAGGTACCCGGGTTGGTACTCTAGAATCTTCTCTGGGGGAGTTTCCAGAGTCAGCTGTATAGAAACGTTCACCTTTATTATCATTACCTCCAGTAGTTGTTTTGTTCAAAGGTATGAGGAAGAGACCAAGGAGAGACAACTGGGTTTGGGGAACTTAAGTTTGTTGTGGCTCCAATCTCCACAACAATAGGACACTTCTCCAACAGCCCCCAACAGCCCAGGTGAAGGTAAATATATGAAGGAGAGAGAACAAAGAAAAGAAAATGACACGTTCTGATAGGGAGCCAAAGACAACCATGGACAGAAACACAGACAGCAACGAGAGAGGGAAACTGCTCACTGTCCTGTGTGCTTCGGCTCAGGGGCCGCAGGACACCAGCTCTACCAAGTGGACACACATAAACCCCATCCCCTTCTTGACGGCAGCCAACACACTGTTTCCTACACACACCGGGAAGGGAAACCAAATTTTGATCATTTATTAAAACACATAATAGGTTATATTAATCTGTGGAGTAAAAATGTCTCCTCAGCCAGCAGCTAAGTGGATGCCTTCTGCCAAGTAAAGTTCTAGTGGTTTTTTTAATTTTTTTGAAATGGTAAGCATCACATCTGACCTGGAGATAAACAGTAGACAACAAACAGGTTGAGTCTCCAGAAGCATCAGGCTAGACATCATCTTAACAGAAATGAATTCTGGGGCTAATTTGGAAGTCATCAGTCCCAACGACAGAGATGATGGAGTCTCAAGGTGGGCCAAAGTTTAGAAGGAGAGAGTTGCTCTGTTTTAGATGGAGGATTGAAAAGCAAAAATTGAAAGTACACTTGCAGGCAGCATAGCCCTCAGCAAAGCCATGGGTAAGCAGAGTCTCTCTTCCATGCCTCCCTCCCTAATCCAAAGCCCCTTCCATAACAAATGCTCTGCTCTCACTTCATCCCAGTACCAGAAGCAACATTGCTGGTACCTCCTCTGGATTAGGTCCCCTTGCCAAAACTGTGGGTTCCAGAACCTTCTCTTCTTTCCCCTCTTCTGCTTTATGCCTTGCTGATCCTGTGCTCAAGACCCTTCAAGCTCTGCTAGATGAGTTGTTAACTAAAACGACCGATTAATCCGTGCGAGCATGCTGAGGGTGGCATCTGTAATCGAAAAGAGGCTTGAGTCCCACTTTCACCAAACATCAAAGTTCACTTCCGAGTAATGGGATAAAGTGACATCACATTCCTCCCAGATTGTCGGATGCACACAGCATCACTGCTGTGACAATCCTGCACAAATGCACAAGAACATAGCCATGAAGAAACATCGGACAAAGCCAAACTAAGCGGCAACCTACAAAATAACCATCTCGTAATCGTCAAAACTGCCAATGTCACAAACGATAAAGGCTGAGGAACTATCCTAAGTTGCAAGGGGACTAAAGAGACATGACAACTGAAAATAATGTGTGAGCTGGGATTTTCTTTTGCTCTAAAGTACGTTATCGGGACAACTGGTGAAATCCGAATGAGGTCTGTAGATTAGAAAACAGGGTTGTAGCAGCTTAATTTCCTGATTATGATCTTTGTTCTTGGTTACGTCAGAGCGTGTCCTTGTTGTTAAGGAACACATGGAAGTGTTTAGGAGTGAAGGGCATCCTGTCTGCCACTTAGAGTAGCATAAAGCGAAGGGGATAAAATGGTAACATCTGGGTAAAATCTCAATACAAGTGCAACGGGGTCTTCGAACTATTCTTGCAAATTTTCCGTGTCTGGAAAAATAATAAATAATATTTAATAAAATGTAGATCGATTAAAAAGTGTGCAATGTTTTGAGCAGGGCTCAACCTTGACTTCACATTAAAATCGCCTCAGGAGATTTTAAAATATCAGTGCCCAGGTCCTAGCTCAGAGATTCAGATTCAATTAGCCTGGGGTGGTGCTCCAGACATCATCAGTATATTTGAAAAGCATCCTCAAGGTGATTCTAGACTGAACCCAGAGGAATAATAAACAACTAGTTCAGCCCATGGTGTTGGCAGGTGAGTGGAGAGTTCTGGGCTGGGGTCTTGCTGAGCCCGTTGTGTCCCCTCCTTTAGAGAGCTGATCCTGGGGGCAGTAATGATGCATATTAGGCGTGTGGTCTTGGGTCCAATCCTGGTCCTGTCACTAATAAGCTGAAAGACATCCTGGCGAATGGCTTCCCTGTGCCCGGCCTGAGTTCTCTCCACTCTAGAATGAGGCAAAATGAGCATTCCTGGAGGAGGATGCACAGCTCTGTGACTCTTGCATCCCTGGGCCCCCAAAGCGCGCAGCGGGTTTGCACAGGATGGCGACCTGAAATCTTATGACGCCCAGGTGGAAGAAAAAGGTTTGGGTGGGTAAAGCTGACTTATTTCTGGTATTGCTAGCAGGTTCTGTCAGTAAAGCCCTCCCCCATCACAAGGACTGAGTCTGGAAGGGTTCTCGGGACAGGGGCTGGAGGGGACAGGAGGACACCAATGCAAGGAGCAGGGAGGCAAACTAGAGAGGCCAACCTCCCGAGAGGCAACTGGGCCACCTGCGCCTGGTGCCTTCATGAGACAGGCCTGACGCGGGGAATGTGTGGGAAGGTGCCCTCACCAAGAGGTGAGGCCTGAGGCTCCGCCCGGATCCCAGGCCTCAACCTCTGCCGCGCTCAGCCTTCTAAAGCTGCGCTGCTCAGAAGGTTGGCCCTGGGCCACACGTGTCCTCTGAGTATTTGAGATATGGCCAGTCTGTATTGAGATATGCCGTGAAGTGTAAAATCCACACTAGATTTGCAAGCCTTCAGAAGCAAAGAGAACATAAACTATCACATTAATAATTTTTAAAAATATTGATTAACATTGAAATGATAATACTTTGGGTACATTGAGTTAAATAAAATTTACTATGGAAATTCGTGGTTTGGGTAGAAAGTCACCTCTTTCTTTTTCTAATGTGGCTAGTAGAATATTTACTATCACATATGTGGACGACGACATATTTCTGTTGGGCAGTTCTGTTCTAGCGTCTGCATATTGTCCTTTTGTGACTAATTTCCCTGGTGATAACTGTATTAAAATGCAATCTCGGAAGGATATCCAATGGCAGCAGCCCTGGGCCCTGAAGGCCTTACAAGGAGAATTGTTTAACCCTTTCCCCGCTGTGGCCCTTAGGCTTCTGTGATGCCAGCAAATTCACTCTTCCCCATAGTCCACTGAAGTGCAGATAGTGCCAGGTGATGTCAATATAATATAATGGTAATCATATTAATATCCATCCTAACATTCAACACTGCAATTTTAACCCAATCTGTGAGATTGAATCACAGACACTTGACATTCTTAAAGTAAAACTCTCAATGAATAATATATCAGACGATGTATGTTCCACTAAATAATTGATCTACCCACAGATAGAGAATATGTGGGTAATGAAGATAAATGGTGCAGAGTAGACTCTCATCAAAGACTCTAAGGCACTTACAAGTCACATTCCAGAAGGTTCCACAAGGTTCCATGGAAGTCTGTAGCTTGGGTTTGGTTCACTGTCACTGTCTGACTGCCTTCTAAGGATGAAAGACCTCTTGCTTTCGTGTGTGTGTGTGTGTGTGTGTGTGTGTGTGTGTGTTAGCTACACATATTAGGGCAATTAATTAACTAAGACATTCCCTTGGTCAGGCCTCCTCATAGTAACACCCTGGAGCCACGGACAGCGGAGGTGGGCTAATCTGTGTTCTGTTTCCATGGCCTGATTTTATCTTGGACCTAGCCCAGGGCAAACCATGTTGCATAAGGGCATCTCCATGTTAAATCTCCCATTATGAAAACAAACAAACCAACCTTAAATTCAGTGACTAGCGAGGTCTTTCAGGGAGTTTTATGGAAAACAGGAAGGAGGAAGTTGTTTTGCTGAGGACTGGTGGCACTGGATGCAGGACCTAAATGATTGGTTTGGATAGAAAGTCACTCTCATAACGTGGATGGCAATCATTTCCCCATCCCAGAAGCTTCCAACCTAGTCACCATTCAGATGCATCCAGGGGTAGAATAAGATGCTTCGGCTCTTTTTTAAAGATGCAGTGTATCATCTTTATGAATGAGAGAAGATAGAAACACAGAGGGCAAAATATGTGCTCTATAGTAAAATATACCATATGTGATGAGAAAACTCACTATTCACTGTTTAACGTCCTGGGAAGAAATCAGCTAGGAAGAGCACCTTCCTTAAAAAGTTTTTCATGCTCATTTTAATAACATCTATACCTGGAAGTAAATGCCAATGCAAAAGGCCTTTGCGAAAAGCAAAAGTCTCTAGACCTACATTTTCAAAACTGCATTGCTTGTACACCTGAAACCTATGTAACTTTACTAACAATTGTCACCCCAATAAACTTGAATGAAAAAAAAAGCCTGCATTAAAAAAAGAGAAGAAAAAAAAAAGAAAAAAAGAGAAGATCTTACAAGAATAGATATACGTACATATATATTACGTGTGTACACATAGAGAGAGAGAGAGGGATAGTCAAATATATTATATATGTATATACATACATGATGTTTACATATGTTAAAATGTATTTATACAACAAACAAGTATATACATACACCAAACATGTTTTTAACTTTTGTGGCAGGAAGCCATGTTCATTTTAAAGACATACTAAACTTCGCTTAGGAACAGGATGACTTGATAAAAAGGGTGTCACGGGAAGAGGCTTTGATTTCTTAATATGCACGGACGGTGAAAACTCAAGTTCTATCACACCACAACATGCAGGAATGAGAAAAGGAGCAGAGCCCTCCCGTTGGACAGCATTCTTACATCACCCACTTTAAAATCAAATCTGAAACAGAGTTCTGACAGGCCTATTTTCTCCAGCGCCAAGAGCCACACAATAGGCCTTTTTTTTTTTCTTGGACAAAGCTCTTAAAATACTCGGAGATTCAGATGTACTGAGTCACGAAACTGTACAAATACTGCACACCCATTCCTGCTGGTGCCCCTGCCCAGTCTTTCGGAAACAATACTATATTTTTTCTGTATTTGGCAGAAGGAAAGAAATATTTTAATGAGTGTTGCAACCTGTTTGAAAGAAGGGTGACAGAGGAGGGCAAGCTCTGGCAGCGAGTGCCTGTCCTTGGGTCTGGTGGCCTCTGAGCAGGGGTAGTGGTTGTTATTTCAGAGGACTCTGTTTGATTCTCCTGCTGCTCTGTGTAGACCCCACAACAGTGCTGAACCCCATGACCACACAAGCTTCCAATGTGCCTTGATGAGTGTGTAACACTCAGTACAGTGTGAACAGTGTCACACTGAAATGACACAAAAGGGATTCATCCGTGCAACGAGCACTCTTTGAGACATCGTTGAACATGTCTCTTAGAAAGTGTGTATCACGCAGCAGAGAGGTGAACACACATTTCACAGAAACATAAGAGTGTGTGTGTGTGTACGCGCACGCACACATGTGTGCCGGGAGCTGTCTGCATGTGGGTGTGCAGAGAGGGTGCAGGAACAGAGGAGGAAAGCAGTGGGTGAGGCGGCGGGAGGCGCCGAGGCAAAGCAGATCTCTGCACCGTTTTCATGACTTTTGCTCTCTCCCTTTTCACAGTTCAAATTAAACTGCCCCCCCCACCACAGTTGCTTGATTGCTTTGCTGAGGTTGTGAAATAACTGAGAGGTGTTGCAAATGCATCCTCACACTGCTAGTGAGCCGACTTCAAGTCTGAACACCTCTCTGGAGGGATGTTTCAGTTTGACGTTAATGATGGTGAATATCTGAGCTTAAAGTGAGGAGGGCAAAAGGGCCAAAGACAGGCACATTCCACAGGGGAAGGCAGGGGGAGCCGGGATAAAACCCCACTGGGTGAGACAGGGCGTAGCAGTACAGTGGCTGCAGAAAGCAAGCTAGCCTTGCTGAAGACTGCGTGGAGACGGCGGGAGGTTTTCAAGTCAACTGTGGTGTTTAAAAACGTGTTCCTACCTTCTTCAGATTCCAAATGTGTAGAAAATGAACAAGGACAAGCCAAATGGTCTAGCCCCGTGGTCCTCAATCCCATCACGAGGACTGGATCATGCCTTGTGGTCGGGGTTGTCTTGTGCATTGTAGGATATATAGAATCGTTCCTGGTTCTACTCACTGGTTCCCAGTAGCAGCCCCCTGTTGTGACAAATAAAACTCTCCAGATAGTGCCAAGTATCTCTGGGGGAACAAAATCTCCCTGGATTGAGAATCAATGGTTTAGACTAAACATTTGGGCAAGCTAAACTTTCATTGGGTAAAGACAGCCATGAACTATAAAGAAGATATGGCATTTCTGGTGAAAGGTGACAACCCCAAATAACCTGCTTTGAACAGCTAGAGAGAAACCTAGAAGTCTCAGACAAAGGCAGACCTTTTGCCTCAAAGTGCTGGTTTATGGCTTTAGAAAGCCATAAAACTATTTAAAAATAACTGTGGGGAAAAAAAACTACTGGCGCACTTTGCTTAAAAAAAAAAAAAAAAGGTAACTCAGAAGAGAGGGACCTTCACACTTGAACTCGGGCTTTGAAGAGGCAAAACAGATCAGAATTGCTCTGTGGAATTCTCCGCGGCGTGCTGCGGCCGATGCTACACAGTGGGGCCTGCAGCATGGTGGCCTTCAAGACCCCTTTTCCTGCGGAGGCTGTGGGTGGGGCGGAGTCTTTGTGTCCTGTCTGACCTGTCCACAAAGCATTCGGCACTGTTAGCTTTGGAAGGTGTGTCCTCCGGGCCTCAGAGAAACGAGGAAGGTGATTAAAAAATGACTGTCCCTTAACTTTACAGTCAAATTGACAAAAGGAGTGTGGAAACCTGACCTTGGGTTCAGTGTGCGTGTTTTTAATAGAAAGGGAATATAGGACTGTGTGCGTTCCTAAAAGCGCATCCCTCAAAAGCTGTACAAATCGGACTTTCCAGATAAGATCCTGCTTTCTCATTTCCACCTCTCTCCTGTCAAAGAGGGAAAAGGGCTCGTTGACCTGGTCTCTCTTGTTCCAGAGTACAGTGCGATGATTTATGATTGCTAAGCCTGAGAACCTTTGGAAGCCGCTAAACATGAAAAGAGTGAAAAATCTTCTAAGTCAAGAGAAAGAAAGGAAGGACTGGGTAGCAGTCTTGGGTTCTGCTCGTCTCAGACTCTGCAACACTACTCTGAAGGCTGTCACAAGTATGCATCGCACAGGCCCCTGCAGACAAAAAGGGTTATTTTATCCAGATTATTCCCCCACATTGCAGGGGGAAGGGGACTCATTTGTAATCATCAAAGGAATGCTGACAGACTTGAAACGGGATTACATTCTATTATACTCATCCGAATTAAAGATTTGTTTTGGAGATCATTCTTAGGTTTCTTCCATGCTGCTCCCCCAACCCCAAATGAGGTGATTTGTATTCATGGGCCATCTGAGGCAGACATGAAATCAGACAGTTTGCAAACATACATTTCAGATTCAGTGGCCTAAGTTTTGAATTTTAATGTTGCCTGGTTCTCTGTGTGTGGAAAACCTGGCTTTTAGGTCAACACTAATCCCAAGCATCGTTTCATTCCGTAATTTGTTATGCAGGATAAATTCTGTTTCAGGGGCCTGAGTGAGCAAGTGATCCAGTGTCCAGAAATGCAGGTATGAGATGTAAAATCTATGCATGGGCAGAGTTGTCTGGTAGGTTTGTGGACACACTACTAAATCCTCAGTTTCAAGCTCAGTGGTTGGGATACCATTTGGAGAATGTGACTTGCCCGATCTGTTAGTCATCCTTCAAACTCCTTTGTTATCTGTGTGGTCACAAACCCCCTGAGAAGGAAGTTTCTCCAGACAGGACTGACTGACTGAGTATTCTTGTACCATATGGAGCACAGCGTCTGGTACCTGAAAGACGAGCATATTTCCCATTCAGACAGAACTCCCCTAGGGCATTCATCATGAAACTGATAACTACCTGGGGAGGAGGCTTGGGTACCTCCAGCTGGAAGTCATAAGTCAGTGCAAGCGCTCAACTGGATCAACGAACTGTCTCTTGACATTAGCTGCCAAAAGGACAAACTATTTTAGAGAAATCTCTCTCAAGGCAAGGAGATGGCATTCTCTAAGTAAGAAGACACAGCAAGGATGTGGGCAAAGTGCATTAAAAGTTGTACCATTTCTTTTCTTTGTATCTCAGTCCTTCCTTCTGGACTCGGTGTCCTTCTTGATGAAATATATCCTTTAGTAGATGTTTAAGTAAGGATTTATTAGTGGTGGTAAACATGTCTATATCACAATCTCTCAAAGGTAGTTTAGCTAGGTATATCGTTGTGCAATGATAGGTTTTTTGTTTGTTTGTTTGTTTCCAGAACTTAGAAAATATTTCACTGGCTTCTGGCTCTCACTGTTGTTGCAAAGACTTTACACATGATATTTTTCTCTCTTTCTGATTGTTTTAAGACTGCCACTTTTTTTTAGTATTTTATAGTTGCAATATAATAAGTATAAATTTATTTTTATTTATCTTGCTTAGGATGCTTGAATCTAAATCTTTCATTAATTCTTGAAAATTAACTCCAAGGTATTATCACTTGGAGTGCTGCTTCTCCTTATTTTCCACAGTCTCTCCTTCTGGATTACTGATCTGATATATATTGAACCTTCATTCCATCTTCCATGTCTTACAAACTTTTTATATTTTTCATCTCTTTACCTCTTTTGCTGCATTCTGATAATTTCTCCAGCTTTATTTTCCAGTTCACTGTTTCTCTCTTCAGCTAAGTCTAATCTATCCATTAAGCTTTTAATTTCAATGAATATATTTTTCATTAATACAGTAGTATGAGTATAGTTAATAGATATATTTGATTCTTTTTCAAATATGCTCACTCTTTCTTTGTAGACTTTCATTCCTTCTTCATGTTTTGGATTCTCTCTTTTATTTCTTCTTGTTTTAAATTCCGTTTGTTATTTATTAAGAATTCTGTTGTTTTTGTTGCTGCTTCTCAGATACTATATTTTTGGATTGTGTGTTCATATCAGCAGGATTTCATCTATAGGAATCTTGTGCAGTTTGTGTTGGTGATGTTTCTACGCAGGGAGTATTTATGTTTGTTTTTGCCAAGTACCCTGGGGCACAACCAACCTGGGATGACTTTGTTAGTTTCTCAGCTTGGATTTCCTGGTAAAGGCAATGTGAATTCAAAACACAGACTGTTGAAAAGGCAGACCTGTTGTTATATGTACTCAAGGAAGATTGCTTTTCTTTCTCCAATCCTTAGCCTGAGTGAGACAAATTTTCTCGTCATCTTTCTTTGCAAGAAGGCTGATTTCTCATCTCTCTTTTTATGAATGTTTAGCCCTTCCATGTCCTGGTTTTATATGGAGATCTTTTTTTCCAACTCCTCACTTTATACTGGTCTAATGCCTCATCTCTTGCCCTTATGTACCTGTTAAATCATGGTTGTAAAGACCACCAAAAGGCCCCAGTGTGGCTATAAGGTCAGTGGCAGCTAACTTTTCCAGTTTTCTGATCCCTTTGTTTTTGTTCCTTGGGTGTTCCTTATATTTAGTTACTGGTTCTTGCGTTTAAAGGATGTTTGTTACATTTTATTCAGCACTTGTAGGTGTTTTGTTGGAGAAATAATTTTAGAACCCAGTTCCACCATATTTCCAGAAACAGATTACAGATCTTATTCTGTAATCAGTTCTTTGGGGCTAGAAAGTACTCTCCTTAGATAGGATGTGGATTGGACAATACCTGTAAGTCATGGTTTGGGGGTGGGGTGGGAATTGGATTTAGTGGATTGAGAGATAAACATTACAGAATTGGCATTGCTTTAAACGACTTGTAATTTATTTGTTTTAATAATAAGCTGCCTGGGTCTGAATCCCCAAAAGTTACTTAACCTCTCTTTGGCTCAGGTTCTTCAACTTATTCTAACAGTATCTACTTTGCAAGGTTGTGAGAATTAAATGTTGATAAACATGAAGTTCTGGGAACAGTGTCTGGCACAGAATGCTTTATGAGCTTCATGCACTGATAGTATTTTTAACTCACCAACTTTTCTTACTTGTGCTGAGGGAAGTCAAGTAAAGAAGTCACTGCATATGCTGGGCCAGAGTTTTAACTGAGATGGCTCAGACATAGGAACCCCTGCGGGAAGAAGAATCTCAGAGAGAACAGACTAGAGCCACTCGGTCAGCCACTCTTCCCATCTGAGGTTCTTCAAACTTTAAATCTTGATGACTCTAGGATTTATGTTATTAAGAAAAACTATTTACTTCCAGAGAAATACAAACACATCAGCATCATTAAAATAGTGACCTAGTATAAAATATCAGAGTACCCTTAGCCTACCTTGTAGGTCCATTACTTAGCTTGAAGGATAAGAGTATAGATTTTTGAAACCAGATAGGTACTGGATTCAAATCCTGACTCTAAATTTCACTAGCAGTTGTAGAACTGCTAATTGGGGGTGAGTAGGTAACAGGGGAGCAGAAGTTGTCTTTCAGTGTATATTAGCCCCAAGGTGAGGCCTTTTCAAGAATCTTAAACGTGCTAACAGGAGGGCTGAGAAGTCCTTTGATCTCCACGTTTTTGAAATCATGAACCCCATCAGTAAAAACATTTTGAGAACACATCGCCAATATACGTACACTTATTTATAAATTACATACTGTTCTACTGTCAATTCATATGTTAATTATAAGCAAAACAACTCCTTTTTAAGATAGAAAAGAAACAAACAGAAACGAAGTTCTAACATTTTCCTCCTATATCCACTGGATCACCTTGTGTGTGCACACACTTTGGTTGGACTATGATGAAAGATGCTGAAGGAAGGAATGAGAAAAGGTCAGTCTGTTCAGTGGGCAGCTAAAACGGTGGTGGCTGCCCCATGAACTATCTAGAGAGGTTAAGAAAATCACGACCTGCTTTTTTCTCTGGCTTTGCCCTCACACTCAGCACACACAGGCCAAGTCCCCAGCCTGGCCCCACCCTGGGGTTCATGATAGAGTCTGCCATGCTCTGCGTCCTTGCAGGACAGTCTTGGCAAAGTCAGATAACCACTCTGAGCCTGGGTTCTCATCTGTAAAGTGAGACTAATACTTACCTCCTAGGGTTGCTATAAGGATAAAGTCAGATAACACTGTGCTCCATTAATTTTTACTCCCTTCCTTTCCCTGAAACTGCTGCTAGCCTGTCCCTTCCAATAAAGCGTCTGGGAGACCAAAGCCGTCAATAACGCGACCACTGGCTTGCCCAGACTCCTCTTCTCTGCTACAGAAAGAGCCGGCAGAACACTTTTCAAATCTAGTTCCTTTCCATGGAAACAGCCTAGCAGTTTCAGACACTTGCTCTTCATCCCTCTTCTTCTGTGACAGCTGCACAACTCCTTCAGACATTTGGTTTGTTTTTCTTCGGTTACGAGCTGGCTTTTCACTCCATAACATTTTTGAAAGTGAAGGCAATCCCTGAATAAAAGGATGATGTGATGCAGGCATAATAAAATGCAGAGCTCTCTCTGTGTGTGCATATATACACGCACATGTGGGCATATGTGGGCATCTTGTGCATATGTGTGGGTTGGGATGCAGCAACAAACTGATAGCTGGGACAATACAGTTCGGGTGTCCCTGGTGATGAGCCCTGGGGGAGGGGATGAAGGGGTCCCTGGTCATGCCTGTGTGTCCCTGGATGAACTGATGTATGGGCAGGAGGGCGCCCTGCCCTCTGGATCAGAGAGCAGTGGTTCTCAACGCTGGCTGTGCACGAGAATTGCCTGGGGAGCTTTTAAAAAGAGACCAATGACTGGGTCCTCCAGACCAATGAAATAAGAAGTCCTGGGGTGCTGTCTGAGCATCCACACAAGTGATTCTAATAAGCAGCCAGGGTTGAGACCTACTACTTATCTAAGCAGAACAGGAAGGTTCAACTGTATCCCCTCCATCAGGACCTAGTTCCCACCCTCCAACTCTTAAGATCAACTGCATTGCCATTTTTCTACTCTGAAATTCCTGGCCAATGAAATAAGGAGCTAGAGTCAGGTTTCCTTGTTGGGCTGCCAACGATCTGGTAACAAGCACCACTTCTTTCTTGCTTGGGCTACTGATGATGGGGAGTAGGGCTCAGAGACCCCCTTCCATCATGCAATGACCTTTCTTTGGGGGGCATTTTGCTACCAGGAAGGCTTTAAAGTCTGCCCCAGTCTCCTTGTTTCTCATCTCCTTCCCCTCTACTTCCCACATTCACCATTGTGTGCCCCAGGGCAAAACCAAACATGTAAGCATATATGGTCATGAGTGCTTTGTCAAAAGTCAGGGGTTTCGAGGAATCCAAGTGGGAACTAGAACAGTTTCCCACCCTTTCCTTCCCTCCCTCCCCGCCCTTCTCCATAAGCCCATCAATCACTTAGAACTTCTGTAAGAAGAAAGAAAAGGGGAAAAAAAAAAGAAAGAAAGAACAGGAGAGAAAGAGTAAGAAGCAGGGAGAAAAGAGAAGGACAGAGCGGCGTGGTAAACTAAGGTTAGAGACACACTGAAATATCACTCTTTAAGGCAGGGCAAAATATGGAGGATCCTTAGCTTTTTGTGGCGGGAACGCAAAATGGCACGCCCCCCTCCTCTCAGCCCTCACCCCTGCTCTGCTCTTTGAGCAATAGATGATGCTGTTATTATACTTCTATTTAAAAAAAAAAAAAGTGATCAATTTGGACCTCTCACGCCAAATCCCCAATTTGGGAATGCAGTCAAAAAAACAGAACTCCATCCTAAAGAGGAAAATGGATGAAAGCCAAGTGCATTTGAGTGTGGGATTAAGGATCAGAGGCACTAATTTTGCATGAACTGCTCTGGCCTTCCTGGGATATGTTTTTAATGCGGTGATGATAGACTTCCAGTGGCCGCTGGCAGCATCTCAGTATCTTCAAGGATGAGAGAGAAGGGGGTGTTTGGGGACCCTGTTTCCCAGCAAGGCTTGGAGGTGATTAGCGCAAGTCACGAGCATGTAGGGGGAGGAGGAGGCCACAATGCAGCCTCTGGCTTATTAAGAGTGAGATCTGATGCTGGACTCCTCAGGGGGGAAAAAAAAATCAATGACCCAGGAAAACTACACCAGCTGACAACCCCAGGAAAAGGCTCAAGGAAGAGTTGCAAAGAAGACAAAGGCTTAAGTAAATTTCCAAAACTCTGCACTGCTAATCTCCTGGGAAGCCCTTACTGTACAGACATGGCTGGGACCCCTGACATTCTGGCACTTTTTTTTCATGTGGATACACCATCCTTCCTCCATCCCCTCCTGCACAGGGTAAAAGGGATTCCCTCCATCCTCCCTCCATTTCAGTTTTCGATGTTTCCCTTGTTTAGAAAAACAAGTGTCTGCATTGTCAAGTGATGCTCTCCAGCTCTGGGCTATTGTTGTAAGTCTCCTTGGGGGACGTTCCACTGTCCACTTGCAGGCCTCTGGTTACTACTCACCTCTCCTGGGTCATAAAAAGAATCAGGACTGCTTGTCCCCAGGAAAGCAGGCATCAGGCTTTGAGGCCACGAGGGTGGGGTGAGGGGTTAGAGTTACATGACCTGGATCCACTGCTTTGACTAAAACATTCAATGAACACTCAGACTGTCGTCCTTGGAGCTTAGGGATTTTCCTCAGTGCTGTCTATCATGTGGTGAGAAGGTCCCGATAGATTCATTAAGTTTCAAGACAAATTAATCAACTTTCGAAAACCTCCTCTTTCTCCCTGATACTTTTATAATGTTTCCTGATGCCACACGATATAGAATTTAGATTTAAATTTTAGGGTGTCTGTGGTTTGGGAGGATGTTATTTTTCTTTTCTTCTCCCAAAAAGGCTCCCTGCCACTTTCGCCCTATAATTCAGATCTCTGGAGAGCAAAGCTGACCTGAGTGAAAGTGGGGGCTGCTTGTGGATGGACCTGGCAATATCACCACCTACTGCTGGCTCAGGGAGTTTTAAACCCTGGAGTTCAGGTTTCCACAGAAAACAGAAGGAAATTCCTTTTATCACTTCTGTCATTTAGAAGAACACGTATCAAAGCATCCACTTCCCTCAGGATATAGCCTCCCTGTTTCATAGCTCAAGCTTACCCTCTGTAACAGTTGCTTCATACAGACAATTCCAAGCTTGGGTGGTAACCTACAGACTGCTACAAGCATTGCAACTGCTTCACTAAAGAAACAAACTCTAAGTGTCTATAATCTATGCAAACAATCTAATGGTTACACCGCAATTTACCTAAAGCAATATTTATTCAGTTGCAATGATGTCACATAAAAAAGGGCTTGTTGGCTTTCAATTCTTTCCTTACAACGTTCAGAGCTAGAAGGTGGCTGAATTCAGAACTGCTCTCCAAAGCTTAAATCAGCAAACACAGGACTTTGCTAGCAGCCAAGAAAGTTCTAGTACCCCCCCCAAAAAAAAGTCAATAGCACTTGAAAAGCATTTCCCTAGCACATTTTCCTCAGCGCTCTGCCTCTGCGGTGCTCAATTTTAAGGACCACAATTTGCTTGCCAAATAGGCATATCTTAGCTTCCTTTGCCAGGTAGAAACACTGCCTTGATATTAAATATTCAAAGCAAAGAACCTCTGACCTAAGGGCTCTCGGCTAACAATGACATTCTCTGTAAGTAAACTAGAAACCCAACTCAGCTTCTGGTTTGCCAGTGTTCTCCGCCATGTACTAGTCTCCTGCACAACAGGGCTGAGGACTGACTCCCTTTACCATGATTTTATTGCAAAAGACCCTGCAGGCAGGGCCCTCCAGGGACTAGGCAAAGCCTGGACTTGGCAAAAGATCATGGAGAAGGGGGAGAGTGGTGTTCAGAGCTGCTTCCTGGGCTGGGAAAGGGTGAAGGCTCGCCAGAGGGAGACCCACGTCTGTTACAACTGCAAGGACGTTTGCTACTCTAGGCAAGTGCGACGGTGATATAAGAAGGCGGTTCCTACAGCCTTCATCTACTCAGAAACTTCTCTCACTATGCGGTGCCACACCTACAACCCCAGAACTACCTGAGATCGTCCGCGGGAGACTCGGTCCAAGTTCCCCAAAAGAAAAGCCTCCTCGTTTATTGGGAGGAGGAAGTCGTTAAGGAGACGGACTGGAGAGAGGGATGCTGATATATTTTGGCGGTAAAGTCATGCCACTCCCCAGCCCCAGCCCCCAGTCTCCTCTCTTTTCTGTAAGCTTCTGCTCACCTCTCTCGACACATCTCCACCCGACCTCCTGTACTCTCGGGCTTCCCTTGTGTTTGTTGACGGAGACTTCAGGTCGTGTGCCCTGGGATAATCTCTTTACACGGCCCCCGGGCGACTGGCTTGGGGGCACTCGGACTAGGCGGTGGCAAACTCTTCGGACACAGCACGTGTACTTTACAGCATTGGGCGCGGCAAAGGGCTCAGCCTAAGGAGCCTCCAGCGGACACTCATCCGTCAGAGTCGAGTCGCTGATGCTGAGAGATTGAAGTCAACAGCAGGACGAGAAACTCCAAATACGTTACCCACCCTTCCTTCTGGTGGCGTGGGGGGGGGGGGGGGCTCTGCCACCACCCCACAGGCAGCTACCTATACGCCAAGGGCTCACACCAGGAAAGAAAACTGGCTATGAGCGCGCCCCAACTTTCATCCAACCCTGCCGTGCCCCTTCGGGCGACTGCCCCCAGACGAGGGCTCACCTGCGCGCGCCGCAGCGCCGGGGGCGCACAGCGAGGGAGGGCGCTTCTTACCGGAGAAGTCCGTGAGCGCTGCGATCTCTTTGGAGCAGACCAGGACAGTGCAGTAGAAGAGGCGCAGGAGCTGCCCCGGCGGCTCTACCTGCCTGCGGAGGCCAGGATGCTGCGCGGGCTGGGGTGCGGGCGGCGGGCGCGCGGGTCCCGGCAGGAGCATGGTGCGCGGCGCGGCGGAGCGCGGGCGCGGGCCCGGGGCACGCGGGGGGTCACTGGGCGGAGGATGGCGTCACATGGCGGAGTGAGTTGGTGGCCAGCGGCTCCGCGGCTCCCTGGCACCTCCCGGCTCAGGCTCCCAGAGCCTCCGCTCTGGCGCGGGCCAACACCAGCTCCCCAGCAAAGGGGAGGGGGCGGAGAACTGGGGCGGGGCAAGGAGCCCAGGGAAGGATCCGCGTAGTTTCCCCGAGAGGAAACCTCCGCTGCCACCGCGCGGGAGGAAACGAGGGGGGCCAAAGGGAAAGTGTAACCTTCGCGCACCCGGAGGCTGCAGAGGCGGGTCCCTGGCGAGCTGCCAGCAGCGGAGGGCGCCCCCCAACAGCGCGTCGAGAGCCGCGCAATTTGGGCGCCTTGCAAGCCCGGGTCCCCGCCCCTGAGACCGCCCGGCACCCCTGGCCGGGCCTGCGCTGGCCGGTTGCCAGCCTCGCCCTGGCCTCGGGAGGCGCGCGGCTGGTGCCCGTGACGCACTTTGGAGCCAGCGCCGCGCGGTGAGCTCGGGCGCCCCGGGGCGGGGCTGAGGCCAGGGTGGGGGCCTCAGGAAGGTGGGGTCCTGGAGGTGCGAGACCAATGCACTGACGTCCATGCGACCCGCCGCGCTCCACGTGCAGAGTCACCAAGAATGCACATTTGTCCCCATTTCACAGAGGAGGTGACTGAGTCTACGGAGCCAGGACAGGAAAGAGCTGGGGGGGTCTCAAAACCGGTCAGATGGCTCCAGAGCCGAGGTCTTTTCAATCCGACTAAACACTTCCTTTGGGTACTGATTGTACGCCTCTCTTAGAGGATCTGACACTGGACCGATATGCACAGCCACCGAGCACCAATAACCAGGCTTTGTGGGAAAATGGGCCACAGCATCTTTCTGAACCTCTCGATTACGCGTGGTATTACCCACGTTTGGACGCTCAGCCCGTGGGCGAGAAGCGCACTGAGTGGCCCGGGGTTGGGGGAAGCCAGGACAAGTGCGTGGGGCCTCCGTGGCTGCGCCGGGTGCGGCTACCTGGCCCCAGCGACCCAAACCGCGCGGACCGCGCGGGGCGTCCCGGCCCGGCGGTTCGGGTGGGAGGGAGGAGGGCCCGGCGGCCGGCGCTCGGCACAAAGTGTTCCGGAACACCGCGGGGAGGCCTGCCAAATTCGCGGCGGGCCTGACGCGGAAATGTAGATAATGAGGCCCAAGGGCGGGGCCAGGCGCACTGCCCCGGCCCGCTCCGAACTGCAATTGCGGACGCGTCCGAGTGAGGCGGGGAGGCTCCGACAGAAAACCCAGACGCACAGGCCTACCTGTGGGACCCTCTTAGCGGTGGGACATAAGGACCCCAGAGGGCTGGATGACGTTGGGTCCCACACCTTGCTTCCCTAGAGCTAGGGCCCGCCAAATTGGGACTCTGGGCCCTATAGTATTTGTTGAGTGGGTGGGACCTAGTCTGCCAGGCACAATGATTTTTAAAATCTACATTAAAATACTCAATCTTCTCAATAACCTTCAGGCCTAAGTAGTATTAGGGTGCACTTTCTAGGTTGGGGAAACTGCAGCTGGGAGGTGGGTAAGGATGCCTAGCATTTAGTAAGTAATGTTTGCCCCAAACTCAGGCCCCTCCTGTACTTTGCATTCCATCCACTCGTTCATCTCTATCCAGTTTAGATATGAATTGGGTACCTAGTGTGTCTGGTCCTGAACTAGGGGTTGAGGATGCTGGCACAGGAAAGGAGCCATGCTCCCTCAGGTGTGTGTGGGGGCGGGGGTGGTGGAGGGGCTGCCACCACTCTCTTGTAGGTAGGCACTGGCTTCCAGATGCCAGTGTGTAACTGTTCCTCACTGTGACAGCACCCCCAGGCTTCCTTACCTGTAAAGTCTTCAGACTTATTGTGAGGCTTATGCAGGTGAGTTGATAACAGGTGCTGTGGATAGGAGAGGGCCTGGACCCAGAAAGTGCTCAGTCGATGTTAGTCGTTATTACAGTGAGGAAGACAGACATTGACCAGGTAAATGCCAAGTGAGCCCAGCGTCAGGAACAAGAAGTGGTGGGGGTGGGGCAAAAATGGGGGAGCTGAGCCAGAGGGAGGGAGAAGGGTGTTAGGGGCCTTTTTAGGGCAAGATGAATAAGAACACTAGGAAGAGTTGGCCAAACAAAAGCTAGCTGTTTGGGGAGGGTGAACAATTTATAAAAAAGAATCAGCATGTGTGAAATCCAAAAGAAGCATGGCTCCATAGGAGAATGGAGAGAAGTCCGGAGTGGATGGAACAGAGAACCGAGGGCAGGGCTAGGTGGATGTGGAGAGGTCGGCAGCCAGACCTCAGGGACCTGGAGACATAGTGAGCATTTCCATCTTGATCTTAAGAATTGTAAGCAGATGAATGACATGATCAGGTGTGTGTTGGTTGAAGATTACTCTGAGTGTACCTGGACTAGAAGGATCAAAAGGGGGTTCAGAGATTAGATACCCAAAAGAATCAGAAGGAGGGACCTAAACAAGTACTTGTTCGCCAGTATTCATTGCAGTATTGTTCACTATTGTTAAAAAGTGGAAGCAATCCAAGTGTCCATGGATGGATGAAGGGATCGACAAAATGTGGAACAGTATTCAGTCATAAAAAGGAATGAACTTCTGATACACGCTACAACATGGATAAATCCTGAAAACCTTATGCTAAGTCCAATGAGCCAGATACAAAACAACAAATATTGTATGATTCCACTTACATAAAGTGTCTAAAATTGGTAAATTCACAGAAAGAAAGTAGATAGAGGTTACCAAGAGCTGGGAGAAGGGGGAAAGGAAAGTTACCGCTTAATGGATACAGCGTTTCTATTTGGGGTGACAAAAGGTTCTGGAAATAGTGGTGATGATTGCACAATATTGTGAATGTAACTAACACCACTGAATTGTATACTTAAAATGGCAAATTTTATGTTATAGGTATTTACCAGAACTTCAAAAAATTAATAATATGCCAAAAACCTTTGAACTGAATGTTTGAAATGGGTGAGTTGTACGATACGTGACTTCTATCTCCACAAAGCTGTTTTTCTTAAAAATCAAGCAGTAACAACAAAATGGGTCCTGGGAGATGGTCAGAATAGAAGTGTAGGCAGGAGGCTATGCCTATGTGTTGGCCTGGGACTTTGCAGGCCCTGAGAGAAGAGGAAAGTGGCCAAATTGGAAAGATATGTGGAAGGAGGGTGGACAGTGCAGTGTCAGTAGCTTGTTGTGGGACATAGAGGAGCCCTAGCTTCCTTCTACGTTGCCCCATAGCTGCTCACGGTTGAATCAGATTTTAGTCCTAATCTGATCGCTTTAAGAATTTTGGAATCGTGCAAAAGAAAATGAAGTCATTCCACTTCGCTTCCTCTCTGGAGCCCTTATTTCCAAATCCCTCTGTGTTCCCAACCAAATGGAAACCAATTACCACCCTCTCCCATTTCTCTAATTATTGTACAATTAAATACCTTAATGCTGGGGGCACTATAAAAACTTGTAGGACAGGAAAATGGGGAGGGGAGGCACACACTTCAAAGAAGGAGAAACTTGTAAAATCAATCCAGGGCACAAAGAGGTATGATCTTTTGCACCAAGGTGCTTTCCTTTTCTTTCTCCTGTGATAGAATTTTAAAAAATCAAAAGCAGGGCAACTAACTGGTTGGTTCAGTGGTTGGAGCGTAGTGCTCATTGCTCCAATGTCACCAGATCGAGTCACACATGGGCCAGTGAGCTGTGCCCTCCACAACTAGGTTGAAAAAAAAAAAATCAAAAGCAGTCAGAGCCGTGTGGTTCTTCAGCACAGTTACAAGAGCTGGAAGCAAAGTGAATTCAGTCTGAGGAACAGTGAACCAAATAATAAAGTGCTCCCAAAATATTAATACTCACAACAACCTTTGAGATAGGTACTAACCAGGACCCGCCGCATAATTTATTGGCCTTGTGCAAAATGAAAATGCAGGGCCGCTTGGTTCAAAAATTATTAAGAATTTCAAGAGAGTGACAGTAGAGCATTCAATCTGGCAGGGGCTCTTGGAGTACAAGGCCCTGAGTGATCGTACAGGTCACATGCCCACGAACGAGGCTGGTACTACCACTTTCTCCATGTCTCCGATGTGGAAACTGATGGCACAAACTGACACAGATCATCTCTGGCAGGATTTGAAACCCTCTTAAACTGCAAAAACACAGAAATTAGATGGACACCGAGATGGGGTAACATAAAACTGTTCCTTTCTATGTCATGACACCAGTGGGTGATCTTGCCCCTTCTTGCACTGGAGTTTAAGACATGTCTCTGTACCCACAATATTCATTGTGTGGGGGAGAGGTGTCCTTGCAGGAAATCTAAATTACCATAGTCCCCCTTTATTTGAAGTTTCGCTTTCCATGGTTTCAGTTACCTGTGATCAATCGAAGTCTGAAAATATTACATAGAAAATTTCAGAAATAAACAATTCTTAAGTTTCAAATTGCACACCATTCTGAGTAGCGTGATGAAATACTGCGCTGTCCTACTCTGTCCCACCCGGGATGTGAATCATCTCTTTGTTCAGCGTATCCATGCTGTGAATATAGTAAGATAAGATATTTGTGTGTGTGTGTGTGTGTGTGTGTGTGTGTGTGTGTGAGAGAGAGAGAGAGAGAGAGAGAGAGAGAGAGAGAGAGAGAGAACATTCGCATAACATTTGTTATATAGTTTATTGTCATTGCCATAATTGTTCTATTTTATTATTGTTGTTAATATCTTACTATGCCTAATTTATAAATTAAATTTTATTGTTGGTATGTGTTTATAGGAAAGAATATAGAATATATAGAGTTCAGTACTATCTGCAGTTTCAGGCATCCACTGGGAGTCTTAAAACGTGTGCCCCACAGACATGGAGGGCCTGCTGTACGTTTCTAAATTACATGACTCAATTTCTGCTTTTTTCCTCCCTTCTTAAGCAACCCAGTCCCTCTTTCCAGCTCTAAGTTACATCCCTATCTTCGTTCCTTGACATCTTGGCTACTTCCCTCCCCACATATACAACCTATTTTGGAAGATGTTTGTGTGCTGTGCCCCTCACCTGTGCCATCAGGTAAGACTTCGGGCTTCCAACAAAGACCATCTGCAGCCATTCTGAGAAGATGTAAACCACCATTTGTCAGCCACAAAGAAACCAGCGCAGGAGAGTGAGGCCGAATGTTGTCCAGAGCTGATAGGCTTATTTTTAGGAAGCAACAAATGGTGGTTTGTTTATAGAGCTGGCACCAAAAAGCCACATAGCAAAGAGCCTGCTTGCTGAGGATTGCAAAAGCTGGGGGAGCACTGAAAGACTGATTTCAAAAGCCTACAGAAGGAGGCCTTCAAGAATATGTGACAGAACCGATGTGTGTATGGCAGTACCTCCAAGGTCAAAGGCACCCAGTGCAATAGTCTCTATTCTGCCACTGAGAGACAGCTACCCACAGAAGCATTTGACCTCTCTGAGTAGGGCTATAGAGCAGAGGTTCCCAAACCTTTCATTTTTTCACATCTGCAAAATGAAAACGTTGGACCCTAAAGTCCACTTTGGCTCTAAAAGCCAATAGCCTATTTAAATTAGAGGTAGGATTTCAGAAAATTGGGCTAAATCTTTGCCAATTCCTTGATATTCCTTAATGTTTTCTTAAATGTATTTTTTCACTTTTTTTTTATCAGTTTGTTTCTATGATATTCATATTTTTCTCCTGGTAAAAGAAAAATGCAGCATAAACAAAGTTTGGGGGGGTTCTTGGAGCATTGTGACTGACTGAATTCTGACCCTTGGGAGTTTTCGGTGTGAAATTTCCCGAATTGACAACAATCATTCCACTTTCTGTCTTTATGAGTTGGACTAATCTAGGTGCCTCACACAAGTGGAATCCCAGTATTTGTCCTTTTGTGATTGGCCACTAGGCACTGCCTATGGCGCCCTCTGTAGGTGAAAATCTTAATTTTTGTCTTAGGAATGGTGGCAGTGGCCCATGAATTTCAAAAATAAAAATTTGTAATGTGGTACCATATGCAACATAAAATTTACCATTTTAACTGTACAGTTCAGTGGCATTAAGTACATTCACTTTGTTGTGCAACCATCACTTCCATCTATCTCCAGAATGTTTTCATCTGCAGAATTGAAACTCTGTACCCATTAAATGCAGTTTTCCATTCCCTGGCAACCACCATTCTTTCTGTCTTTATGAGTTTGACTCCTCTAAGTCAGTCATATAAGTGGAATCCTACTTGTCCTTTTGTGACTGGCTTTTTTCACTTAGCATAATGTCTTCAAGGCTCATCCAGGCTGTCGCATTTGTCAGAATTTCCTTCCTTTTATAAGGTTGAATAATGTTCCATCGTATGTATGGACCACATTTTGTTTGTTCATTCATCTGCCAATGGCCACTTGGGTTGCTTCCACCTCTTGGCTATTATGACTAATGCTGCTATGAACATGGGTGTACAAAAATACTTAAAAATTTTTAATGGTCATTCCCAAGGGAAGGCTTACAGTTACCAAAAAGAAAACAAATCAAAGTCCATAGAAAGGAATTCAGGATCAACAAAGCAAGTTCTGAGTATGACTTTAGAGCAGAGGTTCCCAAACCTTCTCAGTGTCTCAATGATTTTTCACAGTGCTCCTAGACAAAACAGAACTATGTTTATTATTATTAAATAACTAGATCCAACCAACTTAATAAGTATTTATGTTTTAACAATTAAGTAGTTGTTTGAAAAAATATTACATGTAAATTGAAAGAAAAAGTACTTTTATTTTATTCTTAAATAACCACAGTTATTTACTAATGGGCGGTGTGCACCTATTGAACATGTCACTATCTCTCCAACCTTGAAATCAGATTGGACCTTCATTTCCTGTTCCATGTTGATTTTCCTTGGTACTTGCTTTTTATCACAATTACCTCTGAAATCCTGGCTTTGTGAAGCTATGACATTATCAAAAGAGAAGTAGCACAATATGATGTTGAAACTATGAACTATCTTGAGTTAGTAGTTTGCAATGGATGTCAGGAATTGCTGTGTTTCCCTCAACTTACAAAAATATTCTGAGGGAAACTGAGTTTCTTGTGGTGCTCTGGGTACTTTGGCACCCAGTTTGAGAATGGCAAATCCAGACAATTCAAATACTATAAAGACCTTACCTTGTCAACAAGGGCTCCATGCCTTGTTCCTGGCTGATTCTCCTACTAACCTCTTTTTTACCACCCTTGGCCTCCTTCCCTCCCTCCCTTGCACACACACTGGCCCTCTTGAATACTAGACCTCTCTGATCATGTCCCCACCTCAGGGCCTTTGCATTTGATGTAGATTCTTTCTGGAATGCTTTTTCCTCATGGGTTGCCATGGCTCTCCTCCCTGACTCATTCAGGGGTCTGCCGTTCCCTGCCCACCCCCAAATACCGTCACCCACTTTACTCATCTCCAGAACACTCATGCCTACCTGCCTGCCATTCTGTCAGTCTTCCTGCACCTTTGGGGGTGATTGCCTAAAACAAATCTCTCTGAAAATAAATTACATTTGACATTAGTTGGTCTGGGATAACTTCAATAGCAACAAAACAACATTGCAGTGTTGAGGTAATTAAAATGTTAACGAACACAAAAGGAAGTAGACTGGATGAGAAAGACCAACGAATGTAAAGGAAATACTGCAAACGCACAATCCTGTCACCATTTAAACTAGCAAGCCAGGAATCCTTTGAGAGGAGATGACAAGTGAGGAAAGGTGACGATGTTGTGGCTGTGGTACTCAGCTGCTTCTGGAGACGTTACAATCCAAACTGCCCCCAGACATGTGAAGAAACGACTCCCCCTCCTGTGGGAGGAACCGGAAGCTCACATTGCTGAGAGGCATTGCACACTAAGCCGGGAGGGTTTTATGGCCATATTTTGCAATCTACCACACCATTCGTTTCCCACTGAGGTTTGGTACCACTTTGTTTTCCTCATTAAACTTTGTTTTGAAAGGCCTAAAAATTCTGCAACAGATTTTTGGTCAAGATGTTTCCATTAAAAAGTACTCATTTAAAAAGCTAATAACTTAAAACCGACACACACACAGACACACACACACACCCCACACATACTCTCTCACACATACATGAAAGAAAAGAGAAAAAGAATGGTCCACAAAACATTCTGCCTTCCTTCTGGAAGTTTTACCATGCATTATTGTCATTAATAGTCTTTTGTAAGTGGCCAATTGAGACAAAGAGTTCTGAGACCATTCCTCCACCACTGATTTAACGCTTTATGTTGTGTTGCATTCCACGTCTTTTCTAATTTCCCTTGTGCTTTCCAACAATAACTTAGAAGTTTTTTTTTTTTCCCTTCCCAGGCTTATGGGATTTTAAAAACGTATCCTCTTATTATCAAGGTCTAATTTTATGGCTTGCTGGTCAGAGAATATGGTTTGTGTGATGTTGATATTTTAGAACGTATTGAGGTCTCCTTTCTGGCCTGGAACATAGTTAACTTTTGTGACTGTTCCATGTTATTAAAAAGGACACATATCCTGTTTGTGGGTATACAATTCTCTCACTATTAATTTGAATACATTGTTATTCTAATGTTATGCATTTTCTCATATCTAATAATTAAGATGCTAGACCAGTCTTTACAACAGCTTTGAAATTTATCATTGATATTTTAATGTCTAAATTGGGTATCGATTTTGTTATATTTTGCTGTTCGAAGAATAGGGCCGTCAACTCAATAACCTAGTATTTTTGAGTAGTCCGGTCTGAGACCCTGGTCATCAACATAATATATATTTATCAAGGCTTGTTTCTGTGGGCATTGTCCTGGCAGGATCAGTGCCTGCTTCCCTAATGGACCTGCCAGTGTATATTTAAACATTGAGCTATGTCTCCTAATTATAAAATGTAACACATGGGATAATGGTTGGGATTCACTGACAGATTCATACACAATGTTCAGAAACCCTTCTTTTCCTGGTCATGAGCTGACTTTTTGTCCTCCCCATGACACCCCCACCCCCTATTCAATGCCACAGTGACTAAAACACAACCACACACTAGAAATTCAACTTGGGGGTTCTGATTTCCAAGTGTCCTTTTTTAAAGTGTAAAAATATTCATGGGTTGGCTGTAAATTATGGTCCTTTAATACCTTATAAGGAATGTATCAAGTTTCTTTATTTTCTGATGGCTATCTAAAAACATTTCTGTAAGGGAACAGGTATGGAGGAAAGGTGGGGAAGGAGAGTCACTTAACATAGGGAGGGAGGCAGAAAAGGAAATAATTCTGGAGGAGAAATTTTCCAGGGAGCTAACTTCTGGGAAAGCTGCAGCAGTTAGGGCCTTGGGAAGATGGGGGTGGGGGGGCAGCAAGAAGGTGTTAAGTATGTGTGGGGAGGTAGGTGAGCAGAGAGGGAAGAGACTTAAGAAGACAAACTTTATCTATGTTGTGATTTTTATCAAGACTAGCCTCACCCTTACGGCTCTTTTATTCCATATTGGACAAGAGGGGAACAACTCTTTTTCAATTTTGCTTCAGAGAAGGAAAAAAAGGCATATTTGATGCTTCTGTTTTATTCTCTGCTTCACTGTCATTTCAGTAAGAATCCCACAATGATCTAACCCGAATCATACTAATGTCATGTGTCTAGTGCTCAAATAATTCACTTGACAATTATCACGTGGCTTTGTAACATCTCATCTCATCTTGGGTTCTTGGTTAAGTTCTTTATTGCTATTGAACTTCACAGGTGTGTCATATTCTCAGTGATACTGTAAGTCCCTTGCGAGTAGCTATACTATGTTATACTTTTTTGAATGTATTATGGAAGGTTGTACAACGCGATGAACATAGCAAATCCTAGTGGATATTGGTGTTTTGTTGACTTAGGAGCAGCTGTAGCTTCACTTATCTTTTAGCCTATGGACACTGTCACAGAGTTCATGTGACTGTCTTTGAAAGAATGCTTCATTCTTCTCACTGCTAAACAAACAGATAATGGAACTGCCTTGATCTTAGTAAACGCCACACTAAAACATTCATCACCAAAGAGAATAAAATTTGTACAGAATAGAGAAAGGAATTCCATAGCTGTCCTTTCTATAATGTGATTACATTAACGAGCTTTTACCCAGATGCAATAATGCAGGGTAAACTGCCAAGATAATGTTATCTTATGTACAGCAATGTATACTTCTCACATTCTGAGTCCATGATTAACATGCCTTAATATGAACTTGATATAGGCTCTGATTGAGTTTCTCCTTTGATCTCTTTCCAGAACTTGAATTTAAACTTAAAATATTGAAATGGGAATAAACATCCACACTTGACAGGTGTGAGTGAGAAGTGTGGCTACTGGAGATGAACTGGTTGACTTTTAGAGACTGGATGCTTCCCTTGGCTAATTCACCACAGTCCAGGAAACAGTTCACAAACTTGTAGACTCAAAAACCTGCATCCTGAGGGTTTTTGACGGCATTCCAACAGTTAACCTGCCTTTTAGGCTAGACTGACATTAACCAAGTTCAAGACCCAGATCTAGGCATTCATTTATGTTCATATTTATGTAGACATTTATTCAACAAATATTTATGGATCCCTACAATGTGCCAGTGATAACAGAGCACTGAACTTTGTATTGTGCCATTAGAGAGTGCACATTTTAGCAAAGGAATTTGACAAACGAATGAATATGTGATATCACCAGTAGGTGATAAAGGCAATAAAGAAAAATAGAAGAGTGTAAAATAGGGAGTGTAGATCCATGAAAAGATCCCACATGAAGTGAGAGTAGGAGCCACATCAGGTCTGGGCAGAGTTTCAGAGGGAACAGCAAGTGAAAAGGCCCCAAAGGAGATACCAGCTTAGAATGTCCCAGAAACAGTGATGCTTATCTTCAATAGACCAGCATGTTCTTGGATCCCTTCTCTCCACTCAGGCCTTTGATATAGAAAGACATGTCATTCTCCATGAGTTGGTTGATGAGCCTGATATCTGAACAAGTGGGGTTAGTGACCTGGTCTGATTCATGGCATCAAGCCAACTTAGTCTGAAGCATCCATCTGTACTTCTGAGCCATATCCCTCATCAGGTGTGCCACTGGGTAAGGCTGGGGTGGGTATTGACAAGTTCTTTCTTTGTTTTTAAATTGGATTAGGATATACTGGATGAGTGGCTCAAGCACTTACTAGCTGGGTTATACTGACAAGTTGCCTCACCTTCTTGATGTCTTTATAAAGAGAGAAGGTAATTTGCCCAAGGTCACACAGGTAGAAACTGGATACAGGGCTTTGGACCATTTCCTACCTCTCCCTGCTGCCTCTGTGGTCAGGTCCACCCTGGTTGAAAACAAACTTGGTGGTTGGCAATTAACCACAGGAGAGAACCAGTGTGGCAATCAGTCAGAATTAAGTCTCTGTCTCTACTAATACGAGTGTTGCCCTTTAGAGTTCGCATTGTGAGCATGTCCCTGTCTCTTATTACCGCTGAATCAGCTCATATCTGCTGGGGTGACTCCTTCTGTCTGACCTGCTGATGACACAGGCATTTCCACTGGCACGAAAGTCTCGCCACGCCAGAGGCTCAGGATCAACACCCGGGGCTTTTTCTACTAGAGACTGAAACTCCAACAGGCCACAAAAGATGCTCGTTATACATCTACTCACAGAACACAAGACAGTATCTCCTCAGGCTAGACGACAACTTGACAGAGACCTGCAGGAATTACCAAATTACTCCTGAAATGAGCTGATTTATTCATGATTTATTTGAACACATAACCAAGTATTGATGAAGTCATATTAAAAAATTCACCAGCCCGTTTTCTACTTATTCATTTATACCTCCATTTTATTTCAGAGCATGGCATGTGGCTCTCAGATCGGATAAAAACACACAGTACTTTTTCCCAAAGCCGTTTTTCATACATCGCATCCCTTTCTCAGGATAGCCCCAGCGATTAGGTAGGGCTGGCTTTGCTGTCTCCATCTTAATGACGGGAACTTAAGTATGGAGGCCACCGCACTGTCCACGATGGGTTTTCACAGACATTAGTTAGTTAGTTCCTTTGATCCTCTCCTCGCACCCTGCAGGGCTGCAAGGGCTCAAGTACTCCCATCAGTTTGCGGAAACCTGGGGTGGAGGTCAGTCCGGAGCAGCATCACACCAGACAAAACGGTCTGGTTCAGGTTGGGAGATAAGTTTGGGGTCAGGGTTAGGGGCACCCGCATGACCCTCGACCCAGGTACCCGAGCGGGGTCCTCTCCGCATCCGCCCGCCTGGCATTTAGCTCGGGGTATTCACCCTTCCTGCCAACTCGCAGGGCCCGGAATAGGCAAAGCATCTAATCCCGTTGTGTGTCAAGCAAGATCTTCAAACGACGCCGTTAGGGCGCCCGCAGGTCAAGAACTGAGCTGACTGTGCTGCTACGACGAGCCGAAGCTTGTGCCCTCCCGGAGCGGAGGATCTGGGGGTTTTCCTGCCAAGGACCCGAGAGAGCCCACGGGGGAAAGAGGCGCGCGCCAGTGGGCTCCTGCCCGCCCACGGCTGGGCAGGGGTGTCGCAGAGTGCCCGCTTGCCCTCGGCGGCGAGCGAGCCTGCGGGGACTGCAGCAACAGGCAGATCTCGGGGAGTCCGTGCCCGCACCAACCGTGAGACCTGATTGCTCCCCGACCCTCCTCCCGCCCTCCCTTTCCACGGGCCCCGCCCCTTCCGCCGATCACAGCTTCCACCGCCACCCCCACCCCGCGGGCCCGCCCCTTCCGCCGGCCTTACTTACCGAGGCCCCGCCTCTCCCTCCAGCCCCGCCCCTTCCTGCGCACGTGTGGGCTCCGGTAGCGCTTCTGCTGTCCGCTGGCGTCTTTCTGGCAAGTCCCCAGGTGTGGATCCCGGCGCGCCTCCGCCCTGTCGGCCATGGGGGTCCCCAAGAGGAAGGCCCCGGATGGCCAGGACGGCGCGGCTTCCCCCGCCGGCGCAGGCAAGCGGGCCCGCACCGAAGAGCTCACAGGCGTGCGCTTCAAGGCTCAGCTGAGGGACCCGCAGGGAGCCGGGCAGGGTGAGTGCGGGGCCAGCCGGGGGCGGGGAGCACGTGTGCGCTAGGCCGCCTCCCCGCCTGGGTTTGGGAGGCGTTTCCGTGTACTAGACACAGCCCCCCCTTTCTGCAGCTTTTCGGTCTCCGGGGGTCAGAGCCTTGTGTTCCTCTTTGCATACAGGAAACCGAGGCTCCGGTGACAGGGCTTCCCGGGACCGCTCCTGGACTGCGCGCGGCACTTCCTTGCCCCGGGCGGCCAGCGACACGAGCGGGCCCCGACTTGTTTGGTTGTGACAGTTCCGTGCAGCTACACACCTCCCTTCCCTGAGCAGCGTCCCTCAGCAGACTAAAACCTCTTTATTGCAATTGTTCAGAGAGTGAATAAGTGTACTACTCATTCACCAACAAATATTTATGGAGTCCCGCCTGTAAGTCAGCTCGGGGCGTTCAGGGAGACAGCTTTCTAGTACTGCGAATGGCTGTCGGCCCTGTTTTCAGTGGCATTGATCCTTCAACACTCACCTCACCCGATGACATGTATAATAGTAAATTACCATATGAGGCCACCCGCAAGCACTGGTCAGTTGCCCAGGATTGGACTAGTGATTGATACGGAGCAGATCCTATCATTTCACTTTTTGAAAAGTGTGACCACCCTTCACAATGCCATGTAATCCATTAGAAAGTATATGGGTTATAAGAAAAAAAACAAACTTGAATATGCTAGTCTGTGGAAACACTGGTACCGGGTCAAAATAAAACTGACAGTGTTTCTCCCAGGGTAAAGAAATCATTAAGTTAATAGCCAGCATATCCTCAGTTTCCAGTCTGTCTCCCACAGATTTCCTTTTTGGTTTGTTGTGGGGTTTTTTTGTTTGTTTTGGGATTTTCTTTTTTTTTTAGTTTTTGTTTTTAAATGTTTGACACCTGCAACTGCTAGCCAGTGCTGGGAAGATGATACCTGCTTTAGCGCAATTACACGTGACATTCATTCATTTATTTGGTCATTATTTGTTAGGGGCTATTGTTACTAGAGTAGAGATAAAATGGTGAGTAATAATGAGACCCAGGCCCTGCCATTGTGCTGCTTAGGAATAGTCAGGTTGGGAAGGCAGATGTCAATCAATACAATCTGGTGCTTGCAGGCCCGTGTCTAATCTGGGAAATCAAAGAAGGCTCCTGGAGGAAGTGGCTTTTCAGTAGAGTTGTAGGATGGGGCAGGGACAGGGACAGGAACCTCCCTGACAGAAGAAAGAGCATGTTTGTTTACAAGATTGCATCTGTATCCATATTCATGGTTTAGCTTGGAGAGCTTCATGATATTCAGGTGCTGCATGTAAACAGGTTTCGGATGGAACCGGGTTGACAGGCGATGGATGTGTGTCGATGTGGCAACGGGTGAAAGTGCATCTCCTCTAAGGCTGTGTTGGATTCGTGTTTGAATCTGATCTCTATCTTGGATTCTGTCTCCCTTTTGATATGTTCTCATCACTTCCTATGATAGGATCCACTCACAGGGAAGTGGAACTGATAGATGCTAGGGGGTTTGTTTTCATACAGGCATTAGGGAAGGTGGTGTTGTTTTCAGCTTTACTGAGGTATTATTGACATAAACCATGTAAGTTGAAGGTGTAAATTGCGATGATTTGATACATGTATATATTGTGAAATGACCACAATAAAGTTAGTTAACACCACCAACCCCTCACATAATTACCATTTTTTTGTGGTGATTGCATTTGAGATCTACTCTCTTAATAACTTTCAAGTATATACTACAGTACTGTTAACTAGAGTCACCATGTTGTACATTAGATCCCCAGAACTTACTCATCTTATAGTTGGAAGTTTGTACCTTTGACCAACATCCCCCCATTTCCCCCGCCCCCCAGCTCCTGGCAACCTCCATTCTATTCTCTGGTTATATGAGTTCAGCTTTTTTAGATTCCACAAAGTGAGAACGTGCAGTATTTGTCTTTCTATGTTTGACTTATTTCACTTAATACCCCCAGGGTCCACACATGTCGCAAATGGTAGGATATCTTTCTTTTTTAAGGCTGAATAATACTCCATTGTATATGTGTCTCTATATAGATATACCACATTTTCCATATATACTCTCTGATTATACCCCCTTCATGTCGGGGTGGGGGAGAAGAGAGAGGCAGGGTTAGATTGGCGAAGACCCAGAGGGAGCTCTGGGGTGTGGATCAGTGCCCTTCCTTGATCAGGGAGGATCCCTGGATCAAGAAGGGTTCTGCTCTAAACCAGCTCCTTTGAACATTCACTGGTGTTCCTGCCAGACGCCTCCCTCGGTAATAGTAGTGGCTGTGCTGGTTTCTAGGGAGATTGTCCTTGTTAACATTTGAACATAACTCTATTTCAGCCTTGGAAGCGTTTGTCTCTGCTGCCAAGAAGCTTCCGCGAGAAGATGTGTATGATGTCGTGGAAGGGTACATCAAGATTTCTGTGGAGTGTGCAGAGATTTTCCAGCTCCTGAGTGGGGAGAAGCGACCTGAAAGTGAGGTATGTTATTCCTCACCTGGTTTGATGAAGAGAAGAAAAAGCGAATGCTGCTATATATTAAGCTCGATGAAGACAAATGTGATATAAATGTCCAAGACATTGCCAGCTTTCTACAGAGAACAGTGCTTTGGCCCTGTGTTAGCGGCATGCATTCATTTTTGCATCGTGACCTTTGGAAGCGTTTGAGTGGAAAGCATTAATTTCTTATCGGTAAATAATACCAGAAAGAAGAATCGTAGACTCTTAATCTGCATGCACTAGGTTTTGACATGGTTTGTTCTAACAAATGGGAAATTGGTAAAAATTGTGTCTCACAGATTCAGACACATATTATGAGTCTTCTTGTTCTAAAGAGGTTCAAACTTGGGGATATTTGGAACCTATTGGAATCTTAGGGTTATTGCTGTAAAGGTATAGACCTGAATATCCCTGATTGGGCAATGAGGCCCAATCGTAAGTAGAAATTTCTCTTTTCCTTTTGTGTAGTTGTAAGCAAGCATTCTCTATTTAGCTAGACTATGGAAGCAAGACTAATTCCAGAGCCAGGAGCCTGGCAGGGCAGCCTGCTAAGCTGCCATCTTCCTGTGTTTGGCCCAGGATCTGGGGCGGCCTCATCCTGCGAGTTGAAGGTTTTAAACATGCAAGTGACTGTGGCTAAGACCAGAGGAGCAGATATGTAGATGGGGAAAAGAAAGGAGATGCTTCATAAGCATTTCGATTCTCTCTTTGCAGATGCTATTAATATTTCAAGTTTTTGAGGCCATATTATTACGGACCGCAAGTGATCTTTCCCATTTTCATGTTGTGGGAACGAACATCGTGAAAAAGCTCATGAATAACCACATGAAGCTCATCTGTGAGTCCCTGTATGCCTCGGGTTACAAGTAAGTTGCCCGCCTTTACGTACGTGGCCAGAATAGCCTTGGGCTTGGTCTGCGTTCAGCTCTCCACAGGTGCATTTGACCTTTCCTCCACTCCCAAAGTAGAGCTGCATGGTTTCCGTGACCATGGCTCTGCCTCTTCTTTGTTGACTGGCCCCTCACTGTCACTGACTCCTACCATAAGTGCCTCTCACTCTTGAATTGCTCTCCTTGCTGTCCTGGCAACGCTCCCGGCATCCTTCTGCCCCAGCGGCCCTTCTCAAAGGTCATCATGGGCTCCCTCCCTTTCTGCCTTCAGGGCTTTGCAGAAGTGTCATCTCAAGGAAGCCTTTTTTGACCATCCTGTGTCCACTGTCACTTTCTGTCCCTTTAGCCTGTAGAGGGAAATGTCTATTTGTACAGCTATACATTTGACATAATATTCTCTATCAATCTGTTGACTGTCTCTCTTCTTCCACTAGAATGCAAGGTGCATGCAGGTGCGGGACTTGAGTGCCATAAAATGCTATCTTTTCCACCTGGAAGAGTGCCTAGAACATAAGGTGCTCAATAAACCACGGGTTCTGGGTGCCTGCAGAATGGAAAGGCAGCCACAGGCTCACTTTTGGAGATGCCCACTACAGAGGAGTCCTCTGTGCCCTGCAAAGGCAGGGTGGGTGCGGCTCCCACTTACAGGATGATTGACTGGACACAGAGATGGCCGTCTTCTTCATAACTTGCATTTTGTATTCTTGGATCCTCTTTAGACTTATTTTATTGTTTTGTTTTGGCTTCATTTGAAGATTTTGTTAATGATTTTTTTTTTTTTTTTTAAAAAGAGCATGTCTCCTTCCTTCCTTTTGCTGGTTTGGGGATAGCAAACCACAACTGTGTGTGTGGGTGGCTTCGTGGTGAGGTGGCTTTGTGCTTCTGCTGTTCCTGACATGCCTGATTTCCCCGTTGTGCCTATGCAGGATGGCTCGAGCCTGCCTGAACCTGATGGCCGCCATGGTGACCCAGGGTCCTGAGGCCGCCAGGGATGTCTGCAGCCATTTTGATTTGCATAAGAAAACCTTGTACACGCTGGTGACCAAGAGGGATTCTAAGGTGAGGAGCCCTGAGCATCTTGCATCTCCCATGTTTCCTTTCCACTTGGAGCCGCAGTGGTTGGCTTGTCCTCCTTTCTCCAGTCTTGGTCCTCACATAGATGTAGTAGGAGACCGTTGTGTGGAGAAATGTGCCTTGGCTGCACTGGAGCCTGGGAGGAAGGAAGGCCTCACCTCTGGCCAACAGTGGTGGCCAGGGCATGGCCGAGCCTGAATGACAGGGACATCGGAGGCCAGCTTCTCTGGGGCTCAGTGTCACAGTGCCTTTCTGGCCTTTGGGCATGACTGAGCTTGTGAGCGTCTTCACTGAGCAAATGAAATAATCCCCATGAGCTTCATGGCGTGGACTTAGTCCTCCTGTTCATATCTGTCCACTTCGGAGAAAACCCTTGGAAGTCTAAGCCAGTGACATCATCAAAGAGGACATTTATGGTTTCTTAATATATTTCTTGTATCTCCCAATTATAAGTCTTATAATGAGTATGGGCTGGACTGTACCAAAGAGCACCGAAGTATGAATGGTTGGTTTCAGGAGAGCTGTAAAAAAGAAAAGTTCCCTGGCGGGGTCTAGAAGTTGCACTTGGGATTGGAAAGGTTACTGGGGAGAAAGCACAAGTTTGAGGACTCATAAGCTGGAGGGAGGGCATCCTCCCAACGCGTGTGCCAGCCTAAGGGTGTCTCGGTGCCTCTTGCCTTCCGTTAGATCAGTTCTCCCTGCTGGCGCTTCAGTGCCATGAACAGCCATGGCCCAGCTCTCCACACCCCCTCCTGAGCGCGAAGAACAGACCCGTATCAAACCCTGTCTGCCGGAGTGGAGAACCACATTAGAATGATTTACTCCTGCGCCCATATGTGGCCTTGTTCGCTAACTCATCCTGGGAACTAAGAGTTTTTCCAGTGCCAGGTAACATCGACTGAGGTTGAAGCATAGTAACACTGGGTGACTTTTAAGGCTCTGTGAGCTTGGCTCAATGTTGAGAGTTTTCCTGGAATTGCAAATAAGGTGTTCTCTGAGGGAAAGTATCAAGGACACTATGCTTTATTAAAATGTTAGCAAATTCCATTTGATAAGTCATGGCTCCCGACGTTTAAATGCATTTCTAGTAAAAAGAATTTGTGTGCTCTTTGCACATTAGGGCAAATATCATGGTTCTTTGGTTCTACCTGGCAGTGAGCCTGGCAATAATTATCTATTAGATTCCCTTTCCCCTCCCACCCCGTCTTTTGTCTTTTTTTACCTCAACCAGACCAGCCATCTAAGTAAACTGTCAGTACCCAGGCCACCCACTGAGACACACGTGGGAAAGCATAGCTGGGATTCCCTTCCCAATTTCCTTGCCTGAACCCTGGCTTCGAGGCTGCATACAGGCTGCTGCATCTCAGAGTCTCAGCAAGCTGTTTTACACCTCCTTGATCTGTAAAGTGGGATGTATGGTCAAGATGAAAATGTTTTTACTTTCTTTAGTTTATTCTACATCAGGTGTCGTAAATTGTGTTTTGTAGCAATGGTTTCTAGAAATTTTAAAAAAAAAAATTTTTTTTCATATAGGAAATGACAGGGACATTCAAAAATAGAGTCCCCATGTACCTGCCATCCCACATCAGGCACTGTCACCTCTCCCACCTTTTGGTTTGCTTTGAGGCAGACTAGTACAGCAAATCCCCCACGTGAATCATATTTCACCATAAATATTTCAGTGTGTATCTCTTACAGAAAATGACCTTTTAAAAAACAAAAGCACTGTACCATCATCGCACTGAACACCATTAATAATTTCTCAGTATCATCTAATGCCCAGTTCAGTCTCATTTTCCCCCAACTATGTCAAACACGTTTTTACTCTTTGTGGTTCAAATCAGGATCCAGACCAGGACCACACATTGTGTTTGGTGGATCAGTTTCTGAAATCTCTTGGTATCTTTGAGTTTTCTGCCCTCAATCCCCACTTTTTTTCCCATTCTATTTAGTTATTGAAGAAGCTCGTAGATATACTTTGTGTGTGTGTGTGTGTGTGTGTGTGTGTTTAATGAGTGTTTCTGACATTTTAGAGGGAATTATTAAAGCCTCGTAAACAGAAGATTATGGATATTCATCCAGCCAAAGAAAGCATTGTTAAGAAACCCTGTGCGAAGAGCAGTTTTACCAAATATGTTTTGGTCTATTTTAGACAGTGTTTTGGAACAAGCTGTAGAGTTCGGGACACTTTCTTCCTGGGATAATAGCCCTGTGAAGTCACAGGGTAGGAATGAGGAGTAGGCATGTGGCCCTCTTGCCTTTGATGGAGTTTGCTGAGATACAGGGTGGGGCCCCAAGGGACTATCTGGTCAGGTGGGAGCAGGAGGCATGGTGGCCGCTTCTGGGAGTGGGGCAGATGCTGTGTTCTGGAGGTTATATTTCTCCACAGTGTTAGGAGTCTGAAATTGGGTTGTCTGGGGTATATAAGACGGATACCAGGAGGTGAGAACTGAATTCCATTTTAGTTCAAAATTCATTGCTGGAGGGACTCTCCAGAGGATCTAGTCCACCTCTGCTATGTCCAAGCAGGATAAAAAGATCTAGAATGGCAGATAACGGACCAGCACTCAGGGCCCTGACTCCTGATATTTCAGTGGGACATAAAAACCCCAACTAGTGGAACTTTTCCAACTCGCTGAGAAAGGATCAAACCAAATTTAATTTGACCAGGCAAGTTTTAGCATTTTATCAGCATTCTTTTGAATCACAAGGCATACATAGACCAGGGTACAAGTTAACTGAGCTTGAATGAGGTGATGCATTTCTTTGAACCATGAGGCATCTGGAGACTTGGTCGCAGTGGTTACTCAGCTTCCTGAGGACAGGGACAATATTGTAGTCATTTTTGCATTCTCTCTCAGCCTGAGGTTGTGGCGTCTTGAATGTAATTGGTGTTTTGCAAACATTGAATTGGTGAGTGAAGGCATTGGAGCATTGCAGACACTCTAAGGAAATGCAACTTCTTTTCAAGACTTTAGTTGTCATTGTACCCAAACTCCATATTGTGACTCTTCATATTAGTCCCCAGAATGGAGAGGAGAGCTTAGAGCCCTTAGTGTATTTGGAATAAACCAGCATTAGTCTAACCACTTTTGCCGAAATGCTGTGTGACGTGGGTGGAGAGAGACTCCATAAACAGAACGAATGTGCAAGGCCTCCATCCAGACATTACAGAGCACGAGTCAGATGAAACATGTACCTGGCGAAACAAGACAGAATGAATTATCCTCACGTAGAGGCGTAGGTGATGCCAAGCACGGTCCCTGCACCTTGAGAAAAGTGAAATGAAAATGCCGTGGAGCCCTGAGAAGAAAAAACTCTCCTGTAGTCAGACATGAAGTCAAGCACGAAGCAGTGTGTTTGTACAGTTATTTCTTATTATCCCAATGCCAGTACTTACTTAGTAGGTATGTGACGTTGAGCGAGTTTTTTAAAGCCTCTGTTTCCTCATCTATAAAATGGGTGTGGTAGGCACCGCTACCTGAGGTTGTTATAAGGAGTAAATGAGATGACAGATGTGTGGCATTTGACGTAATATCTAGCACATGGTAAGTGCTCAGTAAACATTACTGGTACCACTACTAGTACTGCTGCCTTAAGTGGAGGGGAACTGTCTGGAAGGCAGAGACTCCTTAATCTTTTCAGAATTCAGGGCGATAATTCTCTATGATGTTAACTTTTTTCAAATTAAAACTGAAGTAGGGAGAAGTTTTCAGTTTCAGCAGTGCAGGATCTAAGCGTTTGTGCTAGTTCTGGTACAGCTGACGAGGTCCAGGCTCTTTGGGTGTAAAAGAGGGGTGATGAAACACGGGTTTGTCTTAAAATTACTGGGAGGGAAAACTGACCAGAGGGCCCCAGTGACTTCCCCTGAGTGTTGGCTGCTGGTCCTGGGCCTTGGCTGACGCCCGTAGGACAGTACAGATTGCAATCCTGGGAAGGCCACGCTGGGTTTATAATATGACAGCAACTGTGCTTCCGTGTCTGGCGTAAATTTATAATATCTAGTAAAAACCAGACATCAGCTCATTGGCATCTCATCAAAAGCAGCACCAGTCTTTCTTTACCTCTGGATTTTCAAAAACGTAGATATATTGTTTCATTGGCAAGTGAGAATAGATGGTATCTAGACGACTGAGAATCTTTTGCTCTTATACCAAAGTGGTCCATAAACTAAAAATGCTTGTGTATGACAGTTGAGGAAGGGGACACAACTATATTTTACCCGTACTTTGTATTTAAAAGAGCTTGAAAGAGACCGGAAAGAGGTAGCATAGAAGATTGAGCAGGAAGGGCATAGAAGAAACCCTTTGTTTCCATAAAGAGAGGCCCATCGGTGGCTCGGTTTCAGACTTGAGCCCTCTGATGGCACCAGCGTCGAGTGCCTTTGTGCCATTGTGGCAGGAGGGGCGTGCATTGTGCTGTGTTCCTGCTTCCTTGCGTATGTGTGGACACGCATGTGACACGTGGTCTCCTTTGTCCCCAGGGCGTGCCTGACGTCCGGCTGGCCTACATCCAGTTCGCCCTCTCCTTTCTGATTGCCGGTGATGACAGCACCATAGTGCAGGTGCTGGAGGTGAAAGGTAGGTGTGCCGTCTTGAAGCAAAGCCTGTCTGTGACTGGAAAACTCTACCCCACAAAAAAAAGTCCGCAGCCTTTGCTGCTGCCGAGTGCACTAGACTGAAGGATGTGTGGGTGGCGAAGCTTTGGTCAGTGTGGTTTGGATACCGTGGTCAGCACGAACAGAGGTATTCCTGTGACGCTGTCTGGAATACTGGGCACTGTACCAACAAAGGATAAATGCAAACTTCAGAGACTCGTGCGAACAAAGGGCCTTTTATGGGTCCCGAGCATACACAGATTCATTGCCCTGGCTATCTGGCCTTCCTTAGTAATAGTGTTTAAAAAAATAAAGTTTAATTACTTTGGTGGCTTTGCCTAGTGTCACCAGAATATCAGTAATAGCGCTCCAAGGTATTCCAACTGGGTCACCTGTTGGCTGTCTCCCTCCATCAGGGCTGGCATAATTTAATCTTTTATGGCCACTTGCATTTTATCAGGAGACTCAGTAAGGTGGTAAGTCACAGCCCTAGCCGGGCCTAGCACATGGCGGTTGTTCGGTGAGATCCGCAGAGCCTGCAGATGACGAGCGGTCCGTGTCCTGGCTGCAGCTCTGGAGCTGTTGGAGGAGGAATGTCAGCGTGTCCAGTGTGGTCGGGGCTCCAGCCCTTCTCCTCCCTCGCCCAGGGTGGGAGACCTGCCTGCCTCCAGAAAATGGCTGTCAGGGACCACTAAGAGCAGGGCATGGGCGGTGGTCACCCTGTCTGCTGCCCGCCCTGGCCTGTGCAGGCAGCCCCGTAGAGAAGATGCTCTCTTTGCCTGGTGCAGTGGACAGTCCTGCTTGTTGCCAGGTCCCATGTGGGGTGTCCTGCTGCCGCAGGGCTCGGAGTTTCTTCAGGATTCCCCTGGGTCGTCACAGCCATCGGCCGTTTATGAAAGGACATGCTTTGGGCTTCTTCATCTACACTGTTAGAGGGTGCAGGGATGCACCTCAGTTAGTGTCCTGCCGGCCATCGGATGTAGGACATTATGTTGAAACTTTTGAACTGAGTGATCCAGCCATCCCATGTCTGGTCATTTATCCTGAGGAAATAATGAAGGATGTGACTAGAAGTTTGGTTAGGGGCTGCTTTTCCATATTAGCTGAAAATTAGCTAACTGTCCACCAGCAAGGTATCGACCGAGCAAATTGAGGTCTGGTCATAAGGTAGAATGCACCTGTTAAAAAAGAAGTCGGAATATACTGGTTGACATCAGACTTTTTAACAATATATGATTGGGTATAAACATGGTTACAAAACTGTTCTGTATGATCCTATTTTACTAAAAATTAAATATAACAGTATAGATACAGCAGAAGGTTAGCAGTTAACTGGTAACCTGGAAGTTAACCTCTGGGTAGTGGAGTTATGTTTGATTTTAAATTTCATTCTTTTGGTTTGTCTAGTATTTTCAGGCTTTGTTTTTAGAACAATGAATTTGCTTTTATACAAATTAGGTGTGTGTGTTAAGCATGTGAAATTGTAATTGCTTTGATGCCGTGCCTGGCATCACCAGTCTGTTAGTGAGGGTACAGAATCAAGCTGTGTGCGGTGGCTGATTACCTGGGGACCTAGAAGTATGAAAAGAAAGCAAACAAGCATATCACCCCAAATTCTACCACCATCCAACAAAATGATGACCATCGTTTTAAATACATCTTGGAGCAAGTCTAAGCAAAGAGAAACTTTGGAAAGCTATAATCATAACATACATTCTCTTTCAAATAGTCAGCATCAAATTAATTTTTCTTTTAATGTGAGAAATGGAAACTAAAACAGAACTAAAGAGCTATGGAACTTCCTTAATCTTCCTGTCATTATTTTAGCTGTAGATCTTGATTTCCTTTGTCACAAAAGTGGTCATTTCCACTGAACTTGTATAATTAAAAAAGACAAAACTTAAAAAGAAAAAAAAAAAGAAAGTAGATGGCATTGTTTGCTATACCATTTAAGAAGTAATGTTCTCTCATTTCCTCTCATGTTCAAAATATTCTTGAGTTTAATGCTTTGAAACTTTTACTTTCAGAATTTATTCCTTGCATTTTTGGCTCAGGCATAAAGGAAGATCGGATTTCTACCATCAATATTTTGTTATCCACCCTGCAAACAAAGGTACGTGTTTGATAATCAGCGTTTCTGTCGTTCGTTTTCCCCAGCGTTTTACAGAACTCTGGAGCTTTAACATCTTAGGTTACACAGGTCGTTGTTACATAGGTTGAACGGAAAACTATTTCTTCAGCAGAAACTTGGTGGTGACAAGCAATCCTGAAGCGGCCACCTAGGCTGAGGCAGGGCTGCCTTCTCTCACAGCAGGAGAAAAGCTGCTGGTCACCCTTTCATAGGAAGCCATGGGAGTCATTGTGAGCTATAAATGACAACTGTCCTTCATTTGCACACCTAGCGAAATGTTGTTTTGTGTTATCTTGTACATTCTGTCTTTTACAAGCATATTATAGAAATTTAAAAACTTGCTGAAAGGATCACTGTTTTTAATACCCAAGCACCTTAAAAAAACTCTGTGACCCTTCCAATATAAAAAATTGTCAAAAGGCCATGAGCTGACAATCCACACACAAATGGCTAATTAGCATAGTATTATATTTAAAACAGTGATTCTCAACTAGGGGACGCTTTTGCTCCCCATGGGACATTTGGCAATGTCTGGAGACATTTTTGGTTGTCAGAACTGGGGAAGTGCAACTAGCATCTGGTGGGTGGAGACCAGGAATGCTGTTCCACATCCTACAATGCACAGGACAGCCCCCCACAACAGTCATTGGTCCCAAAGGTCAGTAGTTCTGAGGTTGAGAAACCCTGGTTTAAAATAGTGAATTAACGAGATGCAGTTTTTTGTTTTTTTTCCCCTACCAAATTAGCACTGACTTTAAAATAATGATATTTAGTGCTAGGAAAGATGCTTTGAATCAAGTGCTTTCCTGGAGGAAGTGTTACAACCCTCTGGAAGACCAGGCCTGGCAGTAGGTGTCAAAAGTCTTAAAAATGTTTGTAGATTTGGGAGTGGGGTGGGGGTGGGGCTGGCCTCAGAACCACTTCAGAAACTCATGTGAGGCACATAAACCTCCAGAGATTCAAGGGATAGGTTTGGGTGGAGCTGAGAACTTGTGCCACAATGCCAAGTCCATAGAGAGGGATACAGTGAAGGCTTTGTACAAGGATGCTGATCGCAGCCAGAGTGTGTACACACCTGGGGAATGGTTACATTAAGTTACAGTCACTTACAGGGTAGGATGATATTCAGCCTCCCAATGATGTCCTAAAGGAATTTTTAATAATATGGGAAAAGTTCATGCTACATAAGTAAAAGCAGGCAGTATATACATATAAAATATTATCTCAAAGCTGTAACCGCCCCATCCCATACAGACACATGTATATTGTGTGGCTTGGGGAAGGCTGAAAGGAAATACACCAAGGTGTTACCTGTAGGGATCCTAGGATGGTGGGAATATTGGTGGATTTTGTTTTTCTCTTCATATTTTTTCCCTTTTTTTTGGCCAAATGTTTTGTCCTACACCTACATTATTTTTATCATGATGAAAAATAGTAAACACTATTTTAAAAGTTGAATTCCTTGAAATTCATGTTTTATTGTTTTCAGATAGTTCACAATAAAAATATCACAAAAACCCAGAAGGTGCGTTTCTTCACCGGGCAGTTACTGAACCATATAGCATCTCTCTACAGCTGGAATGGGATTGTTGATGTGAACCTGGAAAATACTGAGGTACAGTCATGTTGGGGTTTCATTTGGCTTCACTGTTAGTGTGTGAGCCTCACAGCTCGGAGACTGAAGACTAAACGTAACATCTGCTTTTAAAAAGTCCTTTCATTTGATCTGTTTCTTTTGGCTTGTGGTAATATTAATTTTCCACTTAGATTCAATGTGGTTTTAAAATTTTATTCTTAGAATAAGATTTTTTTTCCTAGCCTCTGAGGTATCGTGATATTAAACTTTTTTTTTTTTGATGAGAAAACGGTTCCCTTTCTCTGAGTGACATCTTAATTTTCCTGCAATGCTTGCCCAGTAGGAGTACAGAGTTGATCCAGGCTCTCTCTTCCTCCTCTTGTTTACCTCTTCTTTTCCTCTCTTCCATTGTTTTCAAATCTAGCTTTTGGAGTTTCAAGGCTTGTTCTCTTAATTCAGGGTCCTAAGCATCTAGGGAACCCTAATTTCCTCACCTACTGACATGTATAATTTATTTCGTAGCAGTTACTAAAATGCTAAATTAGAACAGTGGCTCCATTGACCCAAGGCCAATATACCTTTTAATTCTCCTCATTTTGAAATTCCTCAGGGTGTTTCTGAACATGGACTTGGCCAGAGCAGTGAAGGATCAGACTTCCTGTTAACTTTATGATAATTACCTCTCAAGAGCCCACTATTTCGCTTCCTTTTATCTTCGTGACTTGCTTATGTCCTCTTGTTTTGAACATGTTTTGTACACTCTATTACAAGGAAGCCTCAGGGCCTTAATAAAAACACTCCCAAATGTGGAATTTTATTGGAAAAGGCAAGAGAAAATAAGTCATTCTTAAGCTTGTTTAAAAATACAGATTTAAACTTGCTCCTCTTACGAGTATTTTTTAATTTTGATTGGGGTTTCTGTTTTTTTGAAATGATACCCGGTGTTTACTTGAAAATGTTTTCTAAGTTATTAGGCCTGTGATATTTTCACTTTTATTCTACAGCTATTACTAAAGTTTATGAACTTGGGATTTTCATTGAATTTTTTAAAACCCTCTTAGGTTTCTGCTGAAGACGCAGGGAAAACCATGGTGAGGGAGCTGGTTCATCACTTCCTGATGGATCTTTGCTGTTCGCTCAAGCATGGGATTAATTTTTATGATGCGTCTTTGGGTACCTTCGGCAGGTAAAGTGTAACACTCTTGTGAATCCCAGGTGTGTGTTTCTCAGAAGTCACCACATCTATCCATGACTGTCCAGTGGAAATCTGTTAAGTGATGGAATTGTAGTGGGTTAGAACTAGATACGTAGCACTTGGGGACCCAGAGAACTTGTCATTATGTGCCCTCGGGGAGAAGGTGTCAGGATAACTAACCATTGACTGAGTCACGGAGATGTTACATCTCTCACCCAGGGCGGTGCTGTGTGTGTCTATTCGGTGGCTGACTCTGAGAATAAGTCTTACATCTGCCTTCCTACAGAGGACAGGCCCTGAGAGGGGCCTCACCACAGTTCTGAAGTGGTGCCATTGTTATTCCAGTTTGCAGAGGAGGGAAATGGGCACAGAGAGGTCAGGTCACTCCCCCGTGAGTGGCAGAGCTCAGATTTGATCCCAGGAAAACTGGCTCCAGGATCATCCTCATCACAGCTGAAAGGTCCCCCTCTCCACAGTGACTGCTGCTCACCAGTTAGGATTTCACAATTTTGTTTATACATTTTGTTTCATATTTCACAATTACGATAATATTTCATATATAGTCCAAAGCTAACAGCTTAGATTGTATTCGATTAGACTTTGTGGTTGTATTATTATAATACATATCCGTGTTATTTTTTAAAAACCAAATGGCCTACTGTTAGATACGCTGTTCACCAACTTGCTTTTTTCCATGCGACAGTAAATGTACTGGACATGTTTTCTGGTCATTGTGAAAGACTCTTACTTTTTATCCCCTTGGCATTTTATTATAAGGGTATAGATGGTTTAATTTAGTTTTAACCAGTCAGGAAATAGCTGATTCCTTCAGAAAGGGATGACATGGTGGGAATTTTTCTCCCTGCTTGTGACTTTGGATTTGTTTTGTTTCTGAGATTATTGTGATTTAACTTTCCACATCGTCTCTTTTTCTCGTCAGTTAGAATAAGCTTGTTTTCCTACTAAAATGTAATAGCAGACTTTTATAGTCTAATATAATGTAATACTATGCTTAAATCACACACATTTTCCCCCCGAAGTAGATCCATAAAACAGATGATCATTAAATGAGCATATTGAACCAACTTAGGGGTGTGGGTCTGTTTAAATAAGCTGTGATTTATATCAATTTTCGAAGCCGTGGGCAAAAGACAAATGTTTGTGCTTGTGGAGGGAAGGGAATTTTGTTTGTGGGGACATTAAGGGAAAGCTTAGAGGAAGTGGAAACACATGGTCCCCAATCATCCTAAGTCTCACTCCCTTGTGTCATTCAGGTCTCCACACCAATGTCACCAACTCAGGGAGGCTTTCCTTGGCATCCCTTTCTGAAATAGGCCTTTCCTGTCACCATCCTTCTGCCTGGCTCTTGCTTCTGACTGTGACTTGTCACTACCTTGCATGTTTATTACTTGATAGGTGAGAATCAGAACAGCAGCTGTTCTGCAGTTCCCAGCACTAGTAGGGTGTTTGATGAAAGCAAGGTATTATAGGGTAGGCAAGGATTGTCGAACTTTTTCTCTAAAGGGCCAGATGGTAAGTATTCGAGGCTTGGCTGGCCATACGGTCTCTACTGTGACCACTCAATTGTGCCATTGTAGTACCGAAGAAGCTGTGGCCATAAACAGTGCGTGTAATTGTGTTTGTTCCAATAAAGCTTTATTTACAGAGACAGACAGTGGGCTACAGTGTGCTGACCCCTGGTGTGAAAGTTAAGGGAACAGATTCTGGAGTGAGCTCTGAGAGCTTGAGCAGCTTACTATTCCTCTCTGACTCCAGCACTCATCTGTAAAATGGAAATAAAATTAATACCTGTCTCAGAGAGTGGTAGGGTGTGGTAACTGTTGAGAGCAGTGTGTGGCAAGTATTGCATGCACACTACATAATAGAAACGCTATTCATTTTATTACATTGTTGATTGAACTAGCACTTGTGTGTATGTGTGTGCGGTAGTTTTAGCACTCTTTGTAGATTTAATGTTCCATTCATTTGACAGCATAAACTATGTTTTGCTTATGAAATTTTCATATTAAGAATTTTTAGCTTTTAAAAGGATAGCTCTCTGATGAAAAGTATACTTTCTAATTTAATTTTTTGAAGATTTTTAATACATGGGAAGCTGTCATATAGCTTCTTAGTTTCAGTCAGTTTATAAGGGGACGCAAAACAGTGAGGGTCCTAGAAACGAGCAGCATGGATGCCAATGAGGCAAATTCTCAGGGTTTTCTGGTTGTTAAGACTTCACATGTCCAGCAGATATGAAAAGGCCTCTTTTCTTAGAAGGCCTCTCGGGTAGAACCCAGAGGCCTGCGGTTTGGGGTATGCAGATCCTGGGCTGGTTGTTTCCTTTCTGCAAGTTTTAATGTCCATAGGTTTTTCCGGCGGCTTTTTATCATCTTCTTGAAAACTGCCCACATTTAGGACAAGTTTTGAATATTTTCATACAGATTTTTTCTGCTGTATTAGCTTCTTTCAGCTTGGCAAGTGAAGGCATAGGAATTTGAAATAAGCTAGAAACAAAGGAAGTAAAAGATCTGTGAAAAGACTTTTAGAAATAATTTATAGCACTATGGACTGTGTGGCAATTCTTGAGCATTTCATATAAAAAACCCTTCATCTTTTCAAAGGAGAGATGGAGTCTCTGTATTTTTGATATGTATGTGCACATACATATTTATTCACATACACACCTTTTCATGTGTGTTGGAAGAAAGAGGTCAGTAAAGTCTCAAAATGAGATTTGGGGAGTGGATCCCTCCCTGCTGATTTGGCCCTTCCTTTACACTGCCGTGACTTCTAGGCCCACTGGTGGGTGGCCGGTGGATAGGGAGAAGGGGTGTCTTCTTTACAAGTCAAATGGAACTCGGAGGAAAGGTGGAGGTGGAGAACCAAAGAAGAGACTTGTTCAGCCACTCAGAAGTAGGAGAGTGAAATTGAAGCCCTTGGATGGAGAGCTGCAACCCCACAGGCCAGAAAAACACCCCGTTTCATGCCACCGGGGACGTCTACCCAAAATGAAATTTGCCAGTCGTCTGTGTTTACAACTGTGTTTACCGAGAGTGATTCTGTTGTTACCCTGATCTCTCAGTGTGTTGTGACAAGTCCCCGCTGACCCTTCTCTCTGCTTCCCTGGCAGAGGAGGAAACCTGACACTCCTGCACTTCCTGTTGGGTTTGAAAACTGCAGCAGACGACGAGCTGGTGGCTGAACTTGTGGTGAACATCCTCAAAGTGTGCCCGGACTTACTGAACAAATACTTCAAGGAAGTGACGTTTTCCTTTCTCCCAAGAGCGAAGTCCACTTGGTCAAATAATATCAAACTTCTAAAGAAGGTGAAAGCCCTGGGCATTTCAGAGTCTGTTAGATAGAGTGGGGGCGGAGTGTAAGGATTGGGGGGCGGCAGGCAGGGCAGAGAGGGACCTCTGACAAACTACAGTGTGAAGAACTTCTTTCAGCCGTTCTTGTTCTTCAGGGGACATTTGAGATCATGTAACTTAGGTGTTTTTATCCACTGGGACATTCTATTCACTGAGCTGAACTTTGGGGTTCATGCCTTTTGAATCTGTTGAGCCAATTTCATCTTCTTCACCCAGATGTGGCATAGAGTGAGATCTTAACAAGTTTCAGCAGAGTTAGGCCGGAATTAGGGAAATGTCTGCATTGTAGGATGGTTTTTAAAGATTGCTGTTTCAAGTATTTAGAACAACTTGAAATAACTGTGGCATGGTGGTCTCTCAGTTTGAGTGGATGTGTATTAATTTCCTTCTGATCATAGATGTCAATATCCCCTCCTCTACCAGTGGAAGTACTAGTACCAAGCCTTTGGCAGTCCTTCCTGGCTCGGTTAATCTCTCTCGCTCTCTCCCCCCCCCTCCCCCCGGCTCCTCCTCCCCTCCCCCTCCCCCTCTCCCTCCTGCTCTCCCTCTCTCTCTCTCTGTCATTTATGGCCTGCCTACTGCTGAAATACTTGGGATTGTTTTCTTGCACATCAAGTTGAGCATGGGTTTATCTGTAAAACAACCTTCCATTCTTGTATCCTCTACTTTTCCTTGAGTGCCTACACGTGCAGTCCCCATGTGTGTGTTGGGTTGAGAAGGAGGCACTTTGCCCTCATTTTGGTGCAGGGAGCCCTGCGGCCAGCCCCCCTGGGCACTGCTTTGGTTCTCCCGGGGAAGGGGAGGGGGCAAGTACACGGCGTTTGCCAGCCTGGGAGTGAGTCCTTGCTTCTCTGCTCACTAGCTGTGTGTCCCTAGGGAAATTACTTAACCTCACTGAAGCCTAAGTTTGCTTCTGTAAACTTTTTAAATTTAATATAAAATATCCCTACCCCATAGGGTTGTCATGAAGGGCTGAAAAGGTCACATGACAGGTGCTTGTCAAGCATGTTGCGATGAGTAACATGGCTGTTCTCGCATTGACTTATTTGTCATCAGAGGTTTTAAGAGGCTCCCAGACCGCAGGCCGAGCTCTGCTTAAGGTCCCTGCGGTCCTGGGGAAGTCCAGGGAAGTCCTGTCCCAGGGAAGTCCCTGGTAACAGCCAGTCTCATGACCTGACTTGTCTCTAACAAGTGGGTTTGGGGGTTAGTCTTCTGGACCCTGTTCCTTGTGGCAAGCCTGCGCCTTTTATCACGGTGGTTCTTTCATTGGAATGTGGCACTGTTGGGTGTGTACAGTAAGCCTCAGGTTTGAAATGCAATCTCCGGCACCAGCTCATTCTCTTTTTCTCCTACTCACAGATCTATGAGGCCCAGCCGGACATTTCCCGGGCGTTTCAAACCAGAGAGTTTATCCCTTTGCCTCGGCTTCTGGCAATGGTGATGGTAACCACCGTTCCTCCGGTGTGCAATAAGATCATGTTCACCCAGGCACTAAACGTAAGTGGTCATCCTGCTTCTAGAACTTTCTCCTGGCAGTGCTGGGGAGCATTCTGAGAGTGCTGGCCTGGACTGGGTTGTGGTTTGTCAGTGGTCCTTCAGGGTGTTCCCTGTGTCCTGGGGAAGGGACCCTGGAGCCCAAGGCACATTCCTGCCAAGGGGTGGAGTGACTGCACCCCCAGCACTGAGCTCGGAGCTCTGCATTTCTCCACGCTCTCTAGGCCTGCCTGAAGATGGGGGCGTGTTAGAATCAGAGGAAGAGAAGTGTGTTCAGCCACAGCCTAGCGTCATGCATGGAAGTCTCATTAGTTTGGAATTTTTGGACAGGGTTGGACTGAAATTTGCCTCGCAACTCTTCCGTTAATGGTTTAAGTGACTAGTGTTAAGTTTTCTGGGAAACATGTACTTTGAAGACCAACTGTTTCAGGTATTTTTGGAGGGTATGTTCATGGAAAAAAATTAATCCTTCAATTTCATATCATTATTTATTATAAAAGGTCCCCAAGTTCCATCAAAAGCCACATTCCGAGGGACTTATCATGGCCTTAGGTGATTGGCTGTGAGTTGCTGGCACACGTGGGTCCAGGCTCTGCCAGCCCCTCCTAAATCCAGGTTGCCTCAAGACCTACCAGGGTGGGCCAGGTAGTCAGAGGGGTGCAGGGCCTGGGGTTTCTTTGGGGGGTGTGGAGTCCCGTCTTTCTGGGCAGGTGGATTTGTTGTGTAAACACAGCAGGCCCAGGGCCTGCCGTGGTGGGTTGCACAGGCCTGAGAGGTGGCCTGGTGGTGATGGGGCAGTCACCGTAAAGTGGCAGAGACGCCTGAGATGGCACAGTGGGATTCAGCAGTTTTTGATACCCATCCAGGCTTTGTGCTCAGAGTGGGTAGTGGGGTGAGGCGTAGAGAGAAGGGGGCCTGTGTGGGACTAGGCAGAAAGGGCTTTTGTTCTGGTTGCCAAATCATAAGAACCAAAATTAGGACCCAGCTAGCTTGCCCATTTATTTTGTGGAAGACACAAAATCTTTTCACTCAAAGGGCTTGCAAGAAAGTAGAATTGAAAGGAACGTTAGCTGCTGCCTCTATGGGAAGAACAGTTCACCTGGCCGGCTGCATTTATGCTCCCCTCCAAGCTGACCCCAGGCAGCCTGGGTCTCTCTCTTACGGTGTTGCTTTAGGAGAGGGGCTTCCATCCCCTGGACAGAGTGGCTACAGGACGAGGTAGAGGCCACGGCTTTCTCTCCTGCCAGCGCTGCCCTCCTGTGCAGGGCCACGGCCGGCGAGGGGCGGCTACAGCTCTGCCTGCTCCGCGGGCCTTTCCTGAGCTGTGACGCACCACGAGTGAGGCCCGTGAGTCGGGTGGACCTAGGCAGTGGAGTCACGAGGCTGTGGGGTTTGGGTTTGTTTTTGTTATTTTACATTTTTCTTTTATTCTTCACGTTATCTGATAATTTTTAATAGCATACATTTTAGAATCAGAAAGAAAAGAGTTAGTTTTTTCTAGAACAGGAAATGAGGTGTCTGGAGGTAGAGTCTGGGGCTGTTGGTTGAGCTTCGTGCTCCAGGCCGTCAGGTGTACATGTGAACGCTTGTTTGGGTCCTGCCTCATTATTGGTTTCGGATGTTTCATGTAGTGCTGCTGTAGCGTACAGCGTACATGTAAAATGAAACCCCGCTAACTGGAATGTTGGAATGAGGTGTCCTAGTTATTAAATCAAAAGTCCATCAGAACAACTTTCCATTTCTACCTGAGTGTAAATCTATAAATCTAAGCAGCAGCTGGTGTTTCCAGACTTGACTGTTCCCAGGAATCAGCGGGACCAGTTGAGTTGGCCTGGGCTGGGGCCTGAGCTGGGGCCTGAGCACCCAGGAGATCCCCTCGCTGCTGCGGGCCCAGACGTGACTAGCCAGGTCTCGTCTTGCCCTCTTTTTGGCAGTATCACAGGTTCTGGAACCTTCTTCACTCCCTGCAGTGAGTGAGAATTGTGAAGACTCTCGTGCTGTCATTCGGAATACAAGTAGCAAATGTGGGTGTTGGAGGCTTGGGATCAGGGGCGGCATGTTTACCGAGCCTAGAGGTGGTTGTTCCTTCTAAACTACCAACGCCTTTTCTTGTCATTGCTCCACCTGGTGTGAAATGCTTTTTTAGGGGCTGGTTGGCATCTGGTGAGAGCTTGGCTATTGTTGGTACAGATAATCCATATGAGCTGAGTGGTTTTCAGAGAAGACTTACCCAAAACAGACAATGAAACAAAAATAAAAAATAACTCTCCAACCCTTCCTTTAGTAACCGCCTTCACGGCAACTGCTGAAGTCAGATCTGCGGAGGTCAAGGTCGCCGGGCCACCTCCTCTCATGGCGTAGAGGCCAGCCGTCTCACACAGCTTCCCTGTGGGTGACCTGAGAAGGGGCCAAAGCCATCCAAGCCTGGGGCTCGGGAGAGCAGTGTCCAGCAGTGCAGCCTAAAGACATTTGTGCATTTTACTCTTTTTCTTCCCAGTTGGACAGCAAATCAGTGAAACACACAGCTTTGTCCCTTGTTTCCTTCATTTTGAAGAGAGCATTAAAAACTCTTGACTACTGCCTGAATAAAGAGGTGTGGCAAGCGTCCGGCATGTACACGGCCGCGATGATGGAAGACTTTATGCGGCTCTTCAGAGAAGCCCTGAGTAAGGTAGGCACGGAAGCCAGGCTTGGCCTTTCCAGAGAAATTTCCAGGGCTTTCCTTAACAGGTGTCCCAGGTAAGCATACCAGGTGGTAAAGGCGGTCTTGGGAGCACAGACGGTGGGTGTGAGGTCAAGTGGTTGGGGTGCTCCTGGGGCCTAAGTGTCACCAGGAGCTATTGTGTTCTTTTCCCTCCCCCAACCACTGCACATGCATGCTGGACTGGGGCCACAGTCAGGCACCGGGTAGCTGGGAAGCTCCTCTTATTCCCTCCTCCCCGTGGCTTTTTCTGGTAATTCAGGAAGGCCAGTCATCTGCAGATTGGCCAGCTGCCCTGGAAGAGCCACGGTCTTGCTGGGCAGGTCCCCCCAGACGGTCATAAGGACGTCTTTCTTTGTTCCCAGGGCCTTGCTCAGGTGAATGAGTCTCAAGGGGTTTGTTTTAATTGTCAGCACTTGTTTTTTTCACCAAATTTTTGTTGTGTACAGTTCTGGGAATCACACCTCAGAACAGAGTTCACAGAGGATGTGGGCCTGTTCTCACCCTGCACCCCCTCTTTTTACACACAGACACACAGACACACAGACATACCCACGCTCACACCTCCCCTCTGTATTAAACTTCTCTTTGTAGGTTCAGTTCATTTGTTTCTCTTCCTCGTTTAATGTGTCTCGTTTTTTGCTTCTTTGTTTTCCCTTTTAGATTTTACCAGACCTAAACACCATCGTGTGGGTCTGGCAGTCACTTAGAAAACAAGAGACTAAACAAGATAACGAAAAAGGAAAGAAAAGGGGCACCAGGAGTCCTGCGGCCTGCGTGGCTCCCCAGTGTGGTGAGTGCTCTGTGGGGCGTCTGCTGTGTGCAGACAGAGCTGACACAGGAGCGTGAATCCTCTGTCCTTTGCTTGGAGAGAAGACTGAGGATGGAATCTCAGAGTGAATTCTGACGTGAATTAGCAATGTGCCCGAGCCTTACGCATGTGCTATCTCTATAAAGACTTGAGCGACAGGTGCTTTGTGCTCGGGCCTGTCAGTGGGGTGCCCCTTTTTTGCTGTGCAGAGGGAGGCAGGCTCCAGGGTACCCCCTGGTAAGGAGATACACTGACTCAGACCTTGTTATTAGCCAGGCAAGGGGCTTTGTATCGTATCTGCATCCTACTAATCCTTACGGTGGCCCTGCAAGGGTAGGCATTATTGTGTCCCCATTATTCGGAGGACACTGGAGCCCAGAGAGACGGAGTAGCTTTAACCTGTCTGAGGTCCCAGCAGTGAAACGGGGGTTTAAACCCATGTTGTTTGCATAGTCCTGACCTTTTCACCACGTTCACTCCCTAACTTTAGTTCTGTAGGGGTCTGTCTGCTTAGCGGGCAGTTGATTGCACTGCGTCACGGGCAGCTTGACCGCTTACTGATTGTTGAAGGAGGACAGAACACGTGTGTTTCCTAATTCAAGCTGCTTTATTTTGGTTCAGACGATGCAGAAACCGTTCTTCTGAAAGCCGTCCTGCTGCAGGTCATATGCCTCTACCAGAAGGTGGTCCCGCACGTGGTCACGCAGTACAACTTCGACTTCAGCAAGCTCCTGAAAGGTGCGTCTCAGAGGACATGGGCACCCTTCTGCTGTGTCTGCCAGCGGGGATGGAGGAAGCGGATAAACCAGAGCAGAGCCCGCACAGCGAGGACCAGGGAGGGCGGTGGGCTGTTTGGCCGGCGTGCATGAGCCACCAGCCTGCTGCTTTTCAGTAGGACCAATATTTTTTAAATAGCCACTCTTCCGTACGTAAATATCAGGTGAACACTGAGCAGCAGCGAGAGAGGAGAAGGGAGAAGCCAGCCAGTATGATAATTTATTATTGCCTCTTTTCAGAGGGTTGCAGAAACAAGAACCCCTTAGAAGGATGTCCCGTTCATACAGAGGCACTTTTGGCATAGTTACTCATATTTTACCCAGTGAGTCAGGTTCAAATCACATCTTGTACATATAACGTGATGGCTGTCCCGCCATGTTTTGTTTTTGGGTTTTTAAAAAATTTATCATTGGCAACAAATACTGCCTGTCATTCTTTTTTTTTCTTTTTTTCTTTTTTTTAAATTTTTATTGGGGAGTAACTGGGGAACTGTGTGTTTCTCCAGGGCCCGTCAGCTCCAAGTTGTTGTCCTTCGATCTAGTTGTGGAGGGCGCAGCTCAGCTCCAAGTCCAGTTGCCGTTTTCAGCCGGCAACCTTGTTGTTGAGAGCTCGCACTCTAACCACCTCAGCCATCCAGCCACCCCCCTCCAAAGGCTCAACGGCAGCTCATTGTCTTTAATCTAGTGGAAGGCGCAGCTTACTGGCCCATGTGAGAATCGAACTGGCAACCCTGTTGTTCAGAGCTCGGGCTCTAACCCACTGAGCTATCCGGTCGCCTCTGGCCATGTTTTCTTGATGGGAAAGTTTGTCTAATAAAATTGACTTTAATTTGGCCTACAGAAGAAGACCTGCAGAAATATCATTCCTGGGATTTATATAAACAAGTGAAGTAGTTCTATTCAAAGCTGTAATTAACTTTTTAATTGACAAGAGAGGTTCTCTTTGCTGTGAGAATAGGAAATATACTAGAATGTGGCCATTTAGTATTTAGTAGCTGTGTCCTTCCCAATCGAAGAGAAACCCAGAAATCAGGCCAGAGGGTAAGGACCCAGTCTTGGGTGGCCACAGTCTGCTCATAAAATGCTTGAATCTGGGGAGCAAGGCCTGTGCCCCACGCGGGAGGTGGACATGAACTGGAGACTGCAGCTGGAGGGCAGCACGGGGTGCAGGGAGGGCATCGAGCTGTAGGAAGAGGTCAGTGTGGGCCGAGTGGCAGGGCAGGTGTCTTTGGGCAAGTGGCATCCGGGATTCTTGTTAATGGATTTAGATAGACCTCAGAGGGGTGGGGTGTCAGGTGAGGTGTCTGGGCAGGGCGGTGGGCCTGTCTGAGGGTGACCACAGGACCGGGAGGAGGAATCCTGCAGCCTTCTTTTCAGACGAGGAGTTCCTCGTCTGGTCCTTTGGGCCGGGGCAGCAGTGGCTGGGCGCCTACCTCTCCATGACTTCTTGCCTGTTTTCCTCTTTTCCTCCTGCAGGCATCATCTCAGAGCAGGGCCTTCGAGAGGAGGTACCTCCCATCCTGCAGCACCACATTCTGAAGGTGGCCCTGGAACTTCCGGCCAGCAAGTTTTTGTGGTTAAAGGCACAGGTAGGAAACTGAGAGCCACCCCGCCCCCTTCTCCCCCCGCCCCAGCCGCCTTCCATCCTTAGCGATCCTGCAGGCTTGCTAGTTTTTTGGCCTGGGAATTTCTAACTGAAACAACAGGACCCTGACGGGTTTGGGGGCACGAAGGAAGATGTTAACGGTTCTCCTTTTAGAGACACATCTAGAGCAGAGGCGGGGTCCTGATTCGTGAGCCGGGGGGCTTGTAACTCTCTTTGATTTTGCAAAATAAGGCACTTCATGTGTCCTTACTGAAAATATATTGTTGCTGGGTACTGGGAGTTTTTGTATTTTTTATCTTGACTATTTTACATTTTTCTTGTCATTTGAAAACCTTTGAGAAAATAAAATAAAATATATTCCTTCTTGTTTGTCGTCATCCTGGAAGAACTTAAGACAGAGATAGAAATCAATACCAAGCTTGAGACTGGTGGAAGAAATCAGTCGAGATTGCTGGCATTTTTCTGTCTTTAATAATGTCTTCTAGGACTTTCTGGAGAACATAATGTTGAATCATAAAGGGAACTTAGCATTCAACATATATGACCTGTGTATTTAAACACGAGGTGCTGTATCACTTTTGTCCAAAGGCGGAAACATGACCAGGCAAAATTAAGCATCGTCTGAGTGTGTTTCTCAGTAGCTCAGATAACTTTTTTAGTGACTTAGATCTTATTTAAGATCTTATGGCAGCAATAGCATGGAAATGTATGTGGCATCTTCACGTGTGATATTTCCGGAAAGGCGTAAGAATGCTGCAGCACTGGGATTTTGTATTTCCCCCCGAGTCCTCTCCCTCAGGCTCACCAGCATCCTAGCTGAGGCTCCTTCTTACGGAGAACTTACTGTGTCAGCTCATTTACCACCACTTCAAGACAAGGCAGCTGAAGCACAGAGTGGTTAGGAAACTTCTGCAGGGTCCCAGCTAGAAGTGGAGGCCCCAGGATTGGACCCAGGCAGCTACCCAGATCCCAGCTCTCAACCTTTATACCCCACTGAGGTCACTGCCACGGCCCCATAACGATGACAGGACAGGGGTGTTACTTAGTTGTTCAGCCCAGTTGAACAGGGCTAATGAGATCTTGATGATTTAGTTAGAAAGTAAACAGAAGCCTCTGACTTTGAAAGATCTGGTATTAAAATGTTCATTTATATCCTGTATCCCTGCTGGGCTTCAGGAACATTGGCACTTCCCAGGTTCAGGGTCGACCTCATGGCCACAGCTTCAGGGTCACTCCAGTGAGGCAGATTCAGTGGAGTCTGGGCCAGGAAGCTGGAGCTCTGTGCACTTCTCTGAGATGTGTTCAAGGCCCAAAATCCTTTGCAAGAGGCTAAATTACGGATAAGGGATCGATTTTGTCAGCACCAGCACCCTGCTGAAATGCAGCGAGCACAGATTATCACGGTGTCAGACAGCTGAGTCGCATCCTTCTCCACCACCCACCAGGCGGTGCCAGGTCTGCACCAGGGCTCCCTGGACTTGATTCCCAGCTTGGCCACTAAACAGCCAGGCACCTCCTTGTGCCTCAGTATCCACATGTGTAAAATGGGAATAACAGTCGTGCCCACCTGAGGACTGTTGGGAGGATAAAGTGAGGCAGTATGTAAAAAAGCAAGAATGGCACTGGCAGGCCAGCCCGATGGCTCAGGCGGTTGGAGCTCCGTGCTCCTAATGCCGAAGATTGCCGGTTCGATTCCCACATGGGCCAGTGCCAGATGGCTCAGTTTGTTGGAGCGCGTCCTCTCAACCACAAGGTTGCTGGTTCGACTCCTGCAAGGGATGGTGGGCTGCGCCCCCTGCAACTAGCAACGGCAACTGGACCTGCAGCTGAGCTGTGCCCTCCACAACTAAGATTGAAAGGACAACAACTTGACTTGGAAAAAGCCCTGGAAGTACACACTGTTCCCCAATAAAGTCCTGCTCCCCTTCCCCAAATAAAAAAAAAAGAGAGAAAAAAAAGAATGGCACTGGCACATGACGAAGGCCACCATGAAGAGGGCCACCTTGTTGCTCCCTGCTGCTGCTCTTTATAATCACTACAACTGGGGGTTTTGGGGGGTGGGGTGAGTGACTTCACTTCTGAGGTTCCTCGTGTACAAAACCTCAGCAGTCTTGAAGACAAGGTGTAGTTGAAATGAGGTAAGAGGCCTGGAACCACACTGGGCACACAGTCCCTGTTTGCTCAGCAGTAGTGGCCTGTTACGTTTATGTCATTCTGTGCTGTTGTTCAAACTCCAGGAAGGCCCAGAGGCAGAAATTATTGGAGGAGAACGATCCGTGTTTTACTTACTGATGAAAATGTTTGTGACCAGTAGCCATTTACAACTCAAGTCATCAACCAAACTTCTGATCATAAAGGTGAGCATTTTCTACCAGTTCCTAATTCTGAGAAGTATTTTACAGAGTCCTTCTTATAAGTACGTGCTTAGTCAATAGTTGTTGAATTAAGGATGTCTTAGGACTATTGTAATTTAAAAATAGAAGGTTTTATGGCAGTTTTAATTTATTTTGTCTTAAACTTGGCTGCATTCCTGAGAGGCAGCATGGTGGAGTGGGAAAAGCATCCACTTTGAAGTCTGTTCCTAGATTTGAGTCCTGGTTCTACCACTTGCTGGGTGGCATTGGAGAAATTACTTAACCTCTCTGAACTTCGCTTTCCCATAGTGAATGGGAATAATAAAGCTGTAGGTTGCAGAGGAGATTACATGTGATAAAGTAGTAGGTTATGCCTCCCACGTTCTGGGCTCAATAAATATTAGATTTCTGGCTCCCCCGGGAACTGTTTAATAGGCGATGCCTCTCTCCCTCATCTTCAGCCTTTTGACCTCACCTATCACCCACAGGGCAGGTGTTGTCAATGTCAGTGGAAAGAAATGAAGAGTTTGACTCTTTGCTTCTCTTCTTTCTTATACTTTTTAGTCATTTTCCAGGGCTACATCAGATCTTGTAGCAATAGGAAATCCGGATTCTCCTTTCTGCTGTGCAGCAAACATCTTGGGGGGTACTGCAGAGTCACATCTGTCATCTTTCGAGTGCAAAGACTGTACCTTTCTTTGAAGAGCTGATAATCTTGCTGCCCTTCAGCCTCACCTGAGCTACTTGAAGGGTGGGAACGGCTAGGTCTTGACCTCTGTACGTAGCCATTTCCTTACAGATTGTGCAGGGTGAACTTGACCCAACCAGGTGTCATGATCACGAAGTGCAAACGTGGACTTGGCACAGTCGCACGTGCTGTTGCTGCACCCTGCTGCTGGGCTCGTGCTGCGCGGCTGCTCAGAGCCCGGGCCTCTGCCATCTGGCCATGGGGGTGTCACCCCCACAGGCCCAAGTCCTACCTCATAACAGCCCCATTCTCTCAGAAATGGTGGGTGCTCCTTGCCCCGGGTTTGAGTCTTGAGGGGCCACACTGACAGGTTCATTATCTTAGAGAATCTCAGACAGGCTGGTGGAGTCCCTGTGAGGGGTCAAGTCCTACACGTTTACCCGGAACTTTGTGAAAATCCCGGTAGAAAAATCAGACCCCTAAGTAGCAGCTGGACTTTTCCCTTTTTATTATTAAGGAGTTGAAGGAACGGAGTAAGCAGCAGCAGGACAAGGGATTATGTTCTCTGCCCGAGCACAGAATGCTCTTTTCCTTGTTTCCCTCAACAATGGAAGTGTTGTTTGGAAAGAAAAGCTTTTAGAGTAAAACTAGATGCAACTTTCACCCTTTGTGCTCCTTGGGTCTCTGTGTCGTGCTGGAGCAGTCAAACCACGGCGACTCCCCCAGAAAGCAGGCTCCAGCCTGACTTTTTCACTGATGTCTGCTTCCTGACAGATCCTGCGGGACACAGGGGTGTTTGAGTACACGTGGAAGGAGCTGGAGCTGTGGCTGGAGCACTTAGATAACACCGTGGAAGAGAAAAAAGAGACTGTGATTCAGTTTTTGGAACGTGTAAGCACATATTTTCTGTGTAAAGGAGCGTGTTCAGGATAATTCTGAGTGATCCTCAGCATAATTCAGGCATTTTGATACACCAGTGCCAAAAGGCCTCTCTTCCTGGTTTGCCTTCCTAATTCTTGCTGACATGTCAGAATCTTTTAGTTTTGGAATCTGTAAAATGGGAATATATTACCATGTGCTATTTAATTTCCTTTTAGGAATTTTGTTTTGCATGAGCAAACAATGGTACACTAAAAGTGATGTTAAAAGCAATGATATATATATTAAAAGGAGATTTTTAAAAAAATTCTACAACAAATAGTTTTTAAAAATTGCGGCAAAATTATTGTTCTTATTAAGGCCCGTTAATATTTTAGCCTTTCTTTTTATTGTTCCATTGATATTTTGGGGCATTTTTTCATTTCATTTGTGACCATCTCACTGTTTATCACTTGGCTCTTTAATGCCCAGGTTTTATTGACATTGGTGGCAAATCCCTATTCGTACACAGACAAAGCATCTGACTTTGTCCAAGAAGCCAGCACACTGCAGGCCAATGTGACAAAGCAGGACGCTGATGACGTCAGCATCCCCGTCTCCCACATCGACGGTAGGTGCCACGCCCTCCTGCACTCCTTGGGTTCTGAAGATCGAGCTGCAGTGGCATATTAGAGAAAGCAAACAAGATTTGCATTAAAGGTCATGCAGAGTGTAGACGTCCCATTTCTTTGTGTCACAGGTCAGCCTACTGTGGAAATGAAAGTTGCCGTATTTGTTCATGTAATGGGGGCTATGTACAGAGTTTATCTGCTGGGTTATTTTTATTTGTGCAGTGTTTACTGTATTCCAGGTGCTGATCTAAGCTCTTTATAAACCTGAAGTATATAACCTCGTTAACAGCCCTAAGCAGGGGTATTATTCTCATATTCTATATTGATAAGGCAGCTGAGGCACAGAAAGGTTAAGTAACCTGGTCAATCTCACACAGGCAGCGTAGCAAAGTCAGGGCTTGAATCCAGACACTGGCCCCGCTCTCTGCTTTAACACTTCCACTCGTTGGCTTCTCAGATTTTGGCTTGTTTGCCTGAATGTCCAGGTGAAAGTTCCTGGGCTTCTCTGTGTCACCTGAGGAAACTTCATCCTAGTATCACCTGAGCTGGATATCCTGGCAAAGATCTTAAGATATTACAGGCAGTGTCCTCATCTACGTAGAACCAAACTTCGTATTCAGCATTTTTCCCTGAGAGAAGTTTAGCATTTATTTTTCTCCTTTTGCACATACTCTCTCGCTCTTCCCTCCCTGTGGGCTTCTTTGCAGTAGAGCCCTTGGCTGGCTCTTGCCTCCATTTGATCCCTGCCTCTCTGTCTCAGACGTTCTCGACATGGTGGACGTCCTGGTGGAAGGCAGCGAAGGCTTGGATGAGGAAATTGGCGCCTTACTGAACGAAGACGTGGCCGTGCTCACATTCCCATTCAGTGCCGTGGTCCCCGCAGCCCTGGAAGCCAGGAATAAGCTGCTCCTCGGGACAGAAAATGCAGCAGGTACCCTGTGTAGTCAGGATGTTGTGGGTGCATCAGACCCGCTGGGTATCTGGGGTAGGAGGTGGGATTGCAGGACCTCTGGAAATGATTGCTGAAAACCCAGAGCAGCAAGAGTTCAGACCCTCCGCAGTGAACTTTCCCAGCGGAAGAGCTAAGCATGCGGATAGGAATTGCAAGGCTGGGAAATCAGTCATTTGAAGGATGAATCTGAAATAATGTATTTGCATGGCCTCATGGATACCTGCTAGAACATTGATCTTTTCAATATTTATTCTTGATATCTTGATGCTAAGGTATGGGTTTTTCGTATTTGCTCAGTACCCAGGCAATTTAGACCCAAGGAAGCACTCACAGATCACAGTGGTGTAATTAGTTTGTATTGCTCAGGCTTTGCTGCAGTAATAAATAAGCACTCCCCCAACATGTCAATAGTTTAATGAGGAAAGGTCTCTTTCTCGACCTTGTCATAGTCCAGTACAGGTCAAGTTGTTCTCCTGGGCGGCTGTCCCCTGGCAGCTAGCATAGGGATCTAGGCTGCTCCTGTCGTGTAGCAGTGCCATCTCCACCTGTGGTTCCCAAGGTCACTGTGGAAGTGCTAGAGAGTCAAGCAGGGGTGTTATGGCTGGGCTTGGAGGAGGGTAAACCAGTCATGTGTCCCGACGTAACTGCAAGGGAGGCTTGTTTGTCAAGGAAGAGGAAGTGGATTGATGTGCACTGAGCAACTCCTGCCCCCAGGTGGCTTTGCCTCACCTCTTCTCTACCTGGGACTCAGGACCTGAAGTACGACTGTTTAATAAAATGGAGCCTTGTGAGGCCTCTGGTGCTGGTATCTGCCTTCCAGAATGGTTATGTGACCCCTCGTGCAGTCAGCATGAATTTTCCTGGTCTTGAATAGACCAGGTGAGAGAGAATTGGTGTTATTGATGGATCCCAGAAGGCTGGTCCCAGCAAGCCTCTCCCGGCATGCATCTCATTCCTTTGCAGGAGAAAGCGTGGTGACGTACCTGACAGCGGTGCTGACGGACCTCCTGCACACCCAGAGAGACCCTCTGGCTCTGTGTCTTCTGCTCCAGGCCTATGACAAGTCAGAGCCTCCAGTCCTACCTTGCTCTCATCAGCTGTCCCGGTTCAACAGATACTACAGCCTGTGGATCCCGGAGCCAGCCCGAGGGGCCTCGGTGAGCGGCAGCTGCAGCGGCAATGCCTGCTCCTGCAGAAACCAGGCCTTCCCCTAGGAAACCCTGGCAGTGTCTTCCTGCCACGGCTACAGTTGTATCGCTTTACAGGGTGCAGCTTGTAGGGTGAAATTTCCTAACCCAGTGTCCCCTGCATAAGAGAGGAAGCTGAGGGGTGTCATGGCTGCCCGACTTAAGGGGCTGAGACAGGTCGTAGTGGGGCCGTGGAATTGAATTTCCCTCCGGCTGCTGTACAGTCGCTAATTACATTCCAGCTTTGGGGCAGGAGGTTGCTTTTTCTTTTCTCCTCACTAAGTGACCTGTGCCCACTTGGCATGCCCCTGAACTTCTCATGCTCAGCGGTCAGACCTGGCCCCACAGGCCCCCAGCAGGCTCCATTCTGCTGAAACTGGGAAAGTAAAGGGAGAAAGGGAAGGGAGGAAAAATGGATTTTCTTTTTGTGGGGAAACATTCTTAGCATGGAGTGCTGAGTTCTGGCTCCAGTCCATAGTCCATGCTCTTCACAAGTGTCGCCCCCTGTCTCCACGATAGGCCAGGGTTAGGAATTGGTTATAGCCGTATAGCAGCTCGTGGGGGCTCTGGACAGTGCAGGGCTACACTCGTGGGTCTCGAAGTGTAAGTGTCTGCTCTGTTGAGTAGGTGGGAGCAGTGGTCCTCGCCCTTGCAGGTGCATTGGAATTCCCTGGAGGCTCCTCCCCCAGCAAGTCTGATTGAGCAGGTCTGAGTGGGCCCCGGGAATTTGCATCCTAGCAAGTGCCCGGGCGTGCAGCTGCTGGTCCAGGGACCCCACCTGGAGACCTGCTGAGTTTCAGGACACATACTCATATAGCCCAGTTTTATTGGCCTTAGGAAGTGGGATATTTGGAGTTATAAAAATAGAAGCCTCGAGGGCCAAATAAAGAAGGCATTTTGGGAATTATGTGAGAGGAAATGAACAACTCCAGAAACTGGGCTTTAAATTTGCCTTCTTATCCTCTCAACGAGCTATTCCAACCGAGGCTCCTGGGAGAGGGCCGCAGAGCTGGCTCCCTTAAGGGACGAGGTTTCCCAGTTTCCAGTGATGAATCGCAGTGGTTCCTGGAGTGAAATCACCTCTGTCACATGCGTCCTTTGTGGCAGTGTCTGTTCCAAGCCGTGTAACTGCCCCGAGTCAGGACCTTCGCGTTAACACAGTCTGGGACAGTACGTGGGACTGATAATATCGGGACTTAAGTTACTTATAGGCCGTGTGGTTACATATTTTTTAGAGTGAATACGTGATTCCTGTGAAAGTCCCTTTGTTGTGAATGTCAGCCTGTACCTGTTCGCCAGGCCGTGCACCGTTTTCATCCCTTGCGCTTTGTCTTTCCTCTTCCTGGGCTGTTGCTGTCTCCCCAAGCAGCTTCAGACGCCGCCGGGCAGCCTGGCCCCTCAGGATACCTCCGCCTCCTGCTTCGGTGTCCTGCTGCAGACAGCCTACGAGAGAGAGGGCGCGCTCCTGGACGAGCGAGTCCAGGCACAGCTGCGGACGGCCCTGCCCCGCCTCCCGCTGCACCGGATCCTGCGCTCGGTGAAACATGTGCTGCTGTACCTGGGGAGCACCGTGGAGAACTTTGGCCAGGTCAGCACTGCTCCCAGATCTGCAGCTCAGAGAACACGGCCTTCTCCGAGTCGGGTCCAGAGCCACTGACAGCACTGATAAGAGTCCTGGGGTCATGTTCAACTCCACACTTGGGAGAGCGGTGACCTGACACGTAGGGCCACAGGGCCAGCCTGCAACTCCAGGCCCAGGCGGCTGGTTGAGTGCTCTACGTGGCTGGCGGTCTCGTCTCTCTGGAGCACAGAGGCGGGTTAAGCACCATTGTCTCCAGGCCTTAGTTGTAAACCAAGCGAATCCCTCAGCAGCTGCAGACAGGGGGCTACGTGCAGATGAACTTGTCACTGGGGCAGCTGTCAGTGTGGATGGGGCCTTTCCCACAATAGACGCACCACAGATGGCCAGCCATCCCCACTTTCATAAGTTTTAATTCAGTAGTTCATTGGTGAGATTTCTGTCCCTGATGTGGTTTATAGATTTTTAGATTAGGCTTTGAAGTGGGCCTTTCCTCCTCATTTTGGTCAAAACCTGTGTATTTCATCAGGATTTAGGAGGACACAGCCTACTGGGAAGTCACTGAAGTTATCAGCATTTCACAAGCAGTGGCCATTCCAGCCAGCCTCCCTCCTCCATCCTTGTTAGTGGTGACATTGCCCCTCTGGTCAGGGAGGGACCTGGCAGTGACGGTGGTGGTGACATAGCCCTTCCCTGGCTCTCATCCTCACAGCTGGGCAGAAGCGCGGGGCCTCCCCTCCTGCAGCTTCTCCTGGATCTGCTCAGGTGCCTGGTCATCCACTGTGAGCAGTTGGACGCCCAGAACAGGCAGAAGTACGAGGCCGCGCAGGCCGAGGCTGACCTCTTCCTGGACATGGAGTCCGTGGCGTCGCTGGAGTTGGCCAATGACAAGGTACTGCCACCTGCGTCTGTGCGTCTCCTGCCTGCTAGCTTTTTCTTGTCAAGTCACAGAGAGGCTTTCCCTCCACTTCTGATTAAAAACAAGTATGTGTTCATTGTAGGGACCTGCAGGAGATTATTGAGGGGACAGTAAAGCCACTCTTAACCCCTTCACCCAGATATAAGCACGGGTTCATTTGCACGTTCATCTTCCCAGTCAGCTACCTGCGTCACACCCTCCCTCCCTGCAGCAATTTCCCGCACACTGTGTGCTGTGAGCATCTTGAGAAACTCGACGTGACTGTTTTCCCCTGAAATACTGAAATAGCTGCAGCCGCTGAGTGTAGGCCAGGCAGTGGGGCCTTCCACTGTGAACGTACAGAGTAAACGTCCTGCTCCGGGAAGGATGAGCCTCGCTCTCCTCTTGTTAGTCTGGGAAGTGGGCTGTTATTGGGCCAGGGTGATCTTTCTCATCCGATTTGGTCTGTTTTCCTGGTTTCAGGAAGGAAGCATGTTCCTAAGTTCACAGCTCCTTCTTCGACCTCCAAGTGGACTTACTTGGGGGTGTCTGTTGGCGCAGGACTTGCTTGGGGGTGTCTGTTGGCGCAGGACTTGCTTGGGGGTGTCTGTTGGTGCAGGACTTGCTTGGGGGTGTCTGCCAGTCGGCCTGGGGCAAAGCACCCTAACATGGACCCGTGCTTTGTTTTTTCTAACTGGCCAAGCTTGGTTGGAAAGTGCAATAGGCTCCTCTTTTCTTTCCTTCAGAGTAAATGAGGAAGAAAATGTATTCCTGTCCCTGGGGACCGGTGTGACTTCGTTGACTAGGGATCGTGTTCAACAAGGCTGCTTAGAATGACTTAATCAAATGATTCACTAATCCACCACAGAGCGCTCAGCTGTTTTCTGCTCAGTGGTTTAAACTCAGTGGCAGGGTCAGAGATGGTTCCTTGGGGTCACAGGAGGCCCAGCTCCCTGCTGGAAGTGGAGACAGGATTGCCGTCACTTCTGGATTGTGGGCTTTCATGGCACTGTCATCCCGATGCACCTTCCCCACACACGGCGTCTCAGCTGCGATCGCTGTGTCCCTGTTGTCAGTTGATACACACATCTCTCAGCCAGATTCATGTAGCAGGGCAGGGCTACTACGGAGAAGTCAGGTGATGGGTCTTAGTCACATTTTGGCGTTTCTGCGAGGCCCGTCCCCTGCACTGAGTGACTATGGAGAGCAGTTTTGCTGTACAGTAAATTCATTCCGGGTGAATTCATCAGATGCCTGCTGGCCTGGGTGGGGCACTGACCAAGTCACGGTCCAGCCCTGCTGGTCTTCCGGGCAGGAGATGCGGTAGTGGGGTTACAGCTTTGACTGGGCTCGGGCTAGGGTGCTGCGGGCACCTCTCGGAGGGACATCGAAACTCGGGCGTGGGGATGGAAGGGCATAGGAAGCCGCTTTCTGTTCTCCATCCTGCTCACCACGGCGAAGACGCACCCACCGCAGCGGCTGCCCCTTTCCTGCTGGCCCTGGGCTGCCGGTGAGGCTGTGCCTTGTCACTGTGTTTCAGACGCTGGAGGAGGTGCTCGTGGCCATCCTGAGACACCCCACGCTGGAGGGCTGGTACCTGGCCCTGGAGCAGGGGGCCCTTCCTCCACACGCCCTCAGCCCTATCCTCGTGAAGCGGCTGGCGGCCCACCTGAGCGCAGGGGTCCTGCAGCTGCTGACCGTGAGCGCCCCGATGCTCCGCAGCATGGGTCAGCTGGGCCTCCTGGCCAGGTACTCGGAGGCCATCACCCAGAGCGTGTTGAAAGAGCTTCGAGACAGGAGGGCGGGCCCGGCCACGTCCCCACCAAAGACCCTCCCTCAGCTGGAGGCCCTGCAGGAGCTGCATGCGTACATGGAGGGCGCCCAGCTCCGAGAGATCACCCTGGCCCTGCTGAGCCTGCCTGAAGCCCACCTGGTGGCCCAGCGACCCATGAAATCCACCGGGAAGGAGAGATGCTTGAACGTCCTCGGCAAGACCCTGGTTCAGCTGTTGACCAGCAGCCCCCAGGACCAGCTGCAGCATGGGGAGCTCCTCTGGTCCGCTGAGTATGTGAAAGGCCTGGGCACTCTGCTCCCCACGCTGGCCGTGGACGAGCTGGACGCCGTGTTCCTCCAGTCTCTGCAGAGAGAGCCCGTGCTGGCCCCCATGGTCAGGGCCCAGCTGCTCGACTACTGCCTGGCCCGGCGAACGCAGGCCACCCTTGGCATCGCTGCCCTGCTCCTGCAGCGGGGCTGTACCCCTCTGCTGCGCTTCGAGCTATGGTGCGGGCAGGCCGGCACAGCGCGCTGCCTGCAGGAGCACCTGGATGACTTCCTGCCCCTCGTCCTCGCCTATCTGCAGGGCAGGACCCAGGGACACTTCACGCGCCCAGCAGGAGGTATGTGCAGGGTGGCTTTGGGCAGCTGGGAATTTTAAGTCAGACGGTTCAGTTCCCTTTCTCCTCCAGCTTCTGACCCAGCTCTGCAGATTGAGAAAGATGACTCACTTGACACCCCTCCCCCCAGACTCCCCATCTGTGGCTTGAGGTGTTGCCCCTGTGCTCGCATCAACTGCGAGTTACCACGTGGAGCTGGGCGAGGGGGTGGGCAATAGCTGGGGGCCTTTGGGCCCAGGAGGGGCAGCACCGGGGCTGAGTCCAGTTACGGTGAGGGACTCATTGGGGTATCGTCCCTTGTCCCGTCCCGCTTTCCCCACCGTCAGCAGTGTTGGTGAGTTGAGGCTGAGTCGAAGCAACTTGGGCCCAGCTGCTTTCTCCACTCCTCGGGTTTCAGGTCTGAGGCACTTTTGATCACCTCAAATTTAACTTAATTCTTTTTAATTCTACGTATGGATGAGTTTGCACTCAGTGCTGTGCCTCAGTTTTATGTTAACTGCGTGTCAGTGATGATAGACGTTTTTACAGAGTGAGAGAGCCCTGCAGGAGGGGGCCTTCCAGTCAGGGCTTGTCGATGCACCTCCCCGTGAGCTCTCCCGTTCCCCAGCCTTTGACGAGTGACTCCTGACCAGGACTTGGTGCTCACAGTTTTATGGGCTTCAGGCTGAGGGCTTCACCCAGGGCCCACTGGGCTGAACAGTCCCTGTCAGAGGGTTGACCCTGTCAGCAGTGACCATTGCTGTTCTGCTAAATGTTTAACATTGGCCCTTGGGGGAGACCGATGGGTAACGTTTGTCAATTTCCGGGCCCAGTTCAAGCTACCAGTGTGACAGCCCAGTCACGAGATTCCTAAGATACAACCATCGGCGCTTGTGAGCTGCTTCGCCCTGGCTCCAGTACACACTTCGTGTGACTCCCTGTCCTCGTTGTCTCTGCCCCAGTGTCCTCTGCTGTCATTCCTGTCTTGAGGAAAGCCCTGTGGAGGCGGCTGCAGACCCGACTTCTAAGTGCTGATGGGCCCCCCGAGTCGGGGCTGCATCAGGAGATCCTGGCCCTGCTAGTCCCGTTTGCGAGAGCCAAGGACCTTGGTGTCCTCATGGGCCATTTGCCCAGCTTGCTTCAGGCTCCAAACAGTCACAGCAGGTACGAAGGCTTAGATTGTTTGATGACTGCTATCTCGGCTTCCCTTCTCCCTGTAGTATTTACAAACCAGTGAAAACTTGCTGCACTGCTGTTGTGCCAATCCGTACAGAGGCAGTTTGTACAAGAAATCTTACAGCCATCCTGGCTGGAGTGAGGCTGTTTCCACCAGTGGATGGCGGGTTCTGATTACCTAAGTGGTTCTCACCCCGCAGTGATTTTGTACACTCTCGGGTATAGCTAGCGACGTCTGACATTTGTTACTAGAATATGGGTTGGGGGACGGGGGTCGCTTCTGGCCTCTAACGTGTGGAAGGCAGCTGCTGCTAAAGATGCGTAGGACAGCTCATCTACGCAAGAAAAGACTTATTTGGTCCAAAATGTCAGTGTAATTGAGGTTGAGATTTGACCAAGTGTGGACAATATGTCCTTTTTCTGATGCGCTAATAGTGTTTTCCCTAGTCATAAAAATTCTGGTGCATCTTGGATATTTGAGTACGAGGCAGGGGAAGCATGTGATTCCTGTGCTTGGCTAGCATAGGGAGCGGGACTCGGGCATATGGCCCCCTGTAATGTTGGATTGTATTTAAAGCTAGAGGTATTTAGGCCATCCCCTCCAACTCTTCGACTTTTGTTTTCTGTTGCAGTTGGATGGTGGCCGACTCTGTCTCAGCCGTCCTGGAAGGGTCAGCAGAAGGGCTGCGTGCCTGGAAAAAGACTCTGCTAGAGTCATGTGTAAAGTGGCTGATCGGGTCCTTCAGTGGTACTCAGCAAGACGGCTCCCAGGATCAAGAGAAGCAAATGCTGCTGAGATTAAATGAACTGTTGGTAGGTGTCTTTTATTTATTTTTTTTAGAGTCCTGGTTACATTATTAAGGGAAAGAGAAAGATAGACAAACCAAGGTTTACAGATACATTCCAAGTCAGGTGGCATGAATGTGGCCTGGTGGGAAATGAGAGAGGCCAGGTCTAGGAGACAAAGTGTCAGGTGGGGCAACCCCTGAAATAAGGGGCCATCTTTCATCAGGAATGGGTATTGGATTTTGTCAAACACTTTGTTGCAACTGAGATGGTTACCGTATTTTGCCATGGGTGATGCACACTGTTTTGCCCAAATGAATGAGAGAAAAATAAGGGTGCGCATTATACATGGGTGGTGCACATTCCGTTTCCCTGAAAGTTTGGGCCAAAAACGTGGGTGCGCATTACACACGGGAGCGCAGTATACACGGCAAAATATGATACATGGTTTTGTCTTTTTGCTTCATCTGTTAATGAGGTGGATTATATTAATTGATCTTTCAATATTAAACCAACCTTGCATTCCTGGGATAAACCTACTTGATTGTGAATTATGATTGTTTTTAGATATTGTTAGATTTAGTGCACTAATATTTTATTAAGAATTTTTGCATCTGTGTGCATGAGGTATATTTATAATTTTATTTTCTTGCCGTCTTTGTCTGGTTTTAGGATCAGATAACACTGCCCTCAGAATGAGTTGGGAAGAGTTTCACTGGGTATAAAATTTTAGGTTTTCTATTTTCTTTAAGCATTTTAAATGTTGCTTTACGGTCTTCTGTTATGTGCCTTGTCTCCGATAAGAAATCTGTTATTCTTATCTTTGTTTCTTTGTACGTTATGTCTCTTATCTCTGGCTTTAGGATTTTTCTCTGTACATTGGGTAAAGCAATTTGATTATTATAGTGTAGTTTTCTTCAAGTTTCTTGTGCTTTAGGTTCAGTGAACTTGTTGACTGCGTTTAGAGTTTTCATAAAATTTGGAAATATGCAGGTATTTTGGGGCATTATTTCCTTGTATTGAAATGCCCCTTTTTAAAAAATGTTATAATTTTGCACAGAAATAATTAACATTCTAAAAGCTGACATATGAGTTATTCCTCAGTTCACAGTGTAAAATTCCATTAGAAGTCATAGAATCTGACTTACATTTAAACTCTAAACCTAAGACTTAAAAAGTAATCCTCAGGGAAATAACTCTGGGGTGAAAGTTAACAAGTGTGTGATAAATACATTCAGAGGTTATAGCTCAAGCAGTGTGCCTCCATGTAGTTGTGTTAAGAGACTTTATAACATGTATTTCAGCCTTAGTTTGCTGTGTTACAGGTTTGTGAATGTAAGGCTCGTAGGCACCTAAAAGTGGCAGAACTAGGGAAGAGGAGGGCTGTCCCCAAGTCTAGAGAGTGCTGAGCTGCAGCGGAGCCGTGCTAGGCCCACCTGCCCCTGTCACAGGGAATGTCCCTGCCCGGCACCATTGTCAGCCCCCCAGCAGGCTGGCTTGATGACCAAGTGACAGGCTGTGCTCTGTTAGGAATTTATGTACTCAAGACATGGCTCCCTCCTTACCCCACTTTTCTTTCTTTTTTTCCCCCTTTTTAATCGATTTTTTTAAAGAACAGTTTCAGGTCCACAGCAAAATTGAGCGGAAAGTACAGAGTTCCCATACACCCTCAGACCCCCACTACTCACACAACCTCTCCCTCCCTCAACATCCCACACCACCCTTTTCTTTTAATTGAGGTGTATTTTCATATTGTGAAATATATGCTCTTAAATGCATAGTTTAGTGATGACAAATATGCATGCCCTGGTGCCCACCTCTTACCCAAGAAGATTTTCATCCTCCTAGAAAGTTCCCTTGTGCTTTCTCCCAGTCAGTTCCCTTCCTTCCCTCCAAAGCAATGACTCTTGTGATTTAACGTAATATCACGGTTGGAGATTTTCTCCACATCAGTGACTGTGAGTAGTGCAGTCCTCTTCCCCTGGGTAGACAGATGTACTGTCATGTATGCAAACTGTCCTGTGTGGCCAGGCCCATGTGTGTGGCACATCAGTTAGCGCTGTCTGAAGTGGTAGACAAAGGGAAAAGTAATTGGACTGCTAGGAAATTTCCTTTCGCTCATTTGGTGATCACAGGTATGCTGATAATATATCAGAGCTACTAGTGGAAATAACAGAACCGTTTTTAAAATTCAAGTAAGAAACAGTTGCATGCTTTTGTGGATTATTTAGGTAACTATCTTCCACATTTACTGAGTGCCTCTAATTTTAATTCCACATTCTGTATTCTAAATTGAGATGTCCTATGTATATTTCTCACTCATTTTATTCATAGAATTCAGTTAATGAAGTTGACCCTGGCGATTGGCAGAAATTTGTGAAGACTGGACTCAAGTAAGTTGATTTTATTTTCGCGATTCAGTAAGGGAGCAAATCTCATTGGTGACGCAGAGCGAGTTGTATGTGGTGGGGCAGGTGGTGTTTTGTTTTAGAAATAAAAGATGTGTAATGGTAGCAGAGGTTAACTAATTTTCCCATTGATATGCAGTGTGTTTCTGGCAATGATGAGAAGCAGGCTTTAAAACATGAAATATTTTTTAAAAACCAGAAATATGCAGAGACTAATACAGCAGCACTCAGATTTAGTAAATGCTGACAGTTTTTTATATTTGTCCTAATTTATTATTTTCCCTTCTTTGGCCTGAAAGTGTCCTTCTTCTGAGGTTGAGCTTTGTCATGGCTGTGTATGCTTTGGTACTTTGGTTGTGTGTCTCTAACATTGTTTGGTGTTTTTAACATTTTATACAAACGTATCATTCTTTATGTGTCTTTCTTTTGCACACAAACTTGAATCATCCATGTGGATGCATGTAGATCTAAGTCTAATTTTTCCTGCTGTGGGAAATTCTAGCTTACGACTGAACCCGTGTTAATGCATTTAGCCAGCCCCTTACTGATAGACATCTCCCTTTCTTCTTTTCTTTGTACTCCCTCTCTTAACTCCCTCATTCCTGCGGTGAATGTTACATGTCCCTTAAGTGCCCGTGGGCCAGGTTTACTCTGGAGGGGGGGCACTCGCTGGCTCGTGGTGTGGGCATAGCTTCAGTTTACTACACCTTCAGTTTGCTTCCCAAGCAAACTAACCCAAAACAGTATGAAAGTTCATTTTTCCCTCATATCCTATGTTCTAAATTGATATGGTCAGACTCTTGTTTTTGGCAGTCAAATAGCCATGAAATGATGTTTCATTGCACGTATAATTTTCATTTGCTTGATTATCCTTCAACTTGAAACAGAAAAATACTTTCTGCAAGAGGAGAGAAAGAAGTGAAAGTGGGTAACAGATTAATTGTAACTGGATTACCATCATGAAATGGAGACATTCTTTCAGTCTTTGGTTAATTTGTATTTCTGGGATGCCCACAATATGTTAAGTGACTCTTAACATTATTCACGTACAACTAAAAAAAAAATTCATTTTTCTAGAGTCTGATGCTTTCATTCCTTTAGAGAGTTCTGAAGGGATTTCAGACAGGGACGTCTTCTGAACCGTTTGATGGGAGTGTTGAGTAGCTGGACGTAAGGAGGGAGGGAGGCTGACCTGGCAGGTGGGCTGGGGGCAGTGAGTGTCATGTCAGTTCAGGCTCAGCTGTTCTGCTGCCTCCTGGCGTGTCAACCAAACAGGAAGTGTGTGTTCAGCGTTTGTGCCGTCAAGAAAATAAATACGCCGCACTGCCTCCCTTGTTTTCAGAAGCGCTCCTTGTGCTGGGTGATAGCTAGGCCTGTGGCAAAGCAAGGGTAACGCTATGGCAACAGTAGAACTGAGGTGGGTGTACGGCCTAGCACTGTAAAGTCCTCAGCTGGGTGGTATGTTGAAAGCTTGTCTTAATAAAATGCCAAGAACACGTTTTTTGGGGTGTTTTTTGTTTTTGCTTTTTTATTGTCTCCTGTGAAATAAAATTCCGTTTTGTGAAGCCCTTTCCCCCACTGATGTTTGCCTCTTAGATTCCGGTATCAGGACCCTGCGTTCCTAAAGGCCCTCTGTGCAGCCCTGCAGCTCCTGTATCTTCCAGAAAGCTCCGTGCGCACTAAGCTTATCCCACTCCCGGTATTCCACATGATGCTCACCCAGCACTCTCTGTTTCTGCCAACTCTGCTCAAGTCTGAGGACGAGGAAAACCCAGACGGTCAAGTGAAAGGTGACCTGCACCCCACCCCCCATTTCAGACACAGATGTAATTACTTCCTGATTTCTGCGAGCGCGCTGTATGCTGAAGCTTCGCACCCAGGAAGCATTACCAAACGGTATTAGAATGTTTTGTTTCTGTCACAGCCAAGTTCCAGAAATGTTTCCTCAGACTTAGGGTCAAACAGCAAATGCAGACCCCTTTTCAAAGTCCATTTTGTCTCATGGACGTTGTGTTTATGGTCTCATGGCCATATCATGGGCAAGCGTTAAAATCTGAGAGTTAGGGGGAGTCAGGAGGGGTGTCTGACAGGAGAGAAATTGGTCAGTTGCGTGCAGTGTCTTAATGGGAAGATTGAAACTTTTATCAAGGGCAGAGGGTTCAAACAGCCCTGTTGACAGTTCCCTGCCAGGGAATCTTGCAAGCTCAGGTTTTGGCACGATCCCTGGTTCATTAAGTATTTACGTGAGCACCTATGATCCCAACTTTGGTGTAGGCTGTGGAGACATCGGAGGAGATGGTCTGAAAGGTCCTGCCCTCTTGAAGCCACACTCTGTCTAGAGACAAAATTAACATCCCCAACCCGTTAGAAATCACCACAGGGTCGGTCCATAATAAAGTGCGAAATTAAAGAGAACCATTACCCAAGTTACCGGTGTGGACAGTAGAAAAAGTAAAAAGTCTCCAGCCTTCTGTTTAGGCGGGAATAGAAATATTAGAGATTTTGATAATATAGGCATAGGGAAATGATTAGGCTTTAAAATCTTTGGTGCCTTAAAATTTGCAAGGGGGAGTGGGAAGATAGTGCTTTGTCCACGACCTAGGAAGAGAGACGACTATGAAGACATGTTTATTTATTTAAAAAAAGGAAAAAGTGGTGAAGAGACTTGGTGCAGTCCCTAAGGCCAGTATTGCTCAGAGAAGGCAATTTCAAGCATTTCAATGTTCCCTGACATGCTTCCTCCTCTGCTGGGATTCAAAATGTGCGCATTCCCCCCGCAGTGCCGTGCATTTCAGTGTTGTTTTCTTCCAGAGGCGCTGGTGGACCTGATGGCAGCGGTGGTGAGACTGTGCCCCTCTGTCTGTGAGAGCAGCCACCTAGCAGTGCTTCTTGGGGCCTATGGTGCCACTCTCAGCGTCCTGGGTGAGGAAGTGTGTGAGGACCGAGTGGTGTGACCAGGAAGTGTGTGGGGACCGAGTGGTGTGACCAGGAAGTGTGTGGGGACCGAGTGGTGTGACCAGGAAGTGTGTGGGGACCGAGTGGTGTGACCAGGAACTGTGTGGGGACCGAGTGGTGTGACCAGGAAGTGTGTGGGGACCGAGTGGTGTGACCAGGAAGTGTGTGGGGACCGAGTGGTGTGACCAGGAAGTGTGTGGGGACCGAGTGGTGTGACCAGGAAGTGTGTGGGGACCAAGCGGGTGGTGGGACCAGGGAGTATGTGGGGACTGGGTGATGTGACCCAGAAGTGTGTGGGGACTGAGCAGTGTGACCCAGGAATGTATGAGGGCTGGATAGTGTGATGAGGTGGGAGGAACGCATATCCAGCTTTCTAAATTGACCTTCCACTGACCTCTAGACCAGAAGATTTTACTCCTCCTCCGGGCGTATGAACAGAACAGCCTAAGCCTCATCGACTTCAGGTGAGTGTGGGCCTGGCCGTATGAGCTGCAGGCTTGGAAGGCGCCAGCCCTGAGACTGGGGCTCGCTTCACACAGCAAGCTTCCAAGATGTTCTCTCGTTCCTTTTGATTCTCAGGAAAGGCGTGGGATGGGTGGAGCTCCCTTAGCCCGCACACGGCTCCAGTGTAAGCAGCTTGGCCTCCCCGTGAGGTTGTCCGGGCGGGGGCTGCCTCGGCCGGGCCACCCTGCTGGTTGATGCGTCCGTGTCTGTCATGGGCCTGCCCCCATACTCACTCCTGAGTGGAGTGTCTAGTTTAGTTGATTTTTCTGAAACCCTTTTACTTCACATGGGAATGACTTGTGATGTGGGGATTTGGGGGGCAGGGGAGAGTGAGGAGTGCCGACTAGATATTCTACTCTCCCCTTATATGTGTGTGCTGTGTGTGTGTGTCTGTATTTGTCTCTTTCCTTTCTGACTGTCTCTCGTGGTTCCCAGGGGCTGCCTGCCCCCGTCCTTAGCACCACAGCTTTGGGCCCTGAGGGCCTGACGTGGGCACTTCCCATGGGCCCTGCCCCAACTCTGAGGGCCAGGCTAAGAGGGGACTTGACCAAATGTGCTGTTCATGGAAAGTGTCTTAGACTCCCTGTGCTGCCCTAGTTTCTTTTTTTCTTCTTATCATTTGGGGCAAGCACCCTAACATCTGTCCAGTGCATACATGCAGAAGAATTTTCATTGTTAAGGCAGGAAGTGAGCTAACTGGGCCAAGAAAAATAGTTCAGCAGAATTCTGCAGGGAAGTGAAAAAATATTAACATTGTAGAATACTTTTTTTTTTTTAAAGATAAAAGCTGTATTAGCCTAGAAGCCACCCTCTTCCCCTCAAAAAAAGAAAAACAAGCGAAAACATTTTCTCTCTCTTTAGGGTGCCCCGGTCATGAATAAACATTCTCCATCGTTTCCCTCAGGGCCTTACCCTCTTCCTGCTTTGGAGGTGGTGCTTCACCACTTGTACCCTTTCTGGAACAGCAGAGTCCCTGCGTGCGTAAGGGAGAGGAGAGCGAATGGGAAGCATTTCCTCAGACTCAAAATATATGTCATGTCCACATCCTTCCGTGAAGGTGCAGGTCTGAGTTAGGGGAGCCACCTGGGGAACTCTGGACGTTCAGGGGATGAGTCTCAGACTAGTGGGTGGTGCCAGTCCGAGGGGTGTGACCAGTGCATCAGCTGCCTGGCCACCAGGGATCACCGTCCTAAGGAAGATTCTTTGTAACTTAGAGTGACTATTGTTGACTTGCATAGAATCTCTCTGTATCTACGTAGAGGAATTCCATTTAGAAGTATTTTATCCAATAGATGTTTGTTGAGCACCTGCTGTTTACAAAGCGCTGGGCCCAACACTGTTGGGAAGAAGACACAGCCTCCCTGTCTGTTGAGGGGATCAGACTGTCATGAATGTAACTCCTCTTAAATTGGCTTCTGATTCATGCCATGTGGTGTAACCAGCAGTTATGGCCTCACGTGACAGTATGCTCTCCCTTGGGGAGTCACCGAATGCTTTGGGATGGTGGGGAGGCATTTGATGGAGGTGAGGTTAGCAGAGGAGGAGGAGCCGGGGGCACCAGGTGGAGGGGACCATGTGGTGACAGCTGGGAGGTGGGAACATCGGGATGTTTCCGGGGAATAGTGAGTAGGTTGGTTTATCTGCATCACAGGATATGTGTAGGGAAGAGGTGTGGGAGGGTCAGACAGCTTGCTTGGTAAGGACTTTCAGTACCAGACAGAAGTATTTCCGTTTCCATCCAGGAGACAGCAGAGAGCTGACAGGCATCTTGGGGCAGAAAAGAGGCCCTCATGACAGCTGGGCTTTCAGGAAGCATCTTCCAGCAATGGGGACGTGGATAGCGGGTATCTGGGCTAGGGGTGGGAGGAAGAGGGAGGCCTGTGTCATTTTCTAGGAGGAAGGTGAGGTGACCTCTGCGAAGCTTCAGTGAGGTTGGTGGCATGAAAGGTGGAGGTGTGTACATGGTGGGCTCTCGAGGTGGAGACGGCTGAAAGGCTGCGGGCAGACCTGGTCTGGGAAGGAAAGGTTTATATCAGTAAAGCGTCAGCACGCAGCCAGGAGTCTGTCGCTGTGGTCTGGCGTGGACTCTGGAGCCAGGCTCCCCAAGAGGGAACTCCAGCTCTGCCACAGAGAGGCTGGGCGAGTGACCAGGGAGCAACTTCCTTAATCCTTTCTGTGCCTCTTTTCCCCCATTTGCAAAATGGGAGCAATAATAATAACATCTACCTTAATGTTATGCAGATTAAATGAATTAACATTTGTAAAGGGCTCAGAACAGTGTCTGGCACATGACGAGCTCCATACAGGTGTCGGCCTGTGTCATTGTGCCTCACCCGGTCCCCACCCTCATGGCTCCGTCACCCCCACCTCCTTCCTAAGTTATGATAGGGACTGAATGCTAGAACTCAGTAACACCCAGAACCGTACCTGCCATGTGCCAGCTGCTCGACAAAGCGATGTCCTTACTGTCATTATCGTCACCAGCTCTGTCCCTGGGGGGGTCCTGTAACAGTCTGCTCTGCCCTCTGCGGCTCTAGGGTGCTGCTGTGGGGCCCCGCGGCCGTGGAGCATCACAAGACGTGCAGGAGCCTGGGCAAGTCTCTGTGGCAGCAGCCGAGTGTCGGGGACATCCTCCGCCTGCTGGATCGGGACCGGGTGATGAAGACCATCCTCCACTTCCCCCAGAGCCGAAGGCTGCTGCCCCCCGAGGTACGGGAGGCCCAGGGCAGAGCCCTCCCTGCGAGGGCTCCGTTTGCACCCTCAGCTTTAGAAGACTGTAAAATACAAGCGTGCTTCTTCATGTGGTTTGGTAACTTCTTATTAAGTAAGATTCCAGCCACGTGCAAAGGTGCAGAGACTGGACCCCCGTGGACCCACCACCCAGCTTCAATTATCATCACTTGTTTCATTTATAATTTGTTCCCCAACGATTATATCCTTTCATATACAAGCACTGTTTTTTATAGCACCATTTTCTTATGCTCTTGAATATTCAAAATGGTTTGAACTGTAGATACAATGGGTGAACATTCACGTGGTATTATATTTGGGAGCTTGACCTGCACACACACGTCTGTCCGTTTCGGGCTATTTCAGGACTCAGAGGAACCAATATTTAAAGACAGGAGCATAGCAGATCTGGATGGCCTTTATGACCCCTGCTTTCTCCTTCATCTCTTCAGTGAACTGACCAGGCCAGGTAATGGCAGCCGTGGGGTGGGGGGCGGGGCCGCTCCTGCTGTGCTTGGCTGGGGCAACCACAGGCCCTTGCAGGCGGGTTTCTCACAGTGATTATACCTCCTGAAGGATTATCGTCACTCCTTCTTGAGTGATCTGCAGCTACCTTGTCACCTTTTTATTCCAGTGATTGTCAGCAAAGTAGCAGTTCATATTTTGAATATACAGTGATTTTTTTTTTAATTATAATTTTAAAATCCATCAGTGTCCCTTTGTTCTTGATGTTGTCCTAATTCTTAATGACGGAGCCTTTTCTGAATTTTCTCTAGACAGTGGTCAAATACCAACAGATTTTTATCCTCAAGCATGAGTGAAAGCCTGCTGAGGTTGGCTTTTTCCTGGTTTAAGCAAAAATGGATTTTGTATCCAGTAGCCTGAAGGTGGGAGTTTGTGGGTGAATGGGTGGGGGAGAGACAGAAGGAAGTAAAGTGGGTGCATGCCCATTGGGGAAGACGAGCTCTGGTGCCTGGGTGGGTCTGGGCTGTTGGTTTGGGCACTTTGTTGGTGATGTGTCACGTGTGCGGTGTTACCTCACTGTGGTTTTAATTTGCGTGTCCTAATGGCTAATGATGTTGAGCATCTTGTGGCTTATTTGCCATCTGATGTCCCCCTAGCATGAAATGTCATTTCATGCTTTTGCCCATTTTCTAGTGGGACTTTTTTTTTTTTAGTGTTGAGTTTTGAGGGTTCTTTCTGTATTCTAGGTATAAGACTTTTATTGGATATGTGGTTTGGAAATATTTTCTCCCAATCTGCAGTTTATCTTTTTATCCTCTTAACAGGGTCTTTTGCAGAACAAAAGGTTTTAATTTTGATGAAGTCCAGTTTAGTGATTTTTCCTTTTATGGGTCATGCCTGCACTGCTCTTCCAGGCTGGGAGAGGTGGGAGTGCCCAATGCCACGCCTCAGGAGACCCCACTGCCTCCTGCTCCCTTCCTGCCGGGCCTCCTCTGATACACAGTGGGGAGGGTGGGGGCTGACGGGGGCCACCCTAATTCCCAGTGGGGATAAAAGCCACACCTCTCTGGCTTTCTCTGAAGCCACTCCAGCAGGGATTTGGGGCTAAATTGCAAATGTCGGAGGCACGGAAGTCTAGGCTCTCCCTTTGCTGGCCATAGCTGGGGCAGGGCACAGGTTTTCTGGGGTGCTTGGCTGGAGTAGAGCAGTTATTATCTAAGAGTTTTCTGTCTTGCTGGGCTGCCCTCTTCTAGTCCTTTGTCTTGAGACTGGAGAGTGGGCTTTTGTTCCGGCTTTGTCTGTGCCCGTTGGTGTTTTGGGCCTGCTGGTTTCCTCAGCTTTAACTGTAGGCCCCCGGAAGCAGAAAGCAAAGACAGGATTTCACCTGAGGTCCCTGTCTGGTCTGCTTTCTTTCCGTCTTTTAGAGTCATGTCCTGGTTGTCCAGGATTTTCAGTTGTACGTGATCGTAAAAATATGTCTATGCCGTCTTCCCAGAATTAGAAATCTAATTTAATTCATTTTTAACATTAGGTAATATATTCGCAGTTCAGAAACCAGGTACGACCAGGGCCTGTGCAGTGAAAATCTTCTCATCTGTTTTTACGGGCCGGTGATGACTCCAGTGGGGCCTGCAAGGAAGGGCTCCCAGGTCCGGGTGTGAAGGGGCAGGTGGAGGCGTGTGTTCTGTCTGCTCATCGGCTCGGCCGGCGTGATGCCTGGATTACCGGATGAAATGGCCACAGAGATTTAGGTGCATTGAGAGACCATGACTCGCTATTTGTCCTGTCCTCTCCCTTTTTCAACTTGAAATCGCCTTTGTATGCTCAGACACTCCCCCTTAGGAACATATTTGCTGTGCGGCCCCCACTGCCGGTAGTAGTGCCAACCAAAAAGTGAGAGGGCTGGGTTTTCAGAGAGCTGGCCCATCCATAGCCCCTGGCGCTTCCAGCGGCCCCCTCCTTGGACACTGACTGTTTTGTGGCTGAGCTAGGTTTTATTTGCAAGGGAGCTGGGGCATTTCATGCAAATGTCAGATTATGATAATGGCAAGCAGATATCTTAATTGCCCTGGTGCGATTAGCAGCAGACTAACAGGCACGTCTGGTGTGTGGCCAGGAAGCTCGCTGATTCCCCTATGCCTTGGCCCTGCCTCTAAGCCTGTTTCTCATCAAACATGAAAATAGATTTTCCACAGTCTAAAAATATGAGGTGACTTCAGCGAATTATAACAAATCATTTCATCTGTCGCTCTGTCTCTCAATAGAGCTTTTAGGAAACAGAAGGCAAAAGCTTGGGAAACAGTTAATAGAAAAATAGTAAAATCAGGACACAATGTTTTTCTCAAAATCTTGAATATTGCCTTTTTTGGGCAGGGGAGACAGGGCCTGGGAGGCCTTTTGTGAAGAGAGGTGACTTGTAAATGGTCTTTTAAGGTTGGAAAATCTCCAAATACAGCCTACTTTATTTTTGGTCGAGTACAGGTAGAAAAAATTTGCAGAACATGTCTACTTGAAAAAGGATTTACAATAGCATAAAATACCAGCTACACCAAAATCATTCACATTGAGTAGAAAATTTTAAAAAGCAAGAGATGGATAGGGAGAAATGGAAATATAAAAAATTAAAAACAAAACAAGAAAATTAGGTTCATTAAATTTTGCTCTGGGCTACTTGTCATCCAGAACAAAAAATGGAAGTGTAATGTTTTCAACAAATTTTGTTGTCTGATAAAAGGAAGCATACCAGTTTGTCGAGAGAGGAAAATACCTAGCAGTAAATTGGTTCAGTTGAACAGAACATAAATCTGTGAACAGCATAAAGGCCAGTGTAGGCCAGGTTTATAAGGTTGGATTAAGTCATGAATCTTTTTTTCATATTATTTTAAAAATTACTGTTCCTTTTGCTTTTGCCCTGGTGAGGAAGTATGAACACTGTATTAAATAAATTTTTATTGAAGTGGGACATATAGAAGCTTACACAAATCATGTATGTGTGTCTTGAGTTTTGGTGAAACCACCGGCCGGATCAAGGAACAGAACATTATCTTTAGCTCCTCAGGCCTCATCCTAGGCAGTACCTGTTCCTCCCCAGTACAAACCAGTGTCCTATAGTTGAACTTTATGTAAACGGCATTACACACTGTATATTCTTTGGTATCAGCTCCATTTATCCCCCCTTATATTTGTGAGATTCATCCATGCTGTGTGTGACAAGTTTTCAACCGTATGTTTTCACTTCCTGCCTGCAGTGGCACCCGGGTCCAAGTTGCTAAACGTTTTATAATCCTAAATTGGGCGTATGATTCGTTTTTATGTGTGGCTGCTAGTCTTCAGAGAAACTGCAATCTCACAGCTCCATTCCAACTCTTTGCTGAAAATGGGAACCTGTTTCTTAACCTCACTGCTTCCCTTCTTTGAGTCCTTGGCTGAGAAAAAGGACCAGCCAAGGCTATTAGCAACGGCAGTGACAAATGCTTTTTCCACAGCAAATTCTTGTCCTCAGCAGACCTGGGCTGAAATCTTCAGCTCATAATTCACATGGAACCCAGAACAGAGAGGCCAGTGTACAGTGCGCTGAGCCTTGTCCCCAGACCACAGGCTCCACGGGCTGATGAGCTTTACCCACGGCCGCCTCTTAGAAAACTGTAAGAGGAGGCATGAGGAGGAGTCCTTGATGCTCCAACAACATAGTTGCACTGCCACAAAAGCCCATAAGATGTGGGCGGGCTTTTCATTTTAATCCTGGGTAATTGTCCTGGTTAAGCCATTTTGATCTGAAGATCTGTTATCAGAAGGCCAAATTGCTATTTATGAGGTCCTGGAAACAAAGAGAATGGCATTTATAACTGTTTTTTAACAGCTGTTTTTTAACAACTGTTTTTTAATGTTCAACACCCAAGGGCAGCTCTTAAGTTTTACAAAGCCAAGACTTCATAGAATAACAGGCATGACCACAAAACATGTAATTGACTTTTCCTCATGGACACGTGGAAAATCCATTTGTCGTAGAGAATGTCAGTGATTACTAAAAATGTCCCAGCCAGCTGAATACTAACTATTTTTAGTGGGTGTAATATTAAATGTTTGCACTGTTCTTTCTTCCAAATGTATTCCTTTATGTGTATTATGTTATGTAGGCATATAGGTGTATCTTAGACACACCTCATCTTTTCCTAAACGATATAATTTTATCCCACAGTTTGATGCATTTTAAAGCTTTTGGATTTTCTTTTCCCTTCCCATCAAAAATAGTCACTTGTTAGAAATGAGAAAATTTAGTCTATAAGCTGTTGGAGCCCAAGAGTCTTCTGATTATTCTTTTTTTCATCCTTTACTTTTAATCTGCATCTTGATACTAAAAGTGGTTTCCTGTAGACAGATACACTTGGGTTTTCTTTTTTAAATCTAATCTAACCGTCTCTGCCTATTTTAATTGGAATGTTTACGCTGTTTACATTTAATGTGATTATTGATCCAATTCTCTTTTATTTTCTTTCTTTTTAGCTACCATGTAAATGTGTGTGAATGTCTGTGTGTGCGTGTGTGTGTGTGTGTGTGTGTGTGTGTGTGTATGTTGCTTTAGGGTTTATACTATTCATCGTCGAGTGCAATGATGCCACTTCATGGATAGAAGCACCTTTTAACAGTATTGATCCATTTCTCCTCTCCTGGCTCTCATGTTATTTTTATCATGTACTTTACTTCTATGTGCTGTAAAACCCACAGTGTGTTGTTGTTTTTGGTTTAAATTGTCAATTACCTTTTAAAGAGATTTAAATATTTTATCTTTATCATCTAGATACCATTTTTGGTTCTCTTCATTCCTTTGTGTAGATCCAGATTTCTATTTTCTATCATTTTTCTTCTGCCTAAAATACTTCCTTTAAAAATTATTGTAATTCAAGTCTGCTGGTGATCAATTCTTTTAGCTTTTTTATGGAAAAAAGTGTTAACTTTTGAAAGATTTTCATGGAGTATAAAATTCTAGGTTGGCAGTTTTATTTTCTTACTGTACTTTAAAGATGTTGCTGCCCTGATTCTAGATTGCATTATTTCTAACAAGAAATCTACCATTGTTCTTATCTTTGTTTCTTTGTACATTATGTGGCTGCTTTTAACATGTTTTTTTATTACTGGCTTCAAGACATTTGATTATGATATACCTTGGTGTAATTTTCTTTATATTCCTTTGTGTTTGGGTGCTCATTGAGCTTCTTGGCTCTGTAGGTTTATAAGTTTTGTCAACTTTGGAAAAGTTTTGGCCATATTTCTTCAAACGTTTTCAGGAACTCCAATTACACATATGTTAGTCTACTTGAAATTGTACAACAGCTCACTATGCTCTGTTCATATTTTTAAATTCTTTTTTATTGCAGTGTTTCCATTTGGGTAGTTTTTGTCGCTGTCTCCCAGTTCACCGGTTCTTTTTTTTTTTTCTTCTGCAGTGTGTAATCTGCCGATAATCCCATGCAGTGCATTTCTCATCTCTAACATTTTAATTTTTATCTGTAGAGGGTCAGTTTGGGTGTTTTATATCTCCCATATCTCTACTTAACATGCTCAGTCTTTCTGGTAGCTTCTTGAACATGTAGAATATAGTTATATTAACTGTTTTAATGTCTTTGTCTACTCTTTCTGTTACCTGTGTCATATCTGGGTCATTTTTGAATGGTGGAGGTTTTTTCTTCAGAATGGGCTATAATCTTGCTTGTTGAATGTCTTCTAATTTTTTATTGGAAGCCAGGCATTGTGATTTTTGCCTTGTTTGGTGCTGGATAGCTTTGTATTCCTGTGAATGTTCTTGAGCTTTGTTCTAGGACACATTCGAATTACTTGGAAATGGTTTGCTCCTTCCAGTTTTGCTTTTAGTCTCTGTCAGGGATGAACTTTGCTGTACAACTGAGGTAAAATCTTCCTGAGAAACCTACCCTATCACTGTGAACTGAGGATTTCACCCTGGCTGGTGGGTACGGGAACTATTTCCAGGCAGGTGTGCGCCTGGGTTTGTCTTCTCCAGGACTTTCAGGTGGTGTTTCCCAGCCTCAGGTAGCTTCCTCTCACACACTTGCGCATCGACACTCAGCTGAGAACTCTGGCACTTTCTTCTCTGGGACTCTGCCTTGTGAACTCCGGCCGTCTTGGCCTGTGAGGCCTCCCACTCTGTCTCCTCAGCTCGGAGTTCTTCAGTCTCCACATAGGTTTGCCCTTTTTGTGCCATGGCCTGGAAACTCTCTAGGTTGCTAGCTGAGACAGAAGCTTCACCTTGTTTCCCATCTCTCGGGGCTGACTGTCCCTTGTTGTCTTATGTCCAATGTCCTGAAAGTCCTTGTTTTATTTCTTCAGTCTGCTTTTCTGGTTGCTTCAGGTGGACAGGTACATCTGGTTCCTATCACTGTCTCTTGAGTGGAAGTGGAAATCCTGGTTATTCTTTAATAGGGTTTAAAAGTTGAGAAACATAGAGTAAGGGAACTGTGTATAAGCAGTGCCCCCTCCATCGGTCTGCCCTTGGGGGGATGCTGGTGGAAGCTCCAATGAGCTCTGCTCCTTCTGAGAGAGAAGGAAACTTTATGGTTTAATCAAGGGTATATCACTTCATGGCAGCATATTCCAAGATTACCTATTTGGGGTGGTCATTTCAGTTAGTTTGTGTTTGCTTCCTAATTTACCTAGGTCACCAGTCACTTAGTCTAAAGAACATCTTCATGTGTGATTATCATGACCAAACCCTGCTTAATCATTTTTAAACACAGTGACCTATCTCTATTCTGAGGCTTTTCTTGACAGTATTTATCTTGTAAAAAGGCCTGGGTTCTTATTAAAGAGGATTTGAAGTGTCCTGAATTTTACTAGTTATTATTAGTGATAATCAAACCCTTTATGATGTGGTCGGGTAGGTCCCCTCAAATATCTGACCTTCTCTCTCGCTCGCATCCTCTCTGGAGTGATTGCGAGTTTCTCCCAGGTAACAAAGCAGGCTCTTTGGATTGTAGTTCTGCTCAAGCTTCGTGGCCTGCCTTTTGTGATATTTTTGTTGTAATTTTGAAGAAAGCACTAGGGTTGCACAGTGGGACTAGGATTGCACAGTGGGTGTAAGTTAATCCTTTATAAAATTGATGGGCTGTGTCAAACTGGTTTGCACCAGCTAATTTCCAGCGTTGCCACCTTACGGGATTTTCCTTAGCGGTGCTCGTGGTAGGAACTCAGAGGCAGCGGGCTGACCGAGATGGAAACAAGAGCTGGTTTTCTCTGCTGACACCTGGTTGTGTTGCTCTGGCTTGTGGGATGTGGGGAGATGCCAGGATCTCGTGTTTCAGGTCTGAATAGCGACTCCTTTCTCCTCCGGCTCATTGGGTATTTATGAAAAGTAATGAAAAAATCCTAATTGGGATTTACAAGCATCTCAGAGGCTGGAGGCATGGTAACTAGTACCACAGAAGGGAAGATAGTCTTTTATCCGACTTCAGCAGAAGTTAGGGTAGTTGGAGACTTGGCATCTCTCATATCTAGCACACGTAATTAATATTGGCGAAATGCAATCGGAAATTTAATTCACCATGTCTCACAAGCATCATGGGTGTGTGTGTGTGTGTGTGTGTGTGTGTGTGTGTGTGTTTAATGCTATATTTTATTTCCTGTAGAATTTGTGGTGGATTGTCGAAAGTTTTTGGATTCGAATGCTCTGGGCCTGACCGTCGCAGCCCTCAGTAGCTATGACCCCCAGATGCGAGCCGCGGCCTACTACGTCCTGGCGGCCTACTACTCGCATGTGGAGGGGGCACGGTTCCGAGAGCAGTCCCAGGTGAGTGGGGCTGAGGGTGGACCTGGAGGGCTTCCGAGGCTGGCTCCCCACCTGGTCTGGTGGAAGGCTTTCTGAGTTGCCAGGAGACCTCTGGTAAAGAATGAAGATCTGTTCCCTCTACGGGATGATGCTGGAGATTGCCTCTGGTCCTTGGCCCCAGGGCAGGTGGGAGAGGTCTCCCCTTACAGTCCCTCTTCTTGTGTTGTGGGTGGGCAAAGTAGTTTAATTTCTAGGGTCTAAATCTACTGGTTAAGGCAGCTGTTATCCAGGACATACAGCTTCAGAAGCCTGTGCCCCAGGGTGGAAAGACAAGAGCAGATGGGATTGTCAGGCCGTGGAGCCAGGGCTGTCTGCCCTTGGGCACATGCCTGGTCATCAAGGAAAAGCAAAAGTGCTCCTGAGAGCAACGATGTCACTACGTATTATGAACAGCATCTTGGGGCCCTGGGCTGAGAGGAGCAGGCCACCCTGCAAAGCTGTAGTTGTGGCTGCACGAGGCAAGTCTGGCGACAGTTCTGAAAATGCTCTTTTTCTTCCCATTTCCCTGGTTTTAAGGTACTTTACCTGTTGGATGTAGTCCGCAACGGAATCCGAACCAAGAACATGAGACTCACCTATACCCTGACTCTCTTCATTGCCAAAGCAGCCCTGCAGATTTTGAAACCAGGTACCACTGACAGGATTAGGTGGAGGTGGGATTGAAATGTTGAGGCTGAGCAAGTCCCCTCGCAGACGTTCATCCTACAGGTGTAATCTGTCATGCGTGTGAGAGAGGACGGATCAGGGTTGTCCACTGCTTGTCACAGTGAAAGACTGGGAGCCACCTGATGTCCACAAGTCATGGACAGAAAATAAATGATGGTTGTGAGGAAGTGCTTTATAGGTCTATGGGATGAAAGCCGGAAAAATTAAGTGATCGAGCAGGGTGCAAAGCCGTGTTTATGATGGAGGAAAGGCTATGTTTTCATGTTTGTTTGCAGGTGTAAAAGCTGTGGTAAAAGCAAACCGTAGCACCCACCTCGTGGGCCCGCTGTGAGGGGATACGGGGCCTGCACTTAGAGGGTGCGTGACACAGAAGCCCCGTCAGTGTTAGCAGGTGCTGACCCAGGCTCGAGGTCAGAGCCAGCACGCTCCTGGGTCCTCAGCCAGAGCGCATGTGGCCTGTGAGTCCCTACAAGGTGCCAGCTCAGGCACTAGAACAGGGCTCCTCCTTATAAAAATGGGTCCCGCTACTGGGGTGGTGCGAGAGAAGTGAGTTTGTCGTAAGACATTTTTTAATTAATGAAAAATCATAGAATGTTGGTACCATTGGGGATTATGGGGTTCTGTGAGTATAACATGGTCACTTTCAGATGAGGAAGCAGCCCTCCAACTTTAGGCCCCCAGGGTGAAATAGCTTGTCCGAAATCCCACAATTAGTCTCTAGTCACAGGGCTATTAGAATTCAGATCTGATTTTCATCAGCTCCTACATCACTTTTATTGCATGTTTTTTTATTCGCCTTCGAAATTTGCGTAGGTAGCCAGGTAACGAGCCATTTGCAGACAAAAGAAAAAGGCTGTTCTGAGAAATTACCTCCCAGGGGCTACAGTGGCGTTGACCTCAGCACCCCATCTAGCCTGTGCCTGGGCGAGGTCTGTCCCACATCAGACCTTGTGTCATTAGCTCAGGCTGTAGGTGGCTGGACAGACTGTGGGCCATGACTTGAGGGTGGGAAGTGGCAGGGAGGAGGTGCCTGCCTGTCGGCCCCACCGTGTCCCAGAGCCAGTGACCCAGGGCGCCTGAGCCCCCTTTGCTGGGTGGTTCTCTTTAGTGTTAGCCCTGTGCTGTCTGGGTGACCTGGTGCCACCCTGCCCGCCAGGCTGATGACTAGGGGATGGTTGGCATCTCTGAGGACTCCACGTCCTGCAGTGGTTTCTGAGCCACAGAGAAAGTCTGTGTGCAGTGTAGACCTAAGGTGTCTTATACAGTCCAGCTCTCGAGAACTATTGAGGTTTAAAAGGTTAAAAATAATAGCAAAAACTGCAATTACTTTTGCAGTTTTTACCTAATAACCTGGTAAGGATGCGAAAGCTCCCAGGGGCAGGGATTTCTGTCATCCCCCAAATCCCCGGTCCCCGACTCCAGCAGGCCCAGGGGCATCCTGTTAGCGCCCGTCGTGACTGTCTGCCTTGTTCCTAGAGGAGCACATGTACCTGAAGATCCACAAGTTCCTGCTGTCCCACGAGTACCTGAATATGAACAAGGTTCCAGGCTTCTACCAGTTCTTCTACAGCTCGGACTTGGAGGTAATGCTGTGAAACCCCACACGGCCCCGAAAGCCTCCGGGATTGGCTCACTCAGCCCTGCTCTGCTCGCTGACCGCTGCTGCCCTGCTGACGTTTCCTCCCATCAGTGCTTTCGCTGCTCCGCTGGCATGACTGCACAGTGTTAGAGCTGGAAGGTCAGGGAAAGGAAATGTTCGGCGCGGGCTTGAACTTGAACTTTTTGGTCACTTCTCAAACCTTGAACACTGTGTCAGAGGTCTGAGTTTTGTGGCATTCTCGTTCCATTTTCTTGGTGAATCACTAGGTAAATATGGAGTGTGCTTTTATAGAACACCTGCCTGAACTCACACAGTTCAGTGTCTCAACTTCACTTGGTCCTTACTCCTGATTTGAAACCGAATCAGAGATAAAATCGAGGATTTTTAATGACACCATCAGCGGTGGAGGTCAGGGCTGCCATGCCATGATCTTCGCCATCGTGCAAACAGTGGTGTCTGGAGAGTTGTTGGGTGAAAGGGCTTTAGCTTACGTAACAGTGTGTCCTATCTACCTGGGTTGTAGCGGAACGCCGAGCGGGAGTGGATCTTTGGAATTTTGCGGCAGGGGATTCGGGACAAGCACTGCTACGAGCTCTATGCCAGGCGAGGAGTCTTCCACATCATCCTGTCCTTCTTCAACAGCCCGTTGTGTGACCAAGTGGCACAGGTAGGCGGCTCCCACAAGTGTATTTGGGACCAGAATGTCTAGGCTCTTTCTGAAGGTTTTACTTGGAAGTCAAGTTCACAATGAATTCTAGCCCGCCTGGACATGACCGACCTACTACTAAGTTGACATTAACCTGACTTTCGATGAGGGAAAATGAGACCCCATCGGTGCCTGTCCTGCTGTCAGGCTGTGGTGTTAACACTCACTGTTGTTTGTCCTCTGAGGAAGTGCTCTTCATTACGGTCCCCTTCCTGTGCGCCCCTACCCCCCGCCCCCATGGTGAGACCTGTGAAGAGGGGTGTGCTGATCGTGAATCTTTGGAGCTGGCTAAGCGGCCTGGAAACAAATTGTCCCCACAAATGACTCGGGTGCTCTGGCTGAGACACTCTTGAGCCACCAGAATTTCATCTAATGCCCGGAAGCTCTGGGTCATCCAAACTCAGCTGGGAACCAGGAGGTGGAGTTGGCACAGGCTGCACAACTGATGGGGGAGTCTGCACGGAACTGTCCCCCAGACCAAGAACTCCTGTGGGAGCGTTCTGCATGCCGTGGGCAGTTAGTTGGAAGCAGTAACTGGGTATTCTGATTCATTTCTAGCCCGGTCCTCTTTTGCTTCTGATATTACGTAAAATGTGGGTAAATAGGAGTGAGTTAGGATTAAGAAACACGTTTGAATAAACGAAATTTGAGTGGTAGTTTTTCATTTTTTATAGCATGTGAGAATTCTGAAGCTGCCAATTGGCAGCCCAAGGGGCATTCCCATTTCATGTCTTCCTTTCCAGGTGGTAAAACTGAGGGGGCAAAAATGGGCCGCCGGCCGTTCATGGCTCTGCTAGAAATGGGTCCTCATTCCTCCCAGCTCAGACTGCTGCTGACCTGGGCCATGGGTTTGTGTGCTGCATCTTTGCTTGCGGCTTGGATCCTAGTGATGGATTAGCAGAAGTGGGCATCCCCCCAGGGCCCAACAATTGCCATGGAGGTCTGTGTCCTCTAGCTGTCACCTGTGGGGAAGGACACGTTCCTACACGGCCAAGCATCACTCTTACAGACGTAGCAAAGCAACATATGCAGTCACCACCTATAACCATAACATGCCTTCATATTTTCAGATTGTTCTTATGATCAAATTAGGCTTTCCCACTAAAGAGTAACTCTTTATTTTGGACTTTCAGAACTGGATTCTGGAAATTCTACAGAATGCCGCCCGGGATGCCAAGTCTGCCTATGAGATCCTACGGGACTATAGCCTTTTAACATGGATTTTGCATATTCTTGAGAGCAAGTAAGCACCTTGCGCGTGAGAGGTGTGTGTCAGGCTGGAAGGTGGGGGGACGGAGACAGTGGTGTCTACTGCAGGCTTTGGTGTCGACTGGAAATGTCCAGTAGAATGCATGTTATCCAAAACAGTGTCCTCTAATGCCACCATTAGCCTGTAACCAGCTCCTGCTAATGGCCAAAGTGGCATTTCCTCGCTTTCAATCTTTGAGTGTCTTGTGTGAGTGGAGTGACAGGTGCCAGCTGCTTTTGCGCTTGGCGGAGGCTCCACCGGCCGACCTTCCGTCTGTTCTGCACAGTCCCCTCCCCTGCAGTGGCACCATTTAGCCAAGGTCTCGGGACTGCATTTCTCAAGGTAGAAACAGGCTCCAGTGTCAGGAACGCTCAGTCCTTCGTGTGATGGGTTCCAGCTCCCCACGGTCCACCCAGGGTCAAGAGGCTCAGTGAGGAGCTGTCACTGGAGCCATGTCGAGTGTTTGTTTGTCTTCGCCCTCGGGCTGCTGTAACAACTTGCCACAGACAGGGTGGTTCCAACAGCAAGGATTCATTTTCTCAGTTCTGGGGCTGGGAGTCTGAGGTCAGGCCATCCTGGGTGGGGTCTGGTGAGAGCTCTCTCCGTGGCTCACAGACACCGGCTTCTCCGTGTGTCCTCACGTGGCGGGAAGAGACAGAGGAGAGAGCCCGGGTCTCTTCCTCTTCTTATACGGACATAATCCCGTTATGGGTGCTCCATCCCCCCTCACGACCTCCTCTAAGCCTGATCACCTCCCAGAGGCCCCACCCCAAAAACAGTCACAGTGGGGAGTCAGTGTTTCCACATACGAATTTGGCAAGGGGCTCGGGAGGGACAGTGCAGTTCATAGCGTGATCTATTTTGATTCCTATTGACCTCCTAAGTTCAAGGCTTGAAGACCTCGTCTCAGCAGATAGCACTGGCTGGGAGGATCTTTCTTTCAAAGCACTTACTACTCTGCTCAGTCCAGGGATATTCAAGCCCTTTGTGCATTTTTTAAAAAGTATTTTTAAAAATTTATCTAAAACAAAGTAGTGTCCTAACTATAGAATGTGTCTTTGGACATCAGTTTCCAGACTGTTTCCGATTTATAAAAGGCATAATTGGCTAATTATCTCTTCTTGGCTGTTAACTTTAGGTTTTGAATCGAGTTGTTCTCGTGAGCAGGACCTCTTCTCACTGTACCACAGCGGCTCCATAATTTGTCTCTAGTTGGGGCATGGGGTGTCTTCTGGTTAGGAAGGGGTGTCCACTGGGGCCTCACCCTGTGTTGAAGCTGGGTTTGTAGCAAGCACTCTGTTGTTACTCAGATTCTGTGCCCGTTTGGGGGAATAAGCAGGTGGAATTGTTGAAGGATGGGAAAAACAAGCCAAACCACTGCTTGGTACTGCACCACTGTCGTCCCTTCTGTGGCTCCCGCCTACCCTTCCTCCAACAGATGTCAGTGAAAGGAGAGGATGTGGCGGAGAGTGAGCATTGTGTATTGGGTTTTAGGTTTCTGGAGACACAGGTGCTCTCTAGCATCATCTCCTTGCTGCACACGCTGTGGGTGACCAACCTGGGAGACAAAGGTGTGGAGTCGGGGAGCCAGCCTTCTCGCCAGTCTGGGCCCCAAGAGCCCCCGAAGCTCCTTGCCCTGCACTTGGTCAATGAGTTCCTGTATGTTCTCACTGTACTCACGAAGCACCTCAGGTAAGCCCCTCCTCCGCCAGGCCTGACCCCTGGGGTGTCGCTGGTGGGCGTCACCTCCCCTCTCAGCGTTCCCTCTGGTCAGGACTCCACAGGCGGGCTCTGGGCCAGTGGGCCAGTCACTGGTTGGGCTGGCGAGAGCCAGGCCAGAGGGCGGCTGCCAGTTGTGGGTGAATCAGGAAACCTATTTTAGCTGTTTCCTCTTTTCTGCTTCAACTTTATGAGGCAGCTTTCAAGGCCCTGAGAACTTCACATGCTCTCAAAACTTGTAGTATGTCATACATTCCAGGTCACTTTTAGCAGGCAAACCGTCTACCTTGATATTTTGATTTAAGCACTCAAAAGTGACGTTTTGTAGAAAGAACATATTTTCCATGACCTTAACCTAAGAAAGTTAGGGTGCTCCCAGACTTGCTTCTGCCTAAGCCTGCACAGATTGACTTGTCATGAATTTTCTTGAAAACTTCAGTATTTTCATCTGACCCCTTGGAATAATGCTCTTGATTTCCTCAGCAGAGCTAAATTCTCCTCACATTCCACTGTGTCAGGGAAAATATACAGTCGTGTTTGTGATTTGAGAACGGAGGGGTGCTAATTGGGACCAGAAGATTGATAGCAAACAGATTGTCATCTCAGAACGAAAACTTTCTTGCTAAAGAACAGGACGTGCGGTTTTATGTTATTCAAATGAAATTGTGAAATCAGTGCTGATCACCGTGTTTCTTATTTGAGGGTTGTTGAAAGACACACTGGTCTCTGAGAACTGATTGCTATTTGAAATAAGGGTTGTAATTTTAATTTTAAGATTGTATGGAGCAAATGGTGTTGAACTGTAAGTTCCTTAGAGTTCAGAGGGACGGATTTCCTCCCAGTGACCGTCGTAAGGATGGGCCGTGCGCAGTGCTGTCCCAGGGCTGTCCTGAGCCTTCTCACTGGGCTCTGAGCGTTGATGACGTGAGAGGAATGGCAGTTCTGCGTGTTTTGTTAGGCGCTGGCACCCTGACCCTCAGGCTCTCTCTGCCCAGCTGTCCATCCACCGCGGTTTCCAGAGAGATTTCTGTGCCGCTGGGATGGAGTCACACTCCGGTCCCCTTTCTGCCCTCCCAGGAACGCTCTCTTCTTTCTGTTCTGCATACGGGGGGGGGGGGGGGGGGGGTCCATGCTTATATCTGTTTAAGGGGAAACCTGGGGGGATGGCCTGTTTGCACCTGTGGTCTGTGGCGTTGACTGGCGTGCCTTTCCTGGGCCGCGGGACGAGGGGCAGCTTTTGCTCAGTCTGTGCCGTTGGCTCCCCACAGGCCCTCCTTGGCCTCCACCCAGCTGACCAGCTTCTTCGGGGCGCTTGACTCCGTGCTGAGGTACCGGGCCACCGTCCTGCAGGCCTTCAGGGACATGGACCGCTTCACCGTGAACGCGACGGTGCTGTCCACCAGGGACGTCCTCCTCCTCCTGCACAAGTGGAGCCTCATCGAGAGAGACGTCCAGCTCCAAGAGGACCTGAGAGCAGCCGTGGAGAAACACCCAGTCAAGGAGCTGCTAAGTGAGTGTCAGGAGCCGTGACTCTGTCTCGCGTTCCCCACGCTGTGCTCAGTGCCCCCAGAGCGTCCGCCCTCTCCGAGCAGCATTTCCAGAGCAGGCGAGGCTTAAAGACAGGGCCTGTCCATCGTTGTAGCCCCAGAGCGAGAGGCCTGGCTTTGCATCCAGCTCTGCTGCTGTCAGGGAACTCACGTGTTACGTTAGCAGTAATGGCGGTCACTGTCACATACTAAGTGCCCGCTGTGCTCCGGGCACAGGAGCATGTCCTGCTGGAGCAGTGCTGAGCGCTCGGTGCCTGGCAGCTGTCCACCCCGCCCCCCCACGCCCCACCTCCCGGGTCTGTGTGGGGAGGAGGGACTCCATTCTCACCCCCAGCTTCTCTCTGTGTGTATAACAGAAATGCTCAAGGATAAGAACAAGTCCATCATGCCAGGCCGAGCCAAAGGCCCACGGGGCCGGAAGAGGTGGCCTGGGGAGGCAGAGGAGGTGGCCGAGCCTGAGCTGCAGGCGTCCAGCCTTGAGACGTGCAGGGGCCTCCTGAGGTCCATAGTGACCCACTGGGGGCCAGTGTTCCCCAGCCCTGACCCCGCTCAGGAGCCCGTGGATGGGGCCGCCCCCAAGAGCGATGCACTGGGCCTTGTGAATGCCGTCGCCTCCCTGGTGGTCCGCTGGGTGCTGCGGTCAGTGGCTGAGCGGCCACTCGGCAGGCCAGAGGCGCCAGGACTCCTTGACTGGCTTAAGAGTTACATTTTGCCTCAGTCGGTGCTCGTGGCCGACCTTCTCAAGGACAGCACCGTGAAGAGTGGCATATTTAAGCTGTACAGCCAGCTCTGCGGAGCCGAGGCGCTGCTGGAGCCTGCGCAGAGGGTGGCCTGCCTGTTCAACACAGTCATGCTGCAGCTCATAGCGGCCCTGGGCCCCCCGGGGAGCCCCTTCCACCCAGCAGTCGAGACACTCTGCCTCTGTTCCCTGAACGAGAAGGATGAAGCCACGCGAGGTAATGCCGGTCCCCGGTTTGGGGCAGGTGTGGGCTGGGTGGGGGGCAACCTCTGTTCCTTAGAGCCTCTCGGGTGCTCCTGGTTAAGTGTTCAGGTGGCCTCTCACCACACTTCTGAGGATCGTGGAGAGCTGGCCACTGGACCCTGACTGTGAAGGGAGAGGAGGTCTGGCAAAACCTTTGGTGACGGCCGTGTTTACAATGGAGGAGGATGCTCAGCTCAGAACCTCCCTCGTGTCCCACTGGGGATCCCACCCCCTGCAGGGCAGTGGCTCCTAGGTTTCAGCCATTCCCAGATGTACAATGATGCTCCCCATCGTGGCCAGATGAATACTTGTGTGCAAATGTGTGTGCATATGTGTACGTGCACACATGCATACATATGTACACACAAGCACACAATTTATGTGCTTGGTATTTAGCTTAATAAAGGTTTGAATACACGAATGAATGAATAGCAAAGGCTTTAAAAGGCTGTAAGAGAACACGGGGAGGCTGTGACCATGTGGCTTCCTCCATCTGGCATTGTCCCTCTCATTGGGGGACCTGAGGGGAGCGGGGAGCAGGGACCGGCCGGCAGCCTAGGCAGTTGAGCTCACCTGGTAGCAGGGTGACCTGTTTTGTCATCTGGCTGCGGTCAGAGAATTGACTCTTTGCCTGTAAAACTTCCTCGCCAGTGCCTTTGAGGAAATGATGTGAAACGATTCCGTGAAGCTCTTCTCAAACTTCAGTTCTGGTTCTGGCCATGGTGGTCAGAACCAGGAGAGACTTGGCTTGTGGTAACCGTTTTTACATTCATTGAATAAAAAAATTTAAAAAGGAGCAAAGAAGATTACCCAAAAATTAAGCCAAGGCAAAATTATTTGTTTTTTCCACTTGCTCACCTCGGGTTGCCACACGGACGCGGCCCAGTTCCCTTAGGCATGTAGCAAAGCTCCGGGTCCCCCTGTGTGTGGGCGGGATGACCTGCTTTCCAGCTGCATGGAGTGGCGTCCTGACGGCTCTGTTGTCCCCTTCCTCAGCTGCCGCGGCTTTCCTGGTGTCTCTGTACATTAAGGACATCTGGCTGGGCGCCCAGCAGCCAGACACCCTCGTAACCCACGTCCAGATGATCTGTGACGCTGCAGAGGAGGCGTTCAGTGGCGACCAGGAGGCCGTCGTCGTGCTCTGCAGGGACATCGCCGCCCTGCCCCCGACACGTGCTGCCCTGCTGGCCGGTGCATGCACAGGACACGCTGTGTGCATTGACTCGGTTTCCTGACAAGAAAAGTTGCCTTTATTTAATTGACCAATAAATAAGCTCAAGGGACTGTATGCAGAAGTGGTCAGAGTGACAGTGGGGGTCGGGTCCTTCGGGGCCACCAGGCCCATCCAGTGTTCAGTCAGGCTGACCCTTCCTCTCAGGGGTTTGTTGTTTAAAGGAAATACCTCAAATTGAGGTAACATGCCTGAGCGCTTAACAGATTTGTGGATATTAAAGCCAATATGTCCAAAAATGTATTAGATAAAGAGAGCATGGTGAGAGTTGTGGAAGGTTTCCTTTCTATATGAAATCACAACAAAGCTTTGGATAACTTTTTAAATTAATAAGCACCTGCCAGTGTTTGTTAGTTATTTTATTAAATAAAAGAATGTTATATCAAATCCTTAAACTATAAAATTGATTTGACTTCTGCTTTTAGAAGGCAGCCTGTATTTTTTTAAATTGTGTTTCAGAGGGGATTTTGAATTTTATAACTTATGAATAAATGTCTATTTTTGTTAGGTTTCTGTGTTTCACTGATGTTAAAGGCTATTTTTTATTCCACAGAAACCTGTATTTTAGACGTCAGGATTTGACTTGTACGATTCCCATATTAATTGGTGTTATAGCTGACAAATATGGAATATGAAATGTCATGGGTTTCACAGATAAAGTTCTAGTCTGCTCATTTAAAGCTGTGCCTGTACCCACCTGCCTCCTGCACACCGTGGCCCCCAGGGTCTGCTCGGCCGTCGTCACGTGTCAGGCAGTGGCATTCCCTGTCTGCCGCCTGGGAGGTGGCTGTTTATTTGCCCGTATAATATACACAGTACTGAGAATGGCTTGGTTTCGGCTTCAGCATTGCACGTTTTTGTACCTCCAGTATTCTTCGGACTCTTTTCTGTTGCTTTTAACAATATTTTTAACCAAGGCAAGAATAAGTCTTCATCTAAGCCCCTTACCACAGATAGGGCTCGTTGTCTGGAAGCAGTCACCTCCCCTCTCCTCTTCCCTTTTGAAGTTGGAGTCCTACAGGTGGATTCAAGCTAGAAAGGCCACTTGTTCCTTTCTCTCCCTCTTTTCTGGAGCTCAGTCTCCCCTCGCTTTCTCCTAACGCACTGCCCCCGAGTCCGGTGGGGCCAAACCCGGCGCTCACCTTGGGGAATTATTTTTCTGTGCTCTGGTGCCTGCCTGCCAGGGTCAGGCTGTTGGGCACTAAAGGACCAGGTCTCAGATCAGAAGTCACATGAAGTCACATCCAGGATGGGACCCTTCCTACCAGCTTAAAGATGCCGAGCGGCAGCATTTGGAGGCAGACTCTTCCCCTTGGGCTTAGGCCATGCCTGCTGAGCCTGGCTGCTCCCTCCAGGGGAGATGCGTCCTTGGCTCTGTCTTGGAAAGGCTCTGGGGAGGTCAGAAGTGTGACATGGGTCCCTTGACCGCAGTCTGCTGGCCTGGCAGGACACACACTGTCCCATTTTGGTAACAGTGGGCATCAGTGGGGGGTGGGTGGGACTTCTCAGGCCCTCCCCGGATGTCCTCAAAAAGATCAGCCAAGTGAACTCAAGCTCGATAGAACACCACAGCAGTAATAGTTGAAGCTAAAAGTAGCATAGTAAAGATTAGTGAGTGAATATTTCTTCATCTTATGTATATTTTATTTCTCTACCTTTCCCAAAGTGAACATAGGTAGTAAGTAAAGAGGTAAGTGCACTAAGTAAGATCTGCAATGTTCGGGGCTACTTCTCTGTGCTGGATGGGCTATTGCAAGCCTTGGATAAATGGCAAAGTGTGTGCCTCCTGTAGAGTCATTCTTCACCTTGTTGCACTTCCTGCAACGTGTAAACAGGCTTCCAGAGGGCACAGGTGTGTGCAGGATGATTTGCGTTTACCGGCTCACTCGGCAATGGCCATGGTTTGCTGGTGTCAGTTCTGCATTCGAGAGGTTCTGTCTCCAAGGGGAGGCTCCCTGGGCTTGTTGCTGACATCAGCTGATGGCATGTGGGTCCCCGTCGAGGGCCAGTTCCCCGGGGAGAGCAGGCTGGGCCTGGGGGTGGGACGGGGTGGGGGGTGAAGTGCAGGGGCCCTCCTGCAGCGGATGATGGGGGCCACGTGCTGTGCTGCCTGGCTCCTTGACTGAGCTTGGTGAAGCCTGCGGGGTGGCCCCAGGGGCCCTGTGACGCCGCAGGAACCTCCGGATGCAGAGGGGGAGATGGAGGCCATGACTCCAGGAGCATGTGGGGTGATGGTGGCCGTTGTTCCTACGGACAGAGCACACGGGGGCAGACATCAGGCCACTGGAGCACAGTCCTTTCTGGGGGTTTTCCTGTTGCCCCCTCCTGCCTGTCCAAAGCCCGTACTTAGGAAGGTGCCATGGAGTGAGAGCTCCTGTGCCAGGGGAACGGTCCCCAGGGAGAGCCAGCCCAGCTCACAAAGGTCACCACTGTGGAAAAATGGGAGGAAAGAGGAAGTGATCGATGGTGACCCATACCTCAGATCTTCCCCTCAAGGTCACTTCTCCCTCGTATGTCCATTTACGTTTGGGGAGGGGGGCAGGTTGAGCTTCTGTCCATCCACAGATTTGAGTACAGCTCATCTTGTATCCACACCTCAAGCCAACTTGTCCCTTAGCCAGCAAACCACCCTCCTGGATGGCCTCTCCTGCACTCAGGGTGCTGGGGGCAGTAGACAGCCACCGGGCTGAGACGGCCACCATGTCCCACCTGTCTGCCTTCAGTTTCATCAAAGAAACAGGACAATGATTGCCTCAGGTGTCCTTAGGATCAAATGAGGTGATGTGCTGATAGCTGTCTAAGCTAGAGGACCAGTTCCCATGTGGTTGTAGTGCTACGTGAACGAAGAGGCCAGGAAGGCGGCCCCAGGGAGCAGAGCCCTCCTTTCAGTGGGCGCTAGCATGATCATTTCTCATTTTTCTTTTTTTTTTTTTCTTTTCTAGCATGGATGGAAAGAGCAACTCCTCAGGGAACGCCTTGGCATTCTCTTTTCCTAAATCTTCCTAGGGACCCATTTGCTGCCCTGAGCATTTCACATCTGCTGCCAAGTGCCTGGAGGGCGTTTTCTTTAGGGAGCCACGTGGCCAGTCGGGATTTGTCCTGTCAGCTGGTAGCCCAGAAGATGCACAAGACCTCTCCTCCACGGCCACCCGTGGGCCCACCGGACTGGAGAACTTTCCACTGGGAGGATAACTGACCAATCTTGCAAACTGTCCCTAGCACAGGGCTTGCTATAAGTCACCTCAAAAGAGCGGAAGAGAAAGGTGATTTCATTAGTTTGTCCCCCAGGTAGCTCTTGGGGGTAAAAATCCGCTTGACTTCAATGTGAGTTCTAAACACTGGAAGAAAAGGATGGATTTCTTTGTTGTTCTAAAGCTGGTCCCTGCCCCCCATGTGTGACCAAAGGGAACCATAAGTGACCTGGTGAGTGTGAACTGATGGATAAGAGGCTATGGGCAGGGTGGGTGGGGGTGACGGAGGGCAGAAGAAACTCCCTCGAGGGAGGTCTGCACATGCACACATCCACAGGGCCTCACTGGAACCGGCCGGGGACCCCATCGCGTAGGGGGCCGTCCTCTCTGGTTACCCCTCCCTCTGTCTCAGAACAGCTTTGCTCATCTCTTTGCTATCAGCTTCCGAAGCTGACACATGGTTTCTATTCCCCAAGGTTCTTGGTCCCTAATGGTGTCCAGGACCCCTCAGTGCTCCCTGGCCCCAGCTCTTCTGCCAGGACACACGTTTCAGCCATGGACGGGCGCTCTTTGGGTCCCTTGCCTACCCCTGGTCCTGTCCGCTATGGCAGGGAGAGAGGCGTCATAGGGTCTGCCGTGGGAAGTCATTAGGACAGCAGTAGCTATGGGGTACAGATTGAGCTAGAAGGGAAAACTGGGTGTGGGGGGCCATTCATCTAGCACAGAATTAACAGATAGCAAGCGAGGCTCGAATTACTACTTGGAGCTCCTAGAGATTTTACCACTCAGGCCAACAGCAGGCACTGAGTAAGAGAGGGTGGCCGTGGGTCACTAAGTTAGGGTCCCATTTGTCTGGGGAGCTGACTGGCAAGACCTAACAGGCATATGAGCTCATTTTGGCTTTATCGTTTTCAACAGCTTAATTGAGATATATTATACGCGTGCATACAGTAAAGTTCACAAAATGTAAAGTTGGATGAGCTTTAGTATATTCAGAGTTATCCAACCATCACCACAATCTATTTTAAAATATTTTTATCATCCCAAAAAGATGATACCTATTAGCGACAGCTAATCTGTTTTCTGTCTCTATGGATTTTCCTCTTCTAGATATTTCATATCAATAGAACCATACACGATGTGCCTTTTGTGCCTGGCTTCTTTCACTCAGCACAATGTTTTTGAGTTTAGCTATGTTGTGGCATGGGTCAGTGCTTCATTCCTCTTTTATGGCCAAACAGTGCTCCCTTGCATGGACACAGGATCCCGCACTGTTTAGCCACGGAGTTCCCTACATCCCCACACCCCCCTGACTTACCTCCCGTGCAGGGAGCCTGAGCAGGACATGTAGAGCAGGATGAGGAAGAGAAGCACCACAAAAGCAGCCAGGCTCAGCCAGAAGGCAATGACAATCGAATCTGCGGGAGGGAGAGGTGCATCTCAGTGTCAGTGTCATGTCACAGAAACCAACTGGGAGGGAAATCAGGGCCCCCAGTGCTGTGGAAAGAGGCCCAGTATAGGCGTCCTCTCCTCTTCCAGCCTCTCGGCTGGAGCCCTTGGGAAGATTTCCCTTAAACAATAACCTTGAGAGGGAACCGGGCAGCAGGAAGTGACTTTTCCCAGAGCAACTAGCTACTGGGTCAGTTTAGAGTGATTGTCCGTCGAGGGAAAAGCAGTAAATACAATCAAGTGGCACCCATGGATTTGCTTTTTTGGCTGCTACTGCTGCTCAGAAAATGGGTTTCCCCTCCTTCCTTTCTCCCTGGGAGGCAGAAGGAAGGGCTGTGGGCAGTTTGTGTGACAGGATGGCTTCCCCACCCCTGTGAGGGCTGCAGGGGCTTTGGTGACCAGCCCCATTCAGGGCAGCTCCAGAGACCCCAAGAGTTAGCGCCTTAGAAGGAGGCTGTGAGCATGACAGATTGCTCTAGAGCACAGAGCCAGAGTGACCCCTTCCCACTGTGGGATTGTTAACTGAGACCCGCCCTGGTCAGCCAGCTCGGTCCCTCCCTTACAGCTGGACAGGCCCAGCTGGGGTGCAGTGGCAGGAGGAAAAGGCGCTTTTGCAGTCACCACTGTGGCTGTATTTGTGGCTGGAGACTGAAGGGGCAGGGGCTGCCCAGGAAACACGCTTAGCTTCTTCTGGGCCCTGGGTAGAACCTGGCAGGTCAGAAGGTGCCATTCTCCAGTGCTGCGATTCAGGAACATTCAGCAAGTCGCTAGGAAACCTTTGCAATAGGGCACTGTTTCTTGGTGGTTGACTCTGGCTCTGGGCACAGAGCGCTAGGCTCCCAATTAATGTCTGCAGGTGTCTTATCCCAGGCACACTCGTGACCCCAGGACAAGATGGCCCAATGGGGATATGCTGGACACCTGTGTGTGACCAAAGGAGGCTGCAGAAGGATGGTAACCAACAGGTATTTATTCAGCACCTACGTGAGCCAGGCTCTGCTAGTGACTTTCAAGAATTCAGAGGGGGCCCACCTAGCACCCCGGAAATGACTGGCGCCTTTCACCTGCACTCTCCCCGCCCCACCATCCTCCTCTGAACTCCTGCAGTGCTTCCTATGCTAGCCCTACCTTGCCTCATGTATCCTGTGTTCTGGTCAAACAAAAAGATGTTTATGAGTGAGTGAACAAATGAAGGACCCAATGAACAACTGGATGAATGAATGAATGGGATGTTAGAGATTTCTGAGTTACCTGCGTGGTAAATAATGGCATTTGAATAGAGTGTCACCTCTGTGCTCTATGGCCCAAGACAGGTGGAGGGAGACACTGAGGACTCACAGGAGTTGATCTTAGACCCTGGCCGCATCAAACACAGGGTATAAGGCAGAGATACAGTGGCTCCGAAAGGAATCAGAGCCCCCACTGCCTCGTCATGTACCAGCAACTGGGCATGCACACTCCAGAGAGGCAAGGACAGCAAGGATCCCAGGCTGGCTGGCTCTCACATCCTTCCTCCTTTCTGTGCCTGAGCTGAGGAACTGATGGTGGCCCTCTAGAGCATTGACCTGTTTAAGGGGAACTTCTGGGCTCCTAGGATGTACGCAATGAGGTTGTTACCGTCCGTCCTAAGCTAAGGACTTTTCAAAGAAGTCTGGGCCTCTCAGCCTTCCTGCCTGTTCGCTGTGCATAATTCTACAATACCTGCTTCAGTTCATCTCTATCCCAGAGTCATTACTTTGCAACCGTCAAAACATGAGAGTACATATGCTTTCAGAAAACTTGGTTTGGGATTTTTTTTCTGTCGGGGAATTTTTGGATTTCTGCAGACACGAATGCTCTTTTTCCTTCATAAAAATAATGCAGGATTTGAGGTCTTTAGAGCCGGAATAACTCCTGTCAGAACCTCTAAGGAATAGCTTCAAAAATTGAGTGGTTGAGAACTCCCGTCCCTCCAGCTGTCCAGCTTCTCCCAGGCTCACACTTTTAGGCTCCTGCCCTTGGTCCTTATCCCTAGACACTGAGCAGGAAATGAGATAACACTGTTCACAGAACAGAGTTCTCCAGACAAGTGAAATTTAAATTTTGTCAGACCAAAGGGCTATCAGTAGCTGTTTTGTGTATTAAATTCTCTTTCATCGTGTTCTGTTGAAAAAGGCAGCCAAGAAAAGAGAGTTCTTTTCCTTCTTCCTACTGAAGGGTCAGCCTAAGTGCTTGAACAGAACATTTTGTCCAAGGGCAAGAGCTGTCATTCCTCAGTGTTGGGAATGTTTAAACATCCGTGGGCTTGTTTTCACAACGAGAAGCACCAGGCTGGCTGGACAGTGACCCTGGTGCAGCCAGGAAAACATCCCTTTCATCCCCTCTCCTTTCCTTTTCTTCCCTTCCCCATTCCTTCCGTCATTTACTTCCTTCTCCTCCCTTCCTTTTTCTCCTTCCCTCTGTCCCTTGTTTCTTTCCTTCCTTTTCCGGTCCATACTGACAGAAAGAGGGGAATGAGGCATCCACAGTGGATTGACAGGAAAAGACTCTGGATGGCATGAGTTGGGCATCATGTCACATTGGGAACTTCTCATCCGAACTTGGAGTTAGCAAACTAACCTAATTAAAATACTCCCAACTCATAGTAGGCACCTCCATTTTGTTGAGTAAAAACTGCTAAGCCTCAGTTTTAGCATTCTTCCAAATGCCATTCACATTTGAGTCCCAGAGTCCTAGTACATTAAACCCACGATTCTCACCTTCTTGGGAGCTAACAACAGGGTTATGGGCCAAGGCTCTGGAGGTGCGTGGTTTTCAGTTTAAATTCTACTCAGCCATTTCCTAGCTATGTGATCTCAAGACAATCTGGGGTTTTTGCATTTCTACATCTGTTTCCTCATCTGTTAAATGAGGATAATAGTATATATTATATAGACTACTACAGATTAAATAAAATAATACGTATGTATGATACACGTGGCATAGTTCCTTGTTTAATGGTTGCAAAATGATATATAAATAGAACTAAAATTATTATTTCTCTTAAGAGGATTTGTGGCAAGTGATATCACTGTGTCCTTCAAGCTTACAAAAATGTAAGATATAAGTAAGGTACCAGTGGCATAGACTGCTAGTTGTCAATTGTAATAATTGCTTTCATGCACTTCCTTACTAATAGAACCTCTACCTTTGGCTGGGCTCATGGCTGCCTGGGACGAAGACTACATTTCCCAGCCTCCTTTTCAACTAGGTCCGACCATGTGACAGGCCAATGAGATGAGAGTGTGGAACCATTACAGGACAGTTTCTTGGAGTCTTCTTGCAGAGACTGCTAGTTTCTATGACTTTGTGTTCCTTCTTATTTTCGTACCAGATTTTACTGCCCAGAACATGGATGTGGCGGCTAGAGCATGGCTTGGAACATGAAGATGAGGGACAATGTCCCAGTGATGGCAGAGCAATGAGCTGAAATGACTCTGGATCGTGAGGAGTCCGTGGAGCCAACCCACAACCCCATTCTGCAGACTTGTACATGGGAGAGAAATCAACTTCTGTTTCATCTGGTACTCCCTGTTAATTGTAGCCAATTTTCTTTATCGAATCAGTAAACAAAGTACCTTTTTAAATGAGTGTTCCAAAACCTACAAATCCAAATGAAGGCTGACCTTCAAAATAATCATCCTTTCTCTACAATAGAATCAAATCAATGTTCCTAAAATAAATATATTGATCTAACATTTATAAACACTTATCAAACATTCATGAATATTTATAAATTTTTCTTTTAGAATTACCTTCAAGGACACACAACACACACACACACACACACACACACACCAATTTTGCTACTTTAAGAGGTTGTATTTGATTTTTGATACCCACGTGGTGTTTACCAGCTGAATTTCATTCACCCAATTGGTTTCTTTGTGATTTTTAACTATTTCCCAAAAGAAAATCCACCCTCAGAGATACACACAGTTTATCACCTTAGCTATTTCCTAGACTGTTTTGTGGCTACCAAAGTCAGTTCCGACAGAAGAGTTCCAAGCAGTTTTTCAGCAATAACGGAATCTTCCAAGTGTAGCACCTCCCTGTGGGGCTCCCTTGATGGGAACTTTGTTCAAGGCAAACATTTTCTTAGCTTTGTTGAAAAATTACTTTTACTGCTATGTCATGCCCACGGGACTGACCATTTGCTGAAGTGTTAGAAGTCACAGTTAAAGTTGTAACCTGAAATTGATTACTCTGGAATGAGAGATAAGAGTTATATAGGTCCTTTGTTCAATCTTTACACTGAATTCTCTGTAGTGTGTTCAGAGAACAGATTGATTAGTGGTGTGTTTCTGTATTTCCTCTCCCAGCTCTCAGAGCAGCAGATACATAGACTGCCGTCTTATTGAAGCTGCCACAGGCGGTGCGGCAGCAGAAGTCAATATGGGCCATGACAGATTCTTACCAAGCCATGATTAAAGAAAGAAGACATATTAACCAGAAAGGTAAATGACACACAACATGAAAGCCAGGAACTACCCAGGGAAGTCAATCCACCTTGCTATTTCCTGCAAGGGAACATTAGACCACTGTCGGGAGACTCATCATATTAGAGGAAGATTGGAAGATTCTTGCCACCGTAAGATTGGAAGATGGGGCTTGTTTTCTCCTAAGCTTACCCTCTGAAAAGGGGACAATTAAAAGATTACACATATAATCAGACAGTTCCAGCAGGATCTGAGGAAACTGATCTGCATTTTCCACCACTTGACAATGGTGGGGAGATTCTTAACCTTTCTAGGAAATAGAAGCCACATACGAAAATTACAAGGGTAAAAATCCTTGTCAAGTCTCTGAAACAAAATCACACCAGATTTCAAGCCATCCCTGAGAAAGGGCAACTCACAGCCTTCGATTAGCTGCTCACTGAATGCTGCCTAAAAACATATGTAAACCCCTAGATGTTTCCAATTTTCCGCCCAACCACAATGGAATAAATTCCAGTGTGTGGGCGTGAACACAAAAATCTTAAAATCCTTCCCACTTGTACAGTTAACACTTGTACAGTTAACACATGAGCCCCGGGTATTTTTCTCTCTATTTTGTCTCCTTCTCTAGGTGACACAAGACTTGAACCCAGCCTGACCTGCCATATTTCAACTAGGGGCCGCAGACGACCTTCTAGTGAGAAGAGGTGAGAGCAAGAGCTTTGCCTCCTTGTTTCACCCTAAAGCGTCCAGCTCACAGATCCATTCCCAGGATCTTTCTGTCTTTGATGTGCCCACTGCAGAGAGCTGGGATATGATGCTTCCTGGTTTGTCCGACTGGGGAGGAGATCCAACCCAGACGAACTGATGGGGAGAGAAAATTGACTTTGTCAGCAAAGAAGGTCCCCTGCTTTTAGTGGAATGACCTCTGTTCATCCTCATCCAGACTGTTGGTTACCTTATCCCAACTATGACACAGTGTGACAGAGCATCCCTGAGACCACCTACCATTGACACTGCCTGACACTGTTCACTACAGAAAACAAGCGCCAGCTGTTGAGGGGTAAGGCTGTATGTTGTCAAAGGCCCAGCAGAGGGACTAAGGGAGGGTGCCGGCTCAGTGTCAACCTGGAGCTGGCCTAAAGGGACCATGTGCGTGAGCAGGGCCTAGAGGGGAGTGGGCCTACAACAGAACCAGTCCAGGTGGGGTCAGCCTCTGAGAACAGGGCCCTGGGGGCATCCTCTGAGGCCAGCAGAAGAGAGCAACACCTCTGGGGGTGGGGGTGTCTCAAAACGCACCCCACCAGGAGAGAAAGAGCCAGTTTGACTCACTGCCCTGACAGAGGACACCTCCACGCCCAGACCAGTGCCAGCCTTCACCTCCTGTTCCTTGTGCTCCAATGAAGACATGTCACAAACCAACATGGGGCAGGTGGCTAGGGGAGAAAGCTGCCAGCAGAACAAAGAAAGGAGAAGCACTCCTGCCCTCAAGTTGGGGAAAGAGGAAATTCTGACTTTTAAAGAAGTTCATAGGTTGTTTGTTTTTAAACATGTTCAAAATTTATTTCATGGAATTAGACCTAAAGTGACTGGTAGACATTTTTAAAAATCTAAGACTGAACAGTGAAAGTAGGAGACCCTGCTCAAACTTTCACCCAGAGGCACGGAAAGAGTCCGCACCAATACGCAGGTTGGCAGGGGCCATTGGAGACAAATTAGAGCCGCTTTCTGAGTGCACTCTATGAACTTGCTCTTTCAATGCAGCTGTTTGTGCATTTAAACAGATGCAGAAGAAAAAAGACTGGAAGGATATTGTAGCAGGCTAGGCCCAGTCAGGAGATGAAATCACACTGTAGGCTAAATAGGGAAACTTAATATGAAGAATTATTAAATACGACAAAAGAGTATAAGATATAAGGAAACTCTATGAGGTATCCTTGAGCTGAGGGAGAGGACCCGGGTGTATTAGTTTGCTCAGGCTGTGCTATGGTCTGAATATCTGTGTCCCCCCCACCCCAACCAAATTCATATGTTACATCCTAATGCCCAGTGTGATGGTATTAGGGCCTTTTGAAGGTGCTTACGTAGGTCACGAGAGTGGAGACTGCTTGGATGGGATTAGTGTCCTTTTAAGAGGCCAGGGACAGCTCCCCTCGCCACTCCCACCCTATGAGGTCACAGCGGGAAGGCACCAGCTATTCCAGGAAGAGGACCTTCACAAAAATGGCAGTGTGCTGCTGCATTGATCTTGGACTTCCCGTCCTGCAGACGGGGAGAAATACATTTCTGTTGTTTATAAGCCACCCGTCTGTGGTATTTTGTTATAGCAGCCCACATGGACTAAGACAGGCTGCCATGACAAAGTCCCACACGCTGGGTGGCTTAAACAACAGACATTTATTTCCTCAAGGTCCTGGAGGCCAGAAGTCCAGAGAGTTGGCAGGGTCCGTTTCTCTTGAGGCCTCTCTCCTGGGCTTGTAGATGGCCGCCTTCCCCCTGTGTCCTCACGTGGCCGTCCCTCTGTGTGTGTGTGTCCTAATCTCCTCTTCTTATAAGGACACCAGCATATTGGATTAGGGCCCATCTGTATGCACTTGTTTTACCTTAATGATCTCTATGAAGCCCTATCTCCAAATACAGTCCCTTCTGAGGTCTTGGGGATTAGGGCTTCAACCTCGGAATTTAGGGAAAGGGGATACTATCCAGCCCCCAAAATCCAAGGAAGGACAAACTCGGAAGGGGTTCACATCTTGGAGAAGGTGTGGTTTGGCCACCAGATAGCAGAGATGTTGGCTAGTTTAGCCAGGGCTGAGTTGAAGCAGCTGGAAAAAACACGGACAGCTTTCCAGAGTACCGGCAGGAAGGAAGTGACCAACAGCTGGTGGTGGGGTCCTGCCGGCAGGCGCCTGTGGAGGAGCCACTGCTCAGCTTGTAACGCCCTCCCCACACTTGCCACATGGACAGGGGTTTTGGTTTGCAGGTTGAGATGGCTGCAGAGAAGTTATTGCCACACAGAGGCTGCAAGATCTCAAAGGGACCATGTTCTGGATCAGGCACTAGGCCGGGCCCACCAGACGTCCTCATATCCCCCTGCGGGCCCCCCACCCAACCCAGGCGTCCTGCAGTGCCACTCAGAGCCCTGTCCTGGGAAAGCTTTACACCGGGCTCACTTTAGAGAAATCCCATCATTTATCACAGAACATGTTTTGAAGGGTGCATTCAGAACTGAGAGGAATAAATTGATGACTGACACAGATATTCATCGTGAAAATGCATAATGCACACAAGAGCTGCCTACCTCCCATCAGGTTATTTATTCATTCATTCCACAAAGACTTATGTGTGCCTACTATGTGCCAGGCACTATTCAGGAGGTGGGATAGAGAGAGCAACACAGCAAAGGTTTCTGCTCTGCTGGATGACACATCCTCCTGAGAGTCTGCCCACTGCTCACGACAGTGTCCTGGGGAGTCCTGGCACATTGGCGCCTGGAGTCCAAGCCCCAGCTCTGCGAATACCTTGCTGGGCTCCCCTTGAGCACATCACTCAACTTCTCTGGGTCTCAGGACCCCACATACTCCTGTTGCCATGTCAGCATCTTCAACGTTTCTGGTCCTTGTCAAGTAATTTTCATCCCCTCAGCAGCATCTGACAGCTCCGATTTCTCTACTTCCTACCCCACCGCTTCCAATATCAATCTTTTTACATTTGCGGATGCTGTGGGTGTGAGATGGCGTCTCATTGTTCTTCCCCAGTGCCTTTCCCTGATTACTTGTGAAGTTGAGCATTTTCTCCTGTTCACTGGCCACTTGAGCTTCCTCTTTTTATACTGCCTTTTCATGTCACGGGCCCGTATTTTTATTTTTTTTACTTGTTGACGGATGGGTTGTGTTGACGTATGAACTAATGAAGTGGTTTCCATTTTAAGAGAAAAAGATATTTCCAAGGTCGTTTCCAAAACGATAAGGAAATAGTCACTGCAATGTCTTTCTCGTTCCCGGAATACACCAGGCACCCCCTGCCTCAGAGCCCTTGCTGTCTGGAAGGCTCCCTGAGACTTCCTCAAGGCTCATCTCTCCCTCCTCACAGGCACCTTGGGGAGGTCTTCACTCACCACCCTAGTCAAGGTTGCCATCCTTCCTTGGGCCCCAGTTCTTTGCTCCCCCTCCTGTTTTATTTATCGGTGGAGCACAGAGGGCCACCTGCCATATTTTTCTTGTTTATGGTGAATTAAAGACTGCCCCACGTTTGTAACACTTCTCCCAGTGAGAGACGGTTCCAATTTCCTCCTCCTGATGAAGGCCTGGCCTCGGGAACTTACCTGCCCAAGCTCATTCAGGTCGTCATGTCCCTGGCCGAGCTCAGGTGTGAATTCCAGCCAACTGGCTCTGGAGTGCGTGCATCTGCCCTCTACATAGTCCCAGTTGGCTCCCCAGAAAAAATGAGACGGCTACCTATTCAGGGCTTAAACACCTTGGGGAGAGAGTATTTGTCTAACCCCAAACTCCTTTTCCAGAGAAAACAGAAATTAAATTCAGATGAGACTTGAAGCCTGGGACATCTGGGATACAAACAGGAATAAAGGAGGCCAGAGATGCACCTACTTCTCTCTGTGGGTGTCAAAGACCTCTCAGCATCTATGCGTTTGGCTGAAAAATGGTATCTGATACCCTCTGTAATAAATTTGGAATTAACTTTCTAAGGAACTAAGACACTTTTGAAACAATATTCTTTCACAATGGATTTTCAATAGAATTTAATTTGTTTGGGTTCCAATAAGTTGGGTGAGTTTCTTCAAATTGTAGTTTTCATGTTTTCCATTGTCTGTATGCAGATTTGGAAGACAGTTATTTTGTCCATCCCCTAAGATAGATAACTTGAATGATTTCTATTAAAATACCAATAGATGTTTACTCTTCACAGGGGGGATCCAGCAACTGACCTCTCTCTGTGAATGTTAAAAAACCCGGACATGTCAGGTGTTTTGGGGTAGGGGAGCAACTGGCCTCTTTGGCAAGTTTCCTCACTGAGACGGTCTTTACTGGGTTTGGGATTTTGGGGAGGTGTGTCTTATTTGACTTCGTTTCTGCACTCACCAGGCTGTAAACTTGCAACTCTAGTTCACATCTACAAGAAAGAACATCTTCTCAAACCTTACACCCAATTTAGAGAGAACATCAGCCACTTTTCCTGGAAAGGGAAGTTGTCTGTGGGTAAGGGTGGGGACAAAGGTTGAGATTATGCGTTCTATTAGGTTGGTGCAAAAGTAATTGCAGTTTTTGCAATTATTTTTAACCTTTTAAACCACAATTACTTTTGCACCAACCTAATACAATTCTAACGTTGCAAACAGTTCCCAACTCAAAGCAGCGAGGAAAAGCTTTGGAGCCCAGGTTATGACAGAGCAGGATGTCTGGCACACAAGAGGATGTCAGTGTCAGAGGCGGACCCAGAATTTAATTTGTGTTAATTTAAAAAAGACTTTTCTGAACGCAAATCTACATTTTAACCAGACCAGTATGCATTCTGAAGTTCTGAACTTTGGACAATACATATGAGTATGCTTTTATTTCAACCCTACCAACTTCTCGCTATTATTATTTGTCTTCCTTATTGTGAGCTGTGTGTGCAAAAATCTGCATTTTGATTTCATGATTATATACCTTGCATCAAAAAAAAAAAAAAAAAAACACACTCCAAACCTATTGAACTCCCAAAAGCTTTAGTATGGTGCTGGGGACATGTAAGTCCTCAGCAGACACAGACGGGCGCCTGCACTTAACTTCTGGAAATTGTAAATGGAACTGAAAACGGGAACACTTCCTGACAAGACACCCTAGGGCTCTGCCAGGGCTCTGCCCCTTTTATTACATAGTAACATCTAAATGGATTTCAGTTCTGAGTTGGTGTAGAACAGACTATCTTTTCATATGAAAAGCATCCCATTCCTTCTAGTTACTGCATTTACTTTTTGACAGACACATGGTGTGGCTGTAGTGAAATAACAAAGGAACTTGAGACTCCAAGATAGGCAGAAGATGGGTTCGCAGTGCCGAGACCTTGTTTTTGTTTTTTGTGCTCATTTCCTCAGGTAACTTGTTAATTATCTTGACCGAGCAGTTGGAATAATCAGAGAAGACTGTTCACAAAGTACCATGTTACCCAAGAGATAAAGACGGGAAGGAAGATGAGCGAAAGGATGTTAACTCATCTGGGGTGTCCTTCCTGAGACCATGAAGATTAAACGTCGGCTGGTATTTTAATAGAAATTATTAAGTCATACATCTTAGGGGAACGAGAAAATAACTCTCTCCCAAATCGGCACACAGGCAACAGAAAACCCGAAATCAAGAGTGTAAAGAAACTCACCTCAGTGTTTGGAATCCAGGTAAATGAAACTCTACCAAGAAACCTATTTTAAAAGCAGATAGAGTGTCTGTCTGCTCCCAGAGTATCTTGGCTCTTAGGAGGTTGGTTCTAAACTTAAGATAGCAGATAACAGATACCATTTTACCCCCGTTCATTTGTATCTCCCAGTGCAGGGTCATGTTCCGCTTCACTGTGACAGCTGTTGGAGGAGTCAGGACGTGAATGGAGAGAAAGTCATTTGGACCAAGCCCCCAGCCTGTGCCTGGCTGGCCTCCCCAGGTCAGGACTCACGTTTGTTGGCTGTCAGCTTCTTCTCATCCACGGGAATGAGGTCCAGGTAATCCATGTAGTACTCGTAGCTGTAGTACAGGGAGGAGGCGTTGGTCCTGTTGGCCATGTCTGTGGCGCTGGGAGGCAGTGCATCGGAGTAGGCTGGCCGAATGATTTCCGTAAAATCATCTAAGTGTGTCTGTGGGTCTCCAGGCTCAAGGCCTGCCCACATGTGAGAGCCATTGGCTGGGAGAAAGGTCGGGGCGTGTGCCTGATCTCCTCAGCACGCAAGTAGAGCTCTCCATCCTGCCCTTCTTGATAAAACTCCAAAACAAACAGAGCTACAAGGCTGGAGACTGTGTATCCAGGGCAGCTCTAGGTTGCTCTTCTGTGTAGCGAGGAAAACAGATATCCGGGGTCCCTTGAAAGACAAGCTGCTGAACAGGGCTAGAAAGGACAATCACTTTTTGCCTTAAATACTTAAAAAGGTAATGATACCAAAACGAAGGGCTGACCGTGCCCTGGGCTTACATTAAGGCGGTACTTGGTGCCATTAAGCAACCAGCAAATCACTGGCTTAACTTCATTATCTGAGGGCAGAAACTGAGTGATGTCGGCCCTGAACTTGGAACCTCGCTCATGTACACACAGCTAATTCATTAAACCCAAGGAACCCCTCGCCCCAGTTGAGTACGCCTCCCAGCCTTTAAGCCTCCAAGAATCAACCAGTCAGCTGCATTTGGTCAGACGGACGAGGCTGTTTGTCTGGGCCAAGATCCCACATGGATTGAGCTCTTGGGTAATAGGGCCCCAGGGTTCACCCAGCCCTTGGCTAATGACAAGTGTGACGAGGATTCTTCTGGCTTTCTGTAGGGCATGTCTCCAAGTTATACACTCATTTTTCTTAGAGCCACAGACGCAATTAAGAGGAATATTTCAAATATTTGGAATGAGTAAGACTACATGTGACGGGAGTAGTAGGACTTAGCCTTTGAGAATTAGTTATGAAATTAAAACACACGGAATCATGGGGCCTTGCCTCCCATATACCAACTTCCCAGTATTGTTGATGCATGCCTACGCTGTCAGAGCAAAGATGGGTGTGGACAGTGTAGACAGGCTCTCTGCTGGCTTTGATCCTGTACACGCAGCCCCACTGTGCCTGCAGCGTTCTGCAGGGACCGCTCTCCCTGAACCACGGAGGCAGCGCAGTTGATTAGAAAGGGAGAAACAAGCTCCTGGTCTTCCAAAATGGGCAAAATGTCCGCTTGCAAACACGCTCCACCTGTGCACGTGCCTCCCAGGTGTACTCAGTTAAAGGGCAGTAGAGTGGACGGGGCACAAGCATGGAGTCTTTGAATGCTGTCTGTACCAGGAGGGTGGACCTAGACAGGTGACTTCACCTCTGCAGCTGGTTTTCCTCATCTGTGAAAGGGGCATGACCATCACCTGTGTTTCCCAGGGTGGGGTGAACATCCAGGTACAGTACTTACAGCAGCACGTTGTCCATAGAAGCCACTCATTAATAGAAGCTGTTTTTGTCACCTGCCAGCAAATGCGGCCTTTCTTCCTATCGCACCATTCTTCTTTTCTCATTTCTCACTCTCCATCGTGCCCATCTTCTCTTCTATCGCTACTTTCGCCCCCTGTCTCTTAATCCATTCGATCACTTCCTGTGTATAACGCCAACCTTGGATGCAAATGAATCCCTTTTGCCTTCACCTATTCATGTTCTCCAGCTCCCTGTCTGCCCTTCTTGGAGGACCTTTAGTAAACATTTTCCTAACCTCCAGCTCCCATCATCATCCTCCAGCATGTGCCCACACCCATGCACATGTGTGTACACACACACACACACACACACACACACACACACGAATATTATTACAAGGAATTGACTCATGTAATTATGGAAGCTGAGACGTCCCACAGTCTGCTGTCTACAGGCCAGAGACCTGGAGAAACCAGTGGTGTCGTTTGAAGGCCCGAGCCAGAGAGCCAGTGGTATAGACTCCAGTCTGAGCCTGAAGGTCTGAGAACCAGGTGGGACAATACCAATGTTCCAGCTCAAGGAGTCACGCAGACAGCGAGTTGGACGTTTTTGTTCCACTCAGGGACTCAATAAATTGAATGATGCCCATCCACGCTGGGGAGGGCCATCTGCTTTACTCAGTCCACGGATTCAAATACTAACCTCTTCTGGAAACACCCTCACAGACACACCCAGAAGTCGTGTTTAACCTGGTATCTGGGCACGTGTATTCCAATGGAGTTGACACATAAGGTTAACCATCATTCCTTCCTTCCTTCCTTCTTTCCTTCCTTCCTTCCTTCCTTCCTTCCTTCCTTCCTTCCTTCCTTCCTCCTTTCTTCCCTCCCTCCCTCCCTCCCTCCCTCCCTCCCTTCCTCTCTTCCATGTTACATTTTCCAATTGAACATAATTTAATTCCATTTGTTTGGAATTTTCACTTCTGCCTGACAAATAACTGATTGTTAAAATGAATTTATTGGTCTGATAATAATCTTGACAAAATACCCATGAAAGTTCCCTGGTAGAAAAACAAATTTAAAAAATGTCTCTTTTGACATTAGTAAGACTACTCCCATGAAGGTCAGCTCTCTGAGCTAATAATGACATATTTATATTAACCAATACCTCGCAGACCTTGACCGTAAGCATTGTTTTTCTTCCCGCTTTAATTTATAACCCAAAGCTTGAAGGTGAAGTTTTTTTTGTTTTTGTTTTTTTTCTGGGGTGTTTTCTTTTACAGGAAATGTGCACACTCGTTAGCTGTCATTGTGACTACAGATTGAGTAGAGGGGGCAAGGTAGAAAGGAGAAACCTAGAAAGGGAGGAAAACAAACATTTACTGAACAATGACCTGAGCGAGCCGCTATGTGCTGCTCTTTACGTCATTCCCACAGTACTCTGCTGTAGGTGTTGGCAGCCCCATTTTCCAGGCAGAAAGCTGGGATGCAGGCGGCTGGGGCAGCCTCCACGCTCTGCTCAGTACTGGGATCTGCAAACAGGTGTATTAGTGTCCTGTGGCTGCCGCAGCAAATGATCATAGAATTGGTGGCTTCAAACAACACAGATTTATTATTTTACAGTCCTGGAAGTCAGAAGATCAAAATGAGTTATAAGGGACTAATATTAGGGGGCTGCCAGGGCTGGTTCCTTCTGGTAGCGCTGGGGGAGAAGCCGTTCCCTTGCTTTTCCCAGCTTCTGGAGGCTGTCCTCGCTCCTTGGCTTGTGGTCCTGCATCACATGGCCTTTCCCCCACTCCTTAATTCCATTGTCACATGACCTTCTTCTTCTGTAGTCAAATCTGTCTGTTCCTACTTCTTATAAAGATACTTATGATTACATTGGGCCCACCCACATAATCCAGGATAATCTCTCCATTTCAAAATCCTTAATTTAGTCATATCTGCAAAGTTCCTGTTGCCACATAAAGTAACATTCACAGGTTCCAGGGATTAGGGTGTCGATGTTCTGGGGGGCTATTTTTGAGCCCACCACATAGGGCAAACAATGTTGTGTTGTGGGTATACAAATCCTTCAGATAAATACAGCACTTCTATCTGGAGTGTCCATTTTTGTCAACCTTTTTTTGGGTAAAAGTTACATTTTAATATTGAAACAAGCATAGGTATATAACAGAGTAAATGGAAACTTTGCATGGCTGTTTCAAAAATAAAATTTTTATCATTGACAATTTCAAACATTTGCAAAAACAGTGAGAATATAATGAAACTCCGTGTAACCCCACTCTACTTGAACAATGATCAAGTTGTAGCGAATTTACTTTTATCTACATCCCCATTCACTCCCCCCCATTCTGGACACTGTGAAGCAAATTCTAAATATATCATTTTATCTGCAAATATTTCAGTATGTATCTCTGAAGGAGGATTTTAAAAAAAAACAAAACCATAATACTATTATCCCACCTAAAAATTATTACTAATTATTTAATTGTATTAACTATCTAGCCAATGTTCAAATTTTCCCTCTTTGTCTCATCATTTCTTTATTCCTTTTAATAATTAATTTGCTCAAATCAGGAGCAAATAAGATACATGCATTGCAATTGGTTGTTATGACTGAAGTTTTGTTAAATGTATAGGTTTCTCTCCTTCTTATTTTATTTTATTATTTTTTTTGAACTTGTCATTTATTTGCTGAGGAAATGGGTCATTTGCCCCGAAGAATTTGCCAGCTGGATCCCCTGGTGATGGCAGCCAAGTTCCCCAGGCCTTGTATTTCCTGGAAAGTGAAGTTACGTCTAGAGGTTGAATCAGATTTCAGTTCAATATTTTTGGCAAGAATACCTCAGAGCGGTGCGTTGTCCTTCCTTCAAGAGGCACGTAATGTCTGGTTGTCTCTATTTTTTGTGACATGACCAGCCAGTGACGAGCGTTGCTGAGATCCTTCAATGCATGTCGCTTTGTAAAAAATGGTGACCATCTTACTCCATCATTCCTTCCTCTTTTTATTAGCTGCTGTACTTCTAAAAAGAAAACAAACAAAACGCTTCCTTCCTAAACTATTCGGTTACCCGAGGTACAGTTCACATCACTGGAAAATAAATGTTTGATTTACTTTATGTGTTTGTTTGTTGCCAGTTTTCAAAATAATGATTAGGTTTTCTAGCATTTTCTGACACGAAAAATTTTTTAAAAATCCTTGAACTCATGCATTTAAACCTATTTGATGTGTTCCCATCCGTTGCAGCTATTATCTTGACTGACCTGCAAATTACCTTATATTTGGACAGGGAGAGCCTCTTGATGTGGGTTTCATTAGCAGTTTGTTTTGTTTTGTTTTTTTCTAACTACCTCGCTCTCTGGAATGACAAGTTGTTCCAAGCTCCTTTTGTATGTTTCTTGCCCCAGACATCAAATTCATCCATTTCTCAAAGGAATCCTGGTTTCTTTTAGCAGGAAATGGTGTTTAGCTATCGTAATCTGGATGCAAAGTATGCTTATTGCTACAGTGTTGGTTATAATGTTCAGGCTTATTCAATGTGGAGAGCTTGGGAATATTTATTTATTTATTTATTTATTTATTTTTTATTTTTTCTTAAGGAGACGTACCTCAGAGTGGCCCATGCAGGGATCAAACCAGCAACCTCGGTTATCAGCACCATGTTCTAACCAACTGAGCCAGCCGGTCACCCCAGGAAATATTTATTTTTTTTAAATGAAAAGCATCACGAGTTCATATTGATACTTCCAATTTTACATCACAGCCATAGTTATTACTTAACCTTATCTTTCTTTGCTGTATCCTTTTTTTCTCCAGAACTTAAAATCCTATTCCCCATGATACTAACATAATTATTCAACATTTAATACACAGACAGTTTCAGAATAACAATGTCAATATCAACAAGAACATGATTACTGAAAACAATTTAAGATCTTTTATGAGGGGGACAGTTTCTTTTTTCTTTTTTGTCCTTAACGTATATGCTACAAGATATGTGTAGTAAAATCCATGTTTTAAAGTCACTTGAAATAGTTCTTTTTTATGGAGTTGTGCCACCCACTAAATATATTAAATATTTCAATTTTTAGAGGTTGTTTTCTAAAACATTTATTTTGTTTTATAATTATGTAAAATATTTAGATGATTCCGAAGTTAAATCTATAAAATAAGGTTTATTTGTAGATCTTTAGATTCTATTTCTCTTCTCCCTTCCTTTTACTTTCAGTCAAATCATTACTTTTAAAAAGGGCTTTTGGTTTATCTTTTAATTTTAAAAAATATAAGTAAATATGTATGTATATTCAGTCTTTCCTTCTCCCCCTTTTCAGATGTGCAATAGCAAACTATATCTCTTTTTTTTAAAACCATGCTTTTATCACTTAATTTATTCTGGACATCTCTCCATGACATGCAGAGCTAGTTCTTCTTTTTTACAGATGCATAATGCTGCCATTGTGTGGATATACTACAACTTAGTCATCCAATTCCCAGCGGGAGACGTTTGGCTTGTGTTAGGTCTTTGCTACTGCAACAGTGCTCAATGTCTTATGTTTCTGTTTTTGTCATATTGTTGGGATTGATTCCTGAACGTGAGAATTCTGCATCCAAGGATACATACATGTATGTAATTGGGTTAGGTATTGCCAAATTCCTTTCCACAGAGGTTATAATATCTTGTATACCTATCAGCACTATATACAACTACCTGTTTTCTGAGGCAATAGCCTGGGCAACAGATTGTCTTGTCAAACTCCTGGATTTTAACAAACTGATAGGTGAGCTATTGGTTTTCAGCATAGTTTAAAAATAAGGGTGGCAGAGTGTCTTTTCATATGTTAAACATTTGCTTTTCTTTTACTGTGATGTCACATCTCCCATTTCTTATTGCAGCACATTTTCAAAGAAGAAAGGATATGTTAAAGATACATTTTTGAAGTTTATTTATGTCTGAAAATGTCAACCATGCATGGATCATGACTTGAGTGAGTATATAATTCTAGTCTGGAAACGATATCACCCCTGAATTTTGAACTTTCCAGCTTCTTAAGTTGAGATACTGATGAGAAATCTAATGCCACTCTGATTCTCGCACCTTTTTTCCTCTTATTTGAAACTTTGGAATTTTCTCTGAAGGTCAGAGTTGTGCTATTTTACAATGCTAAGTCTTGATGTGAGATTATTTCATTCTTTGTCCTGGGCAGTTGGTACATCCTTGGCATCTGAAGAGTCATATCTTTTAGCTCTGAGAAATTATATTGTAGTATTTCTTTGACTATTTCTTCTCCTTTGTTATTTTGTCTTTCCTGTCTGTTTGAGAGCCACCTATTATAAGTTAGATGTTGGACTTTCTGGATTGATGGCTTATGCCTCTTACCTTCCCCAACCCCACCGTTTACATTTCTTAGTTATTTAATTTCATTCTCTGTGAATATTCTTATACTGTATCATCCAATACTTCTACGATGGGTGCAGCATTTCCTCAAATCTCTCAAAAGATACGTAATTTGACTTGAGGTCTCACTAGTATAATTCCAGATTCAGAAGTCACAGCCCTCACTTTGTGATCAGTATGTGTGGAGTTTAGAGAACACCCTCTGAGTTAAAAGGGAGATTTATAGGTGTTTGGTACAGGTGTTAAAAAGCTAGTGTTCCCTAATTGAGACCTTCTTCTGCTTGCATTAGAAAAATGGAAAGACCTAAGAGAGACACAAGGAAGTGCTTGGAAAGAAAGTGAGGGACTGACTTAAGAATTTTATACTGGAAATATATACTTCCCTTACATGATATTGCTATTCACCAGAGTTAGCCTCTTTTAAAGACCTGTATTTTGAGAAATACAAGGCACTATCAAATGTATGAAGTTATATTTCAACAATCTGGTGCAGACCCCACTGTACTCAGGGTCCAGAGACCAAGATTCTAGGCTGAAATCTGTGTGTTAGTCAGGACTCTTGGCAGTAAGTGACAGAAACCTGGTTCTAACTAGCTTCGACACCAGTGGGGTTTATGGGGTGCTGTGAGGGGAGCTCACAGAACAGGAAAGAGATATGGAAGTGGGGATGCAGCTGTTACTTTCAGCCTCCACCTCGTATCTTCTCTCTGAGGGTCAGTGTCAGGCCAGGCTGTTCCACGTGGCTGGGGACACGCCTGACGACAGCTCTGCGATCGTGATTCAAGAGGAAAGGGTGGGCAGAGGACGCTCCCTCCAAGCGTTGGCATTAAAAAGCTCCAGGGATGGCCAGGAAGCTAAGACTATCAGAGCTAGGGCACAGACCACCTCTGGGATGGGGAAGGAGTGAGATAAGACCTTCGAGATGGGAAGCCCCACCTGGGGTTGGGGAGGAGGGTGGAGCACTTTTCCCAAGAAAAGGAGAAGGTACTGGACATATAACAGCCCAGATGGCCACTAATCTCTGCCATTCACTAGATTCATGACTTTGCAGAGTGAGATGTGTGGACTAAGCATCTCTATGATTCTTTCCCAGCTCAAATATATTATGATTTTTCTGAAAATCACATGTTCTTTTCATTTTTTTTCCAACTTGCATGAGAATTAAATATCTCTGTTAAAGACCGGAAAATCGTGATTCCACACATTGACTAGGAGAGGGGAACAGAACTATTTAAAGAACATCCTGCCTCTGAGGAGTTTTTGAAAGGTGAAGCATATTCCTGTAGTTCTTGTTGCACTCCTGGAACACAGATATAAATATCTAACCATACTTTTCCCACAGCACATCTTATCCCCCTAAGGAGGGCTCTGATTGTGGCAGGAGGTCCCTGGGGGCTCAGTGAGCAGCATGGAAATTTCTTGGTGCCAGCAGGTAGGGGGAGGCAGCTGTGGGTGCCATTTGGCTCCCAGACATATCTCCACCAATAAGAGTTGGACCAAATGGTCCTCAAATGCAGCTGCAACCAGCTCTCTAAATACTAAAGGGGACAGACAATTGACTTCTGTGACCTACAATCATACCTCATTGTCATTCTTATGGGTAAGTGCAAGGAAGTGCATGCAATTAAAATCTAGAGCATGATTGCAATCAGTAGCCATTAACTCCCCATGTTCTCCAATTGCCAGAGCATTTTTAATAAGCCATACATTTTTCCAGCAAAATTGTCAAGGCCTCATTAGTTTCTTCTATCCTTTTTCCTATTTCTTCTCTCCCCTAGTTGTACCTAGTTGTTCTCTCTCTCTGTCTCTCTCTCTCTCTGTCTCTCCCCTGGTGCTAGCCGTTGACATTAAATCAGACTAGCATTTATTTATTATTTACACCAAAGCTTTTGAACCCAGCCAGAAATGAGGATTGAATCAGATAGTCCGAGTAATGGGTATGTTGAGCAAAAAGAAGGATTGAAGGATAGAATCAAAATAGAACTCTATTTGGAATTTTGCTTCCTCCCGTGCCCTCAGGACTTATTTGGTGCCCCAGGATGAAGACAAGGGCAGTGTGTGTGGGGTTCCTTCTGCTTGCCTCTCCAGATCACTCTCCACCCTCACTTGTATAAATCGCATCAATATGCTCAGTGATCTCTGGATTGCTACTGGATTTTGACCACTGGGAGCTCCAGCAGGAAAGTGGAGGGAGGGAGGGATGAGACCACGGTCGTCGGGGGATTTTTATCTCTTGCTTTCCTCCCTGTGAGGTCACCTCAGCTGGCTGTGTCCCTTGGTGGAAGGGTGATCCTCTCAAAGTAGTCTGCTCTTCACAACTCTCTTTCCTTCTGGGTTCTAGTAACCTCTCACTCCCTGCATCGCTTTGGGTCAAGGGAAGGGTTGTGTCAGCGCACTGCTGTTCACTTGGGTTCCTGCGCTATCCCTCAAGATTCTCTCCTATGTGCCATCTACACCTTTATTATCAGACTGTTTGTAAAGAAATGCTCCCCGTAGTCTCGGAATTTGAGTGTACCTCTTAGGGGGTAGACAATGCTGCAGCTACTTTAGTTGCAAACAAAATCTCAATGTCAGAATGATAATATCCAATCTAAGATATTAATACTGCAATCTTCACTCCAGGATAAGAACTGTTCTCCTCCCCAAAGTAGGACATGTAAGTGGGCCCCTGCTTCTAGTGGGGGAGGGGTGTGTGGCTGGCTCTGCTTTCTTTCTCACTTCTCCTTGCTGTTTCCATTCCTAGGTTAAAATGGGGAACAAAGAGGTCAAGATGGTATTCATTTGAATTGGTTCTATCCTAACCTGGCTTCGCACCCTCTGGCCTGGCATGGTTAGAACCATCTCTCTCTCGACCCCTTGGAAACACCTTGCACTCTCACCCCCAGCTGCACACCCACGACCCAGGAAGGTCTCCCCTTGGACTGGCTGCTCCCCTCAGCCCTGCTTCTCCAAGGCCCCTTTCACACTTGGATGTTCGCTGCTGGAGAATCTTCATTCTTTTGTATCCTCTTAGGGTAGGTGACCTACCCACCAAAGTTCCTATCTGGTTGACAACCTACCTGGCTCACCTTTGTTATGCCACCAAGACAGCTTGATGCCTGCTGTCCACTGTCCCCAAACACCTGGGAACCCACAGACTCCGTAACTGGTTCCTCGAAGTCTCTTAGCCAGATTGAGGCAAGGGGAAGATACTCTCCACCTTCTCTCATGGGGAGAAGTGGAACTCATAACCCAGCCTGTCTCCAAAGAAATCTTTCTTATGAAGTTATCTTGGTCACCACTTTCTCCAGGCTTTAATATTCCCCAAAGGTGGGAGCTAGTTTAGGGCAGGAAAGAATTAGTTCTCCAATATCGGCTCTGAAGTTCCCTGCAGAGGAGATAGGCAATCTGTCTCACACATTTTAGTGTGTCATTTTTACTCATCTTCGAGTCTCAGTCAAAATTTCCACTTTAACATACTGTAACACACAGTTTTTAATTGCTAGTAAAACCAAAACCACTCAAACTGGCTTCCACAATAAAGAGAATATGTTGGCTTGCATAACTGAAAAAGTCCAGAGGTTGAGCTCTCAGTTTCTCTGTGATTCTCTCTGTTCTGTCCTCCGTCTTTGAAAGGTGACCTGGGTATGTGCTTCCCTGCTCACATTCAGGGAACAAAGCGAACATCTCTGCCTTTAACCATTGAACAAGAGTCTTGAGATTTACTCTGATTGGACAAAATTTGACAACTTAGATGAAGCTGTTATCCTGAGCCAATCCCTATAGCCAGAGAAAGAAGCACAATGCACTGATTGGCTTAAGACTGGGATAGGAGCCATTCCTCCATCAATGACTATGGAGAAGATGGGTTATTCTGATTAGGTTAAACCTCTGGGGACCCTTTCCTAGAATTGGTGGTGATGGCAGTGGAGGTGATGGGGGTTGGACTCAACCTTATCCAAATCTCCCAGTTGTAAAACTAAGAGGAAGGGTGGGACTGGTTGTCCAGGAAGCAACTACAACCACCCAATCCAAGGTCATCTTCCTCAAGCATCTCATTTCTTCCTCAAGCATGTCCCCACATAAAATATGACTTTGTGGGTATCTAAATACTATGTATTCATAACACTTGGGACTGTAGAGTTTGTTTTGCATTGAGGTTGACATCTCACTAGGCGTGGTGCCTAAGGCCCATAATATAATTGTGGGTCCCCATAAAAATGTTTTAATCTCTTTTAACATCAGAAGAAAAAAATTAAGTTTTAGGTCAAAGAAAATGTTTTAATATATCATATTTATATTGAGTCTTTATAGCAATACAGTTGTAAAATATAATTTATATTATTATTATTATTATTATTATTATTATTATTATTTCTAGAGGAATGGGCCGGCACCATAGCAAAAGTGTGTCGGTGAGGAAATGATCAGGAAATCCACTTTGCATTTCTTCTTTACTGGGATATCCCGCCACAGAATTTAAGTGTTGAGGCAGAAATCATCCCTTGAATTCCAAGATGACTACCCACTTACTAAAGAACATATATAGGTTTTATCAACCTTGTACCAGAGACACTGTGTTGACAACCACAGTCCAGAGACGTCAAGCTTGCCTGCACAAAAAAGGAGGGAAAGCAATTCTATGCGTGAAATAAAAACCGAAAATAATTCGAAGTATTTTCCTCTAGCTGGAGGCTAATTGACATGGGCATGGTGAGCTAAAGTATTTTCATGTATATTCTATCACTTGACCTTCATAACATCACTGGTGCAGTACTGACCCATTAATCTTTGAAGAATCCGAATCAGGGAAGGCAAGTAGCCTTTCCGCAGTTTCCTACGCAGTTACTAGAACCTCAGGGAAGGATGGGTCAACCCAAGGCTTCTGACTCCAAAGCTTTTGCTTTTTTTGCAAGTGGCCAGAGGCGCTAAAATTTGAAGTAAAATTTATGTAAATAACTTATCTGACCAACAAAGTGGGCAGTGATTTAGGGCACACCTAAAGGATCGTCTGAGCAGACCCTGGGCCTTGGGGGTAACTTTCTTTCTAGACATGCTCCCGGGTTGTCCGCGCTGCAGCTGGTCAGTTCCCCATCAGCCTTTCCCGTCTCTATTTGTGGTGCTTTAACGTCCGAGGCTGGCTTTCGGGGGCAGCTGAGCAAGTCTGTCCTTATCACACAGAAGGGATACTCATCGCGCAAGGGGCAGATGGCTCCCAGATCCGGACGGCAGAGGCACTTCCAAGCGTTCCTGCAACAGGCAGCTGCACACCGCGCGTATGCTTTTGCTTTGCAGGGCTGGCCGGAGTGATCCGGCGCCCTTTCCAGGGTCTTGTTGGAGCCATACCAGGGCACCCAAGAAATGTGTGACGGGGTGGCTCCCCAACAGCCCCTGCTTTCTCCACCTCGTGGAAATCAGGCAGACACACTGGAACACTGGCAATCCAAAGTGGAGCTGCCAATGCTGACAGAGTGGGTATCACCTAGGAGCTTGTTAGTTAGAAAGGCAAATTCTTGGGCCCACCGACCCATCGAGCCACATCTATGAAGGTGGGGCTCAGTATTCTGTGTGAACCAGCTCTCAGGCGATCTCATTACGCTCCAGTCTGAGGGGCTGTAGCGCCTCCAGGAGGGACGAGGCCATAGAAAGCAGATGTGCCCAACTCCTCTGTCTCTGGGTGCCGTGTGGGGCGGCGTAGTCGCTTTACCGACCACGGTGCAGGTCTCGGTGAGAGAACGGGAACTTAGTTCGGGGCGCGTAACTTTCTCAAAGACACCGCCCCTCCTACGTAAGTGGCTGGACACCCCTAACCAGGTAAACTGGCCATCACATCTCTAGCAGCCTTGATTTACAAAGGACGGAAAACCTGCAGCTGGCTCAATCACCCCCGGCCGGCTCAGGCGACGGCGAGCTTGCGCATTAGCGGGCTGCTCGCCGTCCCGCCTCCCTCAGGCCTCGCCCCTAAAGCCCCGGCTCCGCCTTCTCGCCACGCCCCACGCATGCGCAGAGGCCTTCCCCAGTGGCGCTCTGCTGCGCGGGCTATTTGTACGTAATGGCGGGTGTTTGGTCGCGGGGCAGTTGCGAAGGTTGCTCCTCTACCAGCTGTGCGTGTGGCAACAAGGGCACATGGAACGAACCCTCGCCGTTAAGCCAGCGACTATTGGAAGACTCAAGCCGCCACCAGCTGCTGCAGAAGTGGACGAGCATGTGGAACTCCGTGAGCGGGGACATGTCTGTGGCCTGCGCGGAAAAGACGCGGCGCACGGAGGCTGCGGAGCCCGCCGAGGAGGAAGACAGGCCACTGGTGTTTCTGTGCTCCGGCTGCCGGCGGCCGCTGGGCGACTCGTTGAGCTGGGTGACCTGCCAGGAGGACACCAACTGCATCCTGCTGCGCTGTCAGTTGCCGGGAGCGGGGGTGGGTGGGTGGGGGACGGGGGGTGTGTGCTCAGGGCCGCCTTCTTCCAGGTGGGCGACCCCGGAGGAGGCGGAGTGGGGTGGGTGCTTAGGGGCTGCCCAAGGTCTTTAAAAGCAGAAAAATCCAAGAGGGCGAGCTAACCCAGGAAAAGAGGAAGAGGAGGGTCACCCCTGCTCCTTGGGCTCACGAGTGACAGGTCCTTTTCTGGGATCCCCCGTCCATTCATCATCAGTAGCGGTTGAATGGGTATAGTTGTATTATTCAGTAAAAAATGACCAAGTAAATTGTAAGCATTTGAGCAGTAGACACTCTGTTTCCCCATAGAAATTAGTGGGCTGTTAATTGGTAAATAATATTGCAAATGGATTATTTAGGAAATCAAGCTTTTCAGCTACCTGCTTCCTGCAGGGGGACGTCAGGATTGATTTCTCACATCAGATTAGTTGTATCGACAGACCCCTTTACAGTCTGAAGTGTGGCGACCATGGAGTTGACAGAACACAATGCTATCAAAAAAGTTTTAAAAGGAAACTTGCAATAAAAGCACGAATAACCCCATCAAAATTGGAGAGGAAGGAGGATCTAGTAAGAGTTAACAGGAAGGCGGGAGTTCTAGCTTTTAATCTTGGCCTTACCAGTTAGTTACCAGTATGCTTTCCCACCTTTACCTGGTTACCTTGTTTTGTTGCTTTTATAGTATTTATTTAGGGGAGTGGTTCACACATATTTTGTTTCTGAATTCGTGTAAAATTGGCTCTTCTTTTAGGCCTTGTGGTTTTCAAGTTGAAGTTTATGCTCTGAATTCTATAAATGTTTTGATGGCACAAATTCACCACCAGTTTACTGACGTTCCTGGAATGGTTTCTTTCCTGTGACAAAATATCGGGAAGAATGGTGGGCTCCAGTGTCGGTCAGTTACCTGAAACTCTTTGGTACCTGCCGTTTGGCCATAAGGATGCATCGGTTCATTAGCAATAATCGCTGAGGAGTCCCTCTCAGTTGTTAAACAGAAGCCTAAGAATATACATCTCCCATAGTAATTCATTGGGATTAACCCTTTGACCTGTTGAAATCAAATAGTGGAGAAGGATGTAAACGTAAAAAAGGCCTTGGCCCTGACCCTGACCCTTCATAGCCCCAGAGTTAACGTGCTTAGTCTCGTTTGTCTTTCCAGATGTGCTTCATGCTTGTATAAGCATATCTAAGTATGTCTCAATTTAAAAACACACTTGCGATTGTATTATTTATACTGCTAAGCATCCTTACTTTTTTTATTCCACGGATATAGTCTGAATATTTTTCCATACTAGTGTACATGGATATCCTTGATTTTATCAGATGCTTATTGCGCTCTTGCTGAGAGGCTTTATAGTGTGGTGATGGCCCCCTCAACTGCTTGCTTGGGTTTCAATCCTGGCCTGCTCATTTCCAGCTATGTCTCTGGGCAAGCTACTTAGCATCTCTGTGCCTCAGTTTCCTCTTCTGTAAAATAGGGATTTTTACAAATTGATTTAACATCTCCCCCAATGAAAGATAAAAAAACAACAACAATGAACTCTTGGATTAATTTCCATTCTCTTCTGCCCCAGTTTGAGTTAGTTGAATTATTTTTACTTTGTCAAGATTTCTAACATTTACATATTATTCTGTAGCCATAGCACGGTCATTTTAGCTTTCATATAATATTTATGTGAGCTCATTTCTCAACTCCAGGACTCATCAATATTATGAGAAGGCTTATTGATAGCTTTCTCATTCCTCAGTTTGATTAATTGCTGTCAGTGGTCTCTCCATCCTCAAGAAAACTTCAAGTGTGAGTGCTTGAAAATGTCTTTCTGTTGTTTTTATACATGATGGCAACTTGGCTGTATGTACAATTCTGGGATCATGCTCTTTGCTTTTCCCAGGCACAAGGAGCAGTTAGTGCAAAGACCTGGAGACTTGTGTGGCCAAAAAATAGAATAACGATAAGACTTAGGGAGGAAGGAAGACACCCGAAAATTCAGGGCCTTGTAGGCTGTTCTGCAGAATTGGAATCTATTCTAGTGAGTGAGTTGTGTAAGCAGGGGTGTGACGTGACCCAGATTTTCATTTGGAGGAAGCATTGAAGGGAAGAATAAGGATGGAAGTGGAGGTCGGAGCTAGTGCAGTGGCTTAGGCAAGAGGAGGTGGTGGCGGTTTGGGGGCTGGAGTGCGACTTGTGAGGTGGCACAATTGACAGGGCTTATCAGTGTAGTGGGTGTGGGGGAGCGGCATGAGGGGATGCAGAATCAAGGTCGGCACCCTGGTTTCTGATTTGAGCCCCTGGATAGATAGGTAGAGTTTACCGAGTTAAGGTAGACTGTAGGAGGAGGTGACATCCAGAGTGTTTTGGCCATTTTAGCACCATCTCTTGCCTAGGCCCCATCCTTTGCTTTAGTGGGTCCTGGACCAGGATCCTCTAGGAGTGCTTCTTGATTGTTCTGGAGTTCAACTGTGACTCCTATCCGCGTCTAAAAGGTTTTTGGCTGGCTTCCTGAGGACACTCGCTAATTACTTTTAGAGAAATAAGCTGTACGTTTAAGCTCTGGAGAGCTGTGCACTGGCTTTCAGCATCTTCCTTGGTTTTGACTCCAGTTTTACTGTACCTGGCAGGTATTCCTGGTAGTTTTACTGTACCTGGCAGGTATTCCTGGTAGTCTGTGAGTTGAGGTTCTAATTGTTCCAGCTTTTACTGTCGATTGAATTTTCCCCTCTGATTTTATTCATTTTATTAACTTCAGTAGTTTTCTGGGAGGGAAGGAAATAATTCTTACTCTGCCACCCTTTTCCAGAATACTCCTGGACATTTAGCTTTAAACCACCCGTGTGTGTGTGTGTGTGTGTGTGTGTGTGTGTGTGTGAGAGAGAGAGAGAGAGAGAGAGACAGACAGACAGACAGATAGATAGACACTTTGGACTCTTTTTTTTTTCTGGCCCTCTGAATTGTAAAATAAAAGTTGAATTAGGAATTCTCTAAATGTCTGCATGTGTATTATAACAAACCACATTAATAAATTGTTGTTACTTCTTTCTAGGTGTTTCCTGTAATGTGTCTGTGGATAAGGAACAGGTACTATCCAAACGTGAAAATGAAAATGGTTGGTGAGTAAGGCTATATCTATGTGAGTATGTATGTTAGGGAAAATGTTTATTTTTCAAATAAAACTCTTTAAGAAGACTATCACCAGTAAGATTACTTGGGATAAAACTTTTTTCACGGTAGTCAGTTATAAAATCAGTCATTCTAGTGTATCAATTCTTGGGTGATGGTGGTCTCCTCTGGATATGGAGATGGAAGAGTTTTCTAAATTTCTAAAGGCACATTCTGACACTCCCTTTTGGGTCTTTGGGCTTGGTTGGTGCTGAAGAAAATAGAAAAGAAAAAAAAAAAAACCCAGAAAAAGAAAATACCCGTATCTTAAAATCTCAGAGCCAAAGGTGCCTTAGACCAGTGCCCACCTTTTTCATGTCATGGCACTCATACAAAATGCTGATACCATATGTACACACACATATAGCTTACGGAGGTCAATCGATAAGGCTGCATGTACCCAGAAATAACACGGGGCTCCAGCAGTCCCAGGTCCTGTGGCCACCCATGTGCTATAAGTGGCACCCTCAGCAAACTGAATGGGAAGCTCTGCCTTATGTCATTATTGCCCGAAACATGTCTTACTAATGTATATGACATAACTTCAGTGGTACGCAAACAAACAGAAATTAATAATCACATATATATTTTAAATATATTTTAAAATACTCGTTTTTCACTTTTAGTAATGCTAGAGTGTCCTATTTAAATGAAGTGTATTTCAGTGAAAAAATTACTCTGTTTAAGGGGAGTGAAATTCATAATAATACAGGTATTATGTTTATGTAGCAAAAATTGTACTGCTGGCATGCAGGTGATGAAAATTTGGAAAACCCAGCCTTAGATCATTTCTCATCTCGTGTATGAAGAAAGTAAGGCCTCAGGAGGTCAGAACTTAGCTAAGGCCACAAGACTAATTAGTAGTAAGAGCCAGGATGATGCTTGTATCTCTCCTTGCTTCCTATGTTCTTTCTTCTCTACTTCTCAACTCTAGTCATTTTGATGTTATCTTCACCATTTTTGCCCCATCTGAGTACCAGCTGTGCTATCATGTACTTAGGATTTAGTATTAAGTATTAGTATTTTCCGTTGACTCAGAATTTTTATATTACTGCCATAAATGTATCATTTGTTGTAACTAGAAAGTAACTGAAGATAATTACAATGAAAACCAATGTTATTAAATTCTAGCTGAGATACAGTTCATTGCCTGGCTGGGTCTGAGCCTGAGGTCTGTTCTCACTGTTAAAAGATTTGCAACTGGGAAATTTGTGTCAAAGACATTCTAGCACCAAACAGACTTCTTTTTATAATCAGGAATGATAAAGAATTGAAAAGGGACTTAACTCACCCTGCGAGCCAGTATTTAGTTCTTTTTCCTTGTTTCATCTAAACCTATCGTTCGTGCCACCTTGCCTTGTCTTGCATTTCACTAGGGTCACACGTTCCACACTTCTGGAAGTACCATATTGCTTTAGGATGCTCCTGAATTTTTTGATAGACTTGTCCCACCGAATAGCTGCTGGAGCCATTGCGCCGATGGCCGACAAGAGCACCTGTAGGTTTTAGAAATGAGTTGAAAGGTAGCAGTGCTGTTTCCTCTGATGTTTCCTTCATCCTGATGCTGTCTTTTGTTTAGTTTCTTACACGCTAACTCGTTCCTTGTTTAAAGTCACCTTAGGATTTCTGGCACTGCTTTCTCAGCATTGTTGTGCAGTGACAGGAGTGAATGCTGGTCAAATTCTTGCTGGCTGTGAAAGCAGAAAGATGCTGCGATGACAGTAACTACCGTCTGCATGGTTCCTCCCGGAGTGTGAATGGGTTCTTGTGTGTTAATCAGTGGCGTTTAGTTTGATTGTGATAATTTAGGATAACGCAGTCTTATCCACTGACCAGTGTCTTTGTGCTATAGGTTTACCTAAGTATCCTTCCTGCTCTGATGACACCTGCATTACATGTTGGTTCACAGTCTTGGTGGTTGCAAATGGCAGCCTTGTAATAGTCACGAGACTTGATATGTAGTGTGGAGATGTTCCTATTCACTGTCCGTAGTGCAGGTAGCGTTCCCCCCTGAGGTTTAACGTGTTTTTATATTTCTCATATGAAACCATACAGAAGCTTATAAAAGCCCAAAGAGGCTTACTGTATGATCGGTGGCATATTATCTGGCTAAGTGTGTCACCTGTGAGAAATTATAACGTACCCATTTGTCCTTTGTTCCATATGATGCTGTCTCTCGGTGTCTGCGGTGAACTGTAACGCGATCTAATGTGTTGTTTGAGTCTCGGTTGACTCCACTTGGCTTGATGGCAGGAAGAGCTATTTGATTATTACAAGTGGCTCACATACCGAAAGGAATTACAGTACTTTTGAAATAATAGCTATCTTTTGTGCTGTATTTTACACTGTCATGATCATTGCTAGATTTAAATCCCCAGTTATCATCAACTTGCTGTGTTGGGACTGTATTTTTAGTATAGATATTTATAGAATGGGAAATTTGGAAGGGTCAATTCGAGAAGGCACTTGGGAGACAGTGGATTCTAAGTTTTAAAGAAGACATGAATTGGCATTGGGGGTGGGGGTGGGGTGTACTCAAATACGAAGAGCCTGAGTTGGGAAGTACCGGGAACAAAGGAACAATTTTGTGGTGAAATAATGATGAATCATTAAGTAAAATATTTGTGATTACCTATGCTGAACATACCTGTAGTTGACAGAAGAATGTTAGTGTCAAAATATAACTTAAAAAAAAAAAAGGCAACCCTAACAAATACATAATGAGCACATGTCAGAGATTTATTTAACTCACTGATGAGGGAACCAGAACGTGGCAAAGCTGGTATCGGGGGGGAAACTCTCTGGAGAACAAATCTACTTACTGTCCTTCAGGAGAGTAAAACCTCAACCTTCAGGGTTATCTTTTCTATTAGCAGAAAAAATTTGCTGGGTGCCACACTAAAACTATCTGTAATTCATCAATCTTCTTTCTGAAAGTCATCATCTAACTTTAGAGAGTCTGGGCACTCTATCAGTAGTAAGTGTAAACAAACACTGGTACATTCCCGAGAATGGTATGGCCTGTCGGCCAGGACCTGTTTTTGTAAATATATTTGTATGGAGCACAGACAACATCCATTCAGCTTTGTATCGTCTGTGGCTACTTCCGTGCTACAGGAACAGAGGTGAGGAGTTGCAATAGCCACCACATGGCCTGCAAGCCTAAAATATTTTTTCTCTAGATCATTACAGGAAAGGTTTGCCTACCACCTGCCCCAGAGTGGAAATGATCCTGGTGGGCTTGTTGGACAATATGACATTAAAAGGCCATGTAAAATCTTTTTGTCTTATTTCCAAATTTTTCTTAATATCGGATTGAGGCATTTACATTCCTGAAAAATACCACCTTAGTATCCTCTGTTCTTATCACTGTTGTATGTGCCCCTTGTCTCTAGGTGCTTAAGGCAATGTGGCCTGGAGGTGACCGGCTACATTCCTGATATAAACATGTTACTAGTATCATTTTTTTTCTTTTTTATGCATATGGTTTAGTATAGTTGGAGTAACATACTTAAATGTTTAAGTGTTTATGGGTTTTAACAATGGGACTTTTATTGTAACACGTTGCTACTTTGTTTGCTAAAGCAATGGCATTTCTTTATTGCAGCATTCTGGAGAGTTTGTACTGCACAGGGTGCTCACTCAATCTTGGCTACATATACAGATGCACACCCAGTAATCTAGATTATAAGAGGGACTTGTTTTGCCTCAGCGTTGAAGCTATTGAAAGGTAAGGGTGACATGTATGGAAACAAATACCTCATAACGGAATTCTCAGAAAGTGGTTTGAGGAGAAATTTGTATGAAAACATCAGAACTAATTCAACACAGGTTAAAATATATTTTCAAGTAATAATTTCTGACAATAAAGCCAGTGATTTTTGGTTTTGACCTGGTTTATTTGGTATTGAAAAAGTCAGATATTCTAAGTTGTGAGGAGAAAACACTGAGAACATTTTTCAGAGTAAAAATATGTTCAATAGTTCTTAAAAGTCAAATGTAGTTTAATAGGACTTATTTAAAGCAATTGTGGGGATCAATAGATTTTGTCCATTTAAATTTTCCCCTGTTTTTAGCCTCCTAGAATATCCTGAAAGAATAGGAATTTCAAAACAGGTTAGGAATGGGGTGGCCGGTTAGCTCAGTTGGTTAAAGTGTGGTGCTAGTAACAGTAGGGTTGCTGGTTCGATCCCCACATGTGGCACTGTGAGCTGCACCCTCCTTTAAAAAAAAAAAATACAGATTTGGAAAAGTAGAAATACAAAGTCCAACTATGTGTTTCCTTGAGTCTAGTAAAGAATCGTCTTCTGGTTTTTTGAGAGATGCAAGGAAGTGCCAAGATTTATTCTCCAAGATACCTAAAAAGTGCCAAGATATACTTGCCAAGATTTCTAAAAAGTATTAGGAAGCAAGGCGAATTAGAGTCTGATGACAAATGTCAGTCTAAGAATTTCAGATATCTAAATGGCCTTCCAATTCATTAGTCTTTTTTTATAGCAAACAAACATAAATCAACTGACCCCAAAGTATGTTCACTTATACTGGAAAAGAAGTAACCCTAAGACTTTAAAGAAGCCTAAGAAACCTTATATATCAGTTCAGAACAAAAATTTATGAAGAAAAGAAAGTGCCTACACTTTAATGACTTGAGGTATTTTGTCATTCTTGTTGAATTTCTTCGATTTTCTCTTTAAAAAACTTAAAACCGTATTCTTTTTATTATAATTATTTCTCATCTGTTCTTTGATAACTGCCGCTTTGCCACCTTCCTTGAAACTGGACAGGTTTAGATCAAAATTGTAAAATCTGCACACTTTTTGTAATTCTTACACAAAAGAATACTACAACACAAGTACGGTTCATTGTTGTAAAGCGCGTAGGTCTGTCTGGAGAGATCTCACATCTGTTTTGGTTTTCAAATATACATAGGTGACCCAGCCGAAACAGATGCTCCCTTAATCTCCTTGAGAATTTTGCAAAGATTTGTGGAAATGAGGTGAGGGAGAGTACAAGCAGAAAAGACATGAAATCTCAATCCAGCAGGGGTGGTACAGAACTTTAAAAAGTGATGCGTATCTGTATAAGAGAAAATGAAGGGAAGATTTTGCCACAGAGGATCATAGTATTAAATCTATTTTTTTCCTGAACAGTTGCATTTAGGGTAAAGTTACCTCTTGGGGCAGAATTTTGATGCCAAGGAACCTGGTTTGTTTTAGAAGTGGATGCCCTCTGTAATGTTTATTTACAGTTTTACAAATTACTCAATGTCATTTAATTTTTCCACTTTATCTCAATTTTCTTTTCTAAGCAGGTTAAATTGTCTTCCACAATTTTGCCTCCTGTGCTGTTTTTCAGATGCATCATCAGCAGGGTTTCCAAGACACGTGTGTTCTTCTTTGATAAAAGAAGTGACATAGTGAAGTTGCTACATGTGATAAAAACTTTTACTAAATAAATGCAACTGAATTAAGTTTTCTTTTGAGAAATACTAGCACCTTCTTCCTTACTATTTAGCTTTTATTCGGTTATCAGTGCTGGGCCTGTTTTCCTCCCATTGCCAGGCCAATCTTTCTGCTATTCAGCAGTGTATTTTCTAAACCACAGCATCTCATAACCCCAGAGAGTTGAGCAAAGCATAACTTGGAGGGTGACTGTTGAAGTTGCCCAAATTTGGGTAATCAAGAGTTGACTCCACAAATTATTTACTAAAAGTCAAATTTGAAAGAACACATGTTCCCGAAAAGTTATATAAAGCAAAAAAGCAGTGGCTTCTTCAGGATCTTTTTAAACCTTAAAATAGAATTTCGAATTATGCAGCTTACTAAAGAGCAAGTTTATTTCCAATAATGAAATACTTACAATGTTGGGAAATATGTATGACTATCTGGACAAAGCCATTATGGAGAAAAACATGATTTTATATAGAACAGATTCCTACATAGGTTGCTGTGAACACCAGTAGTTGTTTTATGTGTTTATTTGGTACTAATATAGTGTAATTTAGTTTAATATTATTAACTAACACAAATTTAATATTGGCTCACTGTTTGTATTCTAACTTTGAGCTGTGCTGTACTTCAGTTATGTTTTAGGGTCCTCTGAAAAGCAGATCGTGTCAGAAGATAAAGAGGTTTTTAATCTTGAAAGCAGAATTGAAATAGAAAATTCCCTAAAGCAGGTAATTTTGTTCTGCACTTTTTATATCTTTGTCTGAGCAACTTCCTGTCAGTGAACAAGCACTCCTCATAATGGCATCTGTTTTGGTCCTAGCACTTTCACAATAAGAGAGTGCGTATTTTACTTCTTAGTAAGGTTGATTTTGGGGGAACCAAACTACAAGTCAAGCTAAAGCTTTATAAAAAAAAATAATAAGGAAGCCATTTCATGCCAAAATCAACATAGTGTGTGTGTGTGTGTGTGTGTGTGTGTGTGTGTGTACACCAAAACTATTAAATTAGTAGAAATATGTATATCTTTGAATCAATCAATATTTCACTTGATTCAGTTCTCATGCTGTAAGCAGCTTTACTTTTCAGTGTTAACATCTTCTCATGGCCAGATAGGCAAGCTAGTCATGAATGAATAAAAGAGCTATAGATTAGAGGTTGAGAACTTCTGTTAATAGATTTATGTTTTATTTAAATAAAATTTAGTTTAAATAATTTCATTAAATTAACACTGAATATGTGTAATTCATAACGTATTTAGAAACTGCATTAATGATGTATATTTTAATCACATTTAACCATGTATGATTTTAATCATAATCGTATGTATATTTTTTTATATTCTTTTTTCAATTCAATAGATGGAAGATGTTTTGAAAGCATTACAAACTAAGCTGTGGGAGGTTGAGTCAAAATTGTCCTTTACCAGATGCAAAAGCTGAAATCTGTTCCAAGTCTCCTATTCTGGACTCCTCTACCATTGGATAATTTTTTTGTATGTAGCAATTCTTGTTATAACTTATTTCACTTAGACTTGAGAGAATTCTATATGGCTGTGTACATTGTATTCTTTTCTGTTGATCTAGTGAGAAGAATTGTAGAATTAACTTTTTTAAGCTATATTTGATGGTAAAGAGATGATAGTTCTCCAAATTTGAATTTTAAAGTCATTTTATACTTGCTGGAAATAGAACTTAGGAGTTTTTATTTTGATGAGAAACTGCCATAATTTTCTGAACTGTTTTCTCCTTTGTATCAAATTCATTATCCTTCATTTCCTATTTTTTTTAACTATTTCACCTTTAATACTTTGCGTAATATTTAATATTGAATGGTAAGAAAATCTTAGCGGTTTTTCTATTCACTGTGTGATTGAATCCTCCCTGAAAACGAATACATACAGCTCTCTGGCGAAACTGGTCAATTGAATTATTTGTCAGAAATATTTGAAAATTTGCACAAGAGCAGAAAAGCATGTATTCTAATAGTAGAATTCCAATTGATCCTGTTTATTTACTACTATGTGCTCCCAAAATCTGGAAGAACATTTACCAAAGAGAGTTATAGTCATCTCTGAGGGTGGGATTCTGAGGAAATTTTCAGTTTTCCAGTTTTCTATAATGGAAGACTTACAGTAAGCCCGTGGTATTTATATAATTGGGAAGAGAATAAAGATGAAAACAAAGTGCTTTATGATTGAATTTTACAACACTGACTTGCAGGCATTTCACTGAGCTCATAAAACTTGGTGCCATGAATTCCACATTTACTGGACATGGTACTCACTGTACTAGGTCTGCCCAGGAATATAAAGGTAAGCCCATGATGTCCAGGCCCTTTTCTGTTTTGGGGTACAGATGAGGCCACCTAACAGTATTCATTTGTGTGAGTAACAGCTCAGTTTCTGCTCAGAAGTTCCCTCATTATTTCTGAGATTACTTAAAGTGATCACAACAAAAAGTGCTATCACATTGACTTGATCATTCGAAATATTAAACTCTTATTGATGGGTCGTCAACAGCCTCCGGTAATTTGCAGGTGGTGAACCCTGTAGGTCTCTTCTCTCACAAAGCTGGTACCAGCTAGAATATGGTGAAAGCAATACTAGCTTTCACCATAAAGTGAAAGCAATACCAGCACCTGCTGGCAGCAAGACAGTTATCCTGCCTCAGTGAGTTTGGCCAAGTCCCCAGTGTCGTCTTAGTTGCTTCAGTGGCACCTTGCGTGAAAGTTCATTTGGAACAGATGGGAGAGTTGTTAACAGCAGGATTCAGCGAACTGTCTGGTTGTGCAGGCAGCAGAACACTCCCAGCGGGACCATTCCTGAGAGGTGGGCAGTTTGGTTCCCTAATTCCCCTTACCGCATTCATCCTGGGGCAGGATTTCTAGCCCATCCACACATCTGGAAAACTGCTTACTTCCCCAGTGAAAAGTATTTCTCATTCCGCGGTGCTAACTCAGGCTGGACTGTGGGTCAAGAGAGAAACGGTTCAGGTGCTGCCTCCGGTGGGGCCGTTGCTGAGCCTTCCCACGCAAACTCGGTTTCCGGAGTTGACTGACTACCCCTGTGGTGCAGATAGAAAGCTCACACACATTTGTATCCCACTGAAATGTCTAAAAGTGAAGCCCAGGAAACAAGCGTGTCTCCTAAGGCAGTGTGCGTCTTGGGCCTCTGCCTGTGAAGTCACTGAAGGGGTGGCCTTGTCGTCACTGTGGGACATCCCTGAGGCTCCCACACTGCCCATCCCGAGGGGTCCAGGTGGGACTGCTGTGTCCTTCTAGGCGCTGTACTGACACGTGTAGGACACAGGCCTTTTCCACATTTCCGGCCAACCTCTCCTGGGGCCACCATTTCCCCTGAGGCCTAGTGGCCTGGCTTTTCCAGTTGGCATGAGGTCTCGTCAGAATGCTGCTTTTTCTAACTTGCGTTGTATATGCACATATTAAAACCTATGACTTGAGGAATGAGCTCTTGTTTCTTCTGTTCCTTAAAAGTGAATAATGCAAAGTGTTTCTGGTTACTAAGCCTTGGTAAAACACTGCCGGTGAGTAGGAATGAGGGACCTGAAGCAAGAAACAGATGTCCCAGCCCCAGTTGTACAGGGCCCTACAAAGAGGCTTCAGACAGGATCTTCCAGAAACTGTTCCTTCAGCCATCCCTGTAAAGGGAACTCCCTAGTTCTTTAGGGAGAAGCTGTGGAGGCTGATACCAGAACCCATTGCGTGGCCTTTACAGATTGTTGTAAATACATGTATGTAGAGCATTGTACATGGTTTTCGTCCCAGAGCGTGGGTTCTGTTCTCGGTAGATTCTCCGGTCATGTTCATCCATTGCCAAGCGCAAGGGCCTGCTCTGGGCATTGTTCTGTACAGCATCTGTGCCTGCATGGAGTGTGCCCCACCTGGATGATTCTAGTCATGCTTGGGGCATTTACGATGGGCAAAACCAGGAGGGTGCTTCCTTGCAGAATTGGGTCTAGTGTTCAGTAGGAACTTCTTGAAAGGAGACATGAGCAGAGCTTCCCTCACCATGTTTTTCAGGGAAGATCTTAAGGGTAGCAGAAATCCTGGGTCAGAGTCCTAGTTTAGCTACTTTATTAGCCATGTGACCTTGAACAAATCATTTAATCATTTTGAGCCTCTGTTTCCTCATCTGTAAAATGAGAATATAATCTACTTTCCTTACATCACGGATAAGTTAGATAATGCTTACCAGGTCTGACAATTAAGTTCGTGAACTTGTTGCAACGATATTGCTAACCTTTTTTGATATCAGAGAGATTATTCATTACAAATTTGTACCAACTGGACAAACAGTTAACCAAGTTTACTACTTTTACACTTTTACACTCAGCTGAAAAGGCTGAGTGTAAAAGTTAGACGACCTGAACTTTCGCCAACAATTCATGGCTCTTGCATCACGACAAAGCACCAGCTCACACGGCACTGTCTGTGATGGAGTTTTTAGCCAGTAAACAAATAACTGTATTGGAACACCCTCCCTACTCACCTGATCAGGCCTCCAATGTCTTCTTTCTTTACCCAAAGATAAAGGAAATATTGAAAGGAAGACATTTTGATGACATTCAGGACATCAAGGGTAATATGACAACAGCTCTGATGGCCATTCCAGAAAGAGAGTTCCAAAATTGCTTTGAAGGGTGGACTAGGCGCTGGCATTGGTGTATAGCTTCCCAAGGGGAGTGCTTTGCAGGTGACCGTAATGATCTTCAGCAATGAAGTATGTAGCACTTTTTCTAGGATGAGTTCGTGAACTTAATTGCCAGACCTCGTGATAGACCAGTAGTCCCCTCTTAACTGCAATTTCGCTTCCACGATTTCATTTACTCGCAGTTTCAGTTACCCACGATCAATGGCAGTCCAAAAATATTAAATGGAAAATTCCAGAAATAATCCATAAATTTTAAATTGGGTGTCATTCTGAGCAATGTGATAAAATCTCACACTGTCCCACTCTTGTTATCCCTTTGTCCAGCATATCCACTCTGTCTACGCTCCCTGCCTGTTAGTCTCTTAGTAGCCATCTCAGTTATCAGATCGACTGTCATGCTTTTGCAGTACTTGTGTTCAGGTCACCCTTATTTTGCTTAATAATGACCCCAAAATATAAGGGTAGTGATGCTGGCGATTCAGATAAGCCAAAGAGAAGCTAAATATATGTATAGGAAAAAACATAGTATACATAGGGTTTGGTACTGTCCGGATACTACCCAAGGGTAAGTGGGGACTACTGGACTTCGTAAACAGTAAAGCATCACAAAAATAAATGGCGAATATTTAGCTGTGTTAAAGTAGATTAATCTGATTCATTCTTCTAGCAAATCTGCCTATAAAATTCTATGGATGTAAAAGAAAAAAATCTGAAATGTCCAGTTATTTTTTTAAAAAAATATAACACATTGGATTTATTTCTTTTTCCAGTTACAAATATAATATATGAATGTTGTAGAAAATTTGAAAAAACAAGAATAGCACAAAGAAAAAAATAAAATCCATATATAATATGGCAACTAAAAGGTAATTACTCACCTTGGAGGGTATATCCTGGGAGTCCTTTTATATGCGAAAACATTGTTTTCACTAAACATTTTATAAACATATTTCTGCATCATTAAATGTTTTTATAACCTGTTTTTTAATGACTACGTAGGATGAAAAACCTATTAAAAACCTGTTTAAATGTGATCATATGGTGTGAAATTCACATTTTTTATGGCTTAACAGTTGAATGTGCTTGTCAAATAAGAGATAAGGCATGAGAGAAATTGTATACCACTCACCTCTGTCTAGCTGCAGGGTGTGAAGGAGCTGAGAGCCAATTCTTAAATTTTCAGGAATTTTGTGAGTTGGTTGTTAAATTGTTGGTAGCTTCAAATTGACTATGGTTAGAAGTATTTAAACCAGAGAAAGCATGTGCTAAATAATCAAAATTTTGTCCCCCAGAGCTGGTTTCCCAGCACATTACCGTATATTTTGAATCTTCCTCCATAGTATTTGACTTCAAGTTTTAAAGAAGATAAAATGACTTCCTTTTCAACCCCCAATAAACCAAGTCCTAACATATTTTCATTTAATAAATCTAAAACGAAATGCTTTATCTTATAAAGATTGCAACCACGTTCTTTACCTCTTCTGGAGAAAAAGCAAAAAATACTGTTTAGTCATCCCTCGGTATCTGCGGGGAGTTGGTTCCAGGACTCCCTCGGATGCCAAAATCCTTGGGTGCCTTATATAAAATGACGCAGTATTTGCATATAACCTATGTACATCCTCCTGTGTACTTTAAACCATCTCTAGGTTACTTATAGTACCTAATTCAAGGGAAATGCTATGTAAACCATTATTATACTGTATTTAGGGAATAATGACAAGAAAAAAAATCCTGTGCACGTTCAGTACAGACGTAACTATCCTCGGCCATCAGCAATAATGTAACTCTTTTTTTTCCCAAATACTTTCGACCCGCATCTTATAGAATCAGAGGGTATGGAACTTGCGGATTCGGAGGACCAACTCTCCCTGAAAGCAAATGACTTAAGATTTTATATGAATAGTCAATAATGTATACATCATTTTTATTCTTCCTGAATAAGATCAATAGCTGGGCGATTCCATGACTGTGAACAACAAGCCAAGAAAGTTCCCTTGCAATCACTTTTGAACTGAGGGAAGAGCATTTATCCTTTGCTCTAACTCAAGCATGTTTTGGGTACTGATCATTAATTTTGTTGAATGAGAGTTGAGGCCCATTTGTAGGGTGTTTTGCTATTGAGGCAGCTGATCACGATGGTCTGAGGACAGTTGGGGCCAATCTATGTATGTATATAATTGTAGTCTCTTCAGAATGTTTATGCTAAATTCTTGTGATAATAAACTGGAAGGCAGAGCACATGGCGTGAAGGGGTCTGAGGAAGGGAGGTGCTGGAGTCCAGGCTTATTGGTCCCAGTGGGATTTCCAATAGAACTGGCCTTATTTCATCAAGTCAGCTCCTCCTGACTTCTGCTAGCTCGGCGAAAAGAACTCTAACTCTTTCCCCCTAAACAATTACCGCCTTGGTTTTAGACTAGCTCCATTTGACTAGCTTTCAAGCAGAAAGATGGACAAGGGAGCCCCTCAGGGGCCCTTTCAGCTTTATAACGCATAAGCTGAAAGGAAACGGGAAATAATTCAGAGGAGGGCAATGGAAATCCGGAACCAGCTTTGCAGACTTGAGAAAATGGAATAATTTAGGGCTTTCTTAACAGCGTCACCTACAGGCCTCTCTCCACCAACCATTGTCTACCATTCTCAGAAGCCTTGGGCTTGGGATTTTGGAAGCTTCTTGAGAACAATAGAAATTTTGAAAAAATTAGGCTGTGTGTTTGAATAATGCTTTCCAAATCAAATACAAGAGTATGTAAACATATTCTTTGAAGAGAAATCTTAAGCTTTCAAAAGGTTTTCCCTGAAGGGGACTAGGAGCTGCTTTTTGACGGCTGCTGGCCTGGAGATGGGTTCTCTGTTTTTACATAACATTTAATGGCATTTACCATGTACCAAGCACTGTGCTTGGAGCTCCATGTATGTTATCTCACCCAGTTCTCACGAAGCCCTCTCCAATAGGAATCATTACTTCCATTTTATAGACGCAGAAACAGACTCAGAAGTAAAATAAATGGCCGAAAGTCCCACTTGGCTCATGAATGGACGGACACAGTGCTTTCGTCCGAGGCCCTCTGCCTGCTCGCTCTGCTCTGAGCTGCAGTTGGGATGTCTCCTTGTTTCTTAGCATGATATACACAGAGGGAAGTGGTGTGAGTTACCACAGTATTAGCAATCCCAGGGGCCAGTAGTGCTTAGGACTCAGGAGCTTCTCCATTGTATTTTTTTTTCTATACAGTGAAGCTAATTGAGCCCCACGGATGTGAATTCCCTCCCCTGCCTTTGTCCCGCTCTCTGAGAGTCTCTGGCTGTCCAACGGCCAGCCTGTCCCCTCCTGCGCCCAGAGGTGCCGGTGGGCCTCTGTGCCAAGCTCTTTCCACGCTCCTGTGTCTTGCATCTCCCTTGCACCACTGTGCCCTTTGCGTCATTTAGTTTACATGATTGCACTTACCACGTCGGACATCCTGTTTTACATTTGGTATTGTATCGTCTGTCTCTTCTGGATCGTCATCTCCACTAGGGCAGAGACTGTATCTGTCTTATGCCTGCCCGGAAAGGAATGCGGCCACATAGTAAGTGCTCATTTAATAGTCAGTGGAATGAAGGACTTGCTGCATCATCACACATCGATTTTCTCACGTCCTCAACCTCTGTCTGCTCTACCGATTATTGAATCGCCCCTTAGAGCATGTCCAGGTCTCTTCTTCGTGACAAGCATTCTTCCCATGGCCAGCTGCCTCGCTGACAGCTACTTAAAATACCCACACAGGACATGAGCTCTCGCCTTTTGGTCATCCACTCTGGGCATTTCATTGAAACCACTCCTTTGAAGGCCACCCACAAATTCCTACAAAGTGTTACTGGCTGGCTGCAATCTCTACAACTCCCAACAGTTCATAATTGTCCTCCCTTTAAAATTCTCTATTGTCTTTATTTCTGAGCGATGCTTAATGAAACATACAAGTGTGCAATGCCACGAGGCCTGAGATTTGCTGTAAAACATTTCAGTCAAGTAACCGCACAGCAAGAGGGAGCTGCAGAGTCAACACCGTTGGTCTCCACTGCGTGGATGATGGGGCTTCATTATAGCCTTACTTTTGTATGTATCTGAACATTTTCATCAAACCCAGAAACAGAGGTATCTCATGCTCTGTTACCAGTGGCATCTGACCGGCCCTTCTCTTGGTCCTCCTCCTCCTCCTCCCTCGCCTCCCTTTCCTGCTGCTCTCTTTCCTCCTGCTTCCCCTTGGTTCTGCCCTTGCCCTGTTTCCCTCCAGTCTCTCGGGTACTTGCTGCCATGTCATGACTTCAGTGACTATCTCTGTGTCTCTAATCCCCATAGCCCTGAACTGTCTCCCTTGGGCTCTGGTCCTCAACTCCTGCTGACCTGCTGACCCTCCCCCACCCCCCACCCTAAAGTGCCCTACACACACACACACACACACACACACACACACACACACACACGGAGCATGTTTATTCGAATCCGCATTGATTGTTTCCTCTCAAGGCCCGACACAGTACTGTCCCCTTCCTGAGTTCTCAGGACGTGAGCCTCTTTCTCATGCCCTGGACCCCAAACCCTCAGGTCACATTAACTCTTCACCATTCCTTGCCCCACCTCTCTTCATTCCGGTCCCCACTCTTTCCCAAAGCCCCTCCTTCCACCCGCTTGTCCATCTCCCCCTAAGGCTTATCGCTTGCCCAAATTATTTAGCTGGTCTTCGTGGTTTAACCCTCTACCCCCTGATCCAAGAACACACCACTGTCAAGTGAGTCTTCTCACATTGGGTATCACCCCACAGCACGCAAGCTGTTTCCCGGCACTATCTCCTCCCACCTTTCCTGTCTGGCACTCTGAGCTTTTATCAACCAGAACACTCTGTGTCTCTCACACGCCCTTTTATATACAGAGGGTGCCCAAAATATGCATACACATTTTAAGAAAGGAAAAAAATATTAAAATTGTAATACTCAATATATACCAATAAGAAAAGATGAATATAAGTCACATTTGACTTCTGCAATTGCAAGAGGTGCTCAAAGTGGTTACCATCAGTGTCCAGACACGTCTGATTACGGTGAACCACTGCTTGAGCAACGTTGACCAAAGTGTCCACTTGTATACATTATTTTGGCACACCCAGTATATATACTATATGTGTATATATTTCTTATCCTTCAAGGTCCTGCTTGAATGCCACTTCCTCCAGGAAGCCCTTGCTGATTTCTCAGTGAGAAGTAATTTCCCCCACTTCATTATTCCTAAATTACTTCAGGATGTTCTTGCCTCATTTGATTTTGTTATAGTTTTGTGAGAATCTTTCCTGCAAGAGCAGGACTTTTTTTCCAGAATCCTAACGTGTTGTGGGAACTTGTACACTGGATATTATTATTTGTTATATGAAAAAAGCAGTTTCCATCCCCTGTCTACTTTTTACCATCTACAGTTATGATGGTAAATGGAAAAATCTGAAAAAAAATCTAAGCTGAGAAAAAATTTTATACTAAAGCATTCTAAGTTGCTTTTAATATTCAGAATTGACAAGTTAAAATAAAGAGAAACTACCCCGTAATGCAGTGGTTGTGTGGGGTGAGAATTCAATGTTAATCGTGTAAATAGGAATTCAAGGGAAAATTACCAAATTGAACTCATTTCCATGGGTAATTACCCACCTGTGATCCATTCTACTGTCTTATCTATTCCATCTTTCTGCTCCCACATCAAGTTAAAAATACTTTGTACCAAAAAAATTTTTCTAACCAAATACAATGAATTCTTGGAACGGGGGTGGGGAGGGGAGTGTGTAAACCAACTCGGCCACTTGAAACAAGATGCAGAATTACAAGGTATACAGTCGGGGTGGGTGAGAAGCCTGGCAGACAGACAGATATAAGCCACGTTCAAACGTGTACATCAGGAGAGGAGAGGTGGAAGTACATGGCGTTGGCAACAGCCTGCTGCTTTCAGTGGTCAGGAAAACCATGAAAGAAAATCACAGACAGCTTTCCTTAACCTGGAAATCCACAAGGCACAGTTCCATGGCAACCTGAAATAGTTGCTTTCTAGGATCAGAGGCCCTTGATAGGATAGGAGGGGGCAGGGAGGTGGGCTTTGCCTTCTCAAGACATTCTTTCCTGGAGCGGGATGGGGAAAAGGATAATTTGGGGGCGCGGGTGGGGGTGAGGTGGGTGTGTGTCTACAGGCCCTTGAACTTGAAGAAGCAAAAGACAAATGATTACCCACATTCCTTAGTGTCTGGGTGTGGAAAGGAACTGTAAGTGGTCCCAGGAGTGGGGATCTGATGGGGCAGCCCCGGCCACCCGCAGGGTGGGGGCCTTCTCCCAGGCCCCTAGCAACTCGGGATGGGAATCACCTGGGAGCTGGTTAGCGATGCGGAACCCCAGGCCTTGCCCCTGCCGGCTGTGAACCAGAACCCCCAGGTGGTCCCCATCGCGTTCACGTTTGAAATGCGCTGGTTTAGAGGACAGTGATGAAACACCCTTTTCCTGTGCTCATCTATTTTGTGACGATTATTCATTTCTCTGAATACCGAAGTCAGTTTTTCAGTGCCTCCGTTTGACACCGGTAAAGTAGGCTAGTAAGACTCTCTGGCTTTGAGTTGGAACTTTTGCCTAATCAGACCACAAGGGGCCGCATCTCACCACGCAGACATTTGCGGTGTCCAGCCTGTTCATACCCACAGTGACAAACTGAGTAGCTGTGGGACCCCTTCCCACATGTAGGTTGCCTCGTGTCAACCTGGAGTTTATCCCTCTCCACTCTGGCAACTAAGATCCTTAATTAAAATAATGGTCAAGGCCTCGCCCTCCCACACCCCTCTGCCAGATTACCAACAGTTTAGGTCATTCAGTATTCAGTCCTGAGAGGGTCTGCACCTACATGCCCACAAGCCTTTTTTCCAAGGGATTTATAATTCACACTGGGAAGTTAATTATGTTTTCTCTTTCAGTCATTTCTTCAGTTTCCGTGACTCAGGTTCATTACGAAGGCCCCTCCCCCAGTGCTTTCCTAATGCGTTTCCCAGCTTGGTTTGAAATTGCACAGTGAGAGGTGTCAGCCGTCCTGAATAAGCACGTTTCTGATCACCTTGCTATTATGTGTGACTCACCAGACTTCCCAGGAGTGCTTGCCTGTATTAATGCCATTTAGTCCTTTAGAGAGATTAAGTACAGTATTATCTCTTTGTGAGAGGAGGCATCAAAAGCATTTTATTCAGGTTAAAATATTTTCGGAAACCTTCAAGTACCACAGTCCCCACCCCCTTATCCTGAGGATGGGGGGATGCGTGCCAAGACCCAAGTGGATGCCTGAAATCATGACTAGTGCTGAACCCTATTTATACTGTTGTGGGTTTTTTTCTTTTCCATACTTACCTACCTTTTCACTTAAAGGAAACGCCTCTCAGCTTCTCGTTGGCTTCTCCGTATTGCCAGCCTCACCACTCTTGCTTGTTGAGGCCATTATTAAGATAAGGGTGACCTGACACAAGTACAGCATAACATGACAGTCTATCTGATGACTGAGACGGCTCCTAAGTGACTAATGGGCAGCGAGCTTCTCCAGCTCGGAGACACTGGACAAAGGGATGATTCATGTCCCGGGCAGAATGGAGCTGGATCGTGCAAGATTTCATCACGATAGCCAGAATGATACACAGTTTAAAACATATGAATTTATTTCTGGAATTTTCCATTTAATATTTCTGGACCGCTGTTGACTTCAGGTAACTGAACGGTGGGAAGCGAAACCTGCTGGGGGCGGCGGGACTACTGTATAATCAGACAATAACATTTTAAGTCAGACTTCCATTGAGTGAAACAAGATTTTTAAAAATATGCTCCTGTGTTAAATAACTTTACTTAACAGAATGTCGCAGAGGCACAGGTCATGAATGCAGTGAGGTCGGGCCAGACTGGGAAGCCTGGGTCCTGGTGAACCGCTAACTAGATGAGCAGTTCATGTCTCTGGCTTCCCATCTCCCAGCCTCAGTTTCCTCCTCTATGTAATGAGCAGAATGATCTGTTCAAGTTCTTCTTTTAGTTAATCTAGTGAAAGCCATCAGAAGCGCTATGTTGTTGTAATTATGATTGATTTGACACGGGAAACTTGATCAATAGCAAATCGAGGATCATACAGACCATCCGTGTCTGAGGAGCAAACACGGACGATATTCTGCCCTTGGGAGAACCGAGACCACAAAGGAGGCTTCGAATGGAAGCGCCACCCACACTTGCTGCTGCTGCCTAATTAACAGTTGTAGGTGGCTGGCAGGTGGCACATCTTGAAAATATTGTTGAATCGGCTCATGGCATTCTGAACAGAATTAACACATGAGTATGCGAACCCTTTATTTAACAGTGTCTCCAGTCACCAACGTTTCACTAAGAATATTAATTTTTAAAATACACTGGTGATTTCTTTTGTCACTACTTGAGTTGCTTTCAGTGGAAAAGATATATTTCACTTTGGCCTGTTCTCCCGTTCTCTCCCCCCCACCCCCGGCACTGTACCCCCTTAACAAAGCCATAACCAACAACAACTTAAATTAGTCAGGGTTGGATGTCAGCCATAGAGCAGGGCGAGCCAAATCCAGTGATGCCAGCCCGCCAGGCAGAGTTTCCAAGGCAACCGCCTTTGTCTCTCTCTCTCCACTTGAAGGGAAACCTGGGAGAATCTATTCCTGACGTGGCTCTGATGAGAACCAGCGTGGGGTGAAACAGTCTGTGAATGAGGAGACTTTGGTTCTCGCACTGTTTTTGTTTTTTCTCTGCAGGGATACAGCTTATTCACATTTTTTTTCTCTAGCTCTGAAATGAGGATTCGAAATGCCCTATTTTGTGGCAGGCAGTTAATAGCATATTTAACATATACGCAGCCCAATAGTCTGAGAATCACTGGACCACCTTCCAATGATTACGAAGTAAGGATCAGAATTCTCACAGGGAAAAGAAATAATTTTTGTCACTAAATGGGGGAAACATTAGAATGAGCCAAGATGCAGAAAAAAGGGCAAGGGATAGTTTCCAACCAGAACAGCTCCCATCTTCAATGTTTTTCTCATTGTCAGTGAGACTGTAAAATTTATTGTCCAAACCAGGGCACGAGAAAGTGAAATGGGGAGATTTAATAATTAAGCCAGGATGACAGATGTAAACCATCCCAGACAAGCCAGCACATATATCACCCTACTTATAGTGCCTCCCGGTAAGAAATCCTTGGAACAAAGGTCTCCTCAGCTAATGGAGTTGGAAAACCACTAGGTTTGAGTGAAAAAGACTGCAGGTCACCTGATGAGATTCAGTCAGGTGGGAGAGGAGCTGGGAGTGAGAGAAACGTGAGAGGGTTTGAACAGCAGCTCAGGGAAATCTGACGGAACCAAACAGAAAAGGACCTGAAAGGACTTTGAAGCCTTGCCGGTCTCTGACAGAGACCCACGGGCTTGTGCTGGCCCCAGTCAGTGGTTTTATGACTTTGTCCAGTGAAGACTATAGTAATTATGATTTACGTTTGAGCAGTAATACATCGGGTTTCTGGGGCAAGAAACCCCAACACAATAAACATGAAAATGTTTGTGGTTTATGATTAATCCTGTTTCCTAAAAGAAATTTACTAAAAGTGGACTTCATAAGCTTATGAAATATGTTTGTTATTATTCTCAAAGAAGTAAACTGAGTTTACCATACATAGCAAGTTAATTATAAGATAAAATAAATGAAAAAGCCTGTCATTTTATATTAAATATACTTACTTCAGGTATAAACACACATGTTTGTTCTGTAACCAGATGAGGTTTCCTGATGCAATAATTATGAAACTTGAAAAAGTATGTCTTAGTCCATTCAGGCTGCTAAAACAAAATACCAAAGACTGGGTGGCTTATAAACAACAGAAATTTGTTTCTCACATTTCTGGAGGCCGGAAGTCCAAGGTCAGTGTGCCAGTGTGGTTGGGTTCTGGTGAGAACGTCCTTCTGGGTTGCAGAGGTTGTTTTCTCATTGCATCCGCACATGGTGGAGAGACAATGAGAGTCCTCTCTGGAATCCCTTTCATAAGGGCACTAATTTTATTTCTGAGGACTCCACCCTCATGACCTGATTACCTCCTGGAGGCCTCACCTCCTGATACCATCATCACATTGAGAGGTAGGATTTCACCGTCTGAATTTGGGGGGTGGGGATGACACAAACATTCAGTTCATTGCAAAGTACTCAAAAATTAGACTGTTACTATAGAAAAATTAGAAAATTCACATAAATGAAGACAATAAAATAATCTGTAATCCAAACATCCATAAATAGCCACTATTAATATTTTAGTATGTATCCTTCCACACTATTTCCTATGCATTTTATTTATACATATGATTATAAAAATGACAGCTAAAATCATAATTATTATTATTATATTATGAACAGTTTTCCATGTCAACAATTACACTTTTAGAACATTGTTTTTGCGACTGTGTAATATCTCACAGTGTTGAACAGTTCATTTAACCAAACTCCTGACCTTAGGTATGAGGTTATTTCCAGATTTTTGCATTATAGATACTGTGGTATTGAATGTCTTCTAGTGAAATCTTTGTGCACATACAATCAATGATGAGTAACTTCAGTGGGATAGCTGAGATCCATTAAGTCTGCGCTCTGTTTATCATTCCGCTGTGGAAGGAACACACAATAACAGTGAAAGAGGAGACATGGGTTCAATTCCCACCCAGACAAATAATCTCTCTGTCACCCAACCTCTCTATGTTTCAGTTTTCTGATTTGTAACATTATACAAATTAAAGATAATCAATGACTCTGCCCCTTGAACTGCACTGCTGTAAAAATTAGATAGGGTAAGGGTGTGAAAAATCATCTAAAGTTATAAAGCAGTTTACTTTTATAAGGATTCATTATTTTCTTTTCAAAATGCTATTTTAAAATTTTCTATTAAATCAACTAAAACTATTTCCAGTTTTTGACATCCTCCAGGAAAACTGGGTTTTATGAACCAACCAATAGGCTTTGGGTAATTTGGAAGTTGTGGTGGAATGGGTGCTTCCAGGAGAAGCTACCAAGAGTGGTTCAGGCTAATAAGAAATCCTGCTAATAAGAAATACTGTGTATGGGTACCACACCTTCTTTATCTAATAGTCGGTTAATGGACACTTAGGTTGTGTCCATGTCTCGGCTCTTGTGGATATTATTGCAGTGAACATGGAGGTACGTATATTTTTTAAAATATGTGTTTTCAAATTCTTTGGGTGAAATAAATCAGATGGAAAAGATTGAGAACCATATGATTTCACACATGTGGGATGTAAAACAGAAAGCAACAAATGAATGAACAAAACAAATAAAAACAAACTCATAGGTACAGACAACAGAATGGGGGTTATCAGAGGGGAGGAGGTGTGGAGAGGATGAAGACGGAGGGTAAAGGGGGTCAAATACATAGTAATGGAAGGAGACCATAATTTGAGTGGTGAGCACTCAATGCAATATACAAAGAATGTATTTTAAATTGTACACCTGAAATTTACATAATGGTATTAACCAGTGTTACCCCAATACATTTAATTTTTTTTTAAGAAAGGAAAAAAACTGTATTAAAATTATGCTGATGGTAACCACTTTGAACACCTCTTCCAATTGCAGAAGTCAAACGTGACTTGCCAATACATTTAATTTTAAAAAAAGTAAGAGAAAAAATAAAGGCTGCCTGCCTTCTGGAATATCACAAACTGAAGGCAGAGGGAGTTGGTGGCTTGCAAAGGAAATAACCCTGCTGTGTGATCCTGGGGTGTGTGTGTGTGTGTGTGTGTGTGTGTGTGTGTGTGTGTGTGCAGTTTGCTCCCATCAGCCAGGAGGCTGCTGTGAGGCTGGAGTGGGATTTGGACCTGATCCTGTTCAGCCTGTGAGAGGCGGAGGCCAGCCTGCTGTCCGAGATAACGGCGGCTGTTGGGAGGGAATTCTGGGGAAAATATTTTCATTAAGAATCCTGGTAATTACAGTTCCAGTTGGGAGAGGGCTCCAAAGTGGCAAGTAGGGCACATGAATGGAAGTTGGCAGCCTGAAGGAGCCCCCAAAAGACAATCCTACAGCTGGAAATTGTGCGTGGCTCCCACGTACCTGTCATTCATCCATGCCATGAGAAAACAAGGAGGAAATTCCATTCACCAAACATGAAGGGTTCTAGAGACTTCCTTCTCTCTAACCCTTGCCCTCAGCTGTCAGTGCACAACTCTGGTGGTAGTTGTTGTGGCAGGGGGCGGGGGGCAGCAGTCGCATGGTGTTCTGTAAGACACCTCCTCTCCTGCTGGAGAGGCCCAACTTCCACTGTCCTTTCGTTCTGTCTATGGGAAATGCAAGCACATAGTGGGTGCTCATTGCATGCTGAGTGAACAGCATAGGACACAGATCGGGAAGGCTGAGCGTCTCCCACCCACCCATGGGAGACTTGGCGCCACCAACGTGCCAACGATGCATCTTGCAGGCACTTCACTGTAATGCTGAGTCCCTAAAATAAATAAATAAATAAATAAATAAATAAATAAATAAATAAATAACGTTCATTCCCACCCCCATAGGAAGATGTCTTGGGTTAAAAGGAAATGGGTAAATCCAACATTGTAAAGACAACAATTTTGAGTTCCCTGAAAGATGCATTGTAAAGCTAACACTTTATTCTTCCCTGGAGAGGTTCAAAAACCTGAACTTGGTGTGTGAGGAGGTAAACTTAATTAAGAAAGAGAGAAAGGAAAGGCTATTTCTGGCCGTTGGGTAGGCTGGAACCGAGGGACAAAAGTGTACTCCTTCTGCTCCAGCAGAGACCGACCTGTGTAGGTTTTTTGAAGATTTTTCTTTGCTTAGCTGTCGATATCTCGTAGCAATTAATTTAAGTGCTCCCAGCTATTTTAAGTATGATGTATTATGCTGACCAAGTAAATGTACCAGTACATTTCCCCAATTTTTAAAAGTATCCTGATGAAAGTGTGGAGGAATGGGAGTCCTACTAGTAAAACTGACATTTATTTAAGCCCCAAAGAAAGGCCCATAGTACCTGACAAATAGAAGAGGTAGTATTGCATTATGGACCATAAATAGAAAAACCTGAACATTTCTGAGAGTCATCACTCCCTGGTGCCCCGTAGACACCGTCTCCTGCCGTCAGTAAACAGAGTCTGGGAAAAGGCATTCGTTTGGAGTGAAGAGCTAACTTTTCGGGTTGCCTTCAAATATCAAGTTTCTATTTTTGTTTGATGACTTCATTTTTTTTCCACTGCTGACAAATCATAGAGGGAGAGACAGATTTCATTTGGGTTTGTTCTCTTAAATGACAAGTTCAAGGAGAGAGAAACGCAAGTTCCATTTGGGGGCTGAGAAGGTAAAAGTCATGTTTTGAGCTTCCTAGACTCTGGCATAAGGTACTTAAGAGGAATCATTTCTGAAGGGGAAGTGGTGGTTAGTGATCCAAGAATTTGGGGTTAGTCAACTTGAAGAGAGAAAGTATGGGAGAAAGAAGAGATAGAGATAGGTAGGTAGATAGATAGATAGATAGATAGATAGATAGATAGATAGATAGATTAGATAGATTAGATAGATAGATAGATAGATAGATAGATAGATAGATAGATAGATAGATAAATAGATTAGATAGATAGATGGTGAATGGAAATTTTGCAGCCTGAATTAACCCCAAAGAGGCATCCTATAGCTGGATGACAGCTGGAGAGATTTTGAGAGAGAGCGAGCGAGAGTGAGAGAGAAGCTGTGAGCTGAACTGGTACATTTAGGAGCCACAAAAAGCATCCAGGAACACTGTTTTCCTAAGGCTGTTTTCACACAGGTGAAAGTCTCACTGAAACTTCCTTGTTAGCTCTTAAGAGATAGCCTTAGAGGAATCTGTGTAAAACCCTTCTTTTTTCCTTCTTTGCCACTTCCAGGGCTCATAATTCTATTGGGTTTTCTTGAGTATGAAACTGGGGAGAAAAGGCTGTCCAAGGGTTGAGCCAGAGTGGCCTGCCAAGGGTGGACAGAGGACTGAGATTTTACACTCATCCAATCAACCTATGAGAAGCGAGACTCCTTCTGGAAACTGAGGTCTTCACTGGACACCAGCCAGAGGGAACCAACGCTGTAGAGAAAAGATGAGCAGTTGCTCTGTGGGTCTCTGGGGGGCAGCCTGTGTGTGAGTACTCTGGGGACCTCCGAGAGGTAACTGGGGGACAGGACAGACGTGACATCCTGCAGGATCCTGGCAGTCTGGATCAGCAGGGTAGGGTGACCTGGGCTGGATGCCAGCTGGTCAGAATGGGAAATGGAACCTGCTGGTTACACGTATGTATCTCTACAAAGACAACTTAGGACAAGAGAAAGGAGAAAGGAGAGTGGCTGAGTAGCACTGGGAGCAGAACTATGTTTGTGGAGACTCGGGTGAAGACGACTAGTTGTCTTTAGGATTTGTTACAGAGAGAGGGAGGGAGGCTTGGTTGGTACAGAACATCTGTATTGTTCAAAAAATTTTTTTTGGTTTCAAATGTGTATTTTATAACTAGGAATAAGCCCAGTATAGATATTTTCTCTTTGGAAAAAAATGGGCGCAAGAATCAAGGCTCAGTAGGTTCAGATGTTGGGGACTGGTGGGATCCACACTGACGCCTGGCTCATGGGCTGACAGAACGCCAGGGAAAGAATGTTGAGTCTGACATCAGAAGATGGGGCTTTTGTTTCTGTCCTGGTCCTTTCTGTCAGAAAGCTGCTCCCTCCTGAGCCTCAGTTTTCTCCTCTGTGAAATGGGGTTGTTGACAGGCTTAAAAAAAACCTCACAGCATTTGAGAGGCTTGGACATAAACATCATTTTTTCGTAAATTGCCATATGCATGTAAATTGCCATGTAAATTTGGATTTTTGACCAGCAAGCTGGTGTGTTCTTGTCGCTGCTGAGGATGGACTATCCACGGTTCCTCCCATTAGCCTTGACCTGTAAAGCATGCTCTGGTCTGGGTTGTTCTACTGCTCACCAAGTAGGGAAGAGATGTCAGCCTTTGAGTCCGTTCCTCTTGTGTAAAATGGGGAGGGTAGGTAGAGGTGAGTAGGTTCAATGATCCAAGGGGCCAATGAGTCCAAGCCTTGCATTGGTTAAGGGCAGAGCGCCAAAGTGGGGGTAAGTAATTGGTGTTGGCCCGAGTTACTGGGAAAGGTTTTGTGCTTGCTCAGAATGGGGTATTTCCCATAATCTTTGTTTGGGCTGGAGCCAGCCATCTTCCATGACTGACTGACTTTTTTTGGTCAAAAACAATTCATCTCTTTTTCTTGCCAAAAAAAGCAAACCAACAAATAAAAACACAAACAAAATACAAAAACCAAGCAAACAAACTTCTCCCCTTTGGAACCAAAGCAGCACAGGATTTAAAAAAATTTTTTATTTTATATTTTTTTGTGGCGGCGGGGAGTCTGAGAGAAAGGCATTTCTGTTCATTTCTCTCAGTTGTCACCCTGTCTGCCGCAGTGCCAGCTCTGGCTGACACTCCCGGGATCTCTTTGCAGTTTCAGATGCTGCCCTGGAAATTCTGAAGGCCAGTTACTGAGAGAGAAGGCTCTGGAAAGGGTCTGCCAGGACCCTGGCAACAAAGGGAAGGAGTCAGAACAGAGCCAGACAAAAAACAATCAAAGAGAAGGAAGATTTCCTCGACTCTGTGTTCTGGAATGTTCCTACAAGGAGTTTGCCCTCGGTTTACTGTGTACTTGGACAACTCTTGGTTTTTACTTTACATGGAACCCCTTGTTGGGGTTGGAGGGGCTCCGTAAATCACAGCCTCTCCTCCTTGCCTGAATCCTGAAGTAACTGATGATAAGAAATAAGGGAAGGAGAATGTGCCTCAGGGGTACAGTAAAGAGTTTCCTAACAGAAAGCATGCAGGAGACACAGGCCTGGGAAACTGATGGTAAGGAGAACCAGACCAAATTGTGTGCACCCCAAATGTCCTCTGGCTAGAGCGAAAAGGTGAGGGGGGTGGTGAGTTAGGTGACTCCAACAAATGATAGAGGCTGCGTAAGGGACGGGGAGGGAAAGGTGCAAGCGTTTCGCCGATGCATGTCCTGCCTCGGGAGAGGAAACGCAGGAATGGCGAAGGATAGCTTGTCCTCCACACTGTTTTCACCAAAACCACTCGCCCAAGATACGCAGGCTAAGAAATCTTTCCTGACGGATACAACAGAGCAGGACACCAACAGCTGGGCACTGAATACAGTAGTCCTCCCTTATCCATGGTTTCACTTCCCACACTTTCAGGCAACTGCAGTCCAAAAATGTTACATGGGAAATTCCAGAAATAAACAATTCGTAAGTTTTAAATTACATGCCATTCTGACTGGTATGATGAAGTCTTGCATTGCCCCACTCCATGCCTTCCAGGACGTGTGTCATCCCTTTGTCCAGCACATCCACGCTCTGTAGGCTCCCGCTGCCCCTTAGGCACTTAGCAGCCATCTGTGTCGCAGTACTTGTGTTCAGTCCATCCTTATTTTATTTAATAATAGCTCAAAGCTATTCACATAACTTTCATTGCGGTGTACTGTTATAATTGTTCTATTATTAGTTATTGTTGTTAATCTCTTACTGTGCCTAATTTATAAATTCAACTTTATCATAGGTGTGTAAGTTTGAGAAAAGACACAGTATACGAGTATGTAGGGTTTGGTGCTGTCACAGTTTTAGGCATCCACTGGAGGTCTTCGAACAGATCTCCTGTGGAAAAGGGGGGACTACCATATTAGCTAGCCATCAGCCCCCCTCGTCCTTTACCTGCTGCCAGAAATTCTTTTCAGGCTTCCTACTTCCCAGGCTGCAGCCTCCTCTTGAGGTGCTGGGTCCTCTGCTCCTTGAAAGGATCACTCCTGCAAAAATTCCTCTTATTACGCAAAGACAGAATTTTAGGTGTTCATCTCCCACAACCACTGGACATCCAATCACTCTGCGACTATCTACCGAAAATAAGACCAGGTCTTATATTAATGTTTGCTCCAAAAGATGCATTAGGGCGTATATTCAGGGAATGTCTTATTTTTTTCATGTACAACAGTCTACATTTATTCAAATACAGTCATGTCATCTTCTTCTGGAACATCATCATAATGTACTAAATGCGGCCGTCTGGCTGACGATCTTAACGGAGGCTTATTTTCAGGGTGGGTCTTATTTTCAAGGCAAACACATTATCTACTTTGGGTTTTATCCATTAGCATCTCAGAAGAGCTAGCAGGGACTTTGGCGTCTCTCCTTTGTCTGTGTAGGTGGAAGGGAACAATTTATATATTTATTATGCCTCTGTGGTGAATGCTGCCACCTCCCATTGGAAGGCAGAAGTGATTCCAAGAATCAGTTTGGGTGTTGAGTAGAATTCTTCTCATTTACAGTAAGACCCTACCGCAGTGGTCTCCTGAAATCTTACAGGGTAATGAAATCAATGGCGTGAACCTTCATAACTAGGTTAGTGATCAATTGACCAATTAAGATTTTATTTTTGAGAATGGTGTGAATCACGGGGCTAACTAGCTTCTTTTTCCAAATGGAATGCAGATTTCAACTCCACTTGTTCAATAGTCCATTCTTTCCCTACTAATTTAAACTGCTGCCTAAATTATTGATTAAGTGTGTACGTTGATTTGGGTTTGGATTCTATTTTATGTCGATTGATCTATTTGTCTGTTGCTGTGCCTGTAGCACACTTTGAAAATTGTGATAAGCTTACGGTATATTTTGATACCTCCTAGAGCAAATCCTTCCATTGTTGTGCCTTTTCCAAAATTCCTTGCCTTTGTGTATGGGTTTTTACCTCTCATTGATTTTCTTTTTTAATTTACATACAATAAAATTAGTGGAAAATAAAGTTAGTGCACAATTTGGTGAGTTTTGACAAATGGATAGTCATGTTGACCACCATTGCAATTATGACATAGAACATTGCCATCACCCCCAAAATTTCCCTCGTGCTCCTTTGCAATCCACCCTCTCTTTATCTTTGGTTCCTGGCAACTGCTGTTCTTTTTTTTTTTTTTTTTCCTTTTCTAGAATTTTATATGAAGACTACGGTATGCAGTCTTTAGTGTCTGATTTTCTTTTTTTCACTTAAACAATGCTTGAGATCATCCAGATTGCAGCAGGAATCAGTAATTTTTCCTTTTTATCGCTGGTGGTGTTCATTGTATGGATACAGTACAATTTGTTTCCCTGTTCATCTGTTGATGGACCTTTGCATTGTTTCCAGTTTTTGATATTATGAATAATACTTCAAACAAACATTTGCACATAAATCTCTGAGTGGACATATGCTTACATTTCTTTTGGGTAATTACCTAAGAGTGGGATTGCTGGGTCATGGATACATGGTAAAGTTTATGTTTTTCTTTGTAAGAACTGTTTTGATTTTCTGGTTTCTCTGACTTTTTTTGCTATCACAGTTTTAATATGATCTATTCTAATAGGTGTGCAGTGGCGCCTAATGGGCGTTTTAATTTGTATTTGCCTAAAGACTAATTATGAACATGTTTCTCATGTGCTTGTCACCTGTATTACATTTTGGTAAAGTACATTTACATTCTGCTCAAGCGTTTTGAGGTTTTCTTTTTTTATTTTTTAAATGAGGTGTTTGTTTCCTTACTGCTGATATTTAGGAGTTCTGTATACACTCTAGGTACAAGTCCTCTTTGTCACATGTGTGATTTTCAAATATTTTCTTCCGGTCTACAGATTGTCTTTTGGTTTTCTTAACAAAGTTTGTCACAGAGCAAAAGATTTTAGTTTTGATGAAGTTCAATGTAACAATTTTATCTTCTTTGATGTCCTATCTAATAACTCTTTGCCTAACTCCAGGTATCACATAGATTTTCTTAAAAGCTTAAAATTTTATTTTTTCATTTAGGTTTATGATCTGTCTTGAGTGATTTTGTAGAAGGTGTGGGGTTTATGCTGAAGTTTTTTTTTTAAGTAAAGTTTATTGGGGTGACAATTGTTAGTAAAGTCACATAGATTTCAGGTGTACAATTCTGTAATACATCATCTATATCTCACATCTGTGTTCACCACCCAGAGTCAGTTCTCTTTCCATCACCATATATTAGACCCCACTTACCCTCTTCTAGAGCCCCCCCTCTGGTAACCCCTAAACTATTGTCTGTGTCTATGAGTTTCTGTTCCTTCATTTGTTTGTCTTGTTCTTTTTTTTTGTTTTCAGTTTTATATATCACATATCAGTGAAATCATATGGTTCTCTCCTTTTTCTGACTTATTTCACTTAGCATTATAATCTCAAGATCCATCCATGTTGTCATAAATGGTACTGTTTCATCTTTTTTTTACCACTGAATAGTATTCCATTGTGTATATATACCACAACTTCTGTATCCATTCATCTATCGAAGGACATTTTGGTTGTTTCCATTTCTTAGCCACTGTAAATAAAGCTGCAATGACCATTGGAGCACACGTGTCTTTATGGATAAATGTTTTCAGATTTTTTGGGTGGATATCCAGGAGAGGGATTGCTGGGTCATGTGGTAATTCTATTCTTAATTTTTTGAGGAACCTCCACACTGCCTTCCATAACGGCTGCACCAGTCTGCATTCCCACCAACAGTGTATGAGGGTTCCTTTTTCTCCACAGCCTCTCCAACACTTGTTACTATTTGTCTTGTTGATGATAGCCATTCTAACTGGGGTGAGGTGATATCTCATTGTGGTTTTCATTTGAATTTCTTTGATGATTAGTGATGTTGAGCATTTTTTCATATGTCTATTTGCCATTTTATGTCCTCTTTGGAGAAATGTCTCTTCAGGTCCTCTGCCCATTTTTCAATTGGGTTTTTTTTGTTGTTGATGAGTTGTATGAGTCCCTTGTATATTTTGGATATTAGCACCTTATTGGAGGTACTGTTTGCAAAAATCTTCTCCCATTCGGTTGGCTGCCTCTTTATTTTGTCGATGGTTTCTTTTGCTGTGCAGAAGCTTTTAAGTTTGATATAATCTCATTCATTTATTTTAGCTTTTACTTCCCTTAACTTTGGAGTGAAATTCATAAAATGCTCTTTGAACCCCCAGGTCCGTAAGTTTAGTACTATGGTTTCTTCTATGCAATTTATTGTTTCAGGTCTTATGCTTAGGTCTTTGATCCATTTTGAATTAATTTTGGTACATGGTGACAGATAGCAGTCCAGTTTCATTCTTTTGCACGTGGCTTTCCGATTCTCCCAGTACCATTTATTGAAGAGGCTGTCTTTCCTCCATTGTATGTTTTTTGCTTCTTTGTCAAAAATTATCTGTCCATATTTATGTGGGTTTATTTCTCAATTCTATTCCATTGGTCTGTGTGTCTCTTTTTCTGCCAATACCATGCTGTTTTGATTACTGTTGCCCTGTAGTACAAGCTAAATCAGGGAGTGTGATACCTCCAGCATTGTTCTTTTTTCTTAGAATTGCTTTGGCTGTTCGGGGACTTTTGTGGTTCCATACAAATCTAATGATTTTTTGTTCTATTTCTTTAAAAAAGGCCATTGGGATTTTTATGGGGATTGCATTAAATCTGTATATTGTTTTGGGTAATATGGCCATTTTAACTAGGTTGATTCTTCCAATCCATGAGCATGGAATGTCTTTCCATTTCTTTGTGTCTTCTTCAGTTTCTTTTAAAAATGTCTTATAGTTTTCAGCATATAGGTCTTTCACATCCTTGGTTAAGTTTATTCCTAGGTATTTTATTCTTTTTGTTGCAATTGCAAAAGGAATTGTTTTTTTATTTCTTTTTCTGAGATATCATTTTTAGTATATAGGAATTCAATGGACTTTTGTACGTTGATTTTGTAGCCAGCAACTTTACTGTATTCGTTTATTGTTTCTAACAGCTGTTTGGTGGAGTCTTATGGTTTTCTATGTATAGTATCATGTCATCTGCAAAGAGTGACAATTTAACTTCTTCATTCCCAATTTGGATGCTTTTTATTTCTTTCTCTTGCCTGATTGCTCTGGTGAGGACTTCCAACACTATGTTGAAAAGCAGATAGGGTGATACAGGACAGCCCTGTCGTGTTCCTGAACGTAGAGCAAAGGGCTTCAGTTTTTCACCATTAATTATGAGATTAGCTGAGGGCTTGTCATATATGGCCTTTATTATATTAAGGTATTTTCCTTCTATACCTATTTTATTAACTGTTTTAATCATAAATGGATGTTGTATCTTGTCAAATGCTTTTTCTGCATCAATTGATATAATCATATGATTTTTGTCCTTTATTTTGTTTATGTGATGTATTACATTGATGGATTTGCGGATGTTGAACCATCCTTGTTCAACAATTTGTTTATGTGATGTATCACATTGATTGATTTGTGTATGTTGAACTGCCCCTGGCATGAACCCCACTGGGTCGTGATAAATAATCTTTTAAATGCATTGTTGCATTTGATTTGCTAGAATTTTGTTTAGGATTTTTGCATCTGATATATTGGTCTGTAATTTTGTTTTTTTGTGTTGTCCTTACCAGGTTTTGGTATCAGGGTAATGTTGGCCTCATAAAATGAGTTAGGGAGTATTGTCTCTTCTTCAGTATTTTGGAAGAGTTTGAGTAGGACAGGTATTAGATCCTCTTTGAAGGTTTGATAGAATTCACTAGTGAAGCCATCTGGTCCCAGACTTTTGCTTTTGGGAAGGTTTCGGATGACTCATTCAATTTCCTTACTGGTGATCGGTCTATTTTGATTTTCCAGTTCTTCATGATTCAGCCTAGGAAGGCTATATAGTTCTAAGAACTTGTCCATTTCTTCTAAGTTATTGAATTTTGTGGCATACAGTCCTTCATAGTATTCTTGGATGATGCTTTGTATTTCTGTGGCATTCATGATAACTTCCTCTCTTTCATTTCTGATTTTGTTTATTAGTGTCTTTTCTCTTTTTATCTTGGTGAGTCTAGCCAAGGGTTTGTCAATTTTATTAATCTTTTCAAAGAACCAACTTTTTGTCACATTAATTTTTTGTATTGTCTTTTGGTTCTCTATTTCATTTAGTTCTGCTCTGATTTTTATTATTTCCTTTCTTCTGCTGACCTTGGGTTTCATTTGTTCTTCTTTTTCTAGTTCTTTAAAGTAAACGTGAGGTTATTTATCTGGGATTTTTCTTGTTTCTTGAGATAAAATTTCCCTTTTAAAACTGTTCTCGCTGCATCCCCAAAAATTTTGGTAGGATGTATTTTCATTGTCATTTGTATCTATGTATCTTTTAATCTCTCCTCTTATTTCTTCTTTGACCCCGTCATTCTTTAAAAGTATGTTGTTTAATCACCACATATTTGTGGTTTTTCCTGCTTCCTTTTTGCAGTTGATATCCAATTTCAAAGCCTTGTGATCACAGAATATGCTTGGTATGATTTCAATCTTCCTAAATTTGCTGGGGCTTGTTTTATGTCCCAATATATGGTCTCTCCTTGAGAATGTTTCATGTATACTAGAAAAAAAATGTATAGTCTGATGTTCTAGGATGAAGTGCTCTATAAATGTCAATTATGTCCATTTCATCTAATGTGTCATTTAGGGCTGCTATTTCATTATTTATTTTCTGTTTGGATGATCTATCCATAGCTGTCAATGACGTATTTAGGTCCCCTAGTATAATTGTGTTTTCTGTTTGGATGATTTATCCATAGCTGTCAATGACGTATTTAGGTCCCCTAGTATAATTGTGTTTTGGTGCTCCCTGATTGGGGGCATAAATATTGATGACTGTTATGTCTTGTTGTATAGTCCCCTTTACCATTATGAAATGTCCATCTTTGTTACCTTTTTTTATCCTGAAGTCTGTTTCATTTGATATCAGTATGGATACACCTGATTTTCTCTGGATACCATTTGCTTGGAGTGTCAATTTCCACCCTTTCACTTTGAGCCTATGTTTGTCCTTGTAGCTGAGATGTATTTCTTGGAGGCATCATATGGTTGGGTTTAATTTTTTGATCCAATCTCCTACTCAGTGCCTTTTTATTGGTGAGTTCAGTCCATTTACATTTAGGATGATTATTGATATGTGAGGATTTCCTATCATTCTATCTTTGGTTTTCTGGTAAGACTGAGTCTCCATTGTTTTTTTGTTTTTTTGTTGTTGTCTATTTTTTCTGTGTGGTGGTATTCTATGATTTTTTCCCTGTTTCTTCTTTTATTACATTACATATTTTAGTTCTGGATTTTTTTTTGAGAGGTTACCATTAAGTTTATGTAAAAGAAAGTTTCATATTTAGAGTATTCCATTTTCTTCAGCATGCTTACTTTCTCCATTCCCATATTCCGGTTCAGGCCTTTACTCTTCCCCCTTTTATGTTTTGGTTGTCACAAATTATCTCTATTTATGCTGGTCGAATAGCCTCCTTCAGTATTTCTTGTAGTGTAGATCATAGGTTAGAAAATTCCCTCAGCTTCTGTATGTCTGGAAAGGTCTTTATTCCTCCTTCATATCTAAAGGATATCTTTGCTGGATATATTATTCTTGTCTCATAATTTCTCTCTTTCAATAGTTTGAATATTTGATTCCACTTGCTCCTGGCTTGTAGAGTTTCTTCTGGAAAATCTGATGATAATCTAATGGGCTTTCCTTTGTAGGTTACTCTCTTCTTTTCCCTGGCTGCCTTGAAGATTCTTTCTTTGTCGTTGATTTTTGACAGCTTCAATACAATGTGCCTTGGAGAAGGCCTGTTGGGGTTGAGGTAATTAGGTGTTCTACTTGCTTCTTGGATTCAAGGATCCAGTTATTTCCACAAGTTTGGGAAGTTCTTGTTTGAATAACTCTGTTCCCTTCTCTCTTTCTTCTCCTTCTGGTATGCCCATTATTCTTATATTGCTCTTTCTGATGGAGTCAGAAAGTTCTTGTAGAGTTCTTTCATTTCTTTTAAGTCTCAAGTCTCTTCCTTCTTCCATCCATGTCATTTCCAGATTTCTATCTTCGATGTCACTGATTCTTTCCTCCATCTGTTCAACTCTAGTACCTAACCTGGCTATTTCATTCTTCATTTCTTTTATTGAGTCCTTAATCTCCAGAAATGATTCTTTTTAAAAATTTCAATCTCTTTGGTAAAATGTTCATTTTGTTCATTGATTGTGTTCCTGAGTTCATTAAACTGCCCATCTGTGTTTTCTTGTATCTCGTTGAGTTTTTTAAGAACTGCAATCTTGAATTCTTTGTCATTTAAGTCACATATTTCCATGTCTTTAAGTTCATTTTCTGGAGATTTTTCATTTTCCTTCTGAGCTGTCTTGTTACTTTGGTTATTCATGTCAATTAATGATTTATTATGTCTCTTCCTAGACCTTTACAGGAGTGGGTTCTGCAACAAGTTGATAGAAAGAGGTGTTTCTTTTGTTTTCCAGTAGGTGTTTGTAGAATGTTTTATTTTCTCTCTGACAGCAGCCTTTTATTCTCTCTCACACTGTAGTGTTATATTTTTTCTGCACTATTCTGGCTTCTCACACAATGGGGGGATTCCCTGAAAGGCAGGCTTCCCCTCTGTGAACAGTTTGCTTGGGTCATAGGGCGCCACCTCCGTGGGGGGATGCAGAGAGCTTCTGAAGTTCCAAAGCTTTTCCTGCAGCAGACTCAGAGCCTGTGTGTTTCAGCAGCTCTGTTTATTCCTGCAGATATCCACCCAGATAAGTGGGGACGGGGTGGGGTGGGTTGTGAGAGTGGCCCAGAGCAATGGCAGTGACCACCACCACAGCCAGTCCTGCTTCCAAGGCTCCCTCCCCTTTGCTGGAACTAATTGGGCTGCGAGTCTGTGTCTGCGGACCACAGTTCTCAGAACAGCAAATATTCTGTTCTTTTGATCTGACACTGCTGCTGTTCCGCTTCTAGCACTAGGTAGGTGGGGGTGAGGTGAGCTCTGCGAGGGTGGGGACAGGGTGGCTCGTTGCAGTGCCTACGGCTTCTGTTCTCTGTGGCAGTGAGGGCTTAACCCACCGTTTTTAGCCTTCTTCCCTCAGTCTTTGCTCCGAGGTCTCTGCCGTGCTTGTTGGGTTCAGCCGTGTTATATGCTGCCCCCCCAGCCCTGTGGGCCATAAGCGGAGCCCTAGCAGTCTGAGTTCTTCCCTCTCCCGCAGCTGCGGTAGTTCTGGGATGCAGCGAGCTCGAAGCACTGAGCCAGGTCTGCATCCTGCGTGCGAGCGGCCCCGTCTGGGCACTTCTCCCTTCCCTCCTCCCACGCGCAATTTGCCCATCTTTAGGTGAATTCAGTAGTGGGCCTCTTCGTCTTGCTTGTCTGCTGTGCAGGGAGTCCTTTGTGGAGTTATATTTGTTCAATTTGTTGTAAATTCCAGGGAAGATTTCAAGACGCTCACCTCACACCATCATTTTTTCTCATCAGCCTTTCACCTGTTTTTTTGTTTTTGCCTATGGATGTCCAATTTAACCCGTACCATTTACTGATAAGATCATTCTTCCATTGAATGGCTTTTGCACCTTTGTAAAAAATCAGTTGGTCATATTTGTGTGAGTCTATTTCTAGATTCTCTAATGTGATCCACCAATACCACACTGTCTTGGGGCAATAGATGAATAAATGAACAGATAGGTCATTCATTTGTGAGGACTTCGCACACACCTTTGTTGGAGGAATTCTCGTAGAACATTACCAGGTAGGACTGGCCTCCCAACTTTTGAATAATCACGGCCCCCGTCCATCTATGATAGCCCACTGTTAGCTTGAGGGTACACATGGTGACATTCCTTTATATAAGCCCAGCACAGAGGCTGCCACATAGTGGGTTCTTAGTAATATTTGTTGAATAAAATGATTAATGATGGATTGGCTGAATACTGTTGGTATTCAAGAAGACAGACAAGAAGTCACACTTCCTTTTTTGCTCACAGAGTAACTTTTACAAGTGAGAGTAGACAGAGGTATTTTGCTGTGCTACAGTGGTGAGAAATTTTTTTTTTAGTATAGTTTCATTCAGATGAAAAAATATATTTATGTCCTATGATATTTTTCCCCATTCAAAACGAAATAGTTATATTAAATCCCACGGAAAAAAATGATATGTTTTTATATCTAAGCTTACCTATTTTAGTCAATAAAACAATGTGAATGAGAAAACTTGCACTGCTCTTCATCTAAGATGTCCGTATCCAGGTATTTTTGAGAAGTGACCGCCTATGGAATCTTTATGATGCCTCATTCTGAAGTGGATTATGGCTCACTTCAGAATATTCTTGCTGCTGTAAAGAGTTTTTCTAGTAAGGAATTAACTGTCAAGAGATCAACAAAACAAAATTTCTTTGAGCCTTCTGTTGGACATGGAACTAGCTTGATAAGGCAGTTTTTCCAAAATGGTGCTCTTTATAATGAAAATTTTACCTGTGATGCCTCTGAGGGTCGACATGTGTTTCTCTTCTTATGCGTCTTGGGAGGAGGAATGTCAGAAATGCAGCAGGAGAATCCAGTTCCTTCTCTGATATTCTGTTTCTCACATCTCTGCTCAGACAGTGGCCAAGTAGGCAAGTGACAGGACTGAAGAAGTTGGCTTTGAGTCTGTCTAAATTCTCAGAGACTCCATGTTTTTTCCTTCTGAAGTAAAGGGAAATATTCAGGCTAGAACACATCATCCTAGGTAGTATACCATCCTTACTGATGGAGCATTTTAGCAAGTGATCATTTTGAAGTTCCCATGCTGGTGTCATGTCTCTGAGAGCTGGTTCTCTTACCTGCTTGAGCACTTCTGATTGTCAACTAGACACTTTGCTTCTTCAAATAAAGTAGTTCTCCAATGGAATGTTGCCTGGATTTGAATCATGTTTTCTTCAGTTGGTGAAGAACTTAAAGTTCTATTTTCATAATAACCACACCAAATGATTTACTTAAATCCAAAGGTAAGCAGTCAGTTGTATGTTTAATTCTCATAGCTGTGACATTGTGCATAGAAGTTATGAACCAGTAAGGACCGTCTATATTGACTTTGAAGAAAATATAAGTATAAAATCACTATGGCCTCTCTAAAACCACTGAAAGCCAAAAACAATCTTGACATTTAAAGGTGACTTTGAGGAGTAGTACCTCATTTTAGCAGTGTAAGAGGCATCAATTTTTTTTTTTAAAGAGAAATTTCTAAACATTTAACCAGCATTTCTCGTCTCCTAGAAGTGAGCCATAAATGAGACTTCCTGTGTTATGGGGGTTGTAGTGGCTGCTAGGAAAATGAACTACAAATACATGAATCTTGGAAGGAGGGCTGTAAATGGACTCTGCAGTAATAGTTCACTGAGAAATGACCACTGGACAAATTTTCTTGAGTAAGTAATTGAAAAAGAAAACAAAAACTAAACCAACCAGTGCTCAAAAATAGCAATGAAACTGTGACTTCAATAAACCTCTCAGACATCAATACTTGTGGCACTTCGTGTTTATAGAGTGTGTGTACAAAGACACCCATGTAGACATGAATGTGTGTGGCAGAGGGGAAGGGAGGCAATTTTATTGTATACCCATGTTATTTAATCCTGACAACAGTTTTGTGGGCTGCTGTTATTTCCATCTTACAGGTGGAGAAACTCAGGCTGGCTATAACCCTTGATTTTGCCCAGGATCATATAACTGGTCAATATTGATTCTGCTTGTTTCCAGAACTCCCCCCCACCCCCCACCCCCAGCACGATGACCCTCATATTACTAAATGTCCCCACAGACATGGGCCTATTTAAAATCTAATTCTAACATCAAAAGTTCCTATTTCTTTAGTTAGAACTTCTTTTGTTTCCACAGTACCAAGAAGACACAGAAGTCTGTTGTTCAGGAAATGTGATCGGGAATAACCCAGGAGCCCCTTTCAGTCCAATTGCACTGTATTTTTCTTTTCAAACACCGTAGACTCTCTTATTAGGAAAATGCCCTCATCCTGTGCCAATGCCGTAGCTGTTTTCCTCCACGGAGGACTAGTTTAAGCTTTCTTTGTTTAAGAAATAGCAACTATCAAACCTGGGGTGGGCGGGGCTCAGCTGAGTCCTTCTCCCATTCTGTTTTCTTCTCGTGGCTTCTCTGTGGCCGGAATATTATCAAAAGCATCCCATGGCTCACAGCCTGTCAGCTCACACACACCTGGCAGCACAGTCCCTTCACAGGGACCTTCTCATGGTGAGTCTTATAATAACAGGGCTGCCCAAGAAAGCCTGTGGTGACAGAGAGTCTATTCCCTCTTTAGTTTTCTCCTCAACATTTGTGGGTGAAAGTGATTGGAATTCTATTTTCTGTCAGACCTGATTACTGTCAGCTTGGCTCTCAAGATTTTTTAGGCAGGCTGGAAGGTGGTTTCTGGGGACTGAAAATTGCCTAGAGTGGTTTCAACTTTAAGTTCAAATAAAATATTTTCCCGCCTGACCTTGGCTCCTGCTTCCCCACCAAAAAACTAATCCCTGCTAATTATAATACTTGATATTTGTGCTGTGAGTTAACTTCTCAGAGTCACCCTGAAAGCAAGTGCAGAGAAGAGAGCCCTTGGAGTTGAAAAATTCTTGACTTCTTTTACAAAGTCCCTTCCCTGTCCCCATTATTAAAAGTTACGTTTGTATGTTAAGAAGAAAGTAAAAATTACAGTCCCATTGCAGATATAAATGCTATTAATATTTTGCTGATTTCTTTCCAGGGCACATACTTTTTTTTTTTTTTTTTTTTTTTTTTTACACAATGGAAATTAAAAAGTTGACATAAACAAGAGGAACCTGCATCTTTTATTAGACCTAAGAAAGGTTTTTTTCAGGAAATGAATCCTCACAGTGTGAGGTTAGAACGATTATATAGACATTTTGGGGAAAAGCAGGCGTGTCTTCAAATGGAAGACTCCTCCTGTCCATCGTCCTCTACCCACGACCCCCAAAGTCAACCCACCGTCTTCTCGAAAGCAACAGCACACAAAGAAAAGAAGGCTTTTGACTTAATAGAAGTCACTGGAGGTGGTGCATTCATTACGGTGTAGGAAGGACTTGGGACCCAAGGATAACTGGGGGAGGAAGGAGTGACATGAGCCAGAAAAACAAGAGCACAGTGGGGCTGTTATTGGGGTTGATTGAGGAAGGGGCAAAGCGATAACAAAGAGGGACCAGTGATTATGGGGAAAAGCCAGTATTGCAGAGTTGTGGTTTCATCTGTCCCTGCACACTTTCCATCTTGCTTGAAAGGTAGGCTCATGCGACAAATTATGATTAAAGTAGGTTGTGGTAACATAAATCACTTTCCGATTGAAATAAGGAAGAGCTGGTGTATGACCCTCCAGCTGCTTCTTCCCCTGCTGCAGGGCCCGAGCAGACCTCACATTACAGATGGTTCGTCATTGACCCCTGAGAGACTCCTTGGACGTTTGGTGTGAGAATGTGAAACAAACGTGAGTTGTATTGAGCCATTTAGATTGGGGGGTGTTTGTTACTGCAGCATAACCTATCCTCTCCTGACTAATTTAGCCATGCAGATTCCCACAAAGGAGGCTGAGGTGCCAGAAACTTACTGTCTTTGTCTTGCTTCTGGCTAGGCTTGGGCAAAGTGTCCGTGCAGTATAGGTGGAGACCTACAGTGGGGCTTCAGAAAATGGCTCTCCTGTCTCAGGAAAAGAGATGAGTGAAGAGACACCACCTTCTTCCCGTCTTCTTTTGTCAGATGCTGTCCTATGTGGATATGGTGCTTGGGCTGTGGCAGCCTCCATGTGACCATGAGGGAGACATCACCGACATGCTGAGGATGCCAGACAGAAAGACAGAATGTATCTGGGTCTTTCATGACACCATGGAGCCAACAAACCGACTGTGGAGCCCTGCTACCTCTGTGCTTCTGACTGAGTCCTTATCATTTTAACTACTGTTAGTTGATTTTTCCTCTATTTGCAGTCAAAGCATCCTAGCCATCTATTGTATAAGTAGTACATTAACAATGAAATCACTAACGTTATCATTGTCTTCATGATTAGGAATATAATGTTACAGTTTTGCCACTTGTGGAAGGCTGAACTTAGAAAACATCTTTAGGGGCAGGGCTTCTCCCCTCAAAATTCTTGTTTTCTAAAAGAATTTATCAGGTAGAATTGTCTCAAATAGCAGTAACCTGTGTGCACTTAAGTGATGAATTATAAAATGAAAGCATTAGGTGGGAGCCATCTGTAAATTGGTTATCAGACCAAGTAAAGTTTTATGATTATAACATTATTAGGTCTTAGCCTTTTGTAAGTACTCAGGAAAAGGCAGACATTAGTGCTACTATGCTTATGCCAACGGGCTGTATTTTTGAACAAAGATTCCACTGGAGACCCACTGGCAGGAGGACATGGATGCTGAATCTTTCAGGCCAGGCTGGGCTATGCTGCCACAAAGTACCAACAACATGGCAACCTCCATGGCTTGTGGCAACATCAAGGTTTACTTGTCACTCATCATACAAGCCCGGCTCGGGGCAGCTGCGGCTCTGCTCACGTCGTCTGCAGTTCAGAGACAGATGGAGGAGCCTCTGTCTAGAACATCCCTGGTCTCGTGGCAGAGGGAAGAGAGAGACCATGAACCATGTGCTGGCCTTTAAAGCTTCTGCCGAAAAGTGACACATATCACGTCCACCCACGTTTCATTGGCTAAAACAAGTTGATGGCAGGGGAAGGAACACAACAAAAGGAAGACAGAATTTGGTGAATAGTAATACAATCTCCCAGAGTCACTGAATTGCAGTGTTTGAAACCTCCAAGTCATCCCAGTTTCCCTAAGAGAATGTCATTTCTTTCAAGCCATTACTTTCATTCCTGGGGTCTTATCACTCCACAAGCTGTCCCCCACCCTCACCCCCATATCCACCGTCTTTTCTCACACAGTGATAAAATGATGTATTTTTAGCTGGATTTGTGGTGCCCAGATTAAACCCTCCCTTCCCCAGCCTCTTATGCAGTTAGGTGCGGCTGTGTATCTAATTCTTAGGTCATTGGATAGTGAACCAGCATGATAGGTGATCCAGATCATTCTTTTAAAAGGAGGGGGCAGATCTCCCCTCCTCTATGCTTTCCCTCTTCTAGGTGGCTGAAATTTAGAACTATCTTGGACCATCAGTGGACAAGCGTGACACTCCAACGGTGACAAAACAACTAGGTCCTAGGAGTTTGTACCCCCTCAAGATCTATGCCATTGAGCTGCCATCCCAGCCTGGAGTTTTACATGAGAGATACATAGATTTTGTTTTTTTCCCCTACTGTTATTTTGGGTTTGAACTTCATCAGCCTTACTCATTTCCTGCATAATACTCTCTTTTTTTGGTAAACCTCATCTGGCAACAATAGCATGGAAAGAAGATTCTGTTTAGTATTAAAGATGCCCAACTATGGATCGTTTCCTGGTCCCCTTGCAGGGATGCTTGTAAGACAGTGCCCACGCTCCTAACTAGAACACCCAGCCTACGAGAGTGAGAATGCCTTCCACTCTTCAACAGGACAGCTTCTTGGAGAAAGGACTTTACCTCGTTAACTTCTCCTTTTCCCACTTTTTCCTGCAGACACCCATCCTGTAGGAAGACTTATCCTGAATTGTGGACTGTGGAAGAAGAAATATGGATGGACAAGTCTCCAACTCTACCTAAATCTTGTGTCTCAATAAAGAAGTCGCAGGCTGTTAACTCTCCATCCTGTATATACTCTCATTTGCCTTTGCAGGGCCAACGCTTAAATCAGCAGGTCAGTTAGGCTTCTCACTTCTTTGTTGATGTGTCCTTTTGTGCTGCCACAATTTGTCCTACTTGTCAGTATTGTTCCCAGTGGAGATGTCAAAGAGGTTTCATCTCATGTGTCAACTCATATATTGGTGGTGGCTGCATGGGCCACTATGTTGAGAAGGATTCTGCAATGTGTGTCTTAGGCTAGGATCCTAAGCAGAACCCAAAACAGTAATTCAAATGCTCTGGATTTCTTGAGGGAAGGCTGTATGCAGAAAGGGAGTGAAGGAAGCCAGGAAGGGCAGAGGCAGGAGCGACAAAGAGGTGGTCTCAGCTACAGCTTAGCTTCAGCCTGACCCTATGGGGGTTGAACTTTTTTTATTAGTCAGTTGTTGGTTGTAGGATTCCTTAGGTGAGGCACCTCTCCTTTTGTTAAAGGCAATTCTCTGGCGATGAGCACAAATATGAGCCTCCACTAGCTGACAATCATAGCAGCTGAGAGATGGACAAATGTACTTACTGATAAAGGGGATCTGTGTGGGATACCACCAGTATCTATTTTTCTGCACTCATGCACAGGGAACAAGTATTGTGATCAATTAGCAATGTCTGCCATGGGCATCGCACTGTCTCTGTGATCAGTTAGCAATGTCTGCCATAGGTATGATCACCATCTCCGTAGAAAATTGTATAGAGATCTCATACTATGAGAAAGGAAGGGCTCACTCACCTAAGTGCTGTTCCATGTCAAACTACTAAAAAGTTTGGTTAGGAAGGTATGAAAATTATAGAACAAGATTTATGTTATGGTCCAACCATCACCTACCTTATAAATTGCGAGCTGGCGCTACCTCTTTCCTGGGGATGCAGAAGCAGCATCTGATGTTAAGTAAGATCCTTTGGTTGCAAGCAAAAGAATTCATCCCTGGATAACTTCAGCCCATTAAGATGATGGGAAGAAAATTGAGAGAACACGTGAAATCAGAGAAAGATCAGAAGACTGGACAGGAATGAAGGCTATTCTAGGGACCGCAGCATCAGAGGCACTGCTCCCCAGGATGGTGCCGTCACGCCCAGCTCTACAGCTCCACCCTCTTTGATCTCTATGTTTCTCTCTGTCTTTCAAATCAACTTTTAATTTTAGAATAGTTTTAGATTTACCAAGAAGTTACAAGAATATTAGAAAGAATTCCCACACCCCGTTGCCCTATTGTTAACACTGTTAGGTGCATTTGTCACAACTAATGAACCTATATTGACACCTTATTGCTAACTAAGCTCCAGAGTTTATTCAGATTTTCCTTCGTTTTTACTCAATGTCCTTTTTCTGCCCCAGGATCCCATCCCAGGAACCACATTTCATTTAGTAGTAAAGTCTTTTTAGGTTCCTCTAGACTATGAGTTTTTCAGACTTTCCTTGTTTTTTGATGATCTTCATGGTTTTGAGGAATACTGGTCAGGTATTTTGTAGAATATCTTTCACTTGTTTCTTTTAAATTGTAGCCCAGTTTGAGTCCAGTGTCCCCTTCTTGGGACCACCTGGCCATAGCCAGAACCTTGGTGGAGGCAGAACAGACCATGGTGAGGAGGAGGGGCACAGAGGGAGATCTTCGTGAATCCCAGACATGCCAGCTTGTGCCTACAATCCCAGTGATCTAATTGGGGTCTCCTCTCTGGGAAATTAGATGACCCAAGTTACAACTTCCAGCAAGATGATTACATGTGCTGAAAATAGTAAAATAAGAAGCAGAACTGATGGCTGAGGTCAAGCAATTATAGAGAAGACATCTGAGTGATTCCCACTAGAACCAAATTTGTGTCTGCTGCACACTTTATTCTCTGTGCCTAAGCATTGAATAGACCAGTATGCCTGAAATCCCTCCTCCTCCATTGCTAGTCATTTTGATTACAGTATCACCAAACATAGCAATTTTTTCCATCAACATAATAGCAAGCCCTCAACCGGTAGTTTCCTCCTGATTACAAGTCACAATTAATTTGTTATTTCTTTTGTTTCTCTCCCCCACCCCCACCCTAAAAATTATAGAACAATTGATGTGCAAGACCCTTGGTTAAAAACACCTACTTGGGAAAAATTCAGCAATGTGATTCAGCTCTAGATCGGTCATTTGCACAGCAGAGGAATGAAGTGCTCACTGAACTGAGCCGAACTCATTGAATTCATTGACTCAAGCCTTTATTTAGAAAACAAAGAATTTATCCAGGAAAGCAATTAAACTGTGGCCTATTTAAAGAAATCTGTTGCTCTTTTGTAAATGGGACTAGAGTTTGTTAATGAGCTTGGAGGTTAATGGCCTTTTTGTGGCAATGTTATGTTTTCAAATAGAAACAATCTCACTGTGTATGTCAAAGCTGGACAAGATAAAATGATGATTTACAGGTTCCTGGTGATGCTTCTAATCTCTGTCCACTGTCTAGTATCCTATAAAGAAGGAGGGAGGAAAGGCAAATTTTTAAGGCCACCATTTCTTTTGATAACAGCTTTGTTGAAGTATAATTCACTACTATACAATTTACTCATTTAAAGTATATAATTCAATGGTTTTGACTACATTCACAGGGTTGTGAAACCATCACCACAATCAATTTTAGAACATTCTTGTCACTTGTTCAAAAAAAAATCCCAGCCCAAGGCAACCACCAATTTACTTTCTGTCTCTATGGATTTGCCCATTCTGGACCTTTCACATAAAGGGAATTGTATAATATGTGACCTTCTGTGACTGGATTCTTTCACTTACCATATTTTCAAGGGTAAGCCATGTTGTAGCATATTTCAGTACTTCATTCATTTTCATTCCCAAGTAATATTTCATAGTATTTATATACCATATTTTATGTATTCATTCTCCATTGATGGATATGTGGATTGTTTCCACTTTCCTTTTTTTTTTTTTTTTTTTTTTGCTTTTTTTTTTTAATATATATTGTGAGTAGGCAGCTAGGAACATTTGTGTACATGTTTTTGAGTGAACATGCCTTTTTATTTCCTTTGAATATATAGAGTACCTCCTTATCCCACAGTTTTGCTTCCCATGGTTTTAGTTACCTGTGGTCAACCACGGTCCAAAAATATTAAATGGAAAATTCCAGAAATAAACAATTCATACGTTTTATATTACATGCTATTCTGAGTAGTGTGATGAAATCTTGTGCCATCCTGCTCCATCTTGCCTGGGATGTAACTCATCCCCTTGTCCAGCATTTCCACACTATATATGCTCCCCACCCATTAGTTATTTGGTAACCACTTCAGTTGTCAGATTGACTGTTATGGTATCACAGAACTTGTGTTCAAGTGATGCTTATTTTACTTAAAATGGCCCCAAAATGCAAGAATAACAATGCTGGCAATTCGTATATGCCAAAGAGAAGACATAAAGTGTTTTCTTTAAGTGAAAATGTGTGCATATATATAATAAAAAAGCCCAGTATATATAGGATTTGGTACTCTCTGTGGTTTCAGGCATCCCCAGGGGTCTTAGAATATATCTTCCCTGGATCAAGGGGAACGACTGTATATGTAGGAGTTGAATTGCTAAGTCATAAGTCAAACTAGACCTTTTGAATGATATAATGTAGCAACTCTGGGAACCAGATTTTGCCCTTCTCCAGGGTTTGTTGTTGTTGTTCTGTTGTTATTTGTTTAGTGACATTTCTGAATTAATTTGGCAAAGTCTCTATTGAATGTCACGGGTGGCCATGAAGTCTCTGCTCATTTAGCTTAGTGGTATGTGGATAATTGGACACAGGTTCCTTAAATGCCTATAACAAATAAGTCTCCCATTCTTTGTGAGGGGCTCTATGTGTGTGTTGGGGGCATACCTGAAACACTCAGACAAATGTTATAGTTTGCAACTTTGCCTTAGTTTTTACTTCCTGCTTGCACAGTGACAGGTCAGTCAGAGTTGAGAGCTTAAGACCTTCTCAGGGCTTTCTTGATCATGACACAGTTCTGGGCATGCCCACAGTTCCGTGCATATGCATAGCTTTCTAGATTCCCAGGAATATGTCATAGCTTTTCAAAGTCTCCTCTGAATAACTTATTGCCCAACTTTTCCTTTTAAGCTTTTTGGTTGGCATATTGTTTTTCCCAACTGTTATCCTCTCTGTCAGACAGCCATGGTGTTAAACAACAGTCTCTGATTGTTTTCAACAAATATCTTTTGAGGAAAAGGCTGTTTATATTGGGAGAACTCTGGGCATGTCAAATAAACACAGCCTTTTTAATGGGTCTCTCAGGGAATCCCAGGCTGTTCAAATATTGATAGTTCTCTGGAAATGGGGATTTGAAGGAGCTCCAGTGTTGTTCTGCTCCCTCCTGGCTGCCAGGCTGCTGGTTTTCACTGAGATTGTGGGCTGTTGGCTTTCAAGAGCCCTATAGATCTGAGAGTGGGAGGATGAAACTAGAACAAGTTAAAATGCCACAAAGCTCTTTGTTCTTATCAAGATTCAGCCATTGTTTTCCTTGAATAAGTGCACTCTGTATTGCGATAAGCCTTTGGTTAATTTCTACATTTCTGAAAATTTTTATTCTGACCTTTTTTTTTTTTTTTTTTTTTTTTGCTGGTGTTTCCATTGTTTTTATGTAAGATAGGAGTTTCAGATATTTTTAGTCAATGATTTTTGCTGACACACCCCACAATGCATTTTTATGGTACTAGGAGCACAAAGTCTTGGAACTTCATCTTAGAACCTTACATTTTTTGTTATGGTCTAAATTTCAGTATTCTATCTTGCTTCCTTTTAGTTTACATAGAGTTACAAATAATGGGGAAATTAAAAAAACTTACACTAAATTGGTCTTTCAATTTTTGGCTCAAATATCTAGGTCACTCTAATCATGGCACAAAATCATCACATGACACAGAGAAGCAGGTGATTAATGGCTAATCAAAATAAGGCAGGAGGTTTCTCCTGGTCCTCTACAAAACCAAGGGCACGTGTAACCAGACAAAGTAGAATGGCAGCAGTTTACTTTATGTCCCAACAAAAAGAAGACACTTAAATTCATCCTGTTTCTGCTTTCCCTCTAGAGTTCCTGCCTAGATGGACATGTGTTTGTCATACAGTCTCAGCTACGGTGACATATCCTGCCTTACCCTGTCTTCCTGGGTTATTCCCTACTGGACATTAGCACATGGCCTGACCCACTACCCACCTGTCACCTCTATTCCTTGCCTCATGGCCTACCAGGGTCTCATTGTCTGGGGAATCAGCCTTGCTGGAAAGCACCCTCTTTCCTGTTTAGGAATAGGTAGTGGGGAAGGCTTTTAACAGCCAGGCCAGAGCCAGAGATATTTCCCAAATGTTGCCCGATAATGCTGCTTCTGTAAGTTTTGGTGGAAAAATGATTCAGCTCAGACAACGTGAGTACAGGAGGAAGATTCTCCCTTGGGTAGGGTGGGAGGGACAGTGGGGCAAAGCCTCAGTGGCAGACTGCTGATTGGCCCTGGCTGTGACCCTGATTTGCAATATCTTTTTCAGAGGCTTTCAAATCACGTTAGGTTCTGACTTGATGAGTAATGTTGGAACTGCCAAGAGCTCTTCTGCTTGGCTTCACCAGGTGTCTCAAGCCCCTTGGGAGTCAATGTGTGCAGTCTCTAGGCATTGCTTGGCCCGCTTCTTTCCCCTAGACCACCCCACCTACCTTCCCCAGCTTCCCTCCCTCCTGCAGAGTCCCAGGTGTTTTCTTTCAGTGTCCTGAACTCAGCCACCAGACACAGGTCCGGGCTGTTCTCTGGGACAACTAGATCCTGTCCAACCACTAATCTCCATCCTGGCTTCACATCAAAATCACCTGGGGAACTTTAAAAAGTACCAAGGTTTGAATCCTACTGTGGGCCAATTAAATCTGGGGGAAGGGCTGGGATTTTTGGATGAGGAGACTTAGGCCATGGGCAGGTAAGTGACTTCCCAACCTTGAGTAACTAGCACACAGCAGAGCAGGGACTGGACTTCAGGCATCCAGACTCTCGGCCAGTGCTTCTTATACTGTTACTAATATTGCTGTTGTCTCTATTCTGTCTGTATGCAGGTTTTTCCACTGAGGCTCCTTGGACTGTCTAGACTTTCATTCCTAAATATGCTAATGGGGGTTTATGTGCTCCTTTTCAGTATTTTAAAAAGCTTCATGGAAATTATGCCTTAGTGTGTGATTAGAACACATGGGCTACTACTTAGTAAATGTAAATTGCTTGGAAGACAGAAAGCTTTTAAAATCCAGAGCTCAGGGAAGAAAAGTAATAAAGGGGTTACTGGTCAACCTTTTGTATCTATTTTTGAAAAGGGTTGAAAAGTGTGGCACTAAATTCCCCTGACTCGGACCCTTGCCCCTTGCCTAAATCCTAGGTGTCTACCCTTCAAGGGTCTGGCCAGTGGTCCTGGCATTGTCAGAAATGCCAACAGAGTGGACCTACCCAATGTGCTTTCGAGGAAAGGCCTCATCTGCGGCCCAGATATGGAGGTCGGCATGAACCACTAGGGGAATGTAGTGGAGCCTCTAATGTCCCGTCCTAGAGTGGGAGCATCTAGGTCTTCCAGGAGGACCTGGTTGCTATGTTCCTTGGAAAGGAAAAGTGGAGAGTCCAAGGTCAAGAGCATGGCACTGAGGGGAGCAAAGGAGCATAGTCTTTATCACAGTAATGTCTCCCACTGGTGAGCTATGGCTGGTGAATATCAGGTGCTTACCAGAGTGTTCACTCCTATTTCTTAGGGGACAGGTAAAGAAGAAATGAAGAGAGAACAGAAGTGTTCCCTTCCATACTCCCTGCGGTAGGCTGAATCATAGCCCGCAAAGATGCCCGAATCTTAATTCCCAGAATCTGTTAACTATCTTAAATTATCCAGGTGGGCCCAAAGTAATCACAGGGTCTTTGTAAGAGGGAGGCAGGAGAATCAGGGTCAGAGAGGAGATGTAACCATGGAAGCAGAGATCAGGGTGCCGTGGCTGTGAGCCAAGGAATGCAGGTGACCTCTTGAAGCTGGAAAAAAGCAAGGAACTGGATTTTCCTCTAGAGATTCCAGAAAGAACTACTCCCGTTAACACCTAGACCTTAGCCTAATGAAGCTGATTTTGGACTTCTGACCTCAAGAATGTTAGAAGACTTCTTGGTAATAGTCGTAATACCTTTTATATCTAGTTTGTTTATTTGTTTATTTATTTATTTAGTTTATTTTTTTAGTTAAAAAAAATTAAGACTTGAATGTGGTCCACACTTGAAAGGTATAAAGGGTATATAATGCAAAGAGACTCTCTCTTCTCCTATTTTCCAGCCACCAGATTCTTCTCCTCCTTGGAAGGAGCTGCAGTTAACCAGTTCCTTGTGGATAATTCCAAAGTAAATTCGTGCCTACACAAGCATATATTTACATAAATGTACACTTTGTGCGATAGTAGCATATTATTCACTTTTCATTTCATATTAGCATAGAGCTAATTCTGCATTAGAATGTATAGAACTGAGTCTTGTTTTTAATGGTGGCATTGATTTCCTTTGTGTGCGTGTGTCATCGTCTATTCAACAAGTCGTTTTGTGATGCGGTTTGGTTTGTTTCTAACCTCTTTCTAGTTTAAACAATACAGTAATGAATATCCTAGTAATACTGCCTTTTGTGTATGTGTCAGATATCCATAGGATAAAATCCTAGAAGTGGAGATTCCTCTACGAATGGTCATGTGCATTTTTTTTATTTGGATAGATATTACCAAGTTGCCTACCCTAGAGATTGTACCAATTTACACCCTCAACAGCAATGTTTGAAAGTATCTGTTCCCCAGCTCCTGGCAACACAGTGTGTCACCTGACTTGCTTTTCTCTAACAGCTTGACAGACCTTAATCAACTCTGAAAATGGAGTCTGGAGAAGAACTGGGTCTCTTGGTGAGTCACCAGTGTCCAAGCCTGGAAGGTTTCCTGCCCTGTGTCCTCAGGCAGCTGCACAAGTAGCTAGGCCATGGGACCTCTGAACCAGGGCCAACACTCTCTTTCCTCACTTGACCCTCTGCTCTCCTGGAGGTGCAGGTGCAAGAGTCTGACTTCTCCAGCTCTTTCTTTAACAGCATCTTTTATAAAGGAATAAAATTTAGGTGCCTGCAGCTGGGAAAGCAAAGACTGGGGCATTCGGGGACAGGACAGCAACAGTGAGCTGCTGGAAAATAGAAGGATGAAGACATGACTGCATTTTCAGGACACATTAAAGTCAGGCCTTCTGATTGCTCTGCATTTGACATTTATCAAGCCTCTCTTAGTAATCTGAATAACAACTTTATGTAAGGGGAAGTCATCCAGTCCTCAAACGAAAAATGCATCAGGTTGCCTTGCTTACCATCCTCTCCTTTCTCTCCACTTGACTTGCCTCTGTCCTGCTTCCCTCCAGCAGGTTTAGTTCACAAGTAGTGTAATTAGCCCACACTTATCCTCTGGTCAAAAGGCATTATTAATTTTACTTTTTTTTTTCTTCCCAAAGCTTCTTATTTACCAAATAGTTCCTGAAATGTATCTATTATGCTAAAATCAGAGAGTGGGGAGCGATGGAGTGCAGCATGGGGGGCCTGGTGGGTACTGAAATAGAGAGGCCTGGGAGAAGAGAAAGTGGAGTCTTGGGTCTTATATTTAGTCTCTGAAAATTTAAAGTGATTCTCTCAATGTGGGTGAGGACGACATTATATATTTTGGTTACGTTCTTTGTATGCACATAGTATTCTGGTCATCCTTCCTTTCCTTCTATGTTTTGCTTTTGCAGCTTATATTGTTATGAAGTCAGAAAAATGTCTGGCCAAATGGTCAGCAACAGAAACAGGAAACTCTCAAAGAGAAGTAGGTCTCTTAGGAAACGAAGTAGTCTTTTCCTAAGACTTCTGTCATGGGTTGCCTGCTGGGTTTGCCTGAGTATAGCTCAGACGGGGGAGGGTGCTGAGTTGACCTATCTCTTGGGCACCATGCAGACAGGATCATTTCCTATGGATACCTCACACATACACAAATCAGATCCTATCATTAGAAGATGGTGTCCGAGATGTCAGTTAGAGAACCCAGCTGGCAGGGTGTACAGCTCATTTCCTGATTGAAACTGAGGAAGAGAAAGAAGAGAGAAGTGTGATTTGGGGAAACAGTTGCACAGTTTTGTCTCCTTCGTTTCTCCACGTAAAGTCCTGCCCGTTGGTTGGCTTGTGTGGGCTGCTCACTGGCTGGACAAAGAAGGAGCAGCAGATTGCATGTGAATTTAAGTCAGCCTTCAAGGAATTACACGCGATCTTTTAATGCGTCTATTGAAAATGAGTGGGTTGGGGCGGCCGGATGGCTCAGGTGGTTAGAGCCCGAGCTCTGAACAACAGGGTTGTCAGTCCAATGCCCACGTGGGCCAGTGAGCTGCGCCCTCCACAACTAGATTGAAGACAATGAGCTGCAGCTGGGCTTCCGTGGGGTCAGCTGGGTGGCTCAGTAAGTTGGAGCGCGAGCTCTGAACTACAAGGTTGCCGGTTCAGTTCCCGCATGGGATGGTGGGCTGCGCCCCCTGCAACTAAAGATTGAAAACGGTGACTGTACTTGGACCTGAGCTGCGCCCTCCACAACTAGATTGAAGGACAATGACTCAGATCTGATGGGCCCTGGAGAAGCACACTGTTCCCCAATGTCCCCCAATAAAAATTTTTTAAAAAAGAAAATGAATGGGTCATATCTGTCTTTTCCCTAACAACCTCAAAACTATAAACTCTCTGAGTTATCAGAGAAAACATCTCTGCTCCCCAAACTTTGTTCCAAGTGAACAATGAAATTAATTTGTAAGGGACCTTTGTGCTCCTGACATCGTCATGTCACTGTTCAGTGTACAGGGGTGTGTGTGTGTGTGTGTGTGTGTGTGTGTGTGTGTGTGTGTGTGTGTTGAGGGGGAGTGACAGGGAACATTGAAATTCATTGATTCTACTCGAAGGGCAATGTCAACCCACAGCCCTTCTTAGCTCAGCACCAGAAACGTATGAGGATACAGTGGGTCCACTCAAAATAAATACAAATGGCTAATAAAGAAGAAGAGTTCACCTTCTCGAGGTATCCAAGTGTGAGAATCAAAACAATACCAAGATTCTTCTTTTTTGTCTTCTAATTTTTTTGTCTCCAAAATATTAAAGCTATTTAAAAATAATCCCCAACATCGGTGAGGTGTAAGGATAATTATAACAGTATTACTATTAATAATAACAATGAACACCGTGGTATGTAGTATGAGCTAGGACTTAAAAAAAATTTTTTTTTTAAATAACAGCTCATTTAATTCTCACTTCAATTCCATGAGGCAGATAGCACTATTATTTTCATTGTGAGCTTGAAGGCACTGAAGCATGGAGAGATTAAGTGACCTGCTTAAGGTCACACAGCTAAGAAATGGGTGCCAGCACCTCCCAATAGGTCAGTTGGAGCCACCCCACCCTCAACTGTCAATCACAAAAGTCCGAGACTTTGCAAAAACCCATTTGGGGAAGTGTCACTGCCATGGTGTCTCCCAAGGGCGGAGGGAAAGTGGAGAGAAAACTCAACTAGGAGTCAAACACCACCATCTTCTGCTCTGTGGCCTTGGGCAGTTATGCAACTTCTCTGAGTTTTGATCTCTTTACCTGAACAATGCAGGTGGCATTACTACCCCAAAGAGAATTGAAAAGATCAAATATAATAATCTGGGCATGTGAAAGCCCTTTGCTAACTCAAGCTTCCTAGGCAAGATGCTAGAACCAAGACTCAGCCCCCCTGCTCTTCTGGGACTCAGTTAATTACACTAGTGAGCTTATGTGTTTGAGGAAGAAAGATCTCAAAGCATCCATTTAACCTGTCACAATCACAAGACTAAATAAATGTTGTTAAATTGTCCCTAAAATGCTTTAACATACGCTAAGCTCTTTGTGTGAGCAGTTCCCATCCGTCTCTAGGAACCCACCCAGTTTTAACATGCTTTCATTCTATTTTTTTTCAGATTTTTTTATTATCTAGAGGATTCCATTAAAGGCAAGTAACTCTTAAAGCCACACTGTATCAAGTGGTTTTTGCTTTAGCTGAGCTGCCTTACTGAATAAAATGGCTCTTTCTAGATGGAGAGACACAGCAAGAACGTTGCTTTTAAGCATCTTCATTTTGACTTGAGAAGAGAATTTGACTAGCAGCTGTGCCATTTCTAGTCATTTATTTTTATTTATTTATATTTTTATTTTTTTTAAAGATTCTATTGGGGAAGGTGAACAGGAATTTATTGGGGAACAGTGTGTATTTCCAGGACTTTTTATTGGGGAACAGTAGTGTGTTTTTCCCAGGACTCATCAGCTCCATCCAAGTCAAGTTGTACTTTTAATCTAAGTTGCGGAGGGCGCAGTTCAGCTCCAGGTCCAGTCGCTGTTGTTAGTTGCAGGGGGCGCAACCCACCATCCCTGCAGGAGTCCAGGAGTTGAACTGGTAACCTTGTGGTTGAGAGGACACGCTCCAACAAACTGAACCACCTGTCCACCCCTATTTCCAGTCATTTTAGACAAGGGAAGTCTGCCCACTGTTAGGCAATGTCTCCTCTATTTGACAGGGGGTCTGGTGATGAGAAATGCAAGCCCGTGGTTCAGCTGACAGAACGAACACAGGATATAGTTATATCTACATGTCGCCTGCTACCAACAAAATTTAGAGGTGACTTAGAATGAAGTACATATTTATGCTGAGTTGTTAAAAAGGAACTAGAAGGCCAAAGCTCAAGTAAATTGGTGGTTCTTAGACTTTGGGGGTCACAGAACTTTTGAGAACCCGATAAAAGGTGAGAACTCTCCAGAAAAATGCACATGCACAGAAAAGTTTGTGTGCAATTTCAAGAGTCCCAGATTAAGAATCTCAGAAAGAGAGAGAGACAGAGAGAGAGACAGGGAGGGAGAGAGAGAGAGAGAGAAAAGAAATACATTAAAACCTCAATTAGTGTGTCTTCTTTGTTAAAGCCTTAAATTTAGTCCTAAACTTTTAGGCACATGCAGGACAGGCTATAGAGTTTGCAAAACCCAGTGCCAAATGGAAATGTGGGGGCCCCTTGCTCACAAATGATTAAAAGTTTGGAGACAACAATAGTAGAGCAGTAAACCAAGCATGGGGTCCTTCCACATGGGCCACATGCCTGTGAAGCTGGCCCTGGGCCCATGAGACAAAGAGACACAGTGGGCTCGTCTGGTCTGGTTTTGAAACTATAGCTTCGTAAAAGGTAATATCCTGCGTTGAGAAATGTTTGGTGAATTTGGGATCATAATTTTCTTTTAAATGTCAACACGATCTTCATATTTATGGTGGATAAGCCAAAAAAAGTTTAAAAAAAAAAATCCAACAAAAGCCAATCTGTTTCCCTACTTAATGCTAATGTTGAACTGTTAGCAAGCGATGCAGGGATTTCCTGTACAGTGGACAGCTGGGGGCAGGTCAGCAGATAACGCGTGGTTTGGGAGCCTGCCAACTGTCCCTGCAAGGCGTCCACCAGGTCAGCGGCACTGGGGTATCTGAAATGCGTCACCTCTAAAGTCAGATCCTTGTGAAATGTGACCCCTTCAACAGTTTTATATCACAGTATCCTGTACACTTGGTGTGAAAACAAAAAATTTACATTTCCCAACGACTTACATGAAAAAGCAGCTATTCCTTCACCTACTCCCCTCTACCCTCCATCCTTCTTTCCAGGACTTTCAATTCCTGAAGTGTTTCCTGTGGCATTTATTTACCATCATCTTTCTCAGTAAGATGCTTCTCAGCAATATTTGGATTTATCGGTTTTCATCGTGATCTGTTGACTTCTGGAAGTACACATCAGCTATTTGGAGAGTCTCAATATTTTTTGAACACTCCTCTATTCTGGTCATTTCCTGGTTTCCCAAGATAGAAGTCATACAATTTGCATTCTCAGCCTTCCTTACAGCTGTGGTGCAGGAATGTAATTTAGAGTTCCTCAATCAGATGCTCCTGCTCAAGTTTTGATTCTGAATTGAGCACGTGGCGAAAGGGACATGCAAAGGAAGGCACCTTCTGACACCCATGTGATGTAGGGTCTGGCTTTTGTGAGGCTGAAGGCGCAGAGGCCTTGACGCATGGTTCTGGTGTCACTGGTGTGATGTGCTGGCTGCAGTGTGAGCCCGAGGCCCTGGAGACAGTGGGGCATCCCCCAGTGCAGCCGGTAGTGTCTTAGGCACTGTTCCTGGAGACTCCAGAGGGCTACCTGATTTGACAGCCTCATTTCCTACTTTAACAAGCCAGAGTGGAGTCTGTCATTTGCAACGAGGAACACTGACTTACACACCCGGTGGACGAAGCTGTGGTCTCTCACCTTCCTGCCCGTCTCCCATGATGGCCCCGTCACCATTTTTGGTTAGATCAGTCTTCAGTGTTTGCATGATTAGGACCATGTAAATGTTGTTTGCTGCTGAGCCAGCACATCTCTTTTCTATTTTATATTTCTAGTTTCTTTGTTCTACTCTCTGAGAGAATGTCTTAATATTGTTGTCCACCTTTATTTCGAGGAAACTTTTAAAACTTTCTATTACATAAAAAAGTTTTCCAAGAAAACAGAGTGGAGTTTCCTCAGAAAAATAAAAATAGAATTATTATATGTTCCAGAAATTCAACTTTTAGGTATATACCTCAAAGAATTGAAAGAATTGACAGGGTCTTGAAGAGATCTTTGTGTACCCATGTCCACAGCAGCCTTATTAACAATAGCCAAGAGGAGAAAGCAAACAAGGACCCATTGATGGTTGAATGGATAAATGAATTGTGGTATATGTATGCAATGGAATATTATTCAGGCTTAAAAAGGAAAAAAATTCTAACACATGCCATGGATGAAACTTGCCATTATGCTAAGTGGAATAGGCCAATCACAAAAGAAAAAATACTGTATGATTCTACTTATATGAGGTACCTAGAGTAGTCAAAGTCATAGAGACAGAAAGTAGACTGGTGGTTGCTAGGGGCTGGGAGAGGAGAATGAGAAGTTACTGTTTAATATAAAACAGTTTCAGTTTTGCAAAATGAAAAGAGTTCTGGAGATGGATGGAGGTGATTGTTGTACGACAATGTGAATGTACTTAATGCCATTAAACTGTACACTTCAAAATGGTTAAGATGGCAAATTTTATATGATGTATTTTACCACAATTTAAAAATTTTCCAAGCTCTCTTTGCTATTCTCTAATTGTGTTATAAAACATCATGTGCTTGTTTAATGAATTCAGAATCTTCTCATTTTTCTGAGGAATGATTGATTCCCATTGAAGTTTTTCCTTTTTTTAAAAAAATATATTCTTCTGTTTCCAACAGTATCTCTACAACTCAGGGTTTCTTTATCCCCAGTTTGTTTTGGTATTTCTCATTAATGTTGAGGGCTTTCCTTAAATATCAGGTAATACTCAGCTTTCTATTCATATGTGAGTGAGGTTATGCAAAGCTGAATGGAAATTCTCTGTGTTGGGCAGGCAAGGGGTGTTTGAGGGGTACATTTCACTGTAGAGTCAGGGGACAGTGAAGCAGCCTTTTCAGCTGGGGATCCCAAAATGTCACTATCTGGAGGTTTTTATTATGAGGCTCTTCAGAAACTCAAGAGAAGAGTTTAACTGCCTTCCAGAGTTCTGAGAATGAGTGGAGGAAAGGCACAAGGATTCCACCATTTTGTAAAATAGACTTTCACTTGCTTCCTATGTTTTCAGCCCTCTTTCTCCATTTACCTCTTGCTTGCTTTGTTCCTTGAATTGAGAGCTTCTTTACTTCAGTTTCTGTAGAGAACAAATTTCCTGTCTCAGGTCAAGTAGATGGGCGTGGGAAAATAGAGATTCACCTGTCCTGTGTATACTTTTAAACTGTCCTCTTCTTCCGGCCTTGAGACTTCCTTTCACTTTCTGTGCACAGCTTTCTCCGTGTCCTGGGCTTTCCCATGGTTCCAGGGGGTGGAGGATCACCTCACTTTTCCCTCTGGAACTTCTTTAGCTCTACGAGTCACTTACCCTTCCTCTTCAACTTTGTAATATATCTGGGCTCTTGTACCATCCTTTCTGTCCTTGTAGGTTACAATTAAAATTTTTCTTTACTGTCATTTTCATAAAGTTTTGGGAGAAAGAGGAGAAAAATATGTGAGATTAATCTGTGTAACTAGAAGTCACAACTGTTGACTTAAAAAAACCCATTTATATTAGTAGAGAAAGGGTGTTTTGTTTCTGAGTCATTGACTTGGATTTATCATACCCCATTTCACAGAAACTGGCCACAATTATTCAAATGCTGGGCCAAACTTGCAACACATGCCATTTTCAGTGACCAACAAATTGTATGGCATTTGCAATGGCAGAGCCTACCCTACTTAGCTGTGTGCCCTAAAGTTTTGTCTGTCTTAGATTGGCTTTCCTTTCTTTTATCCTCACTTCCAAACTTCTGTAGTTTTCAAATGTTTTCCAGGATATGGTTAGCTACACACACACACACACACACACACACACACGCACGCACACATATTTTTGGGTCAGGTTTGTAGTATGTTGACATATTGAGTGTTTGAAATATTTTGTGGCAGAAATTGTTAATTCCCCATCCCTTTCTTCTGCCTCCCCCCACTCCAGTTCAAGCCGTTGTTTCTCAGTCTAGTTGTCGGACCCAGCTCCCTGGCCCATGCTGGTATTATCAGCCTTGCGCTCCCCCCGGCTGAGGCAGTCAGTCATCGGTTGTCGGTCACCAGCTCTTGCCAGCTGCCGGCTGCTCGCGATGGCTGCTGGCCACTCATGCTGGCCACCCGCCACCCACAGCAGCACACAGCAGCCCGCGTCAGCACATGGCAGCTCATGCCAACCTCTGGCTGCTCACGGCAGCCCAGCTCCAGGGAGAGCTGTTGTTCACAATCTTAGCTGTAGAGGGCGCAGCTCACTGGCCCACGTGGGAATCAAACCGGTGGCCTTCAGCATTAGGAACACAGTGCTCCAACCACCTGAGCCACTGAGACGGCCCAAGAAATCATTAATTTCCAACCCAGCATCTGTACTCTACTTCTTTACCAATAGAACCTCGGTTTTGTTTAGGGCAACAATATGTCCATATTTAAAATTAAATCTCTGGGAATGCAGATTGGTGCAGCCACTATGGAAGGCAGTGTGGAGGTTCCTCAAAAAATGACGAATAGAATTACCATATGACCCAGCAATCCCTCTCCTGGGTATCTACCCAAAAAAATCTGAAAACGTTTATCCATAAAGACATATGTGCTCCAGTGTTCATTGCAGCTTTATTTACAGTGAGCGAGACATGGAAACAACCAAAATGTCCTTCGATAGATGAATGGATAAAGAAGTTGTGGTATATACACACAATGGAATGCTATTCGGCAGTAAGAAAAGACGAAATAGGACCATTTGTGACAACATGGATGGATCTTGAGATTACAATGCTAAGCGAAATAAGTCAGACAGAACCATATGATTTCACTGATATGTGGTATATAAACCCAAAACAACAAAAGAGCAAGACAAACAAATGAGAAACAAAAACTCATAAACACGGATAATAGTTCAGTGATTACTAAAGGGTAAGTGGGGAGGGGGTGGGAGATGAGGGAAAGGGGGATCAAATATATGGTGATGGAAGGAGAACTGACTCTGGGTGGTGAACACACAATGGGATTTATAGATGATGTAATACAGAATTGTACACCTGAAATCTATGTAAGTTTACTAACAATTTTCACCCCAATAAACTTTAATTAAAAGAAAATAAATAAGATAAAATTAAATTAAATTAAATCTCCATGATCCAGGCTCCTTTACAGATAAGAGACTTCTAGTCTATGAAATGCGAGATGGATGGCACTTCTGGGAAAGCTGTTTTAAACGGGGCTCACTTAGCTGGCATAAATCTTTAGACCTTGGCCTGTCCCCTGATTCTTGCTAAGACCAGGGACAGGGTGCTGAAGCTGGAGTAGCCACCTGATAGCCATTAGCTGACACAAAAATGATGGCTGATGGCAGGACAGAAAGAGGCTGCAGCCCTGGTGGCATTGTGGGGACACCTATGTTAGACTTGGCCTGCTTACCTCTGGATTTCTTGTTATATGAGAAAGCACAACCTCTCATCTATTTAAACCACTATTTAGTCACATTTTCAGTTACTTGCAACTTAATGCAGCCCACGCTGACACAGATTTCCTCTGTGCCTTTTATTATGAGATTGTGCTTAGTTATATGTTCAGAGGGGGCGGTGACAGAGGCTGCGGTCTACGATAGCATGTCAGATGCTGCTGGTACCCTAATGTCACCCCTCAGTACTCACCATTTCTCTGCATGCCAGCGCGATTTCCATCTGCCCACTCTTTGCCTGTGGACTTCCTCTGGCTACTGGGGCCTGCTCTGTTTACACATGGGACAGGCTGGAAGGATGTTCCAGGAATTCATATTCCCCGCTTCCTCCCTGTCTTGGAGCATCCTTCAACCAATGACTGATGGGATTGGTGTATAAATACCCCAGGTCCCCTGCCCCTCAGGTGGGGGTAATTCTGAGGCAGGTTCTACATTGGCTTCCAGAGTTCCCTGGGATCCTGGGGGCAAGATTGAGCTCCACTTGCCCACAGCAGTAACTGTTGTGACAGCACATAGTTTAGTGGCTCCCTTCTTTTCTGTCTCATTTCTCCACTCCCCTACCAGCATTCTCTGGGATCACCTCCCAAGGAAACTACCCAAATAGAATCTCTGTCTCAGGGTCTGCTGTAGGGGAGCACAACACAAGATAATGGGATTTTACCAAGGGTTTCTTTGAGGTCACGAAAGCTAAAGGGACACAGAAGTATTTGTGTGACCTTTGCATATACCGAGCCAGTGCAATTGCAGGCAACAGCTCCTGCAAAACCAGCATGGCAGAGACTGACTGTCTGTCTTTTTTGGTCATTCTGTTCCTCCTCCACAATGTTCTGTGATTCAGATCCCCATGTGGCAGACTGAGAAAGAGGCAGGCATCAGTGCGAGGTCCAGGTTGGTGGACATTTCGATGGGGTTTGTTATAGGCAGCCGAAAGGGCTGGCCATGAAATGCAAAAATAAGTAGAGGACATCAGCCTCAGCTCTGTAGTTTATAGCTGAAAAAAATGTTTACAGTCTCTGATAAGCTGTGTGGGGTTCACCTTAAACAGCCCACGTCTTGGTTCTCTGGTTCAACTACCTAATGAGCGTCATCTCAGGAGATAATTAGGAGTGTTCCAAGTAGCCAGTGCAATAACCTGGGTTTTTAGCCGTTTTCACAATAAGAACCATGCTTGAGGGCTAGATCACTGTAAAAAAAAAAAAAAAAAAAAGTGTTCTGCCTGGGTTCAGAGCTGGATTTGGAAGCTAGTGAGACCCAGAATCTTGAGATCAGGTGTAATCAAGCCCACAATTGGTCTAGAATATTCCACACTGTGTGAAGATGCGTCTGTTGCCTTCAACCAGAGGTCAGTGAACTGCTGCCTGGGAATCAAATCAGACCCACAGCGAAGTTTTGTAAATAAAGTTTTGTTGAATGCAGCCATGCCCATTTGTTTACATCATGTCTATGGCTGTTTTTGTGCTGTAGTGATTTAGTTGACTAGCTGTGACAGAGACTGGGTGGCCTGCACAGCTTAAATATTTGCTATCTGGACCTTTACAGAAAATGTTTGCTGACCCTGTCTTAGGCAACTGCCAGGTATCCCACCCAAATCTGCCCCTTCAGGAAACGTGTCCGTCCGCCTTCCCCTCCCACATCCCACCGGAAGTGCCAATCCATGCACTTCAGTTCAGCACCTGGTGCTTCTGAAACTTTAATGTGCATGCGAACTCAACGGGCAATGAACTGGTTGTTGGAAATACAGGTTCTGATTCAGTACATCTGACATGGGGCCCGTGACTATTTCTAACAAGTGCCCAGGGCATGCTGGTGCTCCTGGTCTGAGGACCGCCCTGTCAGAGCAAGGTTCTAGAAGATGGAATTTTTTATCCTAGGACAAGCTGCTTCTTACCAATGTCCCTCCTTGTTTGGCATGTCAGGCAATACTGCCACCCTCCCTGGCACTCTTCTTTCACACACACACACACACACACACCCTAATATAGGAGTGCGGGGTCACTGCCTCCCCTTTTAGATGAGTTCTGGTCTTCTGTCTGAGGAGCAATTTCAAGAGTTAAACAGCTGTGAGGCCAACAGCAGGAGAAGTGCCAGAAATCTAATTAGTCTTCCTTTTTACATCTAGCTTGCTATTAGATAATGCTTGACACCTGTTCAGTAGACAGATCTGTTTTTAATCTCTTCTACTGCACTTTCTTGGACATGTGGCTGTGGAGACGTGTTGCACTGTATGAGTAATAATAGAAGGAAAGCCAAGCAAAATAGCCGTTTCTTTGGAATGAAAGCACGACAGGGACTAAAAACAACCGAGGCCTGGTTTGGGCCAACCAGGCGGTGCTGGTGGAGAAGAGCGCTCTGCGGCTGGAATCACCCCTAGAACTCAGGCATGGATGGTTGTTCTTTCCCTGACTCAAAGCTCCAGTGAGTCTTTGAAAAGTGTTTTCCACCCTCCGATGGCAAGGAAACTCTCATCTGCTGGTCTTTCATCAGAGAGCAGGCAGACTGTTTTTACAGAAGTGTTCTAAACATTCCTAATTGTGATTTGGTTATTTTATTTGTGTGAAGTCACGCGAAATATGCAGTTTCAGCCTTAGGGATCCAGAGACCTTTTCCCAGATGCTGCAAGCGACCCAGAAAAATTGAATCCATTTTAAAACCTTTCTTCTCAGGTCCGTGGGCTGGAGTATCTGTTTGGCAGTGGCTGGAACTGACTGACAGATGTGCAGATTCAGACCCATGCATCATGTAGTCCCACGGATGGGCAGCAAACGTCTAAATGTCAACCACACGTGGGTGGGTAGGAAACAGGGAGCGAAGAGAAGCTGATTCTGGATGTTAACAGAAAGCTGCAGCAGGTTATTATTTTTTTTGAGTGTCACATTATTGTGCATCCCTAAATTAGGACTCTGCTGTCCTCACTCTCCTGAAACGTTTTGCAATTTGTTTTTTACTCATAAAATGAAAATGCAGTGTAGGGTGACAATGCTTGACACCTGAGTTTGCAATGTTTTATGTTATTTTAATTTTTCAGTGTTGTGTTTGAGACAGAGGTGAGGCCACAGCCAAATGCTCTCTGGGGTGGTGACAGCTGAGTGCACCGAGCTGTGCAGTTGTAAATCAGAACACCAAGCTCGATGGAGCTGCAGAAACACAGCAGGCAAAGAGCCTGTGCCTGGGAGTCTGAATTTGGGTTTCTTACTCATAGGGATGCTAAGCATTTCTGCTATTGGTGTGTCAACCCTGAGAGAAGAAAGGGTTGGATGCTGAACTGGCTCCAGATAAGGGCATCAGATGATGCCCGTGCCCAAGCCAAAAAGTCTCCAGTGTCTGGCTTTCCACCCCAGCAATCCTGTCACCCATGTGCTGCACTGAGATCACGGATGACACCTCAGACAGCGGCCTCGTCCCAGGACTTCACCCGGCACCCCCACCTCCTGTTTGCTCTCTCTCTCTCTTTAAAAATAAATTCAATGTATTGGGGAAACATTGGTTAATAACATTATATACATTTTGGGTATACAACTTTATAACATCTGTATACTCTATTGTGTGCTCACCGCCCATGTGCTCCCCCGACCCCTGGGCCTTCCCTCCAGCTTTCCTGAGCCTCCCGTCCTGACTCTACACCCTGGTTTGAAATGCCTACTTCTGACCTTCCTCTCCCCGCTCAGCTGGCTGCCAGCCTTAGCTCCCTGCAGATGAGACACATGCCCTCATGAAAACTTAGCCCCATGGCCCCTCCCTGGGGGAGGCTGGGACACCTCCATGGGTTGGGGCGTCCAAAACCAGGGGATTAAAAAAAGATGCCCTTTTTTAAAAAAAAACTGAAAAAAGATCCGTCTAGAACCAGACAGTCATATCCCTCAGCTGCTTCTGACTCAGGCATTTTCCAGCACGTCCTGTGAAGGGATTTGAACTTAACCGTAGAGCACTCACTCTGCGCTAGGTTAAGCCCCAGTTTACAGGGTCATGTCTTTGCCACATGGCAAACCCGCGTTAGTTCATTCCATAGGATGGGCTCAGTTATTCTCAACGAGATTTTTTTTTTTTTTAATCCTACTGCCCTGGGGTTAAAATATGATAAAAGATAGTTCTCTGCACTGAGAACTGGAAACTGTAGCCTATTTCTGTCTGCACACTCCACACCTAACGCAGACACAGTATCTGTATCACAGACGTTAGGTTCAGATGGCCTACTAGTCAGGGTTCTCCAGAGAAACAGAACAAATAGGATCTATAAAGAGATTTATTATGGAATTTGCTCATATGTTTATGGAGGCGGAGAAGTCCTGGGATCTGCAGTCGGCCAGCTGGAGACCCAGGAGGGCTGATGGTTTTTTTCTGGTCCAAGTCTTCCTCTGAAGGCAGCGGAAGACAGAGGCCCCGGCTCGAAGACAATCAGGCAGAGAGGGCATTCTCCCCTCCTCAGCCTTTTTTCTATTCAGGCCTCAATAGATTGGCTGAGTCCCACACACACGGGGGAGGGCAACCTGCTGTACTTAGCTCACTACTTCACGTGTTCGTCTCATCCCAACACCCAGACACACTTAGCATAGAATTTGACCAAACATCTGGGCACCCCATGGCCCAGGCAAGTTGACACATGGAATTCACCATCACAGATGGATTCGAATTTTAAAATATTCCCTTCCTTCCTCCTTTCCTACAGGCTTCTCTGGAGCATGAAGTCCATGATTAAAAATAAATATACCCACAATGTTCCCCATGTACAGAGAGAATCTTGAAAGTTTTGCCAGAAAAGTTCCAGAAAGCACCCTGATTGGTGTGGTTTGGGTCAAGTTCCATCCCTTAAAAGTTCTCTAGGTCCATAAGGCATATGCCAGAATTGTCATCCAGTCTCTTTCTTTTCTTTTCTTTCTTTTCTCTCTCTCTCTCTCTCTCTCTCTCTCTCTCTCTTTCTTCTCTCTCTCTCTCTCTCTCTCTCTCTCTCTCTCTCTCTCTCTCTCTCTCATATACCATCTATCTATCATGTCAAGAACAAATTGCTTGAACTTTGGTAAAATGGAATGAGATCATTTCCCTTTGGGCCAAAGCACATGAGTTTCTATTTACGTTGCTGGTACAGGATCTAGCTATGGCTTTCTGATTCTAATCTGCAGTGGCTGGAAGTACAGATGAATGCAGAGCTTTGTTCATGAACACTTCATGGTTTGGGAGCTTTTTTCTCCTTACTGAAGGACGGGTCAGCACGTGGAGCCCCAGGCCTGGCCCTCCCGTGTCCCCTCCCTTACTGTGTTGACTGCCCTTGGTGGTGAGTCTCGGGGCAGAGGTGGACAGGGAAGCCTTTTAGTTCATGTTAAGATAAAACAACATAAAAATCTGAGACATATTCTGAACATAGGAACTTTTCCTCATTTTTCACGATCATAAAAGCAAAGGGTTGCCCTTTTATTTTCTCATATGCCCACAGGCAGCCCTTGACGTTGATTTAATCTGACTTAATCAGGTAGACAAGAGGTGGGGGTGTGGGCCCACCTAGAATCTGGATGCAGTTGTCTGCCTTGCGCCTTCTTGCAGCCCTGGAAGCTATGACTGGTAAAGACCTCCAGCTGCTCAGGTGGGCTGACAGGTGACTGCTCCTCTCTTCCAAGGGACTGCTCCTGTGAGTGGATTATTCACAGGGACTTGCAAGTTTGGACTAAAGGAGGAAAGAGGAGTTTGGAGGCACCTGAGATGGGTATGGAGGGGAAATGGGAGAACGGAGTTGGTGTGGAGGTGAGGGGTTAGCATTTCTACCATATCCCCCAACTCCTCCTGAATGGATGGTGCGGGGACAGAGTCCCAGAGGGCAATTTCCAGGCTCTCGGCCTCACGTGGAAAGGTGCTGGCTTGGTTATGGGGTGGGCATCAGCTGTTACCAGTTAGCCATTAGCCACTAATATAACTGCAGTGGCTACGCTAGGGGGCAGGTTGGGTGGGTTGGTTGGTTGGCAGAGATGCAGACGGCAGATTGCGACTCCTGCTTCCTGTGTCTCCAACCCAGCCACCAGCGAGGCTCTAGTGGTATGACTCCCCTATCTATGGCTCCATTGCTGTTCCTTTTTGGCCTCACCATATCCTGCGTTCTTGTGCGGGGGGCGGGAGCTGAGACCCTGCATGACACATGGCACAGCAAGCAGGGTATGGTGCCGGCCAGAATTTTCAGGATCCTAGCAGGATTCCAGCCAGGAAGGAATGATGTCTGACTCTGGGCAGGAGGACATGTGGCCCCCACACAGTGTGTGGTACCCAGTGGTCACTGTTCTCAGGAGTTGGACCCCCGTGGAGGAGTGGGAGGACGTGGATGGTTCTCCAACCAGCATAGGCCGGAGAAAGTGAAGGTCACTGCGGCCATATGGGCTGGGAAGTGTTTTCTGGGGTGGACCAGACGCCACCTGGAGGAAATGCTTGCTGAGTCCTTGGTAGAGGATGAGGGTGAGGTCAAGGTCGTCCCTCACCCCCAGATTGGGGAGGACTTGGAGCTCTCGCCCTGCGGAGAGGGCACATATTGTGAGGCTGGCGCACAGCCCTGGCGAATGACTGTGGATTATGGGGAATTGCTTCCCATCCCTGATTTGATGGACCGCTTGACTGTTTGCTTGGGAACGTACCACCATGTGGTGGAACTGGCAGATGTTTGCTTCCTGTGTCTCGACTGGCCGCTGTCAAGAATATGTAAACTCCTTGGCTGTGAGACACTTTTGTTCCAGCATGGTACCCTAAGAAATTCTAGCTGTACCCAGAAAGACTGGCGGTACCTGAGAAACCCTGGCTGTGCCCAGAAAGTAGGTGGACATCAAGGGACACCCCATGGGACATTACTTGAACTGGACTGAAACATTTCTCGTGAGCTGGGTTCCTGACACAGGGACCCTCGCGGAAGATGCTTGTTGCGTAGATTGTGAGGCGAGACCCTGGAAGGGTGGATTGTGGGGACAGAGTCCCAGAGAGCAGTTTCCAGGCTCTCGGCCTCACATGGAAAGGTGCTGGCTCGGTTATTAGTTGGCCATCAGTTATTACCAGTTAGCCATTAGACACTAATATAACTGTCCTGGCTAAGCTTGGGGGAGGGTTGGATTGGTTGGTTGGCAGAGAAGCGGACCGCAGATTGCGGCTCCTGCTTCCTGTGTCTCCAACCCAGCCATCAGAGAATATAGTGGTATGAATCCATGGCTCCGTTGGTGTTCTTTTTTGGCCTCACCACATCCTGTGTTCTTCTGCGGTGAGCAGGAGCTGAGACCCTGCATGACAATGGTTTGATGCCTCTTAGGAGGTGTGGCCAGAGCACAAGGCCAAGGAAGAAAACCATGAAAGTTCGTGGGAGATTGTAGCACATCCAGATGAAGAAGCTGGGGAGCGAGCTGGTCTCTGTCCTTCTCTCAAAGCTTCAGTGTGGCTTCAGAGCCTTGGCAGTCCAGGGGCTCCCAGCAGAATAGGAAACGCCCTGGATGGAGGGAGCAGGGCTGATGTGAAAGAGGCCCTATGTGGAGACCAGGGGGAGACTGAGTGAAATTGTTCCCGAGCAGAGGTGAGACATCCAGGGAGATCCCAGGGCTGGGTTGGGATGGGGCTGTCGTCCTGCAGTCAGGATATGCATCTCAGACTGATGACCAGCCTTGGGGACATGCAGGAGCAGGACACCTCATCCTGGCCTGGGCTGGCTGACAGGACTGTGAGTCATAGGACAGTGAATGCACGGGTGGGGGCTGAGTGCAGGAGTCAACAGAGCTCAGAAAGCAGAATACAAACTACTTTCAATTAGTGCCATTTTCTTTGTCCATTTGGGCTGCTATTACAGATACCTTCGACTGGGTGGTTTACACAGCAGAAATTTATTTCTCACAGTCCTGTGGGCTGTAAAGTCCAAAATCAAGGTGCTAGTAATTTGGTGTCTGGTGAGAACCTGCTTCCTGGTTCACAGACAGCTGGCTTCTCACTGTGTCTTCACATGGCAGAAGGGGTGACAGGGCTCTCGACAGATCTCTCCAGGATTTTGTTTATAAGGGCACTACTCCCATCATACGGACTTGCCCTTCATGACCCAATCACCTCCCAAAGGCCCCACTTCCTAACCTCATCACACTAGGGATTAGGATTTAACAACGAAAGGACATTCAATCCATCACAATCATGTTGATGACATCACTTCCCTCAGATGGGTTTCATTGTACTCTGACCCCTAAACATTTGTCCCCCACCCCCATAAGTAGGGAGAGAAAGAGCATAGGTAAAAGAGTGGCATGAATTTTATCCTGAAACTTGAGATGGATTTGTGGCTGTGGAATATAGCAAATTTCTGCACCTTTGGAGAGAAAAAACATTGCAGGGTGTCAGTGATTGATTTACCGTGAACTTTAGACTATAAATATCCTTTCACTCAATTATTCGTTTATCAGGCATTAATTTGTTGAGCAGCTATTATATGTCAGGTTTGGAGTAGCAGACATGAGCAAGATAGAGTTCCTACCTTCAGAGCGTGCACAGCTGGTTGGCTAAACAAATACCTGTGCCTGAACGCAGATTCTAAATCCAACATGTAAGGTGCCTTTCTCCTTTCTATACTTCTGTTTTACTTTCAGGGAAACCTCTGTGCCTCATAGAATAGGGGCAACACGGGGGATATATTTATGGCGCATGTGAGTCAATTTTGCTGGTTCAATAAGACTTGTAACAGCAGAAGGACCTCAAAATGGCGTGGAGCAGATGGAGGTACAATTAATGATGCAGAATTTCTAGGTCAAGCTGAACTTTCATAGATCTAAAGATTATTGAAAAAACAATTTCCAGGGCCTCTCTCTCTGCCTCGTGCACATTTATCACCCTCATGCACTGAGGCCAAAGTCATCGAGTGGTCACACACTATCTGTTCTTTAGTCGATGGTGTCATATCCTACGGTTGGCTCCCTTTACAAAGAGCTGCAGGAACTGAGTCCTCTTCTGAGAAGAAGCTTCTCCATAACTTCAGAAGCTTAGGACCTACAAAAATTAAAGTAGTGAAGGGACCTACTTTGGGTGCCTTGTTTAGTGGGTGTGGTTTTTTTTTTAACTTGGAGACTATGGGCGTTTATCAACCCCCAGCAATTGTCTGCAAAATTTGATGGGTAGGTAGGCATATACTTGTACATATTGGGGAGGAAGGTCTATGAATTTTACCAGATTCTCAGGGAGTCCATCACCAGTGCTCACCACCAACTCTCAAAAAACAAACAAACAACAACAACAACAACAAAAACACAAAGGTTTTGAACCACCATATACTTGGGCATCTTCCATTTCTCTCTTTTTTTTCCTCTGTAGAAGAGAGGTGGGTGGCCCCTGTAAGCCACCAGGAGGGTTATGAAATAGTGCTGCCTACCACTCGTATGCTCATGCCACAAGCAGGGAAGAAGGAAATCAAGGAAAAGGAGAGACAGAGGGAGGATGATGCAGCCCATGATGACAATTTAGGAGAGGAAGAAGGGAGAAAAATAGTAAAAGAATAGTGGAGAAAAAGAACTAAATGTCGCTACCTCAAGACACATTGGGGGCTACTTGAAAATGACAGTTTTCTATGGCATGTGGTTGAGTTCTGTAATCTTCTCATTTGCGAATGGATCTGCAGACCTTGATAGACACAGACTTGTGATATCAAGGATAGGATGAATGAGAAAATGAGACAGGCATTTAGTGAGTGTGTTGGCTAAACTGCTCAATGCTGGGTGCTGTGATGGGAGCACAACCAGAAAGAGACATTGCTCCAGGTATCCCAGAGTCCAGTGGGGAGAAAAAATACACACAGATAACTCAGAATGGCGTGGAAAGAGTGAGAGAGGTGGACACAGAGGATTACAGGAAGCACAGAGAAAAGCACCTTACCCAGACTGAGATTATGCAGGAGAGCTGCCTAGACGTGACAATATTTGAGCCAGGTCTTAAAGGATGAGGAGTGAGGCAACTGAGTGTTGGGGTGGGAAAACCAAGGAGAACTGCATGAGAAAAGATAAAGGGGTGAGAGATATAGCAAGGTATGGAACCAAGATGGTAGCAGCTGGAAGCCCTGGGAATGTCAAGTATGAGGCAGGAAGCCCTGGGAATGTCAAGTACAAGGCTGGAGAACCGAGCGAAGATCAGATCATGGAGGGCCGGGCATGCCTCTTCCTGTCTCACTTCTGATGCGTACTGAGCCACGTGGCTTTCTGCACATAGCCTGCTTTTCCATGGCTCCTTCTACTCTTCTATGAGTAGGAATTTTATCCAAGAACCGTTCCCCATGGGTTGTATTTTAAGGGGATCTCATAGATAGCCATACCTGAGAGAAATGCAACTCCTATCTTTGAAGATTCTCTTTTCAAGGATGTTTGTCTGATGAAGTCTTGGGAGACAGAGTGAATGTCTTCCTTTGGGGCAAAGGACAGGCATGTTTACTGCCCATGATAAATGATTTGGGTTCCGGGACAGCCCGGTGTCTCAGGTGGTTGGGGCACTGTGTTCCTAACGCTGAGGTCACCGGTTCGATTCCCACATGGGCCAGTGAGTCTGCGCCCTCTACAGCTAAGATTGTGAACAACAGCTCTCCCTGGAGCTGGGCTGCGGTGAGCAGCTGGAGGTCGAGAGCTGCCCTGAGCTGCTGTGAAAGGGCCAACTGGCGACCTACTAGGGAGCTGTGTCCTAGACCAGGGCACTGTGTCCTACCCAGCTAGACTGAGAAACAATGGCTTGAACCAGAGTGTGGGTTGGGGAGAGGCGGAAGAAGGGGAAAAAAAAGACAACATGATTTGTGTTCCCTAAGGTCAGGTTTCCTCTATTGTAATGCAACTCTCTGTGTGTGCAGAGGTCACCTGGCCTTCTTTGCGTCACTCTGTGGGATTTGGGCTTAGGAAACTGCGTAAAACTGATACTCTGGCTGCTGCTATTACTGAGAATAATAAAGTCTTTTGTCTCTGATCCAGGAGTCTTGTGTCTTCTGGCAGAATCCAGAAAATTGTGACTGGCTACATTAGTCAGTTTAGGCTGGTATAACAAAATTCCATAGAGTGTGTGGCTTAAACAATAGACTTTTATTTCTTACAGCTCTGGAGCCTGGAAGTCTGAGATCAGGGTGCCAGCATGGTTGGATTCTGGTGAGAGCTCTCTTCCTGGCTTGCAGCTCTTTTCCTGCAATCTTGCTTTGTCCTCACATGGTGGTGCGAGAAAGTGAGTGAGCTCTGGTCTCTTCTTCTTATAAGGGCACTAATCCCATCACGAGGACCCCACCCTCATGCTCTCAACTAATGCTAATCACCACCCAAAGGCCCCACCTCCAAATGTCATCACACGGGGGTCTGGGGCTTCAACATGTGAATTTTGGGAGACACAAACATTCAGTCCATAACACCAGCTAACCATTAGCTTGCAAATAAGGTAAAATCTTAGATCCTTCACAGTTTTGGGCAGTTCCTCCTCTAATCCTCTGAGGAAGAAGAAATTATCCATCATCTCTGACCCCATAGTATTCTATATTTATTCCTATTATAGCTCACATCCTATTGTTGAGATTTATTATGTGAGGGTCTCCTCTGCTGGTCTGTCAATTTGAGCCTTAAAAGGATGGACTATATCTTAAATCGTCTTATTTTTTTGTCCCCCCAACATATCATATTATGGGACCACATAGTGAATGCTCAATAAATGTGTGTTGTGTTCAGTTGACACAGAAACTATGAATATAGGTTCTGAAAAGAGGTAGTCACCGAGAAGTGAATTTCCCTCTCTGCCTTTGTTCCAGGGTGACTAACTGGCTTCATGCAGGTGAACCCCAAACCCACAATCATCTGCTAAAATCCCTGTCCACTCCTCTTTTCTGCAGAACTTAGTGCTGAGTCACCTACAACTGGCCACTGCCTCAGCCCTTGAATCAACTTCAAATTATGACACTGACAGGAGGCAAACTTTCCAAGTTCAAACCCCAGGAAAATCAAAACAAATAAGAATGCGACACCAGATGGCCTGAAAAGACAGAGCTAGATGGAGGATTAACTGGCTGGTAATAAAAGCTGTCATTACAGCGTGTCATCGTTGGCAGGTTATTTATTAGCCCTTCCCTTTAGATACCAAGTGTCAAATGTGTTAATGTGTAGAAACCTAGCCTTCCCCTCCCAGCTGCTCCAGTGTCAGGCTGCCAGCTGCGTTGTCTCCTTTGCAGGACCTACCAGGAGTTTAGTATTTATATATAATGCTACGCACACCATATTGCACTTAACAAAGGCTGGATGGGGCCAATTCAGCCTAGTCATCAGCCTAAGGCGTCATTATGCTGCAATGGGCATGAAGCTGCTTTTCCGAAAACCTTTGTTCTTGGTTAGAATGGACGTTCTCTGAGCCCTGTGCACCAGACAGGAACGCATGGCTTATTTTGTCAACTGTTGCCTAGAATCAACGAGGTATATCCCCCCATTCAGTGCTCATGGAGGCTTTGGGAACTGCAAAATGACTCTAATGAGAAATATTTTGCCTGTGTGAATGGTACTTTGTTTAAGGACCGCTCTGAATCAATCTCTCTCTGTCTCTGTCTCTCTCTTTCTTTCACACAAAATACGTACCTTAAGTTACTTTTATGTGCATGAGTCTCTCCTTTCTATATTTTATATCTGCAACCAAAGCCCAAAGTTTAACCTCCGGTAACCAAACGGTATATTACGTAATTAAAGAACAAACAGGACCCTGACATCAGAGTTTGGGGATCATTCCTATTGTTAAGAGAATATCGAGCTAACAAGTGTTTCCTCTGCTCCTACCTTTACACAGCACGCGCACCCCTGGGGAGGCCAAAGGAGGAGAATTCCTGTTCAGAAACAGCCTACAGGTGCATGGGAAACGCGAAGCTAGCATGCCTGCTATGTTCTTGCTGCCTTGTCTTTTACTCATTGTTCAAGACAAAGTTGTTTGGGACAGAATAGATGTGCCGTCAGAGAAAAGGGTCTCTGAAAATCTCCTAAGTCATGGCGATCGGTTTTCCATTTTTCAGGTGGAGTTTCTGTCTGAGGCCACAATCAAAGTGTCGGAAGTTACAAGGACCAGCTAGTGTGGCCTTGAAGCCACACCTTGGGTCTCCACTGTCTCTGGGACAGACAGAAAGGCAGGAAGCCACCTGAAGTGCATTTTCAGTGGGTAAATGAAACACTCCAGCTACCCAGAGCTTACCTTGAATAAGACCTCCTTGCAGGTGCTGTGGAAGGTAAGAATGACAATGAGCAGAAGGGCATGTACCTGCTCTCAGGTACAGTTTGCCAGGGAGGCAAAACATAAACGGCTGAGAATTCCCCCCGGAATGCAAGACGAGTCTCCAGGAAAATTCTGTGGTGGTGCATGCTTGCTAAGCAGCGGATGTAGCCGGGAACTGTGAGTGCGGAGCAAGGGGAAACCGCAGGGCCCGGGAGAAGATTCACAGTAATGAGGGCCTTTGGGAGCGTCTTGAAGGTCAGTACGAACTAGACAGACAGAGGAAGATGGTAGGTGCTCCTAGGAGGAAGAACAATAGGAGCAAAGACCCAGAGGCAGCCAAGTTCCTGTTTTATTGGCGCAAAAAGGGGCCCAATTAAGAACCCCCTCTTCTCTTGAATTCTACACTTATAAGTAGGAAAAAAGGCAGATGGGAGGCAAATAAAAATATATTACTTTGATTACTGAGATATCAGGTACTGGAGGATGTGTGTCATACTGACAGGTAAGGGGGCTGGCTTCCTAGAACCTTCATGGGCAGCCTGGGAACCCCCAGACCTCCCCGTGTGTGTGTGGGATGCCTCTCAAAACATGGGTGTGGGTCCACAGAGTGGGCAGCTTGGATTCCAAGGTAAAGAGGAAAGAGAAAGGTGCTAGTCTGTAATGCCCTGTTCCTACTCCCAAACCAACCACTCCTTCCCCCAGGAGGAGCTTCCCCAAATGAAAACTAGTTGTGGGGGAGATGGGATCCCCTGGAATAAAGGATTCAAGGACTGGTGAATAGACTTGTCAAATTTCACCAGGTTATATGGGCGCTAAACTGAAGAGTCCGTTGACTGACAAGCGAAGGACGGTATGGAGGAATGAGAACCACTGAAAATTTCAAAAAGTAGTTTAAGCAGCATTGGGGAGAGATTAATCTATGACTGAAGTCATAAGCGGTTATGGGGGTGGGAATAAGTTTGTACTTCTGCATATTGAGTGGAAAGTGAAAGTGGGACATCCACATGGTCCTATGGGATGGGCTGCATGAGAGAGCAAGGAACTGTGTGAGTCTGAGGAAGAGGCAGTTATCAGAAGGGGGTGGGTAGGTGTCAAATGTCATGGAAGTCAGGTTGAATGAGGACAGCTTGGAAACCATTAACTGTGGTAATTGGGATGTCAATGGTGACCTTTTCACAGTCCCTGAAAGAACAGAGATTGAGAAAAGATTTCAAATGTTCTACCTGCTAAAGAGGAATCAATGTAACTTGGATTCAGCTTTTTCTGTCCAACCTGGTAGCAGCAGAATTGTAAGAAGACAGCATTTGGACATGTTATGTGTCATTTCCCCTTTTATCCCTTTAGCATGGAAATGAAACCCCATTTTGTTAGCTTTGCCTGACAATGTCTTTGAAAATGTCCTGCCTCATGGTCTCATACCTGGAGTGAAAACATGCAAATCATGTTTGGAGGGCAGTATCAGAATGGCAGAGCCTCTTGACTCAGGATGATAAGCTGGTGGGATCCCACACATTTCCATGTGGCAGTTCTGATGCTGGGAGCTTCCTGGAGTGGCTGTTTTGACTTAGCCATTTTGATGGCAGTCAGGAGGAGGGTGTAAGAATGGGTGTAGACAGAAAGGCAATTCAGAGATTGAGATGGAAATACCTGATACTCATATAACTTGGTAATTTTAGAAATCCAAATGAATGTCATTCCCTTAAACACAGCCTTTTAAAGGATGTTGTATTAGTCAAGGTTCTCCAGAGAAACAGAAACAACAGAATGTCTACAGATGTATAGAAGAGGAAGCTTATTATCAGAATTGTTTCGCATGATATGGAGGCAAGGAAGTCCCATGATATGCCGTCTGCAAACTGGAGAATCAGGAAAGCCAGTGGTATAATTCCAGTCCAAGCCTGAAGGCCCAAGAACCAGGAGAGCTGATGTCTGAGGGCAGGAGAAGATGGATGTCTCAGCTCAAGCAGAGAGAGAATTCTCCCTTCCTCCACCTTTTTGTTCTATTCAGACCCTGAATGGATTGGATGATGTCTACCTATGTTGGGGAGGGCCACCTGCTTTACTCGGTCCACTGTTTCGAATGTTCTGAAAACACCTTCACAGACACACCCAGTAATAATGTCTTACCAGCTCTCTGGACATCAATAGTAAAGCTGACACATAAAATTAGTCACGTTGATCCATTAAATTCAGATCCTGTGGTATAGCCTTTCCAGTAACTGCAGCCATGGTCAATTTTCCTCCAGAGAACGGAAATTTGGGTTATAGAAAACAGCAAAGAGCAATTCAGAGTCAAGTCTCTGGATGGCTTTTGAAACTTGAAGCAAAGTGAATTGTGTCAGGTGAACGACAGGTCTGGGAAATACTGTTTGGGATCAAAAATGAGGTGTGCAGACAGTGGAAGCAATTTCCTTCCAACACTCCTGAGCTGGCCCAGGAAAGTAGTTTCTAAGTAGAACCCAAAGTGACCACATCACCTCAAAACAGCCACTCCCAAAGTGGTCATTTTGAAAAGGGACACATCTCCCTCAGATTAGAAGAACTGAGCAGTTTTAAAAAACCATTCTGATAAGTTTATATTAATAAATCATTATATATTATAGTTATTGTCTATGAGAAAAGACAGGTGCAAAACTCATTATAGTGTGGGGAAATTACCATGACGTTTTGAGTTTATAGCTGTTGGTAAAAGAAATGGCATGTTTTACTATTTCATTTTCTTAGTGCCGTATTACTAAAACATACTCCATAACAGTGGTCGTCTGGGTATTTTATGTAACGTGTATGTGACGGAGCCTTAGTGGTGGTGAATTTAACAGCTGTAGTTTCAATATTAGAGGTCCATGATCTGTACTGATTCATAATTTGGCTGAAGTAGGATTTTGGTTCAACGGGCTAAGAAGTGGGTGTGTGTGAGCGTATGAGCAAAGTTAGAAATGTACATGACGCAGCTCCTTGCCCCAAATTTACCCACCTCTTAAGGTAACTGGTTCTCGAATCTTTGCTTTCACAAGATAGCTTTTTTTTTTTTCATACTGATAAATCTTATTTTCATTGGGAAAAACTCATCCCCAGAAATCTGGGCAGTCAATCTAGTTTACCATTTGGGAATCTAGGAAAATTCTGGAAGATGCTCTTCAAAAAGGTTGAGGGTTTACTATGTGCACATGTATATATCTTTGCACACTTCTTCCTCTTTCAAAAACATAATCAATACAAGGGGTGTCTTCCCTTTCCTAGAATAGAGCAACAAATTTGGATGGGATCTTGGAGATCATTTACATATTTTAGAGACAGGAAACCAGGTCTCTGAGAATCATGTGACTCACCCGGCCGTACGCCATGGGTTTCTGCTGAAGCTGGAATCCAGGCCTGTGGATCCTGGGTTTTTCCCATTGCACTGTGTTCTCAGGTGAATCTGTTTCCAACCCAGGGCTGTCTGCTTTGTAGCAGCAGCTTGTGGAAAGCCAAGTGCCCGTTCTGCTTATGATAAGCCCACCTGAGGCTCTCCCACTATTGCAGACTCCAGGGCAGTGAACAGCTGGGAATAAAATAGAAATTCTCTATGGAACTCAGAACAGAAAAGGAGGCAATGCTTGCTTTTAGTATTGTTTTTAAAGAGTCATGTGCAGTTGGCCTCATTTAAACTTCAGCCTTTTTTGGGTCGGCTCATAGGTTCTCTCTTGGAAACTTGAAATGAGAACATTCCTGAATCATCAGTATTTCCTACCAGATAAGGTGTGAAATGCAGGCCATAGGGAGGAGAATGCATGGCCTATCTGCTACCGCTCCTCTGCTTGAGCCACGGCAGACATTGCCAGTGGATCACAGTCTGCTGCTCCTTTCCAGGAGTCCAGAGGGGCCTTGGAGTCCTCAACAGTAGGCAGCTACTGCCAATCAATCAGAATTGATGCATAAAAAGAAAACCAGCTACCAGACATGATATTGCAGCTTCTTCCAACAGAGCTGGTCATAGGCGATACATATGTATAATATTTATATTTTATATGTTTACATACTGCATAACAATAATCATGGTGATAAGAATAACAACACATACTTACTGAGTCCTTACTTTACACCAGATCTTTGCTAAGCATTTTACTGATATTATCTCATTTCTTTTCATGACAAACTTATAACTATGTATAAATATTCTCATTTTACAGAGAGGGAACAGGAGGCAGGGAGAGGTTAAGTATTGTGCGTAAGATTTTGGACCTGTAAGTATAACACCCCAGTCATCTACCGCCTGAGGTCACACTCTTAATCACTCTGCTACCTTTGCCACCTGCGGACACTGCTAAGAGGAATGAGAGACAAGCACTTGTCTCAGATCCACACATGCACAGAAATCTGCCAGGACCTTCCTTTCCATCATTTCTGTTTCCATGCCCCCTCTTTGCCTGGCCTCCGTGGGGCTGCCATCTGTCATCAAAAGACCAGATGCCTCTCTGCCCTTTGGCCCTGGGACCTAGGATTCCCATTGTCCTGGCCTATCTTTCAGTTAGAAGATATGCCAGAGGCAGCAGGCAGACTGGCTTCACTGGCTCAAGGGTCAGTGCTGCTGCCAAAATTACCTCCAAGATCCATACTAGTAAGTGGTGTGGGTGGCTGGCACAGCACCCCTGGCTCTCAGAGCCTGCGCTCTCCTCTTCCTCCCTGGCCTGTGCTCTCACTCAAGGTAAGTTAGAGTCAGACCCCTTCTCCCAATCAGCTGCTGGGAAGAATCAATGGATCTCAGCTCACTCTTCAGGAAAAGCTGTGGATCCCTTGTCCAAAACAGCCGAGAACGACACCAATGTGTTGTTACCTATCAGCAGGTCAGAGGGAGGAGTTCATTGGATTTGTTTGTAGAGAGAAAGTCCTTATAAATTGAAATCATAATTTTACAAATGAGAATACCCCATGTTGGCAAAGATATGAAATGCCAGGAATTGCCTATACCCTGTGGTTGGTAGTGTAATTGGTAAGCCACTTTGAGAGCCCTTTGGCAACACCTAGGAAAGTGCGCAATGTACATGATCTATGATCTTCCAAATCCTCTCTTTGGTATTTTTCCTAGAGAAACTTGCACATGTGCACAAGAACATTTATTGCAGCATTTTTGTGATAGTGAAAAATTGGAAACAATCAAATGCATTAACAGGGTCACAAGAGAAGAGGACTGTGGGAGAGAGACGCTGGGAATTTTAATGGGGAAACAGTAAAGGAAGGTCAGCCATGGCTGGAGAACAGGGTGTGAAGCAGAGGGAAACAGTGAGACATGATGGGCAGTGTGATGCGTTCTGGCAGCAGAGGCCTTAGGAACCGGCTTCAGCCTTGCTCTGTAGATGAAGGGGGCTGTGACCTGAATAGAAGCAAAATTCCACCTTGGCTGCACTTCCGAAATTGATCCAAAGAAGACCTCACCCTATTCTCACTGTAGGATAACCTGTCAGAAAGGAAGGAACTGGCCTAGGTGAATCTGATACACGCAGTTCCTTGAGGAGAGGACATGTCTGATCACATTCCCAAATACATTTGGCTTGCTTTGCTGAATGTAGACATTTCTGAATTCTTTACGTTGATAAGCCAGTTCTGGATTTCCCTGAAACTCATCCCTGCTCAATAGGCTGTTGGTTTGGTCAGCTCAGTTGAGGGCTCTCTCATGTACAGTATTCTTCTTTTTTCCTCTGCAGAAGGCCCAGGACAAGGACCAAGCTTAGAAATCAGATGTGGATTTTATTCCTAACGCCATTGATAGGGCTTTATATATTCACAAGAACGGTCTCACCCCCAACACTGATTCTTGGATTTATTTATCCTCTACCCCTGGGTAAGTCACATGGTCTGAACCTCAGAAAGGCGCCGTTAAGGATTGAATGCTTATATTCCCCAACATTCGTATGTTGAAACCCTGTATCCCCCATGTGATGGTACGAGGTAGTAAGGCCCTGGGAGGTAATTAGGGTTAGGTGAGGTCATGGGGGCACCAATCCCCATGAAGGGGATTGGTGCCCTTAGAAGAGTCAGGAGAGAGCTCGCTTGCTCTCTCTGCTCTGCTGTGAGAATACAAAAAATTGTCCATCCGCAAATCAGAAGAGGGGCCTTACCAGGACCCAGCCATGCTGGCACCCCGTTCTCCGACATCCAGCTTCCAGAACTGTGAGAAATAAATTTCTGCTGTTTATAAGCCACACAGTCTGTGGTATTTTGTTAGAGCAGCCAGAACCAACTAAGACAGCCTTTCCACTTGACAGTGTGCTATTCCTCATTTATGAACTGGAAAGCCTTAAGCTTGTGTTTTCTTTTCCAGAAAGTTGGTGACCTGGATATCTGAAGAAAACCTTTCAGAGCAGAACACCTAAAAACACTGAGTAAAATAGAAGAAAAATTAACCTGCGTGAACTGGTAGTAAAGCAAGGGAAATCCTTCGGGTCAGACATGAATCTAGAAGGGCTAATCAGTGTTGTAGCTGGCAGTTACCCAGAATCATCTGCAGGCTCCTGGTGGACTAGGGTGTAGATCTGTGTGCGTGCACGTGTATGTGCGTGAGTAGATCTGTGTTTGTGCATGTGTATGTGCATGAGGAAGGACATAGGAGATGGTCCAGGGCCCACATAAGGTTCCAGGGTGCATCAGAGACCACCTGCTCCCACTAAACCTGAGACTTCCCCCAAAGAAAGCCAAAATCCCCAGCAGCAGGAGACCGAGAAGAAAGCCTGTGTTATAGAGGTAAAAGGTAGAGATTCTTAGCTCTGCTGGCTTTGACTCTGAATACAGGAGAAAACAAAGATAAAAGTCTCAAGGAGTCCTAATTTCAAACCTGCTTTCAGGTAGGTTTCAAACTGCAATTCATTCTATGTATGACCACAGTGAGACACATAGTCCTGATACTGGACTCAGCAAGAAGAAATATACACTATGTACTGTATATGTTTAAAAAAATAAAAGAGAATATTGAAAGTAAAACTGAGGGACAAGACACTCACAAAGGACCAGGAAGATTAATAAAATTCTAGATATACAAATCTATAATAATAATAATAATTGGGATTAGGAACTCAAATGTGTTTGGGTTAAATTGCAGTTTACACAGCTGAAGCTGGATATCAAGAAATTAATGAGAATTGATGAAAATAGGAAAGACAAATTGAGAGATCCAGAAGGCAGATTTGAAAAGGTCTGATATGGATTTAATCAAAGGAGAGACTAGAGAGAATGACAGAGATTCAATATTTTAAGAGATAATGGCTTAGAATTTTCCCCAAACAATGAAAGACAGGAATTATTAATTCAGCAGCTTCAATGTATCCCACATAGGATAAAGAAAATGTACTTTGTATGTAGTAAAACACTAAGATGAAGAGAAGATTTTAAATGAGAGACTATATATTATGTAAAATGGTAATTACATTAATAGCTGACTTCTCAAAATCAGCAATAGAAGCAAGACAACGTTAATATTTTCAAAATGCTGAAAGAAACCATTGTCAGCCTAGAGTTATAGAGTTAACTTGATATCACTTACTAGGCAGACATTTATTAGTAACTTTAAAGAATGAAATTCAGGAAGCAAAGAAATGAACCCCAGGAAGAAAGTCTGAAATGCGATAAGAAATGCGAAAAAACAAAAATGTAAACATTTGGGTAAACCTAAGGAAATGGTGACTATAAAACAGCAACAATAACAAAAAAGAATGTCTAATTTCATCTTCAAAAATGTGTTGGCTTGTTTGTCCCTCTGCATGTCCATGTAAATTTTAGAATAACTTGTTAATTTTCAGGAAAAAAAAAACTCGCTGGGATTTTTATTGGATCAATTAGGAGATAACTGACAGCTTTCCAATAAATGTGACATCTTTCCATCCATAAACATGATCTATTCCTTCATTTACTAATAATGTATTAGTAAAATTTTTTCTCTAGATTTATTCCTACAATTTTGATTTTTTGATGTTATTGTAAATTATGTTTTACATTTTTCGTTTTCTAATTGTTCATTCCTTTTGTATAGAAATATACAATTAATTTTTCTACGGTGACCCCTTTTTATTCAATGAACTTGCTAAAATTACTCAATAGTCTGATTGTAAATTCTTTGGAGTTTTCTACACATAGAATCATGTTGTAATCATGCTGTGTGGGAATAACAACAGTTCATTTCTTCTTTTCCTATTCCTACAGTTTTTTTTTCATTGCCTTTTTTGCAATGGTAGAATATTAACATATATATAGTGAAAGTCAGTGTTCTTGTTTTATTCTTTGTTCTGGGTGGAAAGCTTTCCCTAATTCAACTTCAGTATCATATTTGAGGTAGGGTTTTGTTTTTAAAGAGACTCATCAGACTGAGAAAGTTCTTTTCCTAATTTGCTAAAATTTTGATCATGAATGGATGTGAAATTTATCAGATGCTTTTCTGCATCTGTTAATATGGTCTTGTAATATAACTATATAATCTAACTTGTTTGTATTGTTAGTATGAATTTATTAACTTATTTAAAATTGTAAGCCAGCATTGTCTATCTGGAATAAATCCAACTTGATCATGAAGGAGTATCCTTTTTATTTATCACTGGATCTGACTTGCTAATATTTTGTTTAAGATTTTGGCATCTGTTTTCATGAGAGAGGTTTGCCTCTAATTTTCCTTTTGTGTAATGTCCTCATTAGCTTTGATATATTATTTTAGCCTCATGCAATGATTTTGTATGCATATCCTCTTTTTGTATCCTCTGGAAGAGTTTTGTACGATTTGTATGATTTCTTCTTTCAAATGTATTGGTATTTTCAAAAAATTAAGTTTTGGCTTGTTGATATTCAATTGTTATACATTTGTTTTCTATGTCCTTAATTTTTGCTCTGATCTTTATTATTTCCTTCCTTCTATTTTCTTTAGGTTTATTTTGCTGTTCACTTACTAACTTCTTGAGATGGATATGTAGACAAATGATCTTGCAGCCTTTCTTATTTTCTAATATATGCATTTTTAAGAGTATAAATTTCCCACCAGCACACCCTTAGCTTAAATTCACAAGTCTTGATATGTTATGTCATATTGTCATTCATCTCAAAATGGATATTTTTTAGAAATAAACTACTTAATTTACAAACATTTGAAGATTTCCTAGTTATTTTTAGTCATTTATTTCTAGCTTGATTCCACTGTGTTCAGAGAATTTACTCTGAATGATTTCAGTCCTTTTACATTAGTCAATATTTACTTTATGTCCAGGACATGGTCTATTTTAATAAATGTTTTATGTGCTCTTGAATAGAATGCATATTCTGTGTGTCACTGAGTGTCATTTCTGTGTATGTCAGTTAGATCAAGTTAGTTAATCATGTTGTTCACATTTTTTAAATCCTTACTGATTTTTTCTGCTTGTCCTATTAGCTACTGAGATTGTTGTGTTAATGACTTTTATTACTATTGTGGATTTGTCTGCTATTTCTTTCAGCTCTTTCAAATTTGGCTTTATATATTTTGAAGCTATGTTATTAAATGCATGAAAATTTTGTTTTTGTTTTATCTTCCCAGAGGATTGACTTTTTTGTCATTGACATATGTTTCTATCTCTGGTAAAGCTTCTTGATTGAAAATCTACATTGTTTGATAGGTATATCAGTATTCTTTTGGTTAGTGTTTGCATGGTATATATTTTCCATCCATTCATTTTCAGTGTTCTTATATTTAAGGTAAGCAGCATATACATTTACAAAAATCCTGTATGACAATCTTTGCTGTTTTTAAATAACATCTTTCTTGAGGCATAATACACATGCCATAAAATTCACCATTTAAAATGTAAAATTTAGTGGGTTTTTTTAGTATATTAATAGAGTTTTGCAGTCATCGTAACTATCTAATTTTAGATCCTTTTCAGTACTCCTTAAAAAAACCTCATATACATCAACAGTCACTCTTCATTACCTCCACCTTCCACCCCCTGGCGAGCACTGATCTGTCTCTATGAATTTGCCGATTCTGAACATTTCATATACATGGAATCATACACTATGTGGTCTGTTGTGACTGGCTTCTTTCACTTAACATAATGTTTTTGAGGTTCATCCTTAGCACTTCATTCTTTTTATTTCCAAATCATTTTCCAGAGTATGGCTATACTACATTTTGTTTATTCATTCATTCATTGATGGACATCTGGACTGTTTCTACTTGATATAGCTTAGTAGGCAGACATTTATTAGTAACTTTAAAGCACGTAATTCAGGAAGAAACTATGAAAAATGACTATTATGAAAAATGCAGTGAGGAACATTCAAGTACAAGTTTTTGTACAGACATATGTTTTCATTTCTCTTGGATATATGTGTAGGAGTGGAACTACTGGGTCATATGGTAATTCTATGTGAGGTACTGCCAAACGGTGTTCCAAAATTATTGCACCTTTTTATAATCTCACCAGCAATGCATCAGAGTTCCAAATTCTCCACATCCTTGCCCACACTTTTATGGTCTATCTTGATTCTAACCAGCTTAGTGGGTGTGAAGTAGGAACTTATTGTGCTTTTGATTTACATTTTCCTAGTGACTAATGATACTGAACATCTTTTCATGTGCTGGTTGGTCATTGATATATCTTCTTTGCAGAAATATCTATTCAAATCCTTTTATCATTTTAGAATTGGGATATGTGTCTTTTTATAAAGAGTTTTTTATAAATTCTGATTATAAGTCCCTGATCAGATATATGATTTGAAGTATATTCTCCCATTCTATAAGGTGTCTTTTTCTTGATGGTGTTCTCTGAAGCACAAATGTTTTTAATTTTGATGCAGTTCATTTTTTTTCTTTTGTTGATTGTGCTTTTGATGTCACATGTAAGAAACTATTGTTTTCGTCTAAGAGTTTTTATAAGTTTAGATCCTACATTTAGAGCTATGATTCATTTTGAGTTATTTGACTATGATTTAAGATTGAGCCCAACTTCATTTGCTTTCATATGGATATTCAGTTGTCCCAGCACCATATGTTGTATTTCCCCACTGAATTATCTTGGACCCTTGTTGAAAATAAATTGACCATAAATGTGAGAGCTTATTTCTGGACTCTCAATTCTTTCCAATGATCTATTTCTCTATCCTTATGCCAGTATACACTGTTTTGTTTTAAGTTTTGAAGTTGAGAAATGTGAGTTCTTTAAATTTGTCCTTCTTTTTTCAAAAGTGCTTTGGCTATACTGGGTCCCTTGCATTTCTATATGAATTTTAGGATCATCTTGTCAACTTAGGTAAAAATCAGAAAGCAACTGGGGCTTTGATACGATTGCATTGAATCTGTAGGTCATTTTGAGGGACTTATTTTGGACTTACACTAAAAAGGTTTATACTTTGTTGTGTGTGATCACTGAAGCTTCTGTTTAGTTAGCTTATTACTCATGTAATTATTAGACAAAAATTTCCTTAAATCAGTAAGTATCCCACTGCCTTGACCCAGTAAGTGTCCCACCCTTTGCCCAGGAACAATGTGTATGTGTCGGTGAACATCTTCAATGTTTCAGTAATTTACAGTTTTGCTGTTGTCTTCATTTCCTGCTTGTACAGAGCCTCAAGGTCAGCCAGAGGTCAGAAATTAGGGCTTTCTCAGGTATTTCCTGGGCATGCGTGCAATCCTGCCCATGAACATGACCTTCTAGATTCAGAAATATTTTGGCGTTTTTCCAAGCCGCCTGTGAACATTTCATTCCCCACATTTTTCTTGTGTGTTTTTGGCCAGCCTCTTGTTTAGCTCAATTAGTATTGCCAACTGAGGCAGCTGTGATGGTAATTAATTGCCACTGACTGCTTTTGACAAATGCCCACTGAGCAAGCTTCCAGTCAGGTCAGTTAAGAGAAGGCTTACGAAGGGAGGTGCCAGAAAGGTCACGGAGTGACAGTTCTCTGGGAATGGGGAGCTTCAAACGTGTTCTGCCCCCTTCTAGTGGCTGCTAAGTGGCTGTTTTTCACAGCTACTGTGGTGGTGAGGCTGCTTTATTTTAAGGTTATCACAAAGCTGTGGAGAGGAGGGGGTGGGAACAAATTAAGTTGAAACACCACAAAGCTCACTGTCCTTACCAAGGTCCAGCTGTTTTTCTTGAACAAATGTTCCTCATAGTAACGCAAGACTTTGGTTAATTTCCAGAAGTTTTGAAAAAGTTTATTTTGACTATTTTTACCAGTGTTCTCTTTGCTTTTATGAAGGAGTAGAATTTTGGAGGTCTTTAGTCCATTAATCTAGAAGTGCCTGCCCAAACAAAATCAATTGGAGTATTTAAATTACTTATTTTGAATGATTTGCTAATATAATATTTGGATTTATATCCACTATCCTACTGTTGATAGTCTATTTGTTGCATTTATCTTATTTTTCTTTTCCCCTTAATTTTATGTTTTTTGAAAAATGATTAATTATGTTTTACTATTTCCTCTCTGTTACCTTGTTAGAGATATATTTGGTTACGATTCTTTTGGTGAACCTTAAATATTACAACTGTCATTTTAAAGAATCTTTTATTAACTAGTACCCTCACCACTTCCCAGGTTATGCTAAAGCCTTAAAACCCTTTTAATGAAATTACTCTCCTTCTTACCTTCTGTATTGTTATTGTATGCATTTTTATTTATATATACAGGAAGCCACACAACACATTATTGTTTTGTCTACTCTATATACATTTAGTTTTACCCATATATTTATTCTTTCCATTGTCCTTAATTCCTTCATAGATTTCTATCTGCCTGAAGAATTCCCTTTACTATTTCCATAATGCAAGTCTGCTGGCAACAGCACTTGAAAAATTCCTTTATTTTGTTCTCAATTTTATAAGATAGTTTATCTGGGTGTAGATTTCTATGTCAGCATTTGTTTTCTTTGAGCACTTGAAATATCACATCTGTCTTAGTCTGTAGGCTGCTGAAACAAAATACCAAAAACTGGGTGGCTTAAACCACAGACACTTATCTCTCATAGTTCTGAGGCTGGGGAGTCCAAGATCTAGGCGCCAGGCATTTCCGTTCCTGGTACAGACTCTTCCTGGCTTGCAGATGGCCATCATCTCGCTGTGTGCTCACATGCCCAAGAGACAGATTGTCTCTCTCCTGTCTTTTCTTTTGAGAGCACTAATCCATGTATTAGGGGTCCACCCTCGTGACCTAATCACCCCCAAGGCCTCACCTCCTAATACCATCACATTGAGGATTAGGGCCTTAGCATATAAATTTGCAGAGACACAAACATTCAGTCCATAGCAACATCCAATTGTCTTCTGTCTCCTTTATTTTTGTGGAGATGTTAGTATTATGTTTGCTCCTTGGAAAGTAATGTGTTTTTCCTCAGGCAGTTTCAAAGACCTTTTGCCTTGTCTTTGGTTTTCAGCAGTTTAATATAATATGCCAAGGTGCGATTTTCTTTCTGTCTGTTCTGCTTAGACTGTGTAGTGCTTCTTAAATCTATGGTTTGTTGTCTTGAATTTATTTGAAAAATCCGTAGCCATTTATCTCTTCATATATTTTTCCAATTACATGTACATTAGCTCTTTCACCGTGTGCTGTATGTCTTATGCTGTTTTTTTTTGGTATTTCTTTTTTAATCCCTTTTGCTCTCTGTGCAAAGTCAGGATATTTTCTGCTGACCTATCTTTCAGCTGCCTAATCCTCATTTCAGCTGTGTTCAGCCTACTATAAAACGCATATGCAATGCTGTTAATTTCAGTTGTTATAATTTTTAGTTTTATAATTTCCATTCTGTTTTTTAGAAACAGATTGCAGTTCTCTGATATAAATCTCCATCTTATCTAGATTTTGAATATATTAATCGTAATTTTTAAAAGTCTATTTCAGATAACTTCAATATATGGTACCTGTAGGCCTAGAGTCTAGTTGTTCTTTTGGTCCTGTTTTTTGTTTGTTTGTTTGTTTGCCTGATAATTTTAGATTGAATGCTGGATGTGGTGTGTGCTAAATGATAGAGTCTGGATATTATTATGTACCTCCAGAGAGGATTCACCCTGTACTCTACAGACAACAGAATGGTCAGCTCAATCTCCTCAGGGACCGAGAAGACCCAAGACTAATTTGTGTTTTTCGTTAGACTTAGCCTGAGAACTGAGAAACTTCTTAGGGCTCTTTCTTCCTGTTGAGTCCCGAAGTTGAATTTTGATTTCTCAGCAGTGTGAAACCACTGAAAACTCTGCCCTTTTTTTCGGCTGTTTCTGCTTGATTTCATAGCATCATGCCTGCTAAGAAGAAAATGGCCTCGGTAGAAAAACTGATGAGTGTCAGGATTAGCTCCCCGGGCTTTTTTTCTCTGCTGAATCTTGACTGCTCAAGACCTGGCTGCTTTGGCATCCACAAGCTCCAATTTTTGTCTCTCTTGCCGTGTGACATTTTATAAAATGGCTTTTTAGCCCTACACAATGGTTGGCAAATGCCCCAAGGGGAAAATCTTCATGAAAAAAGTTGGGCTTCTTCAGTTTCTTTCTCTGGGATCTACTGTCTCGAATTCTGGCATCCTTGAAAGATCTTTAATGCCTTCAAACAGGTTTTTTTGTGTGTTTCTTTGTCTTTTAATCCAGCTTTCCTTGTCATTTTCTTTGTCTGTTTTTAATGGAAACATTGGCCTGCTAAGAAGTTACTCCATCAAAGCTTTAATTAAAAGTCTGCATTTTTAAATACACTTAATTTTTTTAGCGCAGAGTTAGGTTCACAGATTGACATAAAATTTTCAAAGATGGCATAGTGAGTTCTTGTCTACCCTTCACCCAGTTTTCCCTAAATGTCCTATATTGCTATGGTACAGTTTTTTTTTTTACAATAAATTTTATTGGGGAATATTGAGGAACAGTGTTTCTCCAGGGCTCATCAGCTCCAAGTAGTTGTCCTTCAATCTAATTTTGAAGGGTGCAGCTCAGTTCCAAGTCCAGTTGCCGTTTTCAATCTTTAGTTGGGGGCGCAGCCCACCAGCCCATGGGGGAATTGAACCGGCAACCTTGTTGTTGAGAGCTCACGCTCGAACCAACTGAACCATCCGGCCGCCCCTCTGGCAGCTCAGTGGCAGCTCATTGTCTTCAATCTAGTTATGGAGGGCGCAGCTCACTGGCCCAGGTGGGAATCAAACTGGCAACCCTGTTGTTCAGAGCTTGCACTCTAACCAACTGAGCCATCTGGCCACCCCACTTTTAAAAACCAAAAACCCAAACCAAACAAACAAACAAACAAACAACCCCCCAAAAAACCATTGTTATGTTACTTTTAAGTAAACTCCAGATTTATTTGGATTTCACTAATTTTTCCATCAACATCCCCCTTCCTTTTTTTGACACAGGATCCGATCCAGGATTCCACATTGCATTTAGTTGTCATATCGCTGTTGAATCCCCTGATCTGTGATTATTTCTTAGTGTTTCCTTTGTTTTTCATGATATTGAGTTTTGAGTATTACTGGTTAGGTGTTTTATGGAATGTCCTTCAATTTGGGCTTATCTGATGGTTTTCATATGGTTGTATTGGTTTTTTGTTTTGTTTTGTTTGTAAAGCAAAATGCCTTTCTAGTCACATTATATCAGGGGGTACGTGTTAGCAACATGTCTTACTACAGGTGATGTTAATCTTGATCACTTAGCCAAGGTAGTATTTGAAAGTTTTCTTCACTGCAAACTTACCTTCCTCCCCTTTTCAGAGTCTATTCTTTGGAAGCAAGTCATGAAGTCCAAGCCATATTCAAGCAGAGTGGGGTGGAATTCAGCTCCATTTCTTGGAGGGGGTGTCTACATAGTTATTTGGAATTCTTTAAAGATTTGCCTCTTCTTCTTTATTTACTTATTTACTCAATCATATATTTATATCAGTACAGACTCGTATAATTATTTTATGTTTTGGGTTACAATTCAGTTTTCTGTTATTGATTTTATTATTTGTTATTCACTTATTTATTGGTTGCTAAAATTGTTCCTGCTTTGGCCATTGGGAGCTCTTTCAATTTGGTTTCTGTGTCCTTTTAGCATGCCTCCATCCTCCCTTCTCTTCCTCCTTCTCCTTCTTCTCCTTCTTCCCCTCCTTCTCCTTCTCCTTCTCCTTCTTCTTTTTACTTTGTTGATACTACAAGGCACTCCAGGCTCATTTTGTAGTTTTCCTGCCTCAGCCCTAAAATCAGTCACTTCTCCAAGGTTCTGGTTTCTTTTATTAGAGAATGGTGTTTAGAAACCAATATCTGAGTGCTGGTATGCTCATTACTACTGAGGTTATGTTATACAATTTGAGTCTTTTGTCATAGTCTCTACTCCACCCTGAGATTCTCTGACCTCCTGGTTGATTGTTTTAAAATTTGCATACATTACACTTCACGCTTTGTGAAATACAATTCTATAGGATATGACAAATGCATAGAGCCATGCATCTACCACCATAGTACCACACAGAACACTGACATTCTCTAAAAATTGCTTTGTGCATCCCTTTTGTAGTTGTCCACTCTGTCCCTCATCCCCCAGCAACCATTTGTTTCCTGCATTTAGTTTTAATCCTACCATCTCTACCTAGTATGCAGATATTGGAGGGAAGAGGTATGACCTACATGAGGTTTTAAAGTCAGGTTTGCAGGAGTGAGCAGGCAGTGATGTCTAGTAACAAGATTGTGAGATATTTGTCCTGCTTATTGTTATTTCTGTAGAACAGCACTTAGCATGAGGTACGTGCTACATATATATGTATATATATGTATGTATATGTATATGTATATATATACACATATGTGTGTGTGTATATATGTGTGTGTGTGTGTGTATATATATATATATATATATATAAAAAGTTCCAGCATGGGCCCAATGCAGTATATGGTAAATCTGTGACAATTAAAAATGTGCTTCTTGAAAAGTTTGAGAATTCCTAAGTATCCTCACACCAGTAATTAAATGTTGCTGCTGTGTGGACTGGCTGTGTTAACACCAGCTCTGCAATTCTCCCCATCCCCCACCGCTGAGCCTTTCAGCCCTTGATTAACATCTGTACAGGGCACTTTAACACTCTTACCTTGTAGACCTTAAAAATGACCCTTCCGCATAGGCCATGTTACCTCCTCTGAAAAAGACTGCCTCTTTTGGGCCTCTAGGTTTTAATCTAGAAATGTTTTTTTTAAACCTAGAAATGCTTTGCCACTTAACTTGCCATGTATCCAACAGTGGCCAAAAAACGCCTTTGGGAAGCAATAGATCTGGCTTCTCCCGGCCATGCAGAATGGCAGCAGGTACCTACCCAGAGAGAAAGGAGATCAATTCTCCAATGACTCACAGTCAGCACACGGCCTGAGGGAGGGACCTACACTTCTTTTGGCTCCTGTGACAAAGGTGGGACAGAGCAGTCATGTTTTGGATGCTGATAAAGAAAGGAGATGTAAGTTCATAACCTTGACCTAGGTTGACCTGCCAAACTTGAGGCCACCAGATTCCTTTTAGAACAAGACATGAGGGTAAGCGTCCATTCCTCTTTCTCTAGTTGTTTTGTAAAGTGACGGAGAAGGGCCAGGAGGGCTAAGGGAAGATGTGAGAAATAAGATACAGGAGGATTCATCAGGAGAATTGGACAATTTGCTTATAAATGTATGTGTAGCCTCAGGGTTCTATCTACCCAGCAAAAAAGTGAAGTGGAAATTTGGCAAACATGATTATTAATTATCTAATTTGGTTGTTTACTCCAATCAAGTTAACTGGCGAGATGCCAGGTTTCCACTCCACTTTGAATTGCTCAGACAGCAAAAGGGAAAGGGGATTAAACCATACATCTCATGCTTTTATTTATAGCCGATGAAAATGTCTTTATGGAATAGATATTTTGCCTTTAAGGTACTTTCTGATGAGACTTTTCTTGCATTTTCTTTGCAAAATGACAGAAGAGGCTCAGTTGGATTTCCGGCCCATTAACTGACTTAGAGACTGAGATTAAGCCAATTCTTCACTCCCCAGTTCCGGACATTACTCAGCTGAGGATCCAACAAGGTGCATTTAATAGCAAGATGGAAAACTCCTGGAGAGGTTTGCCATGTGCCTCCGGCCTTAGAGAAGAGGGTGTAGAGGCAGCATTCAGTTCATTTTCAGGAATTTTATGTCCCTGCATGGAAGGCTAATATATACTTTTCCATATTCATTCATTCTTTCTTTCTTTCTTTCTTTCTTTCTTTCTTTCTTTCTTTCTTTCTTTCTTTCTTTCTTTCTTTCTTTCTTTCTTTCTTTCTTTCATCATTATTAAATATCAGTAATGCGCTAGGCACTGCAGTAGGTATGGCAGATACAAAGATGCACGAGGAGTTCAAAGTCCAGTGAGAGAGTGGGAGCTGTAAATTAATAATGTCACTATGGTGAGACGAACACAACAGTATAGAAGCATGTACTATGAACCTTAGGCATGTACAGTGGGGAGGATGGAGTCTGCTTAAATGGGTTAGAGAAGGTTTGTTTCACAGAGTTAGGCGTTGAAACTGATAGACGAAACATACATAGGGTCTCTCTCCCCCTTGGAGAAGTAGAGGTTGGAGAGGAAAGGTATTCTAAGCATGAGAGCAGCACATGTAAAGACACATGAAGTGTAGCTGCCAGGTGCTCCTGGTACCTGGAGCTTGGGGTGCAGGAAGAAAAGTGGGGAGTCTCATTGGCAGGGCTAGTGAGGCAGAACATGTAGCCTAGGAAATTAACAACCCCCTCCAGGTTACAACAGTGAAGTGCGTCGCTGGTTAAACCAGTACCAAAGTGAACGTATCCAGTACCTGCAGCTGGAGAAGAACAAGAACCAGTTTCTCCCTGCTAAGTTGATACCTATGACCGGAACCGGACCGTTAGCTAATTCTAAAGTCATTATAATCTCATTTACATTATGGTTACTACAATGGGATGTGACCAAAACCTGCCCCCAGCAGGTATAAATATTCATGGTCAGGACTTCCTCAGTTTGACTCTTCTCTGAGTTCATCCCTACTTTCTTCTCAAGTGTGTACTTTCATTTACAATAAATCACTTTCACTTTCTTTCACCCATCTCGCCATTGGATTCTTTCTTGCACAGAGACCAAAACCCAGTTACCACTGCACAGGGTATGGTCCTCTCTTGGACATCCCCGTTAGCCTCTGGCCACACTAGAGGGAGTCTTTGGAGAATTCTAAAGGGGGAAATCACTTGGTCATCTTCGCAAGGTCGCTGTAGTGGTAACAGGATGAGCAGGGACTCTGAAGGCAGCCAGAGACGGTTCAAACCCCAGGCCGCCTTTTCACTGTGTAGCCTCGGACAAGTTCCCATATGCCACCAAACTTCAAGAAAATAGGATAATAACATAGTCCTTGAAATATTGTTGAGAGAATTAGAAACATATATGAAGTACCTAGAACAGTACCTGGAATTTGTTGTTATAATTATTGTGAGGCTAACATGATGTACTGGAAAACAGAAGAGTGTCTGAGACAGAGTCCTAGGGTCTGATTCCAGTTTTGCTTCTGACTAAAACTGAATAAAGTTTGACTAAAACTGAATAAAGAATATCTCCTGGCACATTTAAAAACATTTCTGAACCCATTTTCTTACTGGTAGACATCCATTTATTCCATGAACATCTATTAAGGACCGTCTGTGTACAGCGAGTCCTAACTGTGGAGTTACATCTGTGAACAACCAGGCACAGTCTCCCCCAAAACCCGTAACTCCAGTCTAATATGAGAAAAAAAGTCAGAAAAATTTCAATAGTGGGGTAGCCTACAAAACACCTGACTAGTACTCCTCAAAACTGTCAATGTCATCAAAAACAACAAGGAAAATTCTGGGAAACTGTCACAGCCAAGAGGAGGAGCCTGAGGAGACATGACAACTAAATGTAATGTGGTATCTCGGATGGAATTCTTGAACAGAGGAAGAACATTAAGTAAAATCGAGGAAATCTAAATAAAAAATTGACTTTAATAATAATGTATCAACATCGATTCATTAATTGTAACAAATGTATGATAGTAATGTAAGATGTCAATTATGGAGGAAATTATTGGGGGGGGTGGGCAGAAGGGTATATGGAAACTGTACTATCTTCTCAATTTTTCTGTAAATCTAAAAATGCTCTTATAGTAAAATCCATTTTAAAAAGGCATGGTCCCTGATCTCACAGAACTTATACTTTGTAAAATGGGAATAAGAAAACTGACTCATAGGGAGGTTTTGAGATCTAATGACAAGCTTGTAAATGATTTTACACAAGGTTAGTGCATAAGAGTTGATGAATAAAAGTTTGATTTCCCCTTCATTTATTTCTACTAATCTTCATAAATATTTAAAATCTCATATCTATACATTAACCCACATATCCAAATACCTATAGATCATTTGCTTATTATCTTACATGTAATAGTCATACATGGTAGTACATTTGCAAATATTCTGGTTCCAGTTCACTTCTAGGCACATGGAAAGATTGCATTTTCCTGCCAAATTTGAAGTTAGATGTGGCCGTGGATCAGCTTTGGCCACTGGGACCTAAGCAGAAATGATGAGTGGGAGCTTTGGGCACAAGTGAGCAAGTCACCACGTACCTTTTTCCTCACTGGTACGTAAGCCAAGTATATCCAGGGAAGTGGAACCACTTTAAATGTTATGGGATAAGGGCTTGATTTTAGGAATTAGACCTTACACAATGGTGGGAGGAACTGAGGAAGTGAAGGTCTGGAAAGGAGAGTCAGAGAATTCGAGATGACATCATTGGCCTGTCTTCCAGAAGCACTAAGAGGGTGGACAAGTTGGAGCTTTCAGGGGAATCTGAGAGGCCTGATACATCCAGCCACTGAAGTGGGGCCATAAATTGGGAGCTTCCAGAGGTATCCATGGGAAGTTGCTACCTGAGTGCTTCTGCCATTAAGTCTGCAGCGAGCCTGGGCCGGATGTTGGCCACTGGGTTATCCAGTCAGAAAGACGAGCTGGATGTGGGGTGGAGGAGAGCGAGAGCTGGGATTTACTGGGCACCTCTGTATTTGCTGTTTCTGCATCTAATCGTGTCTCTCAGAGAATAATAGTGCTGCTTCACTTCTGCCTTCCAAATCTTTTTCTTTCTTTTTTTTCTGTTCTTTTTTTTTTTTTAATTTATTGGGGTGACAATTGTTAGTAAAATCAAATCTTTTTCAAATTCCCCTTTTGACCAATTTTAACCCAATACCATACAGGGAAGAGGACTCTGGAAGTGAAAATTTTAATTTAATCAAGCTGTCAATAGAACAATCCAGCACAGACTATCAACTTGGCATCCACACACACTTCTTTTAATCATCACTTCCAAATAAAGACAATAGAAAAGAATGCTTTCACCTAACATGATGAACCCGTAACCATGTACAACCCAAACCATGCTAACCTTCTTCCCGAAAGAGGATACACAAAGTCTCACCGTACCCATATCCAGGGTTCACTTCTCTTCTAGCTGTGTCCCTCTTTGAAAGTACTAATAATGACTCCAGTCCTCATTTCTTCAACTGGTCCTGGGGTCATAGCTGGCATTGATCACTTATTTCTTTCACTACTCAGTCCATATTCTCTTTGTTCTCAGTAAGCACCCACAGGTAGTCATGGTTCCCTGCACTGTTGGGTAACTAAAGCATCATTCCTTGAGGTTATGCACCATTAGTAGTTCTTCCTGGATTGGGTTGCTGTAGTTTTCCAGTAACTTTTATCATTGGATATGGGACTTATAAGAGGTGCCCCAGGGCTTCTCCTGTGTTCCAGACATACTCCTGTCTGAGCACCATCCAGTACAGTGTCCCCTTTTTTTTCTTGTTGGTTCATGGCATGAGAAGTCCAAAGGAGCTAGGTTGTATCCTCTGATAGAAACAAAGATCTCTAGACTAACAGAATCCCAAATCATGGGGACAGGAAACAAAACTTTTGCTGGTGGATCATTAAGGGCAGTAATAAGAGAATGAGTCCATTGTTGCATGTTGTGTGCTATAAAATGAGCTGTGTTTTTAGAAGCAATGCCATTTGGAATACCATGACGTTAAATAAAGCACTCTGTGAGTCTACAGATGATGGTTTTCGCAGAAGCCCTGCAGGCAGGAAAGGCAAACCCATACACAGAATTTCTATTCCAGTGAGACCAAAATGCTATCCCTGTCATAGTGGAAGGGATGCAATGTAATAAATATGCCACCATGTGGCTGGCTGATTCCCTCTGGAGTGATAACAGCATATCAGGACTTAATTGTTGGTACCTGCCTTGGACGAGTGGGGCTCTCAGCAGTGATGGGAGATGGATCAGCTTTGGTAAGTGGAAGGTCATGATGCTGAGCCCATGCCAGACTTCACCTCTGCTGCCCTAGCGACTTTGTTCTTGAGTCCATTGGGCAAGGACAGGGGTGGGTGGCAAAGAGGCTGACTGACATCTACAGAATGGATCATCTTGTCTATTTGATTATTAGAATCTTCCTCTGCGAAGGCTGCTCTTTTGCAAGCATTTACATGGCACACAAATATATGGCACACAAATATGGCAAACACTGTGCCCATTCAGAAAGGTCTAGCCACATACCTCTCTTTCTCAGATCTTCTCATCACTAATTTCCCAAAGGTGTTTCTTCTAAGTCCCTGACCCTCTGGCCAAACCATTAGCCACTGCCCAGAATTCAGTAGAGACACATATCTCTGGACATTTCTCCATCAGACAAAATGAATAACCAGGCACATTGACTGAATTCTGCCAACTAGGAGAACCACTCACCACCGTCCTTAGGTGTCCTTATGGTAATACAGCCATTTGTGGTACCACCATATCCTGCAGCACCATCAGTAAACCAAACCTGAGTTTTTATTTCCTCAGTTACATGTGACTGTAGAAAAGCCTTCCTGATAATGGCATCTGCTTCCTTACTATGTCAGAAATATGGAATTTCCTCTTTTGTTCAACTTTAATCTGGACTCATAGGGCAGGGATTTGTGGGGAATATAGTTTACGGCTTACCAGGTTGATGATATTCTCACAGATAATTACCATTGCTGATGTTCTTCATTCTTTCCTAAGAATCTGAGTTTCCATCTTGTATCATTTCTCCTCAACCTGAAAACTTTCTTTTCATATTTCTGGTAGTGCAATTCTCTGAAAATGAATTCTCCTAGTTTTCTTTTATCTGAAAATGTCTTTATTTTGCCTTTATTTTAAAAGACTATTTCCGTTAAATATTGAATTCTGGGTTGGAAGTCTTTTCTTTTTTTTCAACATTTTAAAGATGTTGTTCCACTTCTTTTGTCTCCAGAGTTTTTGTGGAGAAATCGGGCATTATTCAAATCTTTGTTCCCTTGTATGTAATGTGTCATTTTCTTCTGACACATTATAGATATTCAAGATTTTCTCTCTATTTTTATTTTTGGCATTTAACTATGATGTGTCTATGTATGATTTTCTTTATATTTTTCCGTATTTATCCTGCTTAGCGTTTGCTGAGTCTCTTCAATCTGTAAATTTTATGTCTTTAACCAAATTTGGGGACATTTCATCCATTATTTATTAAAACATTTTCTCTGCCCCAGTCTCTCTCCTCACTCCTTTGACTCCAACTATATCTATGTGAAACCTTTTGATAGTTTATAAAAACTGGTTCCTGATGCTCTGTTAATTTTTGAATTTTTTTCTCTCTTTTTTTGTTTTTTTCAGACTGGACAATTTGTATGGGTCTATCTTGAAGTTTATTGACTCCTTATCATTTCCATTCTGCTCTCAAGCACATACAGTGAACTTTTAATTCAGATGTTGTGTTTTTCAGTTCTAGAATTTCTATGTGGCTCTTTTAAAATTAAGTTTCTTGTTCTCTCCATTTTCCTTTAAGTGAATGAATATAGTTCAAAAGCTGCTTTAAAATTCAAGTCTGCTGATTTCGACGCTTGTTTTGAATTAGTTGCCTTTTCTCTTGAGGATGGGTGGCATTTCATTTGTTCTTCGTGTGTTAAGTAGTTTTTGATTATTCCCCAGATGTTATTAAGTTTATATTGTGGAATTCTGGGTTCTGTTATATTCCTTCAAAAAGAGTTGATTTACTTTTGATTTTTTTGTTTTAGTGTCTAATTAATTTGGTTGAACTCAAACTACAAATTCACTTTCAATGCTCAGAAGCTCTACTGGCATTCCTGATGTGGCTCTTCTCATTGCATGGTAATAACAGGTTTAAGTGTGAATCTCTCCTCTCCTGAGCTCTAAGCTCGTGTAAAGTAGTAATTGGGTCTCATTCATCTTTGTGTCCTTCACATATAGCTTAGTGTTGCACACATGGCCCTGCCACAAACTGAGTGTATGAATGAGTTAATGAACTATGTAATTCAGGAAACATCTACCAAACCACAACAATGTTACTAAGAGATTCAGGAGCCAGGAGGGAAAAGCTGGGCGTCTGTGCATTTATCAATGTCCACCTTCCTTTGGTTGGTGTAATTTTCAGTTGTTAATCCAATACTAAGATCTTGTCCTTAGCTACATATAATCTTCAATATTTGCTCCCTCATATATTATTTCCTACAGAGTACACATTATAGCAAAATCCCTGTGGGGAGAGAGCCCCAGAGAGCAGTTCCCAGGCTCTCGGCCTCACTGGAAGGTGCTGGCTCGGGTAGTAGATGGCCATCAGCTGTGGCTAGTTGGCCGTCAGCTGTAACCCTTGAGCCATTGTCCACTAGTATAACTGCCGCGGCTGCACTGGAGAGGGGAGTCGAGGAGAGTCGTCGGTCGGTTGGCAGAAAAGCAGACAGCAGGTCGCACGTCATGTGAATCCAGCCCCCTGTGAGACTATAGTGGTATGACTCCCCTACCTATGGCTCCCTGGGTGTTCCTTTTTGGCCTCACCATGTCCTGTGTTCTTGTGTGGGGAGCGGGACCAGAGACCCCACATGACACCCCGCGTGACAATGCCATATAATAAAATAATTAAAACAGCGTGTCCAATCGTTACTTTAGCTTCATTTCCATAATGTGGAATTAACCTAAAAGGTATAAATTTGAATCACAATTCAAGCCCGAAACTCGTCTACTTTATTCATTCATTTAATAAACATTTGAGCACCTGTGCTGCAACAGATGCTATTAATAGGTTCCAGAAACACAAAACTTAATACACGTTGTTCCAGTCCTCAAGGAGCGAGGGAAACACAGAGGTTAGTCATCTAATCAGTTATTTGTGGATGCTACAGATATTTATGAGCACCTATTTTGTGCTGGGAATTTTGCTAGAATCCAAGGCTAAAACAATTAGAACATGGACAATTCCCTGTCTTCAGGAAACTCAGAGTTTCTCTGCAAAACATTAACTCTTAGAGATGTTTTCCTATACTGCAGTCGTTCAAGTGCCGTCCTTACATTTTTTTTGTTGTTGCCTTCTGCTATGCAACATGTACTGCTAATTCATATTATACGTATCACTCTTCAAAAGCTTTACTTAATTTAATTTAAAAGGACAGATTACATCACAGATTGGATATGCTACTTACACTTTTCAAATTCTCATTAAAATAAATGCATCGTTATTCAAATGCAAAACAACCAGAAGCAAAATACCAAGTATTAGATGTACCATACTCTGGGAAACACTGCTTTAAGAGTGTTAAATGTGGTAAAAGAGACATTGATAAAGGACAAAAAGTGTGGTGGGAATACAAAAGGAGTTATTCGTCCTGCCTATGCTTCACAGAAAAGTCTTGTTTATGAAGCGACAGTATCCCGTTTGCCCTTTTATCCTCTGTGGTAGACAAAGTAACGTCCCTCCCCCCACAGAGATGTCCACATCGTAACTGGGACCTATGAATATATTACATTACAAGGAGAAGAGGAATTAAGTTTACAGGGGACTTCAAGGATTGCAAGGATCCCCCTCGAAGGGGAAGAGGAATTCAAGTTGCTAATCCGCTGGCTTGAAGATGAAGAAATTATGCTGGAGGGTCTAGAGGAGCACACTGAGATCACAAAGGACCTTCAAAGCAGAAGAGGGAGGCAGAAAAGAGTCAGCATGATTCAATATGATTCTGCCACCATTCCTGACTGTAAAGATGAAGGCAGGGGCCACGAGCCAAGAAAAGTATGTGAACTCTAGAAGCTGGAAGAGGCAAGGAAACAGATTCTCCCTTAGCACCTTGAGAAAGTCACACAGCTTTACCAACACTTTGATTTTAGCTCAGTAAGACCTATGTTGGATTTCCAGCCTACAGAACTACCAGGGAATCAACTGGTGTTATTTCAAGTCACTAAGTTTGTGACCATTTGTTATAGCAGCCGTAGGAAAATAACACAACCCCACAGAGCCAGATGCATCTTAGACATTGGCTAAAAATAAACCAAAACGAATGGGGTGTCCCTCTGAGATCTTTGAGGACAAGAACCTCATCTTTTTGTCACTTGTAGACCTACTGCCTCCAATCACATTGGCGTATAGCTGGAGGTCAGTGGTTATTTTGAGTGCATTTTGAAGGAAGACACTATTTGAACTGGTGGATCAGGAGATGGGTAGAAGTTTACTAAGCACAGAAATGGAATGAGAAAGGGCTTTGAAGATGGGGGAACTGCTTGAGCCAAGACAGGAGGAATGTTTGTGGTGTGTTTGGAGAAAGAAATCATCTGGCAGAAGACAACGTGCTCAGGGAGAATGAGTGATAAGAAGTCCAGGGCAGTGGCAGGGAGCAGACCAGGAAGAGCTGTGTGGCATACCAAGGAGCCTGATCGGAGGCCACAGGGAGTCATGTGCCAGTCTCCTTCTGTGTGGCATTAAATGTGGTACGGGCTTGCCCTCTCTCCAAGCTGGTTTCTTCATAACATCCGCTGGAATCCTGAGTTTCTGGCACCAGGATCCTTGCAATCCATGCAGATGTTTTAGGAGGAGGCCCAACCTTGTGGGCTCGAGTGTTTGGGCTGGGGGTCAAGTGTTGCACATTAGGAACGACCAGAGGAAGCCAGAAGCCTGAGAAGCGGGTGACTCTCAGGGTCCCTGGAGCTCCCTCCCTGCAGGAGCTGACGAACTATCAAGGTTTCCATCATAAACCCCATACTCCATGTGTTTGCAATGTAGTCCCAGAGACGCACATGGGATCGGGGCTGGCGTGTAAGGGCTTAGTTCTGGAGGCATTGCTTCCTCTCTTTTCCTGTGCATTTTAGAGAGAGATTATTTTGCTTTCTTAAAGTTATGGTGTGGAATAAAGGGACAGTAATGAGTTCCAGATGCTTTTATTTTTCTCCTCCTATAATTGGAAACAAAAATATAGTATGGCTTTTAAATTGAAAGTGCCAGAGAGGAATGATGCTTTTAGCTCTGGGGTTTTAGCTGTGATTTAGAGCCCAGCGTGTGCTGTGGCCGTCATCACTACACACCAGCTCACTCACACTGCTCCCTGCAGACCCAGCTCACGGCTCTATCTCAGAGCCTGAATGAGGTTCAACTATGAGTCCTATTTTAAGAAACTCTAATACATGAAACCCAAACTTGCAAAGCAGACAGATTTGGGTGGAGTGAGCAGCCACGTAGTCAAAAGATGATTGTTTTGCAGAAGGCCACAGCTCAGGTCTCTTCTAATTGGAGCTCCCCTGGTGCACCTAAAAGTTTCCCCACACGTCATTAATTTCTGAGGGAGGGGACAAAGAACTTTCGAGCTGAAGTGTTCCAAGTGTGAAGTGCCAAGCAAAGATCAATTAAAAAAATCAAGAGACCAGAATCTTGAAGTATAAAGTGATCTTAGGAAGAAAGAATGCTCAAATTACCCTGGACTCATTTATACCACACCCAAGTTTTCAGGAGATCTTGAAAGCCATCCTGTGAAGACCTGACTTACAGCCATACTTGGAACTAGATCAGCCTTCTTATAAATTAGACAAAGAGAACATCCTAAACATGCAAGAGGAAACACCTACTCGATTTAGACCCAAAGGTTTAGGTTCCTTTTGGAACGCTTCATTCTTCCCTTTAGCCAACTGCTGTTATAAAATGGAACAGTGAGGAAAGCAGGATTCAGATTTAGACTGTGGGAAAGCAGTTAGCCTCCGCCTCTAGGGAGATAATCTTTAACACAAAGCAGATCCCAGCCCCCACCCCACCACCCCACCCCCAAATCTAATAGCAGGCCAGGAAGGGGAGATAAAGCTAACTGGCCACTCAGTCTGTACATGATTTGCACAGCACACTAGTACAAATAGGAATTCTGGGCCCCAGAGCTGACAGTTAAGACTGGCCTCTTACCTTTTGTTCATGGCAGAACAAATGCTAGTTCAAGTTCTCTGCTGATGCCAAGGCTCGCAAGTCGGTCTTGATGAGTAGTAGAGACTGATTGTCTCCCAAATTCTCTTGCTGCCTGTCCTCCCGTTGCCATTTATATTTTCCTCTTGCAGCCATGCAAGTAATTAATCCTCCACATGGCGAGCGATCCTCCATCAAGTACCTACTGTGTGCTAGCCACCTCACGGGGGTGACAGCCAATTCCAAAGCCCAAAGACTTCCCTTACATGCTACTCTGTGTAATCATAAGTATCCAGTCATATAAGTATCCAGGGTCTGAAGAGATTACTCAGTGGTTTTCACCCCTTTTGAAAATCTTACCAAGGCTGGGGCTTCTCCCTGGACCTACTAGTCAGAACGTCTGGGATCTAAGCATCTGTGTCTTAAATCTGCTCCCTCTGATTCAGGCGCACAGTGAGGCTAAGAACAACTACAGGAGCATCTGAGGTGATATGGGGCTTGGGGGCGATTTAGAGAGCTGCCTCCACTCTGTTGTGGGTACTGAAGCCCCACTGCTGCCTCTCGTGGGGGAGACTGAAGCAAAAGGCATGCTCCTCATTCCTGGCGGGTCTTCTGATCACAGCCTAGCTCTTTCCTGACCTTCTGAGTAGGGCCGTCTGGTCCAGAAGGAAACCCAGAGATCCATCTGCTTCCTCCTCAAATCCCAGAGCCAGGTTCCTGCCCCTCTACTCTCTCCCCTGCTCCTATTAGTTCTGAAGACCTGAGTGAGGCTCCCAAGACGTCTTTCCCAGCCCCTATGGGAAACGTGTTAAGCCCTAACGACACAGAGTTTAAAACATGGAGGAAATGAAGAGAAAACTAAAGACTTGAAAGAGTTACCCTTTCTTCCCAATGCAGGGAAGCCCACCCCCAGTATGTGAGGTGTTCTCACCTCATCTCTCCCAAATGGCTGGGATTTGTCTAGCGTCCCCATCTTCCCACTTTGGTAGTGTCTCCATTGAGTATTACGTAGGCCCATCCTCCCAGGGGCCATCCATTTCCTTGCCTTTCCATGCTAATGTGATCTTCTGGGGCTGGGGGATCCCTTGGGCCCTAACCCCCAGCACACAGGCACTGTCTGGGAGATTACTGGAGCTACACACCTACACGCAGACACCAACCTGCTCGTCCTCTGTGGATAACAACATCAAGCCAAGGTCCTCTTAGAAGGATGTGGAATGTGTGATTTTCCAAAAAAATGTCTTTATAGTCATGATGGTCCTCTTGGAATGTAGCTTCAGTAAACAATCAGGATGTTCTCCCACTAGCTGTCAGGTGCCCACTGTAGCATTGCTGTTACCGAGAACACGTGGACGAGACCTAAAGTGTCAATCAGCGTCCTCGGTACGCGAATCAGGCCACTACTAACAACCATGGTGTATAATCCTGCTCTGGAAGGTTATTTCTTATATTTTAAATGCTTAAAGTGGGTTACAAAACAACATGGAGTTCAGGATCTCATTTTTGCTTCTGGAAAAATATATACCAAACAATTAATCATCACTCTCCCTGGGTGAGGATTAAAGGAAATTTGTATTTCTTCCTTCCTTTGCTTGTCTATATTTTCTAATAATAATAATAATAGTAATAATAATAAAGAATGTACTTGGTTAATTGATACAAATGTCATGCTGGTGTTGAGTGAGGGCAGAAGTCTGAAAGTGTGATAAGAGTGAACATAGGCCGTCTTAGAATCTCCGAAGGCATACAGGCCATGCCCGCATTTGAATCTCACCCCAACTACCTTTGACATCAACAGGCGTTACATGCATTACTTACCAACAAGGCCTTCCTGTTTTTCCATGAGTCAGAAGAGAAAACAGATGGTACTAGACTCCACAGTGGATACACTGTTCTGAGGTTCCTCAAAAAAGTTGTAAAGCTTCAACACAAAGAGGTCGAACCCCAAACACAGTAGAACTGAGAAAATGGACACTTCCGTGACTGTTGGCCAGGGAGGTGGCCTCCCAAGTTTGGAGCAGTGGAGATCAGAGCTAGGTGTCATGCAGACAGACTCACAACATGACTTTCATTTCTGGGAACAGTGGGCTTGGAGACCGGGCTTAGTTCCCTTAGCCAAGTGGGCCTGATAATAGCTCGCCACACAATGAGGCTGATCTTGGATGTTACTGGCAGCACGGAACAGCTTTGGGCGTCCCCTGGATGTCCTGCCCCGTACAATTTCCAGCACCTTGGAGCTCCCTGTAGTCGGGCAGGGCCCCCCAAAGAGGGGATGACCTGAGTTCTCTAGCAAAACACACCATCAGTCCCAAGGCCTCCCCGGGGGAGGAATAAGGAGGAGAGAGGCCAAAGTGTTAAAGTAACGGTCAGCAAACTATTTCCCTCTGGGCAAAACCTAGCTCTCCATTTTATAATGGGGTTTCATTGGAACACAGCCACACACGTTCATTTATGTATTGTCTGCGGCTGCTGTCATGTCCTGACAGCATGTTTGAGGAGCAGTGACAGAAACCATGTGGTCCAGAAAGTCAAATTCTGCTGACCTGTGCCCTAAGAGACCTCTCTTCCGGAAAACTGGAGGAGAGGGCATGTGTCTCCCCATAACACTTCTGGCGACTCCAGGGCGCACCTTCTTTGGCTGTCCTCCTCCCGGTGGCCCAGCCTGCTTGGTTTCTGTCGCCAGTCTTCGGATATTAAAGCTCATCAAGTTTTCCTCCTCTTCCCATTCTACATCGTCATCATCTTCTCGTGGGTCTCAAAGGCCTTTCAAAGCACACAGGTCTTTGCCTTGGGTGACCATAAAATTGATTGGTCCAAACCAGGACATTTTGGGGATTCACAAAATCTGGACAAGACTTTGAGATAATAGGTATAACCTGGATTGTCCCGGGTAAACTCAGAAGTGTGGTCATTTCAAATGAAAACACTAATCATCTTCTTTACCCAAACCCAAGTCCTTCTCAAGCCTTCCCAACAGCTCTGGCATTGCCATCCTGCCTGTGGTACCCATGAGAAATCCAGGACGTAAAGTATACACCACCGTCTCCCTCACTGCCCACCTCCAATCCATCACCCACTCCTACTTCCTACATCTCTTTGGAATCCACTTCTCCCCATCTCAGCTGTTCTGTCCAAGTCCAAACCACCACCATTTCTTGCCTGGGCTTCTCAACAGCTTCTTCATTAGCTTAATATCACTGGTTTCAGCCCCTCCCAGCTCCTCTCCACAGGGCAGCCGGACTGATCCATTTGAAACTTCACTCTGATTGGGGCACGCCTCTGCATAAACGTGGCTTTCCCCTGTTGTTAGGACAGAGACTACAGTTCTTACACTTGGGCTCTGACGCCCCCATGGGCTGCCTTCTGTCATCATCTAGCATCCTCTTTCTTTTCTGCCTTTCAGTAATGCTTACAGACTTCCTGAGCCTACCTGCTTCTGGGTCTTCCTACAGATCCTTCCCTGTAACTACAAAGCTCCTTCCCTACTGGAGCTCAGGTCTCGCCCTCACCTTCCACACTCGGCAGTTACGGTGTCACCACCCATCACACACCGTGTGCTTTGCCCTCACGGCACTTAGTGCAGACTGTAATTATGTCGTGTGGTTATTTGCTTACTGACCAACCCCCACTGTAAGCTGCGTGAAGACGGGGTTCCTATCTCTTGGCTCACTATTATATCTCAGCACTTAGCTCATTGTCAGCACATAGTAGGCACTCAGTAAATGACAGCTGGAAGACTGATGAAACAGGAAAGCAAGCGTCCGTGGTATCAGAGTTTGGAGGTTTCAGTTTAGCCCAGATGGAGACGGCACTACTGCTCTGTGGCTGCTAGAACACGTTACCATAAACTCAGTCCCTTAAAACAACAGACATTTCTTTTCTCACCGTTCTGGAAGCCAAAAGTCTGCTATCAAGATGTCAACAGAGCCACGTTCCCTGTGGGGGCTTCGGGGAGAATCTCTTCCAGCTCTGGGTGGCTGCATGCTTTCCTTGGCTGGTTGATGGCCACATGACTCCAAATTCTGCCTCCACCTCCACATCATCTTCTCTGCTTTTCAAGTCCTTGTATGTTTCTTGTAAGACTCGTGATGGCATTGAGGGCCCACCCAGATAATCCAGCATAATCTCCTCATCTCAAAAGCCTTAGCTTCATTGCATCTGCGAAGACCCTCTTCTCAAATAAAGTCACATCGACAGGTTTCAGGGATTAGGATGTAGATACACCTCGAGGAAGAGGGGGTGTGAATTTCAACCCACCGTGGGGACATAAGACTAGATTTGGTCCAATAGGAGAAAAGATCTATCTTGGGAAATTCAGGATGAGAACCTCTGCAAACCAGGAGACAAACCAGGAGAATCATAGGGGAGACACATCCCAGTGACACTTCCCATTGGGGTCAAACACACACCATTGTTGTCTCCTTCCCCATTTTGCCTTCTCTGCCCTCAGAAATCACTTCCTGGGGCAAAGGGCTCTACTGAGAGCCAGTTCTTACCCAGGTTGAGATTCATGCCTAAAAAGTCAGTGGAAAGGAGGCAGATGCAAAGACACATTCCCTGTAAAATGTTGGGCAAAAAGCTTCATCTCAGTTAGCCTCAGTTTCCTCCAATATAAATCAAGTTATCTCCTCCCAAGGGGGTGATCAGGATGTTTTCTTATTTCTTGTGTGTCTTGGGAAAACAGTGTCATTATACAGAGGGGACCAAAAAAATGTATACACATCTTAAGAAAGGAAAAAACTGTATTAAAATTGTAATACTCAATGTATACCAATAACAAAAGATGAATACAAGTCACGTTTGACTTCTGCAATGACAAGAGACGCTCAAAGTGGTTACCATCAGCGTCCAGTCACTTCTGATGACGGTGAACTACAGCTTGAGCAATGTTGACCAAAGTGTCCACTTGTATATATTTTTTTGGCACCCCCAGTATTTACCAAGTAAATTTCTTGCAAGGACTGAATCTTACTCTCAAGGAGACCTCTTACAGCTGCGAACTCTCCAGCTGCTTTTAAAAATAACAACAGAAATCCAGACCTCTCAGTCACCACGCACCTGTGTCTTTTCAACCCTCAGGAGGTGTCCTCCTGCAACTTTTCTTTTAACTGTAGCAGAGCCATCAGTTCTCTTAATGTGCACTGAGACATGCGTCCTTTGTGGCTGGCGCTGTGGAATGTATTTTAAAAGGCATAGCTTCCTAACAAAATTAAAAGTATACAAACATAGAGGCCTGGTCAGAAATAAATGTTACTGCATTTTTAGAAGGCTGGGTTCTTTCATTTTTAGGTAATGCGTCTAATTTGATTTTTATAAACCCGTCATCCTTCTGTGGTCTAACTTCGGCTGAGCATCTTGTGCTCCCAGGCAGCCTTCTAAAATGGCAGGGCCTGCGGTCGTTTGTGCTATTTCTGAGGGAGAATTGGGGTGAGGTTCCATTTTTGGCAAAGGGTAAAAATAAAGAATTTTCTTTACAGTGGGCCTCTCTCAGGATCCAGGCTGGTGGCTCAGTCTACACTGGGCACACGTGCACAGCATATGTCAGAACTGCCTCTGAAGAGAGGGTATGAATCACTCTGCCTGGTTCCGCTCTGGGGAGTTTTAAATCGTGCTGCTTCTCCAACATGTAAAGCAGCATTTGGTGTTCTGGGAAGGAGGTTATGGATTTCTTTTTTTTTTTTTTTTTTTTTGCAGGAAAATATGAACCGTGAACATAGTCCATACCCACCCTGAGGTCTTAGGGAAAACAAACTAAAAGATGACCATCAGACAACTTCCCCATCACAGAGAGCTTCCAGACCCCTTTCTTGTGGGTGGTGGGATAGTGGCAGCCTTGTGAGAAGGTGAGGTCATTTCTTCAATCAACAAACATTTCTGGAAGCCACGGATGTGCACTCTGGAAGCACGAGGGTTGAGTAGAAAACAATGAGTTGAGTGTTCATAGTGTGTGTTTGTTTTTAAAGAAGTGAGTCTCTCCCAGTTCCTCCAAATCACAATATTAGCAGTGAACTGGTTCGTGATAACCAAGTTCAAGTATAACAGTGGCATTTCAGCCATTCCGAGCACAGAGGTCCTCCTTCCCTCTCCATTGCAGGTGAAGAGGGCTGACCTTCTCTGGATTACACAGTGGGGACTTAAAGACTTTCTGGGAGCTTGGAGAGATTCTGGGGAGTTAGACTGAATGGAATCTGGTATCTGCTGAGACCCTCCTCCAGGACCCTCCAGGTTTGTGCTCAAAGCTCTTCATTCCCTTGGGGCCCCCCTAGGAGTGTTTGCAATCTGCCAAGGCCCCAGTGGACCCCCGAGATGCCAAAGCTCCAACTTGCAGTAGCTGTCTGAGGGTGTTCTTGAAGGATGGGACGCAGGGGGAAAAGATAAAAATAGAGTGATCTGGACAGAGCCTGGAAACAAGAGGCAGGAGGCATCTGGGTGATGCTGCACGGCCTGTTCCTTCCCCCGGAGGCCTGGAATGAATGAGGTTTGGTGGGTGTGCCTGCAGCGAGGACAGAGTGAGACACAGGCAGGAGCCCACGAGACGTCGCTGGAGGAAGGGTAGATGATGGCGTGATGGGAAAGTGTTGAAAGAGGTGAGAGAGGGAGGGGAAGGAAGGGGTGCGGGACGAAGAGGGAGAGACAAGATGCTCTCCCTGTGTTTATGGGATGATTTCACTCCTCTACATTCGAGTTACAAAAGAGGAATGGTGTGTGCAGTCAGGGCTTGGGCACACTGAGGAAATGCCTGCTCAGTGGTGCCACGGGAAGGGAATGAGGAGGCTCGGGGCCGGGTGTCCAGATGAGAGGGAGCCTTGGGAAGCCTTGCCCTTGTCACCTATGTGGACCCTGTGTGTACTGAGGGACGTGAAGGCAGGTGTGCAAAAGACTCAAGGTCAGATGCTAATGGAAGCATCGACGCTCAACACAAACATCTGCTGTTGTGCTGAAGGAACCCTTTCACTCACACGTAGTTTCTAACACAACCCTGACATCTTCTGACTCGTGCACATTCTTAGCCACAGGGTTCTCCACTCCAATCTTCATCAGAACGTCACACTCACACACACAAAAATTATGAACAAGAGTTATCAGCTCAGTTGTTCTTTGGAACGGGTAACTCAGAAGCCTAGGCTGAGAGTGGGAAGCCGGAGTTCTCTTCCCAGAGAGGCTGGATCTGCACCCCCTGTACCCACAAAATCCCCACCAGGGTCCCTCATCTCTGCAGTCACTTGGTGTTTTTTAATTCTGTCCCAGAATGGCCTTGACCCTCAGGCTCACATGGAATTTTCTGGAACAAAGCCTAAGGAGACGTTTCTCCAAGCACAGACCTAGACAGATCCTCTACTTTTTCTAGTCATGCCTATATTTAGTTGGATTAGGGTCCAGAGGCACCTTCCAGAGTGGCAGTCTTCCAATTAGATCGCTCCCTTCCCTGTTCTTTTTTCTAGAACCTCCAGATGCTACCTCAAGGAAGTCACGAGTAGGCTTGGGATCATGGGGGACGTCCCCTCCCTGCACCTTAAGTGGGAATTTCCGGACTAGTCTTTTCCTCTGGTCTGGGCCATGAGGGGAGTTAGTGGTGCTTTTCGACTAGACTGGCCAGCTGAGAATTTAGGAGTGACAGGAGAATTCATGCAAAAGCTCTCCCAGTGACATGCTGCCTGTGTTTCACGCAGCTTCTCATAAAGATGTCTGCATGTGTTGAAGACAGGAAGAAGTTAGTTCTCTTTACTGACAAAAAAATAAATAACAAAATAAAAAAAAAAAAGAAGACCAATGTAAGTGCCAGGCACATACCATCTTTTCTTACTTCATTTGTATTATTAGGGGCCCAGCTCACATAGTCTATTCTTAAGTGTTTTTGAACTGTTGGTTTCATGTCAATTTTGTTTCCTTAAGGAGGTCTGAGTATCTTGGTCTGCCTCTTCCATGGCAGCCAGTCTCCTCTTTCTGGAAGAGTCTGGAATAATCTTTCTCTTGAAGCAAATCCTTCCCTGAGGAAACAGAGTGCATTCAAGCAAAGAGCCCACCTTTGGAAGTCAGACTGATTCAGGCATGAAATCTTCGTTCAGCTCTGCGTCAAACAGATCTCAATTCAAATTCTGATTTTGTCATTTACTAGCTAGGTGTAGCAGTTATATATTGCTCCAGTTCTTAAATGCATTTGTTCAGAATTCCACAGTTTGAATTCGGCTCAGATGGGAGGTTCTTTTACTGGTCTTTGGAAGGGGCCATTTATGTGGCTGCAGGGAGAGCTGTCTGATCCCAGATGTCCTCACTCACATGTCTGGGGTCTCAACAGGATGTCTGGAATAACTGGCATGGCTGGGCGTGTCTCTCCAAGTGGTCTCTTCCCTACCTGGTCTCTCATGCTCAAGGATGTTAGACAAAAATGTCTTCACATGGTTCCCAAAAAAGGGAAGTCCTGATGCACAAGTGTTTATCAAGCTATTGCTTGTATCACATTTGCTGACGTGCAAGGCAAGTCCCAAGGTCAAGCCCAGAGTTAATATGGGGGCAGGGTGTGCATTACATAAGGCTGTATATCTCGGGAGGTGGAATTCACTGGGGAGTTTATAACAGTCTACTACCACTAGTGACATTGGCCAAATTCTTAATCGCTCTGAACCTTAGTTTTCTGATCTGTAAAATGGGGTGAATAATCTTCTATGTATTAATCGGGAATAGGCTGAATTCATGTAATAAAATCCCCAAATAAAGTACAGTGTGACTGATCCAGGGGGTTGTTTTTTTCTCACGCACGTGATGTATGGGGCAGGCAGCTGGGAGTGTTAGCTCAGAGGCTAAATGATGTGAGGGTCTAGGTGTCTGCAATTCTCTTGCCTTTTCCCTCCTGGTGGAAAGATGGCTGCAATAGCTCCAGTCCCTTCAATGCCTTTTTAAGTAGGAATGAGTAGAGCACATCGCAAAAGACCCTGGGCCAGCCTCCCTTCTGAAAGAACTTTCCCGCAGCCCTATGTACTCCCATCTCATTGGCCAGAACTGTGTCACATGGCCACCCCTAACTGCAGGAAGGTTAGGAAACATCCCTTTTAACATACCCAAATAAGGTGTGTTAGCAACATTAGAAAGGGAGAATACGTGTTGGGTGGGCATCTAGCTGTGACTGGCAGCCCTCATCCCCACCTCACAAGGTTGCGTTCCTTATAGTAGGTGCTCATTAAACAGTGGCTATTTTTCTTATTTACTTGATAGACTCTGCTAGCCAGCTGGCCCATTTGTTGCCCTTCCATATCCGTTCCCCAAAGAGAGGAAAGTGGGGGCCTGCTGAGTTTTTCCCCACCTCTTGTCTTCCAGTGTCCCACGTGATTCTTGTATTCATCGGTGATAGCTTATAACAAACCACCTGAAACCTCCGGGGGATAAAACAAGAAGCATTGTTATTGCTCACGAGTGCACAGGTGAGCTAGATGGTCTTGTCGTCTTGGCTGGACTCACTCATCCATCTGAGGTCAACTGTGGGTCTGGAAGGCAGCTCTGCTGATCTTGACAGATCACATGCTTGGTGGTTGAAGCTGCAAAGAGACACTGGGGCTGGATACAAAGAGGGATGAAGAATTGTAGCCATTTTTGTAATGGCTACAGTCTATCCCAGGTCGAGGGATGCCTCAGTGCCCTATGGGCCTGTGGAAGGACCCAAGATAGTCTCTGTCCTCGTGCATTGTGCTCCCTTGGTTCTGTTATTTCTCCAGCCAGAGCTTCTTTGGGTCTTCTCAGTTTTCTGCAGAAACTTGAATGCGCCAGCTTCTATTTTCCTTTGTTCAACCTTCCTGCCACTCCCCTGATGTCCAGAGAGCACCAGGACACTGGATAATTGGTGTGTTTTCCCCTAGGAGTGCCTCGCAGCTCCGCCCTCTGGCACACACCCACTTGTGCCTGGGCACTCTGTCCCATCAGCTGGCTCTTGCCCGAGGCAGCTCAGCATCTGTCAGGACACAGGCAGCCCTCCTCCTGGACAGTGAAGGGCCCTGGGGTGAGGCCTGGCTCTGAACCCCAAGGTTCCAGGTAGTTTGCATCCGACAAGCTCTCATTCAATACTGAAGACTCCTTCTCTCTTCTCCCCTGGAGCTTTCTTAAGAAGTCCAAACCAGCTGAAGGTACCCAGCCAGGTCAGCTCCCTGGGGCCGCATCCCTTGGGCATGGACGTCCAAGGGCCTCATTCCTTTTTAGCACAGGTATGATGTGCTGAAGAGCAGACTCTGGAGCCAGGTGGCCTGGGTCCTAAACCAGGCTCATCTATCATGTGCTGACTGTGATGTGGGGCCAATTACTTCTCTGTTAAATGAGGGTAGTGATAACCTGCTTCATGGGTTTTCATGAGAATTAATTGTGCTAATACACCTGCCACTTCTAGAACAGTGCCTGGCATACAGCAGACACTGTGTAAGAGTCAGTCACTGGTGTTATTGCCCTGCCGTGTTTGCAACTATTAACAGAGCCCTCTTTACCCTACCTTTTCATTATGTGACATTAACTCCGCTGCTGCTTTAATTGTTTCTTTTTACATTTATTTAAACCTTCCCCCCACCTTCATGTATTCACACACCGCCTGCACACTTTCTATATATTAGTCACCACGTTAGGCACAGGAGACAAAAAATCAATCAGCTATGGTCTCTGTCTTCACGAAGATAGACCATTAAACAAACTCTTTAAAAATCCCCAACAAGAAAGTGTAAGAAAGTGTGATAAATGCTTTGGTAAAAGAAGTAAGATGCGATGGGGGTTCAGAGTGGAAGCAACTACTGTAACTTTTTTGGTGTCTAAAATGGGACAACAAATTATGCCAAGGTAACTAGGCCATTTCCTGGGGCTTACACGTATTTTGGCTGCACTTCACTTGGATTTTGACTGTAACTGGATTTGACTCGTATTTAGTGGCTCCACTTCCTCCGGGTTGAAAAAGAAGTCACATCTTTCAGGAATGGGACTTGACAGTGCGTAGCATTTCTTCTCTGTGAATTACTTACAGGAAGGAAGCCTGTCACGTGGCACTGGGTATAACTCACTTTGTGATGGCTTGGTTCGCAGGCCAAGTTGTTACAGTAATGAAGGTTTTTAAAACTTTAATTTAAAGACACACAGGGACTTCATTTAAAAAGTTAAACAGTATTAAAAGGGTTCTACTAAAAACAGCAGTTCCTGGACCCCTTCTTCCTCACTATTTAACTCCTCCTCCCTGAGACACACACTTCCAAGTTTTTTGAGATGTTTCTTATAGTATTTACCTCAGGGTTTCTAAATAACACGCATATGAGTATATTGCTCGTTCTTGATTTCTGTGGTTTGGATGTTTTCATACTCTCCTCCTCCCCACACTTCCTTTGTCTCCCCAGACTTCCTGTAGAGCTATAGAACAATGCTTGGTCAAATCAGTATTCAGGGTTTGTATTATTTTGACCATGTAAATATCAACCACAGCTGAACCATAGAGCTGGCCATGATTATGTTTTCTTTCTCATAGGGAATTTTTGTTTTCCTGGAGTTAGTAGTTGCCTCACTTTTAATTTGTTTAATTGTCTGTGTAGTCACCACTAATCCATTGCCTCTACCAGAGCTTAAATTCCTTTGAATACCAGCACATTAAGTACCATTTTTATCTTAGATACATCTCTCATGGACAATTTCTGAACTTGCCTCCAGAAAGACTCCAAACTGCAATTCTGTCATTTCCCTTTATGCTCATCACTCATCGTAGGCTTTCCCTTCACTACCACACTGGGGGTTCTCTTTAACTCTTTCCCATGTTGGAGACTCTGTTTCCTTGACTTCATATCATTTTCTTTTAAAAATTTACTTCCTTGTTTTGGTTGAGCATCTTAACAAATGGAGTCAATGAACGTCTGAAAATAACTTTATTCTACCTTCACACTTGATTGTTAGAATGGCTGATGTGGTGTTAATTCTATGTGTCAACTTGACTGGGCTAAGGGATGCCCAGATAGCTAGGAAAACATTATCATTGGGTATGTCTATGAGGGAGTTTCTGGAAGAGATTAGCATTTATTCAGTAGACTGAGTAAAGAAGATCCACCCTCACCAATGTGGGCCGGCCCAAGTAGGACAAAAAAACAAAGGAAGAGCAACTCCCTTCTCTCTCTTCTTGAGCTGGGACATTCATCTTCTCCTGCTCTTGGATATCACAGCTCCTGGACCTCAGGCCTTTGAACTCTGGAACTTACCCAGTGGCCCCTCAGTTCTCAGGCCTTCAGCTTTAGACTGAATTATACCACTGGCTTTCCTGGTTTTCAGCTTGCAGATGGCAGATCGTGGGACTCCTCAGCCTCCATGACTGTAGAAACCAATTCCTGTAATAAATCTCCTGTTATCTATATCTCCTATTGGTTGTGTTTCTCTGGAGAACTCTAACTAAGACAGCTGGGTATAAAAATTTAGTTTACAAATAAGTTTCACTTATAGTTTTAACAACATTGTTCCATTGTTTTCCAGATTCCATTATTACTGTTGAAAAATATGATACCATTCTGATTCCAAGTTCTCTATATGTGGCCTACATTTTTTTTCCATCCTGGAATTTTTAGGATATTTTCCTATACCAGCTCTTCTCAAATCTTATAAGGAAATTCACCTTAATGTGGGTCTCTTTCGTTTTTTGTGCAGGAAACTCAAGGAAGCCCTTTCAATTTGGAGATGAACGCCTTCAGTTTTAGAAAGTTTTTCTATTTGTCCTTTAATAACATCTTTCCCTCTATACTCTCTTTTCTCTCTTTCTAGAACTCCTATTATTATTCAATGTTGGCACTATTAGATAGACTCATAGAGTCTAATTGTCTTATCTTCTCTTTCCTATTTTACATTCTTTGTCTTTTCTCGGGTGATCTTTTTTAACTTTATCTTCTAACTCTTCAATTTTTTTCTTTCCTGTTAATTTTTTAAAATTTCTATTCTCATACTTTGAATGTCCAAGAGCTCTTTCTCATTCTATGTATTCTACAAATATTACTTTTTTTTTTTTTATTAGCATCAGCTTTTTGTTTCAAACATGCCACAGCTTGTCATCTTCCTGGGGAGAACTTTTTAAAGTTCTGTTTTAAAATTTTCTCCTGCTCTTGTCTCTCTCTGTCTCTTTGACTTCCTCTTGTCTGGTGTCTTTTTCTGTCTGTCATTCATGCATCTCAGATGCCTGGTGACTCCTGGTTGTCCAGTTTTAGTTAAAAGTGAAACACAGGGCTGTCCTTTTAAGGTGATGAAATGTTTTGGAACTAGACAGAGGTGGTGGTTACACAATATTGTGAATGTACTGCCACTAAATTTTTCACTTTAAAATGGTTACTTTTATATTATGTGAATTTCATCGAGAGAGAGAGAGAGAGAGAGAGAGAGAGAGAGAGGTACAAAACTACATTGGAACTAGGATCTCTGTTGTGCATGGGAAGGGTCCATTGGCTGGTAGAGCTATTCCTAGGGAATTGATCTGGAACGTTTTCATCTCACTAGGTATTTCCAAGTGTCAGTTTCCACTGGCATTTTCCCCTTAGATAGCAGTTTCCCCAATGAGGAATGCTCTAATCTCCTGTCTCTGTGGGGATATAAGCCTGGATCCCTGGATCCCAATGTCTTGGAGCTTAAGAGGGGGTAAAGGGCACACCTACTTTCACCCAATCTTCCTTCTTTTAGTGTGGCATTTCACCCCATCATGCTACTCCTAATATCTTTCAGATGAAAGACACATGGGTTCAACCTCTCCAGAGTGTAAACTCTGATACAGTTCTTTGCCAGGTTAGGGAGGGATGATCTCCTGGCCACATAGATTTGGGAGATCCAGGTTACGGATAGCGTTCTGGCTACACAGACCTTGGAGGTCTAGCTTTGCCTTGTGTGGATCCTGATTTTATTCCCACCCACATTCTTACTGTTCTAGGTTCTTGGGCCTCCAAATCTTGAGACTTTCCAAATTTTAGCTTCCTTCTTTATCCTCGGTTGCCTATAGCTAACCCCCTTGACACATGTTTTTTTCACTCTGCTGACCAGATTGTGTATTTCTGTTTCAAGCATAAGATGCCATCTTTTTGGCTTAAGAGCTTCCTCTGGGAGGTTGCTACTGAAGGAAGTCAGTGTGGTGAGACTCATGAACTCAGGATGGGGTTGACAGTCTCGAAAGCTAGGCTTCACTTTGGCACTAACTGGCTGTTTGCACTTGAATATGTTACAGGACTGCTTTGCATTCCATTTTTATAAATATTTTCTGATCTGTAAAATGGTGGGTTGAAGGCAGTCCTCAAAGCCACGGCTTGGGCAGAGGCCTTTCGAAGATCAGCCCCTTTGGGAGTTGAGAATTACTGGGAGTCCCTTTGAAACCTTGAGCAGTCATTTAATCCAGCCTGTACCTTTGGAGCAAATTTTCAGCTCAAGGCATAAAGCTCATTAAAAGTAAGAGAATACTTGAAACACAAGATAATCCCTAGGGGATAGAACTATTGAATAGAACAGGTGACTAGAGCTTAGCCTGTTGGCTGAAATTGATATACTTTAAATTTTTATGCATAAAGGATGGCTAATAGTTTGGCGTTACATTCCTCTACTCAACGACCCTTCTCCTTCCTTAGATCAGGTTCTGGTTCTCCCTGGCTTCACACTAACTTTCTAAATTGCCGTTGAAACTGAGTATCTGCAGAATTCATGCAAGAGTGGCTCATCAGCCCTTTAGAAAAGCCAAAAACAAACCAATGACGCAGAACAAATATTAATATTCTAAGGATATAAAAGGCAGCATCATTTATGTACAGAAACAACTTTGGAGGAGAGGGGAGCGGTGTCAAAGGGATTTGAGGGAGAGTCTGGGGTCCAGAGGGAGATATGGGCAGTTATGCAGAAGCTCCCTTCAGACATTTTAAAAATGCATAGCCCTTTAAAGCTGTATCCAAAATCTAAGCTACTTCTGAAACCCTGCTGTTAATTTTAGAAAATAAGAATTGGAGGCAAGTGTGTGTGGTTTGGGTTTCATAAGTGTTAAGAGAAACTTGCTTTTGCTTGTGCACCTTAAATGATTCCTTTCTCCCCATCCTTTATCTTTCACCTCCCCCTCCTCTTCTGGACCTGTCTTTCTCATCTCTCTCCTCTCTCTTCCCTCTTTCCATAAAGCCCCTATTCTCTCTCTCTCTCTCTCTCTTTCTCTCTCTCTCTCTCTCTCTCTCTGTCTCTGTGTGTGTGTGTGTCTCTCTCTCTCTGTGTGTGTGTCTCTCTCTCTCTGTGTCTCTCGCTCTCTGTCTGTCTGTCTCTCTCTCTGTCTCCCTTTCTCACTGAACTCTGAGATCCCTGTGCTGGCCTTGGGGGCAGAGGGAAGCATGCAGACCTTCCCACCTCTGCCTGCCCTTTCCTCTAGCTCATGGCTTTCTGGCTGCTGCCAAGCTAATCTCTTAGCAATCTCTGTGGGGCCTCTGAATCAATCCCTTTGGGTCCCCTGTGTTTATCTTCCAAGTTGAAAAGTTTAATTGCAGCTCAGAGTGAGGCCTTGGAAGCCGAGCAGGAGAGGGTGGAAGTGATAATTTTCTGCCCAACCTGCAGGACACTGTCCAATGCCAGCGACCGCCCGCAGCCACTCAAGGTTCAACACGCTGCGAGTATGTGCCCACTAGTGATTACCCAGCATGAGGGAGCTGGCAGCTTGCTGTCCATGGGCAGCTCTGGTCTGCTCTTTTCTGCTCTGAAAATCTAATTTTCCCTCATCCTATTTTTGCCTGACTCTCACGGTTTTCTCTCTGGGGTGAATTCTTCAGTCCTATCCCTTTGCTTTAACTGAAGTGCTTAGGGAGCACAGATGGTGAGAAAGAAGCTCACAAGGTCAAATGCATTGTTCCAATACATCCTAGGAAAACCTCTGTGTCTTCTGTCTGACTTGCTTGAAGTGGCCTGAAAGGTGAAAGGGGAAACCTCGCTTCCTTTGAGATGTTAAATCGAGTCAATCTTTTTGCCATCCTTGATAAATGCATAGGCTCCTGAGCTTGCTTTTTAAAAGACGTGTAGTTTTACACATACCTGCAGTCCAAAGGACCCTGGAGTGCATGTCAAAAATGATACAAAATCTTCAGCCCCGGGAAGATGCGGGAATCCAGCTGGGATCTCCCTGGAAAGATCACACGTGGCCTCCTGAGTCTCTTGTGGTTCAGGTGGGGAAAGACCTGGGAGTTCACATATGTTTCCCAGCTGATTTACTGTGCAATTTTCAACCATTAGTCTCTGCTCTACTATTTCCTTATGTGCAAAATCTGAAAGCAGGAAATAAATCCTGAGGTGAATTTTTATGGCATCAAATGTCTAAGCAAAAAATGTTTTGCCGTATATACCATCACACTCGGGCAAGGGGAAATTGGCTGGAAAGTCAGTTGTTGGGCTGGTTTGGAACCATGTTGGTGCCTCAGTTTCTCCATTCACTCGCCTTTTGCTATCAGCCTTTTCCAACAGCAAGTTGGAGACATTTAATATTTATATTGACAAAGATTCTCTCCTTCACCAAACTCTACTCAGGCTCCCCCGAACTTTGCAAGTAGGCCTTGACTTTTGGACTTCCACGTTCATCTCTGCATTGTCCGATTTGAGCAAGAATCCGCTAAGTCGGTTTAACCAGAATCCCCTACCTTTGATATTTGATCCGGTTTCTCCTGCCCCACCACCCGCCAGGTGATGTCCAATCACCCTGGCCTATCTTCAGCAAGAATCCTATCTGGTCAGTTTAGCAAGATGTTTCCTCGTAGTAATTTTCCATCCACTGACCCCTACTCCTTGGCTATAAAATCCTATTTACCCATGTTGTATTCAGAGTTGAGTCCAACTTCTCCCCATTGCAGTGGTCCTTATACCTATTGCCATGACCCCCCTTGAATAAACTTTTCCTTATCATGATTTAACAAGTGTCATTGACGAATTTTTTCTTTTGCAGTATTTTTTATTTAAATCATTCTTTTGCTAGTTGTAATATCAACCTGTGACGTAGCTGTTATTATTACTACTTCTGCATCACAGACGAAGAACCTAAAACTCAGCCAACATCCCACAATTAGGAACTGGCAGTTTCTCCAATGTCCAGGTCTTCTGACGCCTAAACCCAAAGGCTTGCTTTCCACCAGAGGCAGAGACGAGGTGCATCTCTAGCTTGAAGAATTCTTGGAGCAAAAGTGAGTGTGGGGGCTGAGTACGGCGTATCATTTTGATGAATTCTTATTCCTTTTCCCAATAAACACAGCAGTTTCGTCTGCTAAGCCACGGAAGTACCTACCCTTATTATGTAACAGCAGCTGCCTTTCCCACTAAAATCACTGTCTTAGCAGCATCTAAGCTTTGAAAAGGGCCCTGGGAATGGTCTGTGGCTATTCTGGGCCAGATCTCTACCAGGGGAAATAATCTGAGCGATTGGAAGGAGCTTTTTTAAACCCACCAAACCCTGTGATGAGGTTGTGCGTCATCAGAGACGGCACTGGCTTCTCAAAGGCTCTCCAAGGCTCCCTTTCCCACCAGCAAATCTCAAACTCATTGCCACTGGGCTAAACAAGGAGCTGAAGGAAACCCTGGAAGAAAGGAATTTGAAAGGAGCCAAGAGACCCCACCAGTAAGTCAACGAGCTCAAAAGAAGGAACAGAAGAGAATTTATAGCACTCATCTGTGCTCTGCTGGGTTGCCAGGAAGCTGTCGTTAAAGGTTAATGGCCGTGTGTTTCAGATGAATGCTGATCTTTATGAAATGATCCAGCCAGGGTGTTACGAGGAAGCCTGGGGGGAAGAAAGTAGGAATCATGTGACCTGGGTCCCGTTTCTGAATCAATTATTAACTACGTGAGTGACCTTGGAGAAGTCACCTCTCCTCTCTCATCCTCAGTTTCCTCATTTGTACAAAGAGGTAATTGGGCAAGTTGATCCCATTTTTAAGGTCAGCTCCTATAACCATCTGACGTTCTTTAATACTCAATGTTCTGCCTTCCACAGAGAACTGAGAAGGGTCATGGCAGACTGCAGCTGTTGCTAACGGGCAGAGAGAATACCTACCGGCTCCTTATGCCCAAACGCAGTAAGGAAATAGAAAGTGTCATTGTCCTGCATAATTTGTATCCAAATGAGGATTGATAGTTATAGAGCCTTCCATGGACATTATCTGAATTATTAAGATAAGCAACCCAGTTTTCTCCAGATACAGGTATATGGGAGGCCTGGCCCTGATACAGGTATATGGAAAAGTTACATTCCTTGACCAATCTGAAGAAGCAGAATGAGCCTCTGGAAGCTGGCTACACTGAGAACTAGACCAGCTGGTTCTCAGTACAAGTTTTTGATTAACCTCTGAGGTGATGATTCTGTTTGTGGTCATGTTTCTCTCCCTCCATCTCTCCCTTCTTCCCTTCATCCATACACCCGTCTATCCATCCATCATCCATCCATCCACCCATCCATTAATCCAGACATCATCCATCCATCCATCCTTCATCCATCCATCTATCAACCATCCATCCCCCATTGACCTATTATTCTCTAGAAGTATTTAATGAGCACATACTTTGTTTGTAGGGGCTGTGTGAGATACAAGGGGCATGTTGAAGATGGGCCTTGTACCAGAGGAGCGCTTTTGTGATCTGAGAATACAAACTCCTGAAGCAAAGATAATGAAGCTAGAGTGCTCAGTCCTGAGAAGGAGTACAGGAGAGTTGTGGAGTCCTCTTTACTCCCTCCCTCTCTCTCCATCCCCTTCATTCCCGTGGACTCCTGTGGAGCAGGCCTACCCCTGTCAAACTTCTTCCTTGGCTGCAAGTAATTATGCGGTCACATTTACACAGCTGAGCAAAGAACATTATCGAGCCACTTCACAAAGCCTTCCCGAGTGAATGACATTATTGCAGCTGGGCCCTCCTCCTGGCCCAGAGGAATGTCATTGTGGTAAGCGGCCCTTCCTCGGTTTTCTCAGAGGACGTTAATCCTCTAAAATAAGTTGCATGTGCTCTGTTTTGGACAGAGCTTTTTAGTACGGTTCCCGTTGAGCTGTGATTTTATCATTAATTATAATATAAATGAGTAGTTAAAAGGAGGAGTACTCGCTGTGCTGTTCTACTCTGATGATCCCACTTTTAGGGTGGGTGTGGGAAACTGGAGTTTGTCAGAGGGACATGATCAGCACGGTGAGGAGGGTGTGGTCTAGAGGTCATGCCACCACATCAACACCCTCTCAACGTTCTTCACCTCGTGTGAAGAAGAGCCTTGACGCATGATGGGGGTTCCCACATGAAGGAGGAGGATGTTTGTCATGGGTTAATCTAGAAAGTCAAAAGCTAAGACCGAATTCTAAGGCCAAGTTTAATTCAACGTAAGAAACCACTTTTTTTTTTTATACAACATTGTGAATGTATTTAATGCACTCATATACTTTATGAACCATACACTTATGAAAGGTTAAAATGACAATATTATGAAGGTATATTTTATCAAAATAACCAAAAACAAAATAAGAACCATGAGACTGGGTGGGATGACCAAGGAAATGAATGAGGATAGAAAGAAAAAACCGAGGCCTGAGCCCAAAGACATTTCAAGTAGAAACTACTTTTTTAAACAACCAAAATATCCATTAAGTGAGAAATGGATAAACAGGGTGTGGTGTATTCATACAATGAAATATCATTCAGTAATAAAAAGGAATGAAACACTGACACATGTTACAACATAGATGGACCTTGAAAACATTATGCTGAGTGAAAGAAGTTGAACACAAAAGGCCATGTACTATATGATTCCATTTACGTAAAACGTCCAGAATTGGCAAATCTATGGAAACAGAAAGTAGATAGCCTAGGGCTGGGGACATTGGAGAGAAATGAGGAACTGCTTAATGGGTATGGGGTTTCTTTTTGGGTAATAGAAATGCTTTAAAATTGATTGGGGTGATAGTTGCACAACTCTGCGAATATGCGAAAAACCATTGAATCGTTCACTTTAAATGGGTGAATTGTATGGTATGTAACTATCTCAAAAAAAGGTGTTATGAAAATTAATTTTCCTGTTTTTAACTGTTTAAAAAAGAAAGGACTTTTTAACAACAAGAGTAAGAGAATACTCTAGCATTGTGCTCACCATGGAAAGCCCTGGAGACACCTGGCTCACTTCTGTCCCTGTCTTGTCCAGCAATGCAAAGACTTAGCTGAGAAAATAGGAACTCCTGTCATCCATGGAGATACCGGCAAATGCTCAGTGACCATCTGAAGGGGGTTGTACAAGGTTCCTGCAGTGAGAGGATGGATGGGTCTTAGTTTGAATGGGTCTTGAAAGTAGAGCCTGAAGCATAGACGCGGGGCAGGTCATTGATTTGAGAAACAACCCCAGGTGCCAGTAGTTTGAGGCAGGGTGGACGAGACAGGAAAAGAGGAGGAGCTAACATAAGGTGCATTATCAAGGTCATTGCTGCAGGCACGGGGTTCCCCTTCCACGGAGGGAGGGGTCCTCCTGAGAAGCATACAGAATGCCTCTCCAAATGTTCCACTTGAAAGATGGGGGCTGGGTCACCCATCCACCAGCTTCTCTACTCACTCTCCCCACTGGCTGAGGACTACTCCCAGGATGTGTAAACTGCCTCCCACTTCCAGGTTGAACTTGTATGGGAGCCAAAGGTACCACCAGAAGGCCCAGGGTTCAAAGTAGAAAGGTGTGCACAGCATGCCTGGGATGGGATGCTGTGAGTGAAGTGAGCCTGGACTCCCGTGGAACTTTCCACCACAGCTGTGGCTGAAACCAGAGGTGGCTCGAGGAGCTGTGTTATGGGCACCGGACGCGTCTGCCACATTGGGCAATTTTGGCTCACACAAAAATGTAACGGATATGACGAGCATTTTTATTTTAAATGAAGTAAAACAGAGTAGAAACGATCAAATGTATGACACCTGAAAAATACCATTTCAGGCAATTTTGGTTTTGTGACATGTTAAACATCTTTGTGTGCGCATGCATGTATCAGGTTGCAACATAATAGGAATCCGTTTCTAAGGGTCACAGTGAAAAATGTTGCCCAGCCGGAACGCTCTCCAAATTCTTTCAGAAAGTGAAGTTCATTTGAAAACCAGTTTTTAGGTTGTAGCAGAGTAAACTGGAGGGCTGTGTATCTTGGTGGGAAGAACAGGAATGAAGTATGAGTCCAAGGAGATTTGGGCTCTGGTCTTATTTCTTAGGAATACAGTGATTTAAGACCACTTACCTCATGTAAAGAGATTTATTTTAAGGAATTGGCTCACGCAATTGTGAGGGCTGGCAAGTCTGAAATCTGTAGGGAAGGCAACGAGGCTGGAAATTCAGGCAGGATTTTTATGACACGTCTTGAAGCAGAATTCTTCTTTGTGAAACCTCAGTTTTCACTCTTAAATCCTTCAACTGATTAGATGAGGCCCACCCGTATCCCTTCCTTAAAGTCCACTGATTGTAGCAGTTAATGGCATCTACAAAATATCTTTACAGAAACACCAAATTAGAGTGTGATTCAATCACTATGTGCCCAGCCAAGTGGACACATAGGGTGACCATACCTGACGTGCAGGGCCTTAAGACTGCTTGCAGCCTTGGTTCCTTTCAGTTGGGTGGCTCCTTGAAAGTGAGCTCCTTCTCTGACACCCTTAAAGCTAAAAGCTTTAAGGAGAGTGGAATTGGCAGACTGAGGTTATGGGGAAATCTGAGATATTTAAGCCCAACCCTCTCCCTTGTTTTACAGGTGAGAAGACTCAGGCACAGAGAGTTTAGCCCCTTCTGCAGTCCCACCAGGAACTTGCAAACCCTCGCTCTCAGTGAGACATCTTGTCTTAGAGGATGACGGGTTCCAAAATAATAGCTTGCTCCAGCCAAGTGGGGAAGGAAATATTCTGTTTTAACAGAATCTCAGCTTCAGTGTGACTGGTTCTTATTCTCTTGAACAAGGGGAGAGGCATGTTTTCATTTGATGGCGAACATTATTGAGAGCACATTTCCTATGGAGAACAGGCCTGCTTCCCTTCCTGTAGAAGGATTTCTCAGAGTAAAGGGGGCGGGGGATGGCAGCTGTTCTGGGAAATTCAACCCACTCTGATTTGGATGGGTTTTCAGTCATCAGAACCAGATGTGCAAATGTGTCTGGGCCCCTCTACCCCACCACAGGGTGACCGAGCCTGGAAACGGGGGACGTGGCTTCCTGAAGGCTCTTCCTTGTGTGGGGGGCCTGCAGTCTTTCAGTGCCGGGTAGAGGAGGGGCTCTGTGGCCGGCAACGTTTTGGCCTTTCCCCCAACCCTCCTTCCTCCTTGCTCTCCCGCCTTCTAATCATTTAAACAGGGAAGCAACCAGGCTCAGCGCAGGGGCCCATCGTTCCTTGTGTTCAGTTCCTGCTTTAGCAGAGCTTCAGCAAGGTTTGAACCGGTCAGGCCCCAGTCTCTTCCCTGTGCTGTGTGACGAGCTTTTATCTATGTTACATTTTGGGGATCTGAGGAAAGTTTCATTTGAGAAAAACAAGTTCTGCTGCTTATCAAAATAATCTGAAAACCATTGCTGAGAATAACGGGAAACTACTGAAGGACACAGCCTCAGATGTAATGAATGTGATATCACGTTAAACCATAAGGGAAAAAATAGTAAATCACATATGACCTTCAGAATGCGTTTTTCTCATACCCTTGTTTATAGCCTCCTCTGTAGTAAGAGTCAAACGTTCTTGTATATAGTGAGAAATTATTGAAGAAGGGGAAGTATAGGACACAAGGCAAAACATATCTACTCGGACCAAGTTGGGATGGACTCGGGAGCCCAGTATGATACATACACGTCGGAAAAGAGACTGAGCTAGACCATGTGGCACTTCTTATCCAAAGGGGCTGGTCCAGGTTCAATCCTGTTTCCCAGACCGTGAACAGTGAGTCTGCCCATTTCAGCAGAACCAGCTGAACACTGGCTTTCCATCACATGGACAATCATCTCCAAGGTTCTCGTTTCACACTTGGAGAACATAGCATGTGAAGCTAGGAATGCAATCCCCTTGAGGTGGGAGGAAGCCCTGTTTCTTACAGAAACCTCAAATTACCTCTTCTTATTTTCCCTCATGTGTATATCATTAAACAAAATAAAAAGAGATTGCTTGGCCTCGGAGGGAAAATAAACACCTTCTGAAATGAAAAAGGCCTGGCGTGATGTTGACTTTGAGTTGTACTTTGGCTCATGGGAAATGGTTACTTACGTTACAGCCACATGTATGCAGGGAAGTCATTTCAGTGTTTCTGTGTTACCGAAAGTTGCAGTGACCACCTGACATTCTGATTTGTAGTTGGCCTTTGCTTATGCCAGCTGGGATAATGGCTTGCGAGTGTGTGCTCTGGCAGAGGGGTTGATGCCGAGAACTGGGGGGAGAATCCGGTGAGGGAAAGAGCCAGGATGGGGCCGCTGTGACAGCTGGTGGCAGCACATGACCGCACAGGAGTTCAGCCTGGGTTCCGGAGTTTCCTGAGCGATAACATCATGGAGCCATGCACAACGTTTCACAAAATCCTGTGGGAGGATTTGTGGATTCTGTGTCCCATGTATTCTCCCTCCACAACACCCATCCTCCTTCCATCACACCCATTTCAGTTCCCAGGATAGAAGGATGTTCTTGCCGTGGCCTCGTTCTAGTTTTTCTCTCTTAGGCCTTTTACTTCTGCTGGGAATTAGAAGATGGCTATGACCAAATACTTGGCTCAGATTTCCTAGTTTCCCAACATTCTCGGCTTCAGCTTTCACCAGAGAAACCCAAGTGTTCCTCCCGAGTGCCGGAGCCTGGGGATTCGCTTCCCTTCCCTCTTTTGTCTCTCAGCCCCCTTCTTCCACAGGAAGGCAGACGCGTGCTCTGCCAATTGGCTGACACTGTACTGCAGACGTGAGTCTGGGTGAAGGCCAAGATGCTACAACACAGGTGGATGGGCAGAGATCGGTCCCGGGCGAGGACTTGCTTGTCAATGCCAAAGTCGGCCCATGTTTTTATAATTACTTTTGCTCTCTTACCTAAAGTGAACTGACGAAGAATTAAATATATACTTTTCAGATCTCAAGCCATTCTGAGTAGTTGGGCACAGTTCCTTCCAGTCTGCTCTGGCTCATTTTTCAGCTCATGTCCATTTCTGGTTGTAGAAGCAATTACGAGAAGCTATTCAATAAAGAATCCATTATTATTGCTCCTATAGCTCCCATTTGTTGAGTGCTGACACTCTGCCAGGGATCTTGCATACATCATCACTTATCTCAACTCTGCCAGGTAGATATTATCGCCATCCCCACTGGCGGAAGAGGAGATGGAAACTCCAAGAGGAAACAGCCAAGAGGCTGATCAATGTGCCTAAAGACACACAGCTGTAAGTGGCAGAGGTGGGATCCAAACCCAGACAGTCTGACTCCCAAGCAGTCTTTTCCCTTTCACGACGGAGACACATTGCCTTCAACATCATTTTTATATCATCACGTTTCTAAGCTCAATTCAAGCTAAAGTCCTCTTCCTAGGTTCTCTTGCTCTTCCCTTTTTGGTCTCCATTTTTCTTGCTTGATTCAGGCAGAGTGCATTCATTCATTCATTCATTCAGCAACAACAACAAAAAAGGATCAATATTTATTGATTGCCAATTGTGTGCCATGCACTGTTCTGGATGCTTAGGCTAAAAGAGTGACCAAAGGGAAGAAGATCCTTATGCTCATGAAACTAATCTGAGAGATGTCAGTATATAAATGTTACAAAGGAAAATAAAAAGAAAGAATATTTCCCAGCATTACCCTGATACCAAAAGCAAAGACATTACAAAAAAGAACACTATAGGCAAATATCCTTCATGCACACAGATGCAAAAATTATTGTAAAATATTAATAAATTGAATCCAACAATACACAAAAAGGACAACATATCACAAAATAGGAATTCAAGGGTGTTCAATATTAGAAAACCAACACACTCTGTCATATTACCAGTCTAAAGAAGGAAAAACCACATGATTATATCAACTGATTTAGAAAAAAGCATTTGGCAAAATTCAACATGCATTCGTGGTTTGTAAAAATTTTAGCAAACTAGGTAAAGATTTCTTCAAATTGATAAATGGCAATTATAGGACACACAGATCAACACCCAAGAAATTTAGATCAACATGCAAAAAAGCCAATCATATTTTTTTATACTGGCAATGTATAATTGAAATTAAAATTTAAAAATTCAGAAATTTTACAATAGCTCCTTTCACCCCCAAAATGAAATACCAAAGCATACATCTAACAAAAATTGCTCATAAATTAAAGAAGATCCAAGTAAATGGAGAGACACACCATATTCATAGATTGAAGAACTGAACAGAGCAAAGATGTCAATTCTTCTCAAATTCATCTATAGAATTAACTCAATTCCAATCAAAATCACAAGAAGATTATTTTTATAAATATAGACAAGCTGATTCTGAAACTTATATGGTAAAGCAAAACATGAGAATAGCAAAAATATTTGAAAAAATATTTTTCAAATAGAAAAATATTTGAAAAAGAATAATAAATTTGGAGAAATCATGCTACCTTACAAGACTTACTATAAAGATTAAGAGAGTGGTACTGTGGAAAAGATAGGTGCATAGAGCAATGGAACAAAGTAGCCCAGAGATAGGCCCACACAAATATGGTCAATTGTTTTTTGACAAAGGTGCAAAGACAATTCAAAGAAGAAAGTGTTTTTAACAAATGGTGTTGCAACAACTGGACATCCATAAACAAAAAAATGTACCTTGACCTAGACATCATATTTTATACAAAAAGTTAACCAAAAATCAACCATAGATCTAAGTTGAAAACATAAAATTGTAAATCTTCTAGAAGAAAACATCAGGAAAAATCTTTGTGAACTGTGGTTAGACAAAGTTCTTGGACATGAAATCAAAAGCATGATCCATAAAATAAAATATTAGTAAATTGGCCTTTATCAAAATTAACATTTAAAATGTTATAGACACTTTGGAAAGTAATTTGGCAGTTAAATAAAAAACAAAATTAACTAAACATGCACTTAGCGCAATGTTTAGCAATTACCCTCCTGGGCATTTCTCCCAGAGAAGTGAGACATATATGACTACACAAAAATTTATACACAATTGTTCATAGCAGCTTTATTTGTAATGGCCAGAAACTGAAAACAACCAAAATTCCTTTCAAGGGTGAATGGTTAAACAAATTGTGGCACCTCCATTTCATGAACTACTTACTACTCAGCAATAAATGGAATGAACTATGTATGGATACATACAACACAGACGACTCTCAAAAGCATTATGCTAAATGAAAGAAGCCATTCACAAAAGGCTACATACTGTAAGAGTCTGTTTATATGACATTCTGGAAAAGGCAAAAGTAGAGGGACAGAAATAAGGCCTGTGGCTCCCAGGGACTTAGGGTGGAGGAGAGTACTGACTGCCAAGCGACACAAGCGAGCTTTTTGGTGTACTGGAAATACTCACCACGTTGACTGTGGTGGTGGTTGTCCAGCTGTGTACGTTGGCCAACACTAGAAAGCTGTACACCCAAAAAGAGGAAATAGTACTGTATGTACGTTATACCTCAATAAATATGACTTTAAAAAAGACTCAAGGAGAGATCCAAGGTGGCAGAGCAGATAAACACTGTGCCTGCATCCTTCCATGAACACATGAAAATCACAACTAAATTATAGAACAATCAACCTGGAGAACCACCGGAAGTCTAGCTGAATAGAGTCCTATAACTGAAAATATAAAGAAGACACGTCCAGACTGGTAGGAGGGGTGGAGACGCGGAATGGGCCCCAAACCTTTGTGTGGCGGTTGAGAATCAGGAGGGATATCTCAGCCGCTGAGATATCCCTCCAGAGGTGTCCCCTGGAGGAATGAGGGACCCCAGTCCCCACACAAGACTCCCTAGGCCAGAGTAGTGCTGGGAAGAGGAGCCCCACAATATCTGGCTGTGAAAAACAGTGGGGATTCTAACCAGTGGGGTAGGATAGAAGGCTGCGGGAAACCCAGACGTCCTTTTAAATAGCCCATGCAGACTCACTCACTCGCTGGCACTCACCTTGGGCTCTAACAGAGGGATGGTGACTCAGGGGGCCTTGGAGACATGGGGATGGGGGCAGACTGCGGAGTGTGTCTTCGGGGCAGGACTGGAGTACAGTCAGCATTTTCCTGGTGAGGGGTCCTACTTTCCTGCGGCCAGCAGGTAGGCATCATCTTTCCTGTCTTGAGCCTGCCAAATCTGAATCTGATTCGCCTGGTGAGCTCCACTGCTCTGCTGTGCTGACTCAGCTGGGACCCTGCCCCACCTAATTTGAGCTGCACTGGAGGCACTTTCTCTGAGAGAAGCCAGCCCCTGCTGCATTGCATTTTCTTGGAAAACCAGCAGACTCCGTGGTCCCCAGGCAGGTGGTAACTGGCCTCGGTGTGCTCTGAGACTTTTGCTGAGTCAGTCCAGGCTCAGGACTGGTACCAAACCAGAGTCTACATTAACCTTGTGATCACAACTCATCCCACTCTAGTGACTCCCCGAGACCCTCCCTCACTCAAATCGCATACTGCCTGAGGCTTATCAATGGCTGAACCTTAAGGGAGCTGGCAGGTGGCAGCAGGCCTCCGAGTGTCCTGGCTTTTTGCGGAGTTACCCCAGGCCCGGTACTAGTGGCAGATGTCCTTGGTTTGCAGCGTGGCCTCTCCTACACACCTCCAGAGTTAGACAGGCAGCAAACAACTGTGGATCACTGTGTAGCTCCCACTAGGTAGCCTCTAGCCCGTCACAGGCAGTGGCTGACCTGGGCCTGCACAGGAGCACCCCCCAAAGAGGCCCCAAAACCAACATACTTGGAGGTTGGCTTCAGACGACAGCAGAGCACCACCCGATTAGCCCCACAAGTGGCACACAAAAAGGGTGGTCTCAACAGGCACCAGAGCCTGCTGGGGCAAATCCCATTCAGTGGGCTGTGTCTCCTACATAGCAGCCCATAAGCTGTGGATATGGCCCAACCCCACAGCCGGTCAACCTGATGGTCAGGCCCACGTGCTGATATGCCAATAGCAATAAAAGCTCAACTATAACAGGAGAACACACACAACCCACAAAAGGAACACTCGGGGTATTTATCCTAAGAAACGCAAAATGCTACTTCGAGGGGACCTGTGCATCCATATGTTCATTGCAGCATTGTTTACAATAGCCAAGGTTGAAGGCAGCCTGGGTGTCTCTCAATAGAATAATGGATGAAGGGGAGCTGGTACATATATACATATATACAGTGGATTATTGCTCAGCCAGGGAAGGGGATGGGTTCTTGCCAACTGCAGCGGCATGGATGGACCTAGAGGGTGTTGTGCTGAGTGAAGTGTCAGACAGAGAAAAACAGATGCAATGTGATTTTGCTTATATGTGGAATCTAAGAACATAATTAACAAACAAAACAGAAACAAATTCATAGATACAGAAAATATTTTGATGGTTGCCAGATGGGAGGGGGGTTGGTGTGTGGGTGAAAGAAGGGGAAGGGACTAACAAGGACAAATTTGTTGTTACAACGTAGTTATGGGGATGTAAAGTACAGCATAGGGAATATAGTCGATGATATGGTAATAACTATGTATAGTGCCAGGTGGGTACTAGATTAGTCAGGGGGATCACTTCTTAAATTATATAAATTTCTAACCACTGTGCTGTACACCTGAAATCAATATAACAAAATATGGAATGTCAACTGTAATTGATACATTTTAAAAAGGGGGGAAGGAGAAGGGGAATAAGAGGTCCAAATTTTCAGGTATGAAACAAATAGGTCATGGGGATGTAATGTAGAGCATGGGGAATATAGTCAATATTATTGACTTAGCATAATACGGCGTTAGATGGTTGCTGGACTTATCATGGCGATCTTTATTTAGGTCTATAAATGTTGAATAATTATGATGTACCCCTGAAACTAATATAATAGTGTATGTTAGCTATATTTTTAATAAAAATCTTTAAAAAAGACTCAAGATGAGGATGTAATGTACAGCATCATGACTATAGTTAATACTGTTTTGTATAGTGGAGAGTTGTTACAAGAGTAGATATTGAAAGTTATCATCACAAAAAATATATTGTAAGTATGTGAGGCGATGATGTTAACTGGACTTACTGTGGTGATCATTTCTCAGTATATAAAAATATCGAATTGTTATGTTGTACATCTGAAATGAATATAATGCTATGTGTCAATTATATCTCAATAAAAAAATTAAGTGGAAATATTTCATATTCCCCCCACTCCCGTAAAAGTAAAAGAGAGTCAAGGTAAGGAGCCAGAGAGTGGCCAGGGTTCCATTGTGAACTAGGTGAGCAGGGAAGGTCTGTCTGAAGGGATGGCACTTACACAAGAGCCCACATCAAGTGAGGGAGCCAGCTGTGCAATATCTAAGGAACGGCAGAATCCTGAGGGTTAGGAGTGAGTTTAGAGACTGAGAAGTCTCCAGGGGACCAGGGCTGTGTCTGCGAAGGGAAGTGGAAGGGAGCTGGTAGGAGAGCTAAACAGGGCCGCACACTCTGTGATGAGAACTTTGTATTGTATTCCACGTGAGAGGGGAAGCACTGGAATATTTTGAACAAAGGAGTGACAGGTAATTTCTGTGTGAATGGGCTGCAGGAGACAAAAGTGGAAATATGGACCAGTTGGGAGGCCATGTCAGGAGTAAGGAATGAGGATGGGGCTGGGGAAGGAGAGAAGATGAGAACCGAGGGGAAGAAAGATGAGGAAAAGGAGACACACTTGTCCCCATGGCATCCAAACCCTTTCAATACTCAACCTGGTGGTTAAGGGTTAACTTTTAATCAATTAGAAGGCATTCTTTAGGGGTTTCCTAGAATGTGGGGGGAGGGACCCCATGGCAACTGCATTAGGCAGAGTGGAGAGGATTTATGCATGGGAGAGCAGGGGTTTCCCCTCAGTCTCCTTTAAATCAGTCACCCCACAGCCTGGACTCTGGAGCCCTTTGCAGGGAGGCCTGCCTGTTGCTAAGGGGGGAGGGAAGAATCTGGTTTCTGTTCAAGAGAACTAATGTTGGGGAGACTGAAATGAAACAAGACAGAGCTCACCATCAAAGCCGAACAGGATTCAGCACCCACGTAACACAGCTCCTAACTGTGTCTGATTTAGCATGTAGTTTTGGAAAGTTGCTCTCTTGCTCACTTGGTCCTCATATGAGGCACTTGTTGTGATTAGATTTTAATGTGAATAATAGCTCCATGCAGAAATTGATTACCATGTGCTGAGATTTATAGGGAGAGTGATTTGGGTGGGAAAAATCCTCCCCCCACCCCTGCTCCCAAATGATGGGAAAATATTGCAATAAAAGACAGAGCACTGAGGATGAAACTTTATTTGGTTTCAGCATTGAGGAGTGACTAATAGTAAGAGCTGTCATGGAACTACTTTAAGGTGTTTCCCATTAAGCTTAAAAATAGTGTATCACTACCCAAAAAATCTGAAAACATTTATCCATAAAGATATATGTGCCCTGATGTTCACTGAAGCTTTATTTACAGTGGCCAAGACATGGAAACAACCAAAGTGTCTTTCAGTAGATGAATGGATAAAGAAGATGTGGTATATATACACAATAGCATACTATTCGGCCATAAGAAAAGATGAAATAATGCCATTTGCAACAGTATAGATGGATCTTGAGATTATTATGCTGAGTGAAATAAGTCAGACAGAAAAAGTCAAGAACCATATGATTTCACGGATATGTGGTATATAAAACCAAAGACAACAAAAGAACAAGAAAAAACAAATGAAGAAACAAAAACTCACAGACACGGACAATAGTTTAGCGGCTACCAGAGGGTAAGTGGGGAGAAGATGGTAGATGAGGGTAAACGGGATCAAATATACGGTGATGGAAGGAGAACTGACTCTGAGTGTTGAACACACAATGTGACATATAGATGATGTATTACTGAATTGTACACCTGAAATCTGTGCAACTTTACTAACAATTGTCACCCCAATAAACTTTAGTTAAAAAAAAAATACTGTATCACTAACAAGAATAACCACACAATATTCAAAGTCCTTGAGTAACATTTAAGGAGGTTTTGGCTGCAAAAGTGGCTTAGATATTCAGGGCTTATTATATAACACATCAAGGGGTGTGGAGGTCAGTGTTTGCAGAGTTGGTTTGCTCAGCATCTTGTTGACATTAGGACTCTGCCTGCTCACTGGGAGTTTCTGGGCTTTGCCTCAGTGGTCACAAGATGACTGCCAGCACTCTATGTACTATACCTTTACATCATCGTGTCCAAAAGCACAAAGTAGGAGTGGGCACTTCTTTGTGTGCCTATGTTTATCAGGGAGGAAATTTTTCCCAGAAAACCCCTGCAGTCTTCCCTGGGTCAGCTTATTTGCCCAAACTGGGTCCCACGCCCACTCCTAAACCATCCCTGGCAAATCATGACTTACCCCATGAGGCTGGGTACACCTTTTCTGTGCATATTGCTGCTCAGTATCTGAACAAAATCCTAAGCTGGGCTTCAAATATATGTAGCCATATACCATAGTGCTATGGACTGAATCTTTGTGTCTCTCCAAAATTCATATGTTGAAGCCCAATTCCCCAGTGTGATACCTTTGGGAGGTGATTAGGCACAAGGGCACCACCCTCATGATGGAATTAGTGCCCTAATAAGAAGAGGCCAGAGAACTTGCTTCTCTCTCTCTCTCTCTCTCTCTCTCTCTCTCTCTCTCTGTCATGTGTACATGGTAAGAAGGCAGCCATCTGTCAGTCAGACTTCCATCTCCCAGAACTATGACAAATTTCTGTTGTTTAAGCCCCTCGGTCTTTGACATTTTTCTTATAACAGCCCAAACTGACATATACTCATAATTTATATTTACTGAGCAAATGGACCATGGACCACGGGCCAGGTCACTTGCTCTGTGCTTTGCGTGTATTATCTAATCTTTATAATACCTAGTGAATTGGTATTCCTATTTTCCAATGGAAGAAATTGGAGCTCCAAAATGTAAAGCAATTTGTTCATGGTCTCACAGGAATCTGGAATTCAAATCTTGCTCTAGCCAACTCGAATGCCTGAGTCGTTAACAGTTCCCAATGGTAAAGTAGGGGTATGGGAGGACAGACTCCCCAGGAACCTATTTTTAAGGGGAACTTGTAGGAAATAACTCATTCTGAGTGAAGAATAAGGCAGGCATGCCCAGACTTAAGTCAGTGAGAGAACTGTTGGTCACAGGAAATAGACAATCTGCAATATAGCACGGCATCTGTTGGCTCAGTCCCTGGTGTTTGAAACATTATAAGACATCAGGGTCCAAATAACACTCCTTAGTTATCTCTCTGAGCTGATGCAAAAGTGGAACAATACAGTAGTTTTCTGAGGCTGCCAGGATAAATTACCACAAACATGGTGATTTGAAAATAATAGAAATTTATTCTCACAGTTCGAGAGGCCAGAAGTCCAAAATGAACGTGTCAGCAGAGCTGGTTTCCTCCAGATGCTCTAGGAGAGATTCTGCTGCCTCTTCCAGCTTCTGGTGGCTGCAGGCATTCCAGGGCCTGTGGCTGCATCACTCTAACCTCTGTCTCCACCTTCACGTGGCTGCCTTCTCCTCTCTCGAGTGCGTCTCTTATAAGGATACTTGCCATTGGATTTAGGACTAACCAGATAATTAAAGATGATCTCATTTCGAGATTCCATCTGCAAAGACTCACTTCTCCAATTAAGATCACAGTCACAGATTCCAAAGACTAGAACACAGACATATTGGGACTGGGGGGGAGGTCACCATTCGACCCACTACAAACAATAGAAAGGGGTCTTTTGGTTTTATGTGAAGAACAACTCCCCAAAATAAAAAAACAAAAAGGAAACTCGTCACATATCAACCAATGTCACCAATCAATGTGGCCAGGGGTTAAGATACTCCCACTGAATTTGAATATCATACAGGTGATTTGTGGACATTTTAAATTTTAGTGATCCTTAGAGATCAGCATGCATTATTTTCCCCCCATGGGGCTCTGGTTACTTTCGAATACGGTAACACCAGTTATTCCAAAGTGGTAAGTTCTGATTGGAAGTTAGAGAAATGGAAAATGACTTAAAGATAATTGTGTTTTCTTTTTATAGCAGAAAATCTTTCAATATAGAGGGATAAGGAAAAGGAGAAGGAGAGAGAGAGAGAGAGAGGGAGAGAGAGGGAGAAAGAGAGAGAGAGAGAGAGAGAGAGAGAGAGAGAGAGAGAGAGAGAGAGACAAGGAAGGAAGTGGGAGGAGGAAGAGAGAGAAGGAAGGAAATACTTACATGAATTAAATGAGGGAGGGGTGGCTCAACCTGTAATTCAATCACTTTTACACTTGCTAAGGTGCCCTAAACGTCATTCTTCTGATCTACTTTGTTCCTACCTCTGCTGACTCATTAGAAAAGCCACCTTTGAAAATACCCAGAAACAAGACTTTAGCAAAGATGAATAGCATGCATTCTTTTTTTAAAAAATAAATTTTATTGGGGGATATTGGGGAACAGTGTGTTTCTCCAGGGCCCATCAGCTCCAAGTCGTTGTCCTTCAATCTAGTTGTGGAGGGCGCAGCTCAGCTCCAAGTCCAGTCGCCGTTTTCAATCTTTAGTTGCAGGGGGCGCAGACCACCATCCCATGCGGGAATTGAACCGGCAACTTTGTTGTTGAGAGCTGGCATTCTAAAACAACTGAGCCATCCGGCCGCCCCAGCATGCACTCTTAAGAAAAACAAACCAACTTTCAGCTTTTTTCTTTAACGGTATTAATTTTAAAATTCAGGAGACTGATCCTTCATGTGATTTCATTTCCACAAAGTCTACCATGATCTCTTTGTGGTGGATGAGATGTAATCGTACTCATTTATAGCTGGTTGAGTTAACCAGCTCGTTAGCTGATGAGATTCTCGTCAGCCTTTTTCTAACTCATTTCCAAGTCACCTGCTTAACATTTATTGATGGTTAGTGTGGCAGGACATCCTTTCAACTGACAATCTTCTGGAGAATTCTCTTTAATTGGTAACCCAATGCCTTTTTTCTGCTTCTGACAGAATTTCTTTTCAGTATTTTTCTTGGGCAAATGTGTAAGAGAGTTTTTTTTCCCTCCAAATTTGAAGGTGATAGGAAATGGCAAAGGTGGGATAAGGCTATTGATAGGGGAGCACGTTGAATTTGACTAGAATTTTGTTTTGAAGGGATGAAGCCAAGTTTAAATAATAATCAATATAAAAGCCTGAATTTAGGTTTGAAAAAAATCTCTTGTCCAAGTTTAGAAGGTGGGAAAACAACTGACAGCAGCTTATGTGAGCAGACAAAGTCTAAGGGAGCCACCCGGGTGACCCAGCTTCTAAGGAAATGCAGCCACCGCTCAGGAAGCCCAGACCACAGTTAGGGATGTCCCCACCCTGGGCTGCCTGCCACTCGCTCCAGTTCTACAGAGGGCTCAGTTCCTGGGGCCTCATTTTAAAGGGAGCATTGACAATCTGGGAGTACTCAAATCAGACCATTCGGAATGGTAAGGAATTCAGAACCATCCTGTAGGAATAATGGATGAAAGAATTGAATATATTTAGCCCAGGGAATCGGAGATTAAAAAAAAAAAAAAGAACAGCTGCTTTTAAATATTAAAGGGCTGTCATGTAGAGGATGAAGCAGTCTTGATCTTGTTAGTTCAGAAAATGTGCTAGAAGAATGGGAGGAATTTTTAAGAGAGTAGATTTGACTCATCCTGAGCCCCTAAAGATTCAAGTTGGTACAAAATGGAGTGAGCACCCCCTTCCCCTTTGCTGGTGAGCTCTGGCAGATGCTCAGGGAACTTCTTCAATGTCTGACTGCCTTCAGTGGCAGAGGAGGTGAGAAAACCCAGCTTGGGAGGCTGGGGGCTCTGAGGGAGTCCATCTTCCATCTTTGGTGCCTGGGGTTGTGGGCTATACTTCTTCAAGACTGTCTTATTCTACTGGGGAAGGAGCTTCATTGCAAATTCCAGGCAGTTCTCTGTAAGGAATGTCTCCAAGGTGGAACAGCTGAGAGAGAAAATGAGAGAAGGAGAAACAACAAAGCCCAGGATCCCCAACACACCAGTGAACCAAGTGGTGGGAGAGCTGCCATCTAGAAGGGAGGAGACTAGAGCCCATAAGGTTGGATGCTTTGCAGAAGAAGGTCAAAGGAAAGAATCACTTACCAACAACCTGGTAGGAGGAAATGACTTAGGACAGCAAGCATATCTGATGAAGACATTGAAGTCACAGGAAGAATGGCAATGATAACAAACATTCATGTGTATTTACTGTGTGTCAAGCATTGTATTCTCATTCTGCCTCATTTTACTTAGATATTTCATGTTACCAGGAAAAAACAAACAGACAAAGGATTGAAACAGGCTTTCAACCAAAAATAGGTGAGTTCAAGTCTAACTTTCATGCTTTTCAGAAACCAATAATAACAATCCTAGTAAACAGGAAGTATTGTCCCAATTTACAGAAGAGAAAACTCAGCCACGGAATTTAAGTAACTTGCCCAAGATAACACAGTAAGGGGTAAAGCTGTCATCTGAACCCAGGCGTTTTGGCTCCAGAGCGCATTGTATCTTGTAGAGCTGCCAAAGACATGCATGGATGGTTGGCATTGAGATGTGAGATGTAAACCTCTCTACTTTCCCTATGAAATCTTTAGTGAAATCAATATTGTTCTCTAGTTCTTTTGGTGTAATGGCCTCTTTCTGGGGCCTGAGAAGGGAGGTTATGTCCTGCCTAAGGTGACCAGCGTTGAAGACAGGGCACACAGAAAGAGATGACATCAAGGTCACACCAAGTCAATAACGGGGGTGGGGCATGGAAGAGGAGACTCTTTCTAAGGAGTAGAGCAGAGGTAAACTAATCTATCCACAACAGCTCATGATGCAGTCATCTCCTTGCATGCCCTATCCAAGACAAGCTAACCATAGCTTTATGAAGAATCTGAGCCCATTTCCACATATGCTCTGGAACACTCAGAAAAGGCTAAGCTATGTTTTAGTAACAACAATGCCCAACCCACAGTGACTTACAGCCACTAAAGTTTATTTCTTGTTCAAGCCATGTCCATCATGGGTTCACTTCGCCCCTGTTCATGTCACCTTCTTTGGAATCTAGGCTGATGGCACAGCTTCTTTCTGGACCATTGTCCATCTTGTGAAAGAGAGAAAAGACACACAGCAAACCACGCGCTGGCCTGGAGATGACACTGTCACATGACTTTTTCTTGCATTTGTTGGCAAGAGCAAGTCATAATGCCAAGCCCGATATTGGGGATAGGCAGAGTATCACGTCCTTCAGGAAGGGCCAGCAAATATTTCTCAATAATAACACCATCTACCACAGTCTCATAGCATTAAACCCTTGAGCACAGACAAAGAATTCCACCCCTAGCACCATGACCTGATAAAATGTCCTTGACCTTGAGCACCACGCATCCTTGGGGGCAGAGGGAGAAGCAGAAGGGAGGGGACAGCAGAGAAGAGGCCCCTGGAGGCCAATAGCATCAATTAGTGATGACAAGGGAAAGGGGACAGAGCAGCTTTAGCTGGTAAGTGACAAAGGTGAGTGCCCTTGGCCCAGGAAGAGGGAAGGTTGTAGAGGCAGCCTGTCCAGAAGGCGGGTTCAGGGGAGGAGAACTTGTCACTGCCTGAAGCTATTGTCTGGTTAGAAAATGGAGCAACTATTTTTCTATGACCCAATTTTAATACTGTGAGTTTGCAAAGAAGCTGGGGAGCCAAACTTTAATCTCTAAAGGAGCTTAATTTCTCAAAAAAGAATAATAAGAAGAAAAAGAAACACTTCTCTACAAATAAGTGCAGTTCAGTTCAAATCTTAGAATAGAAAAAGTAAGTCAGAGAACAGGCCAGGGCGGGTGGCTCAGAGGGAACCGTCCTCAGTGTTCTGAGTTTCTACCTTCTGGTGGTGACAGTCAGAGGACCTGAAGGGCAACATGACATAAAGAGATGGCGTTCAGCTGAGGGGCCCGTAGGGACTAACCACATTTCTCCACAAAAACTCTGGTGCACACACTTATAAGACACTCAGGCAAGAATATGTCCCATTAAAATTGTCATAAAAATCTGGGCTATGAGGTTACGGAGCCCACAGGACTCCCTACAAGTCCCCAAAGCAAGCTTCTTTCTGAGGGTCCATCTCAGGACGGGAACCATCTGATTTGACCTTCCCATTGGCTATTTGAGAATCTGAATGTTTTAAAAGGGGCCTGAATGTTTTAAAAGGGGCCTTCCCGAATGTAAGAAGCTCTGGGGGGGGAGGGCGGGGGGCAGGGAGGAAGTGGCAGATTATGTTGGTTAGCAGGATAAAAACAGGCCACAGGTGAACAGACGTTTCGACAAAAAAGGGTAAATTCAAGTTTTAAAGCTCAGGTTTTTCAGAGACCAGTAAGAGTCATAAAAGCAAATAAGAGTCAAAAAGCAAATTACTTATTGATCCAGTTAGGATATATTGGTTCAGCTGCTTTAACAGAGATGAAAATAAGAGTGACTTAAACGGGACAGACATTTCATTTTTACTTTCTCTCATTTAAAGTTTGCGCTATCCCAGCCAGTCCAAGGGGTGGGGAGTACAGTAGTTTTGGTCTACCAGGTCAGCCAGGGATCCAGGTTCCTTCTTTCTCTCTGCTCCACTGCTCCCTGGGGTGTCATCCTCATTGGAAATGGTTCACTCTCCCCAACTCCATCTTTCAGCAGGGATAAGAGGTTTGGAGAGCAAGGGAGCTTCTTTGAAGAGCAGGGCCCTGGGAGTGGCACACATCACTTCCACAACCTGCTATTTGCTGAAACTTAGTCACATGGCCATGGGTGGCTGCTAGGGAACCTAGGAAATGTACCCCAGCTGATCCTGGGGAGCCATGTTCTCTGTAAATGATTTATATCCTTATGAATCTATAAACAAAAATTGTTTGCTGTCAAAAATCCCTAAATAGGATGCCACAACCCGTAACTGCAATTGTGAAAATGTTTCAAAGTGAAAAGAATTAACTCATAGTCTTCAGCCCTGGGGCCACCTCTGTGGCACCTCCAAAGACTTCATAGCCCTTCACTGGCATGCAGATCCTGGAGGGAGATGTCCTTGGTAAATTGGCCTATCGGCCACATGCTACCTTGTCCCAAAGTCCTCTGCTCAGGGCAGCCAAAGCCTTCAGAGGTGCTGAGATACACCACTACTCAGGCAAAACCGAGGGGTAGAGGGAATTTGAGATGCCCATCCCCCCAACTGCACCTCCTGGGCCCCGGGTTAGTACTACTTGGGCTGCAAGACTCAAAATGCCTCTCATCAAAGCTGAGTCTTCTGTTTCTTTCCCACAGGTTTTTCTCTACAGAGGAACCAGGCAAACCAGGTATCTTCCTTTCCTCCATCTCTCCTTCTATCACTCTCTTCCTACAGGTATAAACCCAACCCCCATGGATAGAAAAACAGAAGCTCCCATGCGATTGGCAAGATAATCCATTTAATTTAAATGTTAGTTTGTGTTTGTGCTTCTTATACCATCTCTTATCCCCATGTCAAGCAGGTAGCCAGGTGTTGAAATTCATCACCAGGAAAGCAAGGTCAGGTCCTGTGATGGTGAGTGAGTGGCATCCCGTGGACCACAGACAAAAGCTACCACAGAAGATTGACCACTATCCTTAAACTCTTGATATCTCGTCCAGGGCATTTCTGGTAGTCGATCAGAGTCCTATTAGAGTCCCCACAGGCACTCGGGTTTCCACAGTAACTGCAGCGCTGTCCTCAGCTGTCCAGGCAGATGCCTCACAATGTCAGAAAAGCAGGCTGGCTGTCAGCAGGGAAGTTGGTATCCCGTGACAGCAGGGAGGGGGAGCTGAAGCAGCACCTGCAGGTCCGGGATGACAGTGTGTGAGGGCTAGGGCAGTGTCCCAGCAAGTTAAGCTGCTGCTAAAAATGGCAGCAGAGACAAGGCTTGCAAAGCAGAAGGACATTCAGGTTGAGGCTGGCCTCCTCCCCCTTCCCTGAGGCCTGGAGCTGTCCATGAGCTGCGTCCAGCTGGTGTCATTCTGGACAGCCTAACATTCCTCACCTGTGTGTCTCACTGGGGTCCTCCTAAGGAGATGGACAGATGGAGGAGGGCAGGGGTGGGGCAGGCATAATGGAAAGAAGGAACAGAGGAGAGAGGAGAGAGGAAAGGAAAGACGTAAGAGCAGGTTTGTGAGGGAAGGAAGGATGGGGAGAGGGAGGAAGGGAGGAAGGGAGGTTTTCCTGTCAGCTCAGCCTCAGGGCTCACGCTTTTCCAATTCAAACTCCTCCTTGTCCCAAGTGTTATGGTTAAATTTTATCCTCCCACCCCAAAAAAAAATATGTTGAAGTCCTAATCCCCAGTACCTCAGAATGTGACTTTATTTGGAAATAAGACCATTGCAGATGTAATTAGTTAAGATGAGGTCATACTAGAGTAGAGTGGACCCCTACTCCAATATGACTGGTATTCTTTTTAAAAGACGCAGAGACACAGGGAACAGGCCATGTGAAGATGGATACAGAGATTGGAGTTCTGTTGCCAAGCAACATCTCGAACTACCAAATGCTGGAAGAGACATGGAAGGGTCCTTCCCCTACAGGTTTCAGAGGGAGCATGGCCCTGCTGACAACTTGATTTTTAACTTCTAGCCTCCAGAACTACGAGACAATAGATTTCTGTTGTTCTCAGCCACCCAGTTTATGGTACTTTGTCACAGTTCTAGAAAACTAAGACACAAAATTCTGAGATAAGGGCTGGGGTTTCTTGAAGAAGGTGACCCCACTGTACAGCTGGCTGGTACTGGTCAAAGGTAGATGGATCCCTGGGGGTTGAGTAGCCATGGAGACGGTCCTTGGTAAAAAGCTTGCTCTTGGGGGGTTGGGGGATGAGGAGGGGCAGAAGAAGTGAGGGTCCAGGGCCCAGGACATGAGCAGGTGATGGGTCATCTGCAGCTTATGAGACTGCAGCAGCCAACTGACCAAAATCCTTGCTGCCGAGTAGCTCCTGGACATTAGGACAGCGCCTCTTGTATCTGTGGAGTGGCCATGTATTCAGAATTGCCTAAACTCTCTTAATCCTGGCCTCCTTCATTTCTACCTACATCCCCTCTAATAAAAGCTCTCATCTTCCCCTACAAATGCTTTTGTGGCCTGATCTGGAAAATCCTTGGTCATCCATTAAAATGGAGAAGAAATCAAAAGCCACAGGAGGAAAAAAAAAAAAAATAGGAGTTCCCATTCACAGAGACTTCCCAGAAGAACAGGGAGGGCTTGTCTTGTAAAGTGCACTTGCTCCTTGCTTGTATTCCAGCCTGGGAAAGATTTTCCTTCCCCACGAAGAGCCAAATGACACATCTGAAAACAAAGCTGAGTTTGGAAAGACAGGAGAGGGAGGAGGCAAACAGTCTGCTTCTCGCAAGTCAACCATGAAAATTATGTCTCTCTTTAACTTGTGGTCAGGAAAATGATCCCAGGTTGAAAATTTCTGGAAGTTCATCCGGATGGAAACTCTGACTACAGGGCTATTCAATGCCCTTCACTTTAATAGGCCCTGCTTCTAAAATGGGTTGAAAACCTCTCATTCCCTGCTCTCGGGGCTAATGAAGTGGTGGTGTGGTGGGGGAGGCATACAGCGGCACAGGGGAGAACTGGGACCCTGGGCTTTCCAGATGCCAGGGCAAAGCAAGGGGTGGCCATTCTGTCTTCATTAGGAATGTTTATACTCCAAAATGCTGTTAATATGACAAAAAGTATTAATCAAGTTTAGTGTCCATGCACTCTATCTAGAGCATTCTTTATAAAAATGGTGCTTTCTTCAAAATACAAATTCTTGGACCCTGCCACAGATCAACTGAATTTCATTCTTTAGACAATGGGGTGCAGGGATCTGAATTTTCTCAAAGCTCTTACAGGTGACTGATCCACTGTGAAAGTGAGAACCACGGATCTAAGATCTGTAGACTGAAAGTTAAAGAGAAGAAGAATGCTTTTACTCAGCAAGATGACTCCTGCTGGAAAGAGAATACAGATCAAACACGTCCAAAAAAGAAAAGCGTTTACGCATTGGCCTCCTAAAACACAGATTCTGTTTTCCTTTTCCTTCCTTGTGGTTTGTGTGTCAACAAGGTCTTCCTGGTTAGACAGGGCTGTGGGATTGGGAAGGACAGTCCATCAACCTGAAGCACAACTCTTACTAGATGGGAAGAAGTTGGTTATGGAGTCTCCAAGAAGGTAGTTGTTTCTCCACATGCACAATAAACGTAGCTGATGAAGCAGCTAAGGCTTATTCTGCAGTTTGGAAAGCAAGGTTAACCTGTAAACCCAACTCCAAACCAGGGCTGTTGGTCTTGCAGGAACCCTGAACCCTCCAATAACCACAAACATCATGGATCTTGCCCAAGGATGCCTATCTATCTCATTAGCAATAGAGCTGGGATTCACACGTGGGACTCAGGCTTATTGTACAAACCCTCTTCTCTTATAGGGATAGAAACAAGAGGATACAAAGAATGGAAAGCTCAGAAAGCAACAAAAAAGAACTCACAATGGAACATAGACCTAAATATCAAGTGAAAAACTACAAAACTCCTAGGAGGTAATAGGAGAAAACCCAGATGCTCTTGGATATGGTGATGCCTTTTTAGATACAACACCAAAGATGTGATCTATGAGAGAAAGAACTGATAAGTTGAACTTCATTAAAATTAAAAGTTTTGCTCTTTGAAAGACAAGATCAGGAGAATTAGAAGACAAGCCACAGACTAAGAGAAACTATTTGCAAAAGACACATGATAAAGGACTGTTATCTGAAATATACTCAGAACTCTTAAAACTCAACAACAAAAATAAACTACCCAAGTAGAAAATGGGGACAACACCTTAACAGACAACTCAAGAAAGATGGCAAATAAGCATATGAAAGGATGCTCCACATCATATGTCATCAGGGAAATGCAAATTAAAACAATGATGCGATGCCACTACACACCTATCAGAAGAGCTAAAGTCTGAAACACTGACAATACCAGATGCTAACAAGGAAGTGGAACAACAGGAACTCTAATCCATTGCTGGTGGGAGTGTAAAATGGTATAGCCACTTTGGTTTCTTACAAAACCAAACGTATTCTTACTATGCAATTCAGCATTTGTGCTCCTTGATATTTACCCAAAGCAGTTGAAAACATATGTGCACACAAAAACCTACACAGGATGTTTATAGCAACTTTATTCATAATTGCTAAAACTTGGAAGCAACCAAGATGCTTTTCAGTACGTGAATGGATAAACTGCGGTCCATTCAGACAATGAAATATTATTCAGTGCTGAAAAGAAATGAACTATCAAGCCATAAAAGATATGGCGGAAATTTAAATGCATAACATTAAGCAAAAGCTAATTGTAGGTGATTAGAAATAAAGCAGAATAAAATATCATTGGAAAATTTGGACTAGGAGTCAGAGATGAAGCAGAAAATCAGCTCATGGATTTCTGTGACACCAACAACTCGTCCATTGCAAACACATGCTTCAAACAACCAAACAGACATCCATATATATGGACATCACCAGATGGCCAATATAGAAATCAAATAGACTATGTAATTAGAAGCAGAAGTTGGAGAAGCTGTATTCTCTCTGCCAAAACAAGACCAGGAGCAGATTGGGGTACTGGCCACAAACTGTAAGTATCAAACATTAGAGTAAAACTGAAGAAGCACACTAAAAGAATCACAGTGCTAAAATATAACGTAAATAACTTTCGTGATGGATTTAAAGCCCGTATTAAAAAAACAGATTTGCACAGTTAAACTTAATTGACGAAGAACCAGAAGAACCATGGATTGAAACTAGAAATATTATTAGGGAGGAATGCAAAAAGACAATGCTGGAAGTAAGAAGGAAAGAAAGATCAAGATGGATGATGAAAGAAACATTAAAAGTTGTTAAAGACAGGTGAGGGCAAAAGTAAATGGTGACAAAGGCAGGATTAGAATCCCAAACAGTTTTTCAACAACTATCATATAAAGATAAAGAGAACTATTACAATAGTCAATGTAAGGAGATAGAAGAGAACAACAAAAAGGAAAAACAAGAGATCTCTACCAGAAGATTCAAGAAATAAAAGGTAAATTCAAACCTAGATTAGGAATGCTGAACAACCAACAAGGAAGCACATTATATGACCAGAAGAAAATAAAGGGAAGGTACAAACAGTATACTGAAAATCTATACAGAAGAGACAAAAGAATGACAGATACCTTTGAAGAAGATTCCAATGAGGAAGACCCTATAATTCTAGAAGGCTAAGTGAAAGTTGCTGTGAAAATATTGGGAGGAAATAAATCATCACGGGTAGATAGGATACAGAATTATTTCAAGCCACAGAGACTGAATCTGTAAAAAAATCCTAATGAGAATATGTCAACAAATATGCAAAACAAAACAATGGCACACTGGAAATGTTCAATATACAGCCCAATATTCAAGGAAGGAGATGCCAAAGAGTGTAGCATCTGTAGGACCACTTCTCTAATTTCCCATGCAAGTGACGTGATGCGCAAGGTGATACAACAACGGCTTCTACCTTATATGGAGCAAGAAATGCGAGATGTTCAAGCTGGATTCAGAAACGAAAGAGGCACTCGAGATCAAATTGTGAGCACTCTTTGGCTACTGGAGGGCTCCAAAGAATTTCAGAAGAAGTTTAGTCTGTTTTATAGATTATAGTAAAGCCTTGACTACATCTGTTGTGAAAATATGTGGGTTGCTCGGAAGGAAATGGTGGTGCCTCAGCACTTGACTGTCCTGACGTGAAACCTCAGGAAGGAAGTACTGTGGAAGGAAGCCACTGTCAGGACAGAATATGGAGAGACAGAATGGTTTCCTACAGGCAAATCTGTCAGACAAGGGTGAATTTATCTCCCTATTTGTTCAATCTGTATGCAGAATGAGTACAGAAAATAGGGCTAGACTCAGAGGAAGAAGGAGTGAAAATCGATGGATGAAATATCAATAACTAAAAATATGCTGATGACACCATCTTATGGGCAGAAAGTAGCACTGATTTGAAATGACTTCTGATGGAAGTAAAAGAGGGATGTGCCAAAGCAGGACTGTATTTGAACATCATCAAGACAAAAGTCATGACTACAGAAGAAATATACAACTTTAACAAAGAGAATCAAGACATTGACATTGTTAAAAGTTTTGTTTACCTTCGTTCAGTCATCAGTTCAAATAAAGACTGCAGCCAAGAAGTCAAGAGAAGGCTGAGACTCGGAAGGGGAGCAATGGAGTATGAGTAATTAGGGAAGATCATCAAGAGCCAAGATGTGTCACTAGAGATGAAGGCTAAGATCATCCACACCCTTGTATTCCCAATTACCATATATGGATGTGAAAGTTGGAAGGTGAAGAAGGCTGATAGGGAAAAATAATTGATTCATTTGAAATATGGTGCTGGCATATGGATACCCTGAGCTGTCAGCAAAATGAACAAGTGGGTCATAGGTTAATTAACCCCGAAACATCGCTGGAGGCAAAAATAACAAAACTGAAGCTGTCCTACTTTGGCACCTCATGAGAAGACAGGGTTCTTTGGAAAAGACAATAATGTTGGGAAAATAAGAAGGCAGCAAGGAAAAGAGGAAGACCAATATGAGATGGAGTGACTCCATAAAAGAATCCATAGGCATGAGTCTCCAGGAGCTGAGAAGGGCTACTGAGGCCAGGACACTGTGGACATCACTCATTCGCAAGGCTGCCAGGAGTTGGCGATGGCTCAACAGCACGTAACCCACACCAGTGAAAGAAACCAATCCGAAAGATCATACTGTATGATTTCAACCATATGACATTTTGTAAAAGGCAAAATTATGGTGACAATAAAAAGATCAGTGGTTTCCAGGAGTAGGGGGAAGGGAGGAATACATAGGCAGAACACAGAGGAATTTTAGGCCAGTGAAAATACTTGGTATGATATTTTAATGGTGGATACATGTCATTACATATTTGTCCAAACCCATAGAATATACAAAACCAAGAGTGAACCCTAAGGTAAACTCTGTGTCAATGTAGGTTCATCCGTGGTAAAAAATGTACCACACTGGTAAATGATTTTAATAATGGAGGCAACTACGCATGTGTAGAGGGAGGAGATATGTGGGACGTCTCTACCTCCCTCTCAACTGTGTTGTAAACCTAAACCTGCTCTTAAAAAGTAAATTTTTTAAAAAAAATCAGAGAGCAGGTATGACGCAGCTAAGAGAAGAAAGCAAATATTGGCACCAACTTTGTGAGATTACTGTCCCTGGTGGGTTGGTTGTCCCTACATTCTTCACCCAGCTATTCATAATGACAATAACTACTATCATGGAGGCCACCACGTGGCAAACACTGAGTACAGACTTTTACAAGACAAGTAAAATCAGCCTTTTCCTGCTCTTCACAGGAACACTGCCATTTCTCCCATTTTACAGAAGGAAACAACCACGTAACAACAAAACAAGGTCCAGAGAGGTTAAATAGCTTGTTCAAGGCCCCCTAGCCAATGGCATGCTTGGCTTCAAACCCTGCTCTTTCTAATTCTCAGGATAGTTTTCCTGCCAAGTATTCTCAGAACCTCATTTTGCACTTGAGGAGTCATCAAGATTAGAACCTATAATACATGGGGTGAATCCATCTTTTTATTTACTCGAGATTATTTCATTGTTACAAATTGGACTCCTGTAACAAGATTCCCCCAAATACAGTGGTTTAAATAATATAAAGATTTGGTTCTGTCTCATGAAACAGTCCAGACAAGTGATCCAGGGTCACAGTTCAATTGTATGTGGACCCAGGAATTTTCCATATCATTGCTTTTCATCACAGAGTCTTCTAGAACAATTTATCAAAGATGGCTCTACATTACCTACACATTCCAGCCTCTGAGAAAAGGAAGAGGAAGGAAAAGAGCATGTGTACTCTTTCTCTTACAGGAACACCCCGAAGTTGCACGCACTCTTTCTACTCACATCCCAGTGTCCTGAACCTGACCATACAGTTGGCCATATTGAGCTGCAAGGGAGGCTGGGAAACAGTCCTCAACTGCACTAACCAAGTGGAAACTTCTATTACTACTGAAAGGAATAAACGGTTGGAGACAACAGCGGTCCCCACCACAAAACACAGAGAGAAGATTTCCTTAATCGGAGCACAACAGAACAGATGGATGTTTGCCTGGGAAGTGGAAATAACCAGAATCAAGATTGACGTGCCTCCTAGCTGTGCTCTTGGTCTTCACAGTGACTGCCCTAGTTTGGATCCTTAAGCGTCTGGACTTTTTAGCCTGTTTCATAATTAGTCTCCTTCACTCCTGTTTGTTTCCCATATAATTTTCTACATCACCAACAGTATTCTAAATTGCACTGTAAAATACAAATCTGATTATGTCTCTTTTCTGCTTGAGCCCCTTTGATGGCTCCCCACTGCTTAGAGGACCAAGTCCAATCCTCTTAGCAAAATCACTGGAATCTTGGTCAACTTTTAACCCTCATCCTCTGCTACCCCTATATTTTTACTCTAAGCTCTAGGCACATGGAGTTATTAGCAAATCTCAAAAGGCTACAACCTCACACCTCATTTCGTTGTATATCATGTTTCTTCTGCCTGGAAGGCCCATCCCTGCTTTGTCCTTCTGGTGCATGGATTCACCTCAACCTTCAAGGGCTGAGGCTAAAGATGGAGCCCCAATGACCTTCCTCTGTGAAGCTAAGCTTCTTCGAGCCCCCCAGCAGGGTCAGTCACACAGAGAACAGTGGGAAGTTTGTAGGCTTTGGAATCACACACACCTGGATGCAGAGCCCACCTCTGCTACTTAGTAGCTGGGTAAACCTGAACAATTTCTTAAACCTCATTTTTTCCTGTCTATAGGACAGAGGCAATCATACCTACATCATAACATTATTGTGAAAATTAAATAAGACATATAAATATATTTATATATTCCTTACATATAAGGGATGTTCAATTCAATGACCTATTATTGAAATTATTACTCTGTATATGAGTTAGGGTAACGCTAATATAAATTTATATTCCATTATGTTATTATGTTACTCATATATTATTATATGTATTGTGTATAACATACAACATATATTATATGTATTATATATATTATATATATTATATAATATGTTACATGTTATAACCGTAATAGAAATAACCTACTAGAACATCTGGGAAAATGGAATAATCTTCATCTTAATAGGGATTTGGTTTACGTGGGTGTAATATTTGTCAAAATTCAACTTAAGATCTGTGCATTTTACTATATGTAAATTTTTCATCAAGAGAAAAACAATTATTCAAGTCTAGTTAGCAACATGCATGCCAAAGTACTAAAAGGAAAGTGTAGAGATGTCTGCAATATACTTTGAATCGTGTCCAAAAAGTAAGAACTGATAACTGGATAGATGAATGGAAAAATGGATGAATTTTAAGAATAAAAAAAGTATAGTAAACTGTTAATGGTAGAATTCAAGCTGTGGGCGTATGTATGTCCACTGTACAATTATTTTAGCTTTGCTATATAGTTGAAATTTTTCATAATAAAAATAAATTAAAAGACCCCAGCATAAAGTGGTTTTAGAATTATAGTTGTTTATATTTTTTTCACCCCTCAAGGAACAGTTTCAAAGCAAGTGTGCCAAGTTTGTGGGCAGTTCTGTTCCATCTGCTAATTCAGGGGTGCCAGGCTTGTGGGCAGGGAATGATTTTTTTCCAAGTTGTCAAGTCACTGCTCCATCATTCTCTAGACTCAAGGACATTGTCCTCATCTGTGGCCAAAGCTGGACCACTCTGTCTCAGTTTCAAGAGAAAGGAAGAGTGCAGGAGGCATGCCCATCTATTAAGGCCTAACCCCAGCTGTAGACAGCATAACTTCTGTCTGCCTTTCATTGAGATAATTGAGTCACGTGACTACATTTGACCTCAGTGGGAGCTGGGATATTCCAGCTCTATGTTCAAGAAGAGGGGAGTTTCCCCCACTCTGTGCTCTATGAGAACACACCAGGAGGCCGTTTATCACACAAAACTGTAGTCATTTGGAACTCTTAGTAGACTGCAAACTCCTTGAGGGCAGAAATAGTGTTTTGCACATCTTGTAATCACCAAAACTATCATGAGACATGAACTGAGATAGGTCTTAAAGAAATGTTTGTTGAATGAATGAATTCCTAAAAGAATAAATAAATGAATGAGGTAAATAATGAATAGTACCTTCTTGGATTATACATTTCTCAATGTGTATCTACTTTTATCCATGGAGAGCAAGCCATCTCGATCTTGGAGATCTATAATACGTCAACTCATTAAAATCAACTAATTCCTTATTAACTTAGGAATTAATTCCCACCCCTCCTACTCCCTCAAATTTTATCTTCATGAGGGTTAAAAATTACTGTTTTACAAAATTTACCAAACAACCTTAGATGGCTTGGAAGGAAAATATTTAACCTGATTAAGAATGGAAAGTATTTTCCACATTATTAAAGCACATGAACAATAACAATTTGGATTAAAATAATGTGAAATGGCATATGAAAATTGTCTACTTATTACAATTAACCCACAAGACTTACATGTGGTTACCATTTTGTAAAATTCTATGTAGGTACTTGGAAGTATATAATTGTGTTTCTTCCATTATATTCTGTAATTCTAACTTTCATTAACTTATATAGAGTTCTTTGCCAATTGATCCAAATTATTGAGTTTTTACTGCACTTCTCCAACATTTAATCTGAGACTTAAAGAAATATGATACTATTGTAGAAGGCATTTAGCCTAAGTATTAATTGGATCACTATTGAAAAAATAAAATAGGAAATCTAATTTTTCTCCCAGGTTTAATGGATTTGTCTTATAAATGCTGCAGAACTGTCCTTTCCAATTCTCACATCACTTCTTCTCCTAAAATTCAGAGGACTCCTGCTTTTCTGCATTTACATCAAGACTTTCTCATGTAGTTCTGTGGTAAACAGTGAGTTTCCTGGATTATTTTAACTGGATTTTCTTGGGTCTGTATTTTGGAAGTGATTTTCAGTAGGCTGGTATGACGTGCAAATGCTAGCCCAGAAGATATGGTGAATTCTGATGATTCGGGAATTGACTGTCAGGAAGAAGACATCATTTGAATAGGTTTGAGCCTGGCATGTGTCCCTAATAAAGGGCAACTCGGAGGTCAGTGGTGGAGACTCTTCTGAGCATTGAGTGACTAAGAAGAGACCTGTTAACCAGGATGGGAGTAAGAATATAATGTCCACACAGTCTAATTATACTGATTGCTCTCATGGGAGTTCTGGCCACGTGGGATAATTGCTGGGGTTTTGTTTTTAGGGTTGCAAAGTTCAAAAATCCCAAAACCACACTCACTTCTGTTACTAATGAGTTGGGGGTTTCCAAGACCACTCTCACTCTGACAACAACCACGAGTTTGAGGGTCCCCAAGACCACCCTCAGGTTCAATAATTTGCTGGAAGGATTCATAGAACTCAGAAAAGTCATTATACTCATGGTTACAGTTTACTACAAAGGAAGAATACCGATTAAAATCAGCCAAGGGGAGAGGCGCATAGGACAGGGTATAGGAATCATCAGATGCAAGTGGTACAAAGAGCACCTGCTTCTCCATGATATGGTACAATGTGAAGAGACACGCACAGAGTGTTGTTAACCAGGGAAGCCCAAGCCTTGGTGTCCAGAGTTTTTATTGGGGCTCAGTCATGTAGACATGGTTGACCATCTGTGTGACTCACTGTTGTCTCCAGCCCCTCCAGCTGTCAAGTTGATACTATGTGGCCCAATGTCCCCACCATAAATCACATTGTTAGCATAGACTCTGTCATGGGGCAAGGCCCCCAGATAAACAAAGACACTCTTATCAAGTAGGGAATTCCAAGGACTTAGAGGTTACCTCAGGAGCTTAGGGCAAAGACCAAAACTTCCTTTGGGCAAGGTAAATCCTGTACTGCACAGAGAGATCATTCTTGATCAGGGAGGCCTATTCCCAGGGCAGATCAAAGGATAAAACCTGTGACACCTCTGTTTTTGTATCCAAGCGTCAATCTCAGGACTATCACAGGAGATAAAGCCCCAAAGTCTGGACAGAGAAGATCAGCAGACATGAGATGAGTAGGGGGTCATACCCAAGGTGGAGATATCAAAAGCTTGTTCTTATTAGGTGCTTGTTTTATGATGCTTTGGATCTCTCTCATTAAAAAATCCAGGACTGAAGTGGTCCAACGGAAAATTTGTTTTAAAAAAATCCAACCAAATAGGTATTTAAGTCACATTGGTTATGATGACTAATCTGGGCACCTGAAAGTTTCCAAGCAATACATAGCTTGAGTTGGTTGTACAGCAGGTAATTACATCCAGAATAGCTGACTCTTCATGTGTGCTGATGGACAAGCACAGGGACTGGGTGCAGGAGTAGGTTACAGGTTCCAAATGGCATCCAAAGAGGACAAGCTGTCTTTCTCCTTGGGATGTAAAGCAAGAGTGACCACAGATGATTCCAAGATCCCTCACGAAGATTCTTCACAAGCTCAGGAGGAGAAGATATGCTTGCCCTGCCTGCACTGCCTATCCCATGTCTGCCCCAACAGAAGAGTTCAATCCAGAACCAAGCTTTTACGCCACTTTTCAGGCTAAGTCATATTGGATTGAGATGGATTATTGAGTATTGACTGTCTCTAAGACAAAAATTAAGTGGAGGATCTTCATATAAAGACTTTTGTAGAGACTGTAGCCAACACACTCATTTAATAAGTCTACATATTTAATATTTATTGAACACCTTCTGGGTGCCTGGCAATAGATTAAGTCCCAGGGCTATCACCACAAAGTTTACTCTTAAGTACTTTATGTTCCACCCTAAGTCAAGCATATTCATTGAACTAAGTGCAAGGTGTACATTCTCTTATTTATCCAAAGTCTATAAAGATTATGTGATGGCATCTGGCTGCTCCATGAAAGGCAGAAGTTAGTTGTCTCTCTACTTCCTCTTCCTGGATCCATGGATTTTTGGAGCCTTAGAGAAGCTCAAGAAGCCCTGATGGTCAAAAGAAGGAAAATGCTGATGTGGGCGATTAGGAATAGGGCTGAGAATATTCACAGTATACCTAATACTAACATAACAAACTGAAATCTATTGTGATTGGTCAGGTTCATCCCACACAAGTTGTTAACTATTTTGAATATCACTCTAACAGTATCTTCTGTCTTCTCCATCAAGGGCTTTTACTTCTCAAAGAGGAATCCTTGGTCTTTCTGATGGTCAAAGAATGCCCCAGAGGACACTTTCTGGAAGCTTCTACCTCTCACCTTAGATGGTGATTTTTTTCCCCCCCAGTACTTCACAAGCCTTAAAGATTCATCTCAGGGCAATGAGCAAATCTTCCGAATCATTTTACTGATTCATTCTACCTCAATGTGGTTTGGTTCTAACAGGACTCCTTTGTGTGTGAGAAACTGTTCTGAACTTTCTCAACAAGGACCCGAGTCATATTATATTGCATTGTATGGGAAATCCACACCATTTCTCCCCACACCAGTGAGGGTAATCACTGCCAATTCATGGTGGTATTGAAAATGAGTCATTTGGGAGTGTACCAAAATAGGCAAAGAAAGGAGGCTAGCAAATTGGCCTGATGGATTGGTGGCATTAAATAACACAGATATAAATGTCGTGTACTTTGTAGTGTCCCATTTTTAATCCTTGCTGAGAATGTTGATTAAAGAAAGAAATGACCTAAGTTTGTGACATTTGATTATATGATTATATTGCCTTTTAACAATTTTTAATTTTGACTAGATAATATAGATACATGCTTTAAAACCCAAAATGCTATGAAAATGTTCACATTAAGGAGTCATGCTCCTAATCCCCTCCATCAACACTTCCCCTATAGATAACCATGTTTGTTAGCTCCTTTGTGTCAGTTCCTGCTTCTTTATGCAAATACCAGCAATGAACCTTCCTCTTACATTGGAAGTCGGGGCTCAAATTAACAAATACATTCCCAGCTTACCCCTCAGGTAGGGTGACAATATGTGATCTAGGCTCAGCTAATCAAAAACACCCCAACTTTGAATTAGAAGGTGGTGACACACCTAAGCAAGCACAATGGAGAATTTTTTCTAGTGTGGTAGCAGCTACATCTCATGTCCAGAGACAGCAGCATCTTGGGTCTGAGGTCAGCTGGGCACATTGAGGAATTTACAAAGCCAGATTAATGGTGAATCTAATGATTCTTAAACTTCAGATCTCCTCACCAAAATGAGCCTCTTCCAACAACTGGAAAGCAGGACCAGCCACGTGTTCACTTGTCTTTGTAAAATCTGCAAAAGCAAAATGTTTTAACTGCTACTGGTTAAAACTTTGTCTTTTTCCTCTCCAAGTTAAATCTCCAATTTACTATTTATCACATTTCCTTTTGTGCTGTGTGTTCTCAGAGTGACTGCAGTATTTTGTGAAGCTAGGTCAGGATACATTTAGTATGAGTTTGGTGTGACAACTTTTATGATGTTTGTAATCATTTCCATAGCCTCTGCTAGCCATCCTGGGGTCAGAATGGCTGCCAGGAACATTTCCACTGCCCACTGTGCCAATTCACCAAGCCTCATGACATGAAGGTGCAGGGCCAGAATTTGTACTGCAGTATGGATATGTCCCTAAAGCCAGGTCTGGAATTATGTGGAGAGTGGAGGGGAAACATTGAAAATGCAGAGAGCCAGAAGCTAATTTATAGAAAATCCTTCTGAATCTTCATAGTACAAATGAAACTTTGTAGAGCTTTTCCCAAATCTGACAACAATCCTACAACATTACATGACATTGCCAATAATGGGTATGAAGCTGCAAGAAACGTTTCTAAATTATAAATAATATAAAACACATTTGGATCTCGGCCAGGTGATCAAGGTCAACATCATCACCATAAATCCCAGTGGTAGCAAGTGTCCTTGCTATGACGAGATGAAAATGACATTTTATCTGTGTGGTCTGCCTCTCAACTGCCCATAACCCATCTAACAGTGAGAAAAACATTAGACGAACCAAAATTAAGGGACATCCTACAAAATACCTGACCAGCACTCCTCAAAACTGTCAAAGTCATCAAAAACAAGGAAAGTTTGAGAAATTGTCACAATCCAGGGGAGTCTAAGGAGACATGATGAGTAAATGTAATGTGTTATCCTAGATGACATCCCAGAACAGAAAAAAGAGATTAGGGAAAACCTAATGTAATTCAAATAAAGTATGGAGTTTAGCTAACAATAATGTCTCAAGATTGGTTAATTAGTTGTAATAAATGTACAATAGGGGAAACTGGGTGAAGGGTACCCAGGAACTCTTTGCACTATCTTCACAACTTTTCCCTAAATCTAAAAGTGTTCTATGTTAGGAGACATCTAAGATGGCAGAGTAGATAAACCCTACGCTTGTGTCCTTCTATGAACACATTAAAATTACAACTAAATTATAGAAAAATCAACCTGGAGAACTATCTGAAGTCTAGCTGAACAGAAGTCCTATTACTAGACATATAAAGAAGAAGCCATATCCAGACTTGTAGAAGGGGCAGAGACGCAAAACAGGCCCGAAACCTCCCTCTGGTGGTTGAGAATCAGGAAGGATATCTCAGCCGCAGAGGTTCCTTCTGGAGGAGTGAGGGACGTCAGCCCTGCACCAGGCTCCTCAGCCCAGAGTACTGGTGCTGGGAAGAGGAACCCCCACAACATCTGGCTGTGAAAAACAGTGGGGATTCTGACCATCTGAGTGAGACGGAAGGCTGTAGGAAACCCAGAGTTCCTCTTAAACGACCTGCGCACAGACTCACTCACTCACAGGCACTCATCCGGGGCTCCGGTGGAGGGACAGTAGCTCGGGGGGTGTCGGAGGCGTACAGGGGGCAGACTAAGGTATGTGGCTTCAGTGCAAGGGCTGGAGGCTGGAGGACAGTCACCATTTTCCCTGTGTGGAGTCATTCTCTTGTGTAGCTGGCAGGTGGGAGCCATCTTTCCTGTGTTGAGCCCTCCCACACAGACCAAAGCTGAATCTGATTGGCCTGGTGAGCTCCACTGTAACCCCACCCCACCCAAATTGCCCAACGCAGGAGGCAGTTTCTCACAAACAGCCACCCCTGCCTACATTGCACTCTTTCTTGGAAAACTATGAGTCTGGCAGGTCCCAGGCAGGCAGCAACTGGCCTGGGAGTACTCTGAGACTTTTGCTGAGTAGCTCCAGGCTCAGCACTGGCACCAAACCAGAATCTACATTAACTTGGTGAACACAACTCTTCCCACTCTAGTGACTCTGCGAGATTCTGCCTCACCCAATTTGCATGCAGAAGAGTTTTTATCAGCGGCTGAACTTTAAGGGAACTGGCAGGTGGCAGCAGCCCTCAGGGGTGTCCTGGTTTTTTTTAATTTTTTATTGGGGAACAGTGTGTTTTACCAGGGCTCACCAGCTCCAAGTCGTTGTCCTTCAATCTAGTTGTGGAGGGCGCAGCTCAGCTCCAAGTCCAGTCGCTGTTTTCAATTTTAGTTGCAGGGGGCGCAGTCCACCATGCCATGTGGGAATCGAACCAGCAACCTTGTTGTTAAGTGCTCACACTCTAACCAACTGAGCCATCCGGCTGCCCCTGTCCTGGCTTTTTGTGGAGCTAGCCCAGGCTTAATACTGGTGGCAGACGTTCTCAGTTCGCAGTGTGGCCTCTCCCACTTGCCTCCAGGTTTAGCACAGGCAGCGAAGAACTGCAGATCTATTTGTAGCTCCTACCAGGTAGCCCCTGGCTGGTCACAGGCAGTGTGTGACCTGGGCCTGCACCAGTGCAGGGATTACGAAGAACAAATTAGTAGTTACAAAATGGTCTTGGGGATGTAAAGTATAGGGAATATAGTCAATGATATATTAGTAACTATGTATAATGGTAGGTGGATACTAGACTAGTCAGGAGGGTCACTTCTTAAATTATATGAATGTCTAACCACTATGCTCTATACCTGAAATTAACATAATATTGAATATCAACTATAATTGAAAAATTAAAAAGGGGGGAAAAGATGAAGGGCAATAAGAGTTCCAAATTCCCAGGTATAAAACAAATAAGTCATGGGGGTGTAATGTACAGCATGGGGAATGTAGTCAATAATATTGTGATAGCATAGTAAGGTGTCAGATGGTTGCTGGACTTCATGGTGATCACTTCTTCAGGCATATAAATGTTGAATAACTATGTGTACCCCTGAATCTAATATAATATTGTATGTTAGCTATATTTTTTAATACAATTTTTAAAACTGAATAATTTTAGAAAGTGTTCTTTGTTAAAAAGTTTGCTTAGAAAAGAAATTTGGATCAACCATGCTAAAGAAAGACTGAATTAATTATCTGTTCTTTCTAAAGCAATGATTATAAAATTACATTTATAACAATATTCTTACACAGCCAAAAATGAAATAGAAAAATATATTGTAGTGGTATGTCAGGCAAATAATTAAAATATTATGTAATATTTCTAAATTTTATGATGTTTGCGAGTATGGTGTTTGTCAGCTTTTAAAATAATTACATTTTTATGCTTTTCTCCTGATTCTAAATATTTACTTTTGTGCCTAATTTTCTATTTATGACTTTCTATTATTTTTTTCTTAAGAATGGTCCCTCACAACATGGATTTGCCTCTGGGTATATGTGCCCAGAAGTGGCAGTAGTGTCGTCAGTGGACCAGTCTATGGTGTGATGTGGGGTGTTTGTACTGTCCTTTGGCTCTCCCAAAAGCCAGAGGCATTTATTAAAATATTATTTAAATAAATTCGTTTTAAGTATAAATCACCCATAGTTTCTTTCTGTTGCTTGTAAATAAGAATTTTATGAATAAGTTAGGCATCATTTAAAGCAGTGGTTCTAAGCCCTGGGTGCATATTAGAGTCCCCTAGGGTGGGAATGGGGTAGGGGTTTAAAATATACTGATGCTGATCTCAGATGTTGAACAACATCTCCAATGGTAGGACCCAGGCATCAGTAATATTTAAAACTCCCCAGATGGTTCTAATATTCAGCAGCGTTGAGAATCATTGAACAGAATCTGGTCTCCAAGTGGCCTAAATCAAGCTTTATGTTCTGAGTCCCATCGTTTTTGTGTGTGAATTTTGTGCCCATTATTGTGCTAGGCATGATAGATGCACAGAAGTGTGAAACAGACCATCAAGGAGTTTTCAGTCTGGACATCCTAGAGTGGGGTCTGAGTGTCCGGGTCTTTCTTTAAAGAGAAGCTGAAGAGAAAATTGACTGTAGACTTCCTGTGGAGTATAGCAAATGGAAAGTGTCCAGATAGCTGAGTTTTGCTTTATCACATTTCAGGGTGTTGAGAGATTCTGAAAGAGTGTTCTGTGAATTCCCGGAAACTTCCAACAAATTTGAGTCTATGAAGAACTTTTCTTGAAGATTCTTGAAGAACTTACAAAACCCTCAGCTTTGATATTAATAGGAGAAAAGATTATCTCTATGTCCTGTAAGCCCAGAGCCCCTGACCTCATGGAGATGGAATACAAATGGACTAGCAACATTTGTGTGCTTATTATGAAAATATAAAGGAAAAGAGAAGGGGAGAGAGATCCTGCTCCCAACAGTAACAAAACTATAAAATGCTGGGGGGAAAGAGGTGTACAGGATCCAGAGTCAGAAAACGACAAACATTACTGAATACGTTTTTAAAAATCCACTTTGTAAATAGAAAGAATAGAGTTGGGAAAATTTAACATTGTAAACATGTTTATTCATCCTAAACTACCTATTTATATTCATTAGAATTCGTCTCTATCCGCTAAAATTATTTTTGGAACTTGACAATAATTTTAAAGTTGATTTGGCAGAATGTGTGAAACTGGACAAGTTTCTTACAACAGAAGAAGGAGGAGCATTTATTTTACCAGATATTAAAACATATTTTTAAAGTGAGAAAAAAATAAACAGAATGATACTATCTTAGGAACAAACAGAATAAAATGTATAGAAACAGCTCTAATTATACATAAGTAATCAGGATATGATAAAGATGGTGTCTGAATTAAATGGGGAAGAATGAATCACTCAACATATGATTTTGGAATAACTGGCTAACCATTTGGAAAAAATCAAGCTAGATTCCCTCCTCATAACATACAAGGTAATAACTTACATATGGTTTATTATACTTTTAAAAACATAAAGGTACCAAAGGAAAAAGAGTTAAAATTTTTGTAAGCTTGTAGTAGAAAAAACTTTCTAAGCATAACAACAAGGAAGAAACCAATAAAGTAACATATTGGGAGAAATGATTATAAAAAATATTTCACTATTATAAATCTAAAAAAAACATGGAAGGTAAAGTACATCTGGGAAAATAGCTATGGCTCATATGAAAAACAGGGTTTGATATCTTTAAAATACAAAGAAATCTGCCAGACAGACAATAAGAGACAAATAGTTCAGTATAAAATAAATGGGATAGAATAAAAACTAATTATTCTCATAATAAGTACACATAGCCAATTAATATATGAAGAAAAAAAAAGCATTGTACCTCCTTCCTCAATAGAATGCATGTGAAAACAAAGAGAAGTCACCTTTGGCCTAACAGAAAGCAAAGTGGGTATGAAGAAATAGGTTCACCGCCAAAAATGTAAACTGATAAACGTTATTTCTGGACAATAGTTTGGCAATATGTCTTCAAAATCTTACAAAGATGCATATCCATATCCTTTGGCCCAGTTATCCTCTGGGGGAGACAATCTAAGAAATGATGGCATAAAGTACAAAGAGATGAAACTAAGCACATGTTAGGGCATCAGCAAAACAAGGAAACCTTTTCTTTTCCTCAAAGAATTGTATATTTGATATTTCAAAAAAAAAAAAAAAAAAAAAAAAGGACTAGAGTAGTCCTCATAGACAAACCAGAATCTGTGGAACCTCCTTTAAGGTTTATTGATCGGTTTTATTTTCTAGTTTGAATTAGACACGGGAGAAACCATGGTCTTCTTCCTGTTTCAGTTATCTTTAGCTCTCCATCTATACTCTGTATAAAGATGTTCAATCTACCATTAATACCTATCATGATGAAAAACAACACGAGGAAAAAACAATGCATGAAACAATAAGTGATTCTTTTAAAATGGATGGCACTATTATAACAGAATACTAGGAGCCACTAAAAATTATCATTGCAAATTTACATTTATTGACATTGTAAGATACTCACAATTTATCAAGTAAAGAATAGAGTTCAGATAAAATCCTGTATTTGTTAAGTAAATATTTAAATTGTATTTAGGCACAGGAAAACAGCCCAGAAAAGTAAATACTAAAATGTGTACAACGTTTAGCTGTATGTGGAGGTCGGGGAGATGCTGGTCAGTCTTTTGGGGGTTGTGGGGACTTCCTTTTTATTTTCTAAATTTTCGGCAATGAAAATGACTCACTTTTGTGATAGAGTTGTTAACGGAAATTTTTAGCTGCCTAGTTTTAATATGTTCTGGGACAAGGCAAGAGTGTAAGTTAATTATTTAATTAAAGAAAACTAGATCAGTAGGCTCCACGCCTCTGGTCCCATCTGTGAATAATTAGGCCCTGTTGACAGTGCTGGGTATTTGTGAGAATTGTAGATTCTAAGACACATTTGGTTTGTAAGTGTCTGTCCTCTTGGCTTTCTCAGCTACCCTGAATGTGCCCGGCGATGCTCACCCCCTGTTGGACATGAGAGAGCCGAGGCCCAGAGAGCTGAAGTGACCTGCTCAGGGTCACGACGAATGCTCGTGTCCTCTCTGGGCTGACTGCTGCTCTGCACACCATGTGCCCCACAGCTGAAATCTCTGAGTTATTTTGCCCATCTGTACTGTGCATTCTGTCCAGGCCCCTCTTTTGTGATGGGATCCCTTCCTCCTTTACTTCTTTATTGGGGTATGAAGGATGGGGGTGGGGTCCCCTTTTTCCCAAAAGTCAACATTTGTGGGGCACAGTGAAGAGGCCACAGTCGTGGTGGGAGAGAGAACGTGAACGAATTATGATACTGTCTGGAAAGGAAATTGTGGAATCGTGAACACAGCCCTTTGGGAGTGACTGTTGGCCTTGGGGAGCTGGAGAGCTTCCCAGAGGGCTGACACTTCCGGTGACGTGGCAGGCCACATGCAAGAATCGGAAACCTAGAGAGAGAAGGCAGCCCTCGGGCCACCTTCAGTCCATGAAGCCTGATGCTTCCCTGGGGCCTTGCACACCTCTCAGGGGGGCCTCACAAAAATTATCCCCAAGCCTCTCTCCTGGAGGCCTGTGAGCGCAGCGAGGGACAGGTGGGCCTTCTTTGCCTCCTCTTTCAGGCTCTCACCACGGGCTCACAACCCACGCCCTTGTTGCCTTCCAGAATGGAGGCAGGCTTAGCCAAGCCTCCTGGAGCCCTGGAGCCCTTGCTGAGAGAGAAGCCAGCTAGAGCTCTGCCTGTGATGCTCCCTCTGAAGGAGCAAAGCCCCGGGAGCCCTATGTCGTCTCAGCGTCTGAGCTTCTGCCTCTCTAAAGCTGGGATACTACTGTCTGTGCAGAGCTGTTAGAGAATGAAGTGAGTTGATTCATGGAAAAGACTCGGAACATAGGGGTACTCAATAAACGTCAGTTACCACTTGGACCACAGTCTCTTGGTCGGGAAAAATGCAAGGGTTAGTGGGGAGGTCTTAGTGGTCCCAATCAGCTAGGCTTTCTCCCTCCCTCCACTCACTGAGCTAACCCAGCTCTGACAAAGAATGGCTCTTCAGATCACCGTTAATTCTCCTGAAAAGATTTTTTTTTTATATAGCCATTAGCTATACACTATAAATAGATTTTGTTTTTCTAGGAAAATATTTTTTAGTTTTGTATTCTGGCATATTGTTCTTTCATCCTTGCTTGTTAAAAAATATCTTTCAAACTGCTTGCCTTCCATGAAGAGTAAATAGTATGCCATTTCTGGAGGGACCTTATAAATGATTTCATATCTTAGTTTAAACAAATTTAGTGTAGTAAGATGACTGCAAAGCTAATAGTGCCTTTCTTTTTTTCCTACTGCTGCTTGGCATGTCGGCTAAAGTTTCTCTCTCTCTCTCTCTCTCTATATATATATATATATATACACATATATATATATACACATATATATATACACATATATATATATATGTATATATGTATACCCGCCCCCCATTTCTGTCCAGTTGCAGACACCTCAAGTGAGAGAAACCGGTCTTTCAGTTAAAATGTGACATAGACATCCATTCATGCTGGCCAAGCAGGAAGCTGGTGTCAGGAGGCAGTTTCTCTGTGGAGGGTGGATGGCAGAGGATGGCAGAGGCTGAGGGGAGGTGGCAGAGAAGCCTTCCGTTGGAGGGAAGGTCTCTGGGTTTGGAGTGTATGCAGATGGAGAAGGACAAAGCATGGCAGAAACCGTTGACTTGGGCGAAGAGGCCCAGCCTAGGAGAAGTCAGGGTGAGGAGAGCAGAAAAGAAGGCATTTGCCTTCCTTTCCTTCTCTTCCTTCTGTCTGAGCCTCTTGACCTCTCCCTGCCCATCCCCCATTCTTTAGGTGGTTTACAGTGGGGGTGGGGAGCCATGTGGAGAAGAAGGACTTTCATCCACAGGAAGTGGAATCGAATGAAACAGTAACGTGTTGAATAGCAATTCTTAGTTTTCACATCACATCACAAGTGTTTCTTCACTTCAGACCCAACTCTCCTGAACTCCACTTTGAGGAGGAGGAAAGCAGGACACAGAAGGAGCTGGAGACTTGTCCCGTAGTCACCCTGCGCAGTTGCTGGGAGAGGATGCCCACCTGTCCCTCCTGCTTCCTGTCCCCTCCTCCCCTGGTGCCGGCCGCTCTAAATTGAGTGTGTTCCACATCCAGCATTCGTCTCAAGAACCCCCAGGGCAGGTACTGTCATGCTGACCCTCAGAATTCAGGAGCCCAGCGCCGGTGACTAAGCTGCCTGTGGTCACCGAGCTGGGGAGTGGGAGCCCGTGGCCCCACACTCCCGGCTCTGCTCAGCTTACTCCTCTGAGAGTCCACCATGGCCCACCCAATCTCACATGCCTTATTTTACTGACTGCTCACAGCATCCCATTTTGTTGAGGCCAGATGACCAGTCCAAGGTCACCCATCAAGTTGTTGGAGTGGATGACAGAGATGGGATACCAGCCAGGTCTTCCTTCAGACACCAGCCCAGGGCACCTCTCACACCCGCAGCTCCATCTGTGCTATAACTACAATAGCTGTCGGGACCTCCCACATAGAGCCTCCTGTATACTTTTCTCACCCAAATCAGGTGTTGTCACTGAAAACTTTCCCAATGGGTTTGAATATCTATTGCATGATCATTAGAAATTTGCGCTGGCCCTCTGTGAATTACTTACTGACGTCCCTTGTGTATCTTTACTTAGGTCTTTGCCACATGGCTCTGTCAGGTCTCCTTTATATTAAAGGTAACCACCCTCTGCCTGTGGAGTTGGCTCCCTTTGCCTTCCACCTGCTTGCTCCTGCTTCTGCCTCACTCCCACCTGTTTCTTGCCACAGTGAGCAGCGAAAGGAAGCCTCAGGAAGAAGCCACTCTGAAGGAGTTTATCTTCCCTAGGTCCCCTCTCTCTATTCTTTACTCTCCTTCCACTTTTCTGTTCCCTCAGTCCCTCTTCCCAAGTTTCTTTTCTCAGTCACATTATGAGTCTCCCCTTCTGCCTTTTCATGGCTAAAGAGTCCCCAGTGACAGCCCAGTGGATGAAACATGCCCATTCTGAAGGGATCTATGAGATGCACCGTCTTGTCTACGGGTCTTCTGCACCCAAAGGGTATCCTGCGGTTCACCAGCCCCCACGGCCCATAGTGAATGCCTTCTGGGTAGAGCAACTCCTGAAACTGAGTCAGCCTAGCCCTCTACCTGCTGGGAAGCTAGTAGGCCTGCTGGATATCTTGTGTCGAGGCAGGAGCATGATCTCTGGGTTTACACTTCTCTGCTCCTTTCCAGCTGGGTTATTGTGAGCAAGCTAATGAACTTCTTGTGCCTCAGTTTCTTTATCTGTAGAATGGGAATATTAATAAACATCACCCATTTCATAAGATTGTTGTAAAGATGCCATGATGTGTTAAAGGCCTAGAAGAGTTCTAAGCGCATAGTAAGTGCTCAATAAATGTTAGCTATTGTGATTTAAGGAGGCCGAAGTTAAAGGTATTCAATGTGCTCTTTGTGGTCCAAAAGAAAGAAACAAGATACATTGGATGGAGCTATGGGGAAAGATTTCAGCGATATTAAAGAGCTGCCCAAAGAGGGGAAATGTAGAAATAAGTTCCTCTTGTTTGAGGTATTCCAACTCAGGATGGACATCATGAGTGACAGAGAGGTGACCAATCAACAGAGGATGGATCACCTTGACCTCCAAGCTCCTTCCTACGAGAGGCCTCAGAAACACTTGGTGATGGTCTCCCATGAGCTTTGAAACACATATGTGGACTCAATAATGGACCCTTCTTTGGAAAAACCAGCTGTTACGGGTTGAATTATGTCTGTCTTCTCCCATATTCATATGAAATCCTAACCCCCTATACCTCAAATTATGACCACACTTAGAAATAGGGTCATTGCAGATAAAATTAGTTAAGATGAGGGCGTACTGAAGTAAGAGGCCCCTGACCCAATATGACTGGTGTCCTTAGAAAAGAAATTAGGACACAGACACACATGGGGAGGACTCCATGTCAATATGAAGGCAGAGATCGGGCTGATGCATCTACACGCCAAGAACACCAAAGAATGCTAGGAAACCACCAGAAGCCAGGGCAGCGCATGGAACAGATGGTCCCCACAGCCCTCCGGAGGAAGCAACACCTTGATCTCCACTTCCAGCATCCAGAACTGTGAGACAATACACTTCTGTTCTTTAAGCCCCGCAGAGTGTGGTACTTTGTCCCAGTGGCCTGAACAGACTGAAATGTCTCCTCAGAGGTCCCTTCTCACCAGCAGTGGGACAGCCACGCTATGTACTCTGTGAATGATGTCCCACTTTGCCACCTTCTTGCTCGACTGCATGGAGGAGGCTAGCAGCCAAGGGCTGCTTGTTGGAGACAATGCCATGCTCAGCATGATCAGACGTGGAGCAGCTGCCTGCCCCAGGTGCCCGCGTGTGGAAGCGGCCCTCCTGGGCCCAGGGAGCTCCAGCTCTGGTGCAGCTTTCAATTATGGCCACACAGAGGAATGCGGCCATTTCCCGGTCAGTGGTCAGAGCCTTTGTGCTCATTAAAAGTACTGACAAGGCCACAGGACAAAGGCAGGAAACAGAGCAAGAGGCACGTAGGCAGGCCAGAAAGCCCTGGAAGGTCCCTGCTCCACCAGGCTCCTCATGACCTTAGACCTGGGCTGCCCCTTAAGCCAGACAACGGTTTAATTCAAGCTGCTCGGGCTCCAGTTCTTGGCGCAGGCGCTTGCCGACAGTGTGTAGGCTGAATGCACCTTTACAGAGCAGACCCTACGAGGCTAAGCACCCTGCTGTTGAGCTGCAGTGAGCACTCGGAGGACAGGAGGCCAGAAGCCGTGCTTCTGGCATCAGTTTCTCATAAACTCCTTAAGGAACAACTCGAATCTTCCCAGAACTTACTGTGCATTAGGCACTGTGATAAATGCTTCATGTATGTCGTGTCCTTTCATCCTCTAACTGCTCTAGGAGTCGACTCCTTTCATTGTCCCATCTTACACATGAGGAAACTGAGGCACAGAGGGCTTAAGGAACTTGCCCAAGTCCACAGAGCTAGTAGTCGGTAGAGCCAAGCTGTGTGCTCATAACCACCGTGCTAAACAGCTTCCACCTTGGCTGTGTGCTCCCCATGGTGGGAAGTCCTTGGGCAGACAGCAGGCAGGGCAGGCCTGGTAGAGTTCCCCTGAAGTTGTGAGAGGCAAAGTCAAGGGCCTGGTCCAGGCATTTTGTCTCCCTCTGAGCCTACTGGCCCTGCAGATCATGAAACCACACCCTATAGAGCTGAAGGGGGCCTTGAAATCCACACAGTTCTCATTTCTCTCACAAAGAGGCTGAGGTCTATTGAGGTGAAATGATTGGCCCCGAATCCCAGAGCAAATTAGTGGCAGAACCAGGTCAGGAGCAGATGTCCTGTTTTCAATCCAGCGATCCTTGTTAAATACCATGTTTCGTCTTAAAAAGAGGGAGTAATTTTCTACCACGGCCTGAGAGATTCTTAAAAATACTGAGAAACTCTGATCACTAAGGTTGTGACGTATTTGATGGGGTTTTCCATGGCAGATGTTCCATGGGAGTTTGAAAAGTGGAAGAGATATCATGACTCCCAACTGGGACAAGCATCCAACCTGCTGCAAGCTAATCCCTGGAGGGAGACCAAATGCAGGCTGAAATCTCCCAGGACCACATTTTAGGTGTGGAGTCGAGTGAACTAACTTTTTGTTAAAAGTCTATCAGTCCTCCTATGCTAATTGTGCAAATCACTGCTCAATATCACTAAAGACAAGGGAATCATTTTAGCGTAATATTCAGAGACAGCTGAGAGAGCAGATATCAATTGTTGGTGGTTCTTGAGACATGGCTACAAAATTTTTCTATCCATTCACCATTTATCCATCCATCCATCCACCCATCCGTGCATTCATGCATCCCTCCAAACATTCATTCATCCATCCATCCACTTATCTGTATGTCAATCTATCCATCCATCCATCCATCCACTCATTAATTTATTCACTGGGTCTGTACTCTGTGCAAGTATTCTGCTAGACCTTAGGATTTACAAAAGAACTAGACAAAGCTCCTGCCCTTAGAAGAACTTGGATTCTAGTGGTGGACTCAGGTTGGAAACGTGTAACTACAGCTCCATGAATTCAGTAAGAGAAGTAAACAAAGGTCTGCAGAGGCTGGTGAGGGCTTCTTGGAGGGAGTGACTTATAGTTGGGTCTTGAGTAATTCGTTAGGCAGAAAATAGGGGAGAGAGAGGGAATTCCATACAGAGAAGCAAAGATGAGCAACAACCTGGTGTGGGCTGGACAGGTGACGGTCACGATCCTTGTGTTCATGTGCCATTTGAATCACATTCACAAGGTGGTTGAATCCTTGTCTCAATCAATTCTCCAACAACCCCATAAGGTGTGTGCGTGGCAGGTGTGGGGAGGGGACGGGGTGGGGTGGGGGCAATTCCAGGAAAGGAAATATGGTACTTGTTCAGTCACCAAACAGCTAACATCTTTTGAGCCCTCACTCTGTGCCAGGTCCTCATAAGCAGTCCTTGAGGCATTGCCTCTACTCCCTGGATGAGAAAACTAAGACTTAGAAAGGTTAATGAGCTCACGCAGGGTCACACACCATCAGGGGACAGAGACCTGGACCAAGTCTTCTGAGCCCAGCCCAGATTAGATACATACATAGTCTCTTCAGGTGACAGGAAAGGAGGACCGCGGGTGATGAAATTGGTAGCAATCCCAATAGTGGAGTTTAAGCCTTGAGTTTTAGCTTCCTCTTATACTAAAGGTTTTCTGTGAGTTACTCTCAAAGAAGCACAGTCTGCGCCAATGAGATGCTGTGAGCAATGCATCGGGCAAAGCAAAACCCCAGGCCCAAGAGAGATTCCACATCTGCCAGAAGCAAACATACCCTGGGAGCAGCCCACAGTGATTTGTTCCCAACTCACTCTTCTTTTCCTTCTCTCTCTGTATGGATTTTATAAACAAGATAAAATCAGAACTTAAAAACTAAACAGACTCCTTGAGTCCTCTTTCGCTGGCCAGGGCAGCCCAGCCCTGTTGTTTCAGATGGTTTCCAGGCCCATTTCTAGGAAAGGCCGGAGGTGAAGGATGGGGGAAGTAAGCAAGTGCTGGGAGGATAAGGGAGCCCTCCATCCCCGAACGCCGTGCGAAGGTGGGGGGTCTGCTCCAACTGAACAAACACTGCAGGAAGAGGCCTGTGCCCCCATCTTCGTGTTTTATGACCATTACTCCTCCCCACTGTCCTCTGCCCTCTGTCCCAGAAACCTACCCAGTATCCCGATAGCTCTCTGCCTGGTAAAGATTTTAATAAAGCTCCAGTGAACTGTTAGGTCAGCCCCATTCATCATCCTCAACACAGGCAAACATCGCCTGGTGAGGCCGGTCAGGAGGGAGGAAGGCTGTTGTAGGGCCAGCGCCTGGCGTGGGTGTTGGGCTCCTTTCTATCTTACACACGCGGTGAGGTTTGCACCGTGAAATGAGTCTGCAGATCAGCGTCAAACTCTGAGGCCACCCAGATGTTAAGACCAAGATGTTCACATTTTATTGTTTACACTTTGAATTGTGGAGGAAAAAACAAAACTGCTATTGGATTGGCAAGTCATGCAAGTTCACTATATGCTGGTGCCACAATGCAAAAGAAAAGAATTTGTGTGGGGTACAATTATACGCCAGTACGAAAAACAAGAACGGTCAGTGGAAGGGTGTGCTGAGATTTGAAGCCTAGGCAGGCTGCTCTAAGGGTCCATAAGTTTAACCACTGTACCATGGAAGCCATAAGGACTAATATGTGCCTTTCCTGTGTTTTCTTTTTTTCTTTAAAGTTTATTGGGGTGACAATTGTTAGTAAATTTACATAGTTCCCTGTTATTAGGCATTTGCACTTCAACAGGTTTGTCCAGGTACTAATCTTGTGAAGAGACTCAGAGGGTAGAAACTGGGCCAACTTCAGAGCCTGAGGGACCAAAGGAAAAGTTCTGCAGGTGGAGAATAGACTTTGATCTGGTTTGGGGACTAGGGGACCATCCTGTATGCTCTAGTTCTCAAAGGGTCAGCTGTAGCACAATTGCTGTGAGGGATTGCTAAAATTCAAAGTTCTGGGCCCAGACTCATAGACCCAGAAATCTGGGAAATGGGACTCGGAGAGTCTGCATTTTGAACAAACTCTCCTTACGCCACACCTTTCACCCTGGCCTCAGTGACGCTACTGCACAGCAAAACTGGAGAAGCACCGAGTTGTCTGCCTCCAGATCACCATTCTGATTTCACATCTCTCCTCCCAGGGGCCAGGAGCGCTGAGCATGGGGTGTAGATAGGCAGGTGACATTTGACAAGATACAGATCTTTCATTTCTTACAGAGCAATTGCCATCCACATGGATTGCTGGGCTCCTTGGGATGTGTTATTAGTCAGGGTTCTCCTGAGAAATGGAACCAATAGGAGATACATATGGATGGATGGATGGATGGATGGATGGATGGATGGATGGATGGATGGATGGATGATTAGATGATATTTAGATAGATCTATGTTTTTATCTATCTATCTAGATTTATTTTAAGGAATCAGCTCATGTAACTGTGGGGCTGTCAAATCCAAAATTTGTAGGTCAGACCAGGAGGCTGAAAATTCAGGTAAGACTTCAGGCAGGATTTCTTCTTTGGGAAACCTCAGTTCTTTGAAGACAGTAACAACTCCTACAAAATACCATCACAGCAACACCTAGATTAGTGTTTGATTACATAACTGGGCACTAGAGCCCAGCCATGTTGACACCTGAAACTAACCCTCACAGAATAAGTCTTAACTGGTTTAATGGGAGTCTGTTTACACAACAAATGGAAGAGGAGCCTACTTACCCAAGGTAGAATTATAAGGAAAGAACATTTGTTATATAACACCCAATACCATAACTCAATAGTTTATAGCAAAAGCTGACTTCAGAGAAAAAAATAAAAACCCAAATCTGCTGCCAGGTAGAATATTTTAAAGCAAGACAGAGGGTCACTTTAGTACTCAGAATCCCGGGTCCAGCAAGCAATGACCTTTCATAATCCCAAGGGTTTCTGTATCAGCCTGCCCCTAGCAGCCCGCAGCTCGCCTCTCCTAATGAGCTCTTTAATTAAGATGAATGTTTATAAATACCAAAGAAAAATGTGCCTTAATCACTTTGCCTCCAACCAAATAATTTTCCTAGGTATTCTTTCTTTCTTACCAAGAATTTTAAAAGAGACAAGCAGGGTGGGGAGAAGAAGACGAATGTGTTTCTCCAGGTTGTGGTTCTCAACATGGGGCTCATAGGTTTCCTGGGGAAGCCCCACGATTACATATAAAACGTGCGTGCATGTTGGGAAGTGCCTCTTTTATGGGAAGAGAATCCACACCTTCATGAGATTCTCAAAAGGGTAAGCGACTTCCAAGTAGGTTAAGAACCTTCTTACAGAGTTTGGGAAGATAACACCACTTCGTTTAGAGGGCAGTGACGTGGCTGCTCAACCGAGAACCGCTGTAATATCATTTTTTTTCCAAAGACTTTACTTAGAGCAGTTTTAGGTTCGTAGGAAAACTGAGCAGAAAGTGCAGAGATTTCACATATAATTCCCACCCCCACGAATGCAACACCTCCATTGTCAACAGCCCCTACCATTGCGGTCCATTTGTTACAATAGATGAACCTACGTTGACTGATACGTCATCATCACCCAAAGTCCGTAATTTACATTAGGGCTCATTCTGTTGTACATTCTATGGGTTTGGGCAAATGCAAAATGACATGTATCCAGCATTCCAGTGTCACACAGCATAGTTTCACTGTCCTAAACATCCTCTGTGCTCTGCTTATTCATCCCTTCCTCCCTTGTAACCCCTGGTAACCACTGATCTTTTTACCATCTCCAAAGTTTTTCCCCTTCCAGAATGTCATAGATTAGAATCATACAGTATGTAGTCTTTTCAGATTGGTTTCTTTCACTTAGTAATGTGCATTTAAGTTTCCTCTAAGTCTTTTCATGGCTAGATAGCTCACTTCTTTTTAGTGCTAATATTTCACCGTCTGGATGGCCCAGTTTATCTCTTCACCTGCTGGACATCTTGATTTCTTCCAAGCTTTGTGATTATGAATGAAGCTGCCATAAACATCCATGTGCAGCTTTTATATGGACAAAAGTTTTCAACTCCTTTGGATAAATACCAAGGAGCATGACTGCTGGTTTAACATGAATTTTACAAATCAATGAGATTCTCTTTAAATTTATGATTTGCAATTGAAAAACCGTTCCTGAGAGCAGACAGAACTTCTCTGTCTGAGACAGTAGGTTCTCAAACTGACCGGACAGACGGTTTTGGAGCTGTGCAACCTGGGTTCAGATCCCATCTCTGCCACTTATGAGCTGTGTGACCGGAGAGAGTTACTCACCTTCTCTGTGCCAGTTTCCTCATGTGTAAAATGGGAATGATGATACCTCACTGGGCCGAGAAGTCTAGGGGAGTTTGCACAAGTAAAATGCATCCAGCCCAGCTGGAACTGACTGCCATCAGTTCAGCATCACTCATGAAAACAGGGCCCCCATCCACAGATGGACATCAAGTGGCTCCAATTATGAGGGGTAGGTGCCATGGAGGGGCCAGGACCCTGTTAGGGCATGGCCCGGCCCAGGGACAGCCATACACTAAGCCCGTCACAAATCCCAGCACTTACCACCATCACTGCTACACCTTAGGGCCCTTCATAGGTGCCAGGCCTGCTACTGGACATTCTGCAACATCCCCTTAAACTAAGCTTTGGTGCTAGAGGCAGAATAGCTCAAAAATTAGGAATGGGGACCCTGAGGCCAGGAAGCCTAGTTCAAACCCCAGTTCTAGCACTGACTCGCTATGTGACTTGGGGCTAGTTTCTTAATTTCTCTGGTCCTCAGCTTCCAAATCTGCAAAATGGGTACAGCAAAAGGAGCTCCTGCCTTAGTCAGTGATCCACATAAAGCACCAAGCAGAGTGCCAGCACCTAGGGACTAGAATGTCAGCTGCTGGCACAGTGAGACTGTTGTTAGTATCATTCCTTTTAGGTGGGCTCTCACAGCTGCATCAAGGGAGGTAGAGCCAGCAGATGAGCAGACTGACGCGCCCTGAACAATGGGATTTGAGCCCGCTAGAAAGAAAATGCTTTGAACAATGCTTACTTCTGCTTCCCTCTGCACACACTTTACAGCCAGTTGGAACAGACCCCAAACAATCTTTCCTATGACTTTGGAAACGCTGATGTACCACTACACAGTAGAAATACCAAAATTGTCCTCGGATAGTCTTGCAGGAAGACTGCCTGCAGTAGACAAGCATCTTTCTTTGGTTAAAAAAAAAATGTATTCACTCAGAATGTCAGTAATAATTATACTGAGGGAGGGAGGGACATGGGAGAGAAATAAAAGCAAAGTCCCTCAGGACTTATTATAATCCGAATGTGCAAATCTTTGCACATATGACCTCTCTACTCAGGTACGTCATCTAGATCCATCGATTGAGCGTTAAGACAAATCGCCACCATATTCAATTGTATACGTAATATGCTTGCACCCCTCTGGGCTGAGGGCCAAAGCCTTTTATACAAACGCCATCATTCTGTAAGTGTAGCTGTATAATGAGTAGGAGCTCTCTGGGGTGGGGATAAAGGGACATGCTGTTGGGTGCCAGCAAGAAGCAAGAGAACAGAAAGAGAAGGAACCCCAATGGGATCCTTAGGCTTAGGACAAGAAAAGGTCAATGCAAGGTACACGGAGATGAGGTCAAAGGGGGAAAAGGACGGGTCATGATGCACTGACCCATCCTGATCAAGGGCCATGAACCTGGGAGGGGACACTGAGGCAGGAGGAGAGCAGGTTGTCTCGGGTTGACGCCCAGGCCTGCCATTTCCTGGGGGTCATCTTGACCAATAGTGGAAACTAGCCAGGAAAGTCTTCGTGAATTATTATGTGTATAAGCACTCACAATACAAACAGTGTGTTTATAATTATAAGAATATTTATACCTGTGTGAATGTAGTATATTTATTTAAAATGTGTCTGCACTTCTTTCCTCTAACGCCAAGTGTCCAGGTACACTGCAGGCACTTTGGAGTAAATATTCGTAGGGTTAGATGGTGGGCTCAGGGTCAAAGTCCCAAGAAGAGTGGGCCTCCTGCGTGTCCTGCTTTGGCCCAAGGAGCAGTGAAACATCTATTGGCCACAAGCTATTTGGACCGTGGGTTCCTAGAGGGCAGGGAGGGGGAGTGAGTGTCCTGGTTGAGTTACCATGTTGTTCCATGGTAACTATTTAGACAAATAACGCAGCGGAGTGGAAATGAGCAAGGGAGCTCACACTAGTCCGTGATGTGGCCCAGCCCTGGCCTCCAGGAGTCAAGACAGATGCATCTCTGAAAATCCCTGGGTAATGGGAATCTGTTTACACACATATGAAAGAAGGGCAATTCTCACCTGGTGGGTCAGTGCAGTTCTGCCACAAAGCTGCTGGAGCCCACTTCGGTGGGATGGAGACACCTGCCCCCCATACCTGGACTGATAATTCAGTGTAGGCCTGAGTTGTTCAGAGGTCTCCGAACTGAGGCCACGGGTGGCCTCTGTCACCCACTTGATCCTTGCTGAGGACTGGGGTTCCGTGCACAGGGATTTTCAGTGCATTGCAGAAGATCACAGGCTGCTGGGGACAAAAGTCCTGGCGGAGCTTATTGGGCAGCTGTGGAGTGTGGCGCTGAGAATCTCTCTCTCTCTCTCTCTCTCTCTCTCCCTCCTTTCCTCTTCCGCCTCCCCCGCCCCCTGGCCTCAGCGTAGGAGAAAGTCACGCACATTAACTGTTTGGAAAGGATTAATCCATAAAGCCAGATCAGATGGTTAGCTCTGGGGAGAGGGCGGAGGATGAAGTTAGATCCTACACTTCAACCTAGATTCCAATTAATTCCAGATGGCTTAAAGAATTAGATAGAAAACAGTGAGCCATTTACAAAGAAACTTCAAATGTGCTACGGGTTAGAGGATGATCCCACAGAAAAACATCCTCAACATAAAAGCGAGGGAAGAAGTCACATACAAAGAGCTTGCTAGATTTGAATACATAAAAATACAAAACTTCTCCACACCAAAAAGACACCTAAACACAATTAAAGAGCAAATCTTAAAATATTTGTAACATATGCAATAATAATATACACACGAGGGTTAATAGTATTCATAGTTAAAGAATGCTTACAAAACAATAAGAAAATGAAAAAATAGCAAAATAGGCAAGGAAAATAGGAAAATAGGCGGGACCACCCTGTCTCTGGTCCTGCTCTCAGCGGGTGGACACAGAATATGGTGAGGCCAAAAAGGAACAACAGAGCCCCAGATAGGGGAGTCATACCACTATACTCTCAATGGCGGCTGGTCGAGACACAAAAGCAAACATCCTCCAGTACCCCAACGAGGGGTCTTCCTGCACCCCAGTCTCACTAGCAGCCAGGCGAGACACAGGAAGTAGGATCAACACGATCCGCAATCCACAATCGCTTGCTAACCGCACTTGCCGGCCGCAATCCGCGCTTGCTAGTGTAGCCACGGTAGTTATATTAGTGGCTAGTGGCTAACTGGTTACAGCTGATGGCCATCTACTGCCTGAGCCAGCACCTTTCCACGTGAGGCCGAGAGCCTGGAAACTGCTCTCTGGGACTCTGTCCCCACAGACACATTTCACAAAAGAGATACCAGTAGTAACATACATATGAAAGTAGTAAAATCAACTGAAAATCAAACAAATATAATTAAAACCAACAATGAAATGTCATCTTAGCTATCAAAACTAGCAAATACTTTGAAAATTATGTTGTCCTAAGGATGTGAGGATGATCACATGAGCACATTGCCATAAATTAGTGCAACTTCTCTGGAAAGCAAATGGCAATATGTATAAAAGATATTAAATACACGCCCACTCTTTGAAAGGCAATTCTTGCTCTTGGAATTTATTCTAAGGAAGTAATAAAGGCTTAAGGACATGGGTGAAGAATTACATTTAGAGATATTCATGTAACATCATTTGTAACATTGGGAAATTGGGAAAGACCCAATGTCTGTCAGCTGGGAATTCGTTTGAAAAAGGCACAACTATGTGATATGGTATCAAGTAACCAACGGTGCTCGTAACTCAGTGCTAAGTGAGTAGAACTACGCCACACAATATACAAATATGATTCCAGTTTTGGAGTGTCTCTCTCTCTCTCTCTCTCTCTCTCTCTCTCTCCTCCTCCTCCTCCTCCTCCTCCCACCCCACCCATTTCTCTTGCTTTCTTGTTTTTTTACTCTTTCTCTCCATCTTTCTCTCTCTCTATCTCTCTTTCTCTGTCTTTCTCTCTCCCCATCATTTTTCTGTCTTTGTCTCTCTCTGTCTCTTTCTGTGTGTCTCTTCATCTCTCTGTCTCTCTGTCTCTGTCTCTGTCTCTCTCTCTCTGTGTCACACACACACACACACACACACACACACACAAGCCACATGCACACAGACACACACACATCACTACAAGGAAATTAACCAAAATATTAACAGAGGTTACCTCTGAAAGGTGCGTGTCTTAATAATTTTTTGTACTTTTTTACAAGTATGTAATATGTCTATAATCAGGAGGGGAAAAAAACGCTTCATATTATAAAATATACAGTGAGCCTGAGCCCCGCCTCCTAACAGCGACGGGACAGCACAGGCTCCGCTAACTGGCTGCCCCGTAACTGTGAGTTACACATTCACACAGCCATGGCCCCCTCAGGTTCCAGTGCCATGGCTGGGGTATTTCAATAGGCCACACAAAATGAGGGCAACCTAGGATTCTAGTAAATTCTTCCAGAGGGGACTTCTGTGCAAAGTTTCACCCTACGAATCACCCAACGTGGACTTGCCACCCGGACAAGGCCCAAATTCACCCACTGCCTGTTTTGGTACAAGCAGGAGCTAAGAACAGTTTTTATATTTTTAAATGACTATGTTTACCTCTTGGACCACAAAACCTGAAATCTTTACTAGCTGACCCCCCCGCCCCCACCCTCCACATGGTGTTTGGCCATTTGGAGTTGGAGCACAGGTCCACTTTAGTCAAACACCAGTAACAATTTTCAGGAGGTAGTGCCTTCTTTGGAAACCAAAGGAGTGATTTTACCTAGCGTTTGGGAGAGGATATATGCAGGGAAACTTACTCTGAAACTACTGGGAAAGGTGGATATTTTTAGTCTGTTTCCTCACAGCAATTTGACATTACATATCGAAAAGACTTTAATACATGCAAACTTATTTACTCAGCAATGCCATTTATTGGAATTTATTCTAAGAAATCTTATATATGTGTGCAAAGATCTAACTACACAGATGTTCACTGAAGCACTCACCATGGAATTGAAAAATTGGAACCAGCCTCCATGTCCGGCAATCAGAATTTCATTGAACAAATTATGGAACATCCATTTGATGTAATATTATGCAGCCCTCATACATACATTATTGATAGACATGAAAAGATGTTCGTGATACAAAGTAAAACAAAATAGATCATAACAATTACACAAAAGAGCCCACTTTTATGATTATTAGCAGGCATGGAAAATCCCCGGAAGAATATAAACAAAAATGCCGACAGTGGTTATCTCTCGACAGTGTAATGGCACTGTAGATAATTCTCACTTTCTCCTTTTTTTGCTTATCTGGACTTTAGGATTTTTATACAAGGAGTATACAGTATATATGCCTCTGCTCCCTTCCCATCCGTACACCTTGAGAATTAGAACAAAAGCTGAAGAATATAGTCTTACTGACATGTCTTATAACATCTTACAGAAACGTTATACAATTAGTATCTGGAATTAATTTTGTGTAGGATGAAGTCAAGGCCCTAAGTTTACCCCTCTCCTCCCCACCCAAGGCTAAACAACTGAGCCAGTTCCACTGACTGATCCTTCGCAAATGTTAAATGTATGTGATTTTCTCCCATTCTGTATGTTTTAAATGTACCCGAAACCTCTGTGTTTCTGTCATCTACTCTTACAAAATAATATACCCAAAATTTAGTAGCTTGAAAGAGCCACCATTTTATTATGTGCTCAAGATGTTGCAAAATGAATCGAGTTTGGTGGGGAGAGCTTGTCTCTCAACATAGTGTCAACATGGCAGCTGGTCCAGTTGGGGTGGCTGAAATGGTTCACCTTGGGTCGTATGTCTGGGGCCTCGGCACTGGTAAGAGTCGGTCCCTGATTCTCCTCCATGTGTCTTCTTTACATAGTTTGAACTTCCTCCTGGTATGCTCATCTCAGAGTGGTTGGACTTCTTACACGTCAGAAGCACAACAGTAGAAGCTGTTGGACTTTTTAATGTGTAGACCCAGAATTGGCTCAGCATCATTTCTGCTACATTTTCCACATTTGAGCAGGTCTTGGCCAGTCCAGATTCAAGGGGAGGGAATACTGGGAGGGACCAGCATCATTGGGGGCCACCAAAAGAACAGCCCCCCCCCCACACTCAGCATTTACAGGAATGTTTTAGCAATTCTCTGGAAATGTACACTGATCGATTACTAATGTAATTTCTATTTCCCTGTATAGGAATTCTTAAACTCAGCAATACCTGTAAAAGAACGGTTTGTTATATAATTTGCTACTAATTTGCAGCTCTCATTTGACATAGTGTGTATTTGATCGGTTCAAACATCTTAAAATGACTACTTTTATATGCCACTCAACGAGATAACTGTCATTAAACTATCAACATCTACTTTTTCTTCCCTTAAAAGCAGCTAATGGCATCGATAAATTTGAGCTCAGATATTATTTAGGCTCCAGATTTTTTTGGTGAGATTCAAGGTAAGCGAAGCTTTTTGGATATAAAAACTTTTCCAACCCGATCAGCGCTCATCACAAATTGGCAGGAAGGACTAAAGGAGGTCACAGACATTCAGCGGAAGTCACTCTGGTGATGGAGGGAGAGCAAGGTGTAGCTGGTGAGTAGAGGGAAGTGTGGAAACCTGGAGAGTCAGCAGTGAAATCTCCTGACACCTCTACTCCCCACCCACCTGCACCACCTTCTTCAGGACCAGAATCTTGCTCCTCAGTTTTCTCTGCTTACTTTTATATTTTCAGCGTCTCCTTGTCTGCTGGCTTATTGCCAAACTATTGTATTTTGGACTATATATCAAGTCTATCTCAGATTAAGACAATACCAGCACCACATACTAAGTGTCCCGTGGCTCCTTGTATTCCACCCACTACTACAGCCATGGCTTTCCCCTTTTCTCACATCCAAACCCTCAACAAAAGAGCCCGTACTCACTGTCTACCCTTCCTCACCTCCCACTCACATTCCAGCCCTCACCCAGTCCCAGCTTTCCCTCGACAGATCCAGACAAAGCTCAGCAATGACCACCACTGCTGAATCCCAGATAGACTCTTCAGTCATGTGGCTGAACTTTCCCCCCTGCACAAGACACTTTGATCATTCGATCCATTCTTCTTGGGACAATCTCCTCCTTGGCTTAGTTCTTAGAGTATCTTGGTTCTCTTCCCAGCTCTCTGACCAGCCTCCTTCACAGGCTTCTTTTCCTCTCTTCATGCTTTGAAGGTTGATGTGCCTCAAAAGCCTATGCTGGATCCCCTTTTTGCTCTCAAGTTTGTTCCCGACCAGAGGTTCTTAACATTGAGTCTACAACTTCGTGATGTCCATGATTCTGGAGCCAGAAACCATACAGAGACTTTTGAGTGTGTTATTTTTCTGGTGAGGAGGCCAAAGCTTTTAGTAGATTCCCAAAAAGAGCTGTGACCTCGATATGGGGAAACCTCATTGTCTTAGTCCATTTCACTTTCTGTCCTGGCTTCATCAATCCTCCACAGGCTGAAGATTTCTGAGTCTTCGTCTCTAGCTTCTACATCTTAAGAAAGATGTATCCCAACCTAGATGTTTCACAGTTACTTCAACCTCAATAGGTCCAAGACCCAATTCATTATCTTCCCCTGAAACCTGGATCGTTTTTCTCTCTTACCAAAGCTTCCAAGCTATAAAAATGATCTCTTTTTTCCCCCCATGTTCAACAGGGGCCTAAGTCCATTAATTCTACTCTTTTTACATCATTCTTGGGCCTATACCCTTCTTCCATCTCCACATTACTACCTTGGTTTAAGTCAGGTGTTGACAAACTTTTTCTATAAAGGACCAAATAGCAAAGGTTTTAAGCTATGTGGGCTGGTCGAATAATCAAATAGACATGAGACAGATTAACAAGAGAAAATGACAAAATTTAACTACATACACATGTATGGGAACCCCACATACATGACAGAGCAGAGACAGAAAGGGAAATTGAGGTATATCAGACATTTTTTTTTTTAAAGATTTTATTGGGGAAGGGGAACAGGACTTTATTGGGGAACAGTGTGTACTTCCAGGCCTTTTTCCAAGTCAAGTTGTTGTCCTTTCAGTCTTAGTTGTGGGGGGCACAGCTCAGCTCCAGGTCCAGTTGCCATTGCTAGTTGCAGGGGGCACTGCCCACTATCCTTTGCGGGATTCAAGGAATCGAACTGGCAACCTTGTGGTTCAGAGCCCACTGGCCCATGTGGGAATCGAACCGGCAGCCTTTGGAGTTAGGAGCACGGAGCTCTAACCGCCTGAGCCACCGGGCTGGCCCCTATATCAGACATTCTGAGCTAGGGATGAGGTAATGCACATTGGAGCTCCAGAAGGTAATTGCAGGAAGAACACATGTTCAGGAATTATTAGTTTGCCCTGCCATACAGATAAGTAAAAAGTTTCTGGTGATAACTCTTATCCTGGGCAAGGCTCCTAATTTAAATTATTCTAGATAGTTAAGAGGGGGAGCAGAAGTTTCTCTTGAGCCCTCAGGGTTTCAGTAGCATTTAGTTCAAAATAATCTGATGCCACTAAGGCACATCTTGGGGTGGCTCATTCTGAACCCCTACACAGGCATGGCAGGCTTTTTCCACCGCTAGCCTCTAGGAGCCCCCATTTTTTGTGCCCACTGGGTTTTCCACAGTCCCGTCTTGTGTATCTCTCCAGTGTGGGCAGATTTGAGCTTTTCCTCCACTGTGCCCTCCTGATCAACCCCTACATTCCTCTGTGGAAACCCCGAGAACACCTTTAAGCCCTTGTTTTCATGTTTGTCTCCCGCCTCAGGTTGTAAGCCCCTTGAGAGCTTGGGTTGTGCCTGATTCTTCTCTGTAGGCTCAGCACCTGGTTGAATCCAGAAATGGGTAAACGGAGGCTCAGCTATTTGGTGTCTGTGATGGTGGATCACAGGAGCAGAGCTTTCATGGGACAGCCAGAGCCAGAAGATGCGTCTCTGCCCACCCCAAGCCATCTCCCCTCACTCTGCCATGGAGACCCACACACCCTGGTTGTTGGTTTTGGTATCTGAAAACTTTGCTTTTACAAAGAAACAGGAACCTTTCCAGGTGCAAAGGATAAATTGGGGAAGACACTTGGGACACGTGTGGCTGTGTCCTATGCCCACCGACCCCCATTAGGGCTCTGGGATTCACTAGCTATGCCAGTGGGTGAGGGCATACTGGCTTCCAGTGTGGTGACAGGCCACTGCACAAACCAGCCAAAGCGACCTAAAGGAGTGAAGACAGCAGCCTCTTGCCAGAGGCCAGGTAAGCCGAAGCAAGAAGGAAGGCAATAGAAGCAAGATGCACCAGATGCCAGCAACCTGGATCCTCGCATGTCACTGAGGATTTTCTAGCTGCTGCGAGCTGAGAAAAATGACTATAATTAACCCATGCTGAAGAATAATATTATGACACATGATTATTTTCAGCAGAGCTTTTGAGCACCCCAGAGTCACCAGCAGCCACACTGCTTGTGGCAGCCATGTACCATCAGAGACAAGCTGCTCAGGAGTTTTAGAAAAGCATTCACAGGACTGAGACATCCAGCATCTGGTTTTTATTTCAGAAACCCAGACCTTAATAAGGCATGGAGGTTGCCAAGAGGATTACAACACAAAGGCAAGAAGTTGAAAAGTGGCCTGGACTGTATGAAGGCTGGGGACAGCCCTGCTTGTGCTTCCAAAGGGAGGCAATGCGGCTGGCAAAGGGTACCTAGCTCTGGCAGTCTTTCTCCTCCCAGCACTCCAAGCCACTGGTTTTGACACCATGGACGGGGCAGGAGTGTTCAGCCATCTGGACCTCACTCAGGAAGCTTCCTCCGCCCGAGTCAGGACTGTTTGCTCCTCCAGCACTTCCCTCCCACATGTGCAAACCACCAGTAATCTGTGCCCAGGCATGAAGCAGGGGAGGTAGTGCTGCCCTCTCTTTTCTCCCAGACCCCCCATGACAGCACACAGGAGGAAGGGTTGGGGAGTTGTAGACCCTGACACTTGGCAGCTGGAAGGCAGGCTGCAACCATCTCTCTAACTACCTGGCTTACAGCCGAGGAGCCTGAGGCTGGAGACCGAAGCCACTGCTAGAATGTGACAGCAGACTTTCCCAAATGCCCATCAATAGAGGGTGGGTCCCCTAAATGGTGGTATTTCCCCACAGTGGAGAACTAGGCAGCCTCCGAGAGAACGAGGGCACTCTCAAACGGCTGATATGGGAGAATCTTCAAGATGCACTGCAAAGGGGGGAGCAAAATACAGGATTTCACTTGGGTGGGAAAAGGATTAAACATGTATTTGCTTGGAAGCTATAGTGGGTTGAACAGTATCCTTCCAAAAGGTATGTCCACATCCTAACCCCTAGTACCTGTGACTGTGACCTTATTTAGAAATAGGGTCTTTGCAGACGTAAGCAAGTTGAGGATCTTGAGATGAGATCATCTTGGAATTAGGGTGGGCCCTAGATCCAATGGTGGGTGCCCTTCTAAGAGAAAGGAGAGAACAATGTGAGACGTAGAGAGAGAAGGCCATATGAAAATGGAAGCAGAGTGGAAATTAAGCTGCCACGAGCCAAGAACACACAGAGCCACCAGAAACTGGAAGGAGCAAGGAAGGATTCTTCTCTAGAGCCTTCAGAAGGAGCATGGCCCTGCTGATACCTTTGTTTTTGGACTTCTGGCCTTCAGCACTGTGAGAGAATGAATTTGTGTTGTTTGAAGCCACAAAGCTTGTGATGAATTGTTATGGCAGCCCTGGGAAATGAATACAGATGCTAACTGATGCAAATATTTTTGGAAGTGAATTTAGATTTTATTGAAGACAAGACCAAGATGAAAAATCAATAATCAACAGTACTCATACATACCATTAATAAATAATTAGAAAGTGAAAACTTTAAACTATATTCTATTTATAATAGGATCGAATATATTAAGTACTTAGGAATCAATATAACAAAAGATATGCAAGACCCCTTCACAGAGAAATGTAAAATATTATTAAGAAAAATTAAAGGTCTAAATAAATGGAGGTATATATTATGTTTATGGATTGGAAGATTCATTAATGTAAAGATATCTATTCTCCCCAGTCACAATGTAAATTAAGTGCCACCACCATCAAAATCTAGGTAGATATTTGTGAAAATTGATAAGCTGATTCTAAAATGTGTATGGAAGTTCAGAAGTTCAAGAATAACCAAGACAATCCTAAAGATGAAAAACAAAGATGAAGTGCTTACCCTACGTGGAAATTAAGACTTATTTGAAAGTTACAGTCACTAAGGTAGTGTGTTATTGGCAAAAAGACAGACAGACAGACGAGTGGAACAGAGTAGAGCATCCAGGAACAGAACCATAGATATATGAACACTTTTGGTTTTGATTTATAACAAAAGATTCACACCTCAGAACAGAGGAGAGGTAGAAGCTTTTCGATAAATGGTTCTGAGTCAGTTGGCTATCCATAGGGAAAACGTTTCTCTTCCCTGTCTTGGGTCTGCCATGGAGCAGGGCTGAGGCCACAGCCAGAAGATTTTTAATTAGATTTAAAAACAAAAGTCTAAATAAATAAAAAGGTGCTCAGTCTCATGAGTCATCAGAGAAATGCAAATTAAACCCAGAAGGAAAACCATACACACCCATCAGAAAAGCTAAAATAGAAAAGACTGACGATATTATTTCGTGGCAAAGATGTGGCATAGATAGAACTCTTAATATGCTCCTAAGTAGGTGAATATAGCCAACTCTGTGTACACCCTTTGGGAAAACTTTGGCAGTTTTAACTAATGTTATATAGAGAGAGAAGGTGCCAAAAAATATATATACACAGTTTAAGAAAGGAACAAGCTGTATTACAATTGTAATACTCAATATATGCTGATAACAAAAGATGAATACAAGTCATAGGTATACATTTTTTTGGCACCCCCGTATATATATTTACCCAAATACAGGAACGAGAATGTTCAGTCACATTATTAGTAGTAGTTCAGAAATGAAAGCACCTCCCACAAAACAAACAACCCAGATGTTCATTTACAAGAGAATGAATAAACAGTGATTATTTTCATACAATGGAACACTAGGTAACAATGAATGGAATACACGACAGCTACAAGCAAAAACCATCAAGTAAAGGGAAAGGAGCCAGACTCAACAAAGACAAATACTTGATGTTTAAACACCAACCTATGCTGGTAGAATTCAGAGCCGAAGGAAGGTCACAGAAATTGGGAGGAGCCTGAAGACCTGAGAAGAAGCCAATCCTTGCCCCGGGCTGTGGTTACATTAGGGGGTTCATTTTGTCATAATTCATTGAGCTGTGCACTTAGTATGTTCAGGGGTGCAAAGTACACGTTCATGTACGTATGTTAGATAGCAACTAGAATTTTCTTTTAAAAACTTTTAGGGAAGACCAGAAAACTCAGATATTCCACCCCCGCCACCCCTGCCCAAAAATCCAAAACGCCTGAAAAAATATTAATTTCTGGAGAGGTAGAAATTAAAGTACAGTCTGATTTTTAAAAATAAATGTTTGATTACACCTCTTTCTTCCCCTTTTCCCCATTGCTGCACACTTTCAGGTAACAGAAAAACCCCCGATAGGGAGAAAGGAGGGGATGGGAGGAGGGCAGGAGAGAGGAAGATGGGGGTAGAAAATAAGCAAGAGAAACTGGAATCAGAAAAAAGCATTGCTTGACCCCTCTTCAAATTCCACAGTCACCTGGGTACCGGGCAGCGTTTTTAAGAACGAACGTTCCTGACAGTCGTCAGCCACTCACAGGAGAGGACCAAGCCATGGGTTTACTTTCATCTCCTGCCCATCTGATGAGTATTCGGGAATGAGGCCATTTGAGTAGAAGGAAGAGAAGAAAGTGCTATTTTTAAGTCAGCCCAGTAGGGAAAGGGCAGACTTCGATAGGCGGTCATTAGAGGCCAGCCAAGGGACAGCGTGGAGTCCCAGGCGCGTGGGGACAAGGCAAAGGGGACATTCAAGAGCCCAAACAGAGAACCCACCCGCTTCCCAGCGATGCGGACTGTCTGTGCCCCTGTCGAAGTTTCAGTCTCACTCCTCCAACCTCGTGAAGGTCATTAGAAAGCTGGCTTCATTCACAATCTCCCTGGAGCTGATGACCCCACCTCTGGAGGTGACCACCCTGTTGTCCAGCCCAGCTCCAACCACAGAGCCTTTGACCTGCAGGTCCAGCCCTGCCCCACCCTTGGGGGCTTGAGGGAGAACTTGTGGAGAAGGAGCCTGGGTCCCACAGTTCAGTGAGCCATGGTGGCCTGGGGACCCACACCAGTTTCCCTGTGGCTACTGTTACCTCTTGTAAAACTGCCCAAGTACCCCAAGCACCCAGCAGACCCACTGCCATCATACTCTGCTCAGCCAGCCCACGCCAGGCTGGCTGTACGCCCTGCATCCCCAGCAGCTGGCTGGAGCCCCAGGGAACTGCCTCACCTTCAGTGACCTGTTTGATTTCCAGGCCTGGCTCATCTCACCATCCTGGAGCCCCATTTGGTCCAGGAGAAAACGGCATTGTTATCGGTGTCATCTCATGACCTCACACCAGCCACACACGGCAGGTACTATCTACTACATTTCTTATCTTACAGATGAGAAACTGAGACACAGAGAGGTTAAGACACTTGGCCAAGGGCACACAGCCGGCAAGTGGTGGTACCAGGAGTCAGACCTTAACCGCTACGCTATGCTGAGTCGGGCAATAAGGGACCAGTTCTAGCTACAAAATGACAGCGGCAAATGACAAGTGATCTCATACGGTAAGAAAGCAAGAGGTTTCCGAAGGTGAAGCTCGTGTGACGCTTCTATTCTGGTCACTGCTGCCAGCTAATACTGCCACAGTCTCTCAGCACCAGGCTGGGACTCCAGCATCCGGCAGGGCACAAGGAAAGCAGCCTCACCAGAGCCAACTGGATGCATGCTGGCTCAGGCCCTGCTGAGGTCACAGCCCGACGGAGCTTGCAGAGGTTCGAGGGAACCAGCCCAGGGACAGCCTCAAAACCAGCCTGTGAGCTTGTCACCTCCCCCTTCTCTCCTGCCATCACCACCGTCTGCTTCCTCACTGGAATGGAATCTCGGAGGATGCACAGGCCTCACTGGGTTGCTTTTCCATCGCTGATTTCCCAAGCACCTAGAACAGTGCTGAGGCATTGTAGAAGCCGAACAGGTGTTAAATGATGTGAAGGAATGTGATAAGACACACATTTTCACTCGAATAAACTCAAGTGTACCGGTCATTCTACCAACTGGCTTGAGCTGTGCCCCTCCCCCAGGCTGGCCTTGTGGGTGGCAGGCCACCCATTGCTCCAGCAGTAAATGGGAGGACAGAAGGGGACAGGGTGGGGTCAGTTGTCCTCCCCGTGACAGCGCCTCACTGGCCCAGGTGACACCACTTCCCCCATCTCCCTCCAGGCACAGGATGGGAAAGCTTCCCCTGTTGTTAGCACCTGGCAGCCCCCAGACTTGGTTCTTCCCTAACCCCTCCAACAGCTCGGGAACCTGAGCCTTCATCAGTCTCTGCATCTGCTCCACTTCCGATGATGCAGTGTTTCTTGGAGGAATCTTGTCTGGTACATCAGGCAACTCGCCTTTGTGTGTATATGAGTTAGGTAAGTTTTGTGTACATACAAACTGTATGAGCATGATTTTTCTTTCTTTCTTCCTTTAAAAATGTTTTTGAAATCTTGTAGCTCACTTTACTTTTACATTATTCTCTGTCACTGACATACCAGTGAAAAGCCTGGTATCTGCATTGTGTGTGTGTGTGTTTGTGTGTGTGTGAGTGTGTGTGTGTGTCCCTTTGCCACCAAGGGAAAACTTTTATTTTAATGGTATGAAATTTAGAACCACCTAAAGAACAAACAATACCTTAAACAAAACAAAAAAGTTTGTAAAAATTACCAAAAAGAAAAAATTGGTTGCAAAATTTCGACCCCTCCCCAATTAATCTATGGATTTAGGGCTAATCTAATAAAAATGTTATAAAGTTTGATGGAGTCTTGTTTTTGTTTAGGGATTTTTCATTTGTTTTCAAAAAAGCAATCAGAATTCACTCAGGTAAATATTAAATTACTTGTACAGATTTCTAATAACAGCTCACAGCATATGAAAATAGTCTTTTTTGTTTGAAACATCTGTTATCTATGTCAAGCGTCAATGATAGAGTAATGGTGAACTTTTTCTTTCAGTCAAAATACAATACTTATCTCATTCTACAGGGTCCGAACATGTGAAAGTAATGTCAATATTCATACAAATTATATTAAATGAACTTTATTTTTATCTTTATTTTTAATGAATCTCTATTTTAAAATCCTAACTTAAAATTATAATGCTATATCTGCTTGAATAAGAGCAATTGTAGCATTGATTAAATAACAGTAACTAAAGTAAAACGAGATCAATCAAAATTAAAGAGAAAATAATGCAGGTGTTCTGCTGTACTTGTGGGTGTTCAGGACCCAGCTCCTGTGGAAACTGAGTCAAACCTGCAGGTGACCCTGAATTCCTGAGCCCTCACTTCGTGACCTTCCTCCTTCTTGAGTGGCCTGAAGACCCAGGGGATCCCCTGACACTTCCAGGGCTCTGTGGGCAGCAGGAGGAGCAGCAGGGGCAAAAGCTCCACTTGGGAAAGGCCCACAGCTGGGCCTCCCCTCCAAGGGCCAGTGACCCTCAGAACCCTGGGAGTATAAACAGATACCCAGCAACCAAGGCAGATCAGCTGGGCTGAGGGAGGGGGGAAAGAGGCCAACAGGTTCTAGAAAACAGTTTTCCCTAACTTTGCCCTGGAATAGAAAGTGATCTCCTGTATACAGGCACTGGGGCTGATCGCAGTCTGGAGTACAGAGTGTGCACATATATGCTTTTGCCTCCCCATAAAGTGTCCCCTTACGATTAACACCTTGCACAAGTGTGGTGTACTTGTTACAACTGATGAACCAAGATTGTTACATTAGTATCAACTGAAGTCCATAGTTTACACTAGGATTCATTCATTGTTGCCTGGTTCTCTGAGCTTTGACAAATGCATGATGTCATGTATCATACAGCATAGTGTCACCACCCAAAAAATCCCCTGTGCCCCATCTATTCATCCCTCCCTCTTGAACCTCTGGAAACCACTGATAACTCTCCTTGTTCTGAAGACTGCTTTGTGTGATTATAAAGCTACTCTGGCTTTCTTTCAATTAGTGTTGGATGGTATATCTTTCTCTATCCCTTTAGTTTTCAAATAATTGTCATTAGAATAGGTTTGCTCAAACAAAGATACAAAAACTGACAGACATAGACAATAGTTTAGTGGTTACCAGAGAACAAGGGCAGAGGGGGTTGTAGATGAGGGTAAACGGGACCAAGTACATGGTGATGGAAGGAGAACTGACTCTGGGTGGTGAACACACAATGTGATATATAGATGATGTATTACAGAATTGGACACTTGAAATCTATGTAACTTTACTAACCATTGTCACCCCAATAAACTTTAATTAAAAAAATAGGTTTGCTGTACACAGTGTACACTTGGGTGTTGGTTTTTGATTCCTGATGACAATCTCTGTCCTTTAATTCATGCATTTAGATCTTTGACATTTAATGTGATTATTGATACATTTGGATATCTATCTTATTTGTTATTGTTTTCTGTTCATTGTCATTTATTTATTTGTTTAGTTAGTTGTCTCTTATCTGTTATCTATTGGATCTGTTATTTATTGGAACTGTTATCTATTGGATCAATGAAATATAAGTAAAACAAAATACTTTATTTGATTTTCATTTATTCCTTCTCTAATGCTCTTCCTTTTTCATGTAGACCTGGGATTCTAACCCGTTCCCTCTGAAGAAATCTTCTAAAATTCTAGCAAGACAAGTCTACTGATGTATGATTCCCTCAATTTTTTTTTGTCTGAGAAAGTATTTGTTTCCCCCTCTTTTCTGAAGGATAATTTTACAGAATACAGTTTTCTAGGTTGGTAATTTCTTTCCTTCAACACTATGAATATTTCACTCCATTGTCTTTTTGCTTGTATGTCTTCTGAACAGAAATCCGAAGTAATTCTTATCCTTGTTCCTCTACAGGTAAGACTTCCCTCCCCCTCTGGCTTCTTTCAAGATTTTCTCTGCGTCTTTGATTTTCCGTAGTTTGAATATGATCTGGTTAGGTGCAGTGTTCCTACTATGTGCGTGCAGCTTTGTGACCATGGTGATCCTGCAGCTTTAAAGCGGGGAGTTCCCCTTGCATGCATGTGCGTGCGTGCACACACACACACCTTCCTTCCCTGCTCCTAAAGATGAATTGCTTTGGACAATGCTCTCAAGTCAACCCCGTCCCTCCCTGGGAAGGACACGGTAGACAGTTAATAAACTCACAGAGTACAAGTCAGATGACGTCCCCAGTAGGAGGCTGCTGGAGCTTTCTCAAGACACAGAGACAGGCCTGTGTGTGTGTGTGAGGCCCATCTGGGGTGGGCTTCAGCTCTGCCCAGCTGGACACGTGGAGGGGCTCTCTGTGAGGTTCGTATTGGCCTAGGATAAGCGAGTATGAAGGAGTGTTTTCTGGGGCAGCCCTGTCACAGAGTCCTCCCAGCCCTCGTGCTGCAGACCAGGACTTTGCTTGTCTCTTGGCCATTGTCACTGAGGTGATCCAATTGTTTTCCCCAAATCCCATGCTCCTGGGACTTCAGACCTCCCCACATTCCTGCTGTGGGGCTCTGTGCCAGCAGCTCAGCTGTGGCTCCTCGTTCTCTGGGAGATTCCAGAGGACAAATTATCACCACTCGCCACTCATTCTTTCCTTCTTTCCTTCAGTAAATAACACTCATCAGATTAGAGGCTCCTGTGAGCCAGGCTCTGCTCCAGGAGTGCATATTCCAAGTGTGGTTTAGGAGTGCAGGTGGCCAAAGATAACTAAAAGAAGCAGAGACAACGTAAGTGCTGTAGGGAAACAAAGTGTGAAGGAACACATATGAGTCAAGGTGGGGACTTTTGTAGGCATGTCAGGGAAAGACCTTGGCTTTACTGCTGAGATAGGAAGCCCAAGGAAACTTGGAGCCTCATGCATTTAAAAGGATCACTCTGGCCATTGTGCTTATTGTAGAGGAGCAAAGACGGAAGCAAGGAGAATAGTCCAGGAGGAAGATGGTGGTGGCAGGGACCAGGGTGCAAGTGGCAGAGATGGTGAGAAGGGGTGAGAGCATCTGCCCTCAGGGCACCTTACACAGGTGGCATTGTCATGCCTGAACCCCGTTCTTCAATTTACCTCGTCACAGAGCCCTTCATAGGTCAGGCTTGGACCGTTCTCTCCATTCAGTTCCCACCTTCCCGTCTCCCAATGTTGTTTCTCTCTTCCAACTGCTGTAATCACTATGAAAATAAGACCTTTCCCTTAAACCCAAGTTAAAGCATCTCTTGCATCCCAGGGTCCTTCCCTTTGTGGGGCCATAGACCCAAGCCAGAGACCGGAGGACTTCTGGTCCTTTTTCCACTTTTGTTGCCCAGTGACAGGCCCAAAATTTCTATACCAGGGATTCCAAAACAATGTATACAAGTGGACACTTTGGTCAGTGTTGCTCAAGCAATAGTTCACCATCATCAAAAGTATCTGGACCCTGATGGTGAGCACTTTGAGCACCTCTTGTCATTGCAGAAGTCAAACGTGACTTGTATTCATCTTTTGTTCTCAGTATATGCATACATTGAGTATTACAGTTTTAATACAGTTTTCCTTTTTTAAAATGTGTGTACACTTTTTGGCACCCTGTGTAGAGGACAGTCCTCAGGGCAACATCAAATTGGGACGGGCCTTGAACCCATGGCTTTACTGCAATGGAGAACATGTGCCTTGTCCATTGTAAATAAAGGCCCAGAAAAATGAAAGGTGGGGGACTGGTGAAGACAGGGCACGTGAGGCCCACCCTGTGGTGCTGCCATTATCGTGGGCTTGGCGCTCACCTCCACTAGACCATGAGCAACTTAGGGCTGCAGTGTAACCACTCCAGAACCCCAACCCCAAACGCAGGCCAGGCTCCTGGTAAGCAAAGGAGGAAAGAGTCATAGGTCTTAGGACTGGATAGGCCTCAAGACAATGTGAAGAGAAGGAAGTTGTTCTGATATTCAGACACCTCCTAGAATGTGCCAAACCACGTCCTCGCCCAAAGCTCCAAAGGTCATTGCAATAGAAGCCCATCCTAGCCCCTGTCTTCTCAGACGTTTCACGTCACCATGAATCTACTGAACGCCCAGAAGCACTTCATTGCACCTAGACAGGGATTCTTCTCCAGCCACTCATATCCCCTGCCACACAGGATCCTTTCTGAGGCTTTTTGTATAAAATAAGATGTAAACTAGCCTCTATCTTTGGGATGTGTGTGTGTAGGGTGAAGACGTGAAGACACAAAAGTAACCGTTTTTGACTGCGATGAGCCTGGTTTGACCAGGAATACTTCAGAGACGGCACACCAAGAGTGGGAGAATCAGACTTCTTTCTGAATTATTTCAATATGCTCCAGCTTCTCTGAGCTGAGCCTAACTTTGCAGAACAGATCCAGTCAGAAGCCCAGAATAAGGTGTGGACATTCAAAATAGGAGGAAGATCCACTGAGTTTCTCTCTGAAGGCTATAGCTAAAGCTCAGTCACTTTTGAATTATCCACTTTCATGCAATTAAATAAACATTTAATGTATTTAATGTAGTCTGCGAAGTATCCGGTGAGGGGCTAGAGACAGACACAGAGGGTGCAGAGGAAGTCCCTGCCTCTGGTTGGGAGGCAGGTATCCGGCAGCTCTAATGTGAGACAAACGAGGCAAGAGGAGGGTTAGGGATCCCTCCCCAGACACGGAGCACAAAAGCCAGACCTCTCTTTGGGCAAGACTGAATTCTTTGCCACACAAAAGGTGACATTCCTTTCTCCCCTCAAAGGAATTGCACCACACAGCCGTCCACTCGCTTCTCTGGGCCGCGTTGATCCCGACAAACTCAATGCCTCAGCCCATTTATCTTTTCTAGGTCAGATACTACCTGCAAACCTTACTCCAGATAGGTCCTGCATCCTTGGGGCCTGCCAGTGATGTGCATGGGGGCTGGTGAGAATCTGCGTTTGGGTAGCCCTCCGACAACTTCCACGGAGGTGATGTCTGCGTGACTTAAGTATGAGACAAATCCAATTCTTTCTTTTTTTTGTTTTTTTCATTTGGTAATCTTGGGAATTTGTCATCTCCAGTGCAGGACACGAGCAGGTATAAGATGAATTTGTCATATTATTTAAAGGTAGTCAATCCTATCACAGAGGACAGGAAAACAAATGGGTTGGATGAAATTGATAAGGTGAAGTACAAACAATGAGTAAGCAAGTAGCTTGTGAGACATAAGCAGAATTCATTAGAAATGTGAAGTATAGATAATAAATTAGGAACCTGTAAGGGACGTTATGTGATTTTTTTAAAAAAAATGTGGATTAACAAGAGTACTACCTATAGATAGGAAGGGACGGGAACACCAGGTTATAAGGTACGGGTCGTGCCACCGCTAAACTGATGGTTTTGTCGTCCCTGTATTGGACGTCCATCTGTGACACGCACTATATCCCTGCCTGAATCCCCTGTGCTCTGCTTAAGGTACGCAGATGAAACCCACAGCTGTTCAGCAGGCTAGCTGACACACGGCAGCTGTGGCCGTGCGTAATTGCCCCTGTGTCTCTCTAGAAGAAGCATGTGTTGATTCCGGGCCCCCTCTGCCTGCGGAGCTCCTTGGCAGCACACCGGCATTGCAGAAGGTGGATTCAGGCCGCAGAGAGACAGGGTACGTGACTGTCATGTAACCCAGGACTCAGGAGATGGCTTTTCCACCTCCCTCATGCGCTATCCTAACTGTGGTACCGACCCACCCCCAGGCCTTTCCCCGTACTTCCTGCTGTGTCTTTTAAGTTGATTTCACAAACCATGAGATGCAAGCGTCTTAATTTGGTCTGTACACTCTCTGTTTGGGGACCCCTGGAATTGTTTTCAAGGGGGGGTGTCCTTCGCAGCAACCGCAAGATCAAGGCAATTTCCTACACGACAGCAAGGATTAAATGTTACAAACTATTATAGAAGAAAACTTGACCTAGGGCTCAGGGATGGACCCAGCATACTTCCACCCTTTAAGGCAGGAAGGAGGAAGGTGAGGGCAGGGCTCTCTGCGGGGACAGCTCTGCTTCTCCACTCCCGGGTTGGAGCCTGAATATTCATGCGAATGTTAAATCAGATAACCTTCTGTCTTAGTGATTCCCACATGGGAAGGAAAAATCATGAAGCTAGGATTTGGATATTTCTTTTGCTTCGCACCAATTAAAATACTAGTATTTTACTTGTTATGTGAGACAGGGTCGCCGGGACCATCTACGTATGATTTGTCCTCAGACGAGTCCCACCTGAGAGGGGGTTGAGATCCAGGACTGACGGTCCTCTCCTTCCAGGTGGAATGACTGAAAAAGAAGGGTCTTGGGGAAATGAATTATCTTAGAAGAGGGATCTACCCTAAGAGGCTGGACTTGGCTTTGGAGGAAACATGGGAATGAACTGGAGGGAATCTAGTTCCGGGACAGGGAGGTGATTGGTCGCCCGGGCTGGGGATGGGGTTTGAGACCCTTTCCCCTCCCCTCTCCTCTCCCCTGCCTCCCACGTCATCCCCTACTGCACCTTTCTCACCTTTTCCTTAGTATTCCCCATACTCCCCAATAATTTTAAAATGGTTCTAGGAGAGAGTTAAGGAAATAGATGTGAGCGGGAGGCTCTGGGAGAAATGTAACTGACTGATACATGTAAGATGTTCAACCTCATTTGTAACTCCAGAATAAAAAGGAATTAAAGACAGTACAATTCCTTGCGAGGGTTTTAAACAATTGAGGGGGGTGGTCTCAACTCCTTCCAAATAAAAAGACCTTTAAGCTTAAAACTCCATGAGACTGCCTCAGGATGTAAATGAGTCTGACTTCGGGGTTTTTATGATAGTGAAATAATACTATTATACCAACAAAAGATGCAGGTGTTTGGGGATTTAATAAAAGCATGGTATCCAGGATTTATTGAAATCATAACTCAAGGCAGTCTTGTGAGATGACAGGACTTTTTGCTTTGCCATTGGTCATGCGGAGATTTCACTGGGAGAAATGAGAGCTGACAACAAGTATTGAGTTTTGCAAGAGGAAATCATCTGATCTCCATGTTGCCCAGACCTTCCCTTTCTTCCTCCCTTGAACTCTTCCCCATTCACCCCTCCTCCCAGTTCTGCCATCATATGTGCACTGGAGTCGACAACAGAACTAATGAGCTGTCGAAAGACCAGGTAACTTTTTTGTTAGCAGCTCTTCTTCCTTCCCTCAGAGAAAATTGAGATTTGGAGTTTCAGCTGAGAGCTTTCTGGCTGGGCTCCCCTCTGAAATGAAGCTGACCATCTACCATTATCTATGAACAGAAATATGCAAGAGGAAACGTTCACATGTCCCCCTCCACCCTTCACTTACCGCAGGAAAGATTTTTATTTCTATTTCCTATTCCCTTCCCTGAGTCGCCTTCTATTCCATTCGGAGAGAGGTATCAGGGAATGAACTTGAAGCTTTTCTTATTGCAGAAACATCACAAGGCATTTCTTTTTTGCCTTGGCCTATCCACATTCTACTTCCTAAAGTGACAGCTCTACAAAACGTCAGCGAGGCTGGATGAGTGCAGACCACCTTCCAGGGGGAGTCTGGCAGAAATGCAAGTTGGAAAGTTTGGCAATCATTCCAAATGAGATGAACCAGGGGAAATTCTTACATTGGGATCATGAAGGATTCTGGAACCATTCTCCAGAATTAACACAGGAAGATTTGGTGGTTCCCTGGCCACCACCACTGTGACCATCAGGGAAGTTCACCAAAACATTTAAATCAAATAGCAGGGCCATAGGAAACAGAAATGCTGACAAAACCGCCTATTTGGGGCTTCTTTTATAAACTGGTCTAACTCACTGTGGTGGGTACATTCTGCCTCAAGTCTTTGAAACTCACACGCTGGGGTTTATGGCCGGCAGGGAGGACCGCAGATACAAGCCTTGCCTTGAAATTCCCGTTTGTGTCCGCCCAGGAGCTGTTTGGCACACATGGATGGGAACAGGCTGGGCGCCAGAGTGGCATGCCTTTTCCCGGCAGCAGATTAGGATGGCTGAGAGGCTGCCTTTCATTCCTTTTCCCTGCCCTTTGCCAACGTGAAGTCCTCCGGGAACCTCCCCCCAAGTCACGCTGCAGGGGCAGTGTCAGGGATGTCCCTGCCACTCATGTCTTCCTGGCTCTAACTCTCTGGCTGCAGTCAGAGGCCAAAGGGAGAGGTCAGGCTGAGGGAAAAGCATGGCCGGGGGGTGGGGGGGCCTGGAAACCCGTTTCCTCCAGCAGTGCCAGGCACATCTGTGGCCGCCCAGGCAAGGGTCTCACATCATCCATGCAAGCACAGAGGCATCAACAAGAGGCCAGAGGCAGGATTCTCACCCACACACAAGATCTCGTGCGTCTTGCTAGTCGATCTGTGACCTGCCTTCGTGGGGGATGTTATGGACTGAATTGTGTCCCCGCAAAATTCCTATGTGGAAGCCCTAACCCCTGGTGTGACTGTGTTTGGAGATAAAGAGGTACTTCAAGTTCATTGAGGTCATAACTGTAGGGGCCCAATCCTAAAGCCTGGTGTTGTTATGAGAAGAAATTTGCGAGATCGCACTCCGTGCTTTCACAGAGAAAAGGCCATGGGAGACACAACAAGGTGGGCTGTCTACAAGCCAGCCAGAGAGGTCTCACCAGAAACCAACTCTGACAGCAACTTGATCTTGGACTTCCAGCCTCCAAAATGGCGAGAAAATAAAAGTCTGTTGTTCAAGCCTCCCAGGCTGTGGCATGTTGCCATGGCAGCCGGAGCAGACTAATACAATAGGCTTTCAGAGTGAAAACTGGGGAAGTCCAGGACAAGGTCATCCCCCTACCTAGAGTCCCCACGCCCTCCATTACCCTTCCTAGAAAGCCGTAAGTGTGTATATTGCAAGCTCCCTTCCACGATGGGAAGGCCAGCGTTCTGGCCATTATCTTCAAGGAGCGCCAAGGCTGTGGACTGCCCCAAGGGTCGTGAACTCCCAGGCACTTCTGCTCCAGGCCCTTGCAGGTGAAGCAGATCTGGCAGCAGGCATCTGAAGGTGGAAGGAAAGCACACAGAAGCTGGGGGGAGCATGCACAGAATGGGTAAAACGCATCCCTGGAGACCTGGGGAGAGCACCGAGCGTGTCAACACCACCCCATGTTATAGATGAGCAAAGTGAGGTACAGGGAGATCAAATAATGTGCCCAAGACTAAAGAGCTTTAATTTTTGGACTTCTGGCCTCCAGAACGAAAAAAGAATAAATTTTTGTGCTCTAAGCCATTCCATTTGTAGTACTTTTTATGGCAGTGACAGAAAACTAAACCAGGAGAGATCTGTAATTACGGATTTGGAGGCAGGGCTGTCAGGGCCCTGGACAGTGACGGGGTATTTTACAAGGGTGGTTGCTGTCCTGAGGTCCAACTGCCCTGGCTTCCTAGGGTCCAGGTCAAGCATAGTCATTACCAGAGTAACTCTGCTTCTGCCATCAGCCGTTGTTAGTGTGAACCTCTTTCAAACCTAAATGAACCCCACACTGTTTTCTCTTCTGAACCTCAAGAACCCGTGATAGAAATCAATGCTCCCTATGGGCCTCTTATCGTGATGTTTCCAAGTCTGGTGGCTTCTTGCACCACTATGCTGAAAAGGAGCCAAACACACACCAGACAGTCTCTGGTCACCCACTCAGCACCCCCATTCCAGGTCCTCAGGCTCAGGAAGTTGCCCAGGACACAGGAGACCCAGTGACCTGCTGGCCTGGGAACAGTGCACACCACCAGGCTGTTTAGGAGCTCCTCCCTGCTTCTCACGAGTTCACGCATGGCAGAGAAGCCCTGGCCCCTTGATGGAATAGGAAGATGCCAAATAAAATGATACTGATAGACAGGTTTTAGTGATAGGGCCAAATGCTTGTGTTATGTATTTGTATTTTGTTCAGTTAAATAAAGCTGGTGGCAACAAAGATTGCATATGCAATTAAAAAGAAAAAAGGTTTCACGACACATATATATTCTTGATAATTGTCCTAGGTTACATAAGATTTTATCAATGGCTATTACCAAAAAGAAAAAAGAAGAGAAAAAACCCAGAAAATAGCAAGTATTGGCAAGATGTGGAGAAATTGGAACCTTTAGGCATTGCTGGTGAACATGTGAAATGGTGCGGCCACTATGGAAAACAGTATGGCAGTTCCTAAAAAATAAACTAAACATAGAATTTGCATATGATCCAGCATTTCCACTATTGAGTATACGCCTAAAAGAAGTGACAGCAGGGTCTTAGGAGATGTCTGTACAGCCATGTTCGTAGCAGCATCTTTCATAATAGCCAAGAGGTGGAAGCAACCCAAGTGTCCATCGACAAATGAATGGATAAAGAAACTGGTATGTACGTATATACCATGAACTATCATTCAGCCTTGAAAAGGAAAGAAATTCTGATACATGCTACAACGCAGATGAACCTTGAAGACATTATGCTCAGTGAAATAAGCCAGTCACAAAAGGTCAAATACTACACGCTTTCACTTAGAGGAGGTTCCCGGAGTAGTCAAACTCATAGACAGAAAGTAGAAGGGTGATTGACAGGCACTGAAGGGAGGGTGGGACTGGGAGCTGCTGTTTAATGAGCACAGAGCTTCAGTTCTGCAAGCGGAAAAAGTTCTAAAGATGGATGGAAGTGATGGTTACACAACAATGTAAATGCACCTAAAGCCACTGAACTGTACACGTAGAAATAGCTAAAGGGGTAAATTTTGTGTTATGTATATTTTACCACAATTAAAACAGAAAAGATATTATCACTGGGGAATCTGGGGGAAGGGAACACGGAAACTCTCTAGTTTTGTCACTTATCTGAGCCTAAAATTATTTCAAAATAAAAAGTTAAAAAAATAATAAATGAACAAGCTACAGAAAGGGTAAAAACATATTTGTAAATTAAAAATATATTTATAAATATATAAAAATATATTTATATATTTATAAATATATTTCTATATATATATTTCTATATAGAAAAAATTACAAATGTTTTTAGGTCATGGATTTTGGGAGAAACATTTTTTTCCCTTTTTTCTAATCTTCTAGACTTGCTCAAATATAACTTTATTATTACAATTCGGAAAAAAAAAACTTTACTTTGATGAAGTCCTCTGTTATTTTTCTATTCATACATAGGAACATGTCTCCTTTGATATGATAGCCAAGGGCCAAAACAGAGTCTTGTTTTAAGATCTCCAGCAACTCACACAAAATGTATTGATAAAGAAATATTTATGGTTTTATAAATCTACTTACTTGTTGATGCAAATGCATTTTCGTTGGGGGGATCACCATCACCATCCCTCTGATTAGCGGTGAGATGCAAACCAGGCAGACCAACTCCTGAAAAGGACCCAAAGGCATTAGTCACTGCCAGGCTAACGACAGGGGGCTCCATTCTGAACAGGAAAGAATATCATTGCTGCAAACAGATGAGTGTCATTGTCACTGGCGATCAGGAAGCTTTTCTATGAATTTCAGTCACAGTGTGGGGGCTCTGATGTTTTTCATCAGACTCCTCCACCTCTTTTCACCCCCTTCTTCCATCACTACCCCCACCACAAACTGCAGAGAAAGCTTTTCTAGAAAGAAAAAGTCAGTTTGGGAAAGTTTGAGCAAAAATTCCCATCTCCCAGCGGACTGGCTGTTATGAGTTTAATAGTGCCCCCCCCCAAAAAAAAGAAAATATTTCGGAGTGCTAAACTTGAGTATGTGACCTCAGCATGTGACCTTATTTGGAGAGAGGGTCTCTACAGCCATAATCAACTCAGGAGGAGGTCATTGGGAGGGTTTAATTCAGTATGACTGCTGTCCTTATAGAAAGGAGAAATTTGGATACAGAAATAAATACACACAGAGGGCAGATGATGTGAAGACACGGGGAGAAGATGGCCAGCTACAAGCCAAGGACCTCCTGAGACCACCAAAAACTAGGAGCGAGGCCGGCAACAGATCCTCCCTCACGGCCCACAGAAGGAACTAAACCTGTCACAACGTTGATCTCAGACGTGTAGCCTCCAGAACTGGGAGACAATCTATATCTGTTGTTGAAGCTGCCCAGCCTGGGGTACTTTGTTACGGCAGCCCTAGCAGACTAATGCACTGGCCTCGTTGTATCTGCCAAGCCAGCTGCTTTCCTGACAAGCTAGTGTCAGGCCACTGAAGGGAAGGTTCTGCTTTTGGATTCAGCCATTGTTAGTTTAAACACTCCTTCCCAGACTCAAATCTGAAATGGCTCTTTTCCCATCTGTACCTCAAAGACACAGTTTGTCATCTGGACTCCTCTAGCCCTTTTGCCTTAACTATTGTTCAAGTTTGGTGGGTTGCTCATCAACAAACTGGCTCCTAACACTAGCACTCCCCCAGGCCCCCTCCCCCAAATCTGTCTGGAACAGGGACCTGAAGACATTTAGGACCCAAGACACCAGCCACATGGGGAGCCTGAAGAGCAGGACATGTGGCCTTGTAGTAACTTTTCCAAACAGCCGCTTATACGGCCTCATAATTCCCAGGTCAGTGGGGTGACTGGGCACCACCCCAGATCAGGGCGCCAGGTTCCCTCCCTGGGAGACGAGGATGGTGGCCCCAATCCCACAGCTCGTGGCTTGGCCAAGAATCAAGGAAATTCACAGCCCACACACCACAGTGGGGAGGGCGGTTGGTGGTTCCAAATGAGATCATGGGCTCCAACTCTGTGTGGTTTGGCAACATGAAAAACCGGCAAGACTAACATCTCCAAACCTCAAACCTGCCCTGTGTTTAGAGGAAGAACCCTCAGAGAGCCTTCCCCACCTGGATTCAGCAGGGCTACCCAGCAGGTGCAGCCCAGACCTGCAGCTCCTGGAAAATGATACATGTTGCTTCTCTGGGCTTGAGGGGCAGAGAGTACAAGGGAAGCAAACAGTTTGACAGGCCCTTTCCTTTCCAAACTAGCCAAATTCTTGGGGGATCTCAGTACACATCCCATCCAGCCCAAGGTCAGGTCTTAAAACCAGGATAAGAGCTCTGTGCATTCCATCATTCTACAAAGGTTTGCTGAGCACTTATGCTCCAGGCACAGCTGGCACTGGGAACACAAGATAAGAAAAATATGACTCCTATGCTTGAAGAGCATGCAGTTGGGGGTAGGAAGGGCAAGACAAATGCAGAAATAGACAATTATAAATAAACTCAACAAGTGAAGTGATCAGGCTATACATAAATAGCTATGGGAGAATCAAGGAGGGGCACTGTGGTTGACTGAATGGTGCGCCCCCACAAAAGGTACCCACATCCTAATCGCCAGAACCTACCAGTGTTACTTTTTGTGGCAAAAGGAACTGTGCAGATATGATTAAATTAAGGGTCTTGCCATAGGGAGAGCATCGTGGATTATCCATGTGGCCCCAATGGAATCACAAATGTTCTTATAAGAGGGAGGGAGGAAGGAGGGTCAGAGTCAGAAAAAGGAGGTGTGATGACGGAAGCAGAACTGGGAGTGATACACCTTGAAGTGGCCACAAGCTGAGGAATACAGGCAGCCACTCAAATCCGAAGTCAGGGAAACAGTCTCGCTTTGGAGCCTCCAGAAGAAACCAGCCTGACAACACCTTAATTTTAACCCCATAGAGATTCACTTCAGACTCTGACCTCCAGAGAAGAGAATAAATATGTGTTGTTTAAACCAGGTAAGTTTGTGATAACTTTGTACAGCAGCAATAGGAAACTAGTACAGGCATATGGCGACCCACTCCAGGAGGGTAGGAGTGGGGACAGTGAGGTCTCCTGGAGGAGGGGATATCTGACATGGTCTTACAAAATGGGCAGGAAAAGTGGGAGAGAGCGGCGTAGTAGAGCAGATGTGGAGAGGGAACTGTGAGCTGCTGAGCATGGCTTAAGCACAAAGTCGTAGACAAGAAATGGTGAGAGCTAAGCCTGGAAGATGGCAGGGGCCAGATTGCCCAGAATCGTGTATTCTTGCTAAGGAGTGAGGATTTTTAGCCTATGGCTATTTTAGGGCCATTGAAGGGCCTTAAGAAGGGGAATGACGTGGTCAGAGTTTAACATTAGGAAGAGCCGTGGCCCAGGTGGACAAAGGATGGATTTCAGGAGACCAATTAGATGGTTGTTGCAATAGGCTTGACCAGATAAAAAGGCTGGCGTAGAGGCTATTGAAGGAAAGGAGCTTCACTGCAGGGATGGAAAACACAAGACCCTGAAGTGGGTTGAATGTGGGAACTGAAGGAAAAGAAGAATCAAGCGTGACAGCCAGGATTCTGGCCTGGGGGCCTCAGGGCAGATGAAAACAGTGAATAGAGAAATGAGATCAGATTGAAAGGGAAACTGGTAAGTTTGGCTTTGCACATGTTGGCTATGAGATAGCTGAGAGATTTCCAACCAGAAATTGGACACCCGCATCTGAAGTTCAAGGAGACACAGATGTGAACAGCCTTGGCTTATAGGCAGGAGTTGAACAGTGAGTGAAAGTGCTATGGCTGTGGATGGGAGATGGAGAGGCCAACACTTAGAGAGCGTGAGGGAAGAGGAAATCCTGAGGGAGGTCAACAGAGTGGAGTCAAATGTAAGAGGAGAATTACAAAATTGGGATTGCCAAGAGTTTCTACAAGGAAAGTGTCTTAGTCAGCTAGGGCTGTGACAACAAAATAGACTAAGTCATCACTTAACATTGTCAACAGGGTCTTGGAACTGTGGCAGAATGATGTATCATGAAACCAATTTTACCACAGGCTAATTGATATAAACAAGAGTTAGTTCCTACAGCATCTCTCATCGATGTCGTAATGAAACGACATGGAATGAAATGTTATTCAAGGGCCTGCTATGCCAAAAATTAAGTGGTTCAAACAACAGAAATTTAATTTCTCGCTGTTCTGGAGGTTGGAAGTCCCAGATCAAGGTGTTGGTGGGTTTGGTTTCTCCTGAGGCCTCTCTCCTTGGCTTTAGATGGCTGTCTTCTCACTGTCCTCACATGGTCTGTCCTCTGTGTCCTGTCAGAGTCCACCCTTATGCCTTCATTTACCCTAATTACCTCCTTAAAGACCCTATCTCCAAATATAGTCACCGTGGGAATGAGGGCTTCAACATATGAATTTGTTGGTGGTGGGGACACAATTCAGTCTACAACAGAGACAGTCCAGTGAAATAAATGAAAAATGTCCATTATATTTGACAATGAGGAACTTCCTGGAGAACAACTTCAATGAAATGGTGGCAGAAGCCGGAATGAGGTGGTACAAGCATGGAGAAACAGCATGGAGAAATGGAGGCATCAAATGTGAGAACATCTTCAATAAGTTTGGAGTTTTGAATAAGAAGAAGGAAGAGAACAGAGTCAAGTTGGAATTGATTTGGATCAAAGTAGGGCAATTGGAGTGGCTTATTGTCATTTATGAGGCTCACAGAATAAAGCTCTGGGGGATTTCTGGGGGTTCTTCCTAGCCTAATGACATATGGTTCTTCTAAGGACAGTGTATTAGCCAGGGTTCTCCAGAGAAACAGAATATATACATATATACATATATATGTGTGTATATACATATATATACATATATATATATACACACACACGTATATATATATACACGTATATATAACAGAATATATGTATCATATATATATATACATATATATATATATATATATATATATATAGAGAGAGAGAGAGAGAGAGAGAGAGAGAGAGAGAAAGAGAGAGAGAGAGAGATTGATTGATTATGAGGAATTGTCTCATAGGATTATGGAAGCTGAGACATCCCACAGTCTGTCATCTGCAACCTGGAGACCCAGGAAAACCCTGTCTGAAACTGAAGACCTGAAACAGGGAGCCTATGATATAAATTCCACTCTGAAAGCAGTAAAAGATGAGAAGAGATGTCCCAGCTCAAACAGTGAGGCAGGAGAAAAGGGGAGGACTTCTCCTTCCTCAGCCTTTTGTTCTATTCAAGCCTTCAACAGATTGGATGGTGCCTACTTGCAGTGGGGAGTGCCATCTGCTTTACTGAGTCCACCAATTCAAATGCTAATCTTATCTAACATCCTCACAGACATACCGGAAATAATGTTTCATCTGGGAAATCCACAGCTACTCAAGTTTACACATAAAATTAACCATTAGAGACAGGATAAACATTTTTGTCTTTGCACTACGAATATGTGTCCATCCACTGAAGTGGATTTCTGTGTACCCAAAGGGGTGGCCTTACAGAAATCAAAGACTGATCTTAAAAGGGACTTGCTACAACCTGTCTTTGCCTGGTAGCAGCAGGACTTCCATATTAAGTAGGCAAGTCTGTGCCAGAGGGTAGAAGAAGATGTGCGTATGGCTTCATGCCTGAGTCAAAACGATAGTGTTAAGAGCAAAAAATCTCGTGTTTTGTATAAAGTAAAATAATGGGCAAGCTAAACATTTGACATATTAAAAAGAAGTATTTGGAGAAAAAAACCAAGAACAGATGGCAAAGAAGAGAGTTTTTGAATTGTCACGGAAGGTTTAAGAGAGGAAGGAGATGGTTCAGCAATGTAGCACAAAGGAGTTGCCTGTCACTCACAAGAGCAACGGAAAGCTGAGAGGTCAGCATGTTGGACAATTAATCGTGAGCATGATGACCAGAGTGTTACATTCAGATGGAAGAGAAATTGAACACCACGAAAATTTTTGTGGAAACTTGCCAAGGATTTTGAATGATGAAGTTAAAACTAAAAAGCCTTGACATTTGCTCTGGTTTTTCAAGGGGGGTTTGAAAAAATAAAGCACACATGTTCTTCAGAAAAACAGTAACTGATCATGGAACATAATGTTTCTATTATAATCCAGAAGCAAAGCGTCAACGTTTGTGGTGGAAAGCTTCAACATCCCTAAGACTTAGGAAAAATACCCATATTGAAATGAAAAGTGAAGAAAGTGCTCATTCGTTTCTTCAACATCAGTGACATTTTTCATACTCAATTCATTCCACAGAAGCAGAGAGTTGATCATTTTTTAATGCATAAATACGAAAGTGATTGGAGACTGTTAAATACTTTTTTAAAAGAACTCTGGCTATGATTTGCTTCTCAACCATGCTTTGGCTCACTACTTACTTTCTGTTGCACAGTTTTTGATGAAAAATGTTAATTACCAATGTATTTCACTAGATACGATTCAAAATGACTTTTGATTGTTAAAATATTTTTAAGATCCACTCATAAAGAAATTGGATTTGCCACTCTTGGTGGCATTCACAAGAAAGTAGTGAACCAGGAGAAATGGCTGGTTCTGGAACTGGGACAGTGAAAATACAAGCTGAGACAGGAGCATCTTGGAGAGCCAGAAAGTAAGGAACCGCTCAAAAAACAAAGAGAAGGAAACATGTCAAAGGGGACATAGGAACCATCCTGAAAGAGCTCCCAAAGGCCAAAGTTGGAACAATTTGAGCAGCAAAATAAATAATGCAGTATTAATTATAGCCTAAAATATAGGATAGATGTCATGGGTCAATAATGATATAAATAAGTGATAGAATAAATCGATAAATAAATAGGGAAAAAGAGACGCATCTTCCTTAAAGAAGAATTTCAAATAATGTAATAATACTCCCTCCTCTGGGAGAGGGAGAGCTTGATTCCCCACTCCTCTCACTCTCCCACTAGGGTGAGCTAGACTTAGTCACTGACTTCCAAAGACTAGAAAAAGGGAAAAACAGGCACTGGACAGTGGAGAAGCCTGAAAAACTCTAGCCAGGTGCTCAAGGTTAGTATAATCTATAATGTTCTGTGGCTACCATGTACCCCTTCACATGATGTGATGAAAAGGCCACTTCACCTTTGTGGCATTGTTTACAAAAACCCACAATCCCAGTCTAATCATGAGGACATCAACAGACAAACCCAGGTTAGGGAACATTCCACAGGACACCGGCCGGTATGCCTGAAGACTCTCAAGGTCACGAACAACAACAAAGGCCTAAGAAATTGCCACAGACCAGAGGAGACTGGGAAGACGTGACAATTAAATGCAACGGGATGCCCTGGATTGGATCCCGGAATGGAAAGAGGACGTTAATGGGAAAACTGCTGATATCCAAATAAAGTCTGGGGCTTAGCTAATAGCGACACATCAATGTTAATTTCTTAGTTGTGACAAATGCACCCTGGGAATATAAGATGTTAACACTGGGGAACTGGGTGAGGGGTATATGGAACTATCCTTGCAACTTTTCTGTAAATCAAAAATTTTTCCAAAATAAAAAGTCTTTTTTTAAAAAAGAATATGATAAATGCCAAGAGCAATATCAAAACAGAATTCCACAAAGCATTTTGAAAAATGGCAGCAACGCTGAAATATGACTTCAGTCTCTCAAGGGGCTGAACTCAACTCTGTTTTTGTTTTATTTCGGTGAACAATCTGCTCTCTAGAGAGTGAGGCAACTTATCCATAGCACTTCCATGCAGATCAGGGCTGAGAATGAGCCCCCCGGCTTTGTACAACAGCACGACACAACCACCACGCAGTATCTGATGCTTCCATATACTCCCTCTGTACCAGATTGTTCTAAACGTCTTGTATGTGTTAACTAATTACTCCTCACATTTACCCTTTTACCCCAAATTCCTATTTTGCAGATGGTCCTAGATTTAACGTGTTTTACATTGCACCATGCTAAATGGCAAGAGTGAAATGAGAGTGGTTTTCATGCCTCTCACGTGGGGCGTGTACTGACGGCCTTTGCTAGCCCTTCATCTTTGGAGGGTGGAACTAATAGGATTTTTGAATGGACTAGATGTGGGAGGTAGAGGAGAGTGTGGTCCAGGGTGAGGCTTAGTTTGGGGTGGAGTCTGTGATGTCTTCACTACAAAAGGGAGTACAGGAGAAGCTGGTCTGGGGAATGAGATTGTTCTGGATACGTTGAATTCCAGTGTGGACCTTCTCTGGAGTTTGATAAACATACCTGAAGCTCCAGAGAATATTCTGTTCTGAAGATATAGTTTGGAGGCCAAAAATATGTTGATGATCCATGGATTTTAGAGGGAATCCCAGGTCACATCAAGACTTCATAACCCGCTGTTCAAAGCATCCCTACACGTAAGCTCCACACTGCTCATTTGTCCCTCTCCCTAGTTCCTTCGTGGCAGTCTAAGTAAGGAGGTGACCAGGGCATCAACCTGGCCCTAGTGTCTGCCTTCCTTGGGGGGGGGGGCCCTGCCAATCACTCCACATAGTCAGATCTGGATTCCTCTCCTCCCTGTCTCTAAGCATCTCAAAGTTCCCACCCAAAGGCTCCCTTCCTAGCATCCTCTATTCCGGACATCTTAAGACTTCACAGGGTTGACTCCCCCATCATGACCAAGGCCCATGGCAAGTTCAGACTTGCCAGGCTTCCAATAGACAAAGAGGGCCCTTAACCAGTATAGTAGGTTGAATAGTGTCTCCCCTAAAATTCAAAAATGTGATCTGATTTGGAAATGGAAGTATTGTAGATATAATTAGTTAAGATGAGGTTATACTGGATTAGGGAGGACCCTAAGTCCAATGGCTGGTGTCTTTATAAGAAGACCATGTGAAGACACATAGGGAGGAAGGCCACGTGAAGATGGAGGTGGATAGTGGCGTGATGAGTCTATAGGCAAACAATGCCAAGGATTGCCAAGAACTACCAGAAGCTGGAAGAGGCAAAGAAGGATCCTCCCCAGAGTTTTCAGATAGAGCATGGCCCTGATGACACCTTACTTTCAAACTTCTTATCTCCAGCAATGTGAGAGAATACATTTCTGTTGTTTGAAGCCACCAAGTTTGTGGTAATTTGTTACAGCAGCCACAGGAAACTAATACAACCAGACAAATCGGGTGAGAAGACATCCTACCCCCCCTGTGAGATGCTAAATATACAAATGGACAGTGGCCAGACCATATGTGACAGCAGAACTCCGACCCTCAACCTCTGCAGTAACCTGCAAAGCCAAACCACAACCTCTGTAGCAATTGGTCCAGACCATTAGGACTTGGTCAGTGACTGCCAGCTTCCCCAGTTTTGCCCCCACTTCCAACTCACAACCAACCAGAAAAAGCCAAATATGCTTCCCAAACCAATCACGTAAGATGTCCTATTTCCATGAGCCTGCCTCCAGCTTCCCCATGCCAATAGCCTCCAGTCAGCACACACCCGAGCCTTCCCTTTCTTCCACTATAAAGCTTTCCCATTTCTCTGCCTGCTGTTGAGTCTCTGTCAAACGCAACTGATGGTTCTGACTCCCTTGCTACAGCAAGCCCTATAAACAGCTTCTGTTCTCGTTGGATGATCTTCATTATTTCCACACCTGAGGTTTGTTGGTGGGTTAATCTGCTAGAGCTGCCATAAAAAAAATGCCATAGATGAGGGGGTGAAACAACAGACATTTAATTTCTCATAGTTCTGGAGGCTGAAAGTCCAAGATCAAGGTGCAGGCAGGTTTGGTTTTTTACCGCGGCCTCTCTCCTTGGCTTGCAGATGGCTGCCTTCTTGATGTGCCCTTACATGGTCTTTTCTCTGTGTGTACCCATCCTTGGTTTCTCTCTCTGTGATCAAATTTCCTTTTCTTATAAGGACACCAGTCAGATTGGATTAGGGCCCACTCTAATGGCCTCGTTTTACCTTCATAATCTCTTTGAAGGCTCTATATCCAAATACAGTCAAAGGCAGAGATATTAGGGGTTAGAGCTTTAATATATAGATTGAGGGGGGACACAATTCAACCGCTAACAGTGGGGAAGAGACTAGGTCAACTGGGGTGAGACAGTGTGTGAATGCCATCTTGATTAGCCTATAGCTCCCTTGTAAAAAGGCATTATCTGTTTATAGCTTTTACATGGTTTATGTGCAACATAGCTGGAAGTTTAGGTGACAAGACATAAAAGTGAAGATAACAGAGTATTTCAGAGCTGGTATTAGGTCACAGAGAAGAATTTGGGCTTCATCGTACTGGCATAATAAACAGCTGTGCAGGTGGAGTAGGTAGGACAAGTAACTGTCCCGGTTTCTCTCATAGTTGCCTCATCTTCTTGCCAAATCTCTATAAGGTCACCAAAGGGAAGTCATCAAATAAACATACATTTGATAAATGGAGACAATGACTTCACCAAACAACCCAGGTCCACAATTACTTGTTTCCAGGGTAGCGAATAGATCTATGGTAGGAGAAGACAGTGGTCTGGTTGCCCTCTGTGATGGGTGTTGGTCCCTAAAGTTATAGCTCTATTTGTTTCCCAAGCCCTCCATTTCTCTGTTAATAATGCATTTGAAGTTTTATACTCTGAAGTAGGAGAGCATTTTCCTTTCCCTTAAGTGCTTTCAGCCATCCACTAACCTAAATTATCTAATTCCTCTCTACATTGACTCTCAACCCTATTCATTCATCAGTCCACCCACCCACCCATCCATCCACCCACCCACTAATCCACCCTCCCACCCACCCATCTCTCCACCCACTCATCCATCCACTCACCCACTCATCCATCCACCCACCCACTCACCCACCCACCCACCCACCCACCCACTCATCAATCCACCCACCCACCCATCCATCCACCCACCCATCCATCCACCCACCCATCTCTCCACCCACTTAGCCATCCAACCATCAATCTGCCCATCCACTCATCCATCCATCCATCCATCCATCCATCCATCCATCCATCCATCCATGTATTTAGATCATGGGCATAGATACAAAGATGAGTAAGACAGCATCCCACAACCCTGAAAAACATAGGAATGTGATAAAAATTATCACACAGTGTACTCAATGCTGCAGTATACATACTAGGAGTACCCAGAGGAGAGCAGTAATTATGCTTGGGAAGGTGAAGAGAATACTTACACATAGCTTCTTCCTTCAAACACTGCTTTTTTCCATTATGATCCTCACCATGTCCACCATCTCTGTAACCTAAATTTTGCAAAGGGCACTGAGTAGATCCCAGACATCATGACCCTCCTAAGCATCCCCAGGCCCTCCTTTAATTCTGGGCTCTTCACCTGGGGTCACAGGAAGAGAACAGATCATGAAGGCTGATGCTGCCACTGACAAGTTGTGAGTTCTTCAATGCATTGTTCCTCCATTCTGGTCTCAGCTATGCATCAGCTATAAATGAAGAAGGTTGACGCTGATCTCTGCTTCTTAAAATTATTCCCTGAACTGTCCCTGAAGTGGAGAAGACAATGAGGGTTGGTTGGACTCACAAGTCTCATACTGATTTTGCATCTAAATACATGACATGTTAGTTTTAAGTAAAAGTGTTGTTGTTTTAATTAGCAGTGAGTAATAAAAACTCTGTTGCAAGAAGCTGCTTCATGATTATTCTGAGAATCTGTGTTTCTTGGAGCTCTTTGTGAACTGACCCAAACTCCTGAGGGACTGAGCGTAGGTCTGGGTGAACCCCAAGATGCCCGTGATTCTCTGATTTGGACCGAAATGCTGTGAAAGTGAAATAGCTCATATAATTGAAGTAGCCGTGGTGGGGAGGACTCTGAATGGGCTCTTCAAAGCTCTCTGACTCAGGGGAGGGAACGCTTGTCCAACCTGTGGTGACACCGCATCACTTGGGTGTAACGGCGATGACTCGTCTACAAAGCATCGTCCAACTTCACATCTGCTCTAGGTTTCAGACTCCTTTGCTAAGACTTTGAGTAAGCTCTCGCTTTTTATAAGCAAGCAAGAGCCCATCTTTGAGAGGCCATTTATAAAGAGAAGGGGGAATCGGCTTGGATGGAAAATGATTTGTGTCCCAGGGCTGCATCCTGTTCTGTGCAGATGAAGGCAGGGATGAACCTGAGAGTGGGGACTAAAGGGCAGCGGCAGACTTGTGACCAGGACAGCTCTCCTGAAGCATGGCCATGCCTGTGGATGGCAACTACCCCTGGAAATCAACCAACATCCATACAGGAAGGAGCTGCAAAGAGAAAGGCCCGAGTCTCTCCCCACCTCCAAATTCCCTTTGGATAAATCCTTTCACCAGACTAACCCTAACCAGCTCATTACTGTGTCTCCCAAGGATTCTCTCTGAGAGAATAAAAGCCCAGATATCACAAAAGGAGTTCTTAATCGTCCTTTCAGGTGCTGAGTTCTAAAATAAACATTTGCAGTACGTGACTATAGAAGTCCTTGTTGTGTGAACTGGACGAGCTACCTAAACCTAGCTGTAAAATGGACAATGTGACCACTTCACAGTGTTCTTGGGAGGATTACTGCAGCACCTTAGCAAACTACAGCTTGAGGGCCAGTACCGGCTATAGCTTGTTCTTGTAAGCTCACCAGATAAGAACGGTTGTCACATTTTTAAAGGGTTGTGAAAAACAAAAGCAAAACTGAAAACACAAAGAAGTATAATACATATGAGACTGCATGGTAGTCCACTAAATGTAAAATAGTTACTCTTGGCCTTTTACAGAAAAAGTTTTAAACGAAGAAATATACTTGAAAGTAACTGGCACGGGCCTACTTCACAGGGGACACTTGGAAAAAGTGGAATTTCACTCGCAAAAAGGACAACTTTCTGGGAGTAATTTAGTTATAAGAAAGGGGTAAATGGGATTCAGCAAATGAGACAAAATTTGTAAGGTTTGTGGACTATATCAATATTCTATTTGGCCTCCCTCCATGTTGGTCTGCTAGGGCTGCCATAACAAAACACCACCCACTGAGTGGCTTAAACAACAGAAATTTGTTTCTCACAGTTGTGGTGGTGGCTGGACATCCAAGAGCAAGGTATCGGCAGGTCTGGTTCTTCCTGAGATCTCTTCCCTTGGCTTGTAGATGGCTGCCTTCTCGTTGTGTCTTCACCTGGTCTTTCCTCTATCTGGTGTCCCTCTGTGTGTCCAAATTTCCTCTTCTTATAAAGACATCAATCAGATTGGATTACGGCCCACCCTAATGGTGGTCTTATTTTATTTATAATAACTTACTCACCTCTTTAAAGGCCCTATCTCCAAACAGAGCTACATTCTGAGGTATTGGGGGTTAGGGCTCCAATATGAATTTTGGAGGAATACAATCCAGTCCATTAATACCCTCTTAAATATTAATAATTAACAATGCTTATCCCCTTATTTAGAACAAATAATCCTTATACAGTAAGAGGTACCATAGTTGTATAATAATGTGAAAAGCCAGTCCAATTTTAGGGGACCTTTAAATGGTAGGCATCTGTGTCTTCTGTGTGGAAACATTAACTGCACCCCAAATATCCACATGTTCCCCTACATTTCTCAGCCTCTTGCTCATAGGCAGGACCTTAGGACTAGTTTCAGCCCTCATCAAGCACACAAAGACTAGTGGAAAACTCTTCAGCTCGCCTTCCCTCTGCTGAAGCAGCCAGAGAGGCTTCATTTTGAGAGGATGGAGCCATAAGCTGGAAGCTGCCTGGATCCCTGAGTCACCACATGGATGACAGCTGCTCTGGAGTCCAAACCACACAAAAATTTGTGCAAAAAATAATTCTTTATTGGGCAAGTCACAGAGATTTGGGGTTTAATTTGTTATCATAGCAAAGCATAATCTAACTCGCTGGTTACCAAAGAAGAGACGAACACAGATGAAGGAGTCCTGGAAGGCATTCTTGTCTCAGACCTGTCATGAACTCACTGCCTAACTGTGGATGTGAAGCCTGGCTCCTGACACAGGCTTGTATCCTGCCCTTCTCCAGCTGATTGTGGTAACAAGGTCTAGAGAGAATAAATTTTTGTCATTCCTGAGGGCTTATAAAATATCAGCCAGAGACTTTCCTTTCAAAATAGCTTATGGGCCATCTTCTGTGCTGAAAATATATTATGTAACTAACTCAGGCTCTTAAGGCAAAGCCATTTTTTTAAACCTGGAATAACACAGCTCCGTGGCATTGTCCTCTCTGCAATGTACTATTGGTTAATTTGACATCACGTAGCTCCAGTTGATGCCTGAGTTTGTGCCATAGCAAGCTACTTTACACTCCAAGAGCTAGTTCCCCAAAATATCTCGTCATCCACACACTGTCTAGATGTGGGTATACCTGTGGAAGGGGATTGCAAAGGCTGAAAGGCTCCCCATCCTTCCCTCACCTCCAGCCCCTTGATGCCACTGACATCAGGTCCTGGAGATAAATGTGTGTTCTGAAAACAGGTCCACAGAAAAGAAGTATGGAGATATATATATATATATATATATATATATATATATATATATATATATATATATATAATGTATATATATATCCCATTTGTCTTTGGAAACAGATGTCTGAAAAGTTCCCTTGACAAAAAAGCTGCCACAAATAATACACTCATTTACTACTCAGGAAATACACTCCTTTCATTGAAAAGTGATGACATTAAATTGAACCAGCTCCCAGTACTGCTCTGAATTATTCTTACAGTGCCTGTAGCACACAGAGGGTCCTACAAAGAAAACAAATACAAAAATGAAGGGGCTTCCAGACACCCCTTCCCCTAAAAATATCAGTTTTGCCTTCTCTCTGAATTTGTCTTACTTTATGACATGGCTATGTATATAAAAAAAAAAGTTTTATGGATTTAATCTAATAAAACTCAATAGCCTTTTTATAGCTAGTCGATAACAAGGCTGTTTGGGGGTTGCTGCTTTCTTGGGATATCTGCTGAGAAGGAAAGAGTCTTTCTTTAGCTTCAAGAGTCAATGGTGGGTGGTGGAAAGAGTGTGATGCTCAGAACCTCAAGCTACACAGTTTGGGAATGACTTAAAAATGCACAATTGGTCCATGTAGGGACCTCAAAGATACCTGCTATAATGACAGCTTGATCTGCTATTGCCTGTCCCCTCCAGCCATGGCAGCCACATTCTGATTTTCCTGTGTTCTTTGAGGGTAGCTCTGCACCCCAGACCTGCCCCAGGGCTAGCTCATTCAAGGACCCTGGGGAGTCCTTAAACCATATGGGGCCCCAGTTTTCTCTTCTTCAAAAAAGCTGGCGTTGAACCCGACCATCTCAGGTCCCTTTCTGATCTAAAATGTTCTAATTACTAAAAGAAACATCATCAAAACTAGATACTTATTCTTGCCCCCCCACCCCCAGTCCATTAAACTTCAGAGCTTCTTGTATGGGCTCTCACTCTCTACCATGCCACCCTCTGAGCCGCACTGCACAGGGGACACGTGGGTTATAGCAAGATGGTATACACGGAAAGCTTTCTGTGAGCAGTTATGAATGAAGTCAGTACTGGGATGATCCAAACAGCCATTGCAGACCCCCCTCCCATTCCACCTCATTACCCCTCTTCTCCCTCCCTCCCAAGGCCTAAAACAAGGACAAAACCTAGAGGTAATGTTCACAGATGTCATTCTTCATGTGCCATTTTCAGAGTCTTCACAGGAAATCCCGAATTGCCCCCACAAAAAGAAAAATGCTGACTCATCTTGAACTGCCATTTGCCATGTATCAGTCACATAGACTTCTGTCGACATACCTGTTACAGGTGAAATGAAGCAGGAATCCTGGAGCAGAAAATGCCCTCAAACACCCAACAACTTGATTCCCATTTGCATCCTGTCATTTCCTTGTACCCTCTTCTTGATGTAGAAGATGGTACAACTAATTGCAATGTACTCGATGTTTTAAGACGTATCAGCAAATAAATGAAGCAGCCACAGTGAGGGAAAAGTGTATTTCACAGTCATTATAAAAGTACATACATTTAATAATGGTCACATAAATACAGTCCTTACTTATGACCAAATTGTACAATTAAAGTTGACTTTTCCTCCTGGACTTCACACGAAGACAGTTCACTCATTTCCATCAGTAACTACAGGCTGACTGAGATCACAGGTGCAGACTAATGAGAGACAGTTATGGGTCAAAGAGACAACACGCTTTCTACTTTTATACTTACCAAAGGGAGAGTCAAGTTTTCCATATAAATATAATAAAATAATAAAGAATTTAACATTTCTTCTTTCATTCGATTTCATAGATTTGTCAGGTGCGCACACAAAAAATACAGTTCACCCTCCATCCTCACTCCCTCTCACCTCTCACTGGGTTCAGAATAAACCTGAGTTCACAGTTCAAGTTACCAATGGTGACCTGGTCAGTTAGTTGTATGACAGTCTACAGCTGTTCTTGAAGCATTTGAGGAACAGGAAACATGTCCCAATGAGATAACAGTGACACAGAAAAGCTCATGTTCTCAAGGAAAGTCAAATACAAGAAAGAGACATCAAGGGCTACAAGTTCACAAGGCACGGGTACACAGCCTGGGAACCTGCACAGCGGGACACCTGTAGCTGGAAACCATCTTCAAAACAGGTTTCTTCACTGATCCAAAACCAAATGTTTTCATGTCAAATGGACAGAGGGTCTCTTTCAGATGCTTCTTTTCTCTTCTCGGATTAAAAAACTCTTTTCAATGGAAAGTTCCAGAACTCAGTCTGGAGTCATACAAAGAAATCACACCAACAGCTAGGAGCCTGACTCCCTCCTAATAAGGCCTAGAGCTGAGGCGATCCCATCAAGGGGGAAGCAGCAGCTCCAGGTGTTGTCACGGTCGACCAAGACTGGCCATCGCAGTAGCTTGGGGGTCAGCCAAACATTTGCTCTCTCTTCGCTTGGTCAGAGATGTGGGGGCAGAGGGAGGTCTCTACTGGTAAATGAGCAAAGATGAAGAAGCATCCCACCACTCTCTGGCATGGGCTGGCTGCCACGGAAATAAAGGCGGGCTCTGCAGTTCTCAAGGTCCGTGGCCTGTTTCAGTGAGCTGAGGGGACTAGCCCTGGGGTGGCCAAAGCAGTGGTTTCTGTCACGCCTGCTCTAGTCAACAGTTGAGGACTCCACACCATGGTGTAATCTGTCTCCTGAATTAATTGCTCTCCAACCTGTGCCAATTCTTCTTCTTTTCCCAATTCTGCTCATGACCGAGCAGTCCCCAGTAAGTGCCAGGGCCCAGGCCCCACATGGAGACACCCCCCTGGCAGGCTCCAGGTAGACGCGGTCAGACAACACTGTGTTCCACAAAACGCACACAGGGACAGCAGGGACACAGAACCGGAGATGCATCTTTGGTTCGATCCTTGGTGAAAGGTGTGAAAACAGAACGTGGACTCAAAGCCTGTTTGAGGAAGCCTGCTTTCCTCAAAGAAGACACAGTACTGTATTTTGAACATGATCCCTGGCAGGCACGCTTGCTCATACGTCACAGCAAACTAGCTGAGCTCTAAACCACACTTGTTTTATGGCCAGCTTAAAGGTAACTTGCCTTCCAGATGCATCCAAATTCAACCTTAACCATTTTCTCTCCTTCTGAATAACCAACTGAAACTATGTCCTATGCCTTCTGGAAGGATCAGGGCTATGTTGATACAATGGCACAAACGCAGAGCCATCAATCACTGTAGGTCATCAGCCACAAAACACCACCTGGGTGAGTTTTCATGCCCTCCACGCTTATCCTCTCGTGAAAATATGAGTTTGGTGGAACCACTTCTCATCTCTCCATCAGGTTTTTAAAAATCATGTTACTTCGATTTAATGACATCACATAAAGAAAAATCATCTTTGGAGGAGATAATTTAACCATTAGCAAGTCTCAAACAAAAAAAAAGAAAAAACTGTCAAAATCTTCTTTCAGGTTTTTACATCGAATATTGAAACATTTAAAAAATAATAAAGGTATTCTCCTAATTAAAAAAAAAAGATCTAGTTCAGAAATGAGTTCCCCCTTTGGTCTTTTCCTTTCACTGGGGTCCCCACTGTTTGGACCAGTCTTTGCCCAGCTGTCCCTTTCCGCCCAGAGGGGGCAGTATTGGTGGCAGAGGTTCCTGCCCTCTTCCTCTGAGGTTCCTGGGGCCCGGTGCTCTAGGTATGCACCTCTACAAAAGGCAGGGAAACCATGGTCTGGAGGAACTGCTTTGTGACACTGCCATCAGTCCCCCACGTGACTCTGGCCAATGGCTGAAAAGAGAATGATCCACTGAGAGGCACAAGCAGAGCACACAGTGAAAAAAGATCTGGTAACAGTCTAATCTGAGTCACCCAGAGGCCGATGCACGGTGTTCACCCCTGAGTCCAGCTGAGGGAGGTGGGTGGAGGGCCAGTGAGTAGGTGGGAGGAAGGAGGAGGTGAACGATTACCGGCGGCGCCCGCCGGTAGACAACCCTCCTAGGGAATCCCAGCCTCTCCGGGGTCCCTACACAGGACTGCGCAGTGCAGGCTTTGGGTCTGTGGATTCCACCTGTTCCACAGATGGGACACTGCATGGCCACGAAGGATGCTCCACGAGAGGCCTTGGACTCTTCCCACCCTGACCGACACGTGGCGCTGTTCCACTGCTTTCCTCAGCAAGCCCCACGGTCCCAGTGCTGGCCCAGGTTAACACTGGCCTTTGACGCCATCAGCCATGTCAAAGGAGAGGCTCGTGGGGGCCAGGGGCTGCAGCGGCGGCAGGCTGGCCTCCAGGGGCCTGTCTGCAGCCGGCTGCTGGCTCTGATGCCGCTTCCTCAGCATCTGTCCAACACCCATCATGGGGAACCTGCCTCGGCTCGTCACACCGTTCGGGCTCCCCAGGGGTCGCGTGGTGCCGTTGCCGGAAACCAGAGGTGGGGAGCACACGCCCTCCTGCTTTGGGGGGCAGTTCTTATCTTCATGAGCAAAGGAGACCAGAGTGGGATGCAAAGGAGTTTGGAGAGGTGACGGGCTTCCGGGCAGCAGGACTGGCGAGAGCGTCCGCTCACCGGGTTTCCCACGGGCCCAGCCCCCGGGGGAGTTCAGAATCCTATAGTGATGAGACGGGGAGAGCAGTTCTGTCTGGTCGTCGTGATCGACTGACTCGAAGGAGCGGACCATATCCAGCATCAGAGGGTCTTCCTTGGGGGGGACGCTGGTGCTCCCAGGCCCCTGCTGAGGGGACTCCGGTTTCTTGACAATTCTGGGGGTTCTGGGAGGTGGGACAGGGATGAACTCCATGGAAGAAGAAGCCACACAATTGGAGTCTGAGGTTTTACGGAAAATATTGCGGCAGCCAAAGGAATCTGCACACCAAGAAAGCAAAGGAAATCATGAAGACAGCCACACACACAGTGGGCACGGCCCTTCCCCCGCCTGCTCTGGCCTCCAGGCGCACGGAGACAGTGTGCTACATGGGGAGGTCAGGAGGAACCAAGAAGCAAGGACCTCAGCATCCGGCTCTCCCCACAGGGCCCAGAAGGTCTTTCTAGAATGGAGGAGACAGAAGGCTGGTGACAGGAGGTCTCCTGGGTTCTGGTTTGCCTCGTGGCAGCAGTTTAACATCTGCTCTCCTTTCCATTGCTTAAAATTCTGGACACTGCCAAAGAGCCTTTGAATAAAACAGGTACATGGCTCAACAGAATGACAAAACTGCTGGAAGGACACTGACCAAGCCCAGCTCGCTGAGGACCTGTGAGGTTTGGAAGGAGCGGCTCCCTCATGACTTTTTAAAAATTGGGGTAAAAAATACATACCGTAAATTTATCATTTTAACCATTTTTTAAGTGTACAGTTCAACCCTGCTAAGTACATTCACTTATCGTGAAACCAAACTCTTCTTGCAAATCTAAAACTCGGTACCCACTGAACAATAACTCCCCGTTCCCCCTCCCCCAGCCCCTGGCACCACAATTCTACTTTCTGTCTCTGAATTTGACTAGGATAGGCACCTCATGTAAGTGGAATTACAGTATTTGTCCTTTTGTGTCTGGGATGTTTCACTTGCATAATGTCTTCAAGGTCTATCCTACTTGTAGCCCGTACCAGAATTCCCTTCCTTTTGAAGGTTCCCTTATGACTTCTGACCTGACGGAAGCCTCATCCAATTCTGAATGGGGGTGAAACACTCTTCATCTATATATTTCAGGCAATGAGCCAATCCCCAAGGTTTCCATCTCAAGTTGGCACAGACTGGAATCCAGGCTTGCAGACTGTGCCAGAAAAGAAAGGGGAAACCCCCACCCATTTGGAGCTGAGGGAAATCACGCCAAGTTCCTGTGAAACAAGCTCTGTCTGAACCTCCTTTTTCTACCATCACATTTCATAAGCCCCCATCAAGGCCCAGCAGCAGGAAAGCAAGCTGTTGCCCACCGGAAGCAATTTTGGGAACACCCGAGATCCCTGGGAATCCTCTTCACTTTCTGTAAATACATACACAGATGCCAAAGAAAATCTCCTCCTCAGGCCAGCACAGGTGCCTGAGACTCACAAGCAGACGGAAATAAATTTCATTTAGGGCTAATGTCTCCAGTATCCCAGCTGGCATGTGAGCAGGCCCTCCCCTTCCTGAGATGGCTGCGTGCCCCCAGCTTGGAGCCCAGCTTCTCCGTCTGCCCAATCCTGCTTTCTTCACTTCCCAGAGGTGTAGATCCTGTGAAGATGCCTCCCTCGGGTGCCCTACTGAGCTCCCTGACCCCAGGGCACGGACCCGGACACTTCTGCATCACCCCCAGCAAAAGGGTATGGTCATCCACATGACCCCGTGAGTTCATCTGCTCCTCTTCCTCCATCAGTACCAGGATGCAGGACACTGCACTGCTCAGGAAAGAAAGCTCTAGAGCCAGGCTGCCCTGCTGGAAATCTGGACTCCACCAGTCACCAGCTCTCCGAACACATCTCTGTGCCCATGTCCTTGTCTCTAGAAATGAGGGTGAGGATAATCTCACTGGGCTGAGTGAAGAGCTTGAAACAGTGCCCGCCACGTAGCGCGTGCTCAGTGCTAGCAGTTACGTGGGCTCCAGGGCACTGGAGCGTGCATGCTCCAGACAAGGAAAGTACCACAGAATGGACCCCAGCTGTGGGGTGTCACAGTTACCCCAAAATACGTAGCACTGACCTAGACTTCCATGGGGAGATCCACAGAATGACATGGTTAAGAGCCTGAATTTGCTGCTGGTTACAAAGCCAGAAGGAGAATCCACTGCGGGGGAACGAGCAGAGTTCCTCCAGGGTCCCAGCCTTTCTGAAACTTAGAGAATGAAACCGAACCAAATGGAATTGTTCTTCTCTGGGTGAGAACCAGGTATGAACTTCCCTGATACTTTCCTGCTCCCCAGGGAAGCACTGATTGGTCTCAGACAGCCAAGGCCCTCTCTGACCCTCAGTCTCTTCATATTTAAGATAAAGGGATTGAAGATTGGACTGCACAATCTCTCCCGTGCCTTCAGTAATAAGAAGCTGTCCTCCGCCCCAGTTGGCTTCAGGACACTCGCCAGCTCCCTGTGCACCCCGTCCCTTCTCACAGTGTGGTTTAAGCCTGCGCAGTGCTTCCTTTCCGCACCCCTCAGAGCTCATCCCAGAGCAGGGAGACGCGTGTTTATCAGTTATCTGATGTGATGGACTCTGAAAGAGGTGGAGAAGCCCACATGTGTATCTCCCTTAATCCACCCGATAGCTCTGACAGGTAGGTTTCCTTTCACAAGTAAGTGAACCAATTAAAATCTTCAGAGAGTAAGGATCTTGGGCAACAAGGAGTCGCAGAGCTGGGGTTCAAGCACCCTCCCCCCACCCCAGGGCCCAAACTCCATCAATCCTACCTCAGGCCCTCTCAGGGTCCACTTTCCTGGTGAAGGCCCCCATACCCCAATCTCTGCCCCTGCAGCCTGAAAGCTGTCCATGGTTCCATAACACCATGCACCCTGATCTCTACTCCTGCAATACCTTATGCCCTGAATTCTGTTTTCACAATACAATGTACCTCAATTTCTGCTCCCACAATGCCGTGCACCCTGATATCTGCTTCCATAGTACAATACACCCCAAAATATCTCCTCCTATAATACCATCTCTCCCAAGCTCTGCTACTGCAACCCAATTTATATTCCTGCACCCCAATCTCTACTGCAATAATTTATACCCTGATCTCTGTTTCCACAATACCATGTACTCCATCTCTGCTCCTACAATACTGTGCACCCCATCTGGGCTTTCTCATATCCTGCCTGTACAGGTGGCCAACGCCACGCAGTTTGGACCTTGATGGCTTCCAGATTAATTGAGGTGCATTAAGTCTGCTTTCCCATAGGGCACAGGAACAGTGTCTGTCCCAGGGGCCCACACAACCATCCATGAGGGGCACACAGCAGCCACGTAGCTAACATGAGAGGCCTGGAGAGTACCCCGAGCTGACCCACCTTTGTCGGGAAAGCCAGACTTGGGGGCCTTCCGGTCCCTCAGCAGGGCCTTGGTGTTCTGAATCTGCGTGATGAGCGAGGCAGAGGGCTGTTTGTGTGAGGGCAGGTTCTTGTCCAACTTCTTGGAAAATGGCCGATGAAGAAAATCCCCTCTTTTTTCTTGTTCTTTGGGCTTTTTATCCTTCAAATCAGAAGCAAACATATGTACTCAAACGCACATGAGAATATACAATGTGATTCCTCTTTGAAGAGTTATCCCTGTAGGTTTGAGAAATCCCAACTTTTCACAATTTTGTGCTCTTAAGGCCCAGCGGATGCTCCAGGGAGACTACCTCCCTCTCCCTGGGCCACAAACAGGCTTCCACGATCCCCAGCTCCCTGCACTGGGCTGTTTTGAGGTATTCCAGCAAGGGCAAGGTCATCCCTAGAGGTCAATTATTCTAGAACATTCTGAACAAACTAAGGCAAAGCAGATGAGGACTTCTAGGAATCTGCTGTCTTATTTAAAGTAGAGTCCTAAGATTCTCCCCATAGTAGTGGTTTCGCAAAGGCAACTTTGCAAAGCAAATGTAGCCACTTCATCTTAACCATCAGTTCTTGTGTGTTCAGTCAAGCCGAGGACGTGGACAAGAAACCCAGGGGGCCCTGCGCCACCCTGGCTGAGTGCCTGACTCTTTTTCCACCCTCTGGTCATGTGAGCCTTACTTGTATACTTAAAAATGACACGATTTAGCCATTTTTGCTGTAATCTTGCCTTCACTGAACTCGATTATAATCTCTCTGACAGGAGTGAATTTGACTATCATATCTTCAAACCCACAGCCTCGGGCATAAAGCCAGGTACACAGAGAAGGTTTAATAAATAGTTATCGAAATGTTAAAAAAAAAAATGCGAGTGGAAACCGAAAGGAATTAAAACAAACTAAGTTCAAGCTTCTGGGAAGAATGATGCCACTAAGACATTATTCTTTTTCTGGCCCTAAAGACTGTTTGATGTTTCCTGTTAAACAGAGCTAACTGAATCCCTGACCTCACCCCGAAAGAGGGGGAAAAACAACGAAAACAGATTTTCACATTTTTGCCTTAAACTTCAAGAGCATTTGCAATTCAAGGGAGCTCATCTATTTTTCATCGATGTTGTTGCAAAGCTTCTCAAGGAAACATCTCCTTGCACTGGTACAGCCTTTTCCCGTGAGGCTCTTCAAAGCCTTTATGGACGAAAGATCAGTATGTCTAGTATCTGAGTGGGAAAGGGGGACAGGGAAGAAATGGAAATTGGGGAAGCTGAGCTGAGCTTTCACTGTCACTGTGAGGGGTCTACGCCTTGGCTGAAGTGGCCTGTCCCCAGGGGAGGGGTGACACAGGAAGAAATGAGAGTCGACGCTTCCAACAACTCCTTCTCAGTGTCTGGGCAGCCACCTCCAGCCTCCAGGACACTCGGAGTGCCAGACACTATAGGAAAAGCACAACCTGCACTGACGAGGCAAATTCTGTTATCCCCTCTTACAGACAAGGGAGCAGCTGGAGTGGCTAAATAATTCACCCAGGTGTGGCAGGAAAACTCAGATGTTCACAGCTCTGAAATTCAAGAGTTCTTAACTCCACACTGCTCTCTGGGCGCCTGGGGCAGGGCCAGGTGATTCCAGTGGCAGACAGGAGGGACGGACACAGAGCCTGCTGGGGACAGAGACTGCACTACAGTCTCAGGACTCCAGGTGGGTATCCGGGATGCTAGGGACAAAGCCTCGTGTTCCAGGTCGTTGTACAGGATGCCACGAAGGGGAAAGGGCCCCATTGGTCCAGGTCGCCTTGGTTTGGGCCAATCACAACCCTCCACCTTTCCCTCTCCCCGCGTCTGCAAATGCTAATAGGCTCCCTGCCTCTCGGCAACAGCAAATGAGCTTGCATGCTTCCCCTCCCCCCAAGCATCAAAGGAGCCTGTCCTGAGAAGTCTGGCAGAATTTTCTCCCTTTGCTCTGTTCTTTCGACCTCTCTTTTTTTATGAGGAAAGTCAACAGGTCTGCCTGTTAACACCTTAAACAGGAATAAAGAAATCAAATGCACTTTGGTGATACATTGTAAAACAGTATTTAGAAGAAGAGACAAAACTGCAGTCCCCTCCTTTCCAGGACTGCTATCTTCTGACCACGAGCACACCGTCCTTTGGGCTGCTTTGTCGGCGTCTCCATGGGTGCCCCTCGGCTCCTTTCCAAATCTCCCTGGGTTCTCAAAAGCTAAAGGATCAAGATGCAAAATTTCGGGGGGGACCAGTATCGCCCCAGATGGAGTTCATTAACAGCAAGAGGGGCACAAGGCATGAGTTTCTGTAGAAAGAGACGGAGGCTGGTTCTAGAATTCTGTCTTACAACCAACAAGGATATTTGGCAACAAGCAGAAAGCCCATTGTGGGGGCCAAAGAAAGGGAAATGGACTGAGGACTGAGAATTGGGGGAACCCTCTGCTCTGACCAGCCTGTGGAACTTAAGCCCAGGATCCTGCACCCTATTGTTTTCTCCCCACCTCCCACCCCCGACCCCCCTCCTCCAGCCTAAACTAACGGGTGATTTCATAGTGACCAGTTGCTCTGAGGATGCCAGGAACTGACCACCTGACCACTGCCTGCTGGGGACACACTGCTGGGTTGGTCCACGTGGAAGGGTCCACGGCCCACAGCAAACGTGTTTGTTTACAACCAGCCAATCTTAGTGACCTCCAAGCACAGGTTATCAAATGCAGTGGGTCATCTAATTACACCTTTTCATGTGCACGGCCTAGTTTCTCCAGAAGAGATTCCCTAGGGAGCAAGATACTACAGGGCCTTACATAACAGAAACAGATCTTCAGAGGGATTAGTTATGCTCCTCCTTTGACTTGCTGTGCCCACTCCGTGCCTCCCCTCTCAGCAGGCCTGCTGCAGCCTGTGGGGTCTCTCCAGAGGTGCTCCTCATATACCCGCAAGCCTGAGGGCAGGCGATGGATCTAAAGCTGTTGGTTCAAAAGGTCCAGTTTGGACCCCCACTCAAAGTCCGAGCCCCCCAAGGCAGGTCAGAGAGGGGACCACAGGAGGCCCCCGATGCAAGCCCCACACAAAACAGCTTCTTGTTTTCTTTAAACCACCCACTGCCTGTGTGCGTGGATATTTACAAAACTGAACACTTTGAAAATGGGGCCCCATAAAGAGTTCTCCACCAAGACTCAAATCGTCACGGATCGTTTGATGGAGGAGAGGAAGAAGCCAGGGAGTGATGATCCACTAGGCTTCTGGAGGGAGAGGTCTGCAGGGGCGACAGCAAGTGGGCGGGGGAAGGCGGTCCTGGGAACCTGATCTGATCTCCCGGGAGCTGGTCCCTCAGACTCTTCCCTGCAACTCCAGCCTCCTGAGTTCCAAAGAGCTGCACTCCTCCCCCTTCCTTCCTGGTTTTCCTCCTGTGAGCACAGCAGAGGGTGACTTGCAGCAAGTCACTTCCCTCTGAGGGGGGAAGTGTAACCAAAAGGGTGGGTCCTTCCAGCTCTTGGAGTATAAAAATGAAACTCCCATCGCACCTGCTTCGTCAATTTTACAAGGACAGATGTGGCCGCACCTGCTCATCTCCCCAGGCTGCAGGAAGAGCTACTGCCCAGGAAATTCACCCTGCCACCCATGAGATGAAACAGGACCACGGGGAATGAGGCCGGCAGCAGAGGAGCCCTGGAGACTCTGGACAAGCCGAAGCTGTTTTCTTAGTGTAACTACCAAGGGCAGCTCAGCATGGCTCTCCTGGTGAACTGACCTCACCTGGCTGTTTGGGACATCACAACTGGTGTGGACTGTAAGCACCTGAGATGGTCCAGCGGCCCAGCTGTTGTTTGATGGTTGGTTTTGATTCCTTGCTGCCCATCACATAAGGGAAAGCTGCCACGGCCTGATTTTGCCGTAGGAAAAACATCGAATGAGTTGAGAAAAAGAGGGCGTGGTTCATAAATTAGGCCACTGAACCAGAAAGCTCTGGACTGTCACAAACCCCACTTCTCATACAGATAGAAACACGAATGCAGAGCCAAGTGTATGGGTACAGCAACAGTCGACTAAACATAGAAAGCACCAGTCTGATCCGAGGGGATTCTGATAAGCCCACTGACAACAGGATTCTGCATGTTTTCATGAAGGCAAGGACAGGGGTGTGTGGAGCCCAGAGCCCTAGGCAGAGATCTGCCGACCTTCAGGGGGATGTGTGACGGTTAATTTCATGTGTCAACTTGGCTAGGCATGGTACCCAGTGTTTGGTCAAACGCCAGTCTAGATATTGCTGTGGAGGTATTTTTAAAAGGAGATTAACACTTAAATCAGTAGACTTTGAGTAAAGCAGATTATCTTCTACAATGTGGGTGGGCCTTGTGCAATCAGGTGAGGCCTTGAGAGAAAAAGACTGAGGAAGAAGGAACTCAAGCTGAGACACCAACTCTTCCCTGGGTGTCCAAGTATCACACACACACACACACACACACACACACACACACTGTTGGTTCTGTTTCTCTGGAGAACTCTGACTAATCCATCATAAATCCCAGATTCTTACCTGCACAGCATGGAATTCAAGGTCTCTAGTCCAGGTGTCCAAGGAGGCCTGTGAAAAACAGCATTTTTCAGCAATTCAAGAAGCTGCACCTGTTCTTTTTCCCCCCCTAAACTCTTCCTCCTACCACTTGCATCTCTGTTTGAGAATTTTTCATTTCAATGTTTGTAGACAAGAAACCAAACTCCTCAATCATCGTGGAAGCAGGCAGCAGATGTCCTAAATCACACACGGAATAGATTCGCTTAGGTAAGTTTTCTATTAAAGCCTAAGACACACATAAGGAGGAATGCTCTAATGATGAGTGAGAAGTTCAATGCGTTTTCTCAAACAGCACAAATACTCACGGAAATGGCACCCACATCAGGAAATAAAACCCACCCACACCTGGAAGTCCCTCCTACCTCCACCCATGGCCTCTCCCAGTCCCCCAGGTAACTACCATTCTGATTTCTAATAGTCTGGATTGTTTGACTTGATTCCAAACTTCATTTTAAAGAGTTGTATAGATTTTGAAGTAAGACACAGTGCGAACGTTTTCATATTTTACGTTTAAACTTACAGTCCCTGTTATGGGTTGAATTATATTCCCCCCAAATTCAAATGTTGGAGTCTTAACCCCCAAAACCTCAGAATGTGACCTTACTCGAAGATAGGGTCAGGACAGGCCTGTCGTGTCCCCTGTGAAGCTTGGGGACAGTGGAGCGCGTGAAACCTGGCTCTCCTTGTTGTTTGGAAGAGACCTGTGGGTGTTACCTTGACAGAGGAAGTCAGGTTAAAATGAGGTCATTAGGATGGGCCTTAACCAACGTGACTGGAGCTCTTACAAAAAGGGGATATCGGACACAGACACAGGGAGCACGCCACGTGACGGTGGAAACAGAGATCGGGGTGCTACTCCTACAAGCCAAGGAACCACAGAGTGCCAGCAGCCACCGGAAGCCAGGAGAGGGGCCTGGGGCAGATTCTCGCATCGCCTCAGAGGAGCCAGCCCTGCGACACCTTGATGTTGGACTTCAGCCTCCAGACTGTGCGACAGTACATTTCTGTTGTTCAACGGGCCCCGTGTGTGGTGCTCGGTCACAGCAGCCCTAGCAAACTTGTACAGTCCCTCTGCTACCCTCGGCACAACTTTTCTTCCAAAACTGCTCTATTCCGTTGACACTACAGAAGCCCTCCTGGATCTAGTGTACATTCATCTGCAAATTATCGTGATTCTCAAGGACTCTAACAAAAATGGCTTCTGGCTCTATCTGGTCTTCATAAGCCAATTTAAAAGTGATCACTGCCCGGCCTTGACCCCACAGTCCTCAAGGGCCCCCTCTTTTAGAAAGAGGAGTCCCTGGGGCGCGGGGCTGAGGTGTTCTTAGATAAGACACCTCACCGAAGTGTCCCACTTTTATAGACATAATCTCTGCCTTTTACAGGATGAAGAGGTGAAGAAAGTGGTCAAGTCGTAACATCACAGCACTGAAATCCCAAAAGGGAACGTTTTTCAACTTAATTCAGCAACTTTGTCTCCTAGGAGAAAAAGAAGTGGAATTGAGACGAACAAGCAGGCCTGTTTGCATTCGGCCTGGGGACACGGCCCTGAGCCTCTCCCCAGCCAACTTGTGCACAACCTGAAATTTCTAGCCACCGCCCCTCTCCCCACCCCAACCCACCCCATCCCCACCAGCTTCTCGTCCTGGACCAGCTGATGGCAACCAGAATGGAACCCACGGAGGCTCTGCGTGGGCTCCACCTAGAAAATCTGGGCTCTTTAGACTTTCTTAACACTTTTTCTAACTGGCCCCAATCACTTTCTAGGTTCCAAGGGAGACGAGTCTAGTAATAGCCTGTGATTTAATTAGCAGGAGTATTGTCGCACTTTGGAGAAAACAAATGGATGGATCACAGAAAACTGAAATGCCGGTTTCCCGTTAGTATTCCTATTTAAACTCCGGCTGTTAAATATTTCAACAAATGTTTAAAACACCATGTATTTTCAGGCCAAATGAAATAATCATCCAAGAAAAATCATTTGGATGAAAAAAAAAGAGGCCCCTATCCCACCACTGTTCTGACACTTTCAAACACACAACCGCAGGGCAACCAAGGACAAGGGCATCAGCCAAGTGGCTTAGAGGCCACTTAGGGCACACTCCCAGGGGCACGTGGAAGGCGCAGCTAAGTTTGCACGGTTACTTGAGGCCCTGAAGAGTCAAATGCAAACCAAGACAAAGGAGGGCCTAGCAGTGAATTCTAACTCCCCTGGGCCCCAGCTGAGGTGACCACCCTCAGAGCAAGCGGCCGTCATGGGCCCCTCCCTGCCTTAGGGCACGTCTAGGCTGTGATGACAGTGCAACTTGTGTGCTATCTTGCAGGTGTTCCTTCTGCTTTCATCAAGTTAGGTGTCCCACCTGGGATGTTCTACCTTCTCCAGGTGCTGTCCCAACTCTATCTGTTTTCTCAGACTCGGGTTGACGTCCACTTTATTCTTTCATTTGTTCATTTGACAAGTATTTATTGAGCACCTACTGCATGCCAGGCTTGGTGTAGGCTCTAGGGATACTGTGAGGAGCAAAAGGGACACAGTCCTTGCTCTTAAGGAACTCATAGTCCAGAGGAGGGGAGAGACATTAATCAAATAACCCCTGAACAAATGAAACTCTGCAAATGGGGCAAGTCCCAGGAAGCAGAATGTGGTGTGACAGCCTGTACTGGAGGGATGTGACCCGATGGCAGAGGTCTATGAGGAACTGACATTGCCTTGGGATCTGAAGCTATAAAGACATAAACTTAGTAAAAAGAGGTGAGGAGAACATTCTGGAAGAGGAAACAGAGTGTGCACAGCTCTGGCAGCCCAGAGCACAGAAATCTGAAGGCCCATGGGAGTGAGCACAAAGCCAGAAGCCAGTCCAACCCACGGCATAGTGGTCACATCACGGAGTTTACCTTCCACGTTAAGGGAGCAGGGAGGGGACATGATCCAATAGCTCACTCTGGCTGGCAGGGGAAGAAGAGAGCGCCAGGCAGTCATGGGGAAGCAGGGACGCCAGTTAGGCTGTGGCAGAGGTCCAGGGCAGAGGTGATGGTGGCTGGGCCCAGGGCGGGAGGGTGGGATGGGAAAAAGAGAGCTTTGGGAGTCATCTTGGCAGATCTTGGTGACAGACTGGCTCTGGGATGAGGGGAAGGAGCTAAAAGGACACCTGGTTCCTGCCCTGTGCTGCGGGAGGGGTGGCATCTGGAGACAGAGAATGGGGTCAGGGCTGGTTTCAGGTGTCCTAGATTTGAGAAAACCTTCACTCATGCAAGATGTGTAGTAAGCAACTGGCCAGAGGGTCTGGAGCTCAGGGGCGTGTGCCCCCTCCACCACTTCCGCTCTCCTGCTCTCCGTCTAAAAGCCACGCGGGGGTATACAGCTCAGCCCCACCCCACGCACCTACCTTCCAAAAGCTTCTGTCCATCCTTATCATGCTGGGGCCTTGCAGCCTGTCTCAGAGGGCGGAGGCCTCCAGCCTGGGGTTGAGGCTAAGCCCCACCCTGGCTGCTGTCACTCCATACCCCTCCCCTACTCCCCCACCCTCACTCCTCCTTCCAGCAGAGGCATGTCCTCTCCTTTTCATTGCCTGTGTCATCGACAGAGAGATGGATGCTGTCTTCACTTCCCCTCTTCCCCTAAATCCATACAATCTCTTTTCTGCCTTTGCCACCTCCACCAAGCTGTTCTCTCTAAGGTCCCAGGACAACTAGCTGCTCAGCTGACACCGCTGACCGTGTTACAGTTGACCTTTCCCATGGTTCCCTACGTGCCTCCTGCACCCTCCCTGAGTGCCCGTCATCGTTGCTGGTTTCTCGGTCACCAGTGTCTCCTCTCCTCTGCCTCCTTCACTCGTGCCATCTCCCAGGCTCGGTCTCGATTGGACAGCTGCGCCCTTGTCCCCTGGCCTCGACGCTCAGGGAGGCCCCTTCCCAGTGCTCCTGTCACACTGACAGGTGGCACCCGTGGCACCAGCCTCACTGGATTGTCCAGGCCGTGTCCCACGTGCTTTCCCTTGCTGCCAAAGAGCTCAGCGCACTGCTCATTTACAGCCCTGCCACTTCTTAAACACTGGGAGAGTCTCCTTTCCGGGTGACATGCAAGGCTTGTGGAATCGGGGTGAAAACTCTGAGCTGGAAAATGGAAGAGGGAAGTGGGCAAGCCCATGACCTCCTGCAGGGCACAGATGTAGGGTCGCTTTTTGATTTCTCCCCAAAAGGAATTCCTGGGTTTTGCAGGAGAGGCTCCTGTGGCTGGGGGTTCGGGGGAGGCTGCAGGGTGGCGGGGGAATCAGAAGTGGGTTCCCTGGGAAATCACCGAGAACACGGAGGAGCCCCACTTGACAAAATGACGTGTGAGGAGTCTGGGGTGGAGAGGGTGGTCACCTGGGGGTCCTGGTCCTGGGTCTGGAGTCCCCAGGCACAGTCTCTTTAAAAGCATGTATGTGGGGTCCAAAACAAGTGGCCATATGGTACTCGTTTTTACTCTGAAATCCAAGAATCTTGGTATTTTCTCTCAGGTATGCGCTAGGTAGCATCAAGTAACCAGGGACCGCTGACTGGAAAATCAAGCTTTTGTCCAAAACTTTTTTCCATTCCTCACCTTACTTTCTTTTCCTGATGCCAAGTGGTAACGTTCCCTTTTATTTCTGAGCACTTGCTTTTACCTTTTGGAGATCTGGCAGTGGATTCCAACCTTGGCCGCTCCATGGAATCATTTAGGCATCTTTAAAACAATACTGATCCCCCCGCCCCCGGGCCGGGCCCTGGCCCCGGAGATTCTATGGAACTGGTAGGAGGTGTGGCCTGGACATCCGTATGTTTAAATGCCCCTGGTGACCCTAATGTGTGGCCACAGCTGAGAACTGCGGTTTGGAGACTGAGCGATGGTGGCTCCACTGGAAACCATTTCTCAAGGGCTCAACTAAGCAAGTATTTGTCTTTGGCTACTTCTATGTCCCACAATTACTGGTTTCCTTTCCGGTCTCCTCCCAAAATAGAAATCCACTCTTCTGCGAGATCCTGGGTTCTGCCTGTGGGGGGAGTTACTCACCTCATAGGGCTCTTTGTTGGGCCTGCACTTTTCTATCTGGTAGAGCTGGGTCTTGCAGCAGATGCTGTCCTGGTTGTCAGATTTCTACCAGAGAAGAAGAGAAAAAAGCATGGCTTAACTCACAGGAAATACAAGTGTCCGTTAAACAGTCATTAATTTTTAAACCGGTGCTTGGCTAAAAAAGTGGTTGGCAAGACAGCGAATTGTAATACAAAGCCTCCTGTGAGGCAGCCTGCAGGCAGGACGCAGCCTGGGGACAGCCCTGGCCACGCGTCAGGAGACCTACTTCTGCTCCTGTCTCTGCCAGGAAAGGGCCAGGTGACCCTGGGCAGGTCACTGGACCTTGCTGGCCTCAGTTTTTTCATCTGTGCAGTGAAGACTACTCTAAGGTGTGAAAGAAGAAATATGGGAGCTGGGAAGAATAACTTATTTTATTGAACTGCTGAATAGGATACAGATCTTGCTTATTTACAAACAGCCTTAGTCCCTGCCTGCTCTCCCCACTCCAAAAGTCACAGCAATTCATAATACAGCTTAAAGAAGAAGCCAGACAACTGCACGTACGCCGATCTGGGGGCACGATTTAGGTGCTAGTCCATCTTCAGACAGGTGAAAATTAAATGACTCATGAATGAATTTATCTACCAACAAATATTCACAGAATGTCATTGCAGGATCTCCAAATGAAAATCCACGCTTTCGAAAAGGAAATAAGAATCAAGAGAGAAGGGGAAACGTGGCAAATAACTAAGGTCTTATATTTTATTTTTTAGTTCAGTAGCTTCATTTTCAAAATTACATACGAGTTGTTAGTAACTGGTTGACAAGATTAACAGCTGGGACGGTGCACACAGTACAATTAAATTAGCCATCTGTAGAAATTACCGAGCAGACCAGCTGTGGTTGTCTTGGGCATTAATTCACTCCAGTTAAAAGCAACCACTACCTAGACACTGGTTGTCAGACCAGGTATGTCCTATGACTTAAGGGTTACGTGTGAAATGGACACAATAAAATAAGAAGCTTCTCCAGTTAGAACTCCATGAGCTGAGTTTCCAGAGAACATTCTCAGTAGATACAATCATGCTCAGCCTTGCAACACGGCAACACTTGCAACCCCGATTCTGGGCAACGGGGAGGAGCCCAGAACACAGCAGATGACAGGACACCCAGACAAATCAAGACACCGCCTGAGAGCGTCAGACAAATGTCTCTCTCACGTGGGATGAGCTGCGTGAAAGTTTAGGAAGAGTGTGATAACCAAGTTTATATCTATAGATGTGGTGGTAGACACAGGAAAGGAAGTATTTAGAAAACTAAAGTCCCTCCATTTGACTGATCGGCGTCCAAAAATCTAGTTCTGCCAAACGGAAAACGGTTGAATCTGCGAGCTTAGGTAGGAAAGCCACAGTGTCATCTTTTAAATAGGTGAAACCATGCACTTCACAATCAGTTTCATGGAAACACTTTCTAAAACCTAATTTTTGAACAATATTTATCATTTGAAAAGACAATCAGTATGTTGATCCTCTTTTCTTCCTTTGACTTTAAGAACTATGTACATTCTTAACTATTATCCTCTACTGTGGGGGTCCCAAATGGTGTGACCTTGAGTGAAAAAGTTGTATGCAGGCACCTACAAACTATGCATATTTACTTATAAATTATAAGCATGCAGCACTGTACTAGTGTATCATGTACATTGTAAAATATATAATAAACTAGGAATTAAAAATAAGAAAGAAATGGGGATGTATGGTCTTCTTATATGACACTGTCTCTAAAGTCTAGCCTGAAAGCTGCATATCTGTCCCCATTAGAAATGTCATCCCCTCTGTACTTACATGAAGCATTTTTTTCCCCCAGAAAACTGCTCTTATTTTTAAAAGGCTGTTACTGTCGAAAATGTTTCTTCTCGTATACATCTTTCCTTTGGTGGTTCACCCAGAAAAGTAATTCTGTGGATAATTTCTGACCTCAGTTCTTTCTTTTGTTGAAGCAAACTGCAGCAAATACCCTAAGCTGAATCAGCACAGAAACATCTGTACTTTCATCCAACTGTTTAACAAACCTTCCGCCGAGCTTCACCATCTATTCAGCAATGTTTTCTAGATGTCTCCCAAATCTATTCGCCAAAGAGGCACACTCTAACCATCTTGTCTTCTGGGCATTATTTTCGTCATTTCTTCCACAGCAGGAAGAACATTATTTGCCCAGTTGTGGGTGGATTTTCATCTTTACCTCGAATATAAAAACCTCAAAAAGGTGTCTAAGCATATCGCTTAGTGAACATATGTGAAATACTGGACTGATTATCATGTGACTTACACTAAAAAAACTTTAGAAGTTCATCTTCATGTTCTTGATCTAAACGTCTTCCTTACAGTGACGACCCCACAGAATCAGATCTCAAGGTGCCATACACACAAGGTGAAGGTCATCCTTCATGACAGTGGTACGAAATCAAATTTCAGACGGGCTTCCTGACAATCCTGAATTTCTGTGGCAGACCTCCTGTTAGATCTGGTCAGCCCCCACCATTCTGAGTAGGAGAGTCCATACTGCCTTTCATCCAATTTTCTTTGAGGAGTTATTTTTAAGCCATTGTCCATTTGGAGAGAGATGATTTAGTCAAAACAACATCCTAGCTGCTAAAGCATGTAAATTCCCTTACCTAGCCACGTATGAGCTGCTTGTGGCAGAACGATGAAGGTGACCAAGGCATGAGGGTACCACTGTTCACCCCAGGATGTGGGATTCTCAGCTGTACCTCCTATGTGACCCAGGCCACCTGGACTCTCTGATGCCCAGACTGAGAGAAGGGGCCTGGGTCAAACTAGTGAAGCTCAATTTCATTCTTATTTTCTGGAAAAGTAAATGTACATCGAGGCTTTCTCCAACACCATGCTTTAGAGATAACTGCCTGAGAGGCACTGCTCCCCACCTTGCATGACCACACAAGTCCCCAATGCCTTTACCGGAGGAAACCCAAGTAGCTAAGAGGTAACAGAACAGAAAAGGCATAGAGAAGCTGAAGGGCAAAGGGGCTTGAATCTTTCACAAGTCTCCTCAGGGCTCAACTCTGTAGGAGGATATTGGAAAAACACCTCAGATAAAAAGCACTCGCTACCTGAGAAGCAGGTTTTGCTACTATTTTACCCCACGTTCAGGAAACTCCGCCTCACATCAGTTGAAATTAACAGCTGAGATCAAGTGTCAGCAATGAGGAGAAACCTTGCGTGTAAGAGCTCCTTTTTCCACAGAGAGAAACCGCCACTGGGGCCCTACTCACCCCTGACAAATAGCGCTCGAGTTTCTTATTTAAGAGGAAGTAGACAGCCAGGATGTGACAGGCGCGGTTGGACAGCACGGTGTTGATCACGTCGCTGTTCTTGTAGCCCAGTTTCTCGGTCATGTGCAGCACCACACTCGGGCTCAAGTCTTCCAGGGAAATCCTGCGCGGCACAGGGGCAGAGAACCCGTCACCTCCCCACCGTCACGGAGAGGCTCGGGGCCTCCTTGGGGATTCTCCCAAGCACGGAGGCACAGGACACTCAGGTCTATTCATTCACTCCTTCATCCTTCATTCACTGGACTCTTTATGATGAAAACGTTCACACATACATACAGAAAGTAGAGGGCGTAGTATAATTACCCTAGGTGTGCCCACTACCTGGATGTCCTACTTGCTAACACTTGGCCATGCTTGCTTGCTCCATACATTTCTTTCTTTATTGCTAAAGTATTTTAAGTCCCAGAAATCATGACATTTCATCCCTAAACACCTCAGTGAGTATCATTAAAGGCCAAGAACATCTCCTGCAGGATCGCAATACACCCAACAAAATTTTAGTAATCTCTTAATATTCACTAATATCTAGACTATATTCAAATTCTTCCAGTTGTTCCCAGGTTTCTTTACAATTTGACATTCTCTCCTTAAAATGCATTTATTAGACCTAGGTGGAGCCCACACTTGAGTTGGACATAAATTAGGTTGGGAAAGGAGTATTCAGGAGCCAGCCCAGTGTGAGCTCAAGTTCACAAATAAGGAATTTGAGCCTCAGCTGTAAAGTGGGATAGGTTCAGAGGACAGGTTAAAACTTCTTAATGGGAGTATTATAAAGATTAACTCCTTAGGATAAAGTGCCAAAGAAATACCAGGCATTCATTTGTTCATTTTCATTCATTCATTCATTCAACAAGTCCTGCCTCATGGAGTTTATATTCCAGTGGGGAAGAGAGAAAATAAATTCATTTAGTCTTCATGACAGTCCTTATGAATAGGTACTATTATTTACCCATTTTCAGATGAAGAAACTGAAGCCCACAGCAGTGAAGTAACTTGCCCAAGATCACATAGGCAGGAAGTAACAACCCCAGAAACCAACCCAGGCAACCTGGCTCAGTCTACAGCTAAACCTCCACACTTATGGCCTCTCCAATAAACAGACACTCCGAGTGGCTATACAGAACAAGAAAGCAGGCTGCAGAGTATAAAGAGTATGTTAGTAGTAGGGGTGAATATTCATTAGCTAGAACATCCTAAATCCTTTAAGAAGATACAAATATGGCACTCTGTGAGCAGAAGCCTAGCTAGCACACCTGGTTAGAGAGCTCTGTAGACCCCCGCCAAAGGGTGTGAAGATATTTTCGATGGAATCTCAGAACCATAATACCCTGAGAAACCACACAGTACAACCCCATAATGATACAAGGAAAGGAAAGCAACTTGCCAAGTCATAGCCGGTTGTTAGGGGCAGAAAGAGCAGACCTAGGTGTGCAGACCCTCTTTCACCACAAATGGTGTGATCTACATCAGCACTCCCTGCACTAACTTTGACTAAGTGCCATCCAAACAAAAGCACCCAAGGAACCACGTATCTACTTTCCTCACTCCTGTTGGTCACAAAAATCACAAATTCTAGATAACAGGTAAGAAAGGGGTTAGAATAACACATGGTAAAAAAATGTTTGTTGAGAAAGAATACAATTACTTGAACATTGCCAAAACACTTAACACAGAAAGCTTCCTTGTTTGAAACTACCTAGTAATGTCTATGTTGGAGTGGCCCTGCCCCTGGCTAATCAGACCAGTCATTTGACTCCATTCCTGGCCAATCAGACCACGCCTGTATGCCCGGCCCTTGGCCAATCAGACCACAGCCACACTCAGTTGGCCCCACCCTCTACCAGGAGCTGGCCCCAGAAGGGAGAGTGCTCCAGATGTGGGTGCCACCAGGATGGGGCTGGGCGTTGGAGGTGAAAGGAGTGTCATGAGCAGCAGCAGATACCCCCTCTCTGTCTGTCATATCCTTTCTCTTCAAAAACAGGAGAGCTCTGCCAAAACGTTGACTGTCAACTGACCCTTGGCTGAGAGTAATATTTTAAACATTTTTCAAGAAGCAGTGTATATATTGGGGCTCTCCAATTATTGAATTTGTATTATCTCTCCATGTTTGGATGATATAAACAATGGCAAAATGTTCCAGAACACTAGGTATAATTCTGAGTAAATTCTCATGAAATCCGTTTGTATAATGCCACTTTGATCTAACTCTGCCCTGTGTCACCGAAGACCTCCTTGCCTTCCCACCCTCTCCAGAGCTAAAAGTATATTTTATAGCTTCATAAAGAAAATATTTTTCTCAGGTCACATGCTCTTATCCCATTCATCTGTGGACTGGTAAAACCAGAAAAATAATTATCTTTTTTTTTTCCTGCCTTAAACGTTTTTCAAAATAAAGACTGTGAATAACATATGCCATCCCCAGCAGTTTAGAATTCCTTTTTTGTTACTTAAAAACTGAACACTGATTTGCCTCTACTATAATATAAGTAATGGGACTTACATAAACAGAAGACACTGGGTGCTGTTTTATTTCTTATCCAAGATCTTAACCATTTTTACAATCTGCAGCCTTTAGGCTTCTGACCAAGACCAAGTTCAAAAATTCCAAATCAAGCAAAACCAGTATAGGATGCTTGAGTTTAAGTTTTAACCTACAAAAACCTGTCTACAGACTGTGGAAAAACTACAAAATGAGATAACCACAGCATGATTCTTTTTGAATGAAGATTTGGCCAACAAGGAGGGGAGACTGTATTTCTAACACCAGCTCCACTTCTTTCAACAGCAGCCATGTTGAGTGAACGGGTCATTCTTAGACCGTGATTGTGTTGGCCTAATGACTAATTTGGCTGCCACCAATGGCCCCTCCTCTAATAGAAAGTATACCTGTGTGCTGCTCTCATTGTGAGTGAGCATTGGTAACGAGGCAGGGCCCCTCAGCTTGGCTTTCCGTCTCACGTCGGGGTAATATTTCTGGTGTCTGTTTCAGATACTGGCCCAAATCGAGCCGGTGTTGGAAACCAGTTTATTTCCTTGGTAACCTAGACTTTGTTTAAATTACCTCCCACGAGTCAAATGCTAAAAAATCTAGATGCAACCACTTCAACTAAGGCCATGGTGAGTGTACGTTTGACCAGGAGGGTGGAGACAGACACCAGGAATGTCTACTCATGCCCCCTTAAGTTCTTCTAGAATTTCCTCCAGAAGACAAAGCCCGTCTCATTTGGAGAAATCAGCATCACAGCTTTCATAAGCCTTGGTGGAAGTTTCCAGACCTTCATGAGCATTTTGAAAATATGATCACAAGAGGACACCTCTTTCCCTGCCCTGTCGGTCCCCCATCTGTCCCCCTTCATCAGTGGACCTCTTGTTGTCATCAGAGATTGTCCACTCTGGTTCTGAAGGAGGAGTCCATGTGGTTCCCAATCCTGGACGGTGTCCGACCCAGGTGGTCTCCACACTTGATCTGAAGTAACTGAGCATTTCCTCACTCAGGTTAGTTATAACCACGTGTTAAATGAGTAGAAAAAAGGTACAAAGAAATGTTTTCTTGTGCTCGGTTTCAAATCTGTAGTCAGTACCCCAGCATGGAGATGTGACATCCCTCAGGGTCCCCATGCTGTGGATTCTTTCCTTAAAGACTCCTCCTCATAGAACCTGCTAAGGCGCAGCCTTCACAGGAAGTCCATGAGGAAACAGGGCCTAAAGCGAATGACTCCTTTGGTTGCCTTTTCTTCCTACAACCAACATTTTAAGGCAGGGGACTGACTCGGGGCTGAAATAAACGTCACAGCAAAGATGTAGCAGAGGAAGAGCTCGAGGGTGGTTTAAAAGGGGAGAGAGGCAACTCCATGATTCTGCCTGATGCTGGCAGGAGAAACCATGGGTGGCTATCTCTCTCTCTCTCTCTCTCTCTCTCTCGCTCGCTCTCTCTCTCTCACACACACACACACACACACACACACACACACACATTCGGGCCACAGTTAGTCTAAAGCATCCCTTTGGGTGAATCAGAGAGAAGCACCTCTCTTGGAAGAAACAGCCCCTGGGTAGCAGGTTTGACAAGGGGAACGTGGGGCCTGGATTTTAGCCTCCATCCACCCTCCACTGGGCGTCCCCTGCAGGGTGCATGGGATTGCCTGTCTACACTTCCTCTTGTGCACTGAGGGGGGCTTGTCTATGGATGTGTGGATGCGGAGTGGGGAAGGGCAGCCACGAGAAAACGCAGCTTGTCCTTGAGTCATGTACAGCTTCCTGTCCAGAACTGCTCAGGGCTTGTAGGACAGGCCCCCTCTGGCCCTGGAAGGGGTCCCTCTGTTGTCTGCACTGGATTACCTGTTGGGATAGGTGACATTACATGGCACTTTGCCCATGTAATTCTCATTAAGCCAGCGATTGGCCAGTGCCTGCTGAATATTGGGCCTCTTCACAGGGTCAGGTTCCAGGAGAGAGCGCAGGAAGTTGATGGCTCCTGTGAAGACATTAGACAAAGAACACACCAGTGTTACAGGCTGAATGCAGACACCGCTGAGACTCAAGGCAGGTGACACACCACCTCTCCTGAGCCAATGCCTGTTCAAGGGATGCCTCTGGTACATGGTAAAGCAAGAGGCATTTTGGGGTCCCAATGCCCTGCACTTCCCAACACAACCTGTGATCTTTTCTTGTGGTCCATCTCTTGTGAGCCAGAGATGTTCTATTTACAGTCTAGAAGGGATGAAAGAAAGTGAAGAGAAAACGCTTGATCTCCATGTAAGTCTTTGAGCACTCAGAAAGGAAGCAGAGGGTCAGGGCATTCTAAATAAGACCCTCTAATTTGGCCCTCATTGTGCGACAGACACCCAGAGTCTCAAGAGGTTGGGGAGATTCTGTTTTTTTTCTGGTCCTTTCTTTTAAAGCCACTCTCCATAACTGCCCATTTAGTCCCAAGAGTCTGAACTGACAGTACAGCACCCAGGCTACCCGGAGCCTGTGCCCACTGAGCAATCAGATCAATGGAACACCAGAGAGCCAGTTTTTGCAGAAGTGTTAAGTGATCTCTAACAGCGACTCAAGTTTTAAAGTTCTAGTTCATGTACAAAGTTCTAGCAAGCACCACACTGGAAACCCAAATCTACCCAATGGGCCTTCTCCTTTTGTGCTGTCCCTCAAAAATGAAGGGGCTGCTGGGTTGCAAAGTATGCTAGTAAAATTTGTCCTTCTTTTTCAGCCTCCCCAAAGTTTGCTTCAGTCACGTCAGTTACGCTGAGCATGGTAGGTAAGGGAAAGACGAGAAATACTGACAAACTACAAAATCCCTACAGACCCTTTCCCTTCCATCCAGGGCAAAAATGGTTTTGTCAGATGCCTTGGGTCTCCTTTTGCTAACAAATGTTTATAAAGCACCTGCTGTCTACCCAGCATTCGGGATAGGAAGTCGGTTCATCTCCAGATAGAACATTTGCATCCTTCAAGATTTATAACAATGGAGAGAACTACAAGACATGAAAAAATTTATCTATAATGCACATGATGAAGGTTACAGGCTCCAAAATTGTTCAGCATCCGAATGTGCATGTCCTCATGTGGATGAAGACAGCCAGCGACTGCTTCAAAAGGAAGATGGTCTGTCTTGTTTGCATTGTGGAATCATGATATTTTCTTATCCTATACTCCTTATTTTATGGAGCATTGTCATATTGTCTGTGCAATACAAAAACATTTTTCATGTAGTTTTGTACCTGATGGCCAATTTCCAATATGTCAAATAATAGATCCTGGAAAATCACCTTAATTTGTTTGGTCCCCAAACTTTTCTATCCTTCTCTCCAAAGCTATTTTTCAGGTTTCTAAAATAATCTAACCTTCTGAGGAAAAGTCATAAAAATTCTCACTTTCTCACAGGCTTTAGCTGTCCTTTTAAGACTGTCCTTTACAGAATGATGGGTGTTTTCTGTCAAACCCATTTTCTGCAGGAGGAAATGAAGCCATCAAAAGAGAAGCTACTTGTGATGCCAAGATCAACCCCAAAGAGACGACTTTTGCTAGGTCATGCCATCAGGTGACTCCTCCAGGGGAGGGCCTATACAGTTGATGAAGTCACCAGAAGGTCATCTCCCTTTAAAAATGTAGTAGGTAAAAAGATATGTGTAGACACCAGAGCAGTCATGAGATACATTTAATACTCAGGTTTTATAGCTGGGTCTCCAAATAAAACTTTCCTAAGATATTCTTCACTGGTCTGAAAAGCAAACAGATCTCCAAAAAGGGGGGTTCTCTATCTCCCTTCTCTCAACTCCCCTACATTGCAAAAGTCTGGTGGATGCTTAATAGGGGACATTTATTGGTCAAAGAAAAACGACGTGGGCTTAATGAATTGAAATGGGGAGGCTGTTGAGATACTGACTTTTCTGAGACATCTCTGTCATGTACCCTCAAAGGACCTCAACAACAACCCAGGCTACTGCCAGGCTTTCTCAGAATATGATTAACCAGAAGAGCTAAAAACAGACTGAATGAGCATTTTTGTTCTATTTTCAGAACCAAGCACTCTGCATCTCCACAAATTGCTCATGAGCCCGAGTAATTTTAGTCCGAATCTCTACAGACAAATTTTATTACTTTGGACATCACAAACATGGCCCTACGATCCCAAAAGGACTTTGAAGACATCTTTAGAGCTCTCTGAAGTTGGTGTTAGGGTCTTGAAAATTCCTGTGACTCATGAGCAACAAGGATTATAACAATTCTCCACTGTCCTGGAGAGCCGTGGCAGGCGTGGCCTTGCTTCCGTCACACTCCACTCTTCTGAGCTAGCACGTGGGCTCTCCACTCAGGCCTGAGAGTGGGGGTGACCCACAAGGAGTGCTCCCTCTCTCCGTGCTCCCATCACACGCATGGCACTCACCACTCAGGTGCAAAACCTACTTTCCTTCCTGAGGCATCAGCTTTCCAAAGTTTGGACTGGCTTGGTACTGTGCCTAGGAAAGGGCCACAGAACCCAGAGCCACCAGACTTGTCACATTAGTGTAGCCCATTGGAAACAAGTGGAGTCCCATCCCCACTTGAGGCTCCTTCTTTGTCACCTCCTGGGTGAAAGCAGCACTGACAACTATTTGACAGTTGAGTCTTCTCAGGAATCTTAATTGGCATTAGCTCAACCCTCACACAGGCTAACACCTCGTCTGCAGCTTCACTTCGGTGACTTCATCGTACAAAAACCTCTTGACGTGAAGCGATTGTTTGGAATGTACTATGAGTGCCGTCACTGAGGTGTGGTGATGAAAAGGTAAGCTGTCTGAAAAATGCGTAAGCCATGAAAGGCATTCACGACTGTGAAATACAAGCGCCAACAAGCAGAAACAGCAAGTGTCTAGAGCGAGAATTGGAAAGGCCCCAAAAGCTTAAGTTTTCAAACTACAAATGGTCCCTGATTTATGATGTTTCGACTTGTGATTTTTGGACTTTTCGATGGTGTGAACGCGATACACATAATAAATTACATGAGACATTCAACACTTCACTATAAAATAGGCTTTGTGTTGGGTGATTTTGCCCAACTGTAGGCTAAGGCCAGTGTTGTGAGCACATGTAAGGTAGTAAATGCGTTTTCAACTTACAATATTTTCAACTTACGATGGCTTTATCAGGACATAACCCCATCGTAAGCCAAAGAGCATCTGTCCATGGTACATACGAGGGACAATGCTTCGAAACCATGCACAATAGACTCACAAGGGCAATGACATTGCATTTTTTCCAACTCAAATTTGGCCAAAATTCTTCCAATTTAATCTAAAAAAAAGTATACCATTAAGCAATAGATGTGGAGAAATCATTACAAATATGAAGGACAGAATCATCAAATAAGCAAGATGTGTTAGTGAGACACGTCATAAAATGGCATATTTTCAATGTGGACATTTCAGTTTTGATATTACTCAACACGTAAGGACAACAGATAATACCACCAAATCTGGGGTGGGAAGATGGGGGCAGAGGCATCTTGTACTAAATAAAATAAGGGAGAAAAGCATACAGTATAGTAGGAAAATCCCGCTTTGGGGGTCAAGCAGACATAACATTCAAAAATAGAGAAGCTACTTAATCTGAGACTCAGTTTCATCCTCACTGATAAATGGGGAATAATAGTCTTTACCTTGCAGTTGCTATGACAACAAGAGATAATATGAAAAGCACCCACATGTGGCCATTGACTAAATGGCAGCTACTCTTATTTACTGGCAAACTTATTGGGGGAATGTAAACAAATGGCGTAAATGAAGGTGGACCAGGCTGGTTGGAAGATAGAAGAGATAAACTTGGTGGGGTGCACAGGGCAGAGAGTTGGAGAAACAGGGGGCTGTCAGAAGGACAGTGGGTGATCCCTGAAACTGAAGTCATTTGCTCTGTAAACAAGATAAGATGCCCTGGCTTCCTCAGCAGCTGGTGCACAGCTCCACACCCTACCACACTGGGCCAGTTCCCAGCCTGAGTAGTTGAAGAACCTGGGGGCTGCCTCCCCACGCCACATACGTTAACCCAAAGTCAGCAACCTCCATTTGCCAGATATCTATTATGTGCAAACACTATGCTTGATACCTGGCACAAAGAGTTAAAGCCCTAGTCGAGAGAGATATCTACATATTCCAATAGTAAACAAAAAAAAAAAGGGGGTGGGTCTAGATTCCTTAATGTAAAATCAGATATAAAAATGCAATTCATGCTTGGCAAGCCAAGACAACGAAATCCTGTAGGAATGTGAAGATCTTTAACAAGCACACACAGAGCTTAAGGCCAAAGTCAAAACTGTCTGCTCAGAAAAGGAGCTACTTGAGGTGGGTCACCAACTCTGGTGATGCTGAAATCGCTCGGAACATTTCTAACATATGTTCTTTGGAATTTCCTTTGGACGGTTTTTTTTAACTTCTTCAGGGGTGCAACATTTTTTTTTCTTAGTTTCAGGTGTACAAAACAACATAGTGATTAGACATTTATGTACCTCACAAAGTGATCACCCCAAAAAGTCTATTACCCATCTGACACTGTATGTAGTTATTAGAATATTATTGACTATATTCTCAGGGGTGCAACTTTTACTTCTTTAGGGGAAACTCAATTTTCACATCCAGAAAACACTTAAGAGCCCGGCCTACTCAGTCTAGGTGTAGATGTGGGGGTCAAACCAGGTTGGTTCTGAAGTAATGAGACTGGTTTCCTTGTGCTGATACTGCACCGCCCTGACTTTGTAGCCTGACCCACCCCAGTGACGATCACAGGCTGAACTGACCCTTCCTCCTCCCATAGCCTGTACCTCCCACTAATGCTGTTCAATAGATATTTCTGGCTTCCTGCCTTCTAGACACACAATAGGGTTGCACTTCCCCAATCCCTTTAGTTGGGTGAAGCCATGTGACATGTTTTAGAAAGTCAGGAGCTATGAGTGGAATGCTTGTGGAAGATTTAACTGCTGATGAGAGATCTTCCAGATTTCTCTTTCCTTCTGCAAGGATCAGATATGTTTGAAATGGTGACTGCTCCATTGGTCTGGGACCCTGATGGACTAGGATGGGCAGAACCCTTCAACCCTTGATCCAAATCTTGATAGATATGTGGCATGAATGAGAAATAAATCATTGTTGTCTTAAGCCACTGAGATTTGGGGGGCTATTTGTTACTACAGCATACCCTGGCCTATACTGACCAATACAATGAGAAGCAGTTCTCCAACTCCTCAGGGTCTCACTGGGATTCAAATGTCTACCTTTTGCAGGCATGGGAGTACAAACATCCTTCTATTGTCCTTTGTTATGGGTCCTGAGGATAAAACAGGCTCTGAACCATAAGAGGAACTCCAGCATCATTCTGAGAGATGGCAATAATTATGACTACACAACCCTGAAAAGAGACTGCTATGAAAGATCACATTTATTGGTAAACATTAAATCTTAGTGGTTCTATTATACACGATATTATTAGATCCCCATCAGAAGGACTAAAATTTAAAAAAAAAAAAAGTGATAATATCAAATGCTGGCAAAGTTGCAGAGGAACTGGGTCACTCACCCATTGCTAGTGGGAACACAAAATGGTACAGCCACTCTGAATAAGAGAATGGCAGTTCCTTAGAAAACTAAATGTATGCTTACTATATGACCCACAGTTTCACTCTTAGGCGTTTGTCCCAAAGGAAAACATGTTCACACAAAAACCTGAAGCTGAGTTTATTCTAAGGAGCCAAACCTGATAGCAGCTTTATTCAGAATAGACCAAAGCTACAAACAACCCAATGTCCTTCAATGCATGAATGGTTAAACAAACTGTGATATGTCTGTACCATGGAATTCTACTTGGCAATGAAAAGAAACAAAGGACCAAAAAAAAAAAAGAAAAAAAGAAAAGAAACAAAGGATTGATACATGCAAGAACTTGGATAGATCTCGAGGGAATTATGCTGAGTGAAAAAAGCCACATATATAGCATTTCTGAAGTGACAAAATTATAGAGATGGAGAACAGGTTAGTGGTTGCCACGGGTTAGGGAGGGTAGGAGGCAGAGAGGTATCTATGGCTACAGAAGGGTAGCAAGAGGGAGCCTTGTCATGGAACTACTTGTTCTGTATCTTGAATGTGATAGCTGTCATCTGAATCTACACCTGTGATAACATTGCATAGAACTACATATACACCAACACACACACACACACACACACACACACACACACACACACGAGTACATGTAAATGTGAATAAGGTCAATGGATTTTGTCACTGTCAATTTCCCGGTGGTAACATTACACTACAGTTATGCCATCTATTACCGATTGGGGAAAACTAAGTGAAGGATAGACAGATCTCTATGATTTCTTACAACTGTGAATTTACAGGTATAGTCACACCACAATAAAAAAATTTTAAACTCTCATTTGCTAAAAAACAAACAAAAAAACCCTATCTTTACTCTCTAGCCCCTCATCCTGATTTATTTTATTTTCTTACACTTACACTATCAAACATCACACATTTACTTGTTCTTCTTTTGCCTCCCCCATTGATATGTAAGTTCGATGTGAGTGAAGACTGAATCTGTTTTGTCTTTCGTCCTCCTGGTACCTAGAACATTCCTGGCATATAGTCAATACACAACACATATTCCTGGAATAACTGACTATGAATTATGGAATGAATGAATGAGCACTCCTCGTACTGCTCTGCAGTACTTTCAACATATCTGAAAGCTCTGCAGCCTAAAAATAGCAATTCGTTCAACATTTTGCACATTTTCTAACTCCAAGAGTTACTGCTCTCAGGGCAGAAATATTTCTTTTATAACAACAGAACTGTAACTCATCTTCCCTAAGTACATAAGTACTTCCCTACCTCCAGAACTACATAATGCCTTCTTTGCTTTCAGCCTCGAGAGAGTCTACCCTCCCTAGCAAAGGTGAAAGTACGGACCAAATTAGATAATTACATACAAGAATGCATTTCAGCTTGGATTCCATTTGGCAAGCATAGATTCAGGGTCAGCTTCATAGATACTTTATAACCTCAAGAAAGATACATTAACAGTAATAAAATAAAAATGCTATATTTTAACCATGTACCATAGGTTGAAATTAAATAATTATTTTTTTAAGGGAGGGAGGGTGTGTGTCACATGCCTTATCTCAGTGAAGCTGAGTTTATCCTAAGGAGCCAATTAAATGGTTGGCAAGACCAGACCAAGGCCAGGAACTTGAAGTTAACTGTACTCCAAATAAAAGAACAAATTGTACTAATTTATTGGATCTGAAACCAAACCTTAATACGAACTGTTTACTGAAATGTGAACCAGCTAAAATTTGAGAATAGTTTCCAAACACACCTGATGATTCAATCTAATCAAGTAACTGAATATATGCATATTTAAAAACTTTTGAACAGGCTCAAAAACTCAAATAGCGAAACAAATCACAGACCAAACTTGAATTCAACCAATATTTCTTTACAGTGAATTGACTAGGGAAGACACAATAGAAACGGGATTATAAATGCTCTTTTCAAAGTCCACATTATAATATGGTGAGTTTTCAAGCAATGAAGCCTGTAATTATTTTTCCAGGGGAGACGATAAGATCCTTCTCATAGGTGTGTTTAAAGCAGAAGGCAAAAGGAGGAAGTTAGGGGTTCAGAATTATAATGGAAAAGCAAAGGATTGAAGTGAGATGACAGGAATGGCTAGTTAGAGAAGGGAAACCCAACCACTCTTGAGACTAGTTTTAATACTGGGAAGAGACCTACAATCATGGATAAGCTCTAATACCCTTGCTGTAGCTTCAGAGGGACCCAAACCGGATGACTGCCCCAGTCCTAAAGCCCTGAATCCAGAACAGCAAGTGCATTACCTGTGGAGAGCTGGGTGGGGAGGGGGTTCATTTCCTTGTCCACCATCTTCTGGTACAAAGCCCTCAGGCTAAAGGGCTCCACTGTGAAAGGCAGCGTCCCAGTCAACATGGCATACATGTTCACACCTCTGAAAAGAGAAACACCAAAGCATGAGACCAGAAGGCCCTCGAGGAGGGGAGGACAAAGAGGGCACAGGCGTGGCCCAGTTTCAGTCCTGTCACTGTCATGTCGACCTCGAGAGGCCTCTTCATAGTCATCCTTCTAGAACCCTCAGCCTTCTAGAACCCCTGAAGCAGCAAAAACGAAAGGCACACCTGTGGAGACGTGGACCATGGGTATGGAGGTAAGAGGTGTCTAGAGAGCTCCAAAAGCTGCCCCCCTAAGGTGAGGAAACCATGCCCCTTCCTTCTGGATGGAAGTCCAGACCATATTATGTGAAACATACCTGGGAAATGCGAGGAACCTTGAATAAACGTTGAATCTCAACGTTGTGTGGTTTTCTGAGTGTGATTTACAAGGTGGAGCCTGGAGGAGGCCAGACCCAAAAATACAGGGCAAGTCGCTGCATGAGAGAACAAGTCACAGCCTAGCCACACGCCCTGTGACCGCTCGGCCCTTTCAAATGAAAATCATATACCAAAAACTGGCGTTTTGCTCTTCCCCTGAATTCTGTTTTGGCCGGTAAGTAAAGAAATTCCTTGGAGGGGAGGGGTGTCTCCTTCCCATTCTTAGTTTTTATATTATGGTTTATTGTGAGGTTCTGCCACTCAGCCCTGGCCCAGTATCTCTGATGTGGTTGAAATACCCTCTGACTGGGTTTAACTGCTTATGTTCAAAGCCAGTCTAGAGAACAGCACCGTCTTCTTGGAGGATTTTTACCTTCCTGATGTATAAGGCTAATATCATTTTGATGAGATTTCCTGATGGAGATGAAATGCCTGCCTGCCAAGAGGCCTCAAGTGTTCAAAAGCGCCCTGGGGAATACGTTTTAAAAACAGGCAATAGGATTTCCAGTCAAAACAAATCCAATGAGACTGATTGAAATTAAGACCCTTGGGGCCCAATGCCACGGAGGCGCCTCTGAATTACAACACTCCAGACGATGGCAGGTATGGAGCCCACAGGCTCCAGCTAGAAATTATTCTCAAATTGCAGACAGACGCGAAGACCCAGTTCCTGCTCCATAGCTCACAGTCGAGTTAGGGAGACAGATACATAAACATTCATTCCACAAATACTTGATGGCTGAGTCTCTGCCCCAGGCAGGGGGTAGGGATGAACCAAACAAGGACCCACCATCTTGGATGGCGGGGGAGGGGACATAATCAACAAGTAAACAAAGAGATAAGCATAATCCTTTCAAGCAGCAATGAGTGCAGAGGGAATAAGAAAATACTGACCTGTGTGCTTTTGACCACAGAGGAGTTCAACTAAGAGAGAAAGAGACCTACAATAAGGACCTGAAACCTCTCAGGGGGTAGTACATGTGTGTGAACTTACATGTCTTTGGCTGCCTGGATGTGAGAATGCACAAGATAAACTGCATAGGCCAAGAAATGGAGATAAGGATGAACAGAGCATATGCAAACCATTTAGAGCATTGTTTCCGTGTGTGTGTGTGTGTGTGTGTGTGTGTGTGTGTGTGTGTAGTGGAATGCATTCCCCAGGATAAGTGTCGATGTTGGGTGAATTAAACTTCTATGGCCAAATAACTCGGGGAGTAGTCATCTGGTATTAAGCGGATTTAAGGGGCCCAGAATTAGGAACAGGAGACTGTGGCAGTAAATCCAGCACGTTGCTATTACAGTTTGAGTGGGTGTGATGCGTGCAATGGAAAGAGAAAGGCGAATTAACAGTAGAGAACTGTGAAGAGGATGTGGCAAGTTTCAAACTTGGAAAGCTGGAGGAACGGTGGTAAGAGTGACAGAACTGAGGAAGCTGGGGTGAAGAGCCGGTCTGGGGGCAGAGGCAAGGAATATTAGGGCTAGTTACATGTTTGAGAACCTACGCTGCAATGCTGCATTTTGGAGGTGTTCGGAGGTCCTTGCTTTGAGTGATTCTAGGAGATTGACAGAAGGGGAGTCTACAAGGGCCCCCAAGTTGTAGAATTTTTACACTCAAAGGGATCTTGGACACAAAGATTTTAGGGAAACCCCTTGGAACATCCCACAAAGTTGTTGGAGACCATCAAACAGCCTCTGACACAAGCTGCTTCCGGTCTCCCGGATGTAGACCCTCATCATTCCATTCGGGGCAACTCTATGCACAAGAAGGGGCTTCCCAATACTAAGTCAAAGTTTGCGTAGAACGTCTGCCCACTATCGATGGTTGTGGGACGAGCTCAGTGTATCCTGTCCCTGCTCATCTCCCTGCGCCTTAATCTTGGCTCTAACATTCATACCTGAGGCTGAAGAGGCTGGTACTTATCCAATAGCATATGTTCTGCAGGTAGGTGTTTTATAATACCCAATCCATACAGTGTTTCTCAAACTGAGGTACATTGACATAATCTCAGGAGTTCATGAGCTATAATTTCTATCTCCTGTTTGGTAATAGACTGAACAAAGCTTTGCATACAAAGCCTACCCAGGGACATCAGATGACCACAAAACAACCACAGACACCTTCCATTGCACACCCTCGATTTCAGAGACTGCTTTTTTGCATTTGTTTACCAACACACAGCTTTTGCCCAAATATACCACGTTTGCTGTTCACAGGCTGAGAAAGGAGGTGAGGTGGACTTCATTTATCCACGATGTTTCTGGGCTTATACCTGTGGCAAAGAAAGTGTCCTGCTGGTGAGTAGTGCAGTGGCTCCTAGACCAGGGGCAGCAGCATCACCTGAGAACTTGTTAGAAAAGCACATTCGTGGGCCCCATCTCAGACCTGCTGAATCAGACACTCTGGGGGTGGGGCCCTGCCATCTGTGTCTTTACAAGTCCTTCAGATGCCTCAGATGCGCACTCGAGTCCGAAAGCCACCAGAAGAGTGCAAAGGGGTGCGAGAGCTCAGTGGTCCCAGACGCGCCTGACCAGCTCACAGAGCCCAGCCCCGCGGTGAGAACTACAGACTGCTTAGCAATTCAGTTCTCACAGAACAGTAGCCACAGCATGTAATTCGTGCTGCTAATTTGAGTATTTGGAGGTTTCTTTGGTCTTGGTTATATTTAACTTGTACATTATTTCTGTTTTTTTTTTAATTTGTACAGAGCCATAAATAAAATGTTCAATTTTACGTTTGTGAACATTGAGCAAAATTTAAATAAAAATAACAAGTCAAGAAGAGGGCTTACCAAGAATGTTCTTCCTTTACAGGAAGACTATACAACACTCCAAGTTTCAAGAAAACTGCCCTACGACTTTTTATATGTCCCTTTATCTTTAGGGGACACAGAACTTCCTGTCACGGGTGGGGTACATAAAACAGTGCAGAATGTTACAGAATGCTACCGTTACGTTATGGTAATGGGACGGGATTCAACTGAAGGAGCTCGATGAATGGAATATGGGGCCAGGAAACCAACTCTAAAACCTTTATGAAAGTTTCTTTCTTCAAGGAGTCCTTGAGACATCAAACTTCCTATCTCCTTGTCCCCAACTGGCTGCAGAAAATGACAAAAATCTCAACTCACTGCCATTCTCCATTATCTGGCTGGGACCACACATAAAGGTAATACATGCTTCTCTTAAAAATGGTGCCAGTAAACTCTGTCTGTGGTCAGACCAGGATTGAGCAAGTGGTTTTTATAGTAACTCTAACTGGTTATTTCACCAAACTGACTCCAGAATTCCACTTCTCTTGGAGGAGTTTATCGTCAACAAAAATGGTCACAAATCCTTAAAGAGGAATCACCTCTCTCATCCGAGGGTCTCTCCTCTACAAAATGCAGATAATAATAATCCCTCCCTCTCAGGTTGTACGAGGGTCAAAGGCACTGAGTCACAGAAAAGACTGGACACTGTGCCTGGCGAAAATTCAGTGCCTGACACATGTGTTCCAGGGATTCATCACAAAACTTCAAAAAACAACAGGAGAAAGAAGCTACAATTTGTATCCGATTGCCAAATAATAACGGAAGGTTAAGTTAATAGTCATGTGGTTCTAGGAGATTTTAAGAAGGAAACCAGATTGAGCATCTTAATTCCTCTCGGCTCGAGTTTTCATGTACCTTTCCTATCTGGATAAAGAGAAATCTAGTTAGTCCCTTTGGCCTTTCAGAAGTATGTGAGAATACCCAGGAAAAAATGTGGAATGCAGTTTATAAATCTCTATAATCCCACAGAACTAGTAGGAGTTTCAAAACATGTTCAGAATTTCCTGATGTGTCTTTTGAAATATGGCCCAGAGGCTCTCTAGCTTCTCCATGGCACACATGGAGCCCCCAAGAATCAGAGATAGTTTTAAAGAAATAAAAGGATGAGATTCTGGGATAAAGGAGGGCAACAAGCAAATACAATTCGGGTTTTTCGAAGCAGAAAGACATACAGGTGAGCCATGGTTGGGTGGAAGAAGATACTGGCCAGTCTGGAATACTCTGATGTCAAAAGAGAAAACGTGACGCTGAAGGACAGCTGGAAGAAGAAGGGAAGGGCCCCAGGAAATACAAATGCAGGATCTTTGGGATTAAATCAGGAGCCAAATGATGGTCCTGATATTTAGTCTGACACACAAAAGTATTCCCTGGAGGAAATGCTGGAGTATCACCTGCCATCCCTGGGGAGGTCGGCCAGCAACCTTAACAAGACACGAGGGACAAAGCTTTGCTGGCAGGTGGAGGGTCTGATTACCAGTCCTCACAGGGCAGGGGGGCAGGAGCCCCAGAAACTGCCCAGTTTATACCAGAGTGCAGCTGAGAGAACCTTCGCTAACATACCTTGCTTCTGTGTGATTCTTCCAGAAAGAAACTGCCTTGGAAAAAATTAGAAACAACTCTCTAGCTAAAAGCAACATCCTTCCATCTTTCAGTATCAACTTTCAATACAATTTCTGATTAAAGGCCTTCAAAGTAGAGTGGGAACAGATCCACTCATTTGGAAAATCTCAAACTTCATAATTGCTCCATTAAATGATCTGTTTTCAGCAAGAAATTGTCTTGTGAATTGTTAAGACATTTTTCCATTTCCTCTCTTCTTTCCCCTTCTATTTTAAATGCATATGTTAGGTACAAAAAATATGTCTTAGGTTTTATAAAAGTCCAAAGTCCCACACTACACAAAAGGAGCCACATGTCTCCTCTTTCCATCTCCTTCTCCTGCCAACCTTCATTTTAAGAGAGTCTGAATGGAGAGAAAATGTTATCCTTCCATACTTTATCCCTGGCAGTAGCTGACGGTTTCTGGTAGTATTTTTATGAAACAGAGTCTGAGGCCTGGAGCAAATTCTCCCACTCGCCCTTCTGAATACCCAGGTCTAATATGGGCTAGAAACAACAGGGCTTCCCTAGGCCAATTTATCCTCCAAAGGGACAGCACTGGGGACAGAGATTTTTCCCATGAAGTGAAAACAGATTCCTTGAGTCTGGGACGGTGGTCTGAGTGTGTTGTACACAACTCTCCATGAGGTACCAGGTCTTCACACAGATGTTTTGCCACCCCCCCAGATATCTCCCAAGAGAGCAAAGAACAGCTTTGGTTAAAAAATGTTGCCTTTTCAATCTTTTGGGAATAGAACTCTCAATTTCCATTTTCTTTACACTTAGAGATGCACCGAAGTTCTCAAATGAGCATTATAATATTCTGAAAATAAAGTTAATTTTGATTCTTTTCATTTGCAAAGTACATCTGCATTTAAGGTTTTTTTAATTAACATATATGCCACTCTGAGGAAAAGTCAGTGAGCAATAAAAAAAGGTTCATTGCACCAGAATGAACATTTTGGTTTTTGTATCTGAAATCTCAAAGTTCACTGGAGATTTAGACATAAGTATTTCATTCATCTGGGTTAAAGGAAAGAAGTGAATGAGTTCAAAGGTATTCATATATGGTCTATATATGAAAATAATGACCATTGAGAATAAGAGAAAACCCCCAAGACAGAGTGCAACATTTCCCATTAACATGGGTAATTCCTGATTCACTAGAGAAGGAGGCCCTGGAGCGCCCATTTATGGGGAAGGGCTTTCTTTGCCAAGGCTTCCTTGAACGACAAGCTGGTTTTCTTCCTAAGTCTGACTCAGAAGTCTTGGGGAAAGGCCCTATCTGTCCTTCAAGCTCCAAAACCTCTGGAGAGGCGCATTTGCTTTTGATTTTGGACATGAACTCTTCATTCTGTTGTTGTTTCAGAGCAATAAAGAGGGATGCCTGACCCAGGGAGAAAATTGGTTCCATTTTCACTCTCTTTTTCAACAGCCTTTTAAATTAAATTCTCTTTGGGTTTTCCATTTCCCATTCTGACAGCAAAGTCGTGAGCACCAAACAGAAACCTAACTGTATCTCAGACACAACATCCCAAAGCAGTGGAAAATTAATCTCTTACAGAAGGCTCTGGAGTTCTACACTTTCTCAAAGATTAAGAGCAGTAATAACCAGAGGTAATCACCTTCCTGCCTTTACATATGCTGTTCCCTTTGCCTGGAAAGTCCCCCTCCTCTTCTCCACCTGGAAAACTCCACCTCATCCCACAGGAGCCGATTAAAGTAACCTCCGATGCGTTCTTGAGTTACCGAGCTGTGCAGCAGTATTGGTTCTCTGCACTGCGCCTCCTGACATGCTCTCTTGGTTTACAGGTGAGACTTGCAGGTAAGGAGGTGTCTTGGTCAGCTTGGGCTGCCATAACAAAAAACACAGATGGGGTGGCTTAACCCACAGACATTTCTTTTCTCCCAGTTCTGGGCTGGAAGTCCAAGACCACGGGACCAGCACGCTCGGGTTCTAGTGAGAGCTCCCTTCCTGGCTTGCAGACGGCCACCTTCTCAATGTGTCTTCACATGTTGGAGAACAAGCAAGCTCTCTGGCATCTCTTCTTCTAAGGACACTAATCTCATCATGGGGGCTCCACCCTCATGATCTCATTTACACCCAATCACCTCCCAAAGGCCCAGCCTCCAAATACCTTCACATTGGAGGTTAGGGTTTCCACAGATGAAATTGCAGGGGGAGGCAATACCCAGTCCACAACAGTAGGTAAGTGTGTAGACTGCAAAAAAAAAGCCACAAATTCCCTGCCAGTCCCCCCATCAAGGGGTAAAATCTATCTCTCCTCTTGATGCTGGGCTGGGCCATGTGACCAATGAGACATTAGCAAATGTGACACAGAAAAGTCCTTATGCGCTAGGATTTGCCCTCTTACTCTAATGGACTCTTCCACCATCCTGTGAAGAAAATTCTACGTATTTGTGTTTTTCTTTTGTTTCTGGTTTTCATGTCATTTAGATAATCATTTATTATCTATAGGTGACAGCAATGGATTGAGACGTTGGTTTTATGATTGGCACACCTGGTGATCTCTGTTGGGTGGCTGATGGAGGCTTACACTCCGTTGGGTGAGAGATGACCAAGCATTCAGTCTGTTTCATTTATTAGCGAACTTGCCAGTGCAGTCTTCCTGGCAAGATCAGGAGTGGTGAGTTTTTTACTCATCACTTTACTTTTGACCTTTCCTGAGATTTCAGGATTTGACCAACAGAAATGGATCATTATCACAGTTCTGGAGGCTCAGAGTCCGAGATGAAGGTGTCGGCAGGGTTGGTTCTTTCGGAGGCTGGGGAGCAGAATCTGTTCCATGCCACTCCCTTAGCTTCTGGCCGCTGCTGGCGATCTTTGGAGTTCCTTGGCTTCTAGATAGATACATCACTCCAGTCTCAGCTTTCATTGTCACGTGGCGTCCTTCCTCTCTCTGCGTCCAAATTTCCCCCTTTTATAAAGACACCAGCCATACTGGATCTTATGTTTTCATTTTAACTTGATGACCTCTGTACAGACCTTGTCTCCAAATAAGGTCACATTCTGAGACCCTGGGCATCAGGACTCCCACATATATTTTGGGAGGGGGACACAATTCAACCCATAACATTCTGCTAACACCTGCTTACAATTTTCCAATGGTCTTTCACTAACCTTAGGACAAAATCCAAACCCCTTCCCACACCTCCCCTGCCCAGGGCCTTCACACAGCCTTTTCTCTCTGCCGAGAGCCTTCCTCCCTAACACCTTCCTCTTCCTACAGCTAATTCCTTCTCATCCTTAGCATTGGGCTTTGAGGTCATGACCTCAGGAAGCCACCCCGCCTCCTCGTTCCCTGCATCCCACCCACTTCCTCCACAGCAGTGACCACACTCAGTTTATAGCTTTTTAAAAATGCGTCTGCCCCACTAGACTGCAAAGCCTGTAAGAGGAAGGACAACACAGGAGAAGCCGCAGAGAGTGACAATTAAAGACAAAACCGAGAACCAAAACACCTCGGTCCAATCCTGGCTCTGTCACACACTAGCGGTTATTTGGGCAAGTGTCTAAGGCTCTCTGTGCCTCAGTTTCCTCATCTGTGAAGTGGGATAATGGGACATGCCCTTGAAGGTTTGTTAGGTGGATGAGAAGAGCTCATCTGCGCAAAGCCCTTGGAACACTGCTCGTCACTCAGGTGGAGGTATGTCAGGGTTAACAAGGGTCACAACAGGCGCAGGGTCCCCCTGGGTGGTTTTACTCCCCACTGTGTACTCAACACTCAGCACAGGGCCTGGCTCAGCAAACATTTGCCGAATGAACAAATCTCTGGTCGGCCGTATGTGGCTCACATAGCTTCCTATTGTTTTTAAAGCTTTATCACGGCTTCTACAAAGGGCCTGATTTGCGCCATCCCCATGAACTGGGCATGGATCATGGGGCCTCATCCCCTAGGGAATGTGCCAGAGTTGCTCCAGGGAACCCTTGCGTATAAGAAAGAATAAAACATGGTCCTCTGTGGCTGAGCAAAGGTGAGCATCTCTACCTCAACTCCCCACCGTGGGGCCCCAGGACAGGGACCCATGGGGCTGCAGGTTCTGGTCTACAGGGAGGTCCCACCTGGGCCTCCAGGGCTATGCCATGATCAATTAAAGACCGGTGTGTGCAAGGTGCATTACCATTCAGCAAAGGCTTTCACATATGTGACTTTATGGCACCAGGACTAAGAATGAGGCCTGATTAGAGCGTTTCAGAAGACCTTCTGCTGCATGTCATCTTCTTGAAGAAAAAAAAAAAAGATGCAATAAGTGGAGGTTAGCAAAGAAATGTCCAGCTGCCTCAGGAGCAGCCCAACCATGCCAAGCCACCAGGGGGGAGGAGGGAAGCGAGAGTCCAGGAATCCTGGTCCTGGGTCACCTCCATCCTTCCTGCAGCTTCTCTCTACCTTCCTTCCTCCATGCCTCCATTATTTCTGGGTGGAGTCTCTCCTTATGGTTAACTGATAGGGACACAGCAAGTAGCGATGGGCCAGGTCCCTTTGTTTTAATCACGGGGCCCGACTCTGAGAAACGGAGCATCTGTGGTTACTAAATGCGGATCCTTCCCCAGGTCGAGGGACTTCGTAGAGGGATAGAAACAAGGTTGGAGCTTAAAACTCACCTTCAGACAGTGCTGCCTTTTGCAGCCTGTGCTTTTCCTTTCCCTTCGCATTTCCCCAGACAGGACACATGGTTTGTTCCCATCTTACAGCTAGCAGGAGGGAGGACAAGAGGCCCAGGTGCTCACCTACAGCTCTGACAACCCACAGGGCTCCTTCCTTCTACCAGCACTTCTAGACTTTGAGGAGATTCCTGTTTCACCAGTTGTGACTGGAAAGGTTTCCCTTCCACAGGCTTAGCCCCATCACCATGACAACTGGTGACAACACCATATTGTCCAGTTCCCTTGAGAGTAAAACCTCAGGAGCAAACCTACTGCTCTCCAATCTAGCGTCCTCTTCCCTTTGATCACTATGTCTCCCGCCCCCCTCATCACCACAGTTACAGACACCCCTGAATCTCTTGGTGGTTCAGGCTCTTCACTCCCCCACCCCCTTTTTTTTTTTTTTTTTTGGTGCACAAATTGTCCCTTTCATAGCTTTCCATTTAGCATAAATGAGTTCCCGAACTGTTAAGGAAAGAAGGTGATTATACATTCAAACATTCACACTCATTTATTCAATAAATATTTAATGAGGGAAATTATGTGCCAGACACTTCGGAGAATTCTGAAGCACTGGAAGGGACCAACAACGGATTTCATTTCTCACATCGACTCTGATCCACGGGGAGGAGCTGCCTGTGGGGGTGAGTCGAGAAGGATTCTGAGGCCCTTCTGGGCCCAGTGTAGAGTCTGCTCAGCAACGCCAGCCAAACTACCCAGGGCACCTCAACGAGAAAGCGTCCTCTGCCACTGCTGCCAGCTCCCGTTCCCACCCACTCTGTGTGGCCCCAGCCACTTGGGTGAGTCATTAGACCACACACCCTCCTTCCGCAGTCTCAACCACACCTCCTGTTGGCGGGGCAGCGATAACCAGGAGCTCAAGCTTCGGGCTGTGCCCTGGGTACCAAGTGCAGCTCCATCATTTACAGACTGCGTGTGCCTCTGGCCTTCCTCCCGTCAGTGTCCTGAGGATCCGCGGGGATAATTAACCTGTTGCTCAGGAACAGAAGCTGATTTCTGACTAGCAGGTTTCATCCCCTGTTCACAAGCCAGGGTTCCGGGCAGAGCTGGCTCTTTCTGGGAGCGTTCAGGGAATTCTGTAGGCCTCAGACTCTCATTTGGGGCCTGGTTCCCCTCACTCTTCTGCCAGAAGTTCCAGAATGCCTCTCAGTTCTAGCCCCTTGCACTGGTGACACTCCTGTTTGCTTCCTCGGTCAGTTATAGGCCCTGACCCTCCAGCTTCTGCTCACGTGAATGACGTGCTTGCCCCACCCTCGCCTCCCTCCAATCTTCTTCCTTTGTTTCCTCCCTTCCTTCCTCTCTAGCCCAGGCTCTGTGCCAGGCGCTGAGGGATCCCTGGAACAAGCTGGGGGGTCGCTGCCCCTCGGCCTGCAGTACAAGGGGTTCCAGCAGGTGAAGAATGGCCCAATGACCACAGGGTGATGGCCAGGAGAGCAGCTATCAGGGGACTTGAGACAGGGAGGCCTCCAAGCCAGCCTGCAGGGACAGGAGGGCTGCCTCGGGGGACTGGCCTCCCGCAAAACAAGAGGGAAAGGGAAAGGGGACAAGACCAGAAAATTGAATTCCCAGCTGAAGCGATTGTACATTCAAGGGCAGGAATCTAGAGGGAGGCAGGCTGCGCTCACAGGACAGGAAACAGTGTGAAGTTAGCTAGAGAATGGACAGAGGGACAAGAAGAGAGAGGGACAATGCTGCCGCCGAGCCACTGGGGCCAAGCAAGGGTCAGGGCCACCTGCACCACAGTCCAGATTCCGTAGATCTTGAGACCCTAGAGACTGCCTGGTTCAAATCCCAGCTCCACCACTTGGTTCTGTGATGTTGGAGAATTTTATTAATTTCTCTTATGATCAGTTTCTTCTTCTATAAAACGTGGGTAATAGAGAGTAATGGTTTCATTGGGTTACCATGGAAATTAAATGACATAGGGCCTGCATACACTATGCATGCAGTAAATTTTAGCTTTTCTCCGGCCTGGACAAGGGAAGTATAGTGAAATGGAGAGAAGTACGGGAATTTCAGAAAAGTTTTGGATCAACACACTTCTGGTTCAAATTAGTCCCTCTCATCTCTAGCTTCAATATCTCAATCAGGAGCCCACCCTCTGTCCACCTGAAGCCCACTGGCAAGGAGTCTAGTCCCTACCCCGGTATCCAGGACTCTGCATGGCTCCGGCACCATTCCCACATGATGATGAGAGGACCACGAAGGACCCGGATGCAGTGACAGGGCCCCTGCAGCAACCCCCGCCTCCTTCCTCCACTATTTACTGAGTGTGCCCCTGGTGGCCCTCCCGGTGCTGGACACTGGTGACGCAGACCAATGGGGTCTCTACCATCAGGCAGCACCCTTTCCCAGCTGGAAGTCAGACACTAAACAGATTAACAAACAAGAAAACGACCGGCTAGGAGGTGCTGGAGAGGAAATGAAAGGGGCGAGGAGACCGAGTCTAGGGGATCCTTTTGACAGGGAACTCAGAGCCGCTCTCTGCACTGGTGACACTGGATGCAAACCGGAATGTGGGAATGGACAGGCCATTTGGAGAGCTGGGAAATGGCATTCCTGGCAAAGGAAACAGATGTGCAAAGCCCAGAGATGGAAGAGACGAAACAAAGGCTAATGAGTCCGAGGAACGGGGAGCAGAGGGCGGGGTAGGAGGTGAAGAGGCAGGAGCAGGGGTGGGGGGTTGGGGGGGGCGGTGAAATGAGTCCTGCAGGGAGAGTGGCCCAGGTGCCCAGGCTGAGTTTATTAGGATGCTGCGGATGGAAAGCTCTAAGAGGATTAAAAGCAGGGGAAAGATAGGAGTGATTCGTGAAACCAGAGGCAAGTTCTGAGAGGACAGGACTTTGTTTTCTTATCTCCCCATCATCTAAACGAATTTTGGTAAAGGCTCCTGGCAGTTTGTGGACAAAGGACCAGAAGGACCAGAGGTGGAAAGCCGGGCCCCAAAGAATCACTGAATGTATATGCCAGAGCCTATAATATAATACATTCTCATCAAAAACGCCGTTATTTCTAAAGGAAGGGGCAGCAGAGACAGAAGGAGGGAGCATTTGCTCTCATAAGCTCGATAACTCACATGGACCAGACATCGATCTTGGGGCCATATTTCTTCCTGGCCAGAAGTTCCGGCGCGGCGTAGGCGGGGCTGCCACACTGTGTGCTGAACGGGTCCGAGTGGCCCAGGATCCCTGCGCAGTTGCTCAAACCAAAGTCTGTGAAGAGGAAAGGACACAATGGACTCCGAATTAGAAAACTGTGAAAATGAAGGGGGGAGGGGCGGCGGGGCAGCAGAAAAGGAAACATTCTGTCAGGGTAACACATCATTTAGCATCCGAAAGGGAAACCAGCAGCTGCAAACTGTAACGTCTGGATACGGGCCTCAAGACAAAAGGATGTCAGCTGATGGTTCCCTGGCTTAACTGGAAACATTTTATATCAGGCCTCACTATAAAATCCAGCTAGCGCTAAAAGAATGTTGACCCGAAACATATTTCTATCAAATCTTGGAAATGAGTCATCCAGGAAAAAGAGAGGTTTTGCTTTCGAGGACTGAGGCAGGAAGCAAGAACAAGCAGCGGGTCTTGGAGTCAGCGAGGCAGCTTCCGAGTGGTCAAAGGGGCGGGAGGGAAGGCTGAAGGAAGATGGATTTTTCTCTGGCTGGTGTCAGTGTCACCCCAAGTGATACGCGATCCCACCATGTACAGCTGACTTTTTCAGCTGAATGTTTTCATCTCATGCAAGTCTTTTAAAAATGCTCCCAATGCATGCAGCAACATATGGGGATTTGAAGAGGGAAAAATATATATACTCGGTGATTTAGACAATGCTGAATGTTGGCTGGATAAATAACGGCCAGAAAGCTAGCAGTGAGAACTAGACTTAAGTGACCTCATGCGGTAGCATCGCTTTGTTGCTAGGTAATTAAGCCAACTGGGAAGAGGAAAGAAGAGCCCAAAGTATCTAAAGCAACCTGGGTCCATTCTGTTTTTTGTGCTGTGTTTACTTTTGATCTTAAAGACAGGTAATTAGAGAGCTTTAGTGTTCTGTCCTTATCTGATATCTTTCCTCAATCTTTGTTGAGCTCAGAATTAAGATCGTGGTTCTTCCTTTGAACTTCAATGTAAATATTATGGCTTTTGGTCCCCAAACAGAAGACTGTCAGCCTACAGGGCTGTCAGAAAGGGGCCGTGGTCAGAGACTAGCTCCAAGGCTTGAACAAAACCCTTGCACTTTCTCAACCAGCAGGATTTATATCTAATTGCACTACGGTGTTTTCTCCTTGACGCTAACGTGTCTCCACCTGCAACATGCACGACTGTTACGAAAGCTGTGGGAAAGCTCAGGACAGGAGAAACACGGAATGGGGATGCGAATCCATGATGTTATACACCATGGGTGAAGATGCACCACGAAAAATTCTCCCAGCAGTCATTGGGTTAAACTGTGTCATGACAGAGCTTTTCCAAACCCCATCTGGGCAGCGTGCTGAAAACTCTTCAAGGTTCTGAAAGTCACCAAAGTCTCCAACTTAGGGTTGGAGATAAAACATCAGAACCTACAACAGAGATTGGCAAACCAACCAAAAATGTTGCATGTTCACACATTTAAGTCTTCCTTTGCTTGTATGTTTTCATGATTCAATTTGTTTTCTCTTCACCTCCCTTCTCCTCTCTTCCTTTGCTCCCCAATCTCCCATCCTCCCCCCTCACCTGGCCCCCATTTCCTTTCTTCTCCACTCAGCCAGCATCAGTCAGCCTCATCATCACCTAGCCAAGAAGGCCCTTCAGGAACCAGCTCTCAGATTCCTATCTCAGGAGATCTCTGTTCAAAAGGATCTCAAGGCTTCTGTTCTCAGGCCCCACCCTGTAATATCACTGCAGTGGGAGAAGGGGGGGGGTGTGTGAATATTTTTACAAGAAAAAAAATCATATTGAGCTTTACATTGGATGGCTGTTGAAATGCTTTGGATTTGAAAATCAACCTAAAGGAATTTTAATGAAACAACGAATGCATCAAGGGCTCCCACTCTGGTGAAACGAAAGACAGCACCATGAACAAAGGTTACATTATTTAGGGCAACATTTTAAGAAAAAGTTCATCAGCAGTCACGTGAGAGGCCCAATCTCCTAGGAGTCCCAGAAAACTTATCTCTAGATTTCTGAGATTAAAACAAAAGACACCATTCCTAATCTCCACGGTATTCCTTCCAAAAACAGCAAAGAACTACCTCATTCAGTTCACTTCCTCAACTCCCAGGACCTGGGTCTATAATGAAGTGCTTGATAGCAGACAGGGCAGGGCTAGCAAGATAAGAGGCCAGATCATCCCACACTGTTCCCAGGCAAGCTTGGGAACACACTCTTGCCTTGTCTTAAGCACAGTTTCAAGAAGATAAATTAGCAGAGGGTTTGGGTAGTGGAGGAGATAAAAATCTGCATTTTAATGACTTACGTTGACCTAGCTGAAGGGGTTTAATTTAAAATATATCGTGGAGCAATAACCAGTACGTTGCACATTCATAATTGTAATTATTAAAAATTTACACATATGCCTATAATTAAAATTGTGAAACCGGAGAGAAGTTCCCAGTAATGTCACACAAGTTGGCCTCAATTTGATTTGGTGAACACATAAGCCAATTATTACTCAATTTTCTGAGAGCTGAAAAATGAATCTCAAAAATTACCCAACTGAATGCTGCTTTGGAAAACTGAAGTGCCACATTGTTCTAAGTTGTGACTCTGACGTTTTAAGATTATACTAAACTATCAAACATCAGACTGCTTTGTTTCTGAAGGGAAAAATCCTGATGATATCAAATCTGAGTCCCCGGTTAATTCTAGTTCATTTGAAACATGGCTCACAGGACTTCAGTAAATTTATTTAAATCAACTTATTTCAAAGAAAGAGAAACTATTAGAAGAAGTGGTAATAACTATAATCAACCTTGGAAAAACAACTGGGTATAAAATTCCTTTGAAGAAAAACGTTCAAAGGGCTTTCAAGTTGCAAAAAGACCGTCCTAGAGACATTTGATCCAAATCGCCCAACCCAGGGGCAAGAAAACCCACAAGACACCAGGATGTCCTTCCCTCCAGCACCTTCCCTTCCCTCCTTGACCTACTCCATATATGAAAAAAATGAGGAAATGCAGCTTCTGCTAAACAAAATGCAATTTCCAGTTGCCCTGTGGGGTGGTACTCTGTCTCCTTTGATTACAAGTATGAGTTAGGGCTCTTTGGTTTTATCTGGTCAGGACAGAATTGGAAGCCACATGAAAAGCTCTAACAAAAGGAAATCTAATTATCAAAGCCTCCTTTCCAGTAGTTTTGGGAATTCTGGTTTCTGACAGGCCCATTTTGGCTCAAAAAGCTGAAAGGCCTGTTTGGGAGCCAACCCAGCTGCTGCCACGCTGAGAGGCGAAGACTCAGGGACATTCGAATAAAACGGTTCCTGGTATCCAGAGAACCACCATCGGTCACATCAAGGGGAACGAGGGCTCAAGTTTAGGTACATCATTTCTTCATCTTATTTGTACAGATTTTGTTATGTGGCCAACCTGTAAGCTACTTATAAACGCATCCACCGTTTACGGTGATTGGTTCCTCTAGAATCTTCTCAGCAAACTTCTCACCAATGAAAGGTCTGTACTTTTCAACACTGTTTATTCTCCAGTACATTTCTGGTTTGATAAATGGTCGTCTAGAGCTATCCCTTGGGGAGAGAGAAGAGAGGGTAAGCATAGAGGCAGACAGGGGTGGAGGTGGGGCAAAAATGGAAGGAAAGAAAACAGTACGGGCAAGGCTGTATTGGGGTGTGAGAGCCCCCCAGTGGGCTGCACTTGGCTAGAATCACCAGCCTCAGTCTGGACGATGCACGGGGGAAGTGAATTATTCCAACTTTTACAGTAATGGGCATCCGATCTTCACACAACCTATTCACTGACAATCTCTGTGCTGTTAGGGAAACTGTCCCTGTCACCTCCATGTTTTCTGAAGACAAGTTACAAGTCCATCTGTAAGGGAGCCTAAGACCAGCGTCCTTTCCTTCCTTCCTCTTCCCCCACCTGGACGTGCCTGCGTTAAATACCACAGACCCTGGAAACAAGGACCAGAGAGACATCCTGCAGGCATGTGACCATCTGCCTTTTCTAATGCCGCTGTATTTGGTCCTCAAGACAACTAAGATGCAACAGTAAAGCAATTTGATAAAAAGAAAACTCTTTGAATTGTCCAAGAATATTCTAAGAATACATTCTTTAAAACCTTTTTGGGGCAAAAAATTGGTTTCTTCCTCATTGTTAATCTAACAATGAGTGTATTCGAACACCCGTCAATGGTGCTTAATCACCCAGCCAAGGGTCTGGAGTCCCCGAAGCCCCTTGCCTGATACTGGGTTGAGAGCCAACTGGGATTCCAAAGTATCTAATTGGTCATTTATATAACATATTTTAGAGAGTCTTGAGATGGTTTTCAGCATGTGCTACACAAAATTTCCTTCTTGAGTACAAAAGTTAAATTCTCAAATTTCTATTGCTCCTTCTCTTATCCCCAAATAAAAAGTCTTTTTCAAGCCTGAGGTGGAAGAAATTCCTTGCACTTGAGGTGGAAAAAGAAAGAAAAGAGAAACATAAAAGACGGTGCCGTCTAACATCTTGGTAAAAATGATGCCCTGGAAATTTTGCCAAGAGCCACCACTGAGGCAAACTAAAATGGAATTCTTCTGGACAAGGAGCCACAGAGTGAATTCGCTTATGGACTCTGAACTGTGAACTAAGTATGACTCACTCTTTCTTGGAACTTCGTTCTGATCAGTACATACCTCTAAATTATCCCACTGGGGGTTTCTCTCTGCACAACCACCATTGTATTACGGGGCTTGGACAGATTACATGAAAAAGAAAAGGTAAAGTGTGTTCCTCCTTATTTCGGTGCCTCTACATTCGTTGAAAAGTGAAATAAGACATAACTAAGCTACGGGCAACATTTCTGAACCAAACTATTTCCCCCTCTTTTTATGAAGTTTTATGGTTAATCCAAATAAAAATAACCCCTCTAAAAATTCAGGTCTATCTGAATTTATGGAGAGGCTGAAGCTTGAATAACCCAAAGAACATATAAGCAACCTTTGATGGATACAGCATTGGAGCTTCCTAATTACGTTTAAATTATTAAAATTAATTTTCATTTTCAAAACCATTATTAAATATTGGAGGTAAAAGGAGGTGATCTAGAAGTATTGTCTGGGGATTAAAAATAGACGAGGAATAATTTTCTAAGCCAATAATCCAGAAATAAATAACTGAGAATTGACAACACAATACTTACAGGATAATCCTGCTTTAAAACAAACAAACAAACAAAAAAATCATACCAATCAGCTTGATATTATTGTCTTCATCCAGCAGCAAATTTTCTATCTTCAAGTCTCTGAAATAAATACAACCACACAACATTTTAGACAGGCATTTGAAGCAGTGGGATAACGTTTTGCTTCTGAGGAAAATGAACAGTTTGAGAGTCACTTTGAAGCTTTCTGCCCAAACGTGCACACTCCGGAAGTAAATGTTTATAAAACATCGTCTAGTTCGTTGCTGCAGACTTAAAAAAGCTAGAGGATTTCATAGAAGACCAAGAACCCTGAGGGCAGAACAAATCACGAGAACTTTCCAGAAGAAGTGGGACCAAAGTAGAAACCTGGGAGTTAAATAGAACTGGAGTTAGGAGACAGTGGAAGACCTCATCAAGACAGGTGCTACCTGAACTGCCAGGGAAATTACAAATGTGCCACATGTCGGTGAGATGGTGGGCAACGCCAGCCAGAGGGAGAAACAGATTTGGGAAAGCAGTTTTAAAAAAAACAAAACGCAGGTATAATTTGTCAGTCCTACAGCTTCTATGCGTGGAGTCCAAGTGTCACCCACAAATTGGCCGGTGATAATAATTAATCTCTTTAGCAAGCAGGTATTCTGGTGAGCAGACAAACGGAGCCCAAAGATGTCAGGGTCCTAATCCCTGATGTTATGCCTGACTATATGGTAGTTAACCTTACAGGATCACAGGGAATTAAGTTTGCAGGTGGAATGGAGATCACTAATCAGATCATGGGTGTCTGCGATCATTGATGTGGAGGTGACAGGAGGAGGTAGGAGAGAAAAGCACTCAGGATCATGCTGAGTGTGAGGTGTCTGTGGAATGTGTGCCGAGGACTATAAGCTCCTTGAGGGCAGAAGATATGCCTCCCTGGCTTACCACAGTACCCCAGTACCTTTGCACATCCCAGCTACTCAGTAAATAATGAATCTACATTATTACCAAATAGATCATTTTGGATTTCAGAAAAGAAAAAAACAAAATGTGGGCAAAAGCATATATTTGGTCATCAAAACTATCTAGGTCAATGACTAGAAGCATCTTAAATGGTAGCCTGTGAACTCAGACACACTGTGCCTATTAAATATGGAAGAATATTCTTCTCTTACACACACACACACACACACACACACACACACACACACACGCTTTCTTCCATTGTTTGGAAACACAGCATTCTTGGTCCAGCTTTTATTTTCTTACTTTTGAATAGAGACATTGGCAAAAGAATTTAGTTTTTACCGCTTATCTCTATTGCAAGGAATGGAATAGCATAATCGTGATAAACAAAAAAGGCGACCAATAGCACTACGTCCAAGTCCTGAGACAAAAGGAAGCAGTTGCTGGGACTATCATAAATGGCGGAGTGGAGTCCCATTTAAAAGGGACAATCGCGCACAGCTCCGTCCCAGCACTGCTAGCTCATCCCACTTTCCACGAGAAGTTCGAAATCTGGATTTGACCCGGTTTTTAAATGTTGGCAACAAATTCACATTTACAACAATAATAACAACCACACAGAATGGGCCAACTTTGCAGGCGAGATTTGGCCTGCAGACTACCAACTTTCAAACTCAGGTGGAAGCTGAGCCTTGAAAGGACATGAGATTGCCCAGGGGGAGGGTAGAGAATGGTGGGGGGAAGGTCCAGGACAACACGCTGGTGAGGGAGGCAGACACAGGGAGAACAACGGGGAAGCTGTTGTCATGGGAACCACCAAGGGCAGCAGGTCAAGGTGGGAAGAAGAGTTAAGGAGTCAAGTGCTGACAAAAGGTGAGCTCTAAAACGTGTCCCAGGAATTTCAATATTGGAAGATGGGTGGTAACCTGAAGCCTGGACAGCTGGATGAGACAGGGAGATCTGCGTTGAAACTTGCAGCTACCAACGGAAGGAAAAATTCTGTACCTTCACATCAGCTCAAATAAAACAATACACAGAATATGTTAAAATGATGGCAGCCTATAAAAGGTATCACATATGTCCAAATGCAGGGTGACCCCAAATCTAAGGTGATCCGCCCCACTTTTCCAGTGGGAAGACCCTGCCCTCAGAAAACGGTTTTTGGAAAACACAAACACATAATTTTTAGAAATGCAATGGAACTATCAAATGGCTACTTAGGCTATTTATCTATGAAGCTGTGCCATCATATTTCAGAGCATATACTACAATGATAATATAATTAACTTCAGAAATATTGTTCCCACACCGTCACATTTTTATGAAACAATTTTATTAAAACTTGTCACTGGCAGGGAGAGGATGACAGAGTCACGGTATAGTGTTTCCAGTGTAACACCATCTTCAAGCTGACCGGATGGTTGAGATTTAAGCACTTTTTGAAGCTGTGTATGATGCACTTGCTGGATATCTTATCCCAAGCTATTTAAATAATAAGTACCCATTAAAAATTTCTATAAATAACCGCTCAGTGATTTGTGTTTAGAGTGATCTCACAAATCCTGGCTAGCAATGGTGAGGCCATGTCCCTGGAAGTTATTATGAAAGCCACGTAAAAGGTTGTGTTTCTTTCCTTCCTACTGGTTTCCTTCGGTGACTTCTCAAAGCACCCAAAGTCATCAGTGAGGCAAGTCAAGGTCAATGGGTCTTCTCCAGCTAGTCCTTTGTTGTTGAAAATAAAGTAATTGAGATTTTTGCCCCCATACTATGAGTGACTTTGCAAGGACTCTGAAAGGTACTCTCTCTTTCCTTAGGATACTTGGGACATGATTTAATCCTGACCTTATATTCAAGCATATTCATTTAATTCCAATATACAGTACACACATGCACACACAAAACAGTGCATCAGCAATAGCTGAACTGTGATTCTGTAAAACCCTATTGTAAAGCAGCAGCACTACGGAAATCTAAAGGAAGGCCACAGTTTGTTTCCAGCAAAATTAAGCCTCTTTCCCTGGAAAGAGTGGAAGCCACGCTGATGCATTAAAGGAGAAAGTTTTTCGGAACAAATACTATGGAGAAAAACAGCTTTAAAATGCGAGGTACAAGCAAGCAACTGCCAAGAATAATAAACCTAAGTGAGATAATTCTGGGGCCACAAAAGCCTAGAGAATACCACAATGATTAGAAGAAGGATATAAATGGAAGACTAAAACTAAGAGGAAATGCAAAAGAAAAAAATATCCGCTTTTAAAAATTGGGGAGATGTCATAAAATCAAAGGAGGAGGTATAAAAAATGTAATTATTAGGCAAAATGAGAAAAAATAAATCCTTTGAAAGTCAGTGTCTTCCCACCCACTGCATCCCATACTCACCCCAGGCCCCTAGGGAAAATGCTCAGAGCAAACCTGGTTAACCAGGGGTTTTTACCCATCCATTACCTTTTTGTCAAGGTTTGTAAAAGATGCCAGCAATAACCAATCTGACTGCCTAGAGGTTCCATGACTAGTTACTAGTTAGTTAGAGACTAACTAGCTCCATTAGTCTCCGTCCAGATCAGTATACCTAATCTACCCAAATGAAAGGAACATTCGACCTCTTTCAGCTTCATTTATTTCCACCTCCTGCTTTGTCTTTTGAATTATATCTGGAAGGAGGGGGAAAACACTTTCCTTCGGACTCTGTAGGAAAACAGGCTCTAAACTTACATTTTTAAAAGTAGCTTTTGCCTATTTACCCAAATGAGTTGAAAATGGATAGACATGGATGTTTATAGCAGCTTTATTCATAGCTGCCAAAACATGGAGCTCCCAAGATGTCCTTCGTAGGTGAATGGATAAGCAAACTTCGGTACATCCAGATGATGCAATATTACTCAGAGATAAGAAGAAATGAACTATTAAGCCACAGAAAGCCACGGAGGAAACTTATACACATGTTTCTAAGTGAAAGAAGGCGGTCTTAAAAGGTGAAGTAGTATATGATTCCCATGATATGACCTTCTTGAAAAGGCGAAACTATAGACGGTAAAAAGTTCACTGGTTGCCAGAGGTTGGGAGAGGAGGAGGGAGATGAAAAGGCGGACATTTTTTCTTAGGGTGGTAAAATTATTCTTTATGATACTGTGACGGTGGGTACATGGCATCATACATTTGTCAAAACCCATAGAATGTACAACATAAACAGTACCCTAATGAACCCTAATGTAAGCCAGTGACCTTAGTTAATAACAATGTATCAATGTCGGTTCATCAGTTGTAACAAATGGACTGCACTATTCTGTGACATTCATAATAGCAAAACGTTGTGGAAGGGGGTTGGGGAGGATGTGGAAACTCTTGTCGTTTCAGCACCATCTTTCTGTAAACTTAAAACTGCTCTAAAAAAATAAAGTCTATTAATTTTTAAAAGCAGATATGGGGTATTTTTCCCTTTCCTAAGAGATGACTACTAGGAATGATTTGGCTACAACCAAGCGCCTCACTCAGGAAGTTCATTGTGGAGCAGCCTTACCAGGCCTTTCAATTAATTACCAGTCCATTCAACACAGAGGGCCACTCAGACCCTCTGCCCCACTACTCAACGATGACCAAAGAGGCCAGAAATGATCCCAAGAGACCACAAAATTGAGAGACACCTTCTCAAATAATAGAAAAGGATGAATTTATTCATAAGGTTCAGTGTTAGTGTGTTACCACGTACCTTTAAAAAATAAAATACTGCTAGGCCAGCGTTATCCTGAAAACCTCCCTTTGGTTTCACATGTGGTCCATGTGAAAACATGATGTTTACTCTAGCTCCATCCCAGAGAGCAAAATATTGGGCTCTGTTAAGTGGCAGATTTGCCGTATGGGAAGGAAGGTTTTGACAGCTGACCAGTTTGCACTCAACGACAGAGGCAATGCTCAATTTCACATTAATACTCCTTGATGGGATCGATCACTCTGGGCGGGAGGGAGACATAGGAGGCTCTTCCTGCACAGTCTTGGGGTGCAGAGTTCCTTCCTGTGCCAGGATGTTCAAGGTGAACTTATAACTGAGAACAAACGGGAAGAAGAAAATGGCCCCTGGATGGAGGGGAAATAGGTTTGCCTTGGCCAAAGGAGCTTCTAAGAAGAGTGACGACAAGTAAGAAAGAGAATGGGGTACAGCCTCATATAGAAGTGCTGGATCGAGTTACCAGGATGAGGGAGTGGGGACTCTGTATCTTGGAAACAAAGGAAGTGTCCATGAGGAGGGAGCCCAGGGAGAAGAGCCACCACGGACACAGGCACAAAGGTTTCTGGCCCCTTCTCTGCTAACTGGGCAGTTCCAGGGACAATTGCCCAATGGGGTTCTCATCACAGCCCTCGGCAGACCTGGCACTGGGTCGAGTTCTCTACTCTGCTCGGCGCGGTGGGCGGAGGGGAGTCAGAGATTGAGAGAGGGCTCAGGGGAGAGCCCTAGTCACCAGCCCTTTGTTCTAGGTTATTTCAAAAGAACAAGCTCAGACAAGCCAGGACTGACAATTAAAGATTCACCCACAAGCTACCCCTCGCCCTCCTCTTCCACCCACCTAAACTTTCCTTGCATTTCTTTAAAGATGGTAATCGCTAAGGTTTAGAGATTGGCCACAATCAGGAGGGGGAACCCCATGGCCATAACAAACATAATGGTGCCCAGGGGGGGCGAAGCCGCTGCTTGGACCCTGCAAAGAGGCAGGCAAGGGCAGTACTGGGCGGTGGGGAGTGGTAATGTGTGTGTGTGCGTGTGTGTGTACACCTGTGCGTGTGTACACTTGAGTGTGGGCACACACAGGTTTGTGTGTGTACATTGCAAGTTCATGAACATTCATGTATGTGCAAGTATGTGGATATGCATGCATATGGGGATAGCATGGGTGTGCACGTGTGTGGGTATGTATGAGAGGGCAAATGTGTGGATACGTGTTGTGTGTATGCCCCCATGTGGGAGTACACATGTGTCTGTGTGTACACATGCATGTGTACACACACTCATCTAGAATACTGGGATGGAAATGAAGGAGAGTTTCTTCGCAGGTTTCACCAGGCCGTGCAGAGCCCAGTAGTGAAGGTCAAAGGTCGGGCCTCGAACAAAACCAAATAGACTGAGGGGCAGGGACTCAAGAGAGAGCCTGGGGGAGCCACTCAGGGTTGAGACCCAATATGAAAGTGAGGAACTGAGTGGCATAAAACGGAGGCCAGAGACAACCAGGATTCAAGGGAAGGGAGAGAAGGACAGAGTGAGACTTAGAGAAGCTGGGGAAGACTCAAGTGGAGAAGCTGAGCAAAGGCTGACTGTGAAACAACATGGAGGCCCAGGGAAGTGAAGAAAGACAGGCTCTGGAGTTGGTTCTCTCTATACTGACCGCTGACTGGCCCTGGGCAAGTCACTTAAACTCTGAGTTTCTGATTCTTCTTTGAAAAATGGCCTCAAAAGATGAGGTTACATGGCAGAGCCATTAGCAGGAGGAAATGAGAAAATGTAGTTTGCCTAAGTGTTTTGTGGGCCACTCCAGGCTAAACAAATGCTAACATATATACGAGGTGAGAGGTGAGGTTAATAAAGTTAAAGATTCTAAGACAAGTGAAGAGGGAGATTCCAGAAAGACTGAAAAGGGGTGATTAATTTGGTGATAACCAGAAAAAAACAGTATTTGGGGGCATTAGTCCTCAAATGAAAGGTTAGAGATAAAGGGCTCAGGGATGGCTAGACCAAACTCATACAGGATCAGGTCTGGGGAAGAAAGTTCTGCCTGTGGAGATGGCCACAAGATGAATTTTAGTAATAAGCAAGAATAAAGCATCCAGGAAAAGCACATAACTCCCCAAGGAAATAAGCATTTTGCAGTGAAAAAGAGTTTTTTGGGATTAGGGTTTTATCTTCAAAGGCACTGTATTAAAACCAAATGATTTTTTAATCTTTGATTTATTTGTAATATGGGCAGTTTGGTAAAACACAAGAATAATTTGTTAAGCATGTACCTGATTTTATTTATTCAAAACAAAACCTTTATTGAGGTCCTCCAATGCTCCAGAAATGAATTGGGCTTATAAAATGAAAGAGCTATTCATTCACTCAAAAGATGTCATTCTACAAATTGTGACCTGAAAAATAAACAAATTGGTACTAAGTCAATGGAGATACCCCCTTGAAATTCCAGGGAAAATATGGAATATTCCAGAAAGAACATGGAACAGGCTACCAGAAAGCTTCCATCCCAGGGCTAACATTGACGCTCGCTGTATTCATTCGATTTCCCTTCATTTATTCAACAAAGTGCCCACTAGGCTGGGCACTGGGCTAGATTGTGACCTGTGCAGAAGACAGATATCAAATAAGTTATGTGAAAAGTGCTTGGAAAGCAGAGTGCTGTGGCGTGTCTATAACCAGGGGCTTAGCCTGGAGGGCCTCCTGGAGGAAGTGAACTTGGAGCTGCGACTTGAAGGATGAGGAGGATTCAGCCAGCCAAAGAAGGCAAGGGCAGTACAAGCGTAGAACAGCTGTGCGGCCTGAGCACAACTAACTCAGTCCCCAATGTATAAAATAAATGACGAGACTCAGTAATAATCACAGTGAACATGTAGTCAGCACAGCAGGTCCTCGAATAACATCATGTGGTTCAACGCCCTTTGTAACATTGTAGGAACTTAATTCTTGTTTGTATCAATTTGTTTATGGTAAAGCTGGTTTTGTTATATGTGGTCTCACATAACGTCACAGAACTTACCCACAGCATTAAATGAGGGCTTCCTGTACTTTCAGAGTATCTGGGTATCAAGCACTTTATATGGACGGACTCACTGAATCTTCCCAACAACCATATGAAGTGGACAATCCTTGATTTCTATTGTGTAGATGTGAAAAGAGAGGCCCGGAAGCCTGAGTGATTTGCCTGGTGCCGCTTTGAAGCAGTAAAAGCTGGCATGAGGACACAGGAGATCTGTCTTCAGAATTCACTCCGCTGACCGCTGTACACTCCAATCTACAAAGCTGTTGAACTAGAGTTTTGTAACATCTCACATTTCCATCATACTTTTTAAAACCCAGTTAAACACAGAATCTTTGATATGTATAACCAGGGCCTCCAGATATGGGCTCAGTCTCAGCGGAAGGCCCTGGGATCTCACACAGCCCCTGGATGTGAGCAGAAGTTACTCTGCTTTTGTCTGCCTTCCCCTCCCTTCCCTCTCCACAAAAACCTGAAAGTTAAAAGAACTCCTTAATACCCACCCGGTACAGGTTGTGCCTGCTTCTTGTCAGGCTCACAAGAACAAAGAAGGGGCCCCTCTCTTCCACTGCATTCCTCTAAGCGCACAGGGCCCCTTCCCAATATTGGTGAATGAATAAGGTCACGGCCCTGGGGAGGCGGCGTTGACGCACATCCAAGCCCAGGCTCCAGCCCCCTTTGATCATGTGTCTCCCTCCCCTAGTCCTGCGGCCCCATGGCTTGTCTCTTCCTGCTTAGAGATGGTGGTATTGTGTTACCCTGTTTTGTTTTGTCTGTATCGTTTGATTGGACTTTGTTAGTTTGAATGAACAGATGAATCTCAAATTAGCAGAATCAGCGTTCTTGATGATTGATGTTAGGAGTCAACGCTCTATATACAAGAGGCAAATCATCAGATTTTGGCATCCTGCTGGGTGAGCACGTTGGAGAAAAAGGGAAAAAAGAAAAACTCATTAGATTTTAAATGCAGAGTATCTCAGGCAAGGCTAACATGGAGTAAAGAAGTTAAGACCATATATACTCTGCTTTTGCCAAAGTTAACAGCCCTAGTGTAAGTAAAAGATACAAAAGCTACACAGCAGGTCCATTTAGGTTCCCTTTTTTCCTTACTACTTGTCATATTTACATGATTTTTAAAAATTTGCTTCCTTTAAATGATACTGAAATAGTTCTGGGTAGATAACTAAATATGTAGATTTAATATCACAGGAAAGAGAGCTCTGCTAAGCATCAAGTTGATGAGACAGAACAATATAGTATCAGCTTAATGAGGAACTGTGTTTTTAAAGCATCCTCTAATACACGTAACCAAAAGCCCTTTAAATGATACTGTGTAGCCACCAAAATTCATCCTAAGTCCTTTTGGATGATCCAATTTGTTTGCTCAGAACCGGTGACAACCGGGCATCTCTAAAATCTCTTATTCGTTTGAAAAAAATTTAGCCTCAAAATAATTTATGAAATTCATTCTACCTTTGCTACATGAAGGCGAAAATTTTCCACCATGGAAAAGGGCTACAGTAAATAGTATGCTGGCACTGAGCCAGATTAATGTGTGCTAAAAATTAGGGGTACAGAATTCTCGAAAGTCAAGACATTTAGTTAGAACCACACATGAGTATATCCCAAACAAATATCTTCATGTGATGTCTCAGCCACTTAGTCAACCCCCGTCCCTGTGCGTTGACACTCACGAACACAATTTCTAGACAGAAAAATGAAGAATTCCTCTTAAACGACACTTGTGTTTCCAATCTTCCCTAACTTTCAAAGACCTGAGCTTCAGCCATTATTGGCTTATGAATATATTTCCTAGGAGAGAGCAAGAAGCCGAGCAGCAGATCAGAGCAAGAAAAAGGGCACCATCTTTGCTATCAAAACATTACCAAACCCATGCTTTCGACATTCTGACAGTAATTGCGCTGAAAGGGATTAGTTTTTGTTAAAATTTTTTTAAAGGGGTTGTGGAGAATTTCCTTCAGGAAAGACCAGTAAGCAACACACAGCTTTCACTTGCTGTTCCTTTGTTGTACTCGAAATCCCAAGAAGCTGAGCACAGGGCGGATTTTTGACAGCACAAAACCCTTGTAATAACACCTTGACTCCCATGGAAAGCTCTGCCCCCTGGTCCTATTTTCCACTGAAACCAGTGGAGTTTGTAATCCACACCGATTCATCCATGAGGTTTCTGCCTTTGTCATCCTAATAAACAAAGACAGAAAGCAGGCACACTTACGACCATCATTGTCCTAATAATGGCAGAGCTATGACACAGCAGGCTACCCAGGGTATTATTGGAAAGAGCCAAAAATAGTGTTATTCACTCTGAAATGGCTGAATGTTCCCTTCCTTGCTGATCCAAACTCAAAGACTTCTAATGAAGCGTGATTTTGTGACAACATGTGTGACTAAAAATATGAATGTGAAGAGCTTTTTTCATTCACCTTGGCGAGGAAACGAGCCGCCTGAATGGTAATGGTGCCTGGTCAAGGCTGGCTCAGAGGACTCCCCCCACAGTGTCCCCAGGTTTAGGCACGACAGGGGACAGCATCATGGTGCCAATCCCGTTAGTAAGTTCTATGACTGAAAGACCTACAGCTACTTTCCCCACCAATCAGACTGTGAATGACTTTCAAACAGATAAAAGCTACTGTGAGAAGTTGAATTTTTAAAAAGAGATGTTTCCTTCAGAGGTTAAACATAGAGCTGCCGTTATGACCCAGCAATGGCTAAGAGTGGAACTCTCCAAGAGAAAAGAAAACATATGTTCACGTTTTAACTTATACACAAATGTTCACAGTATCAATTATTCACTCCGGCCAAAAGGTGGAAACAGCCCAAAACGTCCATTTACTGATGACCGGATAAACAAAATGTTGTATAGTCATACAATGGAATACTATTCAGCCATAAAAAAACAATGAAGTGCTGATAGATGCTGCAGCAGGGAGCCTTCTTGAAAATATTATGCTAAATAAAAGCATCCAGTCATGAAAGAGCACATATTGCTTGTTTCCATTTACATGAAATGTGCGGAACAGGCAAATCCATAGTGACACAAAGTAGACCAGTGGTTGTCTGAGGCTGGTAGGAGAGGAGAATGGAGAATGCCTACTAATGGTACATGGTTTCTTTGCGGGGTGATGAAAATAATCTAAAATTAGATAGTGGTGATAGTTGCACAACTCTGTGAATATACTAAAAAAAACAACAACACTGAATTGTATACTTCAAAATGGTGAATTTTGTGGTATGTGACTTGTATCTCAATAAAAAAAATGTTAAACTTATGAGTATGAATATACACATACAACATATTTTATGGCTTTAACTTGTTTTTTAAAATGAGAATCCATTAAACATGAGCCCTAAATTTTTTCAGCAACCTAGAGTAATTACTGATTATAATTCCATGAAGGAAGAACTATGCATTCATTGGTGAAGTCAACACTTTCTTGGGAGGAAAAGAGGGCACTTTTATTTATTTAATTTATTCATTCATTCATTCATTCATTCATTCATTCATTACAATTTAGTGTAGCACTAAAAGTAGGCACCCACCACCCACGGCAATATTACTAAGAATAGTGTTTCCGTTTCCGTTTCCGTTTCCTTATGGAGCTCTTCCTCAGGAGGGAACAGGCTATTTGAAAGAAAATAAGTTTGATTTTCAAAATTATTTGCTAGGTTGGTTTGTCTTATGGGGAATACCCCTCACTTTTAAGGGCAAGTTCACAATTCGAATGGTGATTCACTTTAATTGAAGAAAACAGCTATTGAGCAACTACCACAGATAAAGCAAGCACAGTGAAAGCATCGTCCCTAGCACTAGCTGAAAAACAATCTCATACCGTCTTAACACTGATGCCTCATTCAGGCCCCTGAACAGCTGGTCTCCTTATCCTGCAAATAATAAGAACAGCAACCAACACTTACATGGCCCTTACTATGTACCAAACACTGTTCCAGGCTCTTATTAACTTATTACACTCTATACATTAACCCTTATACTAACCACAAAACAAGTATCGTTATGATTCCCATTTTATAGAAGAAGAGACCAAGGTTCAGAGTGGTGAAGTCACTTGCCCAGGGTCACAAAACTATCAAAGGGCAGAGCCAGGATGCAAACCCAGGCACTCTGCCTTCAGATGCCACCCGTAGAACCCCACACTGGCATGAACCCAATTCACAAAACAACAGCACGGGACAAAACCACAGAAGAATTGCACACCATGCTGCAACGAGTCAGCCTCGCTTGGAGCATGCTGACGCACAGCGCTGCCCACTCATCACAGTCAGCGACGGTCAGCAAGGTGTGGCCCTTACCTGTGGACCACCCCCACCCGGTGCAGGTGCTCCACGGCAGAGATAAGCTGCCGGATGTATCTGCGGGCTTCAGACTCCTCCAGCCGCTTCTTCTCGTATATCTTGTGCATTAGGTTGCCCCCAGGACACAGCTCCATGACCAGGTAGTAGCTGTTGTCCGTCTCCAAGATATCAAGGAGCTGCGTGATGTTGGGATGGCGGATCATCTGCTGGATCTGCCCCTCTCGCCGAAGGTTTTTGGTGACATAGGTGTCTTTTTTGGCTCTCTTTTTGTCAATGACTTTTATGGCCACCTAAGGAGATACCAAGAACATGGCTGTTGTCAGACACGGAAGGCAAAGATTATTATTCTGACTAATCACAAGAACCCTAGGAAAATACATAGCTACTTTCAGCACCAGGAGAAAAACATTATCTAAAAGAGCATCATGGGAAAAAAAGAAAAATGTGACGTCGGCAAAGATCGAAACATTCGATTACTAAGGCAGAGAGGGAAATTTACTTAAGCAAACTGGAATGGTCATCGGAAGACTACGGGAAGGGTCAGTGTCAAGGGTTGGTTCACCACAGGATGAAATATCAAGTTCTCCTCCAGCAAACGGCCGCTTCTGGCCCCTTCTCAGGCCTCGCCATCATTCCTCCAGGTCCGGACCCCCATGCCTGAACTCCTGAAACTGCCAGAGCTGCCCCACCTTGAGTTCTAGGGCGTGGTGAGGGAGCTAGGGGCTGCAATGTCCAATGACACACACCCCGACCCTCCTCCCCACCCTCTCTCTGCCCTGCGGCAGGGAAGCCCTCAGGCCAGGCTGCCTCTTTCCCTTGGTGAAATAGAAGGAAGGTGAACTCTCGGTCCTATGTCAGGACCCAGCCTTGTATAAAGGGAGGGATGGAGGGAGGGAGGGAAGGACGGAGGGAAGGACGGAGGGATGAAGGGGAAGGGAAGATTGTCCTTTCTTCCCAAATCCGCACCCCTTCCCAGCTCTCCCCTTTCCTTAGTGGCAGTCACCTGTCCCCTCACCAAGTCCTGAAGCACACCACTGTTTTTGCCCTCTTCTTTTCTCACATCTTCATGCCTCTCTCTAAGACCAGCTATTGCTACCCCGTGGCCCGTGGCTTCCTCCTGCTAACTGCCTCTCTCACCTTCTCTTCCTTCTGCTCATGATGCCACCAGTCTGGTTCATTTAGGACCTTGCCTCCTAATGCTCAGACATACTGCCTCTAAGAGAGACTTGAGCAAACCAAGGGACATCCTTATACAAGGCTAAAGAGCCACCGCGGTGTAAGATGGAAACAATGGACCTTCCGTTTCTATTTACCTCCTCTTTTTTTACGTATATTTTGTAATTGTTTCATAACGCACTGAATATATTAATACAGGAGTGTGATATGGGTCAATAGATAAATTATTAATAAATGATAGATAGGTAGATACATACATACATGTTTTCAGTAAGGGACACAAATGCTGTTTCCTTGACATAGGATTGTGATAAAAAATAAAGTCTGATCACCAACAGCCATCAATGTCCCACATCTTGTCCCTGATGCCCATCCTGGCTCCTCACAGGCACTCTACTCTGCCTCAGAATCCATGGGTCTGGAACTCTGATTTCTCTCTGAAAGCTCTTCGGGGTCTCCTGCCTACAGGGCAAGGTCCACAGCCCTCAGCCCAGCACTCGAGCCTCTGTCCAGCCCCGAACCCTGTCCCCAGGCAGGTCTCCTCACTTTCCCAGAACACACGTTCTGTTACTCTCCAGGCTTATACATTCACGCCACTCCCATCGCCCATTCAAATCCCCCACACCTCACCCCCCTCCTTCAGCCGTTGACTCAATTCCTTCCTCCCTTCCAGAGAGAGTCCTTTTAACTCTACTTCCTTATGTTCCCACCACACTTACCGTGTTTCCCTGAAAATAAGACCTAGCCGGACCATCAGCTCTAATGCGTCTTTTAGAGCAAAAATTAACACAAGACCCGGTCTTACATTATATTATGTAAGACCGGGTCTTATATTAGAGTAAAATAAGACCAGGTCTTATATTAATTTTTGCTACAGAAGATGCATTAGAGCTGATGGTCCGACTAGGTCTTATTTTCGGGGAAACACATTATCATCTGCGATCCCATTTAAAGCACTCGCCCCTTGAGGCAGGGACCATGCCCCTCTTCACCACACACAATGCTTTGTAAACGATAAGTGACAGATAGATTACAAACTGAATGAATCACTGAGAAGCAAAAACAGCTGTAAACAGCTTAATCTGTTCTCTCTTCTGGAGAACAGTCGTTTGTTGTTTTTTTCAATTGCAATATAACTGACATATAACATTATATTAGTTTTAGGTGTACAACATAACAATTTGATACGTGTATATATTGCAAAATGATTATCACAATAAGTTTAGTTAATGTCCATCATCACACATTTACAAATTTGTATGTGTGTGATGAGAACGTTTAAGATCTGTCTTAGCAACTTTCAAATATACAATACAGTATCGTTAACTATAGTCACTATGCTGTACATTACATCTCCGAAATTTATTTACCTTATTACTGGAAGTTTGTACCTTTTCACCTTCTCTGTTCATTTTAATGGGGATTTTCAGGCACTTAATCCAAAGACATGACAAAGAGGAGAGAATCAGCCAATGGGACCAGACAAGCGAGGGTTCTGTACTATCCCAGGTCAATCTAAGGCTGATGCTGTCTGCCCACAGAAGTTAGAGTTAGAGTCTGGCTGTAGTTTGGCCCCATCTATTCCAGGAGATGCTAGACTAAAAGCTTTAAAAACTGTACTCATTCATGACCAAAACCCCCCAAAAAAAAATCCCCCCCACACACGCACACACATCCATCAGCTTGTGGGGGTGGGAAGAAAGATGGATGCTGAAGAGCACAATTAGATTCTGTCTTTGCTTGAGTCTGTGTTGCAATGTTTTAAAAATTACACCCTTTGGCAGTGAAATTCTTCAAAGTACTATGAATAAACAATAGCCTGAAACCCAGCAGTAAAACGACCTGCCTTTTTTAACAGAGCAACAATTATTATGAGGATAATTTATTTAGCTCTTTTATTGCCTGTAGTAGGTTATATAATGCCCCAAAGACATTAAATCCTCCTCCCTGGAACGTGTGACTGTGACCTTATTTGGAAAAAGTAAAGGATTCTGAGACGCGATTTACCTGATTATCCAGGTGAGCCCTCTATGTCATCACAAGTGTCCCTATCAAACAGAGGCAGCAGGACAGTTCACACAGAGACACAGAGGGCCAGGCCGCGTGAAGGAGGAGGCAGAGAGGGCAGTGATAGGGCACCAGCCAAGGAATGTCACCGCCCACAGAAGCTGGCAGAGGCCGAGGACAGACGACCCCAACAGCCACTGCTGGGAGCACGGCCCTGCTGACACCTTGATTTTGGTCCAGCGAAATTGATTTTGGACTCCTGGCCTCTAAAACGGTGAGAGAATACATTTCTGTTGTTTAAAGCCACCAAGTTTGTGGTAATTTGTTACAGTGGCCGCAGGGAGCTAACACACCAAGTGTGTGCCCCACCATCATTTGGTATCTTTGTTCCCAAGTTCTACTGGCTCTGAGAGTCCCGTCCGTGGAAACCCTGAACCCTTCCAGCTACCTCACCTGACAGTTTCCTACTATAAAGCTTTGTCTCCATTTTCAAATGCCAGCTCTTCACCAGGCTGTTTTCATTCATCCCCTAACCTTATATGTTCTGCATTGACAATACTGAAAAAGGAATGCCATTCTTGATTACACAAAACTGTTCCATCAACTTCATCTGTAACAACTGACATGGGAAACACGGAGGTAAAATTAAGGAAAAGGAAATCAATGACCAGCCAAAGGAGGTATCTAATTTAATTTGACAGTAATCAGAGTTTGCAGGCACTGATTCTGCAGGGTGACGCCTGGTATGATGGGTCTCTCGCTGAAAAGATAAACTGCTTTAGACAGGAGAGTCTTAAAGAGCAAAATTAAATATGCACACGCTCAGTGAGGAGCCAGTACAAGGACCAGACTGGACTCCCGATCTGGTCCTCAGTGTGTAGAGGGGACGGCAGTGCCGGGGAGTGTCTAAGGCTGGATGTCATCCTGAGCACATCAAGGAAAACAATTTTGCTATGAAAGATCAATAAAATGAAGACTCCAGTTCTTCACCAGATCCAAGTTGCAAAGCCTCCTGAAATTTCACAAAGGAACCTGTCTTCGAAGATGGCCCCATATTTCCAAGACAAGGAGCAAAGTCTTGTGGTGTTGGGAAATGTGTAGAGAGAATAACACAGCTCCAACAGATTCTTCACCAGCTTCTCTTGTTAACTGAGAAATTGCATTTCTAACAGTTTGACAACTCCCTCCCTCCTCTGCACCCCCACTCCCTCCAAAAAAAAAAAATTAAAAATGCCTACCAATGATGGATAAATTCAGTAAATTAACTTTTAAATAGCTAAGTTCATAAGAAAGAAAAGGAAATCTCCCGAAGCCGAGAGAGAGAGAGAGAGAGAGAGAGAGAGAGAGAGAGAGAGAGAGAGAGAAGGCTAGATCTAAGGTGACAAGGTAGCAGATATGGGGGTAGAAGCATAGAATGGGGGGAAGGGGTGACTGCAGGCAAGGAGACCCTGAGGAAAAAAAGGAAGAGCTGCAGGAGTCTGCTCTGCATAGAAGGGGAGCACAGCCCCTCCAACACAGGAAAGGGGGAGCAATGGCAGCCGTGGATCCCACTTCATCAAGAGAGGTGCCATTGGCAGAAAGGAATTCATGCTTATGGCCCCTGTTACGTATTAGGAGAAAAAATTACAACATAAAGTTGTACTTAGGATGAGGGATGCACAGAAGCCTATGGCCCCAGTCATGGCACACACTTCTATAAATCACTTGGTCCCTACGATAATGTAGGTAAACCACTTAGCACGATGTCTGGCTCCTTAAATGGACGTTTAGTAGCTTTATTATCATTACCATTTTACTGTTAATCTGAGCCAGCACGTAGAAAGGGTGAAAAAGCATTCAAGCTTAGTTCAGCTAAGGAAAAATGTGCATTTCCTTGACCTGCAGTGTTAGCATGTTAAAAAGAGAAGCCTGCACGACATTTCAGTGATTTGAGTTCTCTGGAATAGAGTCGCTTTTAATTCCCAAGGCAGTGGTTTAATATCAGTCGAGTCTCTCATCTTCTTTAAATATTGACTTAGTTGAGACTGTCTACATAGGATCAGAGTTAACGGGATTTAAAATTCATCCCTTCATCCTGGATCACCCTTCACTGCCTTTAAAATTCATTACTCTGAACACATCAAGAATTGTTGATGCATTCAATCTCCAAAATGAAAAGGCAGATGTGAAATGGATCTTCCATATGACAGAGGGGAAGAAAAAAAAAATACTGATCAAAGAGACAACTCTTTAATATTACAAAACATACATATATGTTATACCCATTATACAACGTGTACTGTGTCTTCAAAAGTTCACAGTCTTTCTTTAATCAAAGCGATTTTACACTGGAATGTCTCAAAGAATCAAGATGCAGAGGAAAGAGTAGGCCCTCATCAACTGAATTTTCTTTTTACATGGAAATTAGCCAAAAAGAGCTCTTTCCAGAACACTTTGGTTTCTTAAGGAATACTGTATGTTAAACTCAAATGAACCTTTTCTGTCTCAGCGAACATTTATTAAGTACCTAAAAGACACTCAACACGTTCTACACGCCAAGTGTACACCATGAAAGAGACATGGGTCATCAAGCCCAATTCTGAGGATAATTCAGATTCTTTACAGTGGTTCAAGATTACCACCTGTTACAAGCTGAACTGTATCCCCCCACCTAAATTCATGTGGAAGTTCTAACCTCCAGTGTGACTATATTTTGAGACAGGGCTTTAGGAGGTAATTAAGGGTACATGAGGCCATAATGTTGGAAGGAAGGAAAGAAGGAAGGAGGAAGGATCCAACTAGCCTGCTAGCCTGCTTCTTTGTCATTTCCACTCCTGCCTTGGGTAAGTGTAACCACTGGAGCCTTCCCCTCCCTCAGCTACAACACAGGCAGACCAAGGTCTTTCCTTTCAACCATTAAAACTACAGAATGTGACGCCACCTGTGGACATGGTTTCAGCTCATGCGTGATTGTGGTGCAATGATGCACAGGCCCCCTTTGAGAAATGCCACCTTCTCAAACAGGTTCCCTGACAGGCCTAATTACACCTGCACCCATGCCTTCTGCCCCCACCATGCAATTCACAATCCCCCTACTTGATTCTGCTTTTCCACCGGGCTACAATAGGCCATTCCTTCCTCACAGCACAACATTCTCCCCACTCCAGAACCTCTTCCCGGACTCTACGAGCAACCCTGCTGGATCCTTCTCACCCTTGTTCCAGCCTCCTCCTTTTCCTAGAACACTCTTATACAACCCCCTTCCTGACACCAATCCCCATTCTCACTCCTATGGTGGCTCACCCTTGCAAGCCCAGGGCCTAGCATAGCATCAGGAACAGAGAAAGAGCTCAAAAAAAGTTCTGGACTAATGACACAGCCAATACATGTGCAAGTGATGGAAAGAAGGAAGAGAGGGAGGGAGGCGGAGAGAGTGGAGGGGTGGATGGCGACAGCCCTCCCCAATTGCGTGCATGCCTTGTGGATTCCACTTTGGCCTGGACAGAAGCCAGACACTAAATGCTCAGGCTAGAAAGTAGAAAAGAGGACATTGAACAAAGGGCATTGAGGGTGACCCTCTGTGGGTGAGTCAGAGGAGAGAGAGAGATTTAGGATCACTGCCAAGCTAAAGGATGTGGACTGGAGCCCTCGTCCACCCTGCTGTAGTGTCCTGCTTCCTCAGAGCCTGGCTGAGAGTTGGGAGAAGTCATAGGGAGAAGAGGTGCTGGAGAGACATGATGACCAGTGTCAAGGCGTGTTGCCTGGGGACCCTGGCATTCCATCACAGGAGAAGCCTCATTCTTCCCAGTCACCCCTTGTGCCACCCTAAGTCTCTCTCATCCTAACATCTATTTCTGGGATGTGGCCCTGCTGGGTACCCCTTGTCTGAACCATCTTGTCTGAACTATCTGTCACCTTCTCCAGTGCATCCAATCTAGAGGGACAGGAAACCTCCCCAAAAGCAAGAACCAATCTCCAGAACCCAGTTTCTCCTGGACGCAGAGCCAAACTCCTAGCGATGCCTGCGGGCCTCCATCCTGCAGCCAGCTCGCTCTCTGACCTCATCTCCCTCCCTGTTTTCCCATATGGGGGCCATCGCCACAGGCTTATTCCCTCAACTCCAAGGCTTTGCTGGACCATCACTTCTCAGAGAGGCTTCCCTGACCCACCTATGTACAGCTACACTCACCTGGCCCTCACAACCCCCTTACCCCCGTCTACTTTCCTGTAGCACTGATCACCTCTGAAATCCTCCAGAGCTCATTAACTGAGGGTGAAACCTGTCTGACCCCATGGAAACTCCAGAAGGGAGGGGACAATCCTCTGCCTCCTCCACTGTCCTGCTCTCCGCATCCCGAAGAGTCTCTGTCACAGAGAGAGCTCTCAATAAATATGTAGTGAATGAATGAAGGAATCCAAGTGCAGTGGGAAGCAAAAGATTCTACTAACTAGATCCGACTCTGTTATGCCCCTTTACCTGCAAATTCATATGTTGAAGACCTAACCTTCAGGGTGACTATTTGGAGATAGGGCCTTTAAAGAGGTGAACACGGTTAAATGAGGAAACAGGGGTGGGTCCCTAATCTAACAGGACTGATGTCTTATAAGAAGAGGAAGAGATACCAGGGACGTGCACACAGAGAGGAAAAGCCACGTGAGGACACCGTGAGAAGGCGGCCGTCAGCAAGCCACGGCGGGAGGCCTCAGGAGAAACCCACCCTGCCGATTCCTTGGTCTTGGACTTCCAGCCTCCAGAACTGTGAGACTATAAATTCCTGTTGTTTAAATCTATGTCAAAATACCTAGCCGATGGTATTTTGTTAGGGCAGCCCTAGCAAATTATACAGAACCTTTATAAAAGTTATTCGTAATGACAGAATGGCTCGCCCTGTAAATCACATTACAACAAAACAATCTGGGTGACAAGAAGGCTGGGTGAAATGAATTAAGCAGGGGTGAGCTAGGGAGGAGGCCCCAAAAGCCATGAAGAAACTGACAAGGGGCCAAGGCGTCTGGGGCTCCAGGCTCTAACCCCAAGGCCTGAAGTCGGTGTGAAGGGGCCGGAAACTGTGGGGACTGTCCTGACCCAGGGGGACGGTTTGAAAATAAATTGGTGTCACGCCTACTTCCAAGAAACAGGCTGTGCAAATGCACGCAATGCATCCCAACGGAACGTGCTCCTGTGTGGAAGATACTTATTTAACAGAAACCAGAAAATATCCTTTGCTGGCTTTATAATTAATTTCAGAGTGGCTCCAATTCACAGAGAGTTGATGCTAGACGGCAAACTCACATCGCTGTCTTTTATGGGGGCCCATTAATTGTGTCTATTTATATAGCAGAGCGAGACAGCTTCTGACCCCTGGCTCCCTGCCGGCCACCTCCCACTGCTCCAAGCTAAAATCTGTCTTTTTGTAAATGAGGGGGAAAAAAGTTTCCTTCCCCAGGTTAAGCAACAGAGCTCATTAGGACTATCTTGGTGACAATAACAGAAACCAGCGTGGAGTAAATGCAAAAAGCTCAACTCTAGTCGAAAAAGAAACTAAAGTCAGCGGCATGGCAGGGCTGGGAGACCCACCCCATGGAGCTATGAAGCCCCCGTCACTGGGATTGTCTGCACCCCGACTCCAGCTCTGATTCTGAAAGCAAATCACAGTCGATACCCTCGAAACATCCTGCTGGTGGGAACCCAGAAACGGGTTCCTGCAAGGGAGGAAAAAAACAAAACGGAGAATATTGAGATAGCAAGGTAGGAGTGCCTGGTGGTTGTGCAACTGTTGGAATTCTTCCCCAAACCCTGCCCACTTAGTTAGAATACACGTGCTTCCTTCATTGTCAAAATGTATTTATTATCCACAAGGATAAAAGTAACCCCAAGTCACCTGCTCAGTACGAATTTACCAAAACCCAGAAATCTAAAGGGAAGAGGAGGTACAAATTAAAGCAGGTAATGCTAGAATCATTTCTTTGGTTTTAGAAAAGAGTCAAAAAGGCCCAGCTCGGTAACAGATTACAGATTTTTTGAGACGATGTGGAATTAATTCATCATGGTATTCCCCTCAATGGTTGGCTCCTGAAGTGCCAAAGATATTAAATCAATAAATATGTTAGTTAAAAACCTGAACACCCAACTGTCTCAAATACCGTCACCTCTGATCCCCCAGCAGCCTCTTGCCACTCCAGTTCTCTTCCAGGTCAGCCCCATTTTTAATTAACCACATATAATTCAGTGACAATACAGAGGAGCCTCAAATGACATCATCTAAAAGCAAACAGACCCACAGAATCCAAAAGATAGTGGGTTGGTTAGGGTGACTATCCTTACCCCTTGTCAGCCAGCAGTGTTAACTTCCTGAGAACAGCAACTTCCTCTCTGCCCAATGGACACCCCAAGTGGACAGCGTGCACCCCCAACCCTTCCAACCCATCCTCTCCGTGATCATACTGGTCATCATTTCTCCTCTAAAAAAAATCTCTCTCTGTGCTCCTGTCACAGAGGCTACCATCATCCCTACCTGTGGATTGGGCAGTTGACTCCCTCCCTCCTGCACCGCCCCACATACCCAGCAACCATTTACCAAGTCTCTTCCACAAGGTTCCTTCCTCACCACCTGCATTTCTGCTGGCCAGCCTCCTAGAGGCTTCCCAGAGCTCCCTCAGTCTCCCCGCTCCTCCCTTCTCTGCCTTGAGGTACCAGAGTTTTCTTTCTAAGAATGGCAAGATTATCTTCGGTGCTCAGAAACCTTTAAAAGAAACTCAATTCGCTGATGAGAAATTAAAAATCCTACATGGTCTGGCACCAGCCCCCCCCCCCCCCCGACATCATCCCTGATTTTTTTTTTTAACAAAACTTTACTTTGACTAACTTACATTCTATCAACTTCCGTTTAGTCCAATTGCTTTAAGTCAAATAAAGTTTTCATTCTTTAAATGTTTCCACATAACAGTCAGTGAGACACACAGTCCTTAAGATTTTGTTCATTCTTTTTTATTATTTAACTTTGATTTTTTTTTAAAAAAAGACACCTAACATAAAATTAACCATTATTAAGTATACAGTTCAGTGGAAGTAAATCACACTGTTGTGCAACTATCACGACCATCTGTCTCCAGAACTCTTTTCATCTTGCAAACCTGAAACTCTGTACCCGTTAAATACTAACTCCCATGACCCCCTCCCCGCCAACCCCTGGCAACCGCCATACCAGTCTACTTTCTGTTTTATTTTTTTTAATTACCCCCTTTTTCCCCAGGCTCCCCACCACCCCACTGCCACCCTCACAACTATCTTTCTATTCTCTGTTACTACAAGTTTGGCTTCCCCCCTCCCCCGCCAAGATTTCACATATTAGTGAGATTATGCAATATTTGTCTTTCTGTGTTTGACTTATTTCACTCAGCATAACATCCTCCAGGTTTGCCCAGGTTGTCGCAAATGACAGGGTTTCCTTCTTTCTCATGGCTGAAAGAATTTTTTATAAAATATATTTTATAAAATATAAAATATTTTTAAAATATTTTTAAAAACATATTGTTTTATACTCTAAATAGAATATAAATCATTTTATTTTATATTTATTTATAAAATATTATATTTTATAAATTAGATAGATAGATAGATAGATAGATAGATAGATAGATAGATAGATATAGATATATATAAAACATGTATATCCATCCACCCACCAATGGGCATTTAGGTTGTTCCCTTATCTTGGCTACTGTGAATAATTCTTAATGAGATAGTTTACATTCTTTTTTGCATACTACGTCTTCGAAGTCTGATGTGTATTTCACACTTACAGCACATCTCAGTGTGGACCAGACACATTCCAAGTGTTCAACAGCTACATGTGGCAACTGGTCAGTGTGGACAGTGTCATCCCAGCTCCATATCTTTGGCCAAGTCACTTGCCCTCTGAGCCCAGGAGCCAGCACACTGCCTGCCTGAGTCAGACCACTCAACAAAACAGTGGTGGAGGGAAAGAAGGGAAAGAGGGAGGGAGGGAACGAGGGAGGGAAGCCTGGCTCTATTTTCTCTTCTTCAAACTGTGTATGCGATTACCAACCCTACAAAGTTGTAGTGAGAACGGAATCATGCCTTTGGGAAGAAAATCAAGGTCAGAGCCCCAGAACTGAGAAACCCCAGGCAAGAACCTCAACCTCAATAAACATCAGACTGATTGTTCATCAGTAAACTAGGGTAATGCTGATGGCCAAGGTACATCACATAAAGTGCTGGTCACACAGTGACCATTCATTATAACTGAGCAAGCAATAGTGACAACACAGCGGAATAATACAACTGACACATGCAGGTAGTACACAGGAGCAAAAAGAAAGTCAGTACTCCAGGGAAGAGGGGCTGTCTCCTGGAGACCTCTGAAGTGGAGGGATGTGTACTGCTCAAGGAGGCTAAGAGTTCACCAGCCCACCCGGATGGGAAAGAGCAAAGGCCTAGGGAGGGAGAGGTAACAGCTGTGCACTAACTGAGCACAGGAATCCCTCACAGCCCTTCGGGCTCCTGCCCCCAGGATGCACAGCGGCTCTTCAATAAACATCTGCAGATGGCTTCCCCATGCCACTTGCACACAGGGCTTCCTTCCTCTCCACTTAAATCACTCAGTAAATACCAGGGTAGCCCTGGTGCCTGTGTTCATCAGAAAGGTAAAACCAGGTCTCTTTCCCACTCCGCTCTGATTTATGCATGTACATTTACGGTGTCAGTCTGCAGGAAGGCAGAATCTGTGACCCTGCAATGACACCATAAATCCTCCTGGCCTCCGCTCTGCTCGCTGGGAATACTGAATGCTCTGCCTCCACTGACAGCAGATAAGCGCTCTCAGGAAAGGCAAGGAATTCACGAGCAGATAACAAGGGAACTCGGAGGGAGGGGGTGCATGTTTGCACACATGTGTGCATGGGGTGGGGGCTGCATGGAGATTGCTTTGGTGAAACCATAACACTGAGCACTTGATTCCTTTATCTTTTTCTTTTCTTTCTTTTTTTTTTTTTTTGATACAGGTTGTTTTTCAATCATTTTAATGAACATCTCGCAGGGTCTGACTTTGCAAGGGCTGCCTTAACAAAGTACCACAGGCTGTGTGGCTGAAACAACAGAAATTTTTTTCTCCCGGTTCTGGAGACTAGAGTCCGAGATCAAGGTGATGACAGGGTTGGTTCCTTCTGAGACCTCTCTCTTTGAATTGTCGATGGCCACCTTCTCCCTGTGTCTTCACATGGTCTTCCCTCTGTGCATGTCTGTGTCCTAATCTCTTCTCCTTATAAGGACACCAGTCAAATTGGGTTAGGGCCCACCCTAGTGACCTCATTTAAATCTAATCACCTCTTTAAAGACCCTATCTCCAAATATAGTCACATTCTGAGCTACTAGGGGTTAGGATTTCAACATAGGAATTTTGGCAGGACATAACTCGGTCTACAACACGCAGTAAAACTCACAAATTTTAGTAATAAGAAAGAAAACAACGAATCTAAAGGAGAGGCGACTCACCAACACTCCCAAGTGTAAACAATGTGACTTGAATAAACTCAACTCCAAAAATCAGTGCTATGAGTTTCTTTTTCCCTCTGTCACCTCTTTTCCCTGCTTATAAATTTCAATATACTTACTATTTTAAGTTATTACGCTTTTCTACAAATAAGCATATCTTTTGCATTTTAATTTTGGACATCTACTTCCTGCTTATCTTGGAACAAGGAGGCCGCCATCTTTTTTATTTGCATTTGTCACCTTGGGTTTCTTTTTTTAACCTGCTTTTAGTGATGCATAAAGTTTAGGAAACACCACATAAATATGCTTTCTACTCTTTACCATTTGTTCAACCATTTGAAGTTTAGCAAAAAGTAAACAGAGACAGAAAGGGGCCTCAAGAGCAGACCCAAAAAGATTTCCTGAAGTACATCCATGTTAAAAATCTGGCAAGATTTCAATATTTGAACTTAAAAAGCCAATAAATCCTTTGTGGTGAATAGTCGTGATGTGAATACTGGACAGAAATCTGTGACTAACTGCTTAGTTTACAGGAAAAGGGGGTCTCGAGATGGTTCTAAGAAGAAACAGATTTGGTTTTTGGCTTCCTCTTCCATAAAAAGATCTTTAAAACTCGCAGTAACTTCAACTATCCGGTGAAAACTTCACACCCACCCCTAAAGAGGCTATTTTTCCCATTGATATTTTTTAACTTTCTTAAATGGTATCATGACTTAAGGGTAACACTACCCAAATCAGCTCTCAAAAAAAAGAGGAAACGAACCATCTTTAATCCATATTGCTCATCCCATTAGATACCATCTGAGTATGTTTTAGAAAGACTAACTTAAAACATTTCTCTTATTTTCTCTAAACTCTCATCTTGCAAGAGTGCAATTTTCTTAGCACAATCCCTCTGAAAATTTGACCATTTAAGACGGGATTGGGCATTTAGTTTTGTTTCCATTCATGGGGGTAAACTATATTTGGTAGAGATTTGGGGACTTCCCCAGGGTGACACAGGCAGTGTGGCAATTCCCAGACTAGAACACAGGTATTTCAATTCTACTCAGGATACCAACGTTCAGAATTCCTTTAAAATGTAGACTATTTATTCGTCATTTAGTCAACTGCCTGCTGTAAAGGTAATTTTTTTGGCAAGAATCAGTTCACCTGTTTGTCCAAGAATTGAAATTATTTTCAAGTCAACACTATTTTCAGTAACTAGCAAACATTTTTTTTTTTACTATTCGAATGGTGAAGAGGTAATAAAACAATATAAACTATACACATACAGCAACATGAATATTTATAGAATTGAGTTCAATGAAAGAATTATGTTTCCTACTTAAAAGAACGTGATCATTAACTATGAAAATACATTTTAAATTCTGAGATAACTTTTTATTCTTTTCGGTGGGGGGAGTTACCTGTGATTGGAGTTATTATTCTCAGTTTATGATTTCCTATCCTACGGGGTCCCATACTATAGATTTGAGTCAAGCACTCAAATAGTTATCCATTTCTTCTACCAAAATTAATGGAGCTTAGTTGTGTCAAAATCAGGCTGGGAAGATTTTAAAGTGTCTTTCGTAGGAGACAAGATTTACTGGCTACAAACCCTACCTCCCCCCTCCACAAAAAAAAAAAAAGACACTTTGATTAGTATCATATTTTTTAAGTGAATCAATAGTGATAATCTCATTATACTGAACATATTTTGATCATTACATAAAAAAAAGATTAACGAATAGTATGAGCAGTATTAAAAGTTCATATTGTAATTAGGTATGAGTCTCCAAGGTCCAGATAAATCAGTCAATCAATCAATGTAGACAATTTCAACTACGTAAATATTCAAACTGGCTGGGGCTCCCTTTAGTGATTTCAATTATCTAGTTTAGTTGTCTCTAAACACAAAATTAATGAGCTAGTTGAACAATTGCCATTTCTTTTGTCAGCTGCATAGTGTGAAAACAAATAAAAAGGCACACGTATGGCCCGGTCACCACGCCATATAAATCTCAAATGGAACCAGTCTCATGTATTAAGCACTTGACAAGCAAGACACTTTTTTGTGTGTTGTCCCGTGTAACTCCCACAACCCTATGAAGAAGATCTTATTATCTTCCCTTTTTATAAGAGGGGAAACTCTTACTTTACACAGATTAAGAAACGTGCCCACAGGTCGCCCGGCTGGGACGTGATGCAGCCTGGATTTGACTCTCAACGCACAGCTAAGCTACTTCTTGCCATGGCTACCCAAGTGGGTTGTTTAATTATGACAAACAGCTACATCAGGTAATTCAATGTAACCAAGAGAACCAAAAACAAAACAACTTATCTTACTTTTCACAATGGTCACTTTAAAAGCATCATTTCCAAATCTGTGCATCACTCCCCTGCCAAATGAGACATCCTGTGCCAGCTGTACTAGCACAGAGGAAGTAGTTCAGTGACACTGATGACCAGAACTGAGTTAACAGAGGAAGACATGGCCCAGGTAGGACAGTGTAAACAGAAAAAGGTGAGTTACAAGTTTCAACATTAGCTAAACAGGGATGTGACGGCACTAGGTCCCCGAGATCTCAACACCTTCCTCCGAGAGGGCCTACCAATCCCTTTTGACCAGACTAGCAGGGCTGACCCCTGCCTGCATCCCCAGGCCAGGCTGGTCACTCTTGCCACCAGCCTGAGGCCTTTGCATCCAAGAATTGCTGGCAATGTATCAACAGTCAAGTGTAGAGACCCAGAATTGTTTTCACAGGGACTAGAGGGGAACAGTGCAAATGGAGATGGCTACCCTCTCCTCCTCATCGCCTTCACCTCTGAGGGTGCACCACTCTGCCCTGGCCAATCCCCGTGCCTGACCCAAGTCACCCCAGCAAACACACCCCAGGCTCTGTGGGAGAGCCAGAGCTTACTTAATACTTCTCAAGGGTTGAATTGTGTTCCCCCAAAAAATTCATGCTGAAGTTCTAACCCCTGTACCTCAGAATGTGACCTGCTTTGGAAGCAGATGTACTTAGTTAAGACAAGGTCACCAGGGTGACCCCCAATCCAATATGACCATCATCCTTATAAAAATTGGAAATCTGGACATAGATGCACGTGGGAAAAACACCATGTGAAGACTAGAGTTATACTGCCACAAGCCAAGAATGACCAGAACCTAGGAGAGAGGCCTGGAACACATCCTTCTTTAGAGCCTTCAGAGGGAGCACACCCCTGCCAACACCTTTATTTTGAACTTCTGGCCCCCAGAACTGTGAGACGATACATTTCTGTTGCTCTAAGCCACGCAGGTTATAGTATTTTGTTATGGCCGCCCCAGGAAACCAACACAGTACTCCGGGCCTACCAGCATCTGGTCCATCCTGAAACTCTGGGCAATTCTTTCCCACCACTTCCAGTCCATCAGGAAGTTAAAAATAAACCACAATAAACCCGCACTGACTTTAGATAAAGGCTGACTTCCAGAGTACTGATTAACCCAGGTATCACACAGGGCTCAGCAGAGTGACGTTGTCAAGGCAGCCAGACTCAAAGAGGAAACCTTTGGACCGAGACAAAGCCTCAGACGTGCAGCCAGAGCTTCCACAGGAAGACCCTTGTGCTACCAACTTGTCCAAGCACCAGTATTTGTGACACATCAGGACAGACACAGATGAGTATCTTTTAAACATGACTAGAACCTAAATCTACCCTGAATGATGCTACAAACTGGTGAGGATGCTAACACATGCTCTCTAATGCCTGAGATGTCACATGGATGAGAGGTGACAGAGGAGGTGGGACAAAGAGGCAGGAGAAATGGCTTCAGGCTGGGCAGATCAGGGCAGACTTCACGCAAGAATGGGGCGTTCCAGCGGGCCTAGAAAGATGGACCTGTAGGGGCACCAGCGGGGGCAGAGACATACCAGCAGGAGCCCACAAAGGACAGAGACCCCGAGGACAGAGAACCCGCCTTGCCTGGGCTGACACAAATGGTGGTGGGAGAAAAACTAGAACATAGCCTGGGGACTGATCACAGAGAGTCCGGAATACAGGGGATGGAACTTGGAATTTTCCCCGTAGGTAACAGGGAACCAACCAATCAAGGTTTTTGTTTTTTTTGTGGTTTTTCTAGTAGGCCTATAGCATGATTATAGAGTTCATTTCTAGATGGTTAGGATGGATGACGGCTGTGAGAAACTGGGGATGGGGAGGATGAATGAGCACTAAACCAAAATGTGGCAAAGGGACTAGTCAGCAGGAGATGAAATCAAAAAGCAACTCGGAGGTGGAACTCACAGGAGCTGCAAATAACCCAACAGGAGCTAAGGAAATGAGATGATGCCAAAACTCGGAGCAGGAATAGTAGGGAAGACAAAGAAGGTAATCGGGACACGCAGTGGTTCATAGTGGGAGGCAATGAATGAGGTTTGAAATGTGTTAGGGTTTGAACTGTGTTCCCTCAAAAAGATATGCTGAAGTGTTAACGCTCAGGACCTCAGAATGGGACCTTATTTGGAAATAGAGTCATTGCAGATGTAATTAGTTCAGGAAAGATGAGGTCCTACAGGAGTAGGAAGGGTCCCTAATCCAATATGGCTGGTGTCCTTACAAAAAGAGAAGAGACACAGGGAGAACGCCTATGAAAAGAGGCAGAGATTGGAGAGACATAGACACAAGCCACAAAACACCAAACACTTCTGGCAAACCACCAGAAGCCAGGAAGATGCAAGGAAGAATTCCACTACAGTTTTCATAGGATGTGTGCCCCTGCTGACACCTTGAGTTCAGATTTCTAGTCTCCAGGACTGTGGAGACAATGAGTTTCTGTTGTTTTTAGCCATCTTGTTTGCGATACTTTGCTAAGGCAGGCCCAGGAAACAAGCATAGAATATAAAGACAGAAGATCGAGGTAAGGCTAGTTCTGGGGGGAAATCAGTGTCGGCTTGAAGACAATGTCCTCCATAGCAGCAAGTGTAGAATGAGCTTTTCCGTTACACTTACATACCTATCCAGAACAGTAGAAGATGAAGTGATAACTTAAAAGCAACTTCTAATCATTGAAACTGTTTCCACTCTAACATACATTATAAATGTTTGTAACATTAAGCCATAAAAGAGAATAACTTCCCCAATGGTCTTCCTCCAGAGCGTCCTAACAACTATTTAGGCATATTGATTGGATGCTTTGTGGATAGTAAACGCTTCACTTTCTTTTCTTTCTTTTCTTTTTTTTTTTTTATTCATAGGTTCTTTTTAATCTGTTCTCTTTTGGTTTATTTTGGTGTGTCCTTTTTGTTTTCTTTTGTTTTCAGTTTAAGTCTTCACTTTCAAATCAGTCTCTTTTAAGATGAGCAGAAACTGCCCTTTCCCTCAAAGTTCTGGAACTCATTGCTTCACACAGGGCTAGTGTGACATTTATCACCTTCTCTTCACACTTCTGGAAGCCTCTACCCTCCCCCTCCCCTGTCCCACCTCTCCCTACAGCAAAGTTCAACAGGGGTAATGAAAAGACAGAAGACAGGTTCCCAAAGTCTAGAAGAAAAGAGAGATGGCAAAACACATATTCAATACACTTCCTTTTGCCCTAATTAAACACTAAAATGTCAATCTTGTCCTGATAATAACCGTGAGACATAAAACGGTTTTGCCAGGTGGGGATTCACCCCAGGGCACGTGGATGAACAATAATGCTGAGAAATTCTGCCCTGTGCCGCTCACCTCTGTGCCTTCCCACGGAAGCCATCTCACCCCGGGGTGGGGGAGGGGCAGAACTCAGGGTTGTGTGTCCAGGATCCCACGTCTTCTCTGACAATCATCAGCACAACCACCTGCATTTCTACAACATCTCTCCCTGCTTCTCTCCCCAAATTAACTCTCACTCCACGATGAGCGCTTAGCTAACAGTGCCTAGCATCTCAGAGCGAGCGGAGCAGGTTGAGTGTCTCAGAAAGCTAGAAAACCGGGAACAGAGAGGATGACGCTCCATGGAAGGTCCAGGCAGCGCCCTCTACCGGAAGCCCAAGGAACACCAACGCCCCGGCAGTGTATGCTTTGTCCCTGAGCGCTCCATCTCCTGCGCTGTCCCGGTGATCTTGCCTACCTGTTGCTCTTTGCTTCAGGGCTAGTGAGCGAATGAGACAGGGCAAGGAGGAGAAAAACCCTAACACAATGCTATGGGTTGAATTATGTCCACCCAAAAGATGCTGAAGTCCTAACCCATGAATGTGACCCTTATTTGAAAATAGTGCCTTTGCAGATGAGATGAAGTCATCAGGAGGGTGAGCCTAATCTAATATGACTGTGTCCTTATAAAAAGGAGACATTTGGACAGAGAGACAGGCACACACGGAGGGAAGACGCAGGGAAAACGCCATGTGTATGCCAAGGAACACCTGAAGCCACCAGAAGTTAGTAGGAGAGAGGCCTGGAACAAATCCTTTCCTCACAGCCTCAGGAGGAACCAACCCTGCCAACACCTTGATTTTAGACTTCCAGCCTCCAGAACTGTGAGACAGTAACTTCTATTGTTTAAGCCACCCCGTCTGTGCTCCTTTGTTACAGTAACCCTCGCAAACTCGTACACATGACAACATGCTATTGTCAATCGTAACGTTTTCAGTGTAAACATTTTAAGAGGTACAGAGAATAGCCATTTGGGTTCCCACAAATCATACGCAAATTATTCACAAGCCACGTGTTAATATTCTATAAACAAACAAAATAGAAGTACCTTTGTAAATAGTCCTTCTAATTTCATATACCTAAATGTGTCCCTTAAGAAATTCTAGTAGAAATGTAAAATGCTTTATTCTCCTAAAGGCTGTAGAAATAAATACACCAGGGAAATGGAAACCCCTGCTGGGATTAAATATTTTCAAAGAGGGATTTTTAAATGTTATCGATTGATTGATTGATGGATTGATTGACTTTGTTATTCTCACATGGAATTAGACAGCACACAGCACCATATGACAACAAACAACAACAACAAAAAAACAAAACAAAACAAAAAAAACACCAGGAGTCCAATGGACAACATCAGTCTCCTTATGGAGAGAAGTTGTTCCCAGCATTGTAGTATCTGGACATAATACAATTCACTACACAGCAGAAGTTAGTGAGGCAAGGGGTGTGACAGAGAAATCCCAGGTTCTTTCCATGAGGAAAATGTTACCAGAGAAGTGAGAGGATTCCACCAGGAAGTGGTCTCGATAACCCGCTGAAGTTTCCCAGCATGATTTCCGAGGCTGGCCCCACTTTCAGGGCCCAAGCCAATTCAGATATAGAAACACCATATTCGTTTGCTAGGGCTGCCATAACAAAATACCACAGACTGGGCGGTTTAAACAACAGAACTTATTTTCTCACAGTTCTGGAGGCTGGAAGTCCACGATCAAGGTGTCAGCATGTTTGGTTTCTCCCGAGGCCCTTCTCCCTGTCCTCACGTGGTCTTCCCTCTGTGTGTCTGTGTCATAATCTGTCTTTTTATAAGGACACCAGTCATATTGGATTAGGCCCATCCTACTGACCTCATTTTACCATAATTACTTCCCTAAAGGCCCTTTCTCCAAAAACAGTCACACTCTGAAGACTGGGGTTAGGACACCAATGAGGAATTGTTGGGGGGGGGTGCATAATTCAGCCCCTAACAAATACTCTAAAACATCTTAAAACTCCTAACGAATACCTTGAAACCCCTAACAAACACCTTAACAGATGCTTAGGACAACAGGAGCTCAACAACCACTGCAAAACACCCAAGCACCAGCTCACAAGCCCTTCCGGAGACAGAAGTCACACTGAGCAACTATATTTAAAAGGTTGCTTACGCCTGGGCACCAGTGAGGCATAGCCCACCCAGCTGCTTGTGATAAATCTGAAGTTACTTTCTTAATGCTGAAATTTTCCTCTGTCACCCTGAGATGGATGAGCCTCTCAGATTACACACAGAGAAATCCAAAACCATCATGTTCCTTTCCCAGGGGGGAAAAAAAACTGTTCAAAGGCTCTTGTTTTTCATTCTCTCTACTTACATATAACTGTCACCAGCCCCTTATTAAATTGTCACACTATTTACCCAGGCAAGGAAGGAACTGTGCAGAGGGGTCTGACAAGCAATCAGCACTTTGGGGAGATTTTTCTCTTCCAACTTGTATATTGGGGTAGACGGGACCCCAGTTGAAAAGTTGCTATAGCTCTTAACACACAGGAAGTCTGAGCCCTGGGCCCCTTTACCAGGTTAAATGATGACTCAAGAAACAGAAGGGTCACAGGTCTTGAGGCTCCAGCGAAGGGCATTTCCCCAAGATCCTAATTGTTACATATGCTGGCATATGTACTGTGTCTCCTGGGCAGTGAATGTCACAAACACGACTGAGCTGATTTCTCACCCACATTCTTCATCTTGTTGTCTTTCTCTTACAGAGCAAAGCAACAAGATGGACTTTCCTAGAGAGGAACCAGGACCAATTCTGCAGTTTTCCTTGAGACTCCCTAAAACCCTAGGACACTTCATCTGTCATTCTTTTAAGAAGCATGTTCACTGTGATACCATGAGGTCTGTGTTTGTGGTTCACGGCTTGGTTTGCACTCGAGGACCCAGGTTTCTTTGGGGGCAGATTTGATTCTTGTCCCTATTCACAGTGCATTTGATGCCTTACACAAAACCACCTGCTGGAGGGGGCCATTTGGGACAGAAACCCAGACGCCACTTGGCCTGCCAACCTGTGTGCCCTGGTGCAAAGGGACTATTTTCCTCCTGAAATTCTGTCTGCTTGCCAAACCATGCACCATGGAGCTGCAGCCACTCAGAGGGGGAACCATTTTCCAACTGGTCTACCCAAAGAGGCACATCTTTTTCTAAATGGTCTGCCTAGGCACCTTTTTCTAATTTGTACAAAAGCCCATCCCAGCAGCTCTAGACAATCAACAAATGTTTGAAGAAACACATGATCATCTCCAACGACCAAGTAAAGGTAATGCTTTATCTTTTTTTTTAAAACTGGTTATAACTGGGAAATTTCTCCAGCAGTGAGCATTCTGATCTCACCGTACACCTAGCAAATAGTTTTAGATTAAGAAATAAATCAAAAAAAGGACATTATGAAAATGGGAAGAGTTTTCCGTGCGTGCAGAGGGAATGATTTAGAAGTCATCGGCTACTTTCTCTTTTCCCTTTTCCTACCCCTGGGCCTTGGGTGACCTTCCCTCTGTAACAAAGAGATCTTAGACATGCTGTCTTCAAAATTTGACATTTAATACTTTAAAGTCCAAAATTAGCTCTAATTCAAGAAGCATTCCTGTCCCAAAGGCAACAGGAAACAATCAATATTCTATTCTCACATCATAGGACGCCTGGCAGCCAAATGTAGCTAAAAAGGTACAAGAATAAAGTAGCCTTTGGGAAGGGGGTTTAGGAGGCACTGTAAGAACTGGAAACACAGAAATTTGGCCAATAATAATCCAAGACAAAATTCTCAGCCCAACCCTGGAATCTAAAGAGATCTTAGATCACAATGGAAATAATGGGACTTGTAGCAAAGGGCCAGTTAACAAATGTCAAAGAAATCATAACCCCTAAGGAAAGGAAAAAATGTTTTGTTGAGTTTTGAGAAAAGAGTTAGCTAGCTACCAAGCCAAAACATAGGGAATTAAGTTGTCCAGTAATTTTTTCCACACCATACCAACCCGGTAACTTGTCAGGAATCATCTATAAATTTACTCTTTTCTTTCCCTGTTAAAATGCTTTTCTGCTGTTAGAGGACTCTCAGTGCCAAGAAGGTGACAAGAAGGTTAGGCCAATAGGACTCAAGGATACCTTCCTAGCTCTGTCACCAACCCATGAAATGGAAGGGGACCCAGTAATAACTAGAGGAAGCAGAAAGTAAATACCAGGGGGCAGAGAAGGCAGCAACAGTGAGAACCTCTGGACAGAGCAATATTCCCCAGGAGCCATGGAAGCTGCTGGAAACTCCTGGCAGAAGCAGAGAGGAGGGAAGTGGAATTGGAGAAATGCAAACCTCTCGGCCCCCTGGGGTATCCCCAGTGGCTTTCTAGTCCTTCGGGAGGTGAAAAGTGTAGCCATAATCTTCTTCCTCACCTCCCCTTTATCCTTAAAACTCCATCGTCCATGATCGACTGAGTATCTGTTTCTTGCTATCTGAAAGAGCCTAAGTAACACATACCTTTAAGAGTTAAACATAAATGTGAAAGTCTAACAGAAGAGAATTACCAGCTGCTATTCGTTCACTAACAGAATATGGAATATATTTCCAGGCTATGTGCTTTACACATATATACACGTACATATATATAAAACACATTTGTATATTTATATTATATATTTTAAATGCACACATATATTTTTAATCAAATTTCCATGAGGTTTTACCATCATCATTTTACAAATACAGAAACCGAAGTTTAGAGGATTCGAATACCTTGCAGAATATCATGCAGCTACTAAGTCACAGAAAGGTGATGGGAACCATGGCAGTGAGGCCCAAAGCCTGTGCGTTAGTACATGACATCCACCATTAGGTTAAATCATTACACAACAGGTTAAACATAGTCAAATATAGTCAAAAAAATATAGTGAAAAATCCCTACCTAACACAAAGATTGTTTTCTGCAGACAATGATAAAACACTGTCAAGACTTACTGATAATTTATAAAGCAAAACCAATTAACAAACCCTCTAAAGAGAAAAGACTAATTGGTTTGACTAGACAAAATATAAAATTTCTACGTACCCCCTCCACACACACAAAAAGGAGACAATCAAAACAAATCAAAAGGCAAATGACCAACTGGCAGAAAATACTTACAACAAAGATAAAAGGCTAGTATCCTTAATATGTAAAGAGTTTCTTTAAAGCAGTAAAACACACAGGAGAAAAATGGGGGAAATCATTAACAATAGTTAAAAGAAAAAACTAATTTTCAATCAAGTATACAGGTTATGATTAACCCTACTTATTATAAAATTGCCCTTTTAAGAAGTTATTTCCATATCTTGTTGTGTCATTTGACATAGTCTTTCTGAAGCGCAATTTGGCAATATGTTGAAAGCCTTCTAAGTATTTATTCTAAAGAATGGTTCAGAGATGTACTTACAAGGATAGTAATAGCAGTATTACTTATGTAGGAAAAACTTTGAAATAACCTCAGTGGCCAACTGTTGGAAACGAGTTTTTAAAATTACAGTGACTCCAAATAATGGAATGCTGTTTATCTCCATAAATCAAATTTTAAAGGAATATTTAACAACATGGGAAAATGTTCTCTATTATTAAGATAGGGGAAAAGTAAGATTACAATATGAACATCATAATCTCCATTTTGGAACATATGGCTTCAAAGGGGGGAAAAATCAACTCTAGTCGCGCACCGCTTAACAATGAAGATACTTTCTGAGAAATGCATTGTTAGGCAATTCGTCATTGTGCGAACATCATAGAGAGCACTTATACAAACCTAGGTGGCACAGCCTACTTCACACTTAGGCTATACCGTACAGCCTCTCGCTCTTAGGTGACAAACCTATATAGCACGCTACCGTACAAAACACGAGATTAAATCAAGCACAAGAGAATGTGATGCAATCAAGAGACGTGGTAAACACGAGATGTATGAGGAGGCAGCTGCCCGTGTAACATGGCATATCGTTTTACAGCAAACTTTTTTTTTCCGTAAAGAGTACACTCTAAAATAGAGATAAAAGGTATAGTATAGTAACTGCATAAACCAGTAACAGCCGTTTATTATCATTATCCAGTATGAGGTACTGTACGTAATCACAGGTGCTATACTTTTATACGACTGGCAGCTCAGTAGGTGTGTTTACACCAGCATCACCACAGACACGTGAATAATGCCTTGCACTATGACGTTAGGAGGGCCTCGAGGTCACTAGGCCATAGGAACTTTTCAGCTCCATCATAATCTTATGGGACCATCATATATGTGGTTCACTGTTGACCACAATGTTATGTGTTTATGTATAAGTATATGCATAAATGCATCTGTTTCACATGACCCAGCCCAGACACCTGAATGGTCCATGGTGATTATTACTGGGTTGTGTGATTACAGGTGATTTTTATTTTCTTCTTTGTGTTTCTGTTTATTTTCCACAAGGAACCAGGAGTTTTAAAAAATCATGTTTAATTATTCAAAAGAAAAAGAATAATTTTTTTTCAGGTACCTAAAACAGAAGGGGAATAGATAATGAAATGTGATAAAGTAAAGCGTGGTGGCAAGTGGCAGAGTTAATAATGAAAAGCGTAAGTAGCTATGCAAGGAAAAATACATGGCAATTAACAAATATTAGCCCAGGATTTATTCTGATTGATTAACAACCTCAAATATTCTAGAATATGCCTATGATTAGACTGATTTAAGGAATTTTAAAACACTTAACTACTTGGTCCAAATAACTTTAAATTTTATTTTTTAAATATTCACACTTTAAAATATTTATATTTTAAAATAAATCATTAAAATAAATAAAATATTTATACTTTAAGATTTTATTTTTAAAATATTTATAGATGACCATAAGAAAAACACTGATTTATATTAGATGATTTGTATCTATTTTTACATAAACATGCCCCTTTTGGTATCTGGAAGACATTATTCTGATTATTGGAAAGAAGCTATTTGTCACTCTACACACTCTCTGGTGCCTTAATTTAATGGCTCTCTATGATAAAAAGCTCATTCTGATCTAGGAAAAATCATCTCAGAGTAATGAATTAGGTGGGAGTTCAACAGCCATATAGCACATTCCCTCCAGAGGGAAATTCAAGTTTCATTACATCAAATTGGGCTTGAAATTGCACCTACTGCTCACAAACGTTAGTTTTTAATAGAATAAAATGTCACTTTACAAGCCTGGAGAAGTGTTTCCAAAACAAGTGTTTTTTATTATTATTCGCATTACTAAATGTAAATGTTCAACTGAGAACTGAGTCATAGACCAGTTTCTGTAATTAAATTTTTAACCTGGAATAAAGAATGCATGTAGAAAGCCAGGTTTCTCCATCAGAGCAGCAGTAATTCCAACTAAAAACCAGATTACATGAGTGATAACACTTAATCTTTATCCATTTGGTTTCACTGAAGTAGAGCTCAGATCAAATGCTAGAATATTCTGCTCCCAGACTCCACAGCCAACTTTCCCTGCAGCTTCATTTTCACCCCAGCACTTCCTCATGCTGTTTGCCTCTGATGTCCCTTCTCAACCCAAAGGGAGCTTGGAAAAGCTGTTCTAGCTCCAGAGAGTCTCATAATAAGCAAGGCTAAGGCACTGGGTGTGGTGCTTTGTTTGAAATAAACAGCCTGGGTTAGTTCTTGGAGGAGGCTGTTTTAACAAGGAGACCCTAAGGTCTGCTGGGTGTGTGACATGAGACACGCACTTAGTGTCACCATGTAATTCAAAATCCTCTCTCCCCTCCTAGAGATTTTTCTCTGTCCAGTGCAAAAGAAAGCTACTAGAACTAAGACTGAATGCTAACCTGAGCTGCTCAAAGTCTCTACGGGTCCCCACTCCTCCTTCACTAAGAAGGTCTGCTACCAAAAAGTTGCATGTACCTGTGTATATATATAGTTCAAGAATACAGTATACAGTCCATATAACATACAAACTATGTACTAATTGACTATGTTATTGGTAAGGCTTCCGGTCAACAGTAGGTTGTTAATACAGTTGGCCCTAGGCATCCTGGGAGTCCCAACCCCAAGATCAAAAATATCGGTTTCGATCTGCAGTTCATTGAATCTGTGAATGTGAAACCTGCAGATATGAAGTTCCAACTATAGTTAAGCGTGGGGGGAGTCAAAAGTTATTCATGGATTTTCGACTGTGCAGGGGGTCAGTGCTCCTACCCCTGCGTTCACGGGTCAAAGGTCAACTGCAAATGTCAGACAATTACGTTTGCGAACTCACCCTAGAAAAAGTGCTACATACCTCATTGCTGAATATCACTATGGTCACCTTCGAAGTATTCCCCTTGGGAAGCTACGCCAGTGCCTAGTCCACCCTTCAAAGCAATTTTGGAACTCTTTTTCTGGAATGGCCACCAGAGTTGTTGTCGTATTACCCTTGATGTCCTGAACGCCATCAAAATGTCTTTCTTTCAATATTTCCTTTATCTTTGGGTAAAGAAAGAAGTCACTGGGGCCAGATCAGGTGAGTAGGGAGGGTATTCCAATACAGTTATTTGTTTACTGGTTAAAAACTCCCTCACAGACAGTGCCGTGTGAGCTGGTGCATTGTCATGATGCAAGAGCCATGAATTGTTGGTGAAAAACTCAGGTCGTCTAACTTTTTCACGCAGCATTTTCAGCACTTCCAAATAGTAAACTTGATTAACTGTTTGTGTCCAGTTGATACAAATTCATAATGAATAATGCCACTGATATCAAAAAGGTTAGCAACATTGTTGCAACAAGTTCGTGAACTTCATTGTCAGACTTCATATATACATTTGTGTGTGTTAGTTATACAAATACACACACACACTCGCACAAAGCCTCATGCTCCTCAGCTCACAGTGAACTCATAGAGGCTGGCAGACCAGTACTGCTGACCACAGTTGGAGACTTTGAGTGCCCTGTGAACCTCGCATACTGGAGCAAAAGGCAGGGGGGAGCACCCAGCACTACCCGGAACCACATGAGGAGATTATTTGCCCCATCAGGTACCCCACTTACGCTTAGAGCTTTGGGCTTTGGTTTATTCATTGCTGATTCATGACCTGATTAGTGCTCATTAATACCTTTATTGGAAAACCCTCAATGGGATTCCCAACACTCTGATGAAAATGTTTTCTTGGGTGAAGCTGGTTTTGCCGTTATCTGAGTAGTTTCCCAAAATGCAAAACTTTCGGTGCTAAAGTCAAGAGTCCTAGACACAGTGGGACAGCTGGTCATCCTAATCTGCAAAATCGGGACAACAGTACCCATCACAAAAGGCCATTATAAGGAATAAATTACATTATTCAGCAAAACAACTAGGACAGAGCCAAGAAATAGTGTGAGATCCATAAATGTTCATTATCATCAGCAGTATTACAACCTCGTGGGCAAAGCAAAGAGCAGCACTCAGTTCTTTCTTACAGGTATTTGGTGATTTGAGAGGTCATGAAGTCCCTGGCCTGCTCCAGGTAGACACAGGAATTGCTGGCAATCTATCATTACTTCAGCCTACCATCTCTGCACAGGGATAGCAAGACGCCATGAAGGCAGCTGCTACCTCTTCTGTTATCTTGGTCTCTCAGGACCATGCTCTGGGCTCAGTGGGCACCCATCACTGCGGTCCACTCCCCTATGTGCCAGGCACAGAACTCTAGCAAAGAGCAGGTAGTGACCAAGGAGCTTCACGGAACAAGAGTGTCTGAACAGAGCCAGAAAGACAGCCAGACCCCTAACCAGAAAGCCAAGGGGTGGGATGTAGGACAAGAACTCAATCCGGGATAAAAATGGCAGAAGAATGCAAGGGTGTAGAGGAGAGTGAATCAGAGAACGGGCAAAAGAAGCAAGCAGGATTGCAAAATGTTTTGGCAGAAGTTTGGCTTAGGAGACTGACAAACTTATAAAAAAAAAAATTACAATCAAAAGAGACAGATCCAAACCTCCATATATCTCCATGGGCAACATCCAAAAAAAAAAAAAAATGTATGTTTGCAAATAGCAATTTCACCCGTCTGTTGCACTGCTGGTACATTTCCTCAGGAAAGCGCTGGGGGTCCATTAAGAATCCCACAGCATGGCAAAATATTTTCCTGCTTCTGGCTGGTCACCTGTGACTCTGATACCGAAGTACCTTCCTTAACAAGTCCCTGCAGAAGGCACAGCTGTTCCGGGCCCGGGATTTTTCCTAAAGGGTGCCAGCTGCACAACCTGTTCAATCTCCTCACTCACACGGGCACACCCAGGGGCTGCAAGGAGTAACAGAGACATCGCTTCCAGGACTGTTCCCTGCCACTGTGGACACTGTCATCCAGAAGACTGTCCTCGTGTCCTGGGAAGATCAAAGCATCCTTTGATCCATTCAAAACATATTTCCCAAGCACCTTCTCTGTTTCAGGTACTATTCCAGGCACCACGGATACGAGCCGTGATCCCTTCCTCGCGGGGCTTACAGTCTATTGGGAAGATGAACAGTAAACACATCCACCCATAAACACATACCATGGGCTCAAATGATGTTATGAGTTGAATTGTGTCTCCCCCCAAAACATTTGTATGTTTAAGTCTTATCTTAGTCCATTGAGGCTGCGGTACCAAAATACCATAGACTGAGTGGCTTATAAACAACAGAAGTTCAATTCTCACAGTTCTGGAAGCAGGAAGTCCAAGCTCAAGGCACAAATTTGGGGTGGGGGAACACAAACACTCAGGCATTAGTAAGTCCTAACCCCCAGTACCTCAGAATGTGACCTTATTTGGAGCTATGTCTTTACAGAAGAGATCAAGGTAAAGTGAAGTCATTAGGATGCACCCTAATGTGACTGTTGTCCCCATAAAAAGGGGAAATCAGAGACAGACACACATAGAGGGATAATGACAGAAGACAAAGGAGAAGACAGTCAAATACAAACCAAGCAGAAAGGCCTGGAACAGGTCCTTCCCTCACAGACTTCAGAAAGAACCAGTCCTGCTGACACCTTGATTTTGAACTTCCAGCCTCTAGAACTGTGACAGTAAATCTCTACTATTCAAGCCATCAAGTTTGTAATACTTTGTTACAGCGGCCCTCGCAATCTAATACGGGGGCTGGGAAGCACTCTGAGGAGAGACAAAACTGGGTGACGATGCAGAGAATGACAAGCACAGGAGCAGGTCAGACAAGGTCCTCAGAGCAAGGCCATGTGACCTCTGTGAGTGTAAACAGCAGGGCCCAGTTATTCCCTCCACCAGGACCACAGCCCAGAGGGCTTCTCGCATACACAAATCCCAAGGCATATTTTTGTACATGTGCTGACACTTAGTACATTTTATATCCAAGTTAAGTGATGACTATTGCTCTTTAAAAGGTTTTCATTTCCCTTGATATTCCCCTTTTTCTTTCTTGCCAACCACCTGCCATAAATTGTATCTCCTGCCTTTCTGGGAAGAGATGGTGGGACGTGGCTTCAGAGCTTTCCCATCAAGAGTCAAGCTTTTCCAAAGATCCATCTACATGTCTGTGACCCAGGCATAGTGGGGGCAAGGCTCAGAAATCAAGCATCCTTGGACCCTAGTCCAAGGTCATGGTTGTATAACCAGCCTGCCTAGGCTGAGTGTATTCTGCAACTTTAGGCCAATTAGCACAGGTGCTAACAAACCAAGGTGACCCAAATTCTCATCTCAGTAATGCACAAACCTCAATCGGTCAGCAGAGCTGATGGATGGGCAAAGTGGTGGCTCTAAAACATTTGGAGGGTAAATAACTCCTTTTAGAATCTGATGAAAGTCATGGATCCACTCTTCAGAAAGATAACTACACACATACAATTTATGGGGATTCATGGACACGCAAAGCTCATCTATGATCCCTCTCTAGTAGTGGAGTCCAAAGAAATGACCTCTGCAATGGCAAGAATCACCAAGAAACAAAGACAAAGAATAAACAGGGAATGGGGCAAGATGGAGGAAACTGCAAAACAGATCACTGAAAGAGAACTGATTTCCTTAATATATAAAAAGTGCCTATAAATCAGTAAGAGAAAAGACCAAAAACCCAAGGGAAAAATGGTGAATGGACATGAACAATTAACAAAAATTATATGCTCATTGTTATTGGACATATGAAAACATTCTCAACTCACCTGCAAATAAGAAATATTATTGATAAAACAAGGTACCATGTTTGATCTACTAGATTTGTCTATATACTGTACTCTTAAAGTTTTTGATCTTTGCCAATCTAGTAGAATGGTTAAGTAGATGTGGTACCTCCATTCAATGAATACTACCCAGTAATCAAAAAGAATGAGTCTGTCCTGGAGTAGTTTGGGGAAGGATGTACAAGACATATTGCTAAGTGAAAAAAGCAAGACACTGGGGGCGGCCGGATGGCTCAGCTGGTTAGAGCACAAACTCTGAACAACAAGGTTGCCGGTTCAATCCCCTCATGGGATGGTGGGCTGCGCCCCTTGCAACTATAGATTGAAAACGGTGACTGGACTTGGAGCTGAGCTCTGCCCTCCACAACTAGAGTGAAGCACAACAACTTTGAGCTGATGAGCCCTGGAGAAACACACTGTTCCCCAATATTTCCCAATTAAAAAACAAAGCAAGACGCTGAACAGCAGGTACAGTGTAAAAATATATCCTTCTCTACCTATACACTTACAAATACGCACATACACTTTTATGCATATGCACTACCCTGCAAGGACACACAGGAAACAAGAAGCAGGGGTAGCCAGGAAGGAACCAGTTCTGAGGCGCAAGGATAAGAGGCAGAATTACCTCTCTCTCATGACATACCCGCTTGAAACTTTGAATTTTAGACCATGTGTTCGTATTAACTACACCGCATTTAACCAAATGAATCTTAAAACCACACAAAAATGATTAAAAACCAAAAAGAACCCAGTCATTAGAAATTGCCTAGCTAGGTAGGACAGAGCTGGCACAGTGGAAGTGGTGAAAGGTGGTTAAGAAATGGCTCTGACCCAAGCCGGTTTTTTTGCCCACTTGAATATCCCAATCAAAGAGGAAACACCTACAGCATAAAAAGGTACCTACAAACACAACAGAGAGCTCCGAGAATTTCAACTGAAGAGAAACATGTGGCCAGAATATTTCCTGGACACTAAGAGTGCTTGGAATATAGATTTGCTGGTTGAATGTACATTTCAGGCTGCCAAGGACCACAGCTGGGTCAGCAAGGTGTTTGTGGAATTGGCCTGGACTTAAGATCCCCTGGACCCTGGTCCTGTCTGTCTCGGAAAGCAGTGGACGCCATGCCCCAATGTCCAGATTTCGCTTCAGGGCTGAAGAGCTCCCTCCCCCAGCTATTGCCACTGCTGGCTCTCAGGTGCAAGCTCGCCCCAGGAACTGCCCTTGGCAACTGTCCAAGGCCATACCCACTTCCCTGGGTCGTCCCCACCCAATGACAGGTCCATGCAGAGGTATAAAGGGCCAGTTCCCTCGCCCAATTTGGACACCTCTGAAGGGCCATCTCCGTCCACAGCTCACCAGGACAGGGGCAGGGGCTTCAGTTAAGACGACACTGGAGCCCAGCTTCTCCCTCCGCTTTGCTGCTCCCCACCGCTCCCCTCAGAGGTGTTGGTCCTGAGGACATTCCCTAAGACACCATTTGTCTCCTGCTGAAGGCCTGCTTACCAGGAAATCACCCACAACACAATTCTAACAATCTAAGAAGAACTTATAGGTCGAATGGTGTCCCACAAAATACATTCAAGTCCTAACCACGTGTGAACGTCACCTTATTGGAAAAGGGTCTTCGCAGACGGAATTAAGATGAGGTCCTACCGGGTTAGGGTCAGCCCGAAATACAATGACCGGTGTCCTTATACGGAAGGAGAGGGAGATATGGAGACAGAGGTGACACAGAGGTAAGAAGACCATGTGAAGACAGAAGCAGAGCCTTAAGTGCTGCGTCTACAAGCCAAGGAACATCAAGGATTGCAGACAAGCGCCAGAAGCTGGAAGAGGCAAGGAGGGATTCTCCCACACAGGGAGTATGGTCCTGTTGACACCTGGATTTTGGACACATCAGGCCTTTGGAGCTGTCAAAGAATAAGTTTCTGTTGTTTTACGCCCCCTAGGTTGTGGTTATCGTTAGGCAGCCTAGCAATAGAGAAGGCCGGAAGGAAAATCTACTCAAGGCATTCCTCACTTAGCCAACGCCCAGGGTCGCTGCAAGCATCTAATGAAAAACTGCGTGGAGGCCTTAAACAAACCACAAAACACTATACCGCTGAGCTGGTATTTACGATAAAGGAGCCACAATAGCTCTCACTACCTTGTCTCGAGGTATCAGCCTACTCGGATACTATTCAGGCCCGTGGTTCACCACTTTCCTACTGGTCATCTTACCAGCCAGCCAGCAGCACTCCATCAGGGAGTGTGAAATTCAATTCGGGCCAGCACTTGGGAGTGGCCAGAGTCCAGGCTGAGCCGAGGAAGTGGTTTCACCAGTTTGCTAAAATAAGGCTTGGGGATGGATCTATGGGTTTCAATCAGTTCACAAAGCAGGTCGCTCAGTTTCCATGAATCATCGAGGCAGGATGCCTATCCTAAGGTAAATGACACCTTGTGCCCAAACCACCTTCCCACAGAGGACACCCAGCCTGTCCATGTCCTCGGGCAGACACAGCTTCCACTTTCCACACCTTTGGGAGGATAACCCCTGGGAAGAATGACTGCCACACGGCACTGAAACAGCCAGCAGCATGCAGACTGCTGCCATCGAACCCAGCCCATGCGGGTGACCCAGCACCTGCAGAGAAAATTTCGGGTTGTACTCCTCTCCGTGGGCACCATTCAGCACTGTTGTGCCGACTCAAAGCACGCTTTGAAGTCCATGGAACCTGGATATCAATGAACACTAGGAGCCGAGCCCTACGTGCCAATTTCCACCATTCACAAGCACATCAAAAAGATGAGGCAGGGCAAGAAGTTAAAAAAGACTGTGCCCAACAGCGCAGCATGCAATCTCAGAAATTATAGGCACTGCCTTGTCACATACAACTGAGCAGGTGCTTTTGCTAAACGCCTCCTTTTTGCCAAGAAATACCTGCTGAGGATTAATTGGAATTTCCAGTTCTCTAAGCATTTCTTGTTCCTCAGAGCTATTACCCCTGAATTTTTAGCACTTAAAAAAAAAAAAAAAAAAAAAAAAAACAGAAAGAAAGAAAAACCAGGATTTAGCACCTGTTTGTTTCAGAAATACTTGCTAAAAACAGATCTGCCAAAAGGCCACCTTTAAAATTAGTCATATTTCCTGCTCTGCAAAACATAGTAAGTTGTATTTTTAGTAACTCCTTCACTCCAGGTACCTGGCAATCGTGCTCAAATAGCATAATTATTGGCAACTTACTAAGCAGGCAGTTTTTATTTTTAGTCCAAAAATAGTTCCAATGAAAGCAATAAACAGGATTGTTTTTTTAACCAAAGGTTAGAACAAGATATTTAAACATCTTAACCAACCATGGTATGTACCCAACTTTGTATCTTAGACTTAATCATTAAAGGAGGTAATTGCGGTTTCAACTACTTTCCCCGTTTTATAGCCTATGACACAAGCTCTATACCTGAGATACACCTATGCTTTTCTCTAAAAGCCTTTCCAACTATATTTTGTCATTTTTAAAAAATGTACTAATAACCTATTACGTGCCAGAGACTTTGCATGTCACAGATATCAGAGACCAATGTCAGAGGCAGTGAGCACAATCTATCTGGCTCTTTCAAAGTTATCACAAGATATTCCTGTTCAGCAACTTTGCTCTTTGTCTCAGAGCCACAGAGAATACTTTTCAAAATCTGACTTTCTGATCATTTTTCCTCCTCCACTCATCAAGCTAAGTTTATTCAAAGACAGTCAGCCCTGACTGAGAAGGTACCACTTCAGAGTTTCACACGACCAAGAGAATTATTTATTTTTAAAGCCACACGAACAGAGACTGCTTCAACTCAAAGCTCACGAGGACAAAATGAGGTCTCGCCCAGAGCAGAGCAGTAAAAGAGCCATCTAGATTCAAATGACTTTCAAACAAACAACTTCAGAGGAAAAGCAGGCAAAATGCTGCCCTGCAGGCAGTGGTGGGGAAAAAAAAGCCTCTTGATAAGATAGGATTGAACCCTGAAATGAAAGTCAGAAAAAGTAGGTGGTTGTCATCTGGACTCAGACAGTAATTCTCAGCAAGCCAGGGAGGATTTCGCCCAAAATCTTTTTGGAAATGTGCACCAAGTTAAAACGCAATACACACACACACACACCCCACCCCCCCCCAAACCAGCAGTTCTATGGATTTTGGCATAAATTACAAAGTGCATAGTTTGAGACTGCAACTGGGAAACAGGCCAAACGTGGGTACCCCCTCTTTTTCTCTTTTTCCATCCCCCCTTCCAGTTTTATCATCAACTGATTCTCCACCACTAGCTGCCCTGGGTCCTTCCACTCAGGAGGTGGTGTGGGAGCACACATCTATTCCTTACTACAGATTTTATGACTTAATTCCCCTCCCACTGTGGTCTGTGTCCCTTTAAACAGGAAAGGAGAAAAGTGAAGTGTTTGATCCAAAAAGTATGCACCCCCTAAAAGGGGGAAGTATCAGGGTGAGAGGCCTTTCTGGGCCACTCATATTACCCACTGTGGGGGACTCTTCATTTCCCTTCCTCCAGTTCTGTCACCTCAAGGTCTCCCCTTGCTTGGCTCAATGAGTAACTCTTCCCCAGGGGAAAACCCTCTTAATAGCTCACCTTTTAAAGAGCCCGCAAGGCAGCAAGTAGCGTGAAGTTGACTTCACCTTTGTTTCAGCCTTAGTCAGACAATATCCAGAACATGAGTGGGGCTGGGGACTCATGAACTCAGCAATCCTTCCCAGGCACACACACATTTTAATCTCTACCATCTGCCCAAACCCAAAACTGTTAGTTTAGCAGTAAAGGTGTTGGATGATTCAGGAGATAAAAACTATGAATGACACATTGTTTCTTTAAAGCGGGCAATTAGGGGAACTAAAATCCAGATTTCTCATGATGCTTCAGGCTGGAGAAGAGCACATCAGAGACATCTCCCAATCTCCTTCCCCTAAGAACCACCGTCCTCAACTACATCCAACCCATTAGTCCAGCACAATAATTTTATGTCCAATTAACAGCTCTCCCCTTGCTGAGAAGAAGTGACATTGATCATTTAAGGAAGATGAGAGAGAAGGGGTGTGAGCACCAAGGGGTGCAGGGGGCTCCTCACTCGGACCCTATTTGGGCAGAACTCCCACGTTGCAGTGTGTGTGTGGACCCAGCACAGAGCTCCAAAATCCAAGCAGCCGGGGAGGGACTGAGCTTTGAGTGCGACCTCGTGCAGTTCAGCCAAGGCCAACAGCCTGATGGGACGGAGCAAATATGCACCGGTAAGAAGCTGGAGACACAGAACGGGAAAGTGGAGAGAAGCCAGAAGCAGCCTCACAGCAGGGCAGGCGAGATAAATGTGCTCGTAATGTTGGCCATTATGCTGTCAGCATAAAGCCTCGTCTCTCTTTGCTACGTTTCAAGAGGAAACATACACAACCAGACTGAATCCTATATGTTTGGAATGAAAATAAAGTTCTACCACCCGTGCCAACATGAATTGAAACAGGGATGGAGAAGTGAGCGCACTGTAATTAAGAAGCTGGGCCCTGACAGGATGTGTAAGTCGGGCCGGCTGAGAACACATAAAATGTGCCGCTGCTCCCTTTGGACTAGAATGAGGTCTGGAGTTAGGGTTTTTTTTTCGTCTTGAAGAGTTACTCAATTCAGTGAGTTCATCCTGAACACTCTCTTTCTGCACAGAAATTCAAGCAAGAGGTACTTTTTAAACTACTCAATCTAACCCCACTTACCCAAAACAAAGGGTCACCCTATGCAGAGCGTCTGTAAGACTAGGGGACAAGTGACAAGGTGATGGAGACCTGTGCTCAAATGCAAGGTGCTCTGGGACACAGTGGGGAATGGAGGAGGGAAACGAAAGCCAGGTGATACTGGGGACAGGAGGGCAGAGGAACTTGCATTGCAGTCAGAGGTCCCACAGCAAGGCATTCCCAGGAATTCCCAGGCCGGGCAGAGAATCTCAGGTCAGCAGGCAGAAACATAGGTAGGCAGCCTGAAGCATCCCTGTCCTTCCCATACTGCCAATGCCATCCTGGACAATGGGCCACAAAAAGGGGCTGCGCCCAGGCCAGCACTGAGCAAACCCCAGGCTGCGGGGAGCCTTGCATCTGAGATGACCATGAGCTTGGGTCTGAAGCAGCTCCAAGCTTGTGGCAACCCCCAGACAGGAGCAGCCTCACCGTTTGCGGTGACCAGTGCCTGGGCCACTAACCTCAAATGCAAGTCATCATATCTTGGGTTTCTTCTCACAGATCTAAGTTGCCGCTTAGATCTATGTCGGCCTGGCTTGGTGGGGTTCACAACTAACTTCTAACTTCTCCCAAGGCTACAGCCGGAGCCCCTCAGGGTCACGGGGAGGTGGGGGGTCTACCTTTGCTTTCCCCTTTTCCAAAAACATAAGGTACCTCTCACCCTCTGACGTCTGGGGGTATCAGTGTGTAGGTCTGTACCTTCCAGAGTAGGGTCCTTACAGGGAATGAATGGAGGAGAGGAAGGAACAGGAGTGGGTAGGGTGCGTGAAAGGGGGGAGCGAAAAACTCTCCTCTGAGAACGAAAAACTTGCCCCAGTCCACAGGTGGAGAGGAATGGCCCCCACCTTCTCCCCTGAGCCCAGAAGGGGGCTCAGACTCTAAGCTCCCACACGGACCGGCTAATCGGCCCTCCCACCCTCAACATAAGGACTCACGCACTCGGGCCCTGGGTCCTGCCTCTTTGCTCATCAGCCCCTACTGGCTTTGAGGGCCAAGCCCCCAACCCCCTGCGCTGGTGTCCGCCAGGCGGCACCCTTCCAGAGCAAAAGGGCAGCGGGCAGTTTCAAGAATAAACCAGCAACCCCCGGGGGAAACTGACCCCAGACCACCGCTCGGGAAAGACGGGTAACCCAAATTTGAGGGCCTGCACGCGCGTTGGGATGGACCCCTCCTTCAACCCGAGAAGAAAGGCGGGCGGCCGGGGAGGCGCCCGGCCAGGAGTACGCAGCCGGACTCCCGGCGCAGTGCTCTCGGCAGGGTCCCCCAGCCCCGGGCGGCTCACCTTCTCTCCGGTCAGCACGTGTAGCCCCTCGCGCACCTTGGCGAAGGAGCCCTCGCCCAGCTTCCTGCTGCCGATGAGGTAGTTGCCCACGCGCTTGTGGTGCTGGAAGTCACGGAGCCGCTCTCGGGGCACGACACTCACCCAGGCCGGCAGGAAACTTCCCTCGCAGGCCGCCGCCGGCCTGGCCGCATCTTCAGCGCCCCCGCCGCCCCCGGGCGCCGCCGGCTCGCCCAGGAGCCCGTCCCCGGCTGCCGCTGGCATCGCGCTTGCCAGCGGCCCGCGCGCCTCCGGCTCGGCTCCTGCTCTCGCAGCTCCTCCTTCTGCTCCGGCTCCCCCAGCTGCCCCGGCTCCTCCTGCCGCCGCCCCGGGCCCGGCCCCGCCCGGCCCGCGTCTCCCGCGCCCCGGGCCGCCGCCGAGCGCCGCGTGCAGACAATAGCGGCCGCCAGGCAACCGGGTCCCAGGGAACCGCCCCCAAGAAGTTCTTCTTCAGAGGGTCGCCTGGGCTCCTTTCCGGACACTGGACTCTGCCCCGGGTCCCGTCAGGGCGGCTGATGACAGTCCCCCCGCCGGGGGGCGCAGGGAGCAGCGCTGACCCGGGAGGGGTGGCGGGGGCGCGGTCCGGTGCCTGGGTCCCCGAGCCCCGGTGCCTGGGTCCCCGATCCCGGGCGCCTCCGCAGCCTTCGCCCTGCCGCCGCGGGCTGGCCCGCACGGGCTCGAGTCCGGCTCGCTGGCTGGCTCCTAGCTGGGCGCCGGGCGGCCGCTCCCGCCCCAGAGTAGCGCGCGGCGGGCTGCAGGCGCCCTCTGGAAGGCAGCAGAAGAAAGCCCCATTCAGTTTGAATTTGCAGAAATTCAATCCGGTCGCGGGCGGCGGGAACAGATGCGAGCTCCACTCCGCAGCCTGTGCACTTTCAAATCCCTCGTAGCCCCTCCTTCCCCGCGCGCAGCAGCCAAACTCGACCCTCGCTGGAGAGGGGAGGGTCCGAGGAGGGGAGCGGCAGAAAGGGCGGCGGAGCCACCTGAGCACCAGACCCGTCTCCCCGCCGCCTCTAAGACGCGCGCTCCCAGCAGCCCAGGTCGGGCTGACTCCAGCTGCGCCTCTCGCCGGGATTCTGGGCTTGGGCTTTCTGGACCTTTCGGCGGTGAAACCCCCCACCAGCCGCACCCATCCGGGGCAGGAGGAAGGGAGGGAGGCGCTCCCGACCCCGTGGACTGTGGCTTAGGTGCCCAGTGTTCGGCCCAGGGCTTGGCACACTGTAGGGCCCTCTGGACCCTGGGTGGATGGATGGGTGGAAGGAAGGACGGGGAGGTGGCGGGGCGTCTGCCCAGGCTCGCGTGCAGACCGGATGGCTCTGTTGGAGGAGGAGCAACCACAACAATAATAGTAGCAGCAGCAACGTAGGAACCAGGGCGTTTGCTGCTCTGCTAGTACGTTTACACCTTTGCTTTCCATTGAAATGCTGCGGGCGATTGCGGGACGAGGTGGGCCAGCTCCCCGCTCCGAGAGGCTTTTGTTCTCGCGCCCGACGACTGTGCTCATCCCTCACAAACAAGTAACAGCTGCCCTGGCGATTCTGATCTTCTCCAGGTTCCCCAACGTCTTCTCAAACTACAAATGAGGAATCTCGGGAGGGAGAAGCTCGAGGATAGGTAGGGGGAGGCGTTTACAAAATGCTACCTGTTGAGCAGCCAGATAAAAGGCGCCAATGTTTAATGCATCCTTAACCCCTGATCATACAACGTCCAAGTTCAAAGGCAAGATTCGGTCCTCGCCAAGTTCCTTTCGTTTGACTCCTCAGCCAATAAGTTCGGCATGGTCCATATCGAATACTCTGAAATTGGGGGGCGGGGAACAGCTGTCACTAATTCAGCGTCTTGAGGGATCTCTGGCCTATTTGAAAAGTGACCCAGAGAAACTTCTAGTTTAAATAGATCTCATTTTAAATGGGATGCTAGAATCAACTGCTCACATGCTGCAAGTCACCAGCCTTGTAATGACTGAGCTGTGTTCTCTATGAGTCTTCTCCTTGTTTCCATTTCCCAATGTTAAAGATACAGTTGCAAACGTGCTCCTTGATGTGCTTACGTTTGCCACTACCCCACCCCCACAGTTTCTGCAAGGCCCACCCAATCACTTGAATGTCTCTGATTCAATGATCACATTTTAAGAGGACAGTAACATGGGGGGGACGGGGTGCAGGCTGGGTGACCAGCACAGCACCTACAGAGTAAATGTTCAACTGTCTAATAAATGAGGAACGTGGAGCCCACTTAGGGGACAAAACCATGCTGAATCTTCTTTCAGAAAAGGTTTTGGAGTTCCCCCAGTGTTGTATTAAGAGAGTATGATTTTCTTTTTTTTTAATATCAGCACATTAGCTCTATATGAAAATTTAGAAATTTTATTATGGTGTGAGGCGAATGTCAGAGATGGTTCGTCAAAGTGTCTTTATGGCCTTAAAAAAAATTAGCTTCAGGCACAGAAATGGTGGAAGACATTTACAATGAAATAGAGATTTTCTTTCCTTTTAATTATCCTCTCGGGGTGGAGGTCAGGAAAGGGGTGAAGGAGAGAGAGAAAAACCAGGCCCATTAAATCTTTTTCAAGCCTGATGACTGGGTTTGATTCAAGTTCACTGCTAATTCCATCAGCTAGGATGGATGCCAAAGAGAAGTACAAATCCTACGCCTCCCTGGGCTTAGTAACCGGTTTTTGAACTACAGGTCCTGTTCTCTGAAATGACCTTGTTTAATAAGGAATAACCCCAGAAATTCCTACATGTAAGACAAATTAGTACACAAAGCAATGTGTTGCCCTCATATTAGATATGCAGAAAACATCTGGTTGAAAAGCAGTCATCCAGCATTGAAGATTCCCTAATTATCCTAAACTAAATCTCTTATCCTTCCATTGGGGTCTCCCTGGGCGCTAAATTTCAGCTGTCTTCATCCCAGATCAGGCTTCCTCATTTCTGTACCTTTGCTATGCCACCCCCAGCCCTGATCTGCCGCCTCTGCCTCCTTTCTACCTAGTACAGATGTCCCCTTTCCCACAAACCCCTCTGCAGTCAATGAGCTGCAAAAGGCAGATCACTTCTCCATCCTCTCTTACTTCATACCACTCATTCCACATTCTTCTTATGTCCTACATCACTATGAATGTCTTTCTTTTTCTCTCTTCTAGACCCATGGAGAATGAGAGCCATCTTATTTGATAATTTATTTGCCCTAGAGCATCTCGTACAGTGCCTGAGACATGGTCATTGTTCAATAAATATTTGTTGAATAAATGAGTGAGTCATTGTTCACTGATTCTCAAGTGAGTCGGATTTTCATGGCTTCTGAGAACAAGACCCCATCTGTTCTAGAGGAGGGTATTTCTGATAACTTTCTAAAAGCATTTGCAGTTAATTGTTGTTTGCCTTGGGGGGGTGGTCAACAAATATAATCATTTGTCTTGTCAAACATGGGTCATTCTCTAACTTGGATGAGTTAGCTCTTTAAAAAATATTACCAATCACACTGGAAAGCTTTCTCAGTTGACTTGTACCAGCTGCTTCCTTCCTCTCCATCTCCTTCCCCATCTTCTCCCTCCAGATGGTTGGGAGACTATCTGTGTGCCCCCATAGAACGCCAGCTAGGAGACCCAGCTGGAAGCAGTCAAAGACAATTAGAAGTAATCAGGCTGGCACGACCAGGAAATGAAGTTGGCTAGAGGAGGTGAGGCTGCCATAAGCTGCCTGGTGACTGGAGAAGGAATGGATAGCAAAGCCAAGACAATAAGCACGAACGAACTTTGCCTGGAAAACATTCTGTAAGCTTTATACATTAGTTCTCCCAAAACAAAGCTTCCAGTAAATAACAGAGACAGGACTTGCACTCGTATCCCCAGAGGTCATACCCACCATTATTCTTTTCACAACACCCAGCTGTTGAATGTGCACAGTGCAAGGCTGAGAAGGAACGGTTCCTTAGTAGAAGACTGGTTGGGGTGTGAAGGTGGCCTTAACATGGTCTTGGAAAGAAGGCTGTAATACTCAATGAAGTAATTCTCTAAAAACGAATCGTGACTCATCACTTTAGAAACACATGGTAAATTTTAGCTCTTATTTCTTCCATCAATACTATGTATTATCATGACAACCCTGAAAGAAGTTACTGGAGAATGTCCCCAGAATTTCACAAACACCACTGTCCCTGTTATTGAGGAATCTCCAGGTTGGATCTCTGACCTGAATCCCATATCCTGCGGCCAACCCTCTTCATCTCCCCCAGGGTGTCCTATCGGATCTCAGACTTAACCTGGGCTCACCACACACACACACACACACACACACACACACACACACACACACACACTTCCTCAACCCTTTCCTAGGACTTCACCCACATTCACCCAAAAATCTAGGTCAAAGAGTCTTCCTTAGCTTCCTGTCCTTCCTGATCCTCATATCCAATCCCTCAGCAAATCCTATGGGTTCTACTTTCACAATATGCCCACGTGTGATCATTTCTCATCACCCTCTTTTCACCTTCAAGCCACCATCCTCTCTCATCTCCTACCTGGTATCTCTTGCTTCCACAACAAAGCCAAAACCATCTCTTCAAAATGGGAATCAGACCACATCACTTTCCTGCCCCAAACTGTCCAATGCCCACCACAGAGAAGACACCTGCAGACACTTATCCTCGCATGGCCCCTGCCTCCCTCTGCAGAGTCTGGTCTCCTGAGACCCAGCTGCACCTGCCTCTTGCTTTTCCGGCCGGCGAGCCACCAAGCTCTTTCCTACTTTAGAGCCTTTGTCCCCGGACGTTCCCTCTGCCAGCAACGCACTTCTTCCAGATTGTCTGATGGTCTTATGGGCCGTCCCTCCCTTCATTCAGGGCTCTGCTCTCTCAGTCGGAGAACCATTTTCTCTACCCCCACAGCCTGCTCAATCGTTCCTCAGGCCATTCATCAGTAGCTGACATAAGAGTGCACATCAGTTTATGTGTTCACTTTCCCTCTGTCCCTCTAGAAGTTAAGGTCCATGACACCAGGGACTTTGTATCCCAAGCCCTGTGCACGCCTGGCATAGTTTAGGTGTGGAACAACAACCGTGGTAACTCATCTCAACTCTGGTCTGTCTGTGCATGAGACGAAAGTCTCTGGGCTTCATGTGGCACCTGGCGCGTGATGGAGTGTGGATTCTGGTACCAAGCCTGGCCTCCGCCTTCCACTTCCCAACAACATGGGTGTTCAGAAAGAGAAAGGAGCACTCTTCAAACAGGATGCTGAAGCGTCACCCTATGAGGGACGCTTACCATGGTTGTACCTCCATCAGTCCGCAAGGACCCCATGTCATGACTACTTCAGTAAGATAAATGCGTCCCTCACCTCCCAGCCACACGGGAGCCCGGAGCAGTAGGACTCCACATCCTGAGGTTTGGCCTCTTCTTGCAAACCTCAGCTACAGGCTATTGGGAAGGAACGGAAGTTATAATAGGCTATAGGAAGAGGCCATCACACATACTGCTCCGGAAGGTCTCTCGTTGCCTGCATTTCTCATTTGGAAGTGGCTTCCCATTTCAACTCATCAGCAACATCATCGCCATGGCTTATGTGGCATCTCACCCTATGTGGCATCTCACCCTCGTGCCTTCACCTTCTCTGAACTTACCTTTGCTTATTCACTCCACTGCAGCCAGAATGGCCTGAGAGCTGCTCCCCACACATGCTCCCCATACAAGCCGCTCCCACTGTGGGCTCTTTACATGATCAGTTCTCTGGAATATCTTTCTCCCAAATATCTGCAGAGCTGGTTCCCTCCGGTGAGCTTTGGGTCTTTGTACAAATGTCACCCTCTCTGGGAGCCCTTGTTTGACATCTTCATTTACAATGTGAACTTCCCCCAGACCACACATCACCCACTGCCTACCAACTCCCTATTCCCCTTCTCTGCTTTGTTTTCCTTCATGGCACTTATTGCCATGTGGCAAATCATATATTTCCCCAATTTATTTTGTTTACTGTCTGTCTCCCTCCCTAGAAGGGAGGTTCTGTGAGGGCTGGGATTTTTGTTAAGTGCCCTATGCATGGTTCCTGGCACATAGAAAGTACTCAATACAAACTTGTTGTGGTTGAATGAATTTGCAATTTACAGAGTCTCTTGTTGCAGAAGAAGGGATCCTAATAAATAATACAGCAGAAAAAAGAAACACAACAAAACTGAGTCCTGCTGGAGCAAGCATGCATCATAAAGGCATATTTGAAAAAAAAAAATCAATATTCGTGCCACAGCGATAAACCTCTATGACAAGCTCCACATTTGCGTTATGGTGGAAGGAGAAGGTTATTATTAGCACAAGGCTTGAAATTGATGGTCTCCACCTACAGGTGCTGACGCCTGTCCATTTCTTGCTGGAGACTGGGCAGAAATGAGCAGCGCTGATCGGTGTGCAGCGAGACCTGAAGAGTGAGCACACAACACGGACAACTGTAAACTGTGACCAGTGGGAGGAGATGCTATGAGAGAAAAGCACTCTGGAACTGAGCCCACTCACCAGTCACAGCTCCGGGCACTCAGGCAGGCTGATGGCAGGCAGAAGGCTGCTCTGGACAGGCTGATGGCCAAATGCAGAGTAGAGGCAGGCGCCCCCTGCTGGTTGACTCGGCTCTTCTTTCCTTCCACAGCCTGAGACGACGCCCAGAGAACCACAGACAGAAAACTCGTCTGGAAACCAGAACCTCCCTCACCAGCTGGCTCGATGACCCTGAACAGGGCAGTTATTATCTCTGAACATCAGTTTTTTCCATCTGAAAAGGAAATTAGTCCTCTCTGTCATTTCTAGTTCCCAGGACTCTTGCCAAGATAAAATGAGACAAATATGCGTGAAGATGCCACACAGAAACTATTTTGGTTATTGTTGTCTTAAGTAAAAATGGAGAGTGACTAGGACATAAATTAGAAAACAATAAATTTAAAATAAAATGAAAAGTGCAAGGCTGAAAGCTGTGGTTGTTCAGCGCCTCTTCCTTTCAATGTGAAGGCTTTCAGGTGAGAGCTGACATGGGGGTGAAGACCTTCACGCTTTGTGCCCTCGGTCATAGGTCCATCATACGCCCCAACCCAGACCTCCTTAACCCTGATCTTCCAATTTTTCTCCTTCCAGGCTCATGATCGACTGACCAAGCCTTTTGTTACCACCAATGAGTCTGTGTACATAGATAGATAGATAGATAGATAGATAGATAGATAGATAGATAGATAAAATAGATGGTAAATATTCTCCATGTAGACCAGGTGTGCCTCTGATATTCCACCCATTAGCAGGACTTCCCTTCACTGTTGTCTTTAAGACAAATCCTGAGGGCAGTCACTGTCTGGTTTTGGCTTGTACACATATAAACACCATCCAAGAACCAAGCTCATGCTTTTTCCTCCCCCATCGGTGAGTCATAAGGGATCCCCCTCCCAGTTGTGGCCACAGGTGTGAGCTGATGGAGAGTTGCTGGTGCGACGGTAGTGCAGGCCATGGAAGTCTAAACCACCTGCTTGCATAGCTTGCTCATGTTCCATTCGGATACAGGGCTTCTCTCTTGCAGTGGATGCTGCTGAGTGCACTGAGTCCTTTCCTGATGGGTCTGACAGAATCCAGCCTACCATGGGCAGTTCTGCAGGTATGTTACTTGGTATACCATGTCTGCATGCTCTATGGGCGTCCAGCACCAGTGCACCAAGATCTCTTTTTTGAAGAATGTAAAATTCTCCACTGCACATGGCCTGGCCTTGTTCCAGAACCCTAGGGATCTGCTTTATGATTCTCCCACTGGGACTTATTGTAAGCTGTGCACGGTGGTCTTTCCCACCACCGATATCTCTAGTAACCTAAGGTCTGTTGGCTCAAATGACCTGAGCAGCAGGGATGCTTGCTCTGCATCCCAGATTTCCTCCAGAACCCTCCCTCTGGGCCTTCCCTAGAGCTGGCAGCCTTCTGTGTAAGCCAGTCTGTGGGTTGGGAGAGTATTCCCAGGTATGGAATATGCCACCACCAGAAACCGTAGGACCTACCTGCATTGTGCTTCCTTCTTCCTGGTGGAAGATGCGAGATCCAGTCCTTTGTCCTGTATTTTTGAGGGCAAGCTCCAGCGTGTCTCAGATCACTAGATTCCTATAATGATGTGGCGAGACTCTGAAATGTGTTTATCTTCCATTGTTTTGCCATTATCCCCAGTACACTTGCAGCCTTTTGCTCATCCATTTGATTGGCATGAGACATTGATAGAGTGGGCCAGGGTGACATCCTGCAGGATGGTCAGCCGGACCAGTTCTCTTCAGACTGTACATGACATAGAGAGGAAGAGTTAACATAAACCAAGGGAAAACTATAAATATATATTATTGCCTGTTCAAAGTGAATGCAAATCATTTCTTTTTTCTCCTTTTTTATAGTGATGGAAAAGAATACACTCACCAGATCAAAGATCACATACCAGGGACTAGACATTATGTTCATGTGCTTTAGTAAAAATACCATACCAGACCCAACAGCAGCAATTTGTGCTACTTCTGGCTGAGTTTGCAGTGATCCACTGTCACTGTCCAGGATCCAGTGGTTTTGCAGGGACCAGTCTGGTGAATTAAATGGAGCTATGTTGGGGACATCACATCTATATCCTTTAAGTACTTCAGGGTGAAACTAATCTCTAGTATTCTTCTTGGGATGAGCTGCTACCTTTCAGTGTCTTCTATATGGCCTTCTCCACTACGGTATCTCTTATCTCAATGCTGTGGTTGTGCAGATACCAAATATAACCATTCTAATTGTACATTGGGAAACTGTTGAAACATCACGACATGAGTCCATGGATATGGTGGACCCACTATGAGCTTGATCTGGGCCACGCCTCCATTTACTATGTTGTCCCCATATGCTCCCACTGTAACAGGGGACCCATAATCACTCTTCAGGTTTCTGGATATCAAGTCAAACCTAAACAGTCATTGAAGAGTTTGGATATTTCCCTATATTAATCATCTATTACTGTGTAATAAATCACTCTAAAACTTAGTGGCTTAAGACAGCAATAAATATTCATTATCTTACAGAGTTCACGTGAGTAACTTACCTGGTAGATTCCAACTCAGTGTTTCTCATGAAGTTCAGTCAAGATATGGGCTGAGACTGCGGTCAACCGAAGGGTTGACTGAGGATGGAAGATCCAACTCCAGATGCAAGCCTGAGAGGTTCATGCTGGCGGTTGGCAGGAGGCTTCAGTTCCTTGCCATACAGACCTCTCCAAACGGTGGTTTGAGTGTCCTCGTGACAAGGCAGTTGGCTTCCTCCAAAGACAGCGATCTTTAAAAGAAGGCAAGGTAGAAGGAAGGCTCAATATCTTTTTTTCTCAATTTTGTTGAATTTTTATTGACAACTAAAAATTGTATATATTTAAGGGATACAACTTGATGGTTTGATAGATGTATACATTGTGAAATATTCATCACAATCAACTTAATTAACATATCCATCACCTCACATAGTTACTGTGCATACATTTGTGCATGATATGGGGGGTGTGTGTGTGTGTGTGTGTGTGTGTGTGTGGCTGAGAACACTTAAGATCTATCCTTTCAGGAAATTTCAAGTATGCAATCCAATATTATTAACCAAATCATATTGTTGGACATTAGATCTTCAGAACTAATTTATCTTGTATAACTGAAGCTTTGTACCACTTGACCAACATCTCCCCATATTCCCCTCCTCCCAGTCCCTCTAATCACCATTCTACTCTCTGTTTCTATGAGTTGGACAACCTTAGATTCTACATATAAATCAGAACATGCAGTATTTGTCTTTCTGAGTCTGGCTTATTTCACTTACCATAACGTCCTCCAGGTTCGTTCATGTTGTCACAAATGGAATATTTCCTTCTTATTTATGGTTGAATAATATTCTATTGTACATATACACTGCATTTTCTTTGTCTATTCATCCATGGACAGACATTTAGGTTGTTCCTATATCGGGGCTATTGTGAATACTACTACGAGTGCAGATATCTCTTTGAGATACTTATTTCATTTCCTTTAGATATATATCCAGGGGTGGAATTGCTGGATCATAAGGTAGTTGTATTTTTAATTTTTTGCGGAAACTTCATATTGTTTTCCATAGTGGCTGCACCAATTTACATTCCTACCAACAGTGCACAAGGGTTCCCTTTTCTCCACATCCTTACCAATACTTCCTATCTCTTGTCTTTCTGATAATAACCACTCTAACAGGTGTAAGGTGATATCTCATTGTAGTTTTGATTTGCATTTCCCTGATGATTAGTCAAGTTGAGCACCTTTTCATGTACCTATTGGTCATTCGTATATCTTCTTTTCAGAAATGTCTATTCAGGTCCTTTGCCCATTTTTAAATCAGGTTATCTGGTGTTTTTTTTTTACTATTGAGTCACTTGAGTTTCTTATATATTTTGGATATTATCCCATTATCAGATATATGTTTTACAAATATTTTCTCCCTTTCTGTAGGTTGCCTTTTCATGTTGTTGATTGTTTCTTTCGTTGTGCAAAACCTTTTTAGTTTGACGCAATCCCATTTGTCTCTTTTCACTTTTGTTTCCTGTGCTTTGGGTGGCATATCAAAAAATAAAAATAAAAATAAAAAAATCACTACCCATCTTGCTAGATCCTATATCCTGGGGGAGTGCTCCCAAGTTGATAAGCTCTCCCTTATCTAACTTCATGTTCCACTCCCCTTGATTCAGCACCTGAGAATCCAGTCCTTCTGTTCTCTTTTAGCCTCTGCCAGCACATGCTGGCAAGGCCCTGCAGCTCCTTTAGCATATGGTGGCATTGTTCCCTTATTCAGACCAGTACTTCACCAACTGTGTTGTATTGTCACTTAACCTTAGCTACTGGCCTCTTGGCCAGCAGGGGAGGTTGAACTAAGGCCTCTGCATTATGTTCCAGCTAGAGGAAGGTGCTAGACCTTAACAGAGAGATTAAATGACAGTAGTAGAGATAAGTGAGTCTTCCAGTGTCAAGATGGACATAAAAAGTAAAAGAAGTACAAAAATTAAATGATATTTTTAGGTCAAAAGTATAAAATTCAAAATACAAAGTAATCTGAAAAGAGACTAAATAAGAATATGAACATTTAAGCTGATACAGACAAATCTAAATGCACAATAGCAGATTCACAGTCCAGACTTGTACCAAAAAAATGCAATAAAAGATTTTAATGAGGTCTACTTTAATGAAAGTCAAAATTATAGCTCTTTTTGGGGATACAGTACATGGCACAAAATAAAATGGGCATAAAATAAAACTTTGGCAACTGACGAATGGTGTGCATTCACTTCCAAGAGAATGCTGAAAACTGCCAAGGAAGAAAAACCCAGGCACCAAGGTAAAAACAACTTGATGGAAATATGCTATGAGGAACCACTGGGCTTCCACCCCACCCCGTGCCCATTTAATATTCAGGATTTTAAAAAATGTAAGAAGGGATATCATTTATGAGTTGAGATAGTGGGACATTTCTATTTCAACTTACTTGTGTTATCCACAAGTTTCTGGGCTTCCTGGAATTTTAATTAAGGGTGAAGACATTTTAGGAATATTTTTCACAATTTCTGCAAACTCTAAATAGGATCAGACAACTCTGACATGGACCTGAGAATTTGGGGACTATGCAAACATCTGGAATTCTTCACAGGTGGCAGGAGAGAGACTAAGTTGCAATGTTTCATGGCGTCATGATTTATGAATATAAGCTATCATCAACAGGAGTAAATGTCTACCCCAAGGAACTTCTGGATCCCATTAAAATGACAGAAAATAATACAGACACTCCTAAGTGTCCACGGTTATGCTTCAGAGCTCAGACATCCCAGGAACCCTGTGGACCTCACCTGGCTAGGACACCTTGTTACAAGTAGCCAATCCTTGAAAAATTCAAGCCCTAAAGTCTTAGCTGATACAAAATACAAGGACCTTGGTATAACAGAAATTTTCTTGGTCTAATAAAAAAAATGTTACCTGAATTTGTTGATTAAACTTACCTGAGCTAATTTCACATTTGAAAAAAAATTTTTTGAAGGATCTTAAAAGCTTAGTTATTTCACTTTTTAAGCTCAGTGTATATCCCCTTCATGTGCAAATTTTCATCTGCCTCCCAGATCCCAGAGATGCAAGTGGAAGAAAGTGCCAGTATCCCTATGGTACTGGTGATGAAAATGAGGAAGCAAAGTTTGAGCCATAGTTATATACACAAGCATGTAAAGCTGTGGCTGGACCAAGAACAAATTATTTCAAAGAATTACTCATGATGCTAGAGGTCACTTAAATGACACGGAAAGGGGACATGTTAAAAAGACATGTAGGAAACCCCTACCAAACAAAGATCTCAAGACTGTTCATGGGAGGCTGGCATCAATAATAGTGACAAGTCATTGAAAATGAACCCTGCTACAGGATAGTAATTATCTGTTGCTACAAACACTGCCAAAGAAAATTACCACAGATCATCTCAATAGATGCAGAAAAGGCATTGGATAAAATTCAACATCCATTCATGATAGAAACTACCAACAAACTGGGTATAGAGGGAATGTACCTCAACATAATAAAGGCCATATATGACAAGCTCACAGCTGATGTCAAACTCAACAGTGAAAAACTGAGAGCTTTTCCTTTAAGATCAGGAACAACACAAGGACCCCCACTTTCACCACTTTTATTAAATATAGTACTGTAACGTAGTGCTGACCAGAGCAATAAGCAAGAAAAAGAAATAAACAGCATCCAAATCAGAAAGGAAGAAGTGAAAGTGTCTCTATTTGAAGATGATATATGATATTATATATAGAAAACCTTAAAGACACCACCAAAAAACTGTTAAAAACTAATAAACAAATTCAATAAAGTTGTGGAACACAAAATCAATAATAAAAATTTAATCAAGGTGATAAAAGATTTGTACACTGAAAACTATAAGACACTGATGAAAGAAATGGAAGAAAACACAAATAAATGGAAATATAGCCCATGCTTATGGATTCAAGTAATTAATATTGTTAAAATGTTCATACTACCCAAAGCAATCTACAAATTCAATGCAATCCCTATCAAAAGTCCAAAGGCATATTTCACAGAACTAGAAAAATAATCCTACAATTTGTGTGGACCCACAAAAGGCATTAAATAGCTAAAGCAATCTTGAGAAAGAAGAAAAAAGCTGGCGGTATCACACTCTATTTCAAACTATATGACAAGACTATAGTAATCAAAACTGTATGATACTGGCATAAAAACAGACACATAGATCACTGGAACAGAATAGAGAGCCCAGAAATAAGACCACATATATATGATCACTTAATTTACAACAATGGAGCCAAGACTATAAATGGGGAAAAGATAGTCTCTTCAATAAATGGTGTTGGGAAAACTGGACAGCAACATGCAAAAGAATGAAAGTGAAATCCTACCTTACACCTTACACAAAATCAACTCAAAATGCGTTAAAGACTTGAACATAAGACCTGAAACCATAAAAATTCTAAAAGAAAACATAGGCGGTAAGGTCCTTAACATCGGTCTTGGCAATGGTTTTTTGGATTTGACACCAAAAACAAAGGTAATAAAAGCAAAACAAACAAGCAGGACAACATCAAACTAAAATGCTTCTATACAGCAAAGGATAATATCAATAAAATAAGATGACAACCTATGGAATGAGAGAAAATATTTGCAAACCATACATCTGACAAATATCAAAAAATATGAAAACGACTCATACAACTAAGTGCCAAAAAAAAAAAATCTTATTTTAAAATGGGCAGAGGAACTGAATAGATATTTTTCCAAAGACATGTAAAAGGCCAACAGGTACATGAAAAGGTGCTCAACATCATTAATCATTAGGGAAATGCACCTGTTAGAATGGCTATCCTCAAAAAAGACAAAAAATAAATGTTAGCGAGGATGTGGGAAAAAGGAAACTCTGTGCACTGTGGGTGGGAAGGTAAATTGGTGCAGCCATGATGGAAAAGAGTGTTGAGGTTCTTCACAAAATTAAAAATGGAATTGCCATATGATTTTAGACAAAAATGGATGGAACTTGAGGAGATTACACTAAGTGAAGTAAGTCAGACAGAAAAAGACAAATACTGTATGATCTCACATATAAAGAATTCTATATAAAGAAATCTAGAAAAACAAGACTTGGAAACAGAGAATAGATTCGTGGTTGCCAGAGGCAGTGGGGATGTAATGTACAGCATGGTGACTATAGTTAACAGTTCTGTATTGTATATTTGAAAGTTGCTAAAAGAGTAGATCTTAAAAGTTCTCACCACAAGATAAAAAATCGTAACTCTGTGAGGTAGTGGACATTAACTAAAGTTACTGTGGTAATCATTATGCAATATATACACATATCAAATCATTATATTTTACACCTTAAACTAATACAATGTTATATGTCAATTATATCTCAGTGAAAGTCAAGGGGAAAAGAAAATTACTATAAATCATTTTATTTTTAATCTAAGAACTTGGAGTCTTTAGTATTTTATTTTGCTATCATTGGCTCACAGGGAGGTAGGCAGACTGACAAACAGATAGATGTATGTTTTACAGGCCATCTTCCTGATATGGTTGAAGGAGCCAGACATCACATTGGCTAAACTACATATTAATATTAGATACCGTGAAACTAACTCATTCACACATGTAACTTTTAGTATGCAGAACTTAAAATACAAGTCTAAGGAAAGCTCGAGTATACATAGATTATAAACTGTAAATGCAGCTACAGCTGCATTATGTATGATATGAGAGTATGTTTATTAACTCTGCAACTTTAGTGCAACTATAAAAATTAGATTATGCATCAGGATAACACCCATCATTCATGTAACTAAAGGTGTGCAAAAATGAAAGAGACAGGATGGTCCCTAATAAGATTAAAACTCAGCATTCTATCATGTTCTAAGAGATGAAATGTCATATCACTATCATGAAACTAAAAAGTTTAATTTTCTCTTTGTACATCTGGGCTCTGGATTTTCATTCAAGCAAGCTCGCAAGTCATAGGTAATGTGTGACAGTCACACTTCTCACCATGCAATTTTCTTTGCTCCTTAGAACAGCGATGAATTGGTTTTCAGTGGGATTCAATTATTAGGGACACATTTCATTTTCAAATCTGAACATTTTTGCAAAGACGTGATATTTTTAGAAAGCTTCCTAATATTTCTTCTCAGAAGCACTACTGACTTTATTGAAATAACAAGTATAAAAAAGAAAAAGTCATAAAGATAAACAGTTAGAATAGTCAAAAATACATTAACCCTTTATTGTTTTAGAGAAAGTAAATCTCATTTAAAGCATGCAAGAAGAATTCTGTTAAACATTCAGTTTTGGTCCTTCGGAAATGAGAAAACCATATTGTATGACTATATGTGAAAAGATCTTGAAAATGTGCATACCTTTTGACCCAGCAACTTCTAGGAATTTATCCTTAAAAAAATTCCTAGAAAAGTATACAAATACAGGCACACAAGTTAAATCCCCACTGCCATGTGTATTAATCCACACCATTAATACAAATAAATTTTATCTGAATTAAAGCTCCATTTTTTAAGTATTCACTGGAAATAGAGGATAATACAAGTGTCCATTCTCAGCCTTCTTAAGAGACAAAAAGCAAAAAACGCAAAAAAATGATAAATTTGACAACTGTGGAGGCCATGAGAATGCACCTCACAAGCCTTTCATGACCAATGGCTCTGCCTGCTGGGCTCGGAAATCCATCACCAAGGTACTGGGGCCACGTTTCCCACGGCTGGTCTTGGGTGGTGACTGAGCACAGTAAGGCTACTAAGGCAGCCCACTCCTGGGAGCAGAGCTGGCTTCATGGACACCAGACCTGTAGTCACACAGGACCCCGGGCCTGGTTTAATGCTCTGCTGTTAATAATTTATAACAAGGGGTCCTACATATTCATTTCATACTGGACAAGAGACAGAGAGAGAGAGAGAGAGAGAATATTTATTTTAAGGAATTGGCTCACTGGGAGTGACTGGGAGTCTAGCAAGTCCAAAATCTGCAGAGCAGGCTGGAGACCCATGAAGAATTGAATCTGCAGTGTGAAGTGTGAAGGCAGGCTGGAAGCAGAATTCCTTCATCCTCAGGAAACCTCAGGCTCTTCTCTTCAGGCCTTCAATGGATTGGATGAGGCTGACCCACCAGGTGGAGGATAACCTGCTTTACTCAAAGTCTACTGATATAAATGTCAATCATATCTAAAAAAAATACTTTTACAGAAACGTCTGGACTGGTGCTTGATCAAACATCTGGGCACCATGGCCTAGCCAAGTTGACACACAAAATTAACCATCCCATCTATTGTTTGACTCTCGCCATTTGAAAGTAACCTCCCTGTGGCAGGAATTTTTGTCTGTGTGATTCACTGTTCCAACACATAGAACAATGCCTGACACATAGTAGGCATTCACCAAATATTTATGGAATCACCTAATAAGTGTGTGACTTGATCAGAGCAGTCACGTGATCAGGGTGGTCAGGGACGACCTTGCTCAGGAGGCAATATTTGGACAGAGACCCAAACCTGAGAATGAGTGAGTCATGTGAAGAGTATTCAAGGCAAAAAGACCCACGACTGCTACAGCACTGATGTGGGAACGAAGTTGTTCATGGAGAGAAGGCCCTCGTGGTGGCTGGAGCCCTGGAAACAAGGCACAGAGCAATAACAGACGATGCTGGGGAGAGAGCAGAGGTCAGGGCACCTTTGCACAAACAACTCCAGTATTATTCCCTTTTGCTAAAGATAGTTTGAGTCAAATTTCTCTGTAACTTGAACTGCAGAGTGCAAGCATGGCTTTCCTTCATGTATCCTTTTGCACAGACGAGTATTTTTCCTCTATGTAGTCCAGCTATGCCAAATTCTTCTATATGCTTTCCTTCAGATTTTTGCAGATAAAAGGGGAAATTGTAGATTCACAGAGTGCATGATTCTATAAATTGGTCTTGTTTCCCTCAATAAAAGCCCCATGGTAGTCTGGAATCCATTTCATTCCTTCATACTCTGCAACCCTTTGAGTCTGCCTCTTGGCGGACAATTTGTTTTGCATAGGATGGCTCCAGATTATTTTTTAAGCCCTGTCTTATACAATCTGGCTCCGGAACTAAGCTCTTCAACTCCTTGGGGTTTTCAGCCTGGCTTTCTGCTGATGCGAAGTTCTTCTTAATCCTTAGATGTTCCAGGCATTTTTCCTAATAATATTTTACAATGCGTTATGAAAAGGCAAAAAGAGATGTAGGTTTGGGAGAATGGATGTTGTGGTTTCCTTATCGAGTGTTAAAAGGTAGTTGTTACTTAGTTGTAGTAGTAAACACCTTGAGATTATTTTAATCTAATTTTGGCTCTTCTCACAGTTCAAAAATGCACACAGTCACAGACTCCTGCTCAGAGAGACTGGTGTATATGGTTGGGATTTGAGAACACATTGGCACATGATTATTTATTGTACAGAATTATTTAATCAACAAATATTTACTGAGTACTAGGGGACTTTGCATTATCATTCTCAAATATTTGCTGCCCCTCCCTATGGAAAGATTCTATTTCCACGTGCCAATGACATAAGGTGAAACCATATAACTTGTTTTATTTAGCCAATGAAAAGTTTGTAGCGGTGATATGTGTAATTTCCAGGCACAAGCTGTAAGAGGCAATGTAGAATTTTACACGTTCTTTCATCCCTGCCACAGACAAGCAATGTTCTAGATAGAGGCTGTGTTGTCAGCCTGTGTCCCAACGTAGGATGAAACATGAAGCAGAGCCACAGAAGATGTGCAATGGACATATACTATGAGTGAGAAATAGACTTTTCATGTTGTAAGCCACTGAGATTCGGAAGTCATTTTTTTACAGCAGCAGAATATAGCCACCCTAAATAACACACATACCCACTGCAAGCTCTTCATTGTGCTGGATGTGTAATGTACTTGCACATACAACTACTAGGCCATGGCCCCCAAGAAGATTTGCTTAATAGAAACTCCTATTAAATAAGGGCACTTTGTCACAGAAGATTTCAAACTTCCTTTAACCAGAACCCCTTACACAGAATGCCAACTGTAAAACAAATACCAGCAGAACTGCTCTGGTTAAAAGAATGAAGACCAGAAATTTGGCAGTTCTGTCTCCCCAAAGGCTGTACTCAACCTTGCCAGACATCTGGCCCGCACTCAGTGAATATTTGTTGAATAAATAAACAGATTATTTCCTGCAGAATTCTTTAAGGACTCTCTGGGGAACTCCATAGGTCCATAGAGCAAAGTTTAAAATTCCCACTAGTAACAGTATGGCCCTATAGGAGGTTTCAGATTCAGCCGTCAAATTCATTTATATCGAAGAAGAGGACAAGATCAAAGACGGTAAAGATTCAGATCTTATTTTAGCCAATTGTTCCTGCAATGTTCCAATCACAGCTCTATCAGAGATGTGAATGATTGTTATCAAATAGCTTTGTCCACTGTTTCACATGGCATCTTTTTTCATGGTCCAGCCAACAGTAGAGGTGATAATACATAGAGAAAATGAATAAAAGCAAAAGATGTAATAATTCATACATTGGGTATCCTAAAACAATAATTTAACCCCTGTGTTCAGACTATATGTTGGGGAAGACTGAAAAACTGATGAGCCCCAGAGAACTGGGCTCAAAATTATACTTTCAAAGTAACAAGAATTCCCCTCCTTAGTAAATCTCTCTCTTCCCAAAAGTGTAGCCTGCTAGACATAACGAGCCTAATGTTCATATTGTTCTAGTAACAGTGATCATCATCTTAGTAACAGACATTTTAAAAACAATAATGGGGAAAGGGCAAGCGCTGCTGGCAAGATGGCTGGCTAAGATAACATAAACCTCTCTCAGTAAACTCCTAGATAAACTGCCTAAAATAGAGTCTTTAAAAACCTTTTCAAATTTTATTGTTGAGCTCACAAGACAGAAAGAAGAAATCCTAGGGGTATGTAAAAGAAAGAACTGAAAACTGCCACGTGAGGTGACACTGTAGATACACTGGGAGGTAGTTGCTGGTCCAAATGACCAAGGGACTTAGGTTTCAATATTCATGTAGGGATAGGTGCTGGTGCCCTGGGCAAGAAGAAGAGGGAGTAAAACCCCTACATAGAGCTGAATTGTCAATAGCTGTAACCTCAGCAAAAGGGTGTACCAGAAAACATTCATTCAGCACAGCCAGTCGTTAAGGAAAAAAGTTCATCTGTTTTTTGCTCAGGCTCTAGGTAAAAAATAAAAAGAAACAAAAACTAAGCCATTGCCTCATGCATTGGAGATTCTAATTTATACTAATTGTAGAGTCCAGGAAACATCAACACTGGAAATTAATATAAAAATTGGTCTTGGGCTAGAAAAATAAAACCAGGGCAGAGGAAAATACAAGATGATCTCTCAGGTACTCTGCAAACAAAGCCACAGTAGACTTTTCACAAAACAGAAGCCTTAATAAAGATGAACTTATAAATATGTTACATACATATATATATGTATGCATGTACATACTATCCACAGGTATCACAAAATAAAACACACAAGAGAACAAGAGACCCTAAGACTTTAAGATTTAAACATCAACAATCTAGAAAATAGTATAAAATAAATTATGCTAAAAAAAAACAAGTAAAAAATTAGGAGGTATGAAACCCTACAGATTGCAGAAACAATAAAAGAGAATAATTAGATTTGAAAAGAAACCAAATAGAAATTCTAGAAATGCAAAATATATTTAATGACATTAAATCTCAATAGACAGAAAAAGTAGTAGATTAGACACAGCTAAGAAGAGAATTGGTAAAATGGAAGATAGATATGATGGAATTACTCAGAAAGCAATACAAAAAGAAAAACATGGGACAGCCACTATGGAAAACAGTATGGAAGATCGTCAAAAAATTAAAACTAAAACTACCATATGATCCAGCAACTCCTCTTCTGGGAATATATCCAAGAGAAATGAAAATATTAACTCAAAAAGATGTCTGCACCTTTGTGTTTACAGCAGCATTATTAACCGTAGCCAACACATGAAAACAACCCAAGTGTTCATCAATGGATGGATGGATGAGGAAGTTGTAAAGCTAAAAAAGAAGAAATTCTACCATTTGTAACAACATGGATGGACCTTGAAAGAATTATGCTAAGTGAAATAAGACAGATAGAGAAAGACAAATACTATATGATCTCACTTATATGTGAAATCTAAGGGGAAAAAATGCATAGAAAAAGAGAGCAGACTTATACGAAAACACCAGGGACAGAGGGTGGGAGGGTGAATTGGAAGAAGGTGGTCAAAAGGTACAAAATTCCAGTTGTAAGATAAACAAGTACACCTTAAACTTATACAGTAAGGTCTGCCTTAAGCTTATACAGCAATGTATGTCAATTATTTCAAATAAAACTGGGAATAAAAGTGAAAAAAAAAGAAATAAAAACGGATGGAAAAATACTCAAGTTACCTCTTCCTCCACCTTCTGGCCTCCTGTCAGTGCCTTCCACTGGCCAAACCCAAATGAAATCCAGAGGTCAAGGAAATCCACTGATGCAGGCTGTAAAGATCAACTTTTCAAGAAATTGAGCAGGGTAGATGGCTGGAGAGTGGAACTGGAGAGTCAAGTGGACAATGTCCAGCACCCACTTTTATATCATTTTGCATAAGATTTAAAGACAGAGGAGGATCCAAGTTGCCTGGTTGGACCCAGTTCTCACCTCTTGGGTTGGGCAGAGCATAGCATCTTTATTTTCTATTACAGTAAGATACTAAGAAGTAAATCAAGATACTTTTAGGAAAACAAAGTGGCCTGGCTTCCAGAGAGTGATGTCCACCATGGATATCTTTTAGAACTTTGTTTTAAAGCCTTCAGTACTTTTGTAATCCCAAGCAACTGGTCATAATACAAAAGTAAAAACGACATGGGTTGTAAAACTAACTGGCAGCTGATCATTCTAATCATAAGAGGCTAAAAATCCAGTAAAAATTTTAAAACTGATTTCTGCACACAGTGATAAAGGAATTGCTTCTCTCCTTGGCACAGTTCTGCGTTAGTGTACGTGTGGGTGAGGGGAGATGTCTGACAGCTCAAGTCTAGATCGCAGAGTTGTATTTCTTAATGCCACCCCAGAGCCATAGACACCCAAACGCTCTCTATCCAGTGTTGGGACTAACGGCATGGGAGATAGAGAAGAGTCAAAATTTCCTTCCACAAGTTCCACTGGCAACTCTGAATACAACTCTGAGCATAGTACTTCTGATGAATCATTTGCCCCAGTCAGTACCATCCTGGTGGGTGTGAGCACTGGCATGGCCTGGAAGAGATTGAACTCTTTCCCTCTGGTGGTGCTGTGGTATCAAGGGCAGAATGAATAATATCCTGACAGTTAAATAACCCCTGCTAGTGATTTCTAGAAATTACAAGCCTGATACAGGACGGGAGCAGGCTAGATTGGCTGTCATGAAGGTATCTTTCTTCATATTTCAACACATAGACTCAGAGACTCTTATTGTAGGAAACAATCTTAGAGATAATAGCTAACATTTGGGGGGTACTTATCATATCCCAGGCACTTTCTAGGAGCTTTGCATGAAATAATCAGCCAACAATCCCATTTTGCTGATGAGAAACTGTAGCACACAGTGGCTAAATTAATGTGTCTAAGATCCCTCAGCTAGTATGTGGTTGGTCCAAGATCAAAGGAGACCTTGCTTTTTCCACCAGACCATACTGCTTAGATATAATCTAGTCAACATAAAACTCAAATGTCTAATGAGGCAAGTCAGGACTAGAGAGAAGAGGGTTACTCAATGTCACATACCTAGTTACTGAGGAAAGGAATTAAATGGTCTTCTGACTCCTAGAACAGTGCGTTTTCCATTACACAATGGAGAATGGAGAGAATTTCATCATTTCACACTTGCCTGTTCTTCCCACTGTGAAATGGAGCAAAAGGAATCAATGAGTGAATAACAAGAGAGAACATCTCACTGAGCTCTGTATTTTATCTTCTAAGTCTATGACTCTATATAATTCCCCTTTTCTTTCTTTGGGATGCGTGAGCAAAACTGGCATAAATAGCTCTCCATGTTCTTCCAATACTGGAGGGCACCATATAGCACAACAAGCATGTGCACCATTAGAAACAGTATGCAAATTTGGATGTGAGGAAAACTCATTTGATTCTCCATCTGTCTCCCTGTTTAATTAGTTAGCCATAAATTAGCACTTTCTACTAGCTACATTCCGCAAATGTGATCAATTCACTGACTTTAATGTCAAATATGGAATATTTTTCACTTTTAAGTATTTAGCCTTTTAATTTACATTCACATTTTGAAATCTAAATTAACTGTTGAAATCCACCCAGATACAAATATTAGGGATTTTTTTTTCTCTCTTTGTCTTCTCATTAAGATATTTCTTTGATTGGATCATTGATGAGATGCCTTTTTGAAGCATGACTTTTTCCCCAAAGGGCAAGAAAACAAAGTGTTTTTAACATTAAAAAGATGTAATTAGGAAACACATTATGGATAGTGTCTTAAAGACACATAGCCTGTCACCCTGCTCAAATATGTTTCCAGCCTGACAGGATGGTCATAATCAGACTTTTGTCAACAGAAGCAGAACAGCACCTTCCAGCCCTCTCTGGCACATACTCTCCTGAAGAAGTCAACTTTCTAACTTGTCTGTTGGTGAGAGCACCCCATATTTATTGTACTCACTATGTGCTAAACCATATGTAGGCCCAATAGAGAAATAAAGAAGACAAATGATTTCCAGTTTTCTTAGAATACCAGGGAAGAGAACAAGCTCACAAGAGGTAGAAATTGTTAAGGGAACATATAATAAAATAATTATACATATATACAAACAAGAATACTGATATCCTACTCCTTCTTCTTCTTTGCCCACAGAATCCCAATTTTGTTAAGGAAGGTAATATGCCTAGCTCCAAACAATGGAGCAGGACTGGTTGAAGCTAATCGTTACAATCTTGTTCCCTAAATTCCTAGATCTTTTACAACTACAGATAGCCATGGGACATAATTCCAACAAAATATGGGAAGACCTCTGTGAGTCTCGAGGAAACCTCTGTCTTCTTTTTTATTTTTTTCCCCTTCTTCCGCCTCCCCCCCGCCACTCGGGTTCAAGCCGTTGTTTCTCAGTCTACTTGTGTAGGACACAGCTCCCTGGCCCATGCTGGTGTGATGAGCCTTGCGCTCCTCCCGGCTGAGGCGGTCCGTAGCTGGTCGTAGGTCAGCCGCTCACAGCAGCTCACGGCAGCTCTCGCCGGCTGCGGGCCATCCCCCCGACCGCCGGCTGCTCCTGGCGCACACAGTAGCCCATGGCAGCCCTCAGATGCTCACGACGGCTGCCGGCCACTCACGCTGGCCACCGACTGCTCACGGCAGCCCCGCTCCAGGGAGAGCCCTTGTTCACAATCTTAGCTGTAGAGGGTGCAGCTCACTGGCCATGTGGGAATCAAAAAGGCCACCTCAGCATTAGGAGCAGGGCGCTCCAACCACCTGAGCCACCACGCCGGCCCGTCTTCTTGATATATGCTCTGCGGTGCTGTGGGGACAGAGCCCCAGAAAGCAGTTTCCAGGCTCTCGGCCTCACATAGAAAGGTGCTGGCTCAGGTAGTAAATGGCCGTCGACTGTGATCAAATGGCCTGCAGCTGTGGCTAGTTGGCCGTCAGCTGTAACCAGTGAGCCATTGGCCACGAATATAACTGCCGTGGCTACGTTAGAAGAAAAATGGGGGCTAGCAAGGAGATGGTGGCTGAGTCTGCAAGCGGCGCAGTGAGGGTTGAGAATTGTGTGGCTCCTGTTTCCTGTTTCTCCAACCCGCCGCCAGCGAGAGTATAGTGGTGTGACTCCCCTACCTATGGCTCCGTGGGTGTTCCTTTTTGGCCTCACTATGTCCTGCGTTCTTACGTGGGGAGCGGGACCAGAGACCCCGCATGACACCCTGCATGACACATGGCGAAGGCAGCAGGATCCCCTGCACTACACGTGCCCCTCCCATTCTTTCCTGTTATGAATGTCGATATGATATTTGAAGTGGTAAAGCCATCTTGAGCTCGTGAGCGGAGGCCAAAAGAACTGCAAAGACGCCAACCCTGAAATCTTTAGTGCCAGAACCAATGCCAGAAGCCACCTCCCTTTGAGCTTCTTATCGTATGAGAAAAATAAATCTACTGTTGCATGAAACTGAATGCATCCCTAACCAATATGTATGTAAATTGAAAACTCTATTTAAATACAAAAGTACTAAAATACATTCACAAAAAGGGAAGAGTTACTGGAAAGCTAAGAGTTCAATGTCTGCTTCCCAATTAGCTGCAGAACACCCAGCTGGTCCAATTTCAGTTCCACAATTGGGTGCTGATTCATCAACCACTAAGACAGTGTGTTCTAAAACTGTGGTCTCCAGCCTGGAACAAATGAGAGAGAGAGAGAGAGAGAGAGAGGTGCTGGTGTTTTGAATGATGCCTTCAGCCAGTACTGGGAGAAAAGACAAGCACAAAATGTTCTGATTGGCCTCACTGCTCCAAACTCACCAACTCACCATGGACAGAACATCGGCAGTTGCTGAACCTCCTGGCTAAGGAGTTCCAAGTTCAGCCCCTCAAATCAGGTGAGAAGGCTTCTCAATAGTCCTAATAGTCCAGGAAAAAAGCCAGAGTTGGACCCAAAGTGATCTGCAAATTAAATAGAATTCCTATCAAAATTCCAACAACCTTTGTTTTAAAGATGAAAAAGCCAATCCTAAAATTTATATGGAATTGCCAGAGGCTCTGAATTGCCACAATAAGCTTGAAAAAGAAGAATAAAGTCGGAGGACTCACACTTCCCGATTTCGAAAGTTACTACAAAGTGAAGTAATCAAACAGTGTAGTATTGGCGTAAATATAGATATAGAGAGCAACGGAATAGAACTGGAAGTCCAGAAATATATTAGCCAATTGATTTTTGACAAGAGTTCAAAGACCATTCAATGGGAAAAGCTCAGACTCTTCAACAGATGCTGGGACAACTGGATTTCCACATGAAAAGGAATTAAGTTTGACCCTTACCTTATACCATATACAAAAACTCACTCAAAATGGATCAATGACCTAAACATAAGAGCTAAAGCCATAAAAGTCTCAAAAGAAAACATAGGGGTAAATCTTCATGACATTAGCTATGACAATGGATTCCTAAATATAAACCAAAGCACAAGCCACAAAAGAAAGTGCAGATAGACTGGACTTGATTAAAAAGAAATAATTTTATCCATGTAAGGAAAAAAGACAACCTACAGAATGGGAGAAAATATTTATAAATCATATATCTGATAAGGGTTTAATATCCAGAATACTTATAAAGAACTATAACTTAACAAGAAAAACAGACAAACAACCCAATTTAAAAATGGGCAAAAAACTTGAATAGACATTTCTCCAAAAAAGATATACAAATGGCCAATAAGCACAAAAAAAGATGCTCAACCTCATTAGTCATTAGGAAATGCAAATTAAAACCACAATGATAGAAGAACTGACTCTGGGTGGTGAACACACAATGTGATATATAGATGATTACAGAATTGTATACTTGAAATCTATGTAACTTTACTAACAATTGTCACCCCAATAAACTTTAGTAAAAAAAAACAATGATATACCACTTGACACCTAATAGGATGACTATAAAAACAAAACCAGAAATGAACAACTGTCGGTAAGGATGTGGAGAAATTGGAAGCCTCACACATTGCTATTGGAAATGGCCACTGGGGCAAACAGTCTAGTGGTTCCTCTAAAAGCTAAACATGGAATTATAAATGACCCAGCAATTCCACTATACCCAAAAGAATTGAAAACAGAGATTCAAACAAATACTTGTACACCCATGTTCATTGCAGCATTATTCACAATAGTCAAAAGATGGAAACAACTCAAGTGTCCATCAACAGATAAATAAAGAAAATATGGTCTGTTGGTCAATGGAATATTATTGAGCCATAAAAAAGAAAGAAGTTCTGAAACATGCAAAGTACAGATATCAGGAGAGGAGGGATTCGTTCTCAATTGACTTAGCAGGATTCTTGCTATAAGTAGGCTATGCAGACCCTGCAAGGACAGGGCCAAGGTAGAGGCCTGGTGAAGAAGAGGGCTCAGAGGGCCCTGCCGAAAGTTTGGTCAAAGAGAGAATCTTTGTCATTAATCAATGGTATCATAGTTTGTCTTCTTGATTACTCAATAATATCGTTCTGGTCTGAAACACAGCTGTGCCCTCAAAGACTATTGATATATGCTGGGTAGGTCATTCCAAGTAGCCCAAGGGGGGTGGTGGCTTCCCAAGTTGTTAAGTCTTGCTCTAATATTTTGGTTGTTGCTCTTATTATTATTCTGTTAGCTGTCGTTTTTGCTCATCAGTACTCTTGACTTTCCGATGAACTGTGTCCAGTCTGCTGTGAACGAGGGAGTCAAACTGCTAGGTTTGTGTAAAATATGTCTAATTAGGATGCTAAAATTCTGGTTGATGGTTCTGGGAGAACATTGGTCAAAATCTCCTTTAAAAGCCTGATGCTACTTAGCCTCACTATTCGTGATTTTTCTCCCTCTTTCTGGAAAAAGAAAAAAAGACAAACTAAATTAATGCCAGTAGGTATTGTATTCAAGAAGTGCGTTGTGTGTTCCTCATCAGAGATGTAAATTTCACAGCGTTGCAACAAAGCTCTTGCAAGAAATATGTTCCAAAGAACTGAAAGGGGAGGGCCCATTAAGCTTGTAATAATCAAGTAATAGAGATGCGACTGGACGCTGTTACTGTCAGTCACATTTGTCTGGAGAGAGGCCATGAAAGGTCCAGCACTTTCCTCTTCTGAGCAGACCCCAGGCGCGGGTTCTTTTTTTTTTTTTTTTTTTTTGGTTTTTAAGTTTCAGGGGCCTTTATTATCATACATTGCAATCACCCAGAAAGAAAAACCACATAATCATGTTCTCATATAATGAGGCATATATACGTAGACAATAACCATGTGTGTTAACATAGAACAGGAAATAAGGGTTTCCAGCATAATTCGGACTTAGCACTATTAGAGGAATCATTAAATAATGAATTGTGTCTCGGGTGAATTTTGTGTTATGAACCTGAAGAAATCTTCAGAGGCACAGGTGAAATATCGGGAAGGATGTAAAGGGAACAACCATCATTTGGAAATACATTAAAAAATACTTTTGCTGTTAGAAAAAATCAAGGAAGTTTTTAAAATCTTAAAAAATAAATTTACTGAAAAATGAATCTATGATGAAATTTGGGTAAAAAGAATAAAAATTAGAAATGTAGCCATAAGAATAATTACATAGGAGGGAAACAGACTGATCTGTGTGCCTAATAAGATGCACCAACCTGGTCTGCTCAGACCCATGCAGACGTAAATCATCTCACCAATAAAACAGAAATCTGCATGATTATACCTTTTTAAAATGTCTTATATTTTTGAATAGAAAAGAAGGGGAAAACAAAACGTCTCCTTAAGGATTCTAAGATTTAAGTGTCATGAAACATTTACCTCATCCCTCAGAGTTAGGCTTGAAGTAAAGGAGAGAATCCACTCTTGGTTTTGGCAGACAAATATGGTGCCGTGTAAAATGGTTTAAAGTTAAACGTTCTTTTAAAACTATGAGTGTTTAAAATAAGAATAAAAAGACCAAATGAGAGCCAGAAGAGCTTTCCTGTGAATAAAGTTGGTAAACTTCAGAGCATGGATTTTATGATACTGAGGCTTACTGACATGTAAATTTTCTGGCTTTCTTCTAGGTTCCTGGGTGAATTCCCAACGGCTAAGCTCACGAGGTAATAAATTGCTCCATTAAAAAAAATCAATATAAATAATTTGCACTTAGAGATTGCTACTTTGTTCTAACACACTCTTTTGCTCTGGTATAGAGAAACTCTGAATTTCACATATGAGAGAGATTTCCCTCTGCCACATCAAGGGCTTCTCTTTCTTATTACTGAGGACGCCACAGGCAGGCTTTGCTTGCTCTGGTTGTGAGGGTCTGTGCCATCACTGTCCTCGCTGCAGACAGTCTCCATGGTGGGCTCCCAAAATATGGAAATGTCGTGGTCTTATTCTAACTCAAAGTTCTTCAATAACTTTAGGCTATTCGTCTATAATGAGAGTGTGTGTTTATGAAATTAAAATTTTACAAAACAATACTTATCCCTTAATTTCCTAGGGCTGCCATAACAAAGTTCCACAGACTGGGTGGTTTAAACAATAGAAACTTATTTCCTCACAGTTCTGGAGGCTGGAAGTTAAGATCAAGCTGTTGGCAGGGTTGGTTTCTCCTAAGGCCTCTCTCCTTGGCTTGTGAACGCCCGCCTCATGCTGTGTCCTCACGTGGCCTTCCCTCTTTGTGTCCTAATCTCTTCTTCTTATAAAGAAACGAGCATATTTCATTAGGATACACTCTAATGTTCTCATTTTAACTTCATCACCTCTTTAAAGACCCTATCTCCAAATACAATCAGATTCTGAGGGGTTGGGAGGTTAGGACCTCAACATCCGAATGGGGGTGAGGGGACACATTTAGCCCATAACACTCCTGCATGCATCTGATGTAGTCTGGTGTTTTCTGTTCTGTTCCATTTTTGAAAAAATACTCATACATAGTGTGACCCTCTAAAATTTGATGTCATGACCCAATAATGGGACACAACCCACAGTTTGAAAAACACAGTTTAGCACGTGGGCCTTAGCCTGGCCTGAGGATTGGCAAATATAACCTTGATGAGGAGTGAGGAAGCACAGCCTTGGGATCCTGACTGAGATCCTTGCCTGTCCTCAGGAGGGATTGGTGAAGTGAGAAGGGCAACAGCTCTGGGTGACACACGCTCAGATGGAAATCCCAGCTTTATCACTCGCTCACTGCGTGATGCTGATCTGGAAGAAGGCCTGGATCCGGGGGCCGCTCAGACATTCTGGCTTCCTTCCTGACTTTCTAAGATGCTGAACCATCTTACATCTTGATCCCAGAATTAAATGTTGGACATGCCAGGTCCTTTTATCTTCCTGAGACAATGACGCACATTATCAGCAGAACAGGGCAGTACTTCCTTGAGGGCAATTTTATTCCTCATTCATACAAATTCCCCCAGAAATCACAAACTTTGTTCTCTGCAAGTCTGCTCTATAGCCAGTCCTCTTCCCCAAGCCTCAGAGAACTGTGTTTCATGTTATATAAAAGAGTTGCTATAATTAGTGTTTCTAATTTGAATTATATTTTTAAAAAGCATCACTAACATCCTTACCTTTTTTCAATTTAATTCCTAGTGAATTAATTTTAAGTGAATTTCTCTTGTGCATAATTAGATTTTTTTCTTTTAAAAAAGGCTTCAAGTATTTAAAAAAAGGCAAGCTGGTTATCAAATATGAATTTACATTCTCACCTATATCTCAAAGTTCAGTGAAGTTTCTTGGGCCAATGACATCAAATTATCCTACTCTCCAAGGAAGGAGGAAAGGTGCTGTACACAAACCTAAAGATGCTGGTATCTTCAATGAGCGAAATTAAATACACAGAGTTGATGTGAGTTGGAGAGCTGCAGGTTAAGAAAAAGGGAAAATTCAGATTGAGTACCCAAAGAAAGCAAAGGACACAAGAGAAAGTCAAAAGAAGCTTTTGTTTTGATACAAAAGAAACCTGGGCCTCATGGTTCCCTAAGCAGTGAAGACAGCAGATTTTAACTTTCATTAAAACCCACATTGGGGCATTTTCCACTTTCTGTCTAAAGAAATGTGCATTTGAGGAAGAAATAATGCCAGCATCATTTTTAAGAGTAGAAAAGCCACTGTGGTCGTTCAGATGGAAACATTTCTCCACCACTTTTTGATTACATGTATCTCTTTTCCTTTCCATCTTTCTCACCTACTTCTTTCCATGTCTACAATCTCACCGCATTCTCTCATCCCACCACCCTATATCCAAAGTTTTCTTTTCCTTCTCTCTAAAGTTTTCATTTGCCTTCTCCCCTTTTAGAGGGGTATCTTCAAGCATTTCCCAATACCCTGCCTAATCCCCTAACTCCCATCCTTACACCTGTACCTCATGATGAGGAATTTAGAGCATAAAAGCCTCTTGACTTGGATTCTAGGTTTTGTGGTACACACACTGTTATGCTATGCTGGTCGTACACTCTGGTCCCTGCCATCTAAGAGCTTATAAACTATAATAGATAATATGTACTGCTCAGCTTTTGCTGGGTAACAAATAATCCCCACATCGCAGAACCTTCCAGAATCAAACCTTTATTTCTTGCTCTTGTTACATGAGGACAGAAGGTCCACTGTGGCTTTCCTACAGGTGACAGAATGACTTTGGGTCTGCCCCACGTTTCTTCTTCTTATATCATGATATGTTCACCTGCAGAGGGCAGGAGTCCAAGTGGCTGAGCCAAAAAACACAATTGTATTTAAAGCTTCTGCTGTACTGTGGTCTTGATCATGTCTGCTCACATCCCATTAGCTAAAAAGCAAGTCACATGTCGGATGGAGTCTGTCAATATACTCCACCTGCAGGGAGGGAACAAGAAGTTGTGACCAAAAATACAACCTACCACAAAGAAGTGTGTGAACAAGCAGGTGACTGGCAACACACAGGACCAGACATCTAGTAGCTGTATGTTTATGAATAATATTTCCCCCAATTTGGATAATTCTATAAGAAAAAGTGTTATTTTCCGGATTGAAAAAAAGGTAATCGTGATTATTGTTTTTAAAAAATTGGAAAATATGGGGGTAAAACAATAAACATGATAAAAAAGGACAGCCATAACATCACTACCCAGAGATAATTTAGTACATCTTAAGGAATTTTTTCTACAAGTGGGTGTGAGTTAAATTGTGATTGGACTTTAAGGTTTTATATCCTGCTTTTCTCCAGTAACATATTGTGTGCTTTTCCCCATGTCAGTAAAAATCCATCATGGATCTCACATTATATAACTGTGCACTATTTATTTTTATAATGTAGAAGAACAAGTTACTTTACATCCTCCTATCATTGGATATTTGATCTGCCTCTAAATGTTTATGCTACTATACGTATTTCTGCAATGAACATCCTTATAAATACATTTTTATGGTATCTGTGATTATTTCCTAAAGATAGAATTTTTGAGTTATAATTGACATATAGCACACTACATGTATTTGAAGTGTGCAATTTGCTAAGTGTTGACGTATATCTACAGGCATGAAACTACCACCAAAATCAATACTGGATAATAAACACATCTATCACCTCCAAAAGTTTCCTTCTGCCTCTTTGTAATCTCTCCCTTTCACACCTCCCCACACTACTCAGCCTATTAAAACAGCTTTCTGTCATTATAGGCAAATTTGTTTTTCTGGAATTTTATAAGAATTAGAATCATACAGTAGGTACTTTTTTGGCTGGCTTCTATCACTCGCATAATTATTTAACGATTCACCATGTTGTTGAATGCATCACCTCAATACCTCCTTTCTTTTTATTGTGCAGTATTCCACCGCATGGCTACATCTCTCTTCGTTTACGCATTCATCTCTTCATGGACATTTTGATTGTTTCCAGAATCAAAACTGTTTCCAGGTTTTGGCTATTACAAATACAGTTGATATGAATATTCATCTTCCAGTTTTTGTATGAACATATGCTTTTATTTCCTTGGGATAAATACATAAGATCGGAATGGCTGGGTCATATGGAGAGAGATATTTCACTTTTAAGAAACTGCCAAACTATTTTCCGTGCGGTTGTACCATTTTACATTCCCACCAGCATGTGTGAGAGTTTCAGTTGATTCACAGCTCATTAACACGAGGCAGGGCCAGTCTTTTTAATTTTAGCCATTATAATGAATGGTATCTCAGTGTGGTTTTAATTCGGATTTCCCTAATCACTAAAAACGTCGAACATCTTTTCATGTGTTTATTTGCCATAGATATATATATATATATAGATAGATAGATAGATAGATATAGATATATATAGATATATATATATCTATATATATATATATCTATACAAAATATCTGTTCAATTTTTTTGCCCATTTAAAAAATTATTTTACTGTTGAATTTTGAGCATTCTTTATATAGTCAGTATACAAGCATACCTCAGAGATAGTGTGGTTTTGGTTCCAGACCACTGCAATAAAGTGACTCACACAAATTTCCCCGTGCACATAAAAGTTATGTTTACACTATACTGTAGTCTAGTAAGTGTGCAATAACATTATATCTAAAAAGCAATGTGCATAACTTCATTAAAAATACTTTATTGCTAAAAAATACTTTATTGCTTACCCTCATCTGAGCCTTCAGCGAGTCATAATCTTTTCACTGGTGAAGGGTCTTGCCTCGATGTTGATGGCGGCTGACTGATCAGGGTGGTGGTTGCTGAAAATTGGGTGGCTGTGGCAATTTTTTAAAATAAGACAACAATGAAGTTTGCTGCATCAGTTGACTCTTCCTCTCATGAACGATTTCTCTGTAGCACGTGATCTGTTTGGTAGCCTTTGCCCACAGCAGAACTTATTTCACTATAGGAGTCAGTCCTCTCAAACCCTGCTGCCGCTTTATCAACTAAGTTTAAGTAATATTCTAAATCCTTTGTTGTCACAAACTGCACGGCACCTTCACCAATAGATTCCATTTCAAGAAACCACTTTCTTTGTTCATCCATAAGCAGCAACTCCTCATCTGTTGCTAGGATGGGAACAAGATTCCCTACGCTGGGTCTGGCCTTCCTAATCTGAATAGCTTTGCCACACTTTGGAAGGTAATTAAAAATGGAATTCTGTTCATGTGGAGTAAGGGAAGTTGGGATAACAACTGTACACAAGGTAACTAGCAGTGTCTGCCATAGAAGGCTGTTCTAATTAGATATCTCAGAAATATGTCTTCATTGATAGAAGACACGTCAGTACACTGCTGGAATATAGACAGAAACTGTGTGTTGGGAGGGTTAGGGAGCCCGGGAGGCCTTACTGAGGATGATGTGTGAGTGCATCGCAGTTCCACAGTGATACAAAAGACTCTTCCATCCTTTCTTCCATCATCTTTGTCATTTTATTTTTACAACTGCCCTCCTCCCCACTCCGAATCCTTTTATGACATTTCCTGCTTGAGGTCTTTTTTTCTTCTCAAAGACCCGCGTAAGTTTCTAAATTACCAGCCTTCCTCTGGACCCCAAACAAAGTGATAAGCAGAGTATCTGTGCAAGTCCTCCAGGAGCACACTGAAAGAGTTTGGGTATCTGCCCTCTGCCCTGGAAATTTTTTTTCTCTTTTCTTTTTTCAAATTTATTAAATGTATTGGGGTGACAATGGCTAGTAAAATTGTATAGGTTTCAAGTGTAAATTTCTATACTACATCATCTATATATCACATTGTGTGTTCACCACCCAGAGGCAGTTCTCCTTCCATCACCATATATTTGATTCCCTTTTCTCTCTTCTACCACCCTCCTCCCCCTTATCCTCTAGTAACCACTAAACTGTTGTCTGTGTCTATGAATTTTTGTTTGTCTTGTTCCTTTGTTCCTTTCAGTTTTATATTCTACATGAGTGAAGTTATATGGTTCTTGACTTTTCCTGTCTGACTTATTTTGCTTAGCATAATAATCTCAAGATCCATCCGTGTTGTTGCAAATGGCAGTATGTCATCTTTTCTTATGGCCGAGTAGTATTCCATCATGTATATATACCACATCTTCTTTATCCAATCATCTATTGAAGGACACTTTGGTTGTTTCCACGTCTTGGCCACCATAAATAATGCTGCAGTGAATATCAGGGTACCTATATCTTTACAGATAAATGTTTTCAGATTTTTGGGGTAGATACTCAGGATAGGGATTGCTGAGTCATATGGTCATTCTATTCTAAATTTTTTGAGGAGCCTCCTTCACATTTTCCATAGCAGCTGTACCAATTTACATTCCCACCAACAGTGTATGAGGGTTCCTTCTTCTCCACAGTCTTTCCAACATTTGTTATTACTTGTCTTGTTGATGATAGCCATTCTAACAGGTGGGAGGTGATATCTAATTGTGGTTTTGATTTGCATTTCCCTAATAGCTAGTAAAGTTGAGCATTTTTTCATATATCTCTTGGTCGTTTGTATGTCTTGCGAGAAGTGTCTGTTCAGGTCCTCTGCTCATTTGTTAACTGGATTGTTTATTTTTTTGTTGTTGAGTTGTGTGAGTCCTTTATATATTTTGGATATTAGCCCCTTATTGGAGGTGCTATTTACAAATATCTTCTCCCATTCGGTTGGTTGCCTCTTTGTTTTGTTGATGGTTTCTTTTGCTGTGCAGAAGCTTTTTTGTTTGATATAGTCCCGTTCATTTATTTTAGCTTTTACTTCCCTTGCCTTTGAGGTCAAATTCATAAAATCTTTTTTGAACCCAAGGTCCGTAAATTTAGTAACTATGCTTGCTTCTATGCAGTTTATTGCTTCAGGTTTTATGTTTAGGTCTTTGATCCATTTTGAGTTAATTTTGGTATATGGTGACAGATAGCAGTCTAGTTTCATTCTTTTGCACATGGCTTTCCAATTTTCCCAGCACCATTTATTGAAAAAGCTTTCTTTTCTCTGTTGTACATTTTTGGCTTTGTAGTACAAGCTGAAGTCAGGGAGTGTGATACCTCCAGCCTTGTTCTTTTTTCTTAGGATTGCTTTGGCTATTTGGGGTCTTTTGTGATTCCATACAAATCTGATGAGTTTTTCGGTCTATTTCTTTAAAAAATGCCATTGGGATTTTGATAGGGATTGCATTAAATCTGTATATTGCTTTGGGTAATATGGCCATTTTAACTATGCTGATTCTTCCAATCCATGAACACAGAATAGCTTTCCATTTCTTTGTGTCTTCTTCAGGTTCTTTTTAAAATGTCATAGTTTTCAGTGTATAGGTCCCTCACATCTTTTGTTAAGTTTATTCCTAAGTATTGTATTCTTTTTGTTGCAACTTCAAAAGGAATATTTTTTCATTTCTTTTTCTGAAATTTCATTGTTAGTACTGTGTTTCCCCGAAAATAAGACCTAGCCGGACCGTCAGCTCTAATGTGTCTTTTGGAGCAAAAATTAATATAAGACCTGGTCTATAATATAATACAATACAATATAATATAAAATAATATAATAGAAAATCAGGTATAATATAATATAATACTGAGTCTTATATTAATTTTTGCTCCAAAAGATGCATTAGAGCTGATGGTCTGGCTAGGTCTTATTTTTGGGGAAACATGGTATATAGGAATGCAATGGATTTTTGTACATTGATTTTGTAGCCAGTAACTTTACTGTATTCATTTATTGTTTCTAATAGCTTTATGGCGTGTCCTGGAAAATTTTTGATAGCTTGACAAAGATACAATGAGACTCAACAAAGGGGAAATCTCTTCATTCCAAACCAATAGTCATGGAGCATGTGGGCTTAAAGTGGCTAAAGAAAGGGGGGAAAAATTGCTGAGTACATGTGGGAAAGGAAAAAAAAAAACAGAAAAGAAAAGGTGACTCTGTTTTCAAGATTTACAACACATAAAACAACAAGCAAACAAAGCAACATTCCCACTGGTGCCCTACATATCACCCTACACTCCAAATGAGTGCTCCTCTTCTTCCTGCCTCCTGACCACTGTGCTTATTATACCATTTAGCACATGGGCAAGTAGAGGTAATGAAAAAATGTAAACTCCTAAGAATTTACTTTTTTCACATATTAAGAAGTCTGGAAGGAAGCCCTTGCTGCTGTTAGTTTAGCTGCTTAAGCTCATTAAGAACCTAGCTCTTTTCACTCTGCCTGCTTCCATTTGTTAGGTTTTTTTGGTCTTTGTGTCTGTTGCTTCATGGTTACAATATGGCTGCCACAGCTCCAGAAATCATGGCTACATTCAATGTCAGGATGCAGTGAGGCAGCTGGATAAGGCTAATGATGCTGCCTTACATCAGGGGAATCAAAAATAGTTTTCACAAGCCCTCAGTAGACTTCCCCTCTGTCTCACCACCCAAAACTTGGTTACATGGCCCCCCCACTCACTGCAAACATGGCAGCAACAGTCGGTACCTAGTAAATGATATTAGCTTAGCCATAATTGGCTTAAAACCAATCATAATTCATACCTGGAGCTGGATACATGGCAGTCCCCCACACTTTGAAACCCTCCCCCACCCCAACCAAAAAAAAGTCAGAGTCCTGTTAGCAAGAAAGAAAGCAGAGAAAGGGAAGGTGACAAGGTCTGCGGAGCTCAGTCACACATGTGCCTTTTATCCTAGTCACCTCACCTACAGCGGCCTCACCAACCACCTCCTTTTATAATCAATCCATACGTCAAACCCCAGCTGGCCTTGACTTTAGGACCAGCCCAGGCCCTGCAGTCCCACCTGACAGGACAGTCGACCAATGCCTCTGGCCCAGTGGAAAAACCCAGGCTCTGGAATCGGCTTTCCTGGATTTGAATCTTAGCCAGGCCTCTTTCTAATTACAGCCTTGTAGGAATTGATTTGATCTTCTGGGAGTAAGAACCCTTCAGTTTTCTCACCTGTTCAAAAAACATAAACATAGTGACTAGCACAGAGTTGTCTTCAATTTTTTAGGAATTACTGGATGAATGGATGGATGGATGGATGGATCAAACCTACTCCCCACAGAACCACTGAAAAAAATTAAATGAGGTAACACATATGAAAAGACCGAAGGACTCCTGACACCCAGTAAATGCTCATTAGACAGGAGTAGATCCTGTCACTCCCCTAATACCTGCAATAGCTTTAGTTACCCTCAGTGTAAAGGATCAAGTCCAAACTGCTTGAACAATCTGGCCTTTGCCAACATCTTGGGACCCTCACGCTGTCTCTCATCTGGGCACCTGCACACCTGCTCCTCCCCCCTGGAACTGGATGAGCCCACTCATCCTTCACGTCCTACCTAGCCTTAGGAGTCTCTTCCTCCTGGGGACCTTCACTTCTGCTCCTTTCACGAGCTATGCCAGTTAACGTTCCCAGGGCAACAGGAAGCTGGGACGTCCAAGAAGAACTTATTCGGGGAGAATTTTCAGATTTGAAAAGCAAAGAAAGTATTTAGAAGCAAGAAAGCATTCTCTCAAATCTGCACCCCAACGCCCCGAGCTAAACGCCCAGAAAAGAACAGAACTCATCTTGTTCTGCCTCTAGGGAAGTTGCGGCAACAAGAACTGAAGATGAGACCAGGATAAGGAATGGGATGGAATACAAAGAAGGAGCAGGTTCCTCAAGGAACCAGGAACAGAAAGAGCTTGGAAAGACCCCATAATTACCTGGAAACCTACAATTTGCCAGGAATTATAGTTGCAGTCTCCTGCGAGCCCTCATTTTGTAATAAAGCAGTTTCTTACACTCCTTATATGTCCAAAGCTAAACTGTTCAGCTCTCTTCCTTCCAGTCCCACCTCCCCGACTCCCTAGCTCTGCACGAACATTCATACACCCAGGGATTTTTTTATCCTCAACTCACGTCCTGATGGGTTTCGGCACGGCAGTCCTCACACTCTTTTGGTGGCACTGCCCCGCCACTGCTCCACTGCGCATGCTCAGACCCTGTTCTCGTGCCCCGCCCATTTTTGCCCCGCCCCCCACTTCCATCTATCCTGCATACAGAGCCTGGATCCCTTCCTAAACTACCACTCTCATCCCTTCAGTTGCCTGCTCAGATACCTTCATTGGCTTCCCATTGTCTCCATCGTTAGGTGCAAATATCTCACCTGGCGCTTTGCACCCTGCACCGTGAGTCCCCAAGTACCTTACCGTCCCTTTCTCATTTGGCTTCCCCCTACACGTTTCTCTTTGAGACACATCACTCACTCAAAAGAGTGCTCCTAAGAGATGTACAACTTACGTTTATAAAGACCACATCTGTGAAACCACCAATCACAATAAGACTCGGAGTTTTTGTTAGATAGACTTCTGTGTACCCCCACTTATGTATCTCCTTTTTGTCTCCAAGAGAGAACACTCCCCTGATAGTTGCAGAATCATTCCCTTGATTTCTTTATAGTTTTACCACCTATTCCTAAATGACATTTTGTTTGGGGTTGCCCGATTCTGAATTATCTATAGATTGTATCATTGTATATTTCTTGTGCTGTGACTAGATTCCCTTTTTTAGCAGCGTTTTTTTAGATAAAATTCACACACCATGCAATTCACCCATGTAAAGTGTACAATTCAATGGTTTTGGTATATTTATTATATTTAAGGTAAACATCACCTCGATCTAATTTTAGAAAATTGTATCACCCCAACAAAAAGTCTTGGGCTTATTAGCACACCACTCAACCCTAGGCAACCACTAACCTACTTCCTGTGTCTACAGATTTGCTATTCTATTCTATGTCATATCAATGGCATCACACTCATTTGGCCTTTGGCACATTCTGTGCTCTCACGAAACTGGGCCCCACTTCTCCCCCTATAAGCTGGAACACTAGTCATTCTGTCTGGAGAGCCTCCCTGGCATGCTGCCCACTCAGGCTGGTGGCTTGGGCAGGATGGGACCCAAGTCCTCTCGCTTCCATGAAGCCTTTCCTCTTTTCCACGCCACTCCCTTGTGATTCTTCCCTTGTCAAATTTTCAGAATGTATGGCGTGTAAGCTTGTGTCGTGGGGTCCAGTATCTCCTGCACTAGACGATCAGCTCTGGGAAGGGTCAGGACCTGCTCAGAGCCTGGCACACGGCCGGGGCCGAATGGGCATGTGCTGAGAGAATGAAGGACACGCACGGCATTTTGCCTCACATCGCCGCTATGTGTGTGAATGTGGGCAATTCACTAGGTACAGTCAGAACACAGTGTTTTCTTTCCCCTGAAAGGGCTTGTGCAACCTGCTCTGTGGAGCTGGGTCTTTCCCTGCTCCCAGATGCAATCTCAGGCAGGCCCATGGCTTCCTCCTCACTCTCAGATGATGCTTCCACAACATCCGGCCCATCAGTTTCGGCCACCATGGTTTCTTCTCTCTTCCTCCCACCTTGCTGGCTGTACCTTTTGACCTCTGCATGGTTCGAATCAGGGCTGGGGTTAGCAGTCAACACCGTCGGCCGTGGTTCCTATGTGAAGCTAACTCTTTCTCTGAGCCTCCCTCCTGCCCCCTGAAACTGGAGATATTTCTTACTTGTCATGCCCTTGACTCAGACAGAAGCGTCCCATCTAGTTGGTCACTTAGAAACTCTCCTTTGGTCCCTGGTCACCTAGCAATATCTCTAGCTTCCTTCTGCTCTTAGAATTCTCCATGATAACCCCACAGGGCTCTCTGTGACATGGCCCACCTCTGGACCGCAATGAACATGCATCTTTGGCCTGCAGTTAGTAGAAGTGCAGGCTTACAGCCCTCTTCTCTGTGGCCTCAGCCAACCTCTTAACTGTGAGAATCCTCTTGTTGAAATCAGACTCTAGTCCCCTGAGTTACTAAATTCCTGGGGACACCTAACAAGCTCTCCAAAATGTGTCTTTTAAACCACCCTCACAGATTGAGAAAAGAAGGAAGCATCCCACCCTCTCTCCATGGAGGGATAAACCTTATTGCACAATGCTTATTTGTCTTTAAAGAAATCCTCTCTCTAATCGCCAGCCTCTCTCAGCCTCTCCAGTGTTTGGTATAGGCGGCAGTGAGTTGTCAGCTGGGGGCCTCAAAGCTGGTTTCCAACCACCTCCTTTGCAATCCTGCATGGAAACCACACACCTCACTTTGGAATGTCATTGCTCTCGCCACCTATTGACTTGGGGCCTCAGCCAAAACTGAGACAAGAGTCCCATTTTTATATCCTGTACTTGCCTTATCCTCTCAGGAGTCTTCATGCTTCTGGAAGCAGGAACTCTGACATATTCATCTTCATTGCCTTCTCCCCTCTTACCTGGTTCTTAGTGGTGCCATGCTCAAGGTGTTAGTAAGTATTTCAGAGGAAAACAGCAATGGTGATGACCCAGCTTCAGGTAGCAGCATGGAAGACGAAAAGGCAGGAGAGCTCAATTCTCAAAGGGGAGGCTTTAGAAGTTTTGCTTTAGAAGTTACTCAGGCTTGGGAGCTATTTGTCAATGAAATCAAAGATCTCCCGGGTCCAGTTTCCTCTGGCATTGGGTCAAAAAACAAGTACAGAACGTAAGTAATGTGGTACAGACTGGCCTTACAATGTTGAGAGTGCACAAAATGGGAATAATGAGGTGCAAGAGGAAACAAAGGATCGCTCTCCCTGCATCTAGGTCTCTCCAGTGAGTTTTCTAGATAACCCTGTTCCCAAAGATCAGCTCTGTCACCAACTACTTCTTTGGGATATTAGGAAACACATTGGCTCATTTATTTAGACCTGGTCAAGGCACGTGCTCAACATCTTAGAGAAACAGAGTGTTTTTTAGCAGTGTGAAGTTCTGGATTAAAAAATTATTCCCCAAAGTGTCCAACTTCTAGCTAAGCACCAGATCCTGGGTGCTACTCTGAGGACTGGATCACATCACTTTGCAATGAGAGTCTCTGTTCCATCCTAAACTCACGGGGTTTCATACTCACATGCTTGTCAAATATTTATTGACATTAGGTAAGAATTCTGAGATAAGGGCTCCAAACTTGTTTCTTCTACTAAATTCTTTGCCTTAGTTTCAGCCATCAGCCTCCTTTCAAAAGGTCCACTCTAGAAATGGCCCAGTTATGTCCCTCCTCTTCCCCCCCATTATTGTTGTTGAATCTAACTCCAAAATAATACCTTCCAAATCTAACTCTTCCTCTCTGTCTCTACTACAGCCCCAATCCCATCTTCTCCATCACCCAACAAGTGGATGTGTATGAAAGAGCTTTATAAGTGGTTCCCGCCTACCAGGCTTTCTTATTCAGTCTACCTTCAGCTTAGCTGCATGCTATGGGCCAAATTGTGTTCCCCCTCCCTACAAAACTCATCCATTGAAGGCCTAACCTCTAATACTTCAGAATGTAGCCATATTTGAACATAGGGTACTTTAAAGAGGCCATAAGCTAAAATGAAGTATTTAGGGGGGGTCCTAATCCACTATGACTGATGTCCTTTTAAAAAGTGGAAATTTGGACACAGACATAGATACACGTAGAGGGAACACCACGTGAAGGCAATGGGAAAATACAGCCGTCTACAAGCCAAGTAGAGAGACCTCAGAAGAATTCAAACCTGCTAACACCTTGACCTTGAACTTTTAGCCTCAAGGACTGTGAGAAGATACATTTCTATTGTTTTAGCCACCTACTCTGTGGCACTTTGTTATGGCAGCCCTAGCAAACTAATACAATGCCCATGAGCTTCCTACACAAAATTATGCACATTCTGCTGTTTAAAACCTTTCTATAGGTCTCACGCTCCCCATTTCCTGTGGTATTAGGTTCAACGTCCTTATTATGCCATATCTAGTCCTCCCAAGTGCAACCTGCCTCTCCAATGTCATCTCTTGCTTACCCATCCTGCCCCATGCCACCATCTGCAATCCCATAACCCAACACATCAACGTGGATCTCTGATCACACTGTGCCTTGACCTCATCCCTGACTTGGAGCACACTGTCACCTCTGCCTGGGAATCACCCCCTCCATGCCTCCCTTGTCCCTCAAGACTCACTCAAATGCCACCTTCCCACGAAGTCTTCCGTACACCCCGAGGCAGACTTTGTCCCCCATCCTCTGTGCACGCCCAGCACTTTCTCTATTAGAGCACTTGCTTCTTTTGGTTGTGATTGTTTGCACTGAGTTCCTTGAGGCAGAGACAGTATTTATCCGTCAACACAACTGTAGTACTTACTAGGTGCTCAATAAATGTCTATTGAATGGCTGTGTTATGGACTGAATGTTTGTGTCCCCGCCAAATTCTTACGTTGCAGCCCTAACCCCAAACGTGATGGCATTTGAAAATGGGGCCTTTGGGAGGTAATTAGGGTGAGACAAGATCGTGAGGGTGGGGCTCTGGTCTGATGGGATTAGTGTCTGTAATGCAGGGTCTCAGCTCCTGCTCCCTGCACAAGAACGCAGAACATGGTGAGGCCAAAAAGGAACAATGACAGAGCCATAGATAGGGGAGTCATACCACTATATTCTCGATAGCGGCTGGTTGAGACACAAAAGCAAACGTCCACCAGTACCCCAACAGGGGGTCTTCCTGCACCCCAGTCTCACTGGCGGTCAGCTGAGACACAGGAAGTAGGATCCACACGATCTGCAATCTGCCATCCACACTTGCTAACCCCACTTGCTAGCCCAATCCACCACCTGCTTCTCTGCCAACCAACAAACCCTCCCCCTAGCGTAGCCACGGCAGTTATATTCGTGGCTAATGGCTAACCGGTAATAGCTGATGGCCACCAGCCCTAGTGGATGGCCATCTGATTACAGCTGATGGCCATCTAATAACCGAACCAGCACCTTTCCACGTGAGACCGAGAGCCTGGAAACTGCTCTCTGGGATTCTGTCCCCACAGTGTCTTTATAAGAAGAGGTGACAGAGAGCTCTTCCTCTCTCTCTCCCTCTCTCCCACCCTCCCTTCTTTTCCTCATCCCACCCTGCCATGTGAGGACACAGCAAGAAGGCAGTCACCTACAAGTCAGGAAGATAGCTCTCACCAGCAAACAAATTGGCCAGCACCCAGCCTCCAGAACTGTGAGAAAAATAAATGTCTGTTGTGTAAGCCACCTAGTCTATGGTATTTTGTTATAGCAGCCTGCGCTAACTAAAAGAGCTGGATGGCTGAATAAATGAAGGTGCTACTTTCTACTACTTTAATCAAGGTCTGTTCCCCAGACCCGGGAATTGTTCCTTTACATGGAGCAACGTTCCTTTATAAATTGTTCCTTTACATGGTCTCTGTCTGACATCCAGTCTTGGGCAGCCCCATCTGTCTGTTAACCTGACACTGCTGAGCGCTCTTGGGTCCTTAGACCTCTTCCAGATACATAGCATTGTCTACACTGTCTCCTCTTTCTAGCCATTTTCTCCTTTGGGGACTTAATTGTCTTTGACTTTTGGAAAAAGTATGAATTTCATTTTTTCCACCCTGGAAATTCCTTATCCTTTTCTCTTCCCTGCGGGCTCTTTGTGTAAATTTGCCCTTCTCAATCATCTCCCTTACCCCAGGTCTTTGCCAATATCACCTGATTACAGTCTGGTTATTTTATCCTGGAGAGATGGTCCTTCATTTGGAAGCTTAAAGCCTGAGCTGCTTCCCCTCGTGCAAACTCAGGACACTTCAAATTCTTCTCTAGTTATGTAATGTAATTGCAATTTCCACAGGTTTTCCCCTAAAACGTTTATAATATGGTACCTTCAAGCACACATAACTCTAATAACTTATATTAGTTTAAACATACATTAAATTGAAATAGAAATAGCACCCACCTGGGGCTCAGGCATCTCATTTCAGGGTTGGCTGTAGCTCTCTTTTACACATAAGCAGATAAACCTGTTGTATCAACAAAGAAAATGCTTGGCAAAGAATTGAAATTTTCTCACCCGTATTACTGACATTTCAGTAAGCCTTTCCCAACCCCACCCTCCCACTCGCTGCATGACCGAGTCTGAGAACTGCAAAAATTGGAAGGCAATGAGCTGAGTGTTTACTTACTTCCCCTGGTGTCAAGGAGCCTAGAGAGGGGTAACAAAGTGTGCCTGGATCACCTAAGGGGAAAAAACAACAATTGAATTGGGATTTGGAGGGTGCAGTGGAGGAAAGTTTGGAAGATACAGGCATGCTGTATAAAGTCACTATTCAGTACTGTAGTGACTAGCCACATGCAGCTCGTTCAAGTTTAATTCATTAAAATGAACAAAAATTTAAAATGTGGTTCATCAGTCACACTGATCACATTTTAATTGCTCAAGCACCACACGTAATGGCTACTGTACTGGACGGTGCAGATATAGAATATTTCCACCATTGCGGAGAGCTCTGTTGGGCAGTTCTAATCTATAGCATAAGTAATGTTTATAAGAAAGACCAAAATGGGAAGTTCCTACTGTTAAAATGAGTGTTGGAAAAATATGGAGTGGACTTTGGTGACTGCAATGAGAGTAAAACATGATTTTTTTTTTTTAAAGGGTCATTCATAGGTTAACACTCCTGAAAGAAAGAAATGAAGGGCAGAGAGAAGAAAGGAAAAGTAGTCAGATGGTTATCAGCACTAAGGGGTCTCAAACAGAACCTATTATCTCTACAGAAAAAGAAAACCAGTGGCCAGAGGCCAGCTTGTCTGAAGTCCTGTCAGGAGGTGGCAAGTACCTCCCTATCTGAAGAAGTGGCTTTAAATGTCCATGTGTAACCATGTAGACATGGGTTATGAACCATCCTGGTATTTGATGTGACTGTTTAAAAGACCTAACATGAGGGAGGAGAATGATGCCATCTTTGAATAGCTCCTAACCAAGTCGTGTCCTTCCCTTAAGGCCACGTTGGGTGACTGGACAGCTGTGCAATAACCTATATGGGTGCCACTACTGAAGAAAAACAAAGAAAAACCACCCACAGGCGAAGGAGCTCTTGTCTAAGCCTGTCAGGAGAGAAACCCCAAGAAGCTGTAATCCCAAGGAGTCTTTGCTATTCAAATTCTGGGGCTCACCACAGTGAGTGATCCCCACCGTCTTAGCCTCCGGATTCCCAGCCCATTTCCCTGGGTTTTTAAACCTTTATTCTGGTTAGTAAGACTCCATCCTTTCCCCCACTCGCTGTCAAGTAGTAAACAGCTAGTGTGGATTCTGCTGCCATATTGATTTTTCAGGTTCATTAACAGCAATCCTACAAGAGTAGCCATGACTTCTGGGCTCTGTACAAGATCTGAAGAAAATCAGCTTTGCTGAATCCTCATTCCACCTGTCCTGCGTGGTGGGCTGGCCAGGGGCAGAATTAGCCAAAGAAGCTCTGGAATTAGGTAGGTCCTCTCACCTGAGTGTGACCCCACCCAGGACTGGCTCGTCAACATCTGTGTTTTCTTATTCATGAAACCCTAGCCAAGGATGAGGCCACGAAGGCAGGATTCATATTCTATTGCTTAGCAACAATGGCCAAGTGAGCAGCTTCCAGCAGCATCACAGATTGGCAGGATGTCTCAGGCTGGTTATTGTAAGTAGTGAACCCGCCTGTGACCCCTCTCCCTGTGATCGCACTCTGATGACGCGGGAGGCAAGTCCAGGCGTGGAAACAGGCCTCTGCCAGGCCTAGGCTCTGCTCCTGCTGACGCCCCTTCTCCCCTTACTACCCCAACCCCGCACTGTCACCCACTCTCTCCCCAGAACAAGGAACAGGGGAATATCTCTGCACCCATATTCAGGGACTGGCAAGAGTTGTTCACCAGCTGAGGACCAGAGCATAACCAGCAACTCTGGGGGACCCCTCAAGAAAGCTATGTGCATGCATGCACACACGCATGTGCCCACACACATGCATGACCATACATACTTGCATACAGCATACACAATTACACCCACATATACCCACAACATACAAACTCATGCACATATGTTACACACATATACACACTAAGACACATACATAAGCACCCATTCAAATACCCACTCATCCCGTGTACATACGCACATATGCACATGTAGTATATACACTTACATACACAACATACACACTCACACACATACATACAAGTTTTTGAGAGTTCAGCCATCACCAGAGTTATTTTGCCTGGCTAAGCTGTAAGCTGCCTGTGAATAGGAAGCCACTCAGAAGTAGGGCCCCAACTCACCCCACACCCCTGCAGCAGCAGCTCTGGAGGGAGAATGAGCCGCCTGTGCTGAAACCCGTCCCGCTGCAGCTGGGCCCGAGGAGCAATAGGCATCGCCCTGAGTTGAGGGTAGACTGCTGTTCAGTGTTTTCTGTATCGTCACATTACCACATGTTTCATTCAAAGATATGTAATATCTATTGATACAGCATCTTATGGTCTTATGACATTACATGTATGGTGTATAAAAGATATCTGTGAACAGGCCAACCAGAGAAGAGGCCGGAAGGAGGAATGCAACCGCCCTGTGACAGGAAGATAATGGCAGACCTCAGAACCGGCCCCCAGCCGACCACTAACAGGGCCTGGGGCTGGTGTGTAATCCTGTTCACACACACATCAGGCCCTGTGGCCTCTCTTGTTCCAGTGAGAAGAATCCAGCTATTTCAAAGGAATTGGGGAGATGAGATGTAGGGCTGATGGAACTGCAAAAATGTGATTTGTTGCGTGTTGTTTTTTTTTTTGCTTAAGCAACTGAAATTTATTTTTGAACAGTTCTGGAGGCTAAGAAGTATAAGATCAAGTTCCCAGCAAATTCATTTCTTGGTGAAGCCCTCTTCCTGGCTTGCAGATGGCTACCTTCTTACAGTATATTCACATGCCCTGATTTTTTTTTCTTTAAGGCTAATAATATCTGGGTTTGCGGGGTGGGCTGCATACACTCCTAGGCTTCCGCAAACATGAGCTAATTAGCCTGCACTCTGTGGTGGGCGCGTCTAGGAATTGTTACCACTTGAGCTTGCAGAACCACTTAGCTCTGTCACACTTGTAGCAACATGCCAAGTAATCGCTAGAAACACACTGGGTTTAAAATACCTGGATTTAAACTAGCAGTACTGGGGATCTCTGAGGCCGCTCATGCATTGGAATTAGAATTCTCCCTCTCCCTTCCCAGCTTTTGGCTGCTGTATATTCTTCTCGACTCGAATGCCTCCTCAGTTGTCTCCTCTACAAAGTCTTCCCCAGCTACGCTTCCTTGCAAATAGACCCTTCTGTGCAGTGACTAACTGTGCCAGATTGCCCGGGACTATCTCTATTTTAACCCTACAAGTCCCACATCCAGGAAACCCTTTAGTCCTGGATAAACCAGGACAGTTGAGACTCTCACCCACCTACAGAATCAATAGCATGTGATTTTGCCGCTAATTATACTGTATGCTGTCTAGTAAGATAACCTACTGATTCATATGCTGAGATATCTCAACACTACAAACTCAAGACAAGGTATACCTAATTCTCAGTCTCCAAGATATATCTAATTTGGGCACCAAGAACTGAGCGTTGACTTCATTTCTTTGAACACCATGTCTCTGCTAAGACACAATTCAAAATAAAACCCCTAAAAGTTTTCACCTCTAAAAGTAGGATGGAGTCTTTCCATCAAATAGTATCTTGAGCCCTGATCCTTAAGGGTGAAGACCCAGACCAAGAAAAACATAGGGTTTTTCCCTGATTGCTAGAAAAACTCTCATCAGTCAACCCTTCTCAGTCGGTCCCCAGGGGTTTGTTTAACTACAGATTCCTGAGGCCTATCCACCCCCAGAACTTCTGATTCAGGACTGCAGCTCCCTTGGTGATTCTGATTCCACTGGTCCTTGAAAAATAGAGTATAAACCCTTTCATCCAACTCAGGTGGAATTAGCTGTTGGTTGCCAGTCAAAAAAAAAAAAGCCATTTACAGTGAAAATCCAGTTTAAAAAAGGAAAAAGAAAAAGATACATACTTATTTTAAACACTTCATTTTAACTGAAAACGTGTAAATGTCCATTCTCTCTCCTATCTTTTGATGAACTTGCAAAGCTTTTCTTGGGTATGGGTTTGCTGATTGGATGTTTTTTTTGTTTTTCTTGTATAAATCATATCCACACATTTCTAGTTTTGGCTTCTTTAAAATAGAACAAGCATCTAAAGATACTTGTGAAGTGTTCTGAGTGTGGAATCCTTCCAGATTCTTGCAATATTTAAAAAAATCTTTTTACAGTTGTCTCAACCACACCAAATTAAGCAGAAGTTTTGAGCAACTCACATTTGTTGAGTCTCACGGACGCATTCAGCTTAGTTCTCATAGACACAAATCTATGAGGTAAATTATAGCTTTTTGCATAGACTATAAGTTACAGGACAAAAGAGATCTTTGTTTCTTTGTTTTTATTCTAATGCATTCTTGGCAAAGAAGGACATGAATAAAGAACATCAAGAAGTGGGTGAATATTTTGCTCTGAAAATGGCGGTGAGGTGTGTGCTCTCATTGTTTGAGAACTGCAGCAGCTCCTAGCTGTTTAAAATGAGTTGAAAGACTTGAAATGATGTCTTTGGGAGAAGAGCATCTTGGCAAACCAGAAATGGGAGAAGTTTTTATTTGAGTTTATTTTGTGCATAAAGAACAGAGCCTGGCATATTGTAGTTGTTCAATTTGTTTCTAAACAATGGTTCACGTAATATCAAATTAAATTAATTACTTACAGTAATAGTACAACTGGTATAAAAATATTTGGGAGCTAACACAACTGACTCGGTCAGCACAGCAGCTAAATTAGCAGGTGGGTGAAAGAGTGGTCAATTGGCTATAAGGATTCAACTTACTGTGGGCATCGGTTAGTGTGTGTTTTAGAAGAGATAAAGAGCGTCCACTAAGTGGAGGAGTCAATTAGGTGAAGGCTTGTTATGAGACCTTCCTCTCTCCTGATTAGATAAGGAGCCCAGGTCATCTCAGGACTGAGAGAGAGTCGGAGGAAGGAATCAGGCAGAACTCCCATTTCTGGTTTGCCAAGATGCTCTTCTCCCAAAGACATCATTTCAAGCCTTTCAACTTGTTCTAAATAGCTAGGAGCTGCTGCAGTTCCCATCAGAGGGTAGATATCTCATCTCCATTTTAAGAGCAAAATATTCAACCCACTTTTCGATGTTCTTTATTCATGTCCTTCTCTGCCAAGAACACATTTGAATAAAATCATTTCATACCACATCTAGAATGATGTCAGAGACTGCTTTGCGCAGATCCTGGAGTTACATCAGCCCTGTGAAACCTCGGGCAAGTTCTTCACCTTCTTTCTACCTTGGCAATAACACTTCATTGAATTATTGTGAAAATTCAATTAGATAACACATGTGAACCATTTAGAATTTAACAAGCTGTTATTGTATTTATATCTCTGTGTTGCTTGTCACCAGGACCTAGTGAGTATCAAAAACAAAAAAGCAAACAAACAAAAAATGTATTGATTTAATTTCTGCTCCTACCACAGAAAAATTAGTGTAGAGTAGCAGCAGAAAATAGCAGAGGAGTGGGGATTAGAGGCATTGAGTCCGTGGGTCACACATGGGACCACAGTCCTCCTGACCAGGCTGTAACTGTGGTATAGTCTTAGGCATTTTCCCCCCTTGCTTTCTAGCTCCAAGCCTAGTTCTTCAGTTCTCCAGAAGCTTCCATGAGAAACCTATTAGATTTGTAGCAAATTCTTTTTCTGCTTAAATCAGCCAGTCATTTTATCTTGTGAACAACTAAGAATACTAATTCAGTGTGTGCACGATTGACAGATACCCATTCCACAGCCTGACTCACGCCTTGGTTCTAATAGCCATCAGGAGGCTGCCTTGAACTAAATTTCTCTCCCTTCTTTCTGTTTTCACCTCTCAGCAACCTGTCTCAATCCTGATTCTTGCCTCTGATATGAACTTTTGCCTAATTCTTCCAGGGGCTCATCCAACTCCAGGGCACCAGGGCCTTGGCCTGTCTATTCTGGAAGAACCAGACATTTAGACTCTGACAACTTGGGTAAAAATAGAGATTGTATTTGGCTTGAACAAAGACTCAAAGTTTTATTACTGTGCTTCTAACTTTCCGTCAAATGTCTTCCCTTTCTGGAGGAGTCGCACATTCTTTCTCATCTGATGTTTTTGCTCTCCTCGTTTTCATTCTTCTCCTTTTTTTCCCCCTAGTATCAGACGGACTGGCTTGATGCCTGCAGATTTTGCTCCTGCAAAGTGACCAGCCATCCTCCTACCACAAGTGCCAGCATCCAAACACTCCTCCCGTTGCTACTGCAGAGCCCTCAACCCTGATGCTTTCCTCCCTCAGTGGTTATCCATTTCCAGGGCCCCGAAAGGTCACCTCACTCTTTCTAACTCGGCTAGAGGTGATGAAGGGACACAATCTAGTACTACATCAACCACATTGGTCACTGCACCTGAACAAGATCACCAGGCCAACCCAGGACACCTCAAGCCATGTTCACTATGTTCCTGAAATACCCAGAATGCCACTCGATCGCAGCCAACGTGAACAGGCTTTGCCTCCCTGATTTGAGCAGAATTGAATCCTCATGCAAGCAGGACTTTTGGTAACCTTCTGGTATCTCAGTGTCCCCAGATGGACAGACAAATTAAACATAGATTTTGACCCTCACATATGATGAGATAATCAGTGCAGTCAGAAGGGAGGCCAACTGTCCTGGTTTGCCTGGGACTGTCCTGGCTTTAGCACTGACAGTCCTGTGTCCCAGGAAAATTCTCAGTCCCAGGAAAACCAGAACAACTGGTTACTCTCGACATCAGCCAAAGTGGAAAAAATAAAATTGAAAATATGCCTACAAGGTGAGCTCGACCTCAGGTGAAGGTAAAATGAGGTGCTGCCCTTGGTATTGGCACAAAGTAGTTTTCTTTCTTTGTATCTACACAGAGTGCATTTTCTTAGACCTACCAAAATGCTGAAGTAATTATGTCCCCTCTGTCGTAGCTTGAAAATATTCATAGAAGTCCTGAAGTCTGCTTTCTTCCAGCTGAATGACTGTTTAGTGAAGCTCTCCCTGCTTAGCTGCTCCAATCTTCCCTCTTTTCATCATTTTAGCTGATCTTTTCTGAACCTCTGCCAATTTCTCTGCATCTTCTTGATACCACGGCACTCGGATTGAATGCCGGGTGCGTTGATGTAGACTTTCACCTCCTCATCTCATTACGTATCTCAGGCAGCAAATGCAGCAAAACCATGTAAGCATCTTCTCCAATTATTGTAATTGCTTTTAAGACACATGCATACACAGACAGATGTGCTTTGTTAGTCAAGAGAATTAAACATCTTCTGAAGGTCAAAACCCACATCTCTTTTGGTTTAAAAATGGCAGGACAATCATCTTAGGAAATTGATGAGCATAATGGCAGGAAGGGAAGTGGTTAGAGTTCTGAGGATCTTCTTAGAGCCCTAGCTCTGCCCCCAACGGCTGGGGGACCTTGGATATATCATCTCACCAGCCTGGCTCTCCATTTCTTTGTGCATAAAAACAAAGGGGTTAGACACGTCATTACAAAAGTCCTTCCCATCATTGCTATTTGGGGAAAAAACAAATAGCACTTCATGATAACACCTCCTCCAGGGGATCTCAGGGGGACTGGAGCTGAATCAGAATCACCTAGGATGCTTTCACAAAATACACCTGCTTCTCCAGCCTATGGCCCCTCCAAGGCACGTGGACTTTTGGAGAAAGAGAAAGAGGCATTTCTGCTTTATAAAAGCTCTTCTAGTGCTTAGGATGGTGACTGCAGTGGGCAGAATATGTCTTCCTCCTAACACCCAGAATCTGTGAATACATATGTGGCAAAGAGGAATTGAGGTTGCGTTTAGAATTAGGGTTGCTAACTTTTAAGGTAAAGAGATTCTCCTGGATTATCCAGATGGGCCAATGTAATCACCAGGATCCTTACAAGTACAAGAGGGCAGCAGAAGAGGTCAGAGTATTTATTCAGTGTGAGAAGGACTCTGCCACCATCGCTGGCTTTGGAGGTGGAAGAAGGGGTCGCAAGCCAAGGAATACAAGGCGGCCCCTAACAGCTGAAAAGGGCAGGGAACAGATTCTCCCCTACAGTCTCTAGAAGGAGCGTAGCCCTGCCGACGCCTTGATTTTAGCCCAGTGAGACCCATTTAGGACCACTGACCTTCAGAAATATAACACATTTGTGTCGTTTCAAGCCACTACATGTGTGGTAATTTTTGGTACAACTACAATAGGAAACAAATACAGTGATATCTAGAGTTAATGTGCGGACACATACACTCACTCTCACATACACACACTGACACACTCTCACACAGTCATGTGGTCACACACATATTTCCACCCACCCACACTCTGTGACAAGCACACACTCATGTAAACTGTCACACACACTCACATACACTAACACACACTCTCTCACACATTCACATGCTCACACACTATATATAATACATTCACTCCCCACACACACTCTCTCCCATTCACACACACTCCCTCACATACACACACACTCAACTCCTATATACACATGCCTTTAAAAACTAATCCACGCAGCTGCCCTGGATTTTATGGAATTATATCTATGGACTTTTCAATGTCCCCAAGAGAAAACTTTAAATCTCTTCTAACCGTACCAAGAAATAACGAAACAATGAAACAAGCCATGGAATGCACAGGGGGCTCTGCCAACCCCAGCTTCTGCCAGGCTCACCGTTGGCCTCCCTGCCCTGGTCCCAGGCCTTGGCAACTCCATGCAGCCCCCTCACGAGGGCCACACAAGGGCCACACAGACCTCACCCTCTCCCACGGGAGAATCTCCAGGCCTTGCCAATCTCCCTCCCTTGGCCTGAAGGGAGCTCCTTACTTTCTGGACCACCTGACACAGCGAACTCAGACCATGAGGATGAGCAGGCTATAAAACTGCTCTCCCTGCTCCGTTCCTCTCTATCCATGTCACTTCTCTCCTCCAAAATGCATTCGAAACGTTCTTCCTGATACCAAGATCTGATTTTGGTTTCTTTGCTCCAACTCCCCTGGCATTTAGTGCACAGTTTTGCACAGCAGTTGGTAGAGCTCGTTGGGGTCAATGATGGGGTGCTCAGATGGGAAAAGTACTTGGCAGGGAGTCCAGAGGCTAATGGGAAAGTCCTGGCTTATCCCATTATTTCGTGGTCACTTAATTACAAAATATGTCACTTTCCACAAAATAAGTTAGACTGCTTGTTTCTAAACCCCTCATGAAATAATTCCTCATTATTGGTGTATTTGTGTCCAGTGTGAGTTTTCTGCGTCGCCCAGGAATTAAAATCTCCTTCAGGGCATGAATTCAGCTTCTTTTTAATTCTCCCCCACACCCAGTAAAATGTACCACACCTTGTGGGTGTCCACTAAATGTGGGTTGACTGACTGCTGGCCCCAAACAAAGAAAGCGTGGCTCGATTCAAACACTGTAAATCGTGAGCCCACTGGGGAAGGGAAACTGCTTTGCGGGCATGTATTCCGATCATTTCATAACACCAGTGACATTTTGGAAATCTATGTCTAAATTTACAAAATAACTTCTAGCATTTTCAAAATAAAAATCTGTTTGCAAGAGTTCCCTCTGTGTCCCATTGTTTCTGGGTCGCCCAGCATGAATTTGTTTACCACATATTTGTTCTTTCTCCTGTACCTGTAAAGTACCTGCTTTCCCTTTGAAGTCCCAGACTCCTGGCCCCCTTCTCCCTTGTCCAAAATGGCACATACACCTCAACTGCCCAATGTATCTTTGAGTCTCATATGATGGCACCCCTGAATGTATACCTGTAATAAATTTTGGATATTGTCTTCTGTTCATCTGTCTCATGCTAATTTGACTGTTAGCCCAGCTAGAAGGACTTAGAAGGTACCAGAAAAGTTATTGTTCTGTGCCCCCACACATATAAAGTGGAGTTCAGGTCTATGATTAGATCACTATCAACAAGTTTTTTACCTACATGAATGACCCACAAGACGTCATTCAAAAATAATGCAGGCTAGCAGACAATTCTCAACGTGTGAGGAAAACACACACGGCAGGGTGACTAACAATCCAGGATCCTACCATCTACGTACCTACACTCAAGTGCCAGGAGTGTCCCTAATCATTGTGACTACAGAAAATGTCCCTTAAGGATGTAGAAAAATTGGAACCGTTGTGCATTGTTGGTGGGAATACAGAATGGTGTCACTGCTATGGAAAGCAGTATGGCAGGTCCTCAAAAAATTAAACATAGAATTACTACATGATCCAGTAATTCTACTTCTGGACATATACCCAAAAGAACTGAAAGTAAAGTCTCAGATACTTGTGCACCCATGTTTGTAGCAAAATTAATCACAATAGCCAAAAGGTGGAAACAACTCAAGTGTCCACCAACAGATGAATGTATAAACAAAATGTGGTGTATCTATACAATGAAATATGATTTGGCCTTAAAAAGGAATGAAATTCTGATACATCCTACAACATGGATGAGCCTTAAAGAAATTATGCTAAGGGAAATAAGCTATTTGCAAGATGACAAATCTTGTATGATTCCACTTATATGAGGTATCTATAGTAGTCAAATTCACAGAAATAAAAAGTAAGACAGTGGTTGCCAGAGGCTGGGGGAGTAGAATGAGCAGTTAATGTTTAATGGTTAACAAAGCTTCAGTTTGAGATGATAAAAAAAGTTCTAGAGATGAATGGTGATGATGGTTACACAACAGTGTGAACGTACTTAATGCCACTGAACTGTACACTTAAAAAGAGTTAAAATAGTAAATTTTATGAGAACACACACACAAAAGATATGTATATATATGTGTATATATATATATATATATATATACACATATATATATCTCCACAAAAATACTGGAGAAGTTTATAACATAGAAAAATAAAAATAAAATAGATTTCCAAAACACTCCAGTATTAATGTCCTGATTGACGCAGTGTTCTGTATCGCCCAGGAATTAAAAGCTCCTTCAGGGCATGAATTCAGCTTCTTTTTAATTCACCCCCACACAAGACAAATATTCTTCTTAAAATAGGAGGCCCTGATCTAAACACTCGACTTCAAAAGGGGCGTGATGGAAGAAGCGTGAAGAAGAACATCTCAGGGATGCCAAATATTTTTATCTCAAGTGCCATTGATCGCTCGAAGTTGACTGAAGTGCTATGTTGAGAAGGCATCTTTTGGACTGACTGCCTTTGGACTCGGCAAGGAAGCACGTCATAGTCTATCAACAGTGCCTTCCATGGGTGAGAGGGGAGGGAAGGGTGGCTCATTGCCACATGTACGCAGGCCCAGAAATATAAACCTTCTGATTCTGGGCATCTTTTGCCTATGACTGAAGTCCCAAATCAAAACAGCTTTTTGGCAGGAAAAAATGCAATTGACATACCAAGCTCCATTTTCCCACGTTTCGCAAAACATTGTAGAATTTAGAGCAAAGAGGAAAACATTGGGTTCAAATATTCAAAACCATATGTATTTCACTGAACAAGACAAACTCACTGTGGCAAGAAATAGAAAAAAATAGAACTGCTTAGCAGATATATAAAGCATGGTGTGGGGAGCAGTCTGGAGGAATTTATACACAGGCAGTTCTAAAATCGAGAGTCAAGTAAAATTCTTACATTCCACTTTGACCACATTTACCTTGCAGAGTCTGCCCTCTGGTGATGTTAATAAGCAACAAACTCATCTGGGATTGAATTTACTGAGGGAAAACAGGAAAGTAAGGAGGTAAGAGGCAATTTGCTGCCCTAAGACTTTCTGATAATGGAGGAAAAATGCTGTGGCTATTGGTGATGACGATGAGGATGATTGTGATGGTGATGATGATAATGGTGGTGGTGGTGAGGGTGATGATGGTGGTGGTGGTGATGAAGGTGGTGATGGTGATGATGGTGGTGGTATTGAAGGTGGTCATGGTGATGAAAGTGGTGGTGGTGATGAAGGTGGTGGTGGTGTTGAAGGTGGTGGTGGTGGTGGTGGTGGTGGCAGTGGTGATGAAGGTGGTGATGGTGGTGGTGGTGGTGGTGATGGTGGTGGTGGTGGTGGTGGTGGTGGCGGTGGTGATGGTGGTGGTGGTGGTGGCGGCGGTGGTGATGAAGGTGGTGATGGTGGTGGTGGTGGTGGTGGTGGCGGTGGTGATGAAGGTGGTGATGGTGGTGGTGGTGGTGGTGGCGGTGGTGATGAAGGTGGTGATGGTAGTGGTGGTGGTGGTGGTGGTGGTGGTGGCAGTGGTGATGAAGGTGGTGGTGGTGGTAGTGGTGGTGGTGGTGGTGGCGGTGGTGATGAAGGTGGTGATGGTGGTGGTGGTGGTGGTGGTGGTGGCGGTGGTGATGAAGGTGGTGATGGTGGTGGTGGTGGTGGTGGCGGTGGTGATGAAGGTGGTGATGGTGGTGGTGGTGGTGATGAAGGTGGTGATGGTGATGATGGTGGTATTGAAGGTGGTCATGGTGATGAAAGTGGTGGTGGTGATGAAGGTGGTGGTGGTGTTGAAGGTGGTGGTGGTGGTGGTGGTGGCGGTGGTGATGAAGGTGGTGATGGTGGTGGTGGTGGTGGCGGTGGTGATGAAGGTGGTGATGGTGGTGGTGGTGGTGGTGGTATTGAAGGTGGTAATGGTGATGAAAGTGGTGGTGGTGATGAAGGTGGTGGTGGTGTTGAAGGTGGTGGTGGTGGTGGTGGTGGTAATGAAGGTGGTCATGGTGATATTGGTAATGGTGGTGGTGATGGCAGTTAACAGCTAATACAAATGTAACATTTCTCTATGCCTGGCTCTGTTGCAAATGCTTTATATACATTAATTAATTTAATCCTTACAGTAACCGATGGGGCAGATACTTTTATGATCCCCTTTTACAGGTAAGGAAACTGAAGCACAGAGAGGTTATGTCTCTTGCTCAAGGTAACACAGTTAGTAAGAAGAAAGAAACGGAAAGGCTCCTAACACTCTGCTCTAAAATATAGATTAAATAAATTATCCTAATAGCTTGTCCCTACTTAGAATTTCATTACGGTTCTCTCTCAAAGGAAAAGTATAACCTGGTAAGCGAAGGCTATCAGTCATCCACACCTGTGTGAAGTACCTTAATCAAATATTATTCCAAATACTTGGGAGTTTTCATTGAAGGTGGGAAAGGAGGCGTGGCATTGGAGGAGAAGCCCTGTGAAGAATGGGTTTAAGGACAGTGGACACTTTGGTCAATGTTATTCCAACAGTTGTTCACCATAATCAGAAGTGCCTGGATGCTGATGGTAAGCACTTTGAGCTCCTCTTGTCATTGCAGAAGTCAAACATGACTTGTATTCATCTTTTATCGGTACATACTACAATTTTAGTACATTTTTTTCCTTTCTTAAAATGTGTGTACATTTTTTTTTTGATACTCTCTGTATTTCCAAGTGGAAGTTAAGGGGGAAAAGGTAACAATAATGTTATCGTGAGTGTTTCGCCTCTGATATTATTTGGGATTGGAAACAACTAAAGTAAGTGATGAGTCATAAGAAGAGCTACTGAGAATGAGTGTAGGAGCTAACAGGAATATGCCTAAAGATTAACTGATGAGTCTGAAAAAGTAAGAATAAGCCTGCGAGCTAGAAGAATAGGCTTAAAGATTAACCACTTAAGCTCTGAGACTCCGGATACCACTACCCTTGCGGACCACAAACACCTGGACAGTTTTTGGATGAAGCCAGCCTTGACAGTAGTTCTCAGAAGGGCCCAGACTCAACTGTTAACAATTGCAAGATAACTGGCCCCTGCTTCAGCATAAAAAAGTATAACACCCCTGCATTCTGTCACCTGGAGTCAGCTGTCTCCTTTAGCCATGGGCATTCTCTCTCTGCCTGACCTTCAATAAAACTTTGTTTGCTTTCCTAAAAAACAAAAACAAACAAAAAAAAAAAAAAAAAAGAATGGGTTTAAGGAGAAGGGGTTGCTGTAGTTGGAGAGGCTTATCTCTGACATCCAGAAGGCAAACATATTTGAGTCAGGAACAAGATGTCTAAAGGTGCGGGCGTTCCAAACATGAGGCTTATTTGCCTAGTGAATTTTCCAAAACACTGCCATTGGCATGTATGGCTTTGGTTAATTTTCCTATGAGTACTGTGGATTCCCTCCTGAAAAAGCTGGTATAGCGCCTCCCAAAGACCATCTATTGACTCAAGTTGTCACTGGAAATCATTATCACAATCATTTCAACTGCCTAGTCATTGCAGTAGCCCCCCAAACAGCCGAAATATGTATTGAGAAACAGGCTTAGAAAATTTTATGTATTCATGTTGTACCGTAAGCCCTGACGTATTCTTTCCTTCTTTCTTTCTTCCTTCCTTTCTTCTTTTGGTAATGCCCGTGCCTGATTTAGCTTTGATTGCCAAAGCATCCATTTCAAAGAGGCATGCACTTCAAAGACGGCTATCTCTAATAAACACATGGCCAACCACACAGATAAAGAGCCAGGCTGCTTCCCCCACGAGTCACCTTTATTTTAAAGATCTTGGTTGATTTCAATAACTGACCACTGGCCACCTATTTGTTTTCTCTTCCCATGCTTTTAAATTCCCTGCTCTTATGTGTTGAATTCATCAATAAAGAGTGATCAATAATGTTGTAAAAATTTTGTAGGATATCCGATGGACACTTGTCTCATTAGGGAGACCATTTCAGGGATGATGTAGATGCCTGATCACTGCACTGTCCACCTGAAGCTGAAGCTGAACAATAATGAATGTCAACTACAATTATATATATAGTTACAAGAAGCGGAGTACAGCACTAGGAATAGAGACAGTGGAAATGTAATGCCTGTGTGCGATGTCAGAGGGGTAGTGGTTGGGGGGAGGGAGGTTGTCACTGTGTGAGGGATATAAATGACGAATGTCTATTACATTGTTTTGTACACATGAAACTAATAAAATAAAAAAGTGAGCCTGGGAAACCCTAGTCCCCCACTCTTGACTCCAATTAAAGCAGAACCTGAGGCCCATCCATGCTCTCTCTACCTGTGACACTGTGTGTGGCCCCAGGTGTGCTGTGTAATTTCCAGGTTTTGTAAGTATAATAATAAACCTGTATCTTTTCAGTTTCCTGATAGTTATTGCTGAAGGGCGTCTTGAAATCATAATAAAAACCACAAGGGCTGGTCCAGCCACAACATTGTTTATTGATAGGCGGAAACCAGTAGAAAACACATGTACTATGTTATAATAAAAACGGGGAGGGGGGCAAGGTTGGGATGGTAGGGACCCTGATGCTGGGAAAGTAGCCCTTGGGGGTTGGTTTTACTTACTATGCTTTCCTCAGCACTTAGCATAGCATAGATGCTCAATAAATGTTTGCTGATAAATAATTACAGAGAGAATGCATGAAATATGCCAGGAATAGCTCTAAAGTAAGAAGCCTGATTTGACATTGGTGATGTCACTGTCAGTCTCTTATTAGTTTCTGTGGATAACTCATTCATAGCCATATTTTGCATGGATGTTTTTCCCCCCGATCCTGAAATCATTGCATTTCTGAGTAGAGTAACTGTGCTACGGGGTTGTGGATGACATCTCCATTACAAAACAACACATGCTTTCATTTTAAAAAAATGTTTCTTCTATAGTCTGTAATCTCAAAGAAGGATAGTTTACCACCTCACTGGTACAGTTACTAGAAATATGTCAATGGATAGGATTTGAATGTAAATGTTTTATTCAAGATGTGATATGGTCTGTAGGTAATACCAGCTAGCAGTAAGTATTTCATAGTCAGAGAGAGGGAGTGAAAAAAGGGACTGGCTCACTACTTTAGATTGGGGGATCAGGGAACACCTTTCTGAGGAGATGCTAAGAATCAGATACATCAAAAGAGCTGGCCATGAGAAGATGGGGAATCCACGTGTGCAGTGTCTCCAGCAGCGAAAGAAGGTGCTGGTGTGGAGGAGTATAGGAAGGAGTATGGTGGAGAATAGTCTGCCAACTAGGAAAGGCATGACCAGGTGGGACTTTCTAGGCCAGGAACGGACCTCGGTTTTTGCTTTAAGTGCAATGGAGAAGTGTTTAGGGGGTAGGAGGGAGACTCGTGCGAGGGAGTGGCATGGTGTGATTTGCTTCTAAAGAACACTGGCTGTGTTTGAGGAACGCGTTAAAGAGGACAAGAGAAGGAACAGGGCCCAGGAGGTGGCTCTTGGCAGAAGGCCAGGCCAGAATCATGCTGGCTGTGCTGGGCTGGGAACAGAGAGGGCGGAGAGAAGAGAGCAGTCAGAGTGTGTCTTAGAAGAGTGCAAAGGACTTACTTCGGATTAGTGGAGTAAGAAAAAGAAGAGAATCAAGGCTTTAATGTTTGGCCTGAGCAGCTGGATGGACACTGATTGGTGCCATTTATGTAAGTGGGGAGGATGGGGATGGAGTAGTTGGTTATCCTTCTTTTGGTAGCAGGATAGGGAGTGGATCATGAGTTCTGCTTCAGCCCCTTAGTTTTGAAATGCCTGGTAGACATTGGGGATAAATTCGAAGCAGGACATGAGAGGCGCAGGCCTGAAATTGTAGAGTGAGGCCTGGCAGGGAGAAAGAGCTGAGCGCCCCATGCATGTAGGCAACCAGCCGCACGCACGTGGGTGGCATCTTGCAGCTGACAGAGAGCCTCCTGGGCACCTTAGCCCATTAACCTCACAGCCAGCTCGGAAGGCAGTTATTACTTCAACAGTCTTACTGATTAATAATAATATTTTGCATGTGCATCTCACTTTAGAGTTGCTGCCACCCTCCCCCACAGGCTGTCTGTGCCGCAGTTTGCCTCTCTCAACAACACTGAGAAATAGAAAGGCTTGGGCGATGGTGGCCATGGGTATAGTAATTATACCTGTCGAAACTCCTAACCCATGGAGGGACGCAGATGTGACATTTGGTTTGCATACCCATGCACATACTCGAGGAAAGCAGTTAAAAATTTTTGTTATGTACATAAGAGCCCTCTGCTGTTCAAATTGGGTTTATCCATTGACTGAGATTTTTCAGCTGCCCACTATAAAAGGATTCAGTTAGAGTTCTCTTTAATTTTTGTAACATGCTCTTGAGATAGAAATCCCACATGGTGACCATAAACAATTGTTAGAACAGTTTGACTGGTCATACTTAACAATATCTTCATATTAGAAAACTCAACATTTTATTTTTCAAGAAAGCGATGTTGAGGGAGACAAAAAAAGTGCTTTTACGTTAGAGACTTTTTTCCACCACTAATACAGATACGGTCCTTGAATAAAAGCAGTAATTGCATGGCTAAAAGGAGGTGAAAAGCTTCTAACCCTCTATAATGTCTGCTGTATAGGGATGCCACATGAAATCGTAACTGAGTAATTTCGAAAACATATTGAGAAGCCTTGTCATATTTAGCAGTATGCTTTACCAGCTCATGGACAGAATGGCATTTGAACTGGTCCTAAAATGAGGTAGAGGAATAAAGGGAAGGGTATGAATTGGTCCTCGACAACATAGACATTGCAGAAACTGGTGAAGAAGACTATGCCAGACAAAAGGAATACCCTGAAACCAAGAGAATCCTAGATTCTAGAGCTGGGACATAAAGCTGGAAGAGTTCCGCAGCAGGGTGGGCTGAGGGTCTTTCAGCACCAGCCAACTTTGGTCTTCATTAGGCTGGCGGTGGGGACCCAAGAAGACTCATTAACTGGACAGTGAGTACACGTTCAGGTCTGAACTTTCAAGGAGTCCTCAGAAGGTGTCTGTAGGGCAGTGGAGGTGGGAAGGGACAGGATAAAAAATGATCATCAGCTCTTAACAATCATCCACAAAAAAAAAATCACAAGGGCCTCAGCGAGGGTAATAGTGATGGGGAAGAGAAAACAGAATACAATTGAGAGGAAGGAAGGGGGGAAACGGAGTTGGGAGAATGGAAGAACCACTTCATCAACTACGACACAGAATCCTTGAAAAATAAGTTCCATTTTTATCAACAACAAAACAACAACAGCAAATATTTTTTACTTCTCAGGGCTATTTCTACACATTCCATCTTCTTACTCCTAGGGTGGACTGGCTTACATCGCCAAGTTCATAGCTGCGCTTAGTCCTAGGACCCGTTCAAACATTACACTGGTGATATTTAAGTATCAACTGAGAGCATTACCACCCTCTAGGGGCACATTTGAAAATGCACGAGAGTAGTTTTGATTGGTAGAATGACAGGGTGGTTACTGACATTTGGTAGGTGGGAACCAGGGGAGCTAACCATCCTAATATTCAGGAATGTCCCATACAATGCAGAATTGGACCATGTATAACCCAGTAGACCCATCATTGGGGAACATTGCCACACACTTACCCCCTGGGTCCCAATTTGATCAATGGGCTTATGTTGTGTTCTCTGTAGCCTCTTCTGCAAGATTGGATGTATCTAGAGACTCCTAAATATAAGGTGTTGAATGCCCAAGTTCCTGCAAGAGAAATCCTTAAACCAAACTGGATTTATAAATAAGAGCTAAGTTGTAAATTATAATACAAACTAGAAGGATTGTTGGGTTTCAGGAGAGAAGGGAATAAATAAGGACTGGAAAAGATGAGAAATGACTAGATAAAAGCTCATCAGTGTTTCCCAAAGTGAGTTCCTTGGAGCACTGGTTCAATAGAATAGAATAGCAAAAGTTGCTGCAGAGGGGAAAAAGTTTGTATGGTCAAGCAAGTCTGGGAATTGTTGGGCTGAGCAAAGTTAATCAGATTTCTTTAATCTAGGGCAGTTTAGATTGTCTAATAGCTGACAACAACTTGTACTAACTTGTAATTATCTGAGTGGGTTTTACTCTTCAATGTTTGCTCCATTTGTTTAACACGGGTACTTTTTTTTTTTTTTTAAACAGAGGATCTCATGGTCCCCAGTGTTCTGTGGCACATACTTGGAGAACCAGACACATGAAGGCCTGGATAGGAAAGGTGGGAATGCACACGAAAAAGTGGGAAGATAAGCATAACCAGAGAAGAGGGGAAAGCTAGCAGGGGAAATGAGCAATATTTAGACTCTTATACCAGACCCTAGAAGTTCAAGGACTACCTCTGCCATCTACTAGCTACTTGAACTTGAGCAGGTAATGTCACCTGTCTAGGACTCAGTTTCCTCACATGTAAATAGCATCTGTCTTGCAGAGTTGTTGTTAGGATTAAATATAGTGATACAATATAAAGCAGTTAGAGCAATTCCTGGCACAAGGTAACACTGTTGTAGGCTAATGTTACAAGGCTAGAGAGGCTAGGCTGTGAAGGGCCCTTACATTACAGAGAGGTAGCTACTATGGAAGAAGATAGAGTCTCATAGAGGTTGTTCATTTCTGTATTTTTCTATTACTAAATATTTTATACAAAATGGAGAATACGTATACACACACGTAGGTGTGTGTGTGTTATATGCGACATTTAAAAAAGAATAATAAAACAAATCCCAGCTTAAGAAACTGAATACCGTCATTGCAGTAGAACCCTCATAGAGCCCTTCCCAGTCTACCTCCTTCCCTCCCCACCAAAGGGAACCGCAGGTCTGATTTGGGCACTTATTATTCCCTGGTTTAGCTCAGTAGTTAACTACATTTGTATGTTCCCCTATATAAGTTGTTTATTTTGCCGATTCCTGAACATTATATAAATGGAATCAGACTGCACTTATTTTTCTGTGACTTTCTTTCGTGTTCCAGAGATTCCCCATGGAGACCCACTGGCCCTCGTCCATCCATCTTCCCTGCTCTTTAGTGCTGTCTTCCACTGAGTGAACAAACCCCGTACTTACCCGTCCATTCTCTGGTTAGTGAAACTTGGAGTTGATTCCCATTTTTATTTTATTTTATTTTTATTATTTTTGCTCTAACAAAAACACTGCCAAGGGAACTCTTACGTGTGTCTCCTGCTGCACGTGTGCAAGAGCTTCTGGATGGCAGATACCTCCAGCTTTCTAGGTCCTCCCAAACTTTTCTGAAATGAGCAAATGGACTGCTTGTCCCCCACCAACTGTATACACAAGTTCCTTTCCCTCACATCACTTACCCTCAAAATGTTTGCGCAAAGGACTGACCAGAGGAAAGCTGCATTGAGGAAGTTCTGTTTGGCAGTGACAGCAGTGGGCAGAGGGAGAAGCTCCTTGCGAGGCCGGATGGAGAAGAGAGCAGAGGAGGGCAACACACGCATCCCTGCAGAGACCTGTGGACCTAGCCAAGAGCAGGCTTCTTTTTGAGCAGCAGCCTTATAGTTTCTCTTTTGTGAATGAGCTGGCACCCACCAATAAGTTCTCAACCCTTAGGATGGCTTACGGAAAAGAGAATAGTTAACATCTGAGCATTCTAATACTTCCCCAGGCTTTGTTCAAAGGATCTGGCCCCAGGCAAGATTACTTTGCATCTTCAAATCTCCTCCTCCTCTCTCTAAGCTGGGGTCATTATCCATCCCATAGATTGTTACTGGCCTAACAACTAATTAATGACAAAGGGCCCTTGGCACTTAGAAAACCAGATGTAATTGTTTAGTGCTGTTCTTAAGTAAGAGCTCGTTATGCACACCTGGAGGGGAAGCAGGACTGAACGCAAAGGACCCAAATTGTGCTCCCTGGCTACAGCCTGAGTCCCACTACATTTTAAATGGGCTAGTTTTGTATCAGTAGGATTCTCCCCAAATCTTTGATTTCCTTAGCTTCTTGCACAACTAAACATGACAACCCCTGGGAGGTAGGCAGATGTCCTGAGAGGTCACACTTCTCTGTGGAGGTTCCCCCAGCCCTTGCACAAAGGCATGGCCTCATCTTCATTAGCCATCACATCTTGCTTGATCGAGGACCAACGAAACCAAAATTTTGGCTGCCTCTTGCCTTGTGCCAGGGTCAACTGCGTTGAAAGAAGTGTTGACTCCCAGCAGTAGGTGATTGAAGGAATTGTTGCAATGTCCCCCTCTAATTACGAAATGAAATGGGGTTAAACAGCAGCCCTTTAAATCTCTGGGGCTCCAAATACAGACGGCAAATGCAGGTAGGTGTTCTGACACCGCCTAATTGGGGTGCTTTGGGAGCAGCAGCGAGCCTTTCATTTATGAACAACTGCAAAGCAAAAATGTAAGCCAAGAGAGATATGATTGCAAGACCCTCTCATCCACGTGCACAAGGAGAGCTGAACGGAATTTCACCGCATCAGTGTTTGTATATCAAAAACACTCAGGAACAATCTAAACATCAAAACCTCAGTAAAGAGATAAATAAAATGTGATCTATTCATAGGATAGAATTCGACAGCAATAGGAAGACTAACTAGATCTGTGTGTGTGTGTGTGTGTGTGTGTGTGTGGGGTTAACATTCAAAAATATAGTATGGAGTGAAAAAAGTAAGTTTCAAAATGAACATTTAGTATAGAATCTATTTTATAAACACATAAAATAATGTTATATTTTGTTTATGGAAAATATATTTAAAGGTACATATTCTTAAAGATATGTCAACTGAACTCAAAGAGTCTGGAGATTTGCTAGAAATAAATGATAGAGGTTTGTTCAAGGGTCTTAGAATTTGCACACTGGAAACACAGCTAGGCAAAAATCCCGAAGCGTCCCAAAGAAAAAAGAGAAGGTTAAAAGTTCTTATAACAAAGAGTACATTTTTGAGAATTAACAGTCCTGCATTCTTATCCCGACGATTGGTCCAGGATGGTCATCACTCAGATCATAGGCAGTCAGGATGATGGATGCCAGGTGGTCCAGAAGATGGGTGCCAGGAGATTTGGTCACATCCCAGAAGTCTGGATAATGGAAGTCATGTGGATGTATATGTGAGTCCTTGGGGGTAATCAAGTGGTCTGTATATATGAGTCCTTCAGGGCGTAATGAGAAGTCTACCTGGAGGTCCAGATGTATATCCAGGCACTGATGCAGGACTGGAAAGTTAAAAAAAACTTGTTTCTAGGCTAGTTAAAATAAGAATGGAGTCTTTCTTTGTGCTTCAAACTTCATGATATTAATATTTTTTGTAGCTTGGTTAAAGTGATTCCACTTTATATATTCCCTATCTTCACTCTTTCCTCAGATACATAATATTTTTTTTAATGGGTCAGAAGAATACTCACCAAATTTGTAGCAGAGATTCTCTTAGCAAAGGGAGAGGATGTAGGGACTGGGGAAGAACCAGTAGAATTCCCATCTTATCTGCAATGTTTTATTTCTTATATTTAAAGGGGGGAGGGGCAAGCAAATATATTATGGGTAACTGCTGTCCATCCTGATGGTGAGAAAAGATGGTAGGAGAAGAAGAGACAGGAAGACGGAGCCAACCATTTTCATTTTTTATTTGACAGGGCTCTGGACCAATCTACAAGGACCCCCTTCCTACCTTACCCCCAGCCCTGTGAAGGAAAAGGAACCTGTTATCTCCATCCCACTGGTTCCCTACATCCCTTGCAGGGACATTTCTTGCTGAGACTGTGGGTAAGCAAAAAGCAGAGGATAGAGCAGAACTTAGAAATTTGTGAACATAAGAAGCCAAGGGCCAGATGACAGAATGGAAGTCTGAGGAACCAGCAGCAGGTCCCAAAGCTTAAAGTTCTGCTAAGTCTGACATCTCTTCACCCAACCATCTCTTCATTAATTCATTCATTCAGTGCACAAATGTGCCAGTCACTAAACTGTGTGCTGAGGACATCATGGAGAACTTAACAATGCCTTCCAACCTTGAGGCACTCATAGATCAGTGGGGGAGACAGACATCAGACAGCCCCATATATGATATAAGGTCAAGTAGTGGTAAGTACTTCAAAGAAAAATAAATTTGGACAAAAGGACAAAGAAAGCCTGGAGTGGGGCTATCTCCTTCAGTTTGGGTGGTGAGGGAAATCCTCTGAGAAAGTGACTTTGCCACAGAGGCTTGGATAAAAGAATGAGGGTGTTCCAAGCAGAGGGAACAGCAAGTGAAAAGGCCCTGAGGCAGGACCTGTTAAGGAATTCTAACAAACCGGTGTTGCCAGACCACAAGGGGCAAGGAAAAGAGTGGTAGAAAATGAAAAGAAACAGCAAAGCTTAGACCACAGAACCTTTGTCAGCCAAGGTAAGGACTTGCAGATTCCTTTGTGTTTAAGTGTAAGATAACAGCCCATTGATGAGTTTTAAGCAGGGAAATGACATGATCTGATTTTTCTTTTAAAATGTAGTGCTGGCCAGGCCACACTCAGTCAGCTGGGTCTTCTTTCTTTGGAGTCTCTGAATCTAGTGGAGATATTGTGATCTATCAGATATCTGGTCTTCATCCACAGTTCCTGGCTCATGGCTCCCCAAACCCTAGGAATTTCCTAAGTGAGGAGATTGATCCAAGGTCTTTTGTTATGTTAATGAGGTGACTTTTGGACCCCACCCAAGGGTGGGGACTGGTTGCCAGCAGAACCAATGTAATTAGAGATTTGGACCTTTAACTCCTCCCCTCCTCCCCACCTTCAGGGAGAGAGAGGGGCTGGAGATTGAGTGCAATTGCCAGTGGCCAATGGCTTAGTCGATCATGACCTGTAATGAAGACTCCATAAAAACCAGCAGGGCAGCTTGCAGGCCCTTTTCTTTGGAGAGATTCCCGTGCCACCATGCCAGGTCCCAACTCCCTGAGGACAGACACTCACTCCTTTGCTTGGGTTCTCACCTTATGCATCTCTTCATCTGGCTGTTGATTCGTATCCTTTAATTTCCTTTGTAATAAACCAATAATCTAGTGAGCAAATGTGTTTTCTTGAGTTCTGTGAGCCATTCTAGCAAATTAATCTAACTGAAGGAGGAGGTCATTGGAACCTCCAATCTGTAGCCAGTCGGTCAGAAGACTAAGTAACAACCTGGGCTCATGATGGGCATCTGAAGTGGAGGGTGGTCTCTTGGGACTGAGCCCTTTACCTGTAGGATCAGATTCGATCTCCAGGAACATTGTGTCAGAATTGAGTTGAATTCTTGGACACCCTGCTTGCATCCTAGAATTGCTTGTTGGTGTGGGAAAGGCTCCACACATTGGAATTGGGACCCAGTACCCCCTTTCCACTAGTCTATTTTTCAACCCTCTTCTTAGATTCAAATCTTCTTCCCCCTTTTCCAGCTATTTGCTCCATTTTTCTTGTGTGTTAATGCACACTTTCTGCCCTGAAAACTGCCGGCTCCATGATGTACTTCTACAATGGTTCTGTCTCCTATCTGTCAATTTCAGGCCCAGGGCACACAGCAAAAGGCATATTTGCATCTTACCCACATCAGTAGAGCAGGAAGGGGGGGGGGGGGTGAGTGTAATAAACAAATAATTGGAGGCAGGAAGCGCTAAAGCAAAAAGAGAAGGGAAAATTATCCAAACACCACTAAATATAGATTTCACTGCAGGCCATGTTGCTGAGGTGCAGACACATTTATAGCTGTTGTTTAATTCTTCTTAAGACTCTGCAATTATTTTTCAGCTGTAAGGTGAGGAGGACCCTTAGGGAAACAGCCCCACCCATTGTCTGCAGATGGGAGCTTGTGAAACAGGGAGATGAAATAGCTCACCCAAGGTCAAATGGCTGCTGAGTTTCAGGGCTCCTGTCAACCAACCAGGGCCTCTTTCAACAATGCCACATGGTCTCTCAGCAAAGATTTATGAAAGGATGGACAACAACAAAATCAGCTTATGAAACACTTCCCCCTAATGCAAATTAAGAAACTGATTTGAGGAACAGAAACTTGGTTAAGGTTTGCCCACCTACAATCAACACTGAAGAGAAAGTTGAATACTTAAAATAGAAGAAAATGGTCCCTTGTGCAACTGAGAAAATTATTTTTACTCTGAATAATTGAGAGGCTGCCTGTGAAAAGTCTTATACTCAAACTTAGAACTTTCAAAGTCGAATGTAAGCTTCTCTACTATACCATAAAATAACTGATACTTGCAGAGTTCAATAGTTTGCAAAACACTGAAAACATCCTCTCATTTGGTCTTCACAATAATCCTGAAAGGAGCTGAAAATCAGTCCTCTGATTATCCCCATTTTACAAAGGTGAAGACTGAGGCTCAGGGAAATTAAATGACTTCCTAAAATCATGCAGCTGATTTGACTTGTAACCTTATTCTTTTTAGTATAAGGTAGAGTAGAAGGAAACCCAACCTTGATGTTAGGAAGACATGGATTTGAGTTCTGACTTCGCTGTATACCACAGAGTGCCTCCGTTGACTCCTGAGAATAACAGCTACATGGCAGCTATTGTGAGGATTAAAAGAGGGAATGTATGAAAAGCACCCAGCTCAGTGCCTGACACAATGGAAGTCTTTGTTATTATAAATACAGCTTCTTGTTCTTAATCTCATTTTTCAGCCTTTCTAGCTACTCATTGCACAACACATGACTTAAAGACACAGAAGGGAGATTTCTTTTCCAATGGTCTCACTCCCTCATTCATTCATCTGGTTTTATTATTGAGAAAGATGTTGGCCTGGTTTAAATACAGCTTCACTTATCAAAAGCATCAGACAATGATGTCACCAGAAAGTAATTGTGGAGGAGAAGATAACTAGCACTTCATTCATTCATACAATAAATACTAATGAAGTGTCCACCATAAGCTGAGCTTTAGAGAGACCATGGCGAACTAGATAGGGACAGCCCTGAGCCTCAGGGAATTTACAATTATAGAGAAGACAAACATCAAGCAAGTCATTTACACCACCAACATGATTGTTAGTCTGTTCAAGTTACTGTAACAGAATACCATAGACTGAGTGGCTTTTAACAACAGACATTTATTCCTCATACTTCCAGAGACTTGAAGATCCACGATCAAGGTGCTGGCAGATTCCGTGTCTGATGAGAACCCGATTCCTGGTTCATAGATAGCAGAAGGGGTAAGAGAGCTCTCTGGGGCCTCTTTTAATAAGGGTACCAATCCCATGATCGAATCACTTCCAGAAGGCCCTACCTCCTAATATCTCACCTTGAAGGTTAGGATTTCAACATATGAATATTAGGGGGATATAACCACTCAGACCATAGCAAATGACTTAGACACCTTTGGTTCCCTGGCTCTTTGAGTGTTCAGAATTAGTAAACAAACAGAAGCTCCTTCCTCCCCTCTCCTTACTCCACTTCTCTGCAAATTTATCTCCAATTAAGTGAGCATCCAATCTAAGCAGAAAAAATAATCAAGTCTTTAGTGATTTCTGTCACTGCTGCTTACATTCCATTGCTGAGAACTAATCACATGACTGTACCCAGATGGGAGGAGAGTTGTTGGAAAAATTGTCCTTGACTGAAAGTGACTGAAGTCACTTTCCACACTAGGGAGAAGGTGGACCATGAAATTTTGGTAATCTACTGGCCACCTCTGCTGAAACCAGAAAGAAGGCCGAACATATCAATAATCACAACACTCAATGAAAATAACACAGGAAAGTCAAATATAAAGATGTGGAAAGAGATAGAAAAAGGCATGCCAGGTACATATTAACAATATTCATTTTGCACAAAATAAAATTCAAAATGAACAGCACTAAAAGGACTATATCATAATTATAAAATTACCACATACCAACTATGTCATAAATCTTTATGTACCTAAAACCTTAGCCTCAAAACATATATGCATATATAGCAAACCCTGATAAAAACGCACGGAGACACTGACAAGTTCTCATAAAGGATGACTTTAAACACATCTCTTAGAAATTGGCTGAGAAAATGTTACAAAAATTAATAAGCCTTGAGAAATCCTGACTTATGAAATTAACAATTCTAAAATGATAGGTATATGAAGAGAAATAACTTTTTACCCAACAAAGATTACACATTACTTTCAAACTCTCCTGAGACATTCTTCAAATGTATTAGGTCACAAAGGAAATCCCAACAAATCCCCAAAAGGAAAATTCTGGCAGTACATATTCATTTACCATAACAGAATAAAGTTAGAAAATAATAACAGAAGGATAAGCAACGAAAATCTATCCTCTTAGATATTTTACAACACTCTGCTAAATAAGTCATAGGTTTGAAAGGAAATAAAACCAGAAATTACAAGCTATTTGGAATTTTAACAGCACTACATACATATCAAAACCCTCAGGCTATGAAAGCAGCATTCCCAGGGAAAATATATGCCTTAAATGCATATAGTAGAAAACCAGAAAGGCTGAAAATAAATGAATCAACCAAGTTTTCAACTCAAGAAGCTGGGGGTGGGGGTGGGGGAAAAATGGATGGTGGGAGAGAGAGAAAATAAATCCAAAGAAAGTTGAATGAAGGAATTAAGGAAGATAAAAGTAGAAATTAATAAAAATAGAAAACAAAAAGACAATAGAATTGGTTAATTAAATTGGTTCTTTGAAAGAACCTAATGAAAAGACAAACCTTTGGCATACTTGTCAAAAGAAAGAAAAAAGACAAAATCGTAAGTCAAAAATTGTAAGCATTTTGTGGCAAGCATTTTGAAAATTACTAGATGAAGTGAGTCATGTCCTAGGAAAATATTCATTATACAGATTCATTCAAGGAAAAGTTAGAAACTTGAATAGAATCTTAGACATGAAAGAAACTGATACTCAAAGATCTACCCCTAAAATAGGCATCAAATCCAGAGGGCATTTCAGGTAGCTTCTACCAGACATTTAGAGAAGAGATAAATCTATATAAACTGTCTCAGAGTCTAGGAAAAGACAGAAAGCCTACTCAACCCACTGTATAGGTTCAATATAACACTGATACCTGATACCTATATGTCTGTCTATCTATATCTATCTGTCTATCTATCTATCATCTATCTACCTACCTACCCATACACATACATGTATATATGCATATGGTATATTGTGTGTATCTTAAAAACAAAGATGTGAAATTCCATACCCAGCAGTATATGAAAGGAATAATACAAAAGGGACGTTATGGGAATGTAAATATGTTTTCTTTTAGTTTCAGATGTACAAAACAATGTAGTGATTAGACATTTGCATACCTCACAAAGTAATAACCCCAATAAGTCTATTACCCATCTGACACTGTATGTAGTTATTAGAATATTATTGACTGTATTCCCTATGCTGTACTACCTCCCTGTGACTAATTTTTTTAAATTGGAGTTGACATTAAAGGTGTATAGTCTAGTGGTTAGAGATTTATAGAATTTATGAAGTGATCCCCCTGAAAAGTCTGGTACCCATCTAACACTAACCATAGTTTTTACAATATAAATCTTTCATTATTAAGAATCTATTAAAGAGATGAAAGTAGAAAAAACATATGATTGTGTTAACAGATGTTTTAGAGACATTTGCTAAAATTCAACACTCATTCATGTTAGCAAACCAGGAAAATAACTGTCTTAAACATGATAAAGTGTATTAGTAACCTAAGCAAGCACCATTTTCTGGGTCAGTTATCATAAATTCCTGCAATAAAAGTCAGAGATAAGGCAAGATTCCTATTCAGCATTGTACAGCAGGTACTAGATAAGACATTAAGACTAGGAGAAACAAATACTATTCATCGACAAGTCTTTTGGGGGCAGGTTAATCTGTTTGCACTTTTCAGTTTACAAATATTCCATAAGCACCATCTCCTGTGACCCTCACAATGATCAGGTGGGATGAGGAGAAGGATTATCATTCCAAGTTTGAGGATGAGGGACCCAAAGGTCATAGAATTTTAGATTTCCCTAAAGGCATGTAGCTGGTAAGCAATGATGGAGGAGTAGACCCCAGGTTTTCTTATTCTTAATCACGCTCTTCCTCTATGCCAAGTAACCTCACTTAAAACACTACACCCCATTGCTACCAGTGACTGACACTGGCCAGGTCACCATCCACCTGAGAAAGTTAAGTCAGAACCCCAGGAGTTAACAGCACAGTGAATAAGACTGAAGGATGAGAGAGGGCACGGAAGACAAACGTTCTTGGTGCGATGGCATATATACAACACTCAAGGTGCACCTGTGATGAGCCACGTACTCTTCTAAGCACCTCTGTCAACTCATTTAATCCTCATAAAAACTCCCATGAGGTTGGCACTATTAATGTTATTCCAGTTTACAGATGATAAAGCTGAGTAATCCACCCCAGTTTATAGATTTAGTAAGCGATGGTGCCAGGATTTCAACCCTGGCAGCCTGGCTCCAGAGTCTTTATTCAGAGTCATGACATTACAGTGTCTTTAAGTCAATATCCTGGTGCTGGGGGTGAGAGGAGAAACCAACCTGCCATGTGGGTGTTTTAGATATACAGACAGTATCATTAAAAGAAAAAAAGCATCAATTTGCTGGCTCAATTTCTTTGATAGTACGTGAAGCCAGAAGGAGGGAAAATGTTCCAGCACACACATTATCTGTTTAGAAACATTCACTTTTGAAACCTGCCTCTTCACTGCCCAGGGCTCTATAATGAGTCTTCACATATCTGAATTAATTTGATACTAATAGCTGTTGTTTTGCAGACTAGAGATCTAAGATTCAGAAAAGCAAATTCGCCTGCCTAAGGACATATCACAAACCAGTACCCCGGACTATTTCAAAGGCCTCATAATAATAAAGCAGCTCAATGGGAAGGAAAGGGTATGGTGAGGCATAAGTAGGTTTATTATTTTACTTGTATAAGTATTTTTTAAATGCTTAATAGTACCTCATTTATTTGTATTCTTGGAATTGATTTGTCAATATACTTAAAATTTTTGGTAACGGACATGTATCTCTTTCGTTATAAAAACTATACATTTCAATCATTCTCTAATTCAATCACTATTTCTTTCCTTTGCTATTACTCTTCACATTTGTCATATTGCCATCTTAGTCCAGATTCCAGCCACTCCCATCTTGCAGGATAGCAGTGATTATTATAAAGGAATACCAATTCTGGAGGATCCCATTAGGAGCTATAAATCCAGAAAAGTCTATATTGAATCAATTAGGATATTTTCAATCACCAATAACAGAAAACCCAACTCAAACTGGCTTAAACAATAAGGAAATATGTTCTTTTACAACCCCAAGTTCAGAAGTAGTAGTACAGGCTTCAGGCTTGGTTTAATCTAGCAGATCCAGTTCAGTTTCTCTAGGATCCTCTTGGATCTGCTCACCATCCCATAGCAGCTTCATTCTCAGGTTGGTATCAAGATAGTTGCAGGCATCTCATGAAGAAGTTACATCTTTCTTCTATAGCTCTGTGGAACATGAGAAACTTCCCCCCACGCCCCGAGTCCCTCAGAACATGTGATCTCGCATCTTGTTAGACCAGAATGTGTCAGATGCTCACTCCTAGACCCAGGGGTGTCCAAACTGTGGCCCGTGGGCCAACTGTGGCCCGCAATCCATTTTTAATTGGCCCACAGCAAATTCCAAAAATATATTTAGTTTACTTAAATAAACCAGGTGAGGCAATACGTACTTCACCTCGAGTGAGTGGCCCGGATGTTTGTGTATTTTACCACATATGGCCCTTGGTGAAAAACGTTGAAAAAAGTTTGGACACCCCTTTCCTAAACCTTTGAGGTCAGAGGAATGCTTTGTGCTAACTGGCTTAGGTCTGGGATTCTGAACAAATCACTAACAAGGGGAATTACATTATTAAACTTGGCTTGGATGAGCTCCCTTCGGAAGTGGGATTACTCTTCTAAACCTCCTAGTTGTTAAGTAAGAAAGGGGTGAAATAGATCAGGGAAAGGATTTGTCATTGTTTCGGGCTGAGCAAACTCTGAACCTCCTTCTGATATTTAGAATAAAACAATCTGGATTTATTTCTCCCAATTATAAATCCTGGTGGAAAACAGAGTCTACTTCCAATGGTTGACACTGAAAAACAGATTTGTGACTTCCCAGCTAGGGTGTAGGCAAGTGACTTGACTTGGCCAACTGAACACACCCACCCTAAAACCACCCCCAGATAGTGAATCAGGAGCAAGTGACCCAAAGAAGTAGGGCCAGAATGAATCAGAATGGTCTGCCTGGCAGGGAAATTTCACCATGGCTAATTGACCATGGAATTTCTAAGACCAAAATCATAAGGAGCCTATTCACGTCTGAAAAACAGAGGCATGTTCTGAGCCATTTCAACAGAGATTCTCAAATATAATACCTGAATTAGTTCACAGGCCCAGAGCCTCTTGAATGGAGGAAAGGCCAGGAACTCTTGGTGAGAACACTGTAATACGATCACAAATATATTGTAAATCCTCAGCCTCATCTTCCTCCAAAACAGATACTATCAGTAATCAGGATAAATATGTACTAGAGAAAAGGAAGTACCTACATCTTTTGAAGATTATTGGAAAAAGGAGCTACTTCTAATGCAAATTCCTGTGGACCCAGAATGCCATTGTTGTCCACTAGTCAGAGAGATTTATAGGGATTAAGGGAAAAAATTGAGTTTCAACTTAAGTTTGGCTTCACTAAGTTCAAAGAGCCCCCAAGTCTGTATTTATTTCCTTACCTCATGAAGGTATAAGTGGGACAGATACACACAACAAACAATAAACCCCCACATTGGCTCTCTACTCCATGAAGTAAGTTCCAATTATGACCGGAATGGCCAAGTGTAAACTCACGCAGCTCTCCATATATATAACAGCACATCATTACTGATACCACATCCCTGGGAGAATTTCAGGGATTAAAACACCTGAAAGATCCAGAGGTGATGACTGCTCTCACATTTATGCTCTAGTTTGACCAGTGGAAAAAAAACCAGATTGGTCTTGGGGAATGACAATGGATTATCATAGACTTAATCAATGACAGGTGCTGGTCCAGCTGGCTTGTTGACCAGAGCAAATATAAAGAGATCCTAGCACTTGGTATGTATCTATGGATTTGCCAAAGGCACACTTTTCTCTACCCCAACACACAAAGGCCACCAGAAGCAGTTTTTTGTTTGTTTACTTGTTTTATCTGGCAAGGACAACAGTACACCTTTATTGTCTTACCTTGGTGGTACGTTACCTCTCTTGTGCTGTGCCAGTTTTGTCTGGCCTCCCAGACAAATGATGGTCTCCCAGGATACCAAGCTGACGGAATCCAGGGTGCTGAAATAGCAGACACCCAAGATGCCTGAGTATGACAACGCACATCAAAAGGTGGAAGATCAGTCTCACAAAGCTATTCCAGATTTGGGGCAGTGGATTAGGGGCGGAGGTTGGGGGAAGTGTCCAATGATCCAGGGAACGTAGGGCTCTCTCTCCCAAATGAAGAATAAGTTGATGTACTTTGCATGCCCTCTCATCAGGAAGCAGGTGCAATGTGTGGGGGCCTGTACCAGAGTTCTGACCTGTATAATACATTTGGTTGTGCCATCTGACTCCATGGGTGATTCAACTGACTCTCAGCTTTGGGAACAAGAAGGCCCAGAGCTGGTCCAGGCTGCAGTGCAAACAACTCTGCTCCTTAGCATTTGTGATCCAGCTGATCCCACAGGGCCTGCAGTGTCTCTGGCCAACTGGGAAGTGATAGAGTCTGTGGCAGGCCCTGATTGGAGAACCAGAATAGACAACCCTAGGGTTCTAGGGAAAGTCAAGATCTCTCAGCAAATAACAGGCCTTCAGAGAAACAGCTCTTGGGGTGCTGTGCTGAGGCAGCATGACAGAGCGAGCGAGAGCTCGGTCTGGCTCCAGGATGCCTGAGTTTGAATCTCTCCTCTGCCACTTACTATTAACAGTCATCAGGCTGTGCACCATACCGTAGTTCTCCTCTGGCTCAGTTCCCTATCTGCACAGCTGACTGAATAGTGGAGACCTGATGGGAGAATTAAATGTTCTAACGCATGAGAAGTGCTTGGCATGGTGTCTGGCCCCTTTGTGTGCTCAGTAAATAGTAGTTATGGTACCCAGTATGTTGAATGAGCGGGAATCATATCACAAACAAAAACCTTAGTTCAGTGTGTTTCTCCTCACCCTTTAAGCTCTCTCCAAGGGAAGCAATCGCTCATGAGCCTGGATGAAACTCCAGCAGGTCCCATAGCTTGTCTACTCATTTCTAGTCACAGTGAACGTGTCACATTAAGTCACAAATGGTTTCAATTTAGTAGTTAAAATATCAGAACACCAAACTTGACAGTGTTAAAATTTCTCCCTGCCCTGACTTTTTGGCTGGAAGTTTGAGTGGGGAAGACAGGTAGCCCTCTGTCCCTCTTCTCCCCCGCTCACATCCTCCCCAAAGGGCCAGTTGATAGAGTCACACCAGGGTGAAACAGGAGTGGGGGAGGGGAGAGAGAAGGGTCTAGACCAGCTCTAACGTGGCTGGTGGTTTCACGCTGAGTCACAGGGCCAGCAGATGGTTAGTGCTGGCTCTCTCACGGGCGCCAATTTGGCGGGCTCCTCAAAAGTTGTTTAGTGGATCCTTTACTCCCCCACTTCCTTTGACCACAAAGGTTGCACCTATTCTGTGTGGTCTCTTGCAATTCATTCTTTATCCCTGGACATGCAATCCCTGGTCAACTCCAGCCTCTTTCTGCTGAGGCCTCCACGTGGCAGAATGGTCTTAATCCAATAAGACCCACAATGAACCATATCACTGCTCTCTGTCTCCCACTCAATACTGAGTAGACTTCAGAAAACACTCAGTCACATCCCCTATTCTGGATCCCAATGTCACAGCACTGGTTCTGTCACCAAAGCAGTTATTCAGCCCCTCGCTCACCCTCTGGATTTCTTAGGAGTCAGACCCCAGTCAGTGGGCTGCCTTAGCTGCCCACTGGTTTAGACACCAGTCCTCTGTCTCCCACCTACAGAAAACACATTTCCAGACATTCCCAGTGGCCCCTGAAATCTTCCTCATGAGGCACAAGATTAGAACTTTTTCTGAAGAGAGCCAGGTAGTAACTATTTTAGGCTTTGTAGTCTTTGTTGTAACTACTCAGCTCTGCATAGTAACTTGAAAGCAGCCACAGAGAATACATGAACAGATCAGCATGGCTGTGTCCCAGTAAACCTTATTTATGAAAACCAGAAGCGACCAGATTTGGCCTGCAGGTCAAAAGCTTGCCGACCCCTGAGTTAGAGGTAGCATTCCTCCATCCCCCAAATAGTGAGGGCATGGTGGCCTGAGACAGGCACCCACTTTCTCATTACCACTCTCCCTACACCAATTCCTCTCTCTTTGTACTCTGACCCCTTTAATCTTCTCAAAGGGTGGAAGGGTGCTTAAAAATAGTGAAGGAATTTCTCAAACATTTCCCTTGAAAATCTTCACACATGGATTTGTCTCACAGTCACTTTTGTAATTAGTAACAAATTGACATCTTAATTGAAAACGAGGCAGGAAGAGTTTCAAATGCATTCAGCTTGAGGTAGCAGCATACTCCAGCTGGGGCATCCAAAAGAGAGTTGAAAGCTATAACTTGAAAGTCACAAAGATGAACTGGCCATAGTTCCTTTCTCAAAAATGGCATAGCCATCATTCTCCATGCGATCATATGCTGCCTTGCATTTTCCAACAAAGAATGTTGTGCATACCCTCAATTCCCATGTTAACTGGAGTCTGACATTACAGCAGCCTTATTGTGCTTTGCAGCAAAACAGATGCCACTCAGGGTTATGGAGGTGACGAGAACTAGTTTCCTTTAAACTGAATGACCCTGACGGCCTTGCCTTTGTGAGTTCTTGTGTCTGCTTTTACAGATTTTTGTTTCCTTCCACATTGTCTGCAGCTATTTCTTGTAGTTGTCAGTTTGCCTACCTCTAGCAGCTTCCTTCCCTATTTTGCTACTTTTAATGCTGTTGGATTTAAAAATCAAAGACGCAAGGTGTTAGAATTGTTAGATAATTATACTAGGAATTAGTGCTGAGAGACTATCCAGTGGGTGGCATCCACGATCTTAATATGTGGACAATGAGACATCTATTTTGGCTGCTTGCAGACTCGTTTTTATTTATTTGTTTGTTTATTCGATTAAGTGGAACATCTTCCGGCTGCCTACAGACTTATTTACTCACTTGTCATTTGTTTTACTTATTTTTTGTTTGAATGCAGGTGTTCAGCCATGATATGTTGCCCAGAAAATTATCTTTGGTTTGGATGGGGTTGGGATCCCTTTTTTAATCTTCTGATTGAGTTATGTATTCACATATGTACAAAACTTTATATAAATGCATACATGTGATCTACGTATTTTTAGGGCACTATTTTTTTCATTTTTGCTTGCCTCCCCTCCTGCCTTCATATGACCACATTAGGGCCCCTTTCCCCCACTGTAATGGAGTCAACAAATGAGTATATGTCCGTCCATATTTTCTGCGTGGTTATACAATCATATACCACACAATCACTCACACAGAGTGTCTTTGTTTGCACAGCAGTCAATCTCTATTGCCCATTCAATAGGCATACTTTAGCACCCTTCCTCCTGCCTAACAAAATTTATTTGTTCAGCTAGTAGGCAAAGATGTCTTATTATAGTTTGAAGGAGTCACCCATATCCTAGCCAATTAATCCTGATTGGTTTAAAATAGAAAATCCCATTCTTTTCATTGATTTAGGGATGAGCTGGCTCAATTCTGGTCAATAAGAAGTAAAGGGAACTGTGTGGAGAAGGTTCTGGACTAGCTTCCTTTCTTTACATAAGGAAATGAAGTACGATTGCTGGATTTTAAAATAGGCCCACTTGAGATTTATGGTCATGAATGTTAACTGAGAATCAGATATCTCAATCAAAATACCATTTTGTTTTTTGTCCAAAATGGATAAACTTTAGTGAAAATATATATGAAAATGCAAGGGAACTAGAATAGTCAAGATAATCTTGAAGAACAAAATTGAAGCACTTACACTTCCTGATTTCAAACTTTAACTATAAAGTTATAGTAATCAAAACAGTGTAGTATTTTTGTTCAAAGGAATAGAATACCAAGTTCAGATATACACTCATACATATATAGCCATTTAATTTTTGACAAAAGTGCCAATGCAATTGGAAAGCTATTCAATAAATGAGGATGGAACATTTAAAAAAAAAAAAAGGAAACTGGAACCTTATCTAATACATACACAAACATTAATTTGAGATAAACCACAGAACTAATATGAGCACTAATACTACAAAGCTTCTCGAAGAAAATATGGAGATACCTTCACGACCTTGGGACAGGCAAAGATTTCTTAAACAGGGTACAGAAAGGCTTTAACTATAAAAAAAATTAATAAATTTTACTCCATATTAAAAACTTCCGGGAACTTCTGCGTCTAATCATAAGTAGTAACAAGCTCCAGTATTACCCTTCCATCATTAAAAAAAAGAAAACTGGAAAATATATAGGAAACAATTTTCAGGCATTGGACAAAATGCAAATTACTGACAGAAGAACAAATATAGAATTATCAAGACTTTTCATGGGAAACTATGCAAGCCAGAAAACAATGGAAAAACACATTAAAAGTGGTGGGGGGAACCCTATAAATGTAGGTTGAAAATATCTTTCAAAATATCTTTCTCACATAAAGGCAAAATATAGACTTTTTCAGATAAACAAAAGCAGAGATTTCACTGACAGCAGACATGCACTATAAAAAATATTAAAGGAACATATTTAAGGAGAAGGAAATTGACACCATGTGGAAACATGGATCTATACAAAGGAATGAAGAGAACTGGAAATATGTGGGAAAATATGAAATCATTATCTTGTTTTTAAAATGTCTTTAAGAGAAAAATGATTGTCTAAAGCATAAACAATACTAATGTATTGTGGGCTTATAAAACATATGTAGAAATAAAATACAAGACAACAATAAGCACAAGGATTGGAGAGGACATATATAGGTTAAAAATAAAAGGATGCAAAAAATATATCATGCCAATACTAATCATAAGAAAGCCAGAGTGGCTATATCAATATCAACAGAAAATATCAATAGAAAAAATAGATTGCAGGACAAGGGATATCACCAGAGATAAAGAGAAAATTTTCCTAATGATAATGGGATCAATTCATCAAGGAGACATAATAATCCTCATTTTTTATGCACTTAATAACAGAGATTCAAAATACACGAAGCAACTACTGACAGAATTGAAAAGAGAAACAGACAAATCCACAATCACAGCCTCTCTGAGTAATAGACAGAATAAGTAGACAGAAAATGAACAGGGGTTACCAGAGGGTAAGGGGGAAGAGGCATGGTAGATGAGGGTAAAGGGGACCCGATATATGGTGATGGAAAGAGAACTGACTGAGTGGTGAATGCACACTGTGATATACAGACGTTGTATTACAGAATTGTGCACCTGAAATCTATGTAACTTAACTAACAATTGTTACCCCAATAAACTTTAAAAAATAAAAAGACAGAGAAGAAAATGAATAGAGATAGAGAGGACTTAATACTATCAGCCGATCTGACCTAACTGATGTTATAGAACATTCTAACAACAGCAAAATAAACATTATTTTTAAGTGCATATGGAACAGTCATCTGGATAGACCATAGGCCGAGCCATAAAACAAGTCCTGATAAATTTAAAAGGAATGAAATCATACAAAGTACAATCTCTGACCACAGCGGAATTGAGTTATGAATCAATAACAGAAAGATATTTGAGAAATTATCAAATATTTGAAATTTAAATAATACTTTTCTAAATAATTCATGGATAAAAGAAGAAAGCATAAGGGAAATTACAAAATATTTTGAATAAATGTAAATGAAAACACAACATATCAAAATTTTAAGAGGGAAATTTAAAGTTTTAAATACTTATGTTACAAAAGAAAAAAGTCTCAAATAAATGATCTAAGTTCCCACTTCAAGAAATTAGAAAAGGAAGAGCAAATTAAATACAAAGCAAGCAGAAGAAAGGAAATAATAAAGATAAGATTGAAAAATCAATGAACCAGAAAGAACACAAAAAAATAGAACTAATCAAAGAAACCAAAATGTGTTTCATTGAAAAGATCAACAAAATAGATCAATCTCTAACTACACTGTAGTATAAGAAAATTTTTAAAAGGACATACAAATTACAATATCAGGAATAAATGAGGAGATATCATCACAGCCATTAAGGGATAGTAAGATAATATTATGAAAAACTTTATGTCAGAAAATAATTAACCTTTAAATAGACAAATTTCTCAAAAATAAAATTCGTAAAACCTGACTCAAGAAACAGGATACCAGAAGAGCCCTATATAGACATTTTTAATTGAATTATTAATATAGAACCTTCCCATAAAGAAAACTTTAGCTCCAGATGACTTCACTGGTGAATTCTAACAAAATCTTATGGAAGAAATAATTTCAATTCTACACAAACTCATTCAGAAAAGAAAGAAGGAAGGAAACACTTCTCAACTCATTTCATGAGGATAGACAACTTGGAAATCAAATCATTGCAAGAAAAGGAAACTACAGGTCAATATCATTCATAAACATAAGAGGAAATATTCTTAACAGAATCTTTGCAAATTGAATCCAACAATGTATAAAAAAGGTAATGCCCCATGACCAGTGGGGTTTAACATTCAAAAACCAACCAGTGCAATTCACCATATTAACAGAACAAATAGAAAAACCATATGAACATCTCAATAAGAAGGAAACAGCATCTGACAAAATTCAACACCCATGGGGTGGCCTGTTAGCTCAGTTGGTCAGGGCATGGGGCTGGTAGCACCAAGGTTGCCAGTTCATTCCCCTTATAGGCCACGGTGAGCTGCGTCCTCCTTAAAAAAACAAAACAAAACAAAACACCCATCCATGATTTAAAAGAATAATAATTAAAAAAAACCTCTCTAAAGACACACTGCAATAAAACCTGTTAATAACAAAACAAACAAACAAACAAACAAAAAAAAAAAACCTCTCAAGAAAATAATAAAGCAGAATTTCCTTAACCTGTTATAGGACATCTATGGAAAACCTACAGCTAACAACCTAAGAAATAGTGAAAGAATGTTTGTTCCTGAAACACAAAAGTATTCAGTCTCACTACTCTCATTCAGCATTGTACTGGAGTACTAGTCAATACAGACAAGAATATTAAATAAAAGATATAGACTGGCTAGAAAAAACTATCTTTCTTCTTACCAGACATGATCATCTACAAATGGCCAATGTGCATATGAAAAAATGTTTATCAGGGTAGATGTTGTACTGTGAAGTAGTTCCATGGGGAAAGAACTATCTGTTTTTGCTTATCATGATATCCTAAGTACCTAGCTGAGTGCCTGTCCTTAGTAATGTCCATATTTATTTTGTGAATGAATGAATGAATGAAAGAACGAGCAAACGTTAGATTGGGGTGGTTCAGTCCTGAAAGGTGACATGTCACTTCAGTCAACACTTGATTTTAATAGTTTCAATTTTGAAAAAAGAATCTTAGATCCCTATTTTTAAGTAAGTCAGGAAATGGCTGAGAGAAATTATTTTCCTTTATTAGTTACCTGTGTTGATTAATTTTATGTGTCAGCTTGACTGGGCCACAGAATGCCCTGATTAAACATTACTTCTGGGTTTGTCTGCATGACATCAGCATGTGAATGGATGGAATCAGTAAGATGGATTTCCCTCTCCAATAAGGATGGGCTTCATCTAATCCATTCAAGGCCTGAATAAAGCAGAAGGTGGTAAAAGAAGGAATTAATTCCTTTTTTCCTGCCTCACTGGTTGAGCGGGGAAACATCATTTCATCATTTCCTGCCCTAGGACTGGAATTTACACCATCACCTTTCCTGGTCTTCAGGCCTTCTGCCTGGGACTGAGCACCAGATGTCTTGATTTGCCAGCTTACAGATACTGGATTTTATGTATGTATCTCTCTCTCTCTCTCTCTCTCTCTCTCTCTCTCTCTCTCTATATATATATATATATATATATATATGTAAATTTCCAGATATATGAGAAAATATATATACATACATATACACACTAGTGGTATACATATATATATATGGTGCTGTATATAATATATATAATATATATAGTATATAGTATATATGTATATATAGTATATATGTATATATATGTGTGTATATATGTATATATATATATATAGTATATATATGCTATATATGCTATATACACACACACTACATATACCAAGGGTGCCAAAAAAATGTATATTCCTTTTAAGAAAGGAAAACTATATTAAAATTGTAATAATGTATACCAATAACAAAAGATGAATACACGTCACATTTGACTTCTGCACTTACAAGAGGTGCTCAAAGTGGTTACTATCAATGTACAGACACTTATGATTATGGCGAACTACTGCTTGAGCAATGTTGACCACAGTGTCCACTTGTATACATTTTTTTTTGGCACTGCTGGTGTGTGTGTGTGTGTGTGTGTGTATTCTTATGGCTCTGTTTCTGTGGAGAACCTTGACTAATACATTACTCATATGCACACCATAAGCTCATCTGCTTATTATCATCATAGCTACAATCATCTGTCCAAAGTATTTTAGGTTTGCTGCAAACGTATCTGTATGATGTCTTCTTTTAAGGAGACTGACTCTTTCTGATCACAAAAGTAATGCATGCCTTCTGTGGGAGTCTAGAAAATGCTGAAAAATTAAAAAGAAAATGAAAATTCCCCCAAATCCTATCACCCCAATTGCTACTGAGCTCTTCCTTCTTCCAGTTCCTGTTTTCCTTATAGTCCGTCCCACTATTTTGGCACTAAGGGCATAATGGGCAGGAAGATAGAGGCTGACACAAAAAGGAATCATGTGGGTCCTTTGAGGACAGAGGGCGCCATCCATGTGGAATTTTCCAGTGGGCACTTGGAAATGCAATTGTATACCAGGAGATTTCACATCCCTAAGTGGAGCAGGCAGAGGAATCACACATGTGACAAATAAAATCTCAGGGAGGGCAGGAGGATGGCCAGAAAAGGAAAGTAGACCAAGGAAAAAAGAGGAGTCTTGTACAACATAATTAGTTTATATTTGCTCCAGAAAGTATATGGGATAAAGCATTAAAAAGAACCTATTTTTCTTGAATTCTTATCTATAAATGTTTTCCTGGCCTCTTCAGGAATGAGATACTTTCTCTCTATGTTCTCTCCACCTGTGCACTGTAGCCAGCATTCCTTTCAAGAGAATGATTTGACATGGGAGGGGCACAGAATTAACCAGAATATTACTTCCTGAATGCCATCTTTTCTTTCCTCTGCAAATTGATTTAATCTACTTTTTTAAAAAACATGAGTTTGGAGAGATCCAAGATAGTGGAATAGATAAATGCTGTGCTTGCCTCATCCTGTGAACACATCAAAATTACAACTAAATTACAGAACAATCAACCTGGAGAATCATCTGAAGTCTAGCTGAACAGAAGTATTATAAGTAAGGATATAAAGAAGAAGCCCCATGGAGACTGGTAGGAGGGGCAGAGACGGACTGGTCCCACACCCAAGTGTGGCGGTTGAAAATCAAGAGAGATATCTCGGCCACAGATGTTTCCCACAAAGGATCAAGGTACCCCAGCCTCACACCAGGCTCCCCAGCCCAGAGTACTGGTGCCGGGAAAAGGAGCTCCCACAACTTCTGGCTGTGAAAAACAGTGGGGATTTCAACCATCTGGGTGGGATGGAAGGCTACAGGAAACCCAGACATCCTCTTAAAGGGCCTGCGCAGGCACTCATCCTGGGCTCCAGTGGACTCTGGGGGCATTGGAGACTCATGAAGAGAGACTGAGTTGTGTACCTTCAGAGCAAGGCCTGGAGAGACAGTCCCCATTCTCCCTGCATGGGGCCCTCCTTCTGTGTAGCTGGCAAGTGGGTGCCATCTTTCCTGTGTTGAGCCCACCCCCACAAACCAAATCGGAATCTGATTGGCCTGGTGAGCTCCGCTGCTCCAACCTGCTGACTCACTCAGACCCTGCCTCACCCAACTTGCATACTGCAGGAGGCTTTATCAGCAGCTGAACCTTATGGGAGCCGGCAGGTGGCAGCAAGCCTCAGAGCGTCCTGGCCTTTTGCAGAGGTACCCCAGATCCGGTACTGTAGCAGCTGACCTCGGTTCGCAGCGTGGCCTCTCCCATGTGCCTCCAGGTACAGCACAAGTAACAACCAACCATGAATTGCTCCTACCAGGTACTCCCCAGCCATCACAGGCAGTGGGCATTTGTTGACCTGGGCCTGCACTGGAGCCCCTCCTAAGAGGCCCCAGAACCAACATACTTGGAGGTTGGCTTCAGACAATAGCAGAGCACCATCCAATTAGACCCACAAGTGGGACACCCAAAGGGCAGTCTCAACAGGCACCAGAGCCCCCTGGGGCAAATCCTGCTCTGTGGGGGTAAGCCCCCGCCCTGCACAGCAGCCCATAAGCTGTGGACATGGCCAACCCCCACAGCCAGTCAGTCTGAGGGCTAATATCACTCACTGTCATGCCAATAGCAATCAAGGCTCAACTATAACAGGAAGGCACACAAAATCCACATAAGGGACACTCCTGAAGCACCTGGAGCAACTGACCAGGGAGACTGTGCCAAGGCCCCACAGGGCACCTACTACATAAGATCACCCAGCCAAGACTGGGAGATACATAGATCTACCTAATACATAGAAACAAACACAGAGAAGCAGCCAAAATGGGGAAACAAAGAAATACATTCCAAATAAAAGAACAGGAGAAAATTCCAGAAACAGAACTAAACAAAATGGAGGCTAGCAACCTACAAGAGACAGAGTTCACAACAATGGTTATAAGGATGCTCAAGGAACTTCGTGAGAACTTCAATTTGAGATAGCAAGCACAAAAAAAGGACATAGAAACCATAAAGTAAAATCAGAAGTGAAGAATACAATAACTGAAATGAAGCATGCAGTAGAAGGAGTCACCAGCAGACTAGATAAAGCAGAAGATCAAATCAGCAATTTGGAAGACAAGGTAGCAAAAAACACCCAATCAGAACAACAAAAAGAAAAAAGAATCCAAAAAACTTAGGATAGTTTAAGAGGCCTCTGGGCAACACCAAGCATAACATTTGCACATTTGCATCATAGAGGTACCAGGAGGAGAAGAAAGAAAGTAAGGGATTGAGAATCTATTTGAAGAAATGATTGAAAACTTTCCAACCTGGCAAAGGAAATAAACATACAAGCCCAGGAAATACAGAGTCCCAAAAAAGATGAACCCAAACAGGCCAACACCAAGACACATCATAATTAAAGTGCCACATTTTAAAGACAAAGAGAGAATCCTAAAAGCAGCAAGAAAAAAGCAGTTACCTGCAAGGGAGCTCCCATAAGACTGTCAGCTGATTTCTCAACAGAAACTATGCAGGCTGGAAGGGATTGGAACAAAACATTCAAAGTGATAAAAAGCAAGGACCTAGAACCAGCAAGGCTATCATTTAAATTCAAATGACAGAAAAGAGCTTCCCAGACAAGAAAAAGCTGAAAGAGTTCATCATCACCAAACCAGTACTATAAGGAATGTTACAGGGACTTTTTAAAGATAGTTCTATAATGCATTGAGTCCCAAATGCAAACTGTCCAAAGCTGAACTCAGGGGGGAAAAAAAGATAAAAAATATGAATGATAAAATGGCAATAACTACATATCAATCAACAATTCTTTCAATGTACGTGGATTAAATGGTCCAATAAAAAACATAGGGTGGCTGAATTGATAAGAAATCAAAACCCTTACATATGCTGCCTATAAGAGACTTACTTCAGATTGAAGACACATACGTACTGAAAATAAAGGGATGGAAAAAATTATTTCATGAAGATAGAAACAAAACAAACAAAAAGCTGGGGGAGAAATACTTATACCAGACAAAACAGACTTTAAAACAAAGGCTATACCAAGTGACAAAGAAGGACCCAGTAATCCCCCTTCCTGGTATTTATACAGAGAAATCCAAAATGCTACTTTAGGGGGACATGTACATCCATATGTTCACTGCAGCATTGTTTACAGTTACCAAGATGCAGAGGCAGCCTGGTTGTCCGTCAATGGAAGAATGGATAAAGAAGGGGTGGTATGTATATACAGTGGATTATTGCTCAGCCAGGAAAGGGAATGGGTTCTTGCCATCTGCAATGGCATGGATGGACCTGGAGGGTGTTGTGCTGGGTGGAATATGTCAGACAGTGAAAGACAGATGCAACGTGATTTCACTTATATGTGGAATCTAAAGAACAAAATAAACAAACAAACCGTAATAGACTCATAGAGAACATTTTCATGGTTGCCAGATGGGACAGGGGTTGGAGTATGGGTAAAAAGGGGGAAGGGATTAAGAAGTACAAATTGGTTGTTACAAAGGGATGTAGGATATAGCATAAGGATTACAGTCAATAATATTGTAATAACTATATATCATGTCAGATGGGTGCTAGATTTATTGGGGTGATAGATAGGATAGGGGTTGGGGGACAAGATGAAAAAGGTGAAGGGATTAAGAAGTACAAATTGGTAGTTACAAAATAATCATGAGGATGTAACGTGAAGCATAGGGAATATAGTCAATGATATGGTAATAGCTATGTATAGTGCCAGGTGGGTACTAGACTAGTCAGGGGGATCACTTAAATTATATAAATGTCTAACCATATGCTGTACACCTGAAATTAATACAAAATAATATTGAATGTCAACTGTAATTGATAAATTTAAAAAGGGGGGAAAGGAGAAGGGGAATAAGAGGTCCAAATTTTCAGGTATGAAACAAATAGGTCATGGGGATGTAATGTAGAGCATGGGGACTACAGTCCATAATATTGTGATAGCATGGTACGGTGTTAGATGGTTGCTGGATGTATCATGGTGATCACTTCTTTAGGAATATAAATATTGAATAACTATTGTGTACACCTGAAACTAATATAATATTGTATACTACCTATATTTTTAATAAAAATCTTTAAAAAAAAAAGAAAAATAATAAACACACGAGTTTATTTGGAATGGCTTTTCAGAACTGTTTCCACACCCACATTATGAACCCATGAATCTGTTTAAATCTATGTTCCTTGAGAGAAAATAAGTTTGCAAGTGGATAAAATGTCTTGCTGATTTTTCTCAGTCACATGTACTTATGATCCTCCGGCTATCTTTTTGACAGGTCGCATTCCTGCTGCTTCAAGGTCTACTCACAAAGGACAGTTCGCATGACTTTATGTCATTTGCTAAAAATTTCCTCTTGGAGTATTTGATTTGTCTGCCTGGAGTGATAGAGATGGAAGTCCAGCAGTAGCTATGCAAATGGCTGCCAGATGTCTTGGAGCAGATAGAGGTGCTGCCATATTCTGAACAGAAAAATGGTAAAAAATGCTCCCAAAGCACCCAAAGATAACACATATTCCCCAACTTGTTTAAAAGAACTCCCAAACACGAGTGTGTTTCCCCGAAAATAAGACCGGTCTTATATTAATTTTTGCTCCAAAAGATGCATTAGGGCTTATGTTCAGGGGATGTCCTCCTGAAAAATCATACTAGGGCTTATTTTCCGGTTATGTCTTATTTTCAGAGAAACACACTATCAAAATAAAAACCAAACAACTTTATCCAGAACAGAACATCCAAAATCTATTTACCTCAAACACAAGGGTCTTAGAAGCCAAATCTTGTTTTTTGTCTTCAAATCTCAATAGTATGGTGCACAGAAAATGTTCTTCTTTGGCCCATCATTCACTCAATTCAACAGCCATTATAGAGACCAGCAGCTATAATGCATTGAGTCCCAAATGCAAACTGTCCAAAGCTGAACTCGCGACCTTCCCCACAAGCCTCTTTCCCATCCCAGTTCAAGATTTCGACCTTCCTTAGCCAAATCCATTTCCCTGACTCACAGGAGAAAAGAAGATTGCTTATATGAATTGAGGGAGAAGGATCCCATTAGGCCTTGTGCACCCACTTTTAAGTTCTGCCACTGTTCACGGAAAGAGGTAGAGGAAGGTGGGGGCAGAGCATGGTGGAGTACTGCAGACTTTTTTTGTCAGGTAATAGCAACACAAGGTAAGACATGCTACCGTATGCATGGAAGCATCTGATAGATGTTGAGTTTGGCTGGGAAGCTTTTCAGCACAGTGTCTTGCACAAAGTAGGTGCTGGATAAATGATTAATTGAAAGGAGGTGATGTCTAAACATCAGCTAGCTGCTACATGGGTCTGCATACACGGAAGAACAGAGAGCAATTTTGCTTGAGAGCAAAGACCAACATGTGTCAATTCCCAGATATGTCCAGGGAATGACAAAACGTGGGTTGTGCCCTGGCAATAGGCCAGAAACATGGTGTGGGAATCTTGGACAGTATTTATCCAGCGGACAGTGGATATTCAGAAAAGCCAAGGGATTGATCCACTAAGAACTGCATTTTCTAATGCAATGTTGGTGGTCCTACGGATGACAACTCTTACAGAAACAAAATGGGTTTTGAAAACTTGATAAAAAGGTAGTGATATGAAGTCATTATGAAGTAGATGATGGGTAGGTCTGAAAAGAATATTTGGATCTATTTCGTTTGTTCCTTTGGTAAGAGTATATTTCTCTAGTCTTAAAAGAAACAAGCACATTCTCCCTTCGTCCTGCAGCTTTCCTGGTGCCTTCACAACTTGCCTTCACAGCCAAGTTTCTGTAAAATATCTCCTGTTGCCTTCCCCTCTGAGTGCAAATCAGTTTGGCTTCTGCCCTCGCCACTCCTGCCAATGTTTCTGCTGAGGTCCTAGATACTACCAAGGTACTTTGCAACGTTCCCATCCTTGTCTTGCTAACTTCTACATTCAGCACGGTACCGGAGGACTGCTTCTCGCGTGCCCTGTATCTTCCTCTTCTTACTCCAACTTCTTATCCCTTACCTACCTGCGATCTCAGTCTCACTTCCCTGTCTGTTTCAGCTCCTCCCACACCAGCTGTGCACTAATGACTCCCAGATCTCTACCTCTTCTCAGCCATCTCTCCTGACTCCACGTGTTTATCCAACTGCCTCATAGACTTCTTCACTTATGTGCCCCAGGGGCAGCTCAAACTCCATAGGCCCCAGAAGGAAATAATCTAATTCATTTTAGTTACCTGAATGGGGCCTCACTTCCGCAAGTATAACACAGGGGTATTACTAATAGACACCTCATACAGAAGCCTGTCGTGGAGATTAAATAACAGAATAGCATGTTGGATAGACCCCGGCACATGTAAACAATTTACAAGTGTTAACCATTATTCTGCCTTCACTCAAACGCATTCCTTCCTCCCTATGTATTTCCTAAATTGACTTATAAACCCAACCAACCACCCACATCGATCAAGCCAGAACCTTGACCATCTTCCTTGACATCTCTCTCCTCCTTAACCTCAGTCGCTGTCCCAGCCTGTCTGTTCCACTTCTTAAATATCTGACCTTGTCTCTCCTTCTCCACTCCAGCGCCTTAAGCCCTCAGCATCCCCTGGGACTAGGGCTATTCTTTCCCTGACCCCACTCTTGTTATTCTACATCTTTTTTTTCTGAAACAGCACATTGCATGACACCACCCTACAATCTTTCAATGGCTCCCCACTGCCTTGGGGACCAAATCCAAACTCCTTGGAAAGGCACAGATTCTTCAGGCCCTGGTCTATCACTCTCTCTCAGTCCACCTCACTCCCTCAGGTCCAGCTGGTCCTCCTTGGGAGAAGTTGATGTCACAGTACCCATCAAGCTCAGTCAGGCTGGCCTGTCTTCGCCAATCGCTGCTTCTCCTTCCAGATGTACCTCAGATGCCACTTCCTCCGAGCCTGACTGGACTTGTAGTCGGATATATTTCTGTTTTGTTCCCCTGGGGTCTCTGTCCTTAGAGTTATCATGCTTTAGTAATCATCTAATGAGTTGCCTGTCCTACCCACTATACTGAGTTGTCTGAAGGCAGAAAGTGTGCCTTTTATTTCTATGTCCCCAAAACCTAGCACGGCGCCCAGAAGACGGTAGGTACATACTCAGGGGAAGTGAATCAGGGCAGTGTTAATCACCAAAAAGGAACCAAGGTGGTTTGGGTAATCCATATCACGGTTTAGCGAATCCACTTCTCCCCGCGGTACAAGGCTGTTCCAAGGAACAGGGGTTGCTTTAGGCCTGCATGGAGACCCAGTGCCTGTGTCCTTCTTAGTGCTTCATCTCGCGCAATCACAAGACACAAGGCTGCATCCGCAGAGGCTGCACGGGAGCCTGCAAAAGCACGCACAACCCGCTGAGGTTAAATCCTGTGCCCTTTGTTCCAGGCAGCATAGAGCCAGCGGCTCCGTGCCCGACCGACCGGGTCGGGTGCAGGGCCTGCAATGGGCAGAATGGCACACAAAAACGCACCGGGGAGCGCCGCATCCAGCAGGGGCGCGCGTGCGCGCGGACCATCTCCCTGCCAGCCTCCCGGCCCTGGTAGCTCCTGCTCTACCGCAGCCCTAACCCGACCCAACCTCGCCGATAGGCCTTCTCCCCCGCGCGCGCGCGGCCGCCGCGAGCGGGAAAGCGCCTGGCGTCCCGGCGTCACGCGCCAGCGCCAGCTACCCGGCGCGCCGGGCGCGGGGCGCGGGGCGGGACGGGGGCGGGGCCAGCGCGGGCGGGGCGGGACGGGGCGGGAGCCGGGCACAGGAAGCGCTGGGAGGCCCGAGCCGTCCCAGGGTGCCCCGCGCGGCGAGGACTCGGGCCGCTGCCGCCATCCCGCTGGCGAGAGGGAGAGAGAGAGGCCCGCCCGCTCACCGGCCGGGCCAGTGTGGGCCAGTGCGTGAGGGCGCTGGGGGCCGTGTCAGCGAGACCCAGAGCGCAGCCGCCACCACCAAACGGACATGTTGGAGTCCAGCGCCGCCGCCGCCTCTTTTTCCTCATCCTCCGAACGGGACTGAAAGGGGGCCCGCCACCCCTCCGCCTCTGCCCCTGCCTCAGCCGCCCGCCTCGCCGCCTCGTCTCAGCCCCTTTCTGCCCGACCTCTAGCTTCGCCGCTCGTCGCCTGCCTCAGCCCCGGCCGGTTTCCCGGCCCCGCTCAGCCGCGGCGCGAGGTCTATGTGACCGGCGGGCCCGGAGCAGCCGCCGCCGCAACGCGAACATGGACGCCGTCAACGCCTTCAACCAGGAGGTGAGGGGTGCTCGGGGCAGGGGGAGCCCGGCCTGCCGTGGGAGCCGAGGCGCCGTTTCTCCCGCCGCCGTAGGTTTAAAGCTTTGGTCGGGGTGGGGACGCTTCCTGCTCCGGTTCCGGAGCGACGGGGCCTGCGCGGAGCGGCCTGAGGCCCGGGAGAGGTCGCGGCGGCCGCGGGAGCCGACCCCACACCCCTCCCCCACTGCTCACCCCCAGGCGGCGACCTCGGTCTGCCCCCCTCGCCCCCTTCCGGCCTCCCCCAGCCCGTGTCCGCGCCGGTTCCTCTAACTTTGCCCCCTTTCGGCTCCGGGCGCTCACGCTCTCTGCTTCCAGCCCCGTTATTGGCTTCGGCTTGCCGGGGAGTCCGCAAGGGACTAAGAAAGAAGCGCGGGCGGGCGTGTGGATTGGGGGCGGGGGAGCGGGAGCATCTGCGGGTCGCCGGGCTGCCGGATCTGCGGCCTCAGCTCTCCTGTTGCTCAGGCCGCGGCGCGGCGGCGGCTGGACTCTGATCCCGGGTCGGGGAGGAGTTGGAGAGGGTGTTTATCCCCTCCCCCAGGGTTCACACACTTCGGAAATGGGGTTAATAAACGGAGAGGGGGTGGCTCTTTATCATTTCGAGTCGTGAACACAACACTCTTTTGGGTTCTGAGGCCCAACGTGACACCTAAAAAGTTGAATGGGAGAGAAGAGCATTTGCTCCGCCTTAGTCCGCTAGAAAGCCGGCTTTGGCCTCCAGTCCCCCACGCTCTCACCGCTTCCGCGGTAGTTAACGCTCAGCTCGGTTCTACCGGAGCATTTATACGTAAAAACCTCCCCAAACCGGGAACAAAGCTGCCTGCCACATTAAAGCTCTCTAGTTTTACCTCAAGTCATTCCAGGTGCGGCGTAGAGTCCACACGTCCTATTCATCAGAATGGATGGGGCGGTGGGGGGGGGGGTCTGACCATTGATGATTTAAAATGCAGTTACAAATGGAAACTTGTCATGCATTGCGTTGGATTATCTTCATTTTTCAAATACTACAAATAAACCCAATATTTAAAAAAACAGATGTAGTAGTTCTGGATGTTTTAATGCGAGTTAAAAACTTGCTACGTCTCACAATGAGATTTTGTAGACTCACTTGATAGACTTGTAACAAAATTATAGTGTAATAACTTTCTTGTTGTTGTTGTAGTGTAATAACTTTCGATTTGCAGTGCCATGATAATGGGACCCTCCAGGAAAACTGTGGTTAAGACTGTTTATTGTCTTACAAAGTAATCTAAAAATGATTTGTCTTCAATTGATGGGTACATAAAATGTCTTAACTGCAGTAGTTGCAACTGGTGTTGGACAGTGTCTTGCAAGGTTCAGTAGTGATGGTTTTCAAAATAACGAAATAATATTTCCTAATTTTTGATGGCCAGGGAATTTGTGATAGTGCTTCAAAGATTTTAGGGTTCTGAAGGTACAATTCACTGGAATGTTGGCTCCATGAGGGCCAAATGGGAGATTCTTAATGTTCTTTCCCTCCTTCCCCCACCATAGCAGGTGCTTGGCAAGTACTTATTGAATGAATAAGAATTTATACAAATAGTACAACAATTTTCTTTAAGATTATGAGTACATTTCTTTCCCAAGATAAAAACTGGATATTTTTATGGCAATTTTTAGTGAACAAAGGGATTTTGTGTATTAAGATCAGAAGTATTTAATTCTCATTCAGGCATTACGGAAGTTGACACTAATTATATTATTAAGTAAAGAATCTTTTGTTAATTCTGGAAAAGTGTGATCGTAGTATTTACTTGGAAAAATAAAAGTTAGGAATGATATTGACTCTTTGAAAAGGGGAAATGGCATTGTAAACTTTTTAAATGTACAAAATGAGAATTTTTTGTTATTTCTCATTTTTCTCAAATAATTTTCATTTCCGTTCCTGGTCTTACTTTATGAATTGCAAATTGCTCTATGTTAGGTATATGTTGCTAATTGCAACTCTCCTTTGAAGCACAGTGTCTTCTGAAGAAATTAGTCTGACTTTAAAATCCATCTTTTGCCTGCTTGATTTGAGTGCTTCTCAGTTATTTCTCCCCATTTGTTAAATGTTATTTATTAGTTCTTTCTAACCTTAAATCTCCCATATCTTCATTTTACAAACTTTTTAGTGCCCACTCAGCTGCAAAACCATGTCCTGAATACAGTGGCACTACCGAGGACCTCTGCCCCATAGGAGTCCAGGCTAATAGAGGACACAAATTGAAGTTAGACAAATAACTTCAATATGTGTTAGAACAGCTTCCATTGGGACCCTTATAAAGTAACATGGGATGACCATGGGGGATCAGTGAAGACTTGGGAAGGGAAGAAGGTAGCAGTTTCGGGATTTCAGAACGTGTAGGAAACAGATTAAAAGGTAACTGTGCTGAGAAATACGGGAACAGTAGTTCGACTCTAGAGGCTACTGGCAAGTAAGGATGGTTAAGTAGTTTGGGGCATGACAAGTTTTGCGCCTAATGTGTTAGAGTTCCATTTTTAGACTGAATAAGCTAAAGGTTTTATGTCGTGGGGTGATACAATCAAAATACTGCTTGATTTGTCGTATGTATTGTAGAAGGCAGAGATGTGGGGAAGAATGGCGGGTTGGTGATTGAGGAAGGAGAGAGAAGTAGAATCTGAACTTGGCATGTCTGTAGTGGGAATGAAGAGGAAGGGAAGGGTGTAGGCCAGAGGCATCCATGGACCGTGGCATCTCAGAATTATAAGCACCTTTTGCCCTGACATTCTAGGTGCTGAGAGTGGTGATGCCGTTCACACAAGTCAGGCAGTCTCAAAAGCATATTTAGTGGAGGGGAAAATATGTTTGGTTTTTGAACAGCATGAGTTTGAGTTTGAGTGAAACAGTCATGTGGAAATTTTTGGCAAGCAGTTGGGTATCTGGGACTAAAACTTGGAAGCAACCAAAAGATAGAGGGAGACATCCAGGAGTCACTCTTAGATGTGCTATGAAGAAATTTGAGAGGGGGAGAGAAAAGGAATTAATATTTAATAAGCATCTATGGCGTGGCAGGCAGTTTATATATACATATCTAATTTAATATTCCTACAACCTTACCTAGATACCATTTATAGGTGAGGAAACTGGTTTTCAAAGAAGTTAAATAATACTTCTTCCAAGGGCATGCTGCTAGAATGGCGGAGCTGTGATTTGAATTCAGATCTTTCCATTGTAATTGCTGCCTGAAGATGATACTTTGTGTGATATCAGGAGAGTTGTCACAGGTTAAGAAAAAGGTAGCCAAAATTTTTGAGGGTAATGGGATCTGAAGTTTAAGGTTGAGTGGTGATGAGGGAGATAAAATGCGAGGTAGCAAATGTAGAGTGGTCTTTTTTAGAAGTTTGGTTGTGAGGGATTCTAGGGAAAAGTTGCTTGAGGATGAAGGGAAGGAAGAGCAATTAACAATGTCCTAGGCACTGCTACTAGGCCTTTCGTATGTTTATATAGTACATATTAGGTCTTAGCCTTGGTCGGTGGTATTCAAGCCCTGGTCTCTATTAAATGTGAGAAGTTTGAGCATGTTGGGGGAGGGGAAGTATAGACAAGGATAGTTTAAAGCAACAAGAGGGGTTGGTTAACTTAGAGCAGGGGTGTCCAAACTGCGGCCCGCGGGCCAACTGTGGCCTGCGATCCATTTTTAATTGGCCCGCAGCAAATTCCAAAAATATATTTAGTTTACTTAAATAAACCAGGTGAGGCAATACGTCCTTCACCTCGAGTGAGTGGCCCGGCTGTTTGTGTATTTTACCGCATATGGCCCTTGGTGAAAACCGTTGAAAAAAGTTTGGACACCCCTGACTTAGAGCAAAATTGTGGATAAGAGGAAGGGGTAAGATTGGAAACACGGATAAAAACAGGTCAATTTCTATGATGTGGAAAGGAAGATATTAAAAACACCCATTTAAGAGGATTTTTATGGCAAGACACTGTGGTAAGTGTTGTGAAAGATGAAAATATGAATGAAAAAAAATCAGTGATCATTATAGCTACTTGATTGAGTTCTGCTATGTTTATACATTCCTTAACATGAAGAGTTTGGTATTTGGTAAATTTGTTGAATGAATAAAGGTTATAGATTGGATTTTTAAAAATCCGTTGGTTGCTATTTTAGCCTTTAATCAATTTTCTCTAAATCCAAAAGAGTATATCTTCCCCCCCCTACTTTTTCTTTTTACAGCATCTATGATTTTAAGATGTTTAAAGTACAAAAAATGTGCAGAGAAAATACAATTGACAGTTGTTACTATTTTAAGTGTTTTTAACTTAAAAACAAAATATAAATTAAAGTCCTCCTTTCTTCCCTTCCGTCCCCTGCCCCATGTCAGGGCCAAATAATGGATTTAGTATCGATCTCTGGTCTGTAAATAATACATAATCTGTGTTTTGATATACATGAGTAGTGTATTGTACATATTCTGCACTTTTTTTTTCTCAAACATTGATACTATTAATACTATATTTTAAGATGTAGTTCTTTCTAACTGCCATGTAATATGCCATCATTTGAATAAACCATATTTTTTCTAATCTGGATCACCAGTTGATGAACATATAAGTTGTTTTTTTGCTGACTAACACTGCAGTGAACTTTCTCAAACATGTCTCCCTATGTAAAGAGTTTCTCTGGGACAGCTGTTCTCAACTTTGGATTTTGACTCCTTTAAACTCTTAAAAGTTAAGGACCACAGAAAGCTTTTGCATCTATACTGATATTTACCGTATTAGAAATTTAAGCTGAGAAATGTATTAAAAATAACCGCAAATCTATTATATGTTAACATAAATAATATTTTTAATGAAAAATGTTTTCAAAACAAAAAAAGTTAGTGACGGGGCCGGCCCGGTGGCTCAGGCAGTTACAGCTCCACGCTCCTAACTCGGAAGGCTGCCGGTTCGATTCCCACATGGGCCAGTGGGTTCTCAACCACAAGGTTGCCAGTTCAATTCCTCGAGTCCCGCAAGGGATGGTGGGCTGCGCCCCCTGCAACTAAGATTGAACACGGCACCTTGAGCTGAGCTGCCGCTGAGCTCCCGGAAGGCTCAGTTGGTTGGAGCGCATCCTCTCAACCACAAGGTTGCCGGTTCGACTCCCATCCAAGGGATGGTGGGCTGTGCCCCCTGCAACTAGCAACAGCAACTGGACCTGGAGCTGAGCTGTGCCCTCCACAACTAAGACTGAAAGGACAACATCTTGACTTGGAAAAAAGTTCTGGAAGTACACACTGTTCCCCAATAAAGTCCTGGTCCCCTTCCCCAATAAAAAAATCTTTTAAAAGAAAAAAAAAGTTAGTGACAAGAATGGCATTGTTTTATATTTTGTAAATCTCATTTAAACTTTGGTTTAATAAAATTTGGATTCTCATACCTACTTCTTCAGTCTCTTGCAATCACACATCAGATAACCTCTGGATAACTGCTGTACAATTGTGAGAAAGCAAAGAAATGAAAAGAGCAAGAAATGTCTTAGTATTAATATGAAAACAGTTTTTACCTCACAGACCACTGAAAGGAACTCAGAGATCCTTGGACTGCTTTTTGAAAACTACAGTGCTGAGGTGGTGTACATATGATGCTACTTTGAAGCGTAGGAAGAAAATATGAGTACTTTTATTACATTCGTTTTTATCTTTAAAATCAGACAGAAGTTAAGCTGTGTGAATACTTGATGTATGAATTGATGCTGGTACACTCGTCCACTTGAGCTGTCTGTCTTGGGCCACCATGTCCTGAGGGAAGAGTTGAGTTCCACATCTCAGTGGGGAGCTTGCCTATTCCCAGTAGAAATCGTTCTGTATGGACTAGTGTATATTTTACCTGTTGATTGTTAGGTGTGATTGTCTTCTACAGTTTAGATCATAATACTCAGGATACCTTATTTTTTTTAATCTGTGATGTTAATTTTGGTTGTTTTGATCATTCCTTTCTTCTCTGAGAGGTCTATCTAAAGAAATGGACAAAATTGAAACAAGGTTCTTACACTGTGTGTGAAAGAAATGTAGAAGACCAGGGCAACAGTTGAAGTAAAATTGGAGATTACTTTTGCCTCATTTGACCATGTTAAGCTGTTATCAGAAGGAGTTTTGGATATTAAAAGTTACAGTTTTATTCCCCTACGCTTTCTGGACTCTTACAGAATTGCTTATCTCTGACAATAGTAGAGGTCTGGCTTTATGGTGAGTGGAGTAAAGCTGACTCTTCAGAGCTTTCTGTATATATGTCACTGATGTTCTTATTGAAAATATCCCACTCCCAGGCCTATCATTTTGGTAAGTATTTTGTTTCAGAAAAAATTACATGGGCACATGATAAGGAACTGATTCAGAGAAAAATTGAAATACTGGAAAGGTTGGCTTATAAAATCTTGTAGAATTCAGGAGCTAAAACTACCTAATAGAAAGTTGACAAAATGGTAGTGGGTGGGTGGGTGTGTGTGTGTGTGTGTTTGTGTTGTTATTGTTGTTTTTTACCAGGTGAAAATTGTAGGTGGTTCTCCTCTACCGTGGAGCACAAGTGAATATAATTTACTTCAGCATTCCAGGTAACTTTTCTATACATAACTGCATACATTCAACTCATTTTAAATACACCTTGATAACATGGTAGGAAAAATGTTGTTACATAAATGATGAACTTTTAGTATTATAACATTTGTTGAGATAATATGCTGAATCCTTTGTTTTTGGGGTTTTTTTTTACATACTTTAGAGCAACAACATAAAACATTCATGATGGGCTGAAACAAGCTATACTATGTTCTCAGGTATATGGAATAAGCAGCTTACCTATTAACAGCTCAAATTTTTGGTAACATTGGTTGATTAATAATACTGTTCTGTTCCTGTGGAGCCACAGGAAAGATAGAATTGCTAGTTGTTAAATTTACATTAGGATTAGACCGTACCAAGATCTGTTGTGAGCTTAGACTAGAAGAGACATGTCTACATTTCTGTTAATAGTAAGTGTAATTAATAGTAGTGTGCTGTTACGATTTTTTTTTTCCCAAGAACTAGAAGATTTCACAAACAATATTATAATTTATTATATCCTGGCTGTCTTCATCCTGTTCAATATTTGCATGGCTTATTTATTATTTCATTTCTTTATAGATATTTTTATTGGTGCTTGTGAAGGCATATATAGAAACCTTGATATTCCAGTGAAGCATTGGACAGATTAGCCGTGAATTCAGCAAGAAATCCATATAACTCCGGAGTGGAGTTAAGAATTAGAGACCACGGTATTGACAGGGAGAAAAATAAAAGATGGCCTCTATGGCTCAGTGAAAATTGGAGGGCTATCCAAGTACCTCTTGAAAGTTATAATTTGTGTGGCTAATTGGTGATTTTTGGCATAAATCCATGTGGGTCTGTAATCCTAGTTGGAAGAAACCATAGAGCAGTGCTCTGGAGCAGAACTTTTTCTTTTTCAAGATTTTATTGGGGAAGGGGAACAGGACTTTATTGGGGAATAGTGTGTACTTCCGGGACTTTTCCAAGTCAAGTTGTTGTCCTTTCAATCTTAGTTGTGGAGAGCGTAGTTCAGCTCCAGGTCCAGTTGCTGCTGTTAGTTGCAGGGGGCACAGCCCACCATCCCTTGTGGGAGTCCAACAGGCAACCCTGTAGTTGAGACGACGCGCTCCAACCAACAGCCATCTGGCTACCTGAGAGCTGAGTGGCACCTCATTGACTTCATTCTAGTTGTGGAGGGTGCAGCTCACGGGCCCATGTGGGAATGGAACCGGCAGCCCCGTTGCCCAGAGCCCACGGTCTAAGCAACTGAGCCACCTGTCCGCCCCTGTTTGTTTTTTTTTTTTTCCTCAACACCTTTCTACCGCAAAATTGTTTTCAGAAAATCATGAAATCAGCCAGGAAAGAAACTTGAAGTTACAAGTAAAATAAATATTACAGTGAAAAAAAAAGGTAACTGATTAATATTTTTAAATTGCATTAGTGCTTTTTGGGGATAAGTAGAAAAAGTTATCTACATACTGGTCTGTCACAATAATGAATAATAATAGTCCAGTTTTTTTCAAGCTGAACTTCTCATTTGTCAACGACTGTCAAAGTTGATCTTCACAATTCGTGTTCAGTAGACAGTTATAGCCAGATTTATCAATCTTACCTTCACCCCTAATTGATTGAAGAACACTTAATTTTAATTACATAAAGTTGTACCTGAAGCAGCAGATATACAAATATATGGAAAGTCTTAAACATAGGTTACTTCTGGCAGAAATTTTTTAAAAGCCCACTTCACAATACATTGTAGAATTCATGATACTATCCATGTCTTTTCCAGCATTGATTGCGTGACTTTCAAATGTCTCATCAGTCAAAAAAAATTCACTGAAATCTTTTCCCCCACACATTCAGTATGGGTTCTGTTGTACTTGGTAAACACTTTTGAAGTTGTGTGTAAATGTCCGCATCCTTAAATTTTGTTGCATAGTAATGGCATTCTCTTTCATTTTTGTTCATGGATCTTGAAGCTGTGTCTTCCACTATACCTTTGTGTCAAGCTGATTTCGGCTGTGTGTCAAGGTTTATACCAGAAAAAAAAAGATATTTCAGGAAAGAATGTACTGTTTAAACACAGGACTGTACGTATGTACATACATATGTATGAACCACAGGATTGGGGAGACGAACTGAGCTTGAGGAGAGTGCTGACTATCTTCTTTGTAGTGATTCTCCAAATGAACAGGGGTAGTGAATCTGCGTGTTTGGGGCATTGACCACGTAACTGGAGGGTTTCCTAATTGAACTTGTACTTAGAATAGAGTCCTTATTAAAGAATACATAATAAAAATGTATAGATTTGATACCTACATATTGTTAAAACTTAACAGTAATCACAATAATGTAATTTAAAACTTAGAGTCCCAGTCAACAGAAAGTTTTAGGGGGAAGGAGTATTTTACATCCTTGAAGTTATTAGAATTACCAGTGCTTAGTGGTAGTGAAATGATTCTCAGTTTTATTGTTGTTTTTAGAGTCTTTGGAGAGAATTCATCCACTTATTGCCTGCCTGTGGTGGGCTTCTCCCATTGTCCCTTTAAGTATGCTGTTACCTTCGAGAGCAATAGTTGACCAAACCTATAGTCTGTAAATCTCCCTCCACATGTCCCTAATATGTCTTTATGTACTTTATCATGAGTATTCCACTTTATTTCCTCCTCTTGACTTTGTCAGCTGAATTTTAGCTGGAGTAGAATTATAATATCCTGCTTAAAGGAAACACAATATGGGAATTTACAGTAATACGCCTTTTAAGCCTTTAGGAAACAGAGAAAATACTCTTTAAACTTCAATGGCTATACATCATGTAGTTCACTTTAATTAAGAGATGCTGAATGATAAATCACTTTAGATAGGACAGTGAAATTTGGGGTTCAGTTGGAGATAAGTTCAAATTTTTATGAAGGCCTTTACCTTGTTTAATAAATGTAAATGCATATTTTATAAAGTTAGGTTTTTAAAAAATATATGAAATGTCCAAAATAGGAAAATCCCTAGAGACAGAAAGTAGATGATTGGTTGGGGCAGGGGAGAATGGGGCATGACTCCTAATGGGTATGGAATTTCTTTGGGGGATGATAAAAAATATTCTAAAATTAATGTTGATGGTTGCACAACTCAATATACTAAAAACCACTGAATTGTACACTTGAAAGGAGTGAGTTTCATGATATATGAACTACATCTCAAAGCTGTTTAAAGAAAAGTACAAAACCATTAGTTTTTAACATACCATTTTCATTTTGTTGCTTGATCTGATTTTCTATCAGGTTAAAACAATATCTAGTAGCTACTCAGTGTGACACTGTAAATTATTTTGTTGATCCTGAATCCTAAGTTTGTTCAAAGGATATCTTTAGTTTTTACATGCTATTTTAAGATCCATTGGGGACAGTTCAAGGGAAGGACAGGAAAGGAATCCTGCATTTGCTTATTATATACCAACCAGATGCCAGCTAATGGGTTAGGTGTTCGAGGTCTGACAATTAAGTTCACAGACTCTTCCTAGAAAAAGTGCTACATACCTCATTGCTGAATATCACTACTGTCACCCTCGAAATACTGCCCTTGGGAAGCTATGCACTGACGCCAGTGCCTAGTCTACCTCTCAAAGCAATTTTGGAACTCTTTTTTCTGGAATGGCCATCAGAGCTGTTGTCGTATTACCCTTGATGTCCTAAATGTCATCAAAATGTCTTCTTTTCAATATTTCAATCTTCCTGGTAAAGAAAAAAGTCACTGGGGCCCGGATCAGGTGAGTAGAGAAGGGTGTTCCAATACAGTTATTTGTTTACTGGCTAAAAATTCCCTCACAGACAGTGCCGTGTGAGCTGGTGCATTGTCGTGATGCAAGAGCCATGAATTGTTGGCGAAAAGCTTAGGTCGTCTAACTTTTTCATGCAGCCTTTTCAGCACTTCCAAATAGTTGGTTAACTGTTTGTCTAGCTGGTGCAAATTCATAATGAATAATCCCTCTGATATCAAAAAAGGTTAGCAACATCGTTGCAAAAAGTTTGCAAACCTAATTGTCCGACCTCGTATGTCTTTTCGTTCTTTCCGTTTTAAAGATAAGGAAACCGGAAAGGAAATGTGAATTGTCTAAGGTCACACAGTGTAGAAACAGTGGTTCTGAGATTTATCTGAGCCCAGTCCACAGCCCCATATGGCTGCTCTGAAATTTTTAAGCAGCTGTTCTTTGTCTGCTGTATCCTTTATAAAGTGAGAGGGTTTTCACTAAACAACTTTTGTACATTTGAAACATGGCTATAATGTATACTTGGAAGGATTTGTCAAAGTTTAAGAACAAGGAAGTTTGGTAAGTTTTTAAGTCATCCACAGTAATGCAGTAGATACAGTGTTTAAACCTTAAGATAGGCTTTTAGGCATTTATATTTCTTATACTAATTCATAATCACAATTAAACTTTTTAATTTATTGGGGATTTTATAAATGCTAACATTTTCAATTTTAGTCCCATGATTGTGTATAGATCCAGTCATTACAACTTTGTGGAAATAACTGGGGTATAAATAAAATACATAAAGTATGGGATAATTTTTTTCTTCTAATCAAATGATTTTATATCCTGAAACCAATTTTTATTTCTTCCGTTGAAGTCTACGAAGAAATACTTAATTCACAAAAATGTTTTATAGACAACTTTGGTGTACACAAAGTGTAGTAGTGAGGCACAGTAAAAGTGATTTTGAAACCTGGCATCTGTGCTAGTAAAGTAGAGCAATGGCATGGATACAACATTTGGCCTATTTCTTAAGCAAGTGAAAAGGAAGGAGTTGAGGATTGATTGCAGTTCAGTGAACCAAAATGGAGGTGAGGAATAGAAAATGACCTGTTGTGATAAGCTTGAACTGAACACATTAAAGCTCTGCTGAGGGAGGCAGCCTTGGTTCTAAGTGAAAAGTTTGAATGAAGAGTAGACCCTTGGAAATTATAGCAGTTAGTCTTAAATGAAGAATAAATTAGGCAGACTTTATAAGTAAGTCATCAGAAAGTAACTACTTAGAAAATTAGTTATGCCAGCAGCAAATGGTAACAGAATTAGGGCTTGCTGATAGAATTAAAAAGTGGGAAATAATGCAAGTGAAGTTTTAACTACTGTTTGCTATATTACTGTATTCTGTTTTCTTAATGCACATAGAAATATAAATCAAAAGTGGTTTCAATTTAGTATTAACTGTATTTGTACTATGTGTGTATTTTGTAAGAAGCTTTGTAAATTTGCTCCATCTTAGGAATATTTCATATTAATGTCTTGTCTCTATACCCTTTCTCTAAACAAGTGGAAAATTGGTTAAACATTTGGGTTTCAAAGGATTTGACTCTAGGGAAAGTAAATAGAATTTACATGGGAATAAATTATGTATCATTAATTAAAGAGATGTTTTCTTTAATGCACAGATGTCAACAAAAATTTATTTCAGACAGTAATTTCTCAGTTTTGGGGTTTATATCCATAAGGGCTTCTGTTAAAGATTTAAAGGGGAAAATTTTTAAATTTATTTTTTAAATTTTGTTTTAGTAATTTTGAAAAGTTTTACATATTAAAGATTCATAAGCCATTGATTTAAACTGTTAACTTCAAAAACAAGGTTTACTCCATGGACAGGTTGTGTCTTATCTGATAATGATGATTCTGTATGTTTATTATATTTATAATCAAAGCTAGGGAAATGCATTTTTGTGTCTCAGACACAAATTAAAGTTTTTTATTTTTAAATACATGAATTTTAATTTTTTCATTTCAAAATTAATGCAAATTAGGTGAATTTAAATTAGAAAATAAAGAAAATATCTCACCAACTACCATGAGTATTTCAGTCTTTTTTGCCTCCTCCACTTGTGTTTAGAAATAAATTTCTAGAAATGAAATTGTTGGTTTAAAAGATCTGGACATTTTCTTTAGTTCTTGATATAGAGCTTTAAATTTCCCTCTGAAATTAAAACTCTCCATTATGTCTCATCAGCAGAGTGTTCGTCCTCTTTGCTTTTTGCTAATTTACACTCAATAATTGAGTTAGATCTCATTATTTTAATATGTACTTCTTTGACTAATTGCATTTATTTGATTATTGAACTTCTTTGTTTATTAATTAGCTATTGGGGTTTTCTTTGTTAATTGAGTTACTCCTGTACATTTTTCAATTTCACTGTATCTCTTACTGTTTGTACATACAATATTATGCTTTCAGGTAGAATGGCATAGTGGTACTTACTTAATGTGGTTGGCTTGTGGCCCCCACCCTGAATCCCTCATCACTTAAATTCCCAGCATTAAGAAAGTTTTAGCTTGATTGTTGCTTTCCATTTTATATCCCACATATGAGTGAAATCATATGGTTCTTGTCTTTCTCCATCTGACTTTGCTTAGCATGATACTCAGTATCCATGCATGTTGTCACAAATGGCAGTATTTCATCTTTTCTTATGGCTGAGCAGTATTCCATTGTATATATGTACCACATCTTTATCAAAACAAACCCAGACACAGACAACAGTATGGTGGTTACCAGATGGGAAAAGGGGGTAAGGGGAGGATGAAGAGGGTAAAGGAGGTCAAATACATGGTGATGGAAAGAGACTAGACTTTGGGTGGTAAGCACACAATGGAACATACAGATGAGGTATTATAGAATTGTACACTTGAAACTTATATAATGTTATTAACCATTGTCACCCCAATAAATTTTTAATTAAAAAAAAAGTATTAGTTCAAACAGACCTTAGGTAAATAACATAAAATGAAATACCAGGTAAGAAGGGACAATACAGATTACCTAATTGTTCTAGCAGTAACTATTTTATGGATTTGTCTTCAGGTTGTAATTAGATGGGCAAAGTATCTTTGCAGAAAAAATGACTTAAGTTTTTTCCTAATTATCTTTTGTTTAAAAAATTTAATGTGTACTTTTATAAAGTGTTTATATGTTACCAATAAACAGTAAAGTTATGTTGGACTTAACTGAAGCCAGTGTGTCTAATATATTGAGTCAAATGAACAAAAGAGGAGGAAAGACTAGAATTAAATGCTTTGATATCTGCATCTATTGGGAGATTTGAGTACCAGCCTGTCACTCTGAGGGTACATATTTCTTTTTGGAAGTGTTCATATTTTTGTTTAAATTAAACTTTGTAATTAAATATTAGTAACAGGAGCTTAAGGCAAAATTTATCATCTTGGAGGTCATAATAGTTAAGAGAATACTGGATATAATCAATATAATTCATTGTAAAATTCATTTAAGGAAAGCAAATTTTTAAAAGTTTAAGGGGAAAAGATTAGAGGTAAGTATCTCTTGAAAGAAATTCTGAAAGGAAATCATGTTTGAGGGATTTAAAAGATTTTAAAAAATTATTTAGTACATATTCCTTTAATTCTGTTCATTGCTTTGATAGCTTAATTTTTAATTCTGTTCATTGCTTTGACAGCTTAATTTCAAAAAATAGGAAAAGTTATAGTCCAGAAATCGTAAGCTTGATGCCAGTAACTTTTATCTCTGCCAGTTCTGTTAGTTTCTTTTATGAGTTTCTAGAAATTTCTAGTCACTAGGAGCTAGAACAGTTTCATTTACAATTTATAACAGACCAAATTAAACTTTTCTTTTGTAAAATATGTGTTGTCTAGTAAGGACTATAAACCAAATATTTCAGAAAGATATTTGTCATGATTTCATCATGAATACATTAGGAAAAAATAGGCAGGATGAGAGTATACTGTTAAGTGAATTTTAGCTGACTGGCAGTGTCCAAGGAATATCAGATAAGGTCATCCTACAAGTAGATTCTGTTCCTTTTAATTTTCAAAAAATCATTGATCTGGTGGAAGGCATATGAAGCAGGTTTGTAAAAGTTACAAGCGTATTGGACTCGCTGCTGCATCAAATAGCAGAAAATGATTTTCGGACTACCTACGTCGACTGAAAAGACTGTCAGAAGCCAACATAAAGTCAACATGAAGATCTAGTTTTTGATACAGATTCCAATGAAAACATTCTATTATAACTGTAAATTAGCAGTGAATTAAGTACTGTTTTAAAACAAATAATGCTGCCGCACCCCCCTGCCCCCCATGTCCATGTTTTGAATCCTGGAACCTGTGAATATGTCACCTTACATGTGAAAAGATGTGATTAAGAATCTTGAGATGGATTAATTATCCTACATTATCCAGATGAGCCCAATGTGATTCAAAGGGTTACATTAAGAGAGGCAGGAGAGTCCGAGAAGGTGATAGGACAACGGAAACAGAGGTCAGGGAGGAAAGATGATGGATGCTACACTGCTGGCTCTGAAGATAGAGGAAGAAGCCCTGAGCCAAAGGAATGTAGGCACCCTTTAGAAGCTGAAAAGGGCAAATGGATTTTAGAGCCTTCAAAAGGAATGCAACCCTGCCAACACCTTGACTTTTAGACTAGTGAGAGTCTGACCTCCAAAACTGTAAGGTAATAAATTTCTGTTGTTTTAAGCTAGTAAGTTTGTTGTAATGTGTTACTCTAGAAATAGGACACCAACACAAAAGACGATCCACTAGATTCCATTAACACAGGAATACATCTGGACCCTGTCCAATATCATACTAAAAAGTAATTAGCCAGGATAGTCAGATCTAGAAAGCATTGTTTGGCAAATAGTTGAAGGTGTTAAGTGAGAGGGAAACATGCTTAGTTATCTTTAAATATTTTATCATACGAGAGAGATCACATTGTTCTGTGTTCCAGAGGCAGATCTGGAATAGGAGAGGGAAGGTATCAGAAGGGAGAGTTGAGGTCAGTACAGAGGAGACTGCTGTAATCATTGCATCGGATTCGTTAGGAGTTCTGGAATCTGCCAGGGATACTGTAAAAGTGGTGACGCATTTGGTGTATTAGAGTCGGTACTAAGATGCTATGTAGCTTTACAAGTCTTTGATACCGTACATTTTCTCTATAAGGAAGATTTCTAAATGCAGCATTTGGATAGTAGACGTAATATAGAAAAGATATGGTAAGCCATAACAACAACAAAAATTGAACCGTATGTGTGTAAAGATTGCCAGTGCACTGTGTAGCTCCATTTACTGAGCCACTTTCATGTCAGCTATACTGGGCTAAGAGATTTATGTACATTATCTCATTTAATCCTAACAGCCTTGTGGTGTAAAGTGAGTCCTATTAATTCCCCTTTTCAGATTTAAAAAATGATTGAAGTTTAGAAAGTTTAACCTTGTCAGAGTTTATACGATTAGTAAATAGCAGACTATCATATTACTTTGACGAACCCCAAACACTGAATTCTACAGGTGTCACAGGTGAAAGATTTTCATGCCTTATCTTCTCTTGAAACTTTTTATTGGTATAAGGGATCATGATGAATGATTCTTCATAATTTTAAGAATACTTTGTGTGACGCCTTCTATATGTCATGCAGCAGGACCGTGTTCGTATTTAGATTTTCTCATAGTCACTCAGCTAGTGACAGCAAAAAGTCAAACTCATATCAGTTGCTGGCAAGTATGTTTTTACTACTATACTTAATGCCTTCAAAGGTGGTCTTTACCTTTAGGGGCCTACTGCTGCTATTATTCTGTATACGAAAATTGCATGGTTTTCTTGGGTTGCTTTGACACATTTGTTTTCATGGATGGATGCCATTAATTGTGATACAGGCTGTAATTGTAAGTTGAGTGCTGCACCTAATGATGTTTATTGAGCACTCGCCTGGTGTAGGTGATACACTAGTCATTCCATGTGCAAAAACTAATTGAGTTCTCACTGTTACCTGTGCAGTAGGTGATAGTAACACGAAGACACTGGGGCTTACAGAGCTGAAGTCATTTGCCCAGAATCATCCTCATGGCTGGACCCCGTTTCAAAACCAGGTCTATGTTTGCTCCATGTCTGTTTTTTTCATTAGTAGTTTATTGGAATAATAATGTTTTATATAGTTTTCAGCCTTTATATATAAAGCTAGTAGGTTTTCTCCTTAAGGTTTGTTGGCTGAGGTGTTGGTCAGAAATAGCTGGAGACTGAATTACCATTACCCCTGTTTCTACTCTGTATATACTACTATGTGTATTTAAACTTCATTGAAAAATATGAAAAAATTTTTTCTGACTTGGCAATGTTGCTTTTTTCCCCACAGTTTATCCATAGAAATGTATTAATGGTTTGAGGACTACACATTATTGAAAGGTGACCAGCAGTTAGTCTGCGTTTTATTTTCCTCATTTCCAAGACAAAAGAAATTTTCTCAGTTATTGCCTTTCATGTTTTTTTACCATGACCTCCACAGTAAGAATTAAAATTTTACATTGAGACTCAGGTGCTTGTGCATATACTTAACCACACACAGAAGTGAGAAGTTACACCAAATAGTACTTACCCTTACTGTGTACAGAATTGTTACGTATTTTTTTTACTCTATTCCACTAAAAGGTTCTGTCATATCCATTAAGCTCCTTTTTTATAATCTAATGTATCTCAACCCACAGTTTGAAAAATACTCCAGGATTATCGCCAGGATTCTTCCTTTTTTCAACAAAATTATGTGTAGTAATAGTAGGAGTAACAGTTGATATCTGTTGTGTACTTACTCTGTGTGAGGTGCTGCATTAAGTGCTTTTATATGTGTTCTTTGAATTCTTAAACTTCCCTAAATAAATAGGGACTAGTACGCTCATTTTACAGATGAAAGAACAGTTTTTCATAGCGAGTGGTAGAGTCAGGATTTCCCAGGTGATTGAATGAACCTGTGTTCTGATTGTTACTCTTAACAGAAATTTGTTTTAGAAAATTCAGTAACTATAGTCTAAGTCTTAGATCATCACAAGGTTGTATACTTTCAGGAGATTTCCTCAGCCAACAAAGGTCACCATGACAGTGAACTCTTTTCATTTAAAATTATTCAATTGCCACCTTGCTCTAGCTTCAGGTAAGGAATCAGTACATTTTCTCTAAATTTGTTGCTTGGCTGGACATACCAGTTTGCCTCTGTGTCACTTTTTTTTGTTACTAAGAAATCTTTGGGTCCAGTCCCTCATAACAAATATATTTTAGTATTCTCATTTGCGTCTATGTGCATGTTTGTTTTTTACTTGACTGTATTGTCTTTATCATCTTTAATGTCTGTGTACTATTCCTCATGCTAATGTATTGCAGTATTAATTAAATTCCTTATTGTTAGGTACTTATTAGAAAGGATTTGAACTTTGGGAGATGATAGCCCACAGATTGAGTTTACTATTAATTAGCTTTATGACTTAGAGAAGATTCTTGAACTTCTGTGCATTAGTGTTCTCATCTGTAAAAATGAAATTATAATATCTACCTCACTGTGATGGCTATTAGTTTTTCTATCCAAACAAGTAGTGTCTGTATATAGTTCCTGTAAAGTGTACCAATTTCAGCATAATAATTTGGGTCTCTATCTAATGAAGGCATTGATCTAAATTTCAGGGGACCTGTTTAATGAATTTGTGCCTTGAAAAAAATCAGTGAAATGTTAGTAACATTTACTGAGCTTTTAAAAGGTAATTTTTTAAACCTCCAGTTTTGAAACCTCAATATCGGCCTGTATTGTTTTTCTTCATAAATTATATCAAATGCATATTTATATGTTTAAGTTTTAAGAGAGGCATCGGTAAAGGAAAGTAAAGGGCATCTAAAAAACTTAAACACAATGGAAGCCTTATAATGCTAACAAGAGATATTTTAATGATGGTCACCTGTAAAGCATTGAAAGCTGACTGTCTCCACTTTATGTGCCGAACACTGAGCTTCCTTACTAAGAAGCTCACTAAGCTCTCAGATATTTGTTGAATGAATGAAAAATGATCCAGTACTGCATTTCTTCCTCACCTGCCATTGATTGCTTAACCAATTGGACTCGGGCATCACTTTCAAAAACTAGCATTGGTTCAGCCACCCAGTTGTCAGACTAAATGAACAAGGTTGGTTTGTATCCTCATAGCATTTGACCTTGACAAATGTTTTTGATTTCTGGAATTGGTCTTGGTGTTCATTTGTGCAGCGCCCTACTCTATACCACATTGGAATTTTTGGTATATACCCTTGCTAGGTATACGTTCTTGGCTCCCTTCTTAATAGAAGTTCCTTCTCACCCATCCTCATGGCTTCTTGTTTCTGTGACTTTCAGTTTCTAGCCTGGATCGCTCTTCTGTGTTCAAGATTCATATTCTAGTCTCTGCCTGAAGTCTCTGCCTATGTATTCAGCAGGCATCCCCAATTAAATTCAATATGTTTTATTATTATCCCTGAATCAATATAATATATAGACAGGCACAGGTGCCTGGTTGATATTTTGTCTGTGTTCCCCAGCATAGTCAATGGTCTCTGCATGTACGAGTCAGTAAGCAACATTGTATAGTATGAATATGCTGGGAGGGATTTTGAGCTTTCAGATCAACAGATTTTAGTTGACCCCATTCCCTGATTATCACCCAAAACAGATGTAACGGAATCTATGTTTGTTGTCAATGTTATTGAATAACACACCACCAAACCCAATTCTTATATGTAGCAGGCACTCAAATGTTGGTTCCCTTCTTTCTTTCAAAGTCGTCTTTTCTTTATGGGATGTAGTTGTTTTGGATGATAGCACTTGAAGTTTCTCTTGCTGGTCTTTTGCCTGAATGATGGTTATACTGCTGTGTGGTATGATTTATTTTAATTTTCATAGTAAATTATAATTTAAATATATGGACTATTTGGAGTGTTTCATCAAAAGGTACACTGGTCTGGTCTGTCTTGTAGCTGGGTATTTTTAATACATGGCAAGTTGCTTACTGCTGAAATAAGAAGTGCTTTTTTGGAACATTAAATGAATATTAGCTCTGGCTTAGGGTTCATTAGAATAGGGTATTCTAAGCTTTTAATGGCCAGAGAATCAATTCTCACTGTTGCTCATCCTTAAGATCCCTATATAAACTTTTTTCCACCCTTTTTCTCTGCTTTAAGGAACAGAAAAGGAAATAGAACAATAGCAATAAACGACTGCCTTAATAAATTTTATAACTCAAAAATGGTCAGAGTATATATACTCTTTACAAATGTATGTTGTGTATTTCATGCAGTTTTGATATTTTTTGAATTTGTATTTCAGTTGAACTATTTTAAATGGTTTCATAGTTTCTCATTGGTTTATATAATTTCAAAGATTACTATCTCCTTGCTAATTGTTTTTCAACGATTAGCATTTATTCTCAAGGATAATTTTATTACATTGGTAAATGAAAAAGAATCATGACCTTATTTATTTAGAGAGTCTCTTTTTAAAAAATTAATTCCTGTGTTAATATCTTTGTTTCTCCTATTTTCTATATCTTAATATTATTTATAGAAAAATTCTACTTTTCTCTGTGTTTATATTGATCATAAAAATCATACTGATATTCCATACTTCTAAAATTATTGTTATCTATAGTCCTATTGTATCTGTAGTTTTAGAAAGCTGTGAAAATTCTCTGAATTTTTAGGATATGTTTCCAAGCAGGGCTATTTACTCTATACTCTGGGAAGAGAGACTTGTTCATCAGGCTGGCCTCTTACTAGTAGTCTAATAAAGGGTCCATGTCTTAGGGATTCCATATTTGAAATATTAACATTAATTGGCAAGAAATAGAAACATGATTCATGTAAGGTTGGTTATGCTCAGGAAGCCCTGAAACGTATTTTGAAATATCCTTTTAGAAGTCCCAGGTGAGTATGTGCCTGTGATTAAACAAAACAGAAACAAGAATTTAAGAAGCTAGACATAAGCTTCTTGATGTCAGGATTTTATCCTTATAACCCTCTGTGGGCTCTCATTATATCTTGGTTGGATTTAAACTCTCACGGGAGCTCCTGATTGTTGGATTTACTGTTGTGTGATTTGTCAAATGTGTTATTTTTATTCCTGACTAAATCAAGAAATTGTGAATTCAGCTTTATAATGACATTTTAAATTTCTTGTTTGATTTAATATACGTGTTTCTCCAAATAAACCTTAGAATTATTTCAATTTTCCAAAATCTTAGTGAGGTTTGGATTAAAATTACATTAAATATTGAGTTACTCTATTGCCACTTTCAGTCCAGGAAAATTTGTTTCCATTCGAATCATTTTTGAGTTTTTCAATAAAGTTTTTTAATTTTTTTGTTACAGGTTTTATAAATTTCTTAATGTTTTTACTTTTCTCTTTTTTGCTATTTATTTAAAATGATCTTTTCCCATTGTATTTTCTAAATGGCAGTGCAGGTATATAGGAAAACTCTTGATTTTCCTTTACTAGCCACATTTTTAAACTTAGTTCCAAAAGTTTGTTATTCTTAGTTAATAGATTGCAAATATTGTATTTCCCTGAAAATAAAACATAACCAGAAAATAAGCGCTAGCATGATTTTTCAGGATGCTCATAAACCTTACCCTAAAAATAAGCCCCAGTTAAGATCGTCAGAAAGACGGACGCATTGAATTATAAAATAATTAAATATAAATAAATAATGTTATTGACATTAATACTTAAAATAAATGATAATACAAATTATAATTAAGTATTTGTAAATACCCAAGTGGGCGCCTTTGGAGGAGAGGTAAAATGCCTATGTAAACATATGAACTTGAGACTTATTGCCGAATGACCAATCAGAATACAGACACAACGCATGAATAACGTGCACACTTGATAATGAACGGACATGGTTGTGTCTAATATGAATCTTCATAATTCAATACGTCGTGTGTTGTAATGGACGTACTTAATGTACTTGTGTGAAATAAATGTTTTCTGAATTTTGGTGTCTGCAATTTTTCGTCGCTTTTGTGTGGACCATCATTCTTAACTGTCATCATTTTTGTTGCCACTCCTGTCTTGTAAGTCTTCAGTTAACACTTGATTTAAAGGGGATAACATTTTGACCCCCAGACAAAATGAGTGCAAAAAGAAAGAACTATTTTGTCGAGTACAAGAAAGGTATCGTGAAGGACTCCCGGGGCAAGAATCTTACAGCTTTCTGCAAAGAGAAAAAGTTGGATCTCTGAATGGTTCGAAAATGGTGAGCAGAGTACGATGCCTCAGTCAACAGGTGGACGAGGGAAATGCTAAGAAGCGCAAGTGTGGATCAGGTCAGCAACCATTATATCCTGAGCTGGAAGACATCATCTGTGAATGGACTGCTGACAGGAGAGCAAAGGCTTTGGTTGTGCGCAGGGCTGATATTCAAGCATTTGCCCTTGCAGTGGCACCACAGTTAGAAATATCCCCAGAAGAATTCAGAGCTTCACAACACTGGCTGGATGGCTTCCTTCAGCCATGTGAACTGTATCTAAGTTCGACAACACTGTTCAAGCTGGAAGATACTGAAGTTATTAAACGTGCACTTGCATTCAAGCCCCTTGTTGATGGCATCGACTTTTCTAAATACCAACTCTCCAACATGATTGCTGTGGATGAGACTGCAGTGTTGATGAGCCAAGGATCTCAAACGACAATGGATCAGAGGGGTGCCTCGTCAATCTACATTCCCTCCGCTGGTTGCCGAAGTGCACATGTTACCTGTATTTTGGCAATTCATCTGGATGGAAAGAAAGCCCCACCTCTAATCATCACAAAGGGCTAGAAAGATAAGGTTGAACATGTTTCAGGCATTTATGTTCTTGAGACCAAAAAAACCTGGTGCACACAAGCAGTTATAAGGAAGTGGATTGATTTAACGCTGCCACTTGTTTTGCGAGGTGGCCAAAGAGGTCTGTTAGTCGGGGATTCCGCCAGCACTCACTGCGCTAAAGACATGAAGAACTTCCTTGCAGAGAGAATAGATCAAATAATGATTCCTGCAGGAATGACTGCCTATCTCCAGACTCTTGATGTTGCATTAAACAAGCCATTCGAGGACCATTTGCACATGGAAATCAATGACTACATTGAAAATAGAATCAGTGTGGAAACTTTGTGAAGCCTAACCTGCAAGAGGTCGTGACTTGGGTGAAGAATTCATGGGATAAAATCACTGACAGCTGTGTTGCCAATGCACTACAAGCAGGCTACGTGGACAAGAAGTGCTCATTTAAGGAGAGCTCTATTGCTGGACATGAGAGATTGGGGCCAATGGTTCTACAGGAAATGGAGTCACAAGAAATTCAAACTGGAATTCGGGGTTTGGGGAGTTATGACAATGTTCCAGAAGAAGATGACATGACTGTATTTGAATAAATGTAGATTGCTGTACATGAAAAAATAAGACATCCCCTGAAAATAAGCCCTAATGCGTCTTTTGGAGCAAAAATTAATATAAGACCCCAAATTAATATGTCTTGTTTTTGGAGAAATACGGTATCTTTGTAGAACTGGAGAATTGACCTCTAATTGTACCCTTAATTAAAAACTTTATTTTTTTCTTGCTTGTTTTTTAAGCTCTTTTCACTTATGGATATGAAGCCTCCCATCTCTCGAGCCAAGATGATTCTCATCACAAAAGCTGCTATTAAAGCCATTAAGGTAAGAGGGGAGTAAATATATTTAATTTGAAAATGTTTTTGAGATTTTGAAAATGTTATTAAACATGAGAATTCATCTTGTGAATTAGTTCAGGCCTGAACCAAAGAACACTAATCAGCTTTTGCTGAAGGTACATGATACTACAGTATGGTGCATTTGCATTGTAACATTATTTCAAAAACGAGTTTCCCCCCCTTTTTTGTTATTAGTATTTTCCCTGTATATTTTTTCCAGCTTTATTGAGGTATAATTAACAAATAAAAATCGTATATATTTAATAGTATGTAGTAGAACATGATTTGATACTCGTGTACGTTGTGAAATGATTGCCACAATCAAGCTAATTAACACATCCATTATTCACGTAATTACATTTTGTGTGTGTGGTGCTAAAAAATTTGCAATTCCCAGAAGCAGAGAGTTGAGTGGCAGGTTTTTTTCTTTATTTAACTTAATCTTTGTCATAAATCAGCTGAATATTAGGTTCATTTATATTGAAAAAAAAATAAACTCCGGCTCCATGAAATTAAATTTCTTATCGAAGATCAAACCTAAATAAAAGTGACTCACTTAGAAACTGCATGATTTAGTTCCAGTTCCATTGTTCCTTTCCCTCTCATAAAGTTGCCTGATGTACTGCTTTATGAATGTTTATTGATTAAAAATCTAAGAAAAAGACCTATTTGAGGGGGGCTTATAGTTTTTGTTTTAGTTCATTTTTCTGATTTGTTACGGTTTTTTCAGTTGTTGAGTATAGATTATTTCTCGTGGTTCATTCAGTATTGAGAATTATTCAAATTGTGCAAGTTTCAAGGTTTTAAGTAGTTTCTAATTACATTATAGGAAGTGCAGGAATATGCAAACTGGACAATAATTTTCTTTAAATTCTTTTTCAGCTTTATAAGCATGTAGTTCAAATAGTAGAAAAGTTCATCAAAAAGGTAACTGTCCATTTTATTATTACCTCATTTTAGTTGTGTTCAGTATTTGTAATTTACTTTCTAAATTGTAGTTTGGATGCTTGCTTGTAAAGCCACTATACAAAAAAGTTGTCCCTAGAAGTTCTTTTTAATCTCTAGGGGTTTGTTTTAAGGAAACAAAAATTTATAGCAATACTATTGATGGAGCACTTACTATGAAGAGGCACTTAACAGTTTCTTATCTACTGGGCAAGACTCTTTCCTGAGCCTGATGTGCCTCCTCTGCCCTCTGCCCTGTCTGCTCGGTTGGCATTTAATTCATCTTGGAGTATTTCCACTGAAATCACTTTGTAAAGTTTTCCCGGCACCAATCATAATTAAACCATTTTCAGTTCTGCAGTAGTAATATGTTGTTTATAGCTGTGTGATTGCCACGTATCTGTCTCAGTAGAGGACTGAGAACGGAGACTTAGACATCTTTGTTGTCTCCGCCAATCCAGAGTTGTGCCATGTAGTACATACTAACAAGTGTGTGTGCAGATGTTTCTGATCCATGGCCTTGGAAGACCCGCTGAGAGATGGGAGTTAGAGCTTCACCAGCTCTAACTGGTCATCGATGTTTTTATAGTAGGAAATTAAAGTAAAATGGAAAAATTAATTCACCTGCATGCCTCCACTCCACATCACTACAAATATTTACATTTGGATCTACTCATTTTTATTATTTACATTTATAAAAGGAAAAATGGAGACATGTGGATTGATAACATGCTTTTCCACTGTATTTATCATAAACATCGCGGAGTATTCCATCCCATGATTGTTTCCACAATTTCCTCAGCCAGTTCAGTTCCCTATTGTTGGACATTCCACAGTGGCTGGCCTATGGAAAAAAATTAGATGTGTCATAATTGTTTTTCTTAGGATAAATTTCTAGATGTAGAATTGTTGAATCAAATAAGTCTTTGCTTTTATTGCTAAATCATCCTTCATAAAGGTTATACCACCAAAATGTAATGAGATATGTGTTTCCATATTCTTTTTACCTTACCAATTTCTTAAGCCAAAAATGAACTCTCCTTTTTGTTTTGTTTCTCTGGTACTATAACAGAATTAAAATTGATATGCTGTTAAAATTACCTTTTTCATAATTTTAAAAGGTAAAAATTAATTTTTTGAGCAGGATGAATTGGAGTAGAAACTATTATAAAGAAGTGGATTTGTATGGAAGTGGCTTAGGGATTGGTAAAGTAATATTGATTCTGGGAAATTGTGAGTGGGGGAGATACAGGGATTGAGGAAAAGTGAAATACTGGAGGTATGAATGTCAAGAGAATGGTAGTTCTGTATAGAGCTATGGGACATTTGACAAGCAATCCAGTAAGAGCTAAACATTGAAGTAGGTTCTCAACAGAAACAGTCACTGGGTATACAGAGTTTCATAAAAGTGAGATTAATGAGTGTCAAATTGTGATTCTGCTTTTCTTGTACCGACTTTACACCTTTATCTTTGTAGTGTAAACCAGAATATAAGGTTCCGGGATTATATGTAATCGACTCAATAGTGCGACAGTCTCGTCATCAGTTTGGAACTGATAAAGATGTTTTTGGGCCAAGATTCTCTAAAAACATAACCGCCACATTCCAGTATTTGTATCTTTGTCCATCTGAAGATAAGGTAGACCTAATAATTTTTTAAAAGTTGTGTTCTTGTTTTTATTCCTATATTTATTTGAATCTACTTAAGTGTATTTTAGATATTTGAAGCCTGAAGTATTACTAAAAAGATAATCTCTGTGAACTTGAAACAAAACCCAGTTTTTTCTGTAATAGTCATGTATTTATCTTATAAAGTCCTTCAGGAATGTACTGTTGAAATACGAAAGGAGCACCAGCTTTAAGGAAGACACTGTGGAAAAGTTGAGTGATAAAGAAATTCGGTAGTAGAGAAAGGCATCTCATATGGTTGCTTATTCTAGAAGGAAGGGACCAGTAATTGATGGCTTTACCTAGCATAGAGAGATGCAAGAGCATAAGTGGTATTCATTATCAATCAGACTGCAGCATTTAATTCTTCATGTATATAGCTGGTTTTACTATACATAGACTCCAATAAATGGGATAAATACACTGGTAAACCTACTCAGAATAGTGAAGAATGGAGACATTTACAATAAACAGCATATAAATTTGAGTGTTGTGGATTCTGTGTTTATATTGTTGGAGAAGTGTTGTTGTGAGAAAAACATACGCGAGACAAGGAAGATCATTCCTTGAGTAGGAGATAAGAGTTGTAACATAAATAACACATCTTACCTGGATCTCCTTCATATTTACTGGTCCACAAAACAACATATCTATCAATTACTTGCCAGTTTCTTAAATATTTTAACAGTCAACAATCAACCTAAAGAAATTCTTCTTCACTTGTATAACTTGTTTGTTTTTGTCAGTGATGGGTTTCTTTGTAACCATAAATCAAATATAATGAAAACTTCAAATGCATTTTTATATTATTACAGTATATTTGATTCTCTAGGTTATGTTTCTTTTTTTTCCTTTCTCTGTTTCTTACTGTAGATTACACTACTAAAGAAATGTTGATTAATTTAACCAGGTTGTGATTCTGATGAGATTTATTTCCTGTTTTATTTTGTAAGCGGTATAATAACTTACACAAATATTTGTTTTGTATTCATGTTTTCTCACACATGACAGAGTAAAATAGTTCGTGTGCTGAACCTTTGGCAAAAAAATGGAGTATTCAAAATTGAAATTATTCAACCTCTTTTGGACATGGCAGCAGGAACCAGTAATGCTGCCCCAGTAGCAGAAAATGTTACTAATAATGAAGGTATGTATGGTCAAGTGTGTCTGTGAGCTTAGAAGATGGTATAATTATTTTGTACATAAAAAGTTTGGAGTCTTATTTAAATTGTTGGAATTTTTCCATAAAAAGGAAACTTAAGTTTATATCATGGAAGGAAGGTATGGTGTTTTGTTTTTTACATAATTCTTATTTCTAATCAAAAATGCCCTCCCAGCACTTGTTATAGTATAGACTCTAATATCACAATGTATTTTTACTATGTGTTAAATGGAATGGAATGTTATTTTAGTAAAGAAGCTTAGTGGAATTTAAAAAGGAAAATTCATAAGTTAAAGGTTTCTTAGGCCTTAGTGACCTTTTCTTTTTTTAGGTTCACCTCCACCTCCAGTTAAAGTTTCTTCTGAACCGCCCCCACAAGCCACTACAAATTCTGTACCAACTGTACCACAGTTGCCCAGCTCTGATGCTTTTGCTGCTGTGGCCCAGCTGTTTCAGTCAACTCAAGGTCAACAGGTAAACTACTTATTCAAAGATTAAATTGTTTGCAGTTCGGTATTATTGTCAGTTCTTATTTTCTGTTCCTAATTAGTGAGCACATTCAAGAGAGGAAATAGTTCTACTTTTCAACTAGAAAAGCCTGACGAGAAAGGTAATGGCATAGGGATAACGGGAAAATGTGGACAGGTGAAAAACAAGGGAGCAACACACTAAGAATTAGCAATACCCCTTTGTAGGGAACTTCAGAGCTAAGTGGCCACTGTTGTTGCTTACAATTCTAGCTTTTCTAACTGATTTCAAAATTATTTGGATTGGAGATGATTTTTCACATTTTTCTAGAAAACGTACATTTACCTTACTTACTATTTGGTGTATTTTCTCTTCTTTGTGACCATTAGTAGTTTCTTACCATTGAGGTTGTCAACATACATTTTTAACTTTAAGTGATACACATTGTATCCCTGATATGTTTATTCACAACAGACTTAACCATTACAAAAATGTTGATTCTTTTTTCTAGTTTACTCTGCCTGTATGCTATTTTGAGTCACCTTTGAGGTTTTGTTAGTTAGTTTGTTTGTTTGTTTTTTGTTTTTTTTGTAAAATATCTTGATACAATGCTTGTACTTTGTTATGTGGTTTATCAGTTTTCCCGTTCTTTAAGCTTCAGCAGATCCTGCAGACTTTTCAACAGCCTCCAAAACCACAGTCTCCTGCTGTAGATAATGCTGTGATGGCTCAGGTTCAGGCTATCACCGCGCAGTTAAAGGCAGCTCCGACACAACCACCTGAACAAAAAACTACATTTGACAAGGTACGCTTCTCTCACATAACCCACCACACTGTTTATGTCACTCATCTGGGTGTGGAAGTTAGCTCTTCTCTAGCCTCACTGTGCATTGTTTATTTGTTGTTTTGTGACTTGAGGGATTTCCTCCCTCAACATCAAAACATTGATTATTTTTTTTCTGGTTATAAATGTAACATACTCATTGCAAAAATTTTCAGTAAAAAAATATAAAGGAAAAGTACAAATATATGGTGATGGAAGGAGAACTGACTCTGGGTGGTGAACACACAATGGGATTTATAGATGATGTAATACAGAACTATACACCTGAAATCTATGTGATTTTACTAACAATTGTCACCCCAATAAATTAAAAAAAAAAAAGTAAACAGGAGAATATTCACCATTAACCCCCATATTTGGAGATAGCTACTATAACTGTACAGCTACTATTGCTGTACATCTTTTCAGAATTAATTTCCTGTGGATCTATGCTTTTCTTTATGTGGTCATATATATACATACACACACACACACACACACACACACACACACACACACACACACAGTTTGTATCTTGTTTGTTTTGATCTTAATCCTCTTATCTTGTTATTGTTGTGGTTGTTAAGGTTAATAGATTTAGATCTATGTTTTTACTGAGTGTTTCTTGGACGTATTCCTTTTGTGGACACATCACAGTTTAGCCATTCCCATAATGAAAGACATTTAAATTACTTCTCATTTTTTGCTGTTAAACTTTAGTTAACATATTTGTACTGTGAGGGTGTGGGTTGGTTCAGTGTCTTCCAACTGCTCTGTTAGGCAATGGCTTGTTTAAGGGGCTGCCACTAAGGATACAGATGTGCTGAATATGCACAGCTCAGAGCTGCTTGTTGAAATGTTAACCCAAACAACTCCACTCTTACCTGTTTTATGTCTTTTCTAGTTATTAGGTTTATGGCTATATAAAATTGTATTTCATTTTCCAGGTTTCACTCAAAAAAACACAAAAGTTTTGAAAGTTCTAGAACTAAATGATATCTTTTTGTTTTAATCATCTCTACAATTTCTTATTCTTTCCAGCATTCTAATTATAAGATATAATTACTGCAGCTAGTCCAAATTAAGAATCCATGCTGTAAATATTGGTTGTCATATCTTCGTGATTTATGAATGACTGCTGATTAAGGAATGTTGGATAAAATTTTGGAGTACAAAAAAAGCACATGCATAAGGGCAAAAATACAAATAACAAAGTTCTAAAGTAAAAAGAAGCAATTTCACTCTGCTTTGAACAGATTTGTGTATGTCTTTTCAGACCTATTTCCATGCACATGTGAACATAAGTTCTTACATATTGTGGTTTTGTTTATTAGTTTTCTATTTTGTGTTGTGATTAGGAGACCTCTCCCCAGAATTTTTTTTTTTTAATTAAAGTTTATTGGGGTGACATTTGTTAGTTAAGTTACAGAGATTTCAGGCATACAATTCTATAATACATTATATCTCACATTGTGTGTTCATCACCCAAAGTCAGTTCTCTTTCCATCACCATATATTAGACCCCATTTACCCTCTTCTAGAGCCCCCCTCACCCTCTGGTAATCACCAAACTATTGTCTGTGTCTGTGAGTTTTTGTTTCTTTATTTGTCTTGTTCTTTTGTTGTTTTTAGTTTTATATACCACACATCAGTGAAATCATATGGTTCTCTACTTTTTCTGTATGACTTATGTCACTTAACATTATAATCTCAAGATCCAGCCATATTGTCACAAATGGTCCTATTTCATCTTTTCTTACCACCGAATAGTATTGCATTGTGTATATATACCACAACTTCTTTATCCATTCATCTATCGAAGGACATTTTGTTTGTTTCCATGTCTTGGCCACCGTAAATAAAGCTGCAATGAACATTGGAGCACACATGTCTTTATGGATAAATGTTCTCAGACTAGATACCCAGGAGAGGGATTGCTGGGTCATATGGTAATTCTATTCTTAATTTTTTGAGGAACCTCCACACCTCCCCAGAATTTTTAAATTCTATGTTCTAGTAGTTTTATATTTTTGTTTTTTGTTTGTCTCTTTAATTCTTCTGGAACCTACTTTAGAATATGGTCCAAGATAGTTAAATCTTTATGTGTTTGCAAATAACCATTTCTCCCTATTTTTGTCATACACAAAATTCCCATTTATTTCTATGTCTTTTTCTAGACACTAATAATATATTTGTTTATTTCTGCAATACCAATTTAAGTACTTAAAGCTTATATACTATATTTTATTTCTAGGTGTTGTCCTCCTCCTTCCCCTCCCAAATTTTCTTCGGCTATGTATTAAGGTTCTTCAGATAAACAGAACCAGTTTTAAATACACACACACACACACACACACACACACACACGTTCGCACAGAAACAGGAAGGAAAGGGATAGTCATGATTTTTAAGTTCTTGCTCTTAAAACCTTCAACTTATTGGTTGGGGCCCACTCACATTATGGGAGGATATTTCTTTATTCAAAGTCTACTCATTTAAATGTTAATCACATTTTTTAAATGTCTTCACAGCAACATCTAGGTTTATATTTGACCAAAGAACTGGGCACCATAACCTAGCTAAATTGACACATAAAGTTAACCATCACAGCATATTTTTCCAAGTGAACTTCAGCATAAATTTTTGAATTTATGAACTTATAGGTTAATTGAAGAAGTACTGGTAGCTTTTTATACAGAATCTCCATTTATTATAATCTCTTTTTTTATGTCTTGTACATTTCTTGTTTCATTTATTCTTAGATATTTAGTCATTTTCCAAAGCATTAGATATAAATAGTAAAACTTTAAAGGACATATCACATGTAAGATAAACTGCAAAGATCACAGGTTTTGGTTTTTTGTAGACAGTTTAGACCCGAGTTTTAATTTTGGCTCCTGTCACTGTATTTTGAGTTACTTAAATATTCAGTGTACACCTTTGCAAAATAGAGATGGCAGTACCTATACTTTATCGCTGTGATGGTTAAATAAACTAATGTGTGTAAAACAGGTGCCTGGGCCATATTAGATTGTTCAGTTATAATAACTTTTACACATGTCCTAGAATTGCATAGAAAGAAACACAAATATTGTCCAAAACGGGGATTTCCCTTTATAATTTAGAAATCTGCTGTCTAGTAAGATAGAGCCAGAATTTCTAGGCAGAACTATCACAGAACACCACATTTAGGAATTTGAGGTTTGAAATCCATGAGCAGAATGGACACAGCTTGAAAGAAGATTGCTTGTTGGATACCTGAGACTGATTGATGGCTTTGAGGTTGAAAAGACCAGTGTCCACATTCCAGTTCTGCCATTCACTGACTGCACAGTCTTGGTTATATTTCTTAATGACCTAAGCCTTAGTTTTCTTGTCCGTAGAAAGAAGAAAATATATCTACATCGCATGCTTCGTGTGATGATGAACTAGTGTATGTAATCTGCCAGAACATAGTAGTAGATTTCATTGTGCTACTTTCCTTCCTTCCTTTCTCAATAAATGGAGTTGTATTTTTAAATGGTTCTTCTTCTAGATATGTGATCTTGTGAAGTGTCCTGATTCTTTTTTATTTTTTAATGAAAGTTTCTGGTAATCTGAACGTGAGCTGTGAAGTTTTAAGAAAGAAGCTAGTATACACAGTTAGTGAGACTTACTTATGGCCCTGTCTGTGCCATTCTCTTTTTCCTTTTTATATTAGTATATTCTTGAGCAAGCAGCACGTGGACATTTTTCTATAGGCACTTAATGGTGATTGGTAAGACAATAAAATGTACACACATTATCATGTGTGCAAACTTCCAAAAGTTTTTAGTCTAGGCACATGGCTATTTTAGTAAAATATTTATATTGCTAAATTAATAATAAAGTAAGCATATAGAAAATAGAAAAAAAAACGCTACATTTATAATTGGGGAAGAAAAGCAGAACAAAAAATTGTCTTTTCCAAATGAGGTTTGTACGTGATAGCATGGTGGGATTCCAGATGATAATATGAACATCTGTTGTTCTTATAAAGTTTTGTGCACTGAATCACAGTCGAAATTTTAAAATGGAATATTGACATACCTATTCTAGAAGCTACTTGACAGATTTGATTATGACGATGAGCCAGAAGCTGTGGAAGAATCCAAGAAAGAAGATGCCGCTGCCACCACAGCTGCCACTGCTGTTGCTGCTCCTGTGCCCGCTGCGGTCGCCCCTGCCACCTCTCCTCCGCAGGCACCCTTGTAAGTTTCTATCTGATTCCTCCCTGGATATAGAGTTGGTAATCTTTGTAAGGCACAGTGTAAGGAACATTTAGTGACAAAGTCCGTATTTCATAGAGTCGTTTTTTTAAGTTGTGATATTTTGGGTTTTCTCCCAAATTAGAAGGGGATCCCATGAAATTCACAATAAGAAAATGCCTTTTATTTTTGGAATAATGCTGAGTGTATAAGTTACTATACAGGCAAATATATGATTCAGTAACGTTGGTTATTAATGACTCCTGAACAACATTCTTTGTGCTTCTGTAGTATAAGTGTGGTTGAGAATTTCATGTGTTTTGAATGGGTAAAAGGCTTGCTCATCTTTCTGTAGTGGATTTCCTGGAGATGGCATGCAGCAACCAGCATATACCCAGCATCAAAATATGGATCAGTTTCAACCTCGAATGATGGCCATACAGCAGGAGCCAGTGCACCATCAGGTACAGAACATTGTTCTTACAGCTGAGTTTTAGTAACTGAAGATAGTCATTAGAGCATATGGGTTGCTTTTCACAGACCACTATTATTTAACTGTGCGATTGAAAGCTGTTGAGTACATAATGATTTGAGTTGCTTTTTGCTTTAATTAAAACAAGGATGCTAAATATTAGAAATTATGGCTCTATTTTAGGGAACTGGCCTGTTTAGTTCTATAGCTCTTTCCTTTGCAAAGATCCCCTTTGGTAAATGTTGTGTGATTAGATGCTTTAGCGGTCTTTCAGCTCTCAACATTCGGGACTGTAGTTTGAAATCTGTAGTGAAAGGAGCATAGCACACAGGCAAATTGCAGGAAGTTAGTAGAGATTTGTTCATTGGATTTATTTTAGTAAATCCTCTAATTCAGAGTTTCCTAAACTTGACAATGCATCAAAGTTAATGGGGGCGGGAAGGGGCATTTAAAACAATACAAACCCAGTGCTACAATCAATCTAGAGTATTTTTTTAATTGTGTAGTGATTCTGTTGTACCACCAGCCTTGGGAAATCATACTTTATAGCCTTAGTTTAGAAAGGGTTCTAAGAAATGTGTTTAAGCTATATTCATTTTCTTTTCCATATCATTTTCAGTCCATTCTGTACATTTGGTAATAAGAAATTGATATTGTGATTTTAGTGACTTGTTGATGAAGTTTGAAAAGTATTTTATAAGTTGGTTTAAAATATGAAGAAAACCTATGAACTTACTTCTAAATGTTTAACAATTACTGAAAGTTTATAAATAATTTAGAAAGACTACTCTTGCGACATAATTATACTTTTAATTGTACTGGCATTGGAATAGCACATGCGGAAATATGTCAGGTCGTTGTCATTATTATATTTTGAAATCCTAAAAGTAGATATGTTACTTGAAAGTCCCCTTAGAGTAAATTTTTAAAAAGTGAACCTAGAAGTCGATGCTTTTAGCCACTCTTTCTCCCAAAAGCCTTAATTGCCTTTAAAGTTGAAGAGAGACAATTTGCAATAGAGTAACTCTAACTTTAAGTTCAGTCTGCCGCATAGCTCTCATATAAGTGAAGTTATAAATCATAAAACCCAACCTGTGTATTCATAATTTTAAAATGAGTTACAAGATTTGTAACCTATATACTTGGATATTTAACAATTCTTTGGATGAAGATTATCTGTGGAAATTGTTCATTGTTGCATGTCATTGTAGTTTTTTCTTGATCAAAACTTATTGAAAATATTTTAGTTTTATATAAGGTAAGAGTTTTTCTAATTATTTTTGGTAGCTATTACCTAAAATCTGCTTGCACACTTTTCTTTAAAAACAAAAGGTTCCACTTCCTCCTAATGGACAGATGCCAGGATTTGGCCTTCTTCCTACACCTCCTTTTCCTCCCATGGCTCAGTCTGTGATTCCTCCAACTCCAGCCGTACAGCAGCCTTTCCAAGCTGCTTTTCCGGCACAAAATGAACCACTTACGCAGAAGGCACATCAGGTAAAACATCATTCTCGATGGTTAATTATTATACTGGTTGCCTTGACTTGAGTGCAGATTCCTGCCTATTTGCTCGTTATCTTTATTTTTGAAAAATGAAGACAGACTGTTACCTTGAGCACATATTAATCCTCTTTGTTCCTGTTTTTCATCTGGGAAATGGACATAATACTGTCGATTTCATAAGGTTCTTAAGGATTGAGGCAGTATAGAATGCTTAGCTAATGCCTGTTTCACCATTTTAAGTGATGGTTTATTAAAACAGTAGATAACCTATATGAAGCAATTTCCAGAAGTGGAGTACTTCTAATCTTGTAAACCATATACAAAAATTTTTTCCCACTGAAGGCCAGTCATTATTAAACAAGTAATTCAGTCTCAAGTAACCAAAAGAACTGTTTCAGGTAAAGAGATTTGTAGTTTAGTGGGTTTTAGATTTTGTCCTCTTGACACTATTTATAATTTCCACTTTTCTCATGTAATGATTGGTGGTGGTTTGTTTTTTTTTTTAAAGGAAATGGAAGTAGAACAACCTTGTATTCAAGAAGTTAAGCGGCATATGTCTGACAACAGAAAGTCGCGATCTAGGTCAGCATCCAGGTAATTTATGGAAAATGGTATTCCAATCCTATATGTCTTCGGAGACATAGAGATTAAAGTCAAGTTGGATTGTTTTCAGATATGCAGTGTTAATAAAATAACACTTGGTATGTCTGTGTGTGGATTGGGGGCAGTATTAATTTTCAAAAAATTCTAAGGTCATCTTACCCACATTTTTTCCCTTTGAGTTGCTCTAATGGCTACATACAGGTAGACATACATGAAATTATAAGAATTATATACTGTGTTTCCCCAAAAATAAGACCTAGCCAGACAATCAGCTATAATGCGTCTTTTGGAGCAAAAATTAATATAAGTCCCGGTATTATATCATATCATATATCATATAAGACCCGGTCTTATATTATAGTCAAATAAGACCAGGTCTTATATTAAATTTTGCTCCAAAAGATGCATTAGAGTTGATTGTCTGGCTAGGTCTTATTTTTGGGGAAACACAGTACTAATAATTGTTATAATAATCAAAATTTCTGTACAAGTTTATCAGACAGCAAAGTGGAAAGATGATCAATACAATAATCAGATTACAATTTTAATTGCTGCAGAACAGAAGACTTTACTGAGAAGAGAGAGAACAGTAGTTGCAGTGTATCTCAATGGTGACACTTAGCATCTGACACTGCAAAGGTGTAATTTAGTATAGGACCAGAGGTATCAAAGATGGGAGGTACTTTTGTGAGCTGGCAACCTTCTTTATCTCATTTAAAATATGTGCATGCTTTCTAACTTTGAATACATTAATCTTTAGAATGAATTCCCTGCTATCAAATTCTTACATATCCAAACATTAAATTACCTACTTGTATTTTTTTCTGATTAATACATGCTTACATTTAAAAAAAATTTTTCATGTACTATCCATTCTCCCTCCTCTTGAAAACCTTAGGTCACCAAAAAGAAGGCGCTCTCGATCTGGTTCCAGATCTCGGAGGTCTCGTCATCGACGTTCTAGATCTCGGTCCAGAGATAGACGTCGGCACTCTCCTAGATCTCGATCCCAAGAAAGACGGGATCGAGAAAAAGAAAGAGAACGCCGACAAAAGGGCCTTCCTCCAATCAAATCAGAAACTGCGAGTGGTAAATTAGCCTTTACATTCAAACTTTCTACATTAGTTTTTTTCATGTCATGGGTTTAAAATGTTTTATAACTTTTAGCAAAATACTGCTTTATCACGTCTTATTTGTTTGGTGTATACCCTTGGATTGCTTTTCTATGTTAAGCCAGCTGTAAAGCAGCAATAAGAAGTGAAACAGAGTAACAGTATTGAATAATAGTGTGTTTTAAATTTAATGTGTGAAATATAGTCATTAACTAGCTCTCCTGTATACAATGAAAGGGGGTTTTTCCCCCATAGTAACTAATACCTTCTTTTATAAAGATTAACAATTTACAGACTACATTACACAGACTAGAGAGATTATTTCCTGAATATCATGTTGTGTTTAGAAAGTTTATAAGGTGTGCTATAAGTCCATAGCTATTATTGAAATTTTAATTTCTGTGACTAGGGCATATATGAGACTTCTGGAAGGCTTATTACCTAGGGCACAACGTAAGAGAAAAACCATATACACTTAACAGTTGGAAAAGGACAGCTACGTATAATGAGCAAAAAACAAAAGCACTGAATTGGTTGGTGATCAGGAGAGTTGGGATCAAGTATTAGAGCTGGCCCCAAAAAGGCCAGTTTTTTTCCCCATCTTTTACGCATATTCCCTATCCTGGTTTCATTTCTGGAGGTACTACCACAGTTTTCTGGGATTTCTTAAATGTATGTGGAATCACTACTTAAACTTGAGGTATCATAATGTCACTTAGGCATATTTTCTACAATTTTTTCATGTAAATTATAGTACTGTTCATTATCAAATGTGTATGTATATGATGATTTTATTTTAAGTTTGTAGTACTACACTCTGGGTGGGACAGCTGGACAAAAGGACTACTCAGCAGGATGTTGCCGGTCTCTTAGAAGAGTTTGGTCCAATTGAATCAATTAATGTGAGTGTTCATTAAATGATTTAATGACAGTGGACAGATGTGATTATCATTTTACAAAATTAGGGACTTGAGACCTAAGTCAAAATTTGCCCAGGTTTGTAGATATGACTAGAGTTTAGGTGTTGTGAGTCCGTGTGTAGCATTTTCTGCATTTAACCACATTTCTTTGATAACCAAGTTTAATTTAAAATGTTTTTCTAGGGAAGTTTTTATATAACAAAGCTTGGGGAACTGTAGGCTCATTAATAATTGGCAGTTGAGACCAACCTTGAATTGCCAATTTACAAATTCATTTAATCTCAGGTGATGGAACACTGACTTGGTTGGGGAGGGCGTTATTTAGGGTTGTTGGTACTGGTTACTTACCGTGTTTCCCTGAAAATAAGACCTACTCTGAAAATAAGCCCCAGTTAAGATCGTCAGCCAGACGGACACATTTAGTACGTTATGACAATGTTCCAGAAGATGACATGACTGTATTTGAATAAATGTAGATTGTTGTACATGAAAAAATAAGACATCCCCTGAAAATACACCCTAATATGTCTTTTGGAGCAAAAATTAATATAAGACTTGGTCTTATTTTCAGGGAGATAGGATAGAAGACCCGGTCTTATTTTTGGGGAAACACAGTAGTATTATATCTTGTTGCTGTTTGATTTTGTTACCTTATTTTATAATATTAAAATGTTTTTGAGCAGATGATTCCTCCCAGAGGTTGTGCCTATATTGTTATGGTTCATAGGCAAGATGCTTATCGTGCCCTGCAGAAACTGAGCCGAGGGAACTATAAAGTGAACCAGAAATCCATAAAGGTACACTTTTATGCCTTACAATTCATTTTTTTTAAACTGGAATTTTGGACACTGAAGCATTTCATATGCATCTTTTTAAAAAGAGGTTATCTGCTAAAAGTTAACATAAAATTTTAAATGTTAGATTTGTAGTAGAATTTTCTTTGTTTAAAAAAATGTAGATAGAATAGTTCATCAAGGTATTTAAATGATTAGTGCGTTAAATAAAATGTCAGTGAGTAAAATATTTTGTCATTTCAAAATTTTGGGATTTTTCTACATTTTAAAGTTTGTCCTCTCATCTTAGAATTAACTATGAAAAATATTCAGCAAAGATAGAAAAGATATAGATACATGGGTGTTCTTCTCCTGAGGGGCCACAGTCAGTGTTTCTTCAATGTCATAACACGGTTCTAGGATTGTGCTGCAAAAGGATTTTGTCTAATGCTGAATAATTCTGAGGTACCCAAGACTTTTGAAAGTGGTCCCGATTAGGCTGTGTTGTGCATGGAAGTTTGCACTTTTTATGATAAACTTTTTCCTTTTCTCTAACTTTTATGCTGGCTCAGTGGGTGGTTGCAGGAGTGGGTAGGGAGATGATGTGATGCCAGTCAATTTCCTAGGACAAAGAGGGATAAAAGGGTAACCAGTTTCCTAGCGCCAGGTAGGATTTGGGGGTGGGTAGCTAGGCCAGGCTGCACCCTGGCCTCCGAGTCTCAGTGATTAGAATGGTGGGGAGCAGTGAACTCTCAGAACTTACGACATTCTCCCTTCCTTTTTATATTTTAATTAATGATGCAATAGATTGCCTGGGCCTTAAACAAAGGAATAAAGGCAGATTATAAGCAGTATTGGGATGTAGAACTTGGTGTTACTTATATTCCGTGGGACAAAGTCAAGCCTGAAGAACTGGAGAGTTTTTGTGAAGGAGGAATGTTGGACAGTGATACACTTAATCCAGGTAATGCAGTGTTTAATGTCTTTGAAAATTCATCTATTTTCTTGATAGTGCATATAACAATATTTGTTCTTTGCATTTGGAGATTTTTCAAGTACCCACTGTTTACCAATCTCTCCATTATAAACTGAGAAAATGGTGAATAAGATAAATGTGGTCTTTGCTGTTATGCAACTTATATTAAGCGGGAGAGATGCAAATAAAATAATTGCTAATTGTGGGGTTAACTATTAATTGCAGTATTAAGCAAATCTTAAATGGAATTTTTCAGTGAAAACCTGACAGATCAAATGAGAAACACATTGTTGATACTGTGTTTTAATCTAGTGCTTCATAATAACTTCTTTGAAAATGTCTAAATGTCCAGAGAAGCAACCAAAAGCAAATGTGTAAGACGAGGAGGTGCAATTATTTGTGCTCATGAATATTAAAAATGCCAGATTGACAGTGAGGTTGCAGTGGGGGAAAGGGCTGCATGTGTGGACTTGACCTGAGATTGGTAATAGTCTGGCAAGGGAGGAGTACAGGGTGGCATGGCAAGTAGAGCAAACAATTAAAGGAACCTTTAAGCAGGAGTGGTGGTTTGAGAGCCCATGGGAGGTGAAACAATGCCATGCCCGCTTCCTCCCTCCACAATGCACGATGTCTTCACTTACAGATAGAGCTTGGTCTCTCTTCAGGCAAACAGGTATTAAGGGCCTGCTGGGTGCCAGGCATTCTGGAAGGCTCTGGTCCATGATAAAAGGGAGTCTGCTCCTCCCTCCCATGTCTTTTGTCCAAACAAGACACTTGTGGTTCGGAACGTAGACTCTAGAGCCAGATGTATCTCTCTGGGTTGAGTCCCATGTCTGCCGCTTACTAAGTACGTGAGTTTGGGCAGATTGTCTTTATTGTCCGTGTTTATAAAATGGGAATACTAATAATAATAGGAACTAGTTATAGGTGATTATGAGAATTCAATTAGTATATATAAAATGTTTAGAACTGTGCCCGGCACATGGTATGCACTTTTTTTGTATGTTTGCCATTGTTATTTGTTAATTTAACAAATATTTATAAGATTTAGTATAGGCATTTCTTTAATAATCAGATTGCAGGTTTTTATATAATCAAAATTTTAAAAATTATTTCTAGATTTAAAGTCACAAACTAAAAATGGTAAACTTTTATTGTTAAATTTCTTTAACTTTCAGAGTGGAAAGGAATTCCCAAGAAGCATGAAAACGAAGTTGCTCAAAATGGAGGGGCAGAAACCTCACACACAGAACCAGTATCACCCATACCTAAACCTTTACCTGTGCCTGTCCCTCCTATTCCTGTTCCCGCACCTATAACAGTACCACCTCCACAGGTAAGAATTTGGAGCATTATTTAAACAAATTTTAAGTGTCTGAAAGATCTGTCTAAATCTTATCACAGACATGAGTATATAAATGTGCATTATTGTTTATAAACTTTTTAACACATTTTTAAATAATGTTAGTAAAACCAGAATATATTCATATTGCCTTACATCTTTCTAGATTATTGAGTGTCTCCCGTTACAATGGTTCATACTTGAAATGTACCCCTGTTAGAGTTTCTTCTATTCTGCCTATTCTCGTCTTGTTTCCTTATCGGATCTTTGTTCTGAGGGAGCTTGGATTTATACCCATTGACCAGCGATTTGGGAGGACAGAGAGTTTCTAAAGCTCTCATTTTGGTCGTTCTATCATGAATTTTTTTAAATGGAGGATTGAGAGCTGTTGACTAAATTAAATGCCATTTAACGTGAAGGTTTATTCTTATATAGAGTCTTAGCTGTCGTAATAACTTCAGAAGAGAGAATCTAGATTCTGGCAGAGCAGGGTATGAATCCCAGACCCTGTTGTTTATACTCAGTGGTATGACTTTGAGCAAGTCACCTGACCTCTAAGCCTCGTTTCCTGTCTGTAAATGTGCAAATTCCCTTTCCTGGCTTTGGCTCTGGTATTTTATGTCACAGTTGTTTTGAGGATTAAATGAAATAATATGTGTTAACTACTCAGCAGGTTTCCTGTTAACATGATAAGAGCTGAACCATGAAAACCTTTTGGTTAAAATTATAAATACTTGACTTAGTTTTATATGTGATCTACTAGAATTTTCTTTCTTTTGGTTTTTTTACTAGACTTTTCTTGTCTTTCAATACCTTCTTTCCTCAGTTTCTAACATTAAATCTGATCTGATAAATCTATCACAAAAGTGATACACACTTGATTTTCTTAATGTAAGAAGAAAATCATATGCTTTGTTACATATTTAGCTGTGATATTTTATAAATGAACTCCCTAAATTGCCATTTTCAGTTGACCTTTTTGAATATGCCCTCCCAGTATAAGGGGGTTTTTTTGTTTTGTTCTTTTAATTCAAGTTTATTAGGGTGACATTTGTTAGTAAAGTTACATAGATTTCAGGTATACAATTCTGTATTACAGCATCTATAAATCCCATTGTGTTCACCACCCAGAGTCAGTTCTCCTTCCATCACCATATATTTGTTCCCCTTTACCCTCAACTACCACCCCCCTGCCCCCAGTATAGGTTTTAAATAAGATTAAATGTATGTCAGCATTCATTTAAAAAAACCTGCCTAGTATGTTAAAATTGATCATACTTTTTTTTCCCAAACAATAGCTAATATTTATTGGGTGTTTATTAAGTGCTGGGCACTAACATCTATTAACTCTTTAATCCCCGTAATTATGTGAGGTTGGCACTTAACTATTTTATAAATGAATTAAACCGAGGTCTAGAGAGCATGAGCCTGCTGCTCACAGTCACAAAGCCAGTTGACAGGGTGGCCAGGCAGGTTGACCTTAGGACCTGTGATCTTAATCACTGTGAAAATTGTCAGCTTTTCTTAGAGTTGTATTTCTCAAATTGAACATGGAACATTTTTTTTAAAACATATCATATCCTGTCAGAACACCAAGAGATACTGGTGTAATACAATGTGAGTTTGCTGTCATAAAGTAGAGAGCACAACTTTGATATCTATCATTTGGGGTGGGTACATACACCTATTTTCTATTTTACTTACAATATCAGCACAAATTTAGAAACATGTATTTTTTCAACATGATACTTTCTTCATCCCTACTCACTGTATGGGTAGCGGGGTGACTAGCTATGTGGCTTCTGTAAGCATTTTTCTTCTTTGCAGGTCCCACCACATCAGCCAGGGCCTCCTGTCGTCGGTGCTCTCCAGCCACCCGCCTTCACACCTCCTCTGGGAATCCCTCCGCCGGGCTTTGGTCCTGGTGTTCCTCCCCCCCCTCCTCCTCCACCATTTTTGCGTCCAGGATTCAACCCAATGCATTTACCACCAGGTACACTAAGTTGTTTGAGAGGACATTCTTTTTAGAGTGTGCAATAAAATGATACAGTGTCAGTTGACATTCTTTTTGTTATTCTAGGTTTTCTTCCTCCTGGACCCCCACCTCCTATCACTCCACCAGTATCCATTCCTCCTCCTCACACACCACCAATAAGCATCCCAAACTGTAAGCATGTTTTTCCTTTGTGTTCAGTTGTCCTCTGGGAGTCGGGAGTAGGAGGGCAAATGGACTAGTAGTAACAGAGTCTATAGTATGGCGAGAGAATGTTGGCCGGGGAGATACTAATTATTCAGCTTCACATGTTGATGTAATTATATTCCTTAGCTACTATCGCTGGTATAAATGAAGACACTACAAAAGACTTATCTATTGGAAATCCCATTCCAACAGTGGTGTCTGGGGCTAGAGGAAACGCCGAGTCTGGTGACAGTGTGAAAATGTATGGCTCTGCTGTGCCACCTGCTGCACCCACGAATCTGCCCACCCCTCCTGTAACCCAGCCTGTTTCACTTCTTGGTAAGTTAACTTTTTTTATCATTAGTTTTTTCCCCTCTGCTCAAATTAGGTTTTTTTTTTTTTTTTTTTAAACAACGCTAATTTTGGTAAAATGTTCTGAGACTGATATTTTTCTTTGAGGAAGGTCTCCCTCTTAAATCAAATATGCGCTCTTGGTTTTTACCAAGAATAGCCCAAGAGACAACCTCCATGATGAAATCATGTTTGTTTGACCTGAATAACAGTTGGGTTTGCACATATTAATTTGATATGGAAAAGTGATTTGTCTCTGTGAAAAGGAATTGGCACAGAGTCCATGACTGACATAACCCCAGATGTCCCAGCTTTATAAGAGAGAACATTTCTTTGACATAGTATTTTTTTCCTCTCTGGACCAATTTTTATGCATCTAAAACTGCTGGACTTTGGTAGCATTCTCTGTGGGCTAGCAAAGAAATGATCCTCGATACATTGCAATAAAATGACTTCATTATCCGCGTGCCAGTTGCACAGCCTGAGGTAATGCTTCCCCACTTTCCCCACTGACCCCTCAGTTTTCTCCTGCTAGAATTTATCTGTTGTGCTCGACCCACGACTTTACTACTGTGATTAAGAGAAGTGTCATTTAGATTGTTTACAACTTTAATAATCAAGAGGCCTTACCCTTGCTTGCTTGAATTATAAATTAATACATACTTGTTATACTGACCATCTTTTAAATTAATAAATTGTTGTACTGGCAGTGGTATTATCAAGTATAATTAACACTTGATTCTCCTAATGCGTAGTTAATTCGTTCTTGGTATTAAGTCCTGTGAGTCCATTGTCTTTTTCAGAGGTATATGTGTGTACACGCTTGCTTTCATAATCAGATTTTTTAGGAAAGAACACATTGGTTACCTGTGAGATGTAGGAGTATGGGACATTGGTTTGTGATGCAGGACTTTTATTTTTCACCTACACCTTTCGGTACTGTTGGAAAGTTTTACTTTGTGCATGTACTACATTTATAATAAAAATCAATTTGTTTTTAAATGGCATGCTGTCTTCTGCCCTTTCCACGACAGAGTTTAGGCTGACAATAAACTTGATTTGTATTTCCCTTAACAAACTGGGTTGTGATAAAAGAGGATTTGGGGTTAAAATTTGTCACAAGTAATGTAGCAGTAGTCATCATAATGATGGAAAATAATCTGTTTAATAAGAAGGTTGCTTAAGAGGCCTGTGCCCTAATGGAAATCATATAGTAGATGGAACATTGGACTAGCAGCCGGGAAACTTTAACATCTTTGGCTCTCAGTTATGTTTTGTTTTGTTTGTTTGTTTGTTTCATATTTGTAATAAGGTGATTGCACAAGAATCACAGAATCTGATTTGGATAGAATTTTCTGGTCAACTCTTTTCCTTCACCCCACACTCCTGATTAATTCTGGTTGATAAGAAATTTTCTAGTCTAGCGTCCACAGATATTAGGCTATCTGAGACTATTTACAAAATTGTGTGCGTTTGTGCTTTTTTCCGGGCTTAGTAAATTCATTGAACAAGTGAGAAGATTTCATATCTTCAAGAGTTTAATAACCACTACTTTCAAACAACTTTGAAGAATCAGTAGCCTGCCTCTGATTTAACATTTAGATCTTGAAGTCTCTGCTCTTTATTTCTTATCACTACTGAAATGTATAGTTTAAACTCTACATCTAGCATGTGATACAAACTAAAACACAGATCAAAAGTTGATGAGCTTGAAAAATAGTAAGGCTAAGCACTGCTAGAAAAATTTGTTAGCATTTAATGTTACCTCACGTGCCTGTTTGGATGTTCATCCCCCATCTCCAACAACCCCCCGAAAGAAATCTTCATGAGAGAGGGGCATTTGTTACACGAGTTAAATGGATGGATGGCTGGTATTTCAATGCATGGCTGTTTATACTTCACCTCTGAGGAACATTGTAACTTTTAAAACAAAATTTAGAAATTGAAGGCTGTTCCAAATCTGGAAAGGTTAACATTTGACATAACGTAAAAACGAAAACTTGTTAAAATGAGCACTTTTAACTAAAATGCAGTTCCAGTCATGAGAATAGGAATGCCGTCCTTGTTCCTTCAATTAGAAATCTTGAAAAGAATATCCCATGAATTTTGACCATTTAGAGAAATGAGACTTTTTAATGTAATGTATGCAAATAATGGAAGATTTATCCAAAGGGCTCATCTCACAATTCCATGCTTTTGATACAGGCATGTACTAATCAACAGCGTCAGTAGGATCAGTAGTCAAGTGAAGGGTACTGTCGCTGTCAACCAAGTAATGGAACCCTAGAAGTACAATGCTTGCAAGTTTTCTCTTGGTGCTCTAATGTTTTCTTTTATGATCATAAAAGGGAATGATGTGCTATACCGGAAAACTTTAAACCTAGAAGTAAGCTAAGCATGATACTAAACTTCAGTTTCTTCATCTGTAAAAAAGGGAAATAAAATAATGATATACCAGGGTGTCGTGATGCTTCAATGGGCTAACGTATATAATTAACAACCCGCGTGGGGCCTGCCACGGGCTAGGCTGTCAGTGAGTGGTGGGTACGTATTACAGGTAAGGAACGTCACAGACGATAGAATACCTGGAGAGGAATGTTTATATTTTGCAGTTCTAAAACTAGACTGTAGCTGTTTGTTCTAAACTTACACGTTTTGGCAGACAGAGGAAGCAACTTTGTAGGAAAAAAATGTATCGTGGCATAGTTGCCTCAGATCTTTTCTTGGTAGGTTAGACCAGATCGTAAGTTTGCACATACTGAATTCCATCAGTTGGCTTACTGAGAAAATGTATGTGTTGGCCATAGTGGTGTTTCATTTAGATAGCACAACATGACATCTATTCTTCCCATTAATGATACTCAAATAGTTTTCTTACAGTGGCAGGTGAATGTGTCATTGAGACTTACCTGAGTTTTCAGATCTTAATTTCTGAAATAATGGCAATAATATTTTTAAAGGGGCCAAACAAATGTTGATGGATCTCCCAAAAGTCTGTAGTGAGGCCTGATTGTACTGGTGGGAGGAGATTAGGGTGCTTTAAGGACTGTTTGGTTTAAATAATTTTCTGATGATCGGACTTCAGTGTGGGTGTTAGTTTGGGAATCATGACTACATGTTTCTGGTGTTGGGCTAAGGTAGCCCACACTTCCAGAATTGTGGAGAACTGAATCTCCATCTTTTAGAAGTTCTGATTCTTTCAGTAACTGATAATCTGAAAGTATAAAATTACTTCATGCACAATAATTGCCACTTGATTTTAAAGAAGTGTGTTCTTAGTACCTCACATTCCATTATAGCTAAGTAGAACAGTGGTGGTTTTACAGTAGCTAACGGTAACAGTCTACAAATTTGATCATTTAGAGAGGAATATTAAATATGACAGCAATTTAGTTCATTCTCTTTACTGTATAAGTATATATGTTTACTTTTCAAAAACTTCTGTATGACATGTATCTCTAATATTGATGTACAGCATATTTTTATTAAAAAGTTCATTGTAAATGTGAAATTTGGGTTACTTTGGTATTCCAAACAATAAAAAAATACACAAAAAATGTTTGTTTGTGTTACATATCTCTATTGTGTTACCAGTATATCCAAAATATCTTTTCAAGAAAAAATTACTCTAAGTTGGATTCATTCCTTTTGTGGAAAATTAAAGCCTCATTCTTTGCCAAATACATTTAATTATTAATATGCAGAGAATCTGCCCAGTTTTGTCACACTGCTATAGATGATGGTGAAATTTATAAATAAGAATTGAGTATTTGTAAGACTGCTTCCTACTTAAAGCAAAATTCACAAATTGGTGGCCTGCGGCCTGAATTGCTAGCTGTCCTTCAGGCTTGGTGTTCATACATCCCTGCATGGCCTCAGTGGGCATCTGAGATGATGGTCCCAGATCGGGACACCTTAAGCAATCATGTGAGCAGAATTGGTTTTTGAATTATTAAACTTCAACAGGTGCGCTTACTTGTATGCAGTAGTTTTATGATCCTTAAAACCGCCGAGAAGATGAATAATTTTACCATCAATTTCTGTAATTACTTTAAAATTAATATTTGATCTGTGGTCATTTTACTTAGCTCTGTATTTCTCTGCCCAGAATTTTGATTTTTTTTTATCTTTAGTAATTTTTAACAATATTTAAATTAGAACATTAGAGCACCAATCTACTAATGTGAATAACATTCAAAGGAAACCCGAAGAAAATCCTAGAAAGTAGTTTTTTAATGATAACATCTCATTTTTAATATATTTTTTTATTGTGAACTTTACTATATTTGGTTATATTAAATTATAAGCTGGAGGTATCTGCCAGGTATTTGATTTGCTACCTGAAAAGCCTGTTTACTGTTTATCCTATCAAAGTGTTCTTCTTTTGAAAGCTTGAAAATATTTGAATTTGGTACTCTAAGTATTGGATTGTTACTCCACTAGTGTTGTGTAGTAGAAATGGTTCCCAAATGCTCATCACAGTGCCTTCAACTTAATATACAGGTTGTTCAGTAGATAATTAATAACAGTCCACAACAATGTTTGCCTTGGACCTGAATTTATGCATGCATACACTATATTTTCTCTGAAGGTAAAGAAGCATTTCAGACAAAACATGGGGAAGGTCGTGCACAAAAACCTGAAAGCTGCTTATCACATTGCCTCCACCGCCCTCCAGCCCAGCCCGCGCTTCCTGGGCTGCAGAATTCCAGCCTAAAGAGTCTCTTAAGTTTAAATCTCTGACAGATGTCTTTTTGGGGCTTGAGGAATGTGGGAGGGGCAGAAACTGGGCGCTAGGTTCATTTTGGTAGACAGATACTACTGTGAACAATTTCAGGTAAGATTTTTTTCCAGCTGACATTGAAAATAAAATTCCCTACAGATAATCTCATTCAGTGATAGGTTAATTGTATATTTCAAACTTCTTGATTCTGATAGTGCAACTCTTAAATCTAAGTCATAGCTGTTTTACTTTGCCAATTATAGTAAAATAGCAATTAGTATACAAACTGAAATTCTGAAAAGTGTCTATAAATGAACTATAGAGAAATGACCAAATCTATTGTACGTTATTTTGCAAAAAAACGAGTCATTTTAAAGTGATAATAGTCTCTGGTTTCTCTTCATTTGAAATTCTGGTCCTCATGTATTAGATTTTATCAAAACAACATAACCTATGCTAAAAATAGATACACATGTCAGTATACCTGCATTATATGTTGTTGAAAATTCAAATTTGTCTTAATCTCACATTCTAAGCACAGTTTTTAAAATAATCTTAAAATGTAATCTAAAAATGTGCTTTCTCTCATTCTGTGAAAACTAGCTCCTTATTCTTCCATTCTCTCCTGCTCCCAGTGTGGTTCCTACTACAAGAGTCGCCTGGGAGTGTTTTCAAAATAATTATGCCCTATGTTATTAATTGGTAAAACTAGGCAAAAGAAGTACTTATATTGGTTTTACTGTTATTTCAATTTTCTGAAGGTCTGGAATAAAAAACCACTTTTGGTGACTATATATACATGAGATCTGACAATTAAGTTCGTGAACTTGTTGCAATGATGTTGCTAAACTTTTTTGATATCAGAGGGATTATTCATTATGAATTTGTACCAACTGGACAAACATTTAACCAAGTTTACTATTTGGAAGTGCTGAAAAGGCTGCACGAGAAAGTTAGATGACCTGAACTTTTCGCCAACAATTCATGGCTGTTGCATCATGACAAAGCACCAGCTCACGTGGCACTGTCTGTGAGGGAGTTTTAGCCAGTAAACAAATCAATGTATTGGAACACCCTCCCTACTCACCTGATCTGGCCCCCAGTGACTTTCTTTACCCGAAGATAAAGGAAATACTGACAGGAAGACATTTTGATGACATTCAGGACATCAAGGGTAATACGATGGCAGCTCTGATGGCTATTCCAGAAAAAGAGTTCCAAAATTGCTTTGAAGGGTGGACTAGGCTCTGGCATCAGTGCATAGCTTCCCAAGGGCAGTACTTCGAGGGTGACCGTAGTGATAGCAATGCAGTCTGTAGCACTTTTTCTAGGATGAGTTTGCGAACTTAATTGTCAGACTATACACGCCTAGGGGCCTCTGGACATTGGTGAGACATAAGAGTGGTTGGTGCACCTTTTTCCTTGTGAGAAAATTTTGATTTCATTTCATGCAAAATGCCACAGTGACATTCTATTGGGATCAAATTAAAAAAGGTAGAACTGCAGCTATGAACAGAAAAGTAGATCGTGAAAGAAAATTGCAGCCTTTCTTAAAATAAATTTCAGGTCTTAGATTTACAGTGGAAAGAGACTTGCCGCCCTGAGGGGGGCGCCTGGACCTTGTGGCCTCTGCTCTTGCCCCCTGAGAGGTATCTTCTCATCGAGGAGTTTGGTAATCACCTCTGCCACCACCATTCATTCATACGTTCAGCATGTGTTTGTTTATTCGGGACCTACTGTGTACCAGGCCTTCTTCTGGAAACGAGAGATACCGGAATGAACAAGACAAAGCCTGTCTTCCTGGAGCTCATATTCTAGTAGGGACTTATATGAATAAATTAATAATTTTACATGGCGCTATTTTTATGAAGAGAGTAAAGCAGAGAACAATTAAGGGGTTGGAGGAGTGTCACGTGGGATGTGCTATTTTAATTAGGGTGTCCAGGGAGGGTATGGAGATGATGCGGAGAGAAATACTAGAAGAAAGCCATGTAAACACAGGAAAGACATTTCAGACAGCAGAACGAGGGGGCTGGATTGAGCACAAACTTGGCTTGCTTGAAGAACCACAGTGGGCTAGTGTGTCGGAGCAGGGTGAATAAGGGAAGGGAGTGCAGGCGACAAGTTCAGAGAAGGTTGTCAAGTGCAATGGGAAGTGTTGTAGGGTTTTGAACGGGGTTATAATACAGTTTACGTTTTTTGATGACTATGGCTGTTAGAGAATAGACTAGGAACTGGGGAAAGAAGAGACCAGTTTGGGTGCCATTGCAGTAGACGAGATGAAAGCTAATAGCTTGCATTGGGGTGTGTAATAAGTGTTGGATTCTGAATTTAGTTTGAAGATTGAGCCTTCAGAATTGCCTTATAACTTAAAAATGGGGTGTGAGAAAGGAGTCAAAATGACTTAACTCTTTGACCCGAGCAATTTGTACAACGTAATTGCCATTCCTGAGACGAGCACATACCGAGGAAGAGTGGGTTTGTGGGGAGGATATCAAGTTGAAATGTTGGGTGTTTTAACTTTGATATTCAGATGCACATGTTAAGTAAACAACTGTTGAAAGTCTGGAGCTGGAAATTCTGATGTCATCAGCAAACCCTGTGAGGTTACCTAAGAGGGAATGTAAATAGAGAAATAGTGAGAGAGATGAACCCAGGAATAAATACTTCAACATTCCTCGGGTGAAAATATACCAAGAACTAAGGTATACATAGTTCCGTATGCCTGGGACCCTTCCAAGGAGTTTATATAGATCAATCATTTAGGCCTTACAGCCCTATGGGGTAAGTACAGTTATCCCCATTTTATAGACGGGGAAACCAAAATGCAAAAAGATGAAGTAACCTGCCCGAGGTCACAACTACAAGTGGCGGAGCTAGGATTTGACGTACCCTTACTCCAATGCCTGTGCTTTTTAAACTACTGTGCTACACTGCCCTATCTAGCAAAGGAAACCAAGAAGGTGCGATCAGTAGGCTAAGAGACAAAAGGATTGGGAGGTATTTTGGAAGCCACGTAGAGAGAGTTGCTAGGAAGGAGGGCGAGATGGACCATGGGATGCCTTTCATGGGTTAAGGAAGAGTGCTGAGACTTGTCAGCTGGATTTAGTGAAATGAAGGCTTCTGGATGACCTTATAAAATGTGGTTTCGTTGGAATGATGGGTCCAAAAGCCCAAGTATGTGGGGTCAGGAGAGAATGAGAGATGATGAAATGGATACAATGATTTTAGACATCTCTTTGAGATTTGTTAACATACGGGAATAGTAAAATGGGGTGATAATTGAAAGGAGATGCAAAGGGAGTTTATTTTTTTGTTTCTAAAAGATAGACGAAACTACAGCATTTTTATTACTAGAAAATCCAATAGAGGAGAAATTTTGGGTGCAAGGAAGATTTGCTAGGTTGATAGCCTTATGAGGGATTTTGATGAAGGTTTAAATAAAGGGCTTAGCCCTTAGAACACATCTTCACAAATGAAAAGAGTAATATGGATACAGGTACAGGTAAATTGGTAGGTTTGGTGGTAGGTAGGTAGGTAGGTGAAAGTCTTTCTCTACAGGCCTTTATTTTTTTTCTTAATGATAAACCAAATAGGATAAATAAAATGTGGTTTATTCATGTAACGGACTATTGCTTGGTAATAAAAAAATGAAGTACAGGCATACCTTGGAGATATTGCGAGTTTGGTTCCAGACCACTCACTGCAATAAAGCAAGTATCGCAATAAATTGACTAACGAATTTTTTGGTTTCCCAGTGCATATAAAAGTTATGTTTACACTATACTGGATTCTATTAAGGATGCAATGGCATCATGTCTAAAAAAACAATGTACATAAGTGAAAACCACTTTATTGCTAAAAAAAATGCTAATCCTCATCTGAGCCTTCAGTGAATCCTAATCTTTCCGCTGGTGAAGGGTCTTGCCTCCATGTTGATGGCTGCTGACTGATCAGGGTCGTGGTTGCTGAAGATTGGGGTGGCTGTGGTAATTTCTTAAGATAACAATGAAATTTGCTGCATCAGTTGACTCTTTCACAGACGATTTCTCTGTAGCACGTGATGCTGTTTGTAGCATTTTGCCCACAGCAGAACTTATTTCAGTATAGGAGTCAGTCCTCTCAAACCCTGCTGCCGCTTTATCAACTAAGTTTAAGCAATATTCTAAGTCCTTAGTTGTCATTTCAACAACCTTCACAGTATCTTCACCAGGATAGGTTCCATCTCAAGAAACCACTTTCTTTGCTCATTTATAAGAAGCAACTCCTCACTGTTAATGTTTTGTCATGAAATTGCAGCAATTCAGTCACATCTTCAGGCTCCACTTCTAGTTCTCTTGCTATTTCTACCACATCTGCAGTGACCCTCCTCCACGGAAGTCTTCAGTCCCTCAAATTCATCCATAAGAGCTGGAGTCAACTTCTCAACTCCTGTTAATGTTGATATTTTGACCTTCTTCCCATGAACTATGAGGGTTCTTAATGGCATCTAGAATGGTGGGTGCTTTCCAGAGGTTTTCTATTTACTTTGCCCAGATCCATTAGAGAAATCACTATCTATGGCAGCTATCACCTTACAAAATGTATTTCTTAAAAATAAGATTTGAAAGTTAAAATTATGCCATCATGCATGGGCTGCAGAATGGATGTTGTGATAACAGGCATGAAAACATTCATTTCATTGGTGCATTGTCATCGAGCAGTGATATTTTGAAAGGAATATTTCTGTACATTACTGCAGTGGCCTTAAAATACTCAGTAAACTATGTTGTAAACAGATGTGCTGTCTTCCAGGCTTTGTTGTTCAATTTATAGAGCACAGGCAAAGTAGATTTAACATAATTCTTAGAGCCTTAGGATTTTTTGAATGGTAAGTGACCGTTAGCCTCAGCTTAAAGTCACCAGCTGCGTTAGCCCATAACAGGAGAGTCCGCCTGTCGTTTGAAGCTTTGAAGCCAGGCATTGACTTCTCTCTCACTATGGAAGTCCCAGATGGCATCTTCTTCCAACAGAAGGCTGTTACGTCTACATTGAAAATCTGTGGTTTAGTGCAGCCACCTTCGTGAATTGTCTAGATTTGCATAATTTGCTGCAGCTTCTACATCATCAGCATTTGCTGCTTCACCTCGCACTTTTATGTGATGGAGATGCTTCTTTCCTTAAACTTCATGAACCAGCCTCTCCAATTGCACACTTCTGCAGCTTCCTCACCTCTCAGCCTTCATGAATTGGAGGGAGTTAGGGCCTTGCTCTGGGTTCAGCTTTGGCTCGAGGCAATATTGTGCCTGGTTTCATCTTCTATCCAGACCACTAAGACCTTCATATGAGCAATAAGGCTGTTTCACATTCTTATTTGTGTGTTCACAGGAGTAGCTCTTAATTTCCTTCAAGAACATTTGTGCAGTCACAACTTGGCTAACTGGTTCAAGAGGCCTAGCTTTCGTCCTTTCTCGGCTTTTGACATGCTTTCCTCACTAAGCTTAACCATTCCTCGCTTTTTATTTAAATTGAGAGATGTGTGACTTTTTCCTTTCAGTTGAATACTTAAAGGCCATTGTAGGGTTATTAATTGGCTGAATTTCAATATTATTGTGTCTCAGTGAATAGGGAGGCCCGAGGAGAGGGAGGGAGAGAGAGGGGCGAACGGCAGGTTGGTGGAGCAGTCATAATACAACATTTATGGATTATGTTCATCTCATATGGGTGCAGTTCGTGGTGCCCCAAAACAATTAAAACAGCAGCATCAGAGATCACAGATCACCATAACAATAAAGAAGTTTAAAATACTGCAAGAATTACCAAAAGGCGACAGACACAAAGTGAGCAAATGCTGTTGGGAAAATGACACCAGTAGACCTGATCACAGGGTTGCCACAAACTTTTGATTTGTTCAAAAAAAGACAAAAAGGCAGTATCTTCAAAGCACAGTAAAGTGAAGTGCAATAAAATGAGGTGTGCCAGTTGCTGACACATGCTACAACATGGATGAACCTTGGAAAGGTAGGCTAAGTGAAAGAAGCCAGTCACAAAGGATCACATGATTCCATTCCTATAAAACGTCCAGAATAGGCAGCTCCATTGGGACATAAAAGATGCAGTTGCCTGGGGGTGGGAGGGTATTGCAGCAAATGGATACAGGGTTTCTGTTGAGGTGATGAAGATGTTCTAAAGTTCATTGTGATGGTTTCCCAACTTTGAATGGACGTAAAAACCATTGAATTGCGAATTTTACATGAGTGAATCGTAGACTCTGTGAATTTTATCTCACTAAACTTGTAATAAAACATCAGCTCAGAGTAGACAGAAGATTAAGGGAAAATGTGAACATAGGAAATAAGTTTTTAAAGATGTGAGGATGTGAGTGGACTAGGAAATGAGGATTGCTGGGCAAAATTAAGGGAGCACTTGTGGTGGTAGTTATAAATGTAAAATGAGGCCAGTGGGCCTGTTGGTGGGCCAATCCCCAGCCATGTTCCAGAGCGGGTCGGATAGAAGAGCTGCGTATAAAACCAAAGCTGAGGTTCTTCCAGCAACTATGGTGAGGGAGAACCATGGGCTCCGAGGCAGGTAAGGAGGGAAGTAAAAACATGAAGGGCATTGGGGGGTGACTCTCGTGGGTTTGAAGATTGTTTTGGGAAGGGGGTCAGAGAATGGGGTACTTGAAAATTCGGAAGTTATCAATTGTAATGGAAGGACCGGGACTTCTAGAGGCCGTGGTAGAATGGAAGACAAGATCATTGGCGGAGAAGTAGTAGAGCTACCTTGCTTTTTCTAACTACTCATTTTGGATGTTCCTGCCACCCTTTCTGCTCCTATCTCCTCCTCCCCTTTATTCACACAGCAAATCCTGTTTTCTTTAGAGATCCCATTTATTATGTACCTCTTGTATCCCTCACTTACGTTCCCTGAGATTTCAAAGTCCACATTGGCCACAAACCGTGTTACCAACCGGCCCCTCCCTCCCCACCCTTTAGCCCTGTAACATACCTGTTCTTTATTCTGTGTTATTCTGAACATCTTTGCTATAGATAGCAATGGCACCTCCCCTTCTAGCTTGACTTTTAGTTTTTAATTGTGAAATATTTTCTGGCTCATCATAGGAAATATCCACAGTTAAGTCTAGGTTATTTTGAGTTAAACTTCAGTGTATTTCTTAAACTTCTTGAATTTGAATACAGACATTTCAGGCTGTAACTTTTTTGTCCGCCTTAAAATCTTGCTATATTAGAAATTTGAGTCTTCTATCGAATGCGGTATTTCCCCAGGTCTGAACTCTTTCCTTTTCTGTTTTACCAATATTCTGGGTAGCATCAGGACTCTTCTCTTCTGAGCTCTAGGTATGCATGTGGTAATTTCTTCAGCACATTTCCCCCCAATGTAACCCAGATCCCTCCAACTCTTAGTATCTCCATATGAAATTTGTCATCTGTTTCCCCCAAAAGGCTTTTCTTCCTAAATTCCTGCGTTGTATTGATGCTTCCATCAGTCATTCAAAGCAGAGCTGTGTTCCTCCAGCTCTTAAATTCTGCCCACTGAATGTCTTAAATCTCTTCCTCATCTCTAGCAGCTTTGTTTCAGTTCAGTCATCTGTCCCTTATATTCCTGGAATAAGAGCTTACCTACTCTCCAGTGTCATCCCTCCCCCATGCTTTCCTGTATTCTACTTGCTAGAAGGATCTTTCAAAAATGAACATAGGATCACCCCTGCTAAAAAGTCCTCAGGTGTTTCCCCATCACTTTAGGTCAAAGTCGAAATTCTTCTCATGACATAAGACCTGAAATGCCCTGGTCCACCTATTCAGCCTCATAAGCCTCTTTTTTTTTCTTTTTTTTTCTTTTCAGTAATTTGTATTTACACAGATTCTTGATGCTTCAATAAATGTCCTGTAGTTTCTGCTCTCTTGGTTTTCCTCAAAAGACATTCTATTCTATTGCAGGCCTCAGAATAACTCTTTGCTGCTTCACCTTCTAAGCCTTTTCAAAAGGTGCTGATCTCTTGATCAATGATGTTTTCCTTACTCATATTGGCCTTGTATATTGTTCCCTTTGGTACCCAATTCAGACATCCCCTGGAACTCCCACTCAGAGGTGTACACACCAACTTGATCAGTTCCACCTTTGCCACCATGCTAGCTTGTGCCACCCACAGCAGTTGACACTTGTCCATTTCACTAGGCTATGTGCTATTTGAAGGGAAAGTACTGTGTTTTCTTTATATCCCCAGCACATTAAATGAGTTGATATAAACGTAAAGCTCAAGTACTCAGTATATGTGTGAATGAATTTAATTTGTAACTCAAGCAAACTCGTTACTGGTAGTTCACATCATACTTCCAGATAAAATGAGGAACTGCTTTGAATGCCCTTTACACCTGGGTAACTCACTCTTTATTCCATTGGTGTATGCATAATGGCAGCTTTCCTAAGAGAAATAAAGTGAAATTCAGCTAGCATGCCTACCAAGGGCTTATGCCACCTGATACATTTTAAATTAAGTATCACTTACTATAAAAGCCATACATGTTCACTGCAACAACAAAAAATCATCCGGTTTCAGCATTTCTATGGTGTGAAGACCAACATTTGGGACTATGGAAATATTCTATTGGGAATCTACATTTTATTGGTCCATGGAGGGTTAAAAGGAAGTCCACCTATTCACAAATGAGGGAAGGGATTTGAAAGGGTAACATTTTAAGCAAATAATACAAATAGCCACATGTATAGAATAAAAGAATTAAGCAATGCTTTTTCTTTATTAAAAATGTGCTTTATATAGGTGGTTTAAATATATGATGACTGTAAATGTTAACCCTGTTAAATCAATCTGTATATCTGTATGCACCCTCAGACCATATTATAAAGGACTTAAGCGACGTGTTCCTAGAGACAGGTTTATATTGTATAAAGAATCATCCCCCCGTTTCTCTCTTCTATACAAGGGTGAGTTGGCCACTGTCAGGCTGTTAGTTGAGGAAGCTGGCCATCTTGGGGAAATCAGGAATAGGATTTTTCCCATTTCCCTATAAGAGTCACTGTTTCCTCTTAAAAGACTCACCTGATCTTAATTCAGATGCTTTGAACCCCTTCCCCATTTTTCCAGTGTAATTTAAAATTTTGCCATTGGCTCCTTGATCCTGTGGACAGATACTCAAATGTGCCACACTGACCTCTGTAACACTGAACATTGTTCTTTTTAGTCCTTGAATAAAAGCTGGTGGGAAAGTCAAGTTTGATTAGGTGCCTCTATATGTGATGCGTCTATTAATTTGGCCGTAGCTGGGTACATAACATTTTACATCGCTTGTTTTGAATTAGTCCACAAATGTTGAGACTATGCAATTCCTTTAAAAAAGGAGAACAGGGACATACCTTAGGTCTGAGGAGCTTCTGTTGTCCCTCTGTATGGTATATACTCAAATATTCACTAGGCGATTGAAGAATGTTCTGAATTTGACTTCCCCGTGAGCTATGGTATAGGAGGTGGTTCTCTGTATGTCCATTGCCTGGAGTTTTCCTAAGGAGTCCGAAGAGTCTGAAGGAGCAGGGTCTTCGCCTCCTTCACCCATTTCATGTTTTCTGACTTTTCACTGTGGAATGAGCATTTCTCAACTTCAGGCCTGACATGTGGAAGCTCAGTGGATTCACGTTATCCCCAACTACAAAAGTGCTTGACTTGAAACCGTGGTGGGTATTGGGGGACCACAAGGGGTGGATAGGATCTGAACGGTTGGAAATGAAAAATGTTGGGTTTGTTTTTGCAGTCAGATATTTAGTGGTAGGCTATTTATCACCTGTCAGCAGAGATGTGTGGAGTAATAATGTCAGCATTTAACTGTGTGCCAGGCTCTGAGCTCCTGTGTGTTTTATGCCATTTAATTTCAACAAAAGGTAGGTGTTATCACATTTCTGAGGCACACGTCCAAGGTCACGCCTGTGTAAGACTGTATTTCACCAAACATAATATATTTCTCTTTAAGCATTTAGAAGGTATTTTAAGTAAATACCAAAGCTTGTGAGGGTTCATGTTAAGAGTCATAAACTAGTATACATAATGTTTTCAGGTCCACTGTAATTAGTGCTTAAGTCTGACAGAACAGTACTGGACCACATGTTGTGAGGGGCAAAAACTGACCCAGAAATTCTTGTGTGTCACATTAGTGTTAATTGTTTATACAGAAAATCTAGGTGCACGCAGGACTTGTTAAATGTTTGCTAAAGTGAATGGGAGGAAGTGATTCAAGATGTAAACACAAATTAACATGATGTTGAGGGAAAAAATTATTAAAATACTGGGTTTGCTCTTGGGTCATTTTTCTATTGGTGTCACAGAAGCATTTCTCTTAGACCATTGCCTCTTGATAGTCATAACCCATAACTTAAAGACTTTTCTGTGGTATGTGGGCACATAGCACATTCTAACAATATCTGGAACATTTTCTATTATTAGAGTTAACTCCTGTTGGTCATAGTCTTGCCCTGTGGTGTTTACATTTGTAGAGAAATAAATTGAGATACAAAAATGCCTGTTACTTAAGGGGTGAACCAAAACAGAAATCCTTCCTTCGTTCCCAAGTCATCATAAATGATGGATTGTTGAATCTATAATTCTTACACTGAAGCACGAGCACACCCTCATATAAGTGGCAACTAAAACCAGTAAGGTGTTTTGACTTTCAGCAGCACCAACTTGATCAATCTTGCCAGCTTTGGAAGAGTGAGCAGAAGGTGAACGAATGGCTGAGCGGTCAGCATTATTTCAGCAGGCATTTCAGCCTAGCAAGTCACACGTTACACTGTACTTTGAAAAGGGACCTGTGGAAATAAACTCTGCGTCTGCACGGAATTTCATTTTATAAGCTTTAGTGCTTGTGTAATGCTTACTGCAGAACTACTTAAGGCATTTTAATGACACTGAATCTAAGACACCCCCTCTTTACCGAATGTTCTGGTCAGTTTTTTCTAGTAGTAAGTCAAATTAAGACTTCCAGTGTAAAATTTTCTTCAGAATATGCCTGAAATTGTCATCAGTTCAGTCCTGTATCTCATTAGGACCTAGCGCCTTGCGTTTCTCATGTTTGACATATTTTGAGTGGTGAAACAGCCACGAATGGAGGGACTAGGAGATTTTGACATACTCTTTCCAAAAATTGGTAATTATAATTTCCTTTTCCAGCTTATTTTGACCTCTACCTATCTTAGATACTAATGTATACAGTATATTACTAATATGTATTTTTATATATATTTTTAAGACTGCATGCCGTCTTGTTACGGGGTCTTCACATTGAGTTTATGACTGGTAGACTGGCAAACAATACAAAATTTTGAAGATTCTGGGTTGAATTTCATTTTAAGCTCCACAGAAAACTGTTGGAAATACAATACCATCTTTTGTTACTGTATTTACATGTTTGCTTTTATTGCCTTTTAGGTACTCAAGGAGTTGCACCTGGTCCTGTAATTGGGCTCCAGGCACCATCCACTGGTCTTCTTGGTGCCCGACCTGGCCTGATCCCACTCCAGCGCCCTCCAGGAATGCCTCCACCTCACTTACAGCGATTTCCTCTGATGCCACCTCGTCCCATGCCCCCACATATGATGCACAGAGGTCCACCACCAGGACCAGGGGGCTTTGGAATGCCTCCCCCTCATGGAATGAAAGGTCCCTTTCCACCGCACGGCCCCTTTGTTAGGCCTGGTGGAATGCCAGGGCTTGGGGGCCCGGGACCAGGCCCCGGGGGTCCTGAAGACAGAGATGGAAGGCAGCAGCAACCACAGCAGCAGCCACCGCCAACCCAGCAGCCGCCGCCAACTCAGCAGCCGCCACCAACTCAGCAACAACCACAACTGTTTAGAAATGATAACAGGCAGCAGTTCAATTCAGGTCGAGACCAAGAAAGGTTCGGAAGAAGATCTTTTGGAAATCGGGTGGAAAATGACCGGGAACGGTATGGAAACCGAAATGATGATAGAGATAATAGTAACCGTGAAAGGAGAGAGTGGGGAAGGAGGAGTCCTGACCGGGACAGACACAGAGACTTGGAAGAGAGAAATAGACGTTCTGGGGGGCACCGAGACAGAGAGAGAGATTCTAGAGATAGAGAGCCTCGTAGAGAGAAGGAAGAAAACCGAGGAAAGGAAAAGCCTGAGGTGACAGACAGGGCAGGTGGTAACAAGACCCTCGAATCTTCCATTAGCCAAGTGGGAAATGTAGACACTGTTTCAGAACTTGATAAGGGGGAGTCTGAGTCTGCAGCCGTAAAACCTTCTGAAGAGTTGCCTGCTGAGGCTACCTCATCCGTTGAACCCGAAAAGGATTCTGGCTCAGCAGCAGAGGCTCCTCGTTAGAGACTGGAATTTATTAAAATGTGACAGTGACACTTCCTGGAGTGTAGCGCTGGAGGTGTACAGATGCTGTATTATACTTGCTCCTGCTATATCAGCCCCGCGGTAGTTTGTGGGGAACTGTAAGCAATTTGATTGCTTCCCTTCTATTTAAAAATAGCCACAAAATAACAAAAAATACTGAAAATATGAATAAATATTACCCTTTTTGCTGTAACTTTTTAAAAGTTTTGACTTTAAAAAGTTTACAAATCGTAATTAGAAGTGCTCTCTATTTTTTTTTTTTTAATTTAAGACAAGGTAACGGTGAAAGCTCCTCAAAACAATAGGGATGTTTTTAATAAACTCTATTTTCGTAACAAACTTTAATGTGTGCTATTCTTCGTACACTGCATTAAGGTGGAAAAAGATTGTTCACCATCAAAGTTTGAGCTGTTACTACTGTGTTGGAGTCTAAATTAGACTTATTTGGTGGAAATAGACTTCTTTATGTAGTTTGGAAACACTTTCATTTGTAATGAAATGAACTTTTTGATTTTTAGCGTTTCAATCATAAGGTAAAAGTGGTTTTAATGTTAGCTTTGCAATTCGATCAAGTTTTTTTAGCCATTGGCTTTGTGGTAATTGTTGCCCTAATTAATTTGTAAAGAGAAATTTTGCTGGGGGAAAAATTGGATCCCAGCATTACCCATTGTACTATAAATTACCTGATTGCCTGGGTATTACTTAGAAGGTTGGGTGTTTTTCTTACCATCCTATTAAATTTTTCAAAAGGGTGAGGGAAATCAAGATTAACATTTACAACATAAAAGCTTTTTGTCTTATTTTATATGTTTAAGGACTTAAATGCAACCTATTGTTACTTATAAGCCTTGCCTGTTGCCTTTCTTGACTACTTTTTTAAACTCCCCTGCTGGGCAGAAGTAGACTGGACTTTTTGCCACCTATGAAGTGCTTCATCTCTTTGCTTAAAATTAACTAGGAAAAATAGTTGTAGGTTATCCAAGGACCTTTACATGAAGATATCGAAAGTCAAGTGAAGCCTAGGTGTGGTACAGAAGAGCAGTTCTGTCAAACTGCTCACCCAGGGCAGAGGAAAGACCGCCAGGTACAAGATTCCAGTATTCATGGCCTTGTTGAAACGTTTTTCTTAAGTTACATTTTTCAGCTGTCCTACTTTCAGTGTGCTGAGCAGTTAACATTTTCTTTGCCCTCATCCTTGGGCGAAGCTGCTTTATTCGGTTTTCAGATATTAAGAGTACTCTGTGGCAAGATCGTCAATGGGGAGACTGTATCTAGGGCAATGTTCTTGTGTTCCTGCCTTTAGAAAATGAGAGAGAATCCCGTTTCCTATCTGCAGACGTGAAGGACAAAATGTGTCCGTAGTTTTGTCGGCCCACCGAAAAGATTAAAAGTCCTAACAAACTGCTTTTGGAAAGAAGGAAACATCTGATTACTTAGTGTTCAGATTTCAAGGATTTGCAGCCTGTATTTCCAGTTGAAAGTATTAAGACCACCTTTTTGCACGTGACAAAACCCCCGAAGTACTAAAAGGTGTAGCAGTTCCACTTGCCTTAAAGGTCCCAAGGGAGTCCCTGTTTTGAGTTTTATCCCATATATGTAAGATTCTCTATTAGTGAAGTCTTATTAAATACTGTTTGTTTTTCTCTACTTGACAGCGGTTTGAACCACTTACTGTGAGCATACTGTTTTCTCACCTTGAACTTTGAAACCACAATTTGTCCTCCAAATTAGTTTCTCCTCTCCTAAACGATGTACATTTGATAAAGTACGTCATACTTATGGTCAGTCAGAACTGCAGCTTATTTCTGGTTTTGCTACCAGAAATATTTTACAATTTTCAATTAATAGAAACCTGTAATCCACAGTCAACCCTGAGTTAGATTAACATTTTATTTAAAAGCATTTTTGAATAGGTACTTAAGTACTTACATTAAGAGAAACAGACTTGAATTCATTAATTGGATGGGTCAATTCTTACAACAGCCAGTACCCACAAACATTTCGTTGGTTCTAGCTTACAGTGCTATCTACTGTATTTCTTTAAAGGGCTTATTCTGGAAGTAGATTGTGCCAACTTCTACTTTTACTATAAACTAAACGTTCACAGGTCTACAAAAGTGGAATATGTGCCATTTTGAGAGGTGGGGAAATTATTCTCAGCTAACAGACTACACATAACTGCCCATTCACAATTTCACTAAAAGTTATCAAAGGGTTCTTGATTTAAATCATAACATCTACATTTTAAAAGAAACCTATGTACTTTTTGAATCAAATGCTAAGTGGCTAAAGTAGGGAAACCACCTTAATTTCCCTAAAGCTGACAAAGGATAGCCTCTGTCCAAGATTAAAGTTCAAGTTATTCTTAGCTAAAAGACCAGCTGCTGAAAATTTAAACATTTTGATTATCTCATATAAAACTTCTAAAAGAGAATGCTAAGAAATAATTAATGCCTGTCAACCTATTACTAAATCTGTTCCATTCAAACTATATGTATGAGTATCAGCTAATTTAGATTCTAATTTGGATACCTTACTAGGCTCAAAATACAGTGCCATCTCGGGTATTTGTTTATTGCAGGTTTGAATGAGAACTGAACAAATGTAGACAATTAAGTTTAATACCTGTATGAGATTAAGTCTGGCAAAATACAAAGGTCATTGAAACACATTTTAATTGAATATGAGTTTTATAAAGTACAAATCTTCCAACTGATCGTAAATCAGTTCTCATTGTAGGTACTTAAAACAATTTAAAAAAAGACACAAATTACACTTTTAAGGTTACAGTGTTTAATGTTTATCAGGTTAAACTTCTACAACTAGCAAGGTAACAGAGGAGTTACTAGGACTCAGACCTCGTCCTAGGGAATGTTTATTGGGCGATCCCAATTACACCACAAGCCAAACGACTTCCAGCATTTCCCGTCTTTTTACTTTCATCATTTCCACCTTTGCCCAAGTCATCTGCTTTTTCATGGACCTTGAAAAAATTTTAAGAACATAACTTAGAACTACCAAGTAATTACCATCTCTTCCCAACAATACCCAAAAGATTTCTAAGAACTGCTTAATATTAAAAAATGTTAAAATAATCCTAGTAGGGAAATATGCTTATATCTAATCTAACAGTAAAAAGTAGAAACTACTAAAAGCTTTTTCTTGATGCAAAGATAAAAATTACCTTTAAACACTAGGTAAGAGTTGTTATCTCTAAATGAAATACTAAACAACTGTTACAGTCCACCACATGCTGGTCTTAATCCTCTATGAGAAATTTTAGTAACCTCCGTTACAGTCATCATTTTTTTTTTTTAAGTGTGTTTCTCCAGGACCCATCAGCTCCAAGTAGTAGTTTCAATCTAGTTGTAGAGGGCACAGCTCACTGGCCCATGTGGGGATCGAGCCAGCAACCTTGTTGTTAAGAGCTCGCGCTCTAACCAACTGAGCTGCCCCACAGTAGTCATTCTTTTACAGTATAAATTACTTGGGGGGAAAAAAAAAGGAAAGTGAACCCCCCCAAAAAAAAAAACACTATCAAAATCGTGCTTAATGACTATAGCATACAGATAAGAGGTAATGCTAAAAATATCTTGAACTATTTAAAAATAGTACTGTAAATTTTGCTCATCAAACATTTATACATGATTTTTCTGCTTAACTATGGCTGAAGACAATTCTCAGGATAAAGGGTGAACTGAAAGGACGTTGACTACTGAATTAACTGTCCTCTGGGGTAGGAGTTTATACTACTCGGTGTTTTGCATAAAGCAGATGGCAGCTCCCAAGGGTGACTGGAGGCAATCGCTTCCCACATGTTAAACAAGTGATGATAACCTACAGCCCTGAAGGAACAGTAATACTGAGGTCCATCCAAGATTTAGGCTTAACAAAATGTTCCGCATAACTACAAGACGGAAACCCAGTCGTGGCAAGAAAATCTGGCTGTTCTAAAACTAGATAATGACTACTGTTTCTGCAATGCAGATCTAATATGGTCGAATGATGTAATCTGCTTTACCACTGCAGCTTACCACTGCAGACGGTGTCAACTAACCTAGATAATTAACTCATCTTCACTATAATCCCCATAGAAGAATTGTTTTTTCTAATCTGAACTAAAGGTACAATTTATGTGGATCCTCAGAAACCAGGATGAATAATCATGAAGTCATGAAAAGATACACGACTGTATTAGAAGAAATCTGATGCATGTCCTTAGTATATGCAACTTACCACCATTGTGCGGCCAATGATGGAATGGGCCCCCGAGAGTGCGATCACGGAATCTTCAATGGATACGTGGGCCACACCATCTTTGCCAGCGGTCACGTTGCCCAGGTCTCCAACATGCCTGACATTAACATAGCATCAGAGGCGTCAGGACTGATTTCCATTTAACATCAGAATAGTTCGAGAACCAAAAAATTAACAGTCAAGATGTAGCAGGATGGGCTAAGATGTGGATATAGTATATATCAAACAGAACCCACTTTTTCCAGACTGACAAAATTTTGCAAACATACAAATTTAAAAAGTAATTAGTTCAGATGCACAGCTCTTTAAACAAATAATGCTCTGGAAGGAGTCATGGGATGGGGGTGCACCTCTAATTTCAGAGATAAAATACTAAAGGGTACAACTCTCAGTTACTGAGTTCTTCCTGTTAATTCTTGGCATGGCTAAGAAATATGCCCCTTGGCCACTGTTATAAAAATAAATTAATCCTTGTCCTTAAACTTAGTATTTTCCTGAAAGGCTCTCAGAAATCAAATACATACATATGGAGTCTCACCGAATTTTCAAATTTTTACCTACAAAACTTCTATGTTTCACAATGATGGTTTCTTTTGCTAGAGGTTGGCAGTACTGTTATTCATGACATTTCCTGTATTAGTTCCCTTTGGCACTTGTATTCTATATTCAATAAATGCTATAAAACCAAATTGTTTTAAGTGTCCCCATTTGTCAATTCCTTAGCCCAGGTAGGAAGCCATTCTAGCATTTGGGGGCAGGGGGTTCACGGGGAAGACCACTCAATTATTTTAGCACACAATTTGCAAGCAGTACACCTACAGTGACCCCAAAAAGCCATTTCCATTATTAAGTGTTAAGCAGTTTGTCACTCACCTCTCCTGGTCCTTTGGCCCACCATGTGTTTTGGACAGAGGATTAAAGTGAGGACCTGCACTGATACAGCCTAGTTACCAAGAAAAGGGTAGTTAAATTATGAATCAAAATTCTCAAATTCTAAAAAGAAACGGGTCATTGCTAAAACCTCAAATGGAGAAAGTACTGATGTACATCATGACTTCTAGGTTAATCAAAACAGGAAGCAACACGTTAGTGGAAACAAAATGGGCAGGGAATAGAGACAAGTGCTAAAGACGGTGCCACTGGTCAAGTTAATGCCATTCTCTGGGCTTTGGTTTCTTCACTGCCTTGTAAAATAAGAGGGCCGAGACTTGACCTTCAATGGTTCATCTGTGAAAATCCCATGCTTATGACCCTGCTTAGGACCCTAAGAAGGTAGAACACCGTAACTACGAAACACTTATCTCCCCGGCAACTTATCTCACCAGCAAGCAGCTCTCCCGTCTAGGCCTCTACGTGGTGTGCGCCGCAGGCAAGGAAATGGCGCCTTCATCCAAGGGCCAAGGCCGTCGCCTGGGACAACTCCAGGGGGCAGCACTCAGATCGTATTCTGTAACAGTGGCACTCCTGCGATCCAAGGACGGCCATTCCCACAGAACACAACCACAACAATGCAGGAGTTTTTTCAAGAAACGGCCTTGTCCTTCCTTCAGTTGGTTGGCAAGTTTCCATTGTGTACACCTTCTCCCTGCCCTCCCATCCCCACGCTCAGCACTCCCGGGAGCACACAGCAAGTTACAGGGAGCAGCGCAGTAAGTCAAAGCCACAGAGCAATGGCCTCTCAAAGCAGAGGCAGTAAAACCAAGAAGCAGCTGGAGAAATTTTGTAACTGTTGAAAATGAATCAATGTGGTCATTAAATCACTATTTGTAGGAACCAAATTATGCAACATTAAAAACAAGTTCCAGTGAAATGAATCAAGTTCTCACCATAAAAAGTCTAAACACTAAGGTCAGATTACTCAAATATGCCAAAAGATCATTGAATGCATTTTTAACCCATAAACTTTTGTTAACTTGCTTCTAATCCCAGAGAAAATGAAAGTGAATCCAAAGCACCAATAGTTTACACTCTAGTTTGTATCTTAGTTTGTCTCGAGCGGGAGGTGTGGCGCTCCTCACATAGGGCAACGCGCCTCCGTGCAGACCCTGTGCTTCCAGCACCCACCCCAATCCCAGCTCACAAACACCTGGGATCACAGGGAAGGTAAGAAAGTAGCTGAAGTTTTCATTTTTCTTAAAAAAACACTTGAGACACTTATATAATAATCAAGCCACAATCACAATTAAAAAACATCAACTCCTGCCCTCCACCCCTTCCTTTCCACACTTAAAAGTAAAAACCTAGTTTTGTGGCTGATCTCCCTAAGGTTAACCTTAATAGCCATATTAACTTGAGTTTTTTAACGTTGAGGGGTTTTCATGTTCAGGCGCTTAGCTTGCTCGGTGAAGCACAGTGGGTCCCTACACCAGCACACCCACCTTGAGTATTATCTCCAAACTGATGGACGTGGAACCCGTGATCACCTTCAGTCAATCCTCTGATGGATCCCGAAACCAAGACCAGCCCGTTCCCCTGCATTCAGAGAAAAGTGCAACATGTTTGAGAGAGCAAGAGCCTCTAAACAAAGAAAACAGTTGAATTATCTTTAACACTCACAGGAGAGTGGAAAGACCACGGACTTGGGAGTCGAACAACCCACGTCCAAATTCCAGGCCCACCACTTCCTAGCTGGGAACTTTCAGCAGCTGCTTAACTAGAGCTGGTAACCTTGTTCTAACACTCGGGCCCTGTGGCCAGGCAGCAAGATGAAATCAAACGGCACACAAAAAGCACCTGGCGGAGTGGCGCGCAGTCAGCACTTCAATGGTCGAGTCTGACTCACCTACAATGAATATAAGTCAATTCTTTATTTTGTAAATACTTTTGAATAGGTTATATTTGCACATAGTGAGTACATGTATACACATCAAACTTTTGAACCCAGATGTTAGCACGTCATACTTTTTAGCACCTTGCTTTCTTCATGCAGACACTTTTCCATATAGCAAACCAGAGATTTGAGAGAGAGTGAGAGAAAGTGAGAGAGAGAGTGAGAGAAAGCGAGAGAGAGAGAGAGAGAGAGAGAGAGAGAGAGAGAGAGAGAGAGAGAGAGAGACACACACACACACACACACCGGGAAATGGGAAATGTCCAACTGCCTACCCTTGGATCCCTATGGGTATGTGTGTGTGTGTAACGGTATACAAGTTCATATATATTTCAGTGTACATTATAATTCCAGCATTGGTATTTTTGATACATAGCCAGAAAATGTTCTATCCCACTGCTCCTGGCATAGAATAATCAAATCTAATCTAACCAGACATACTTTTTCTGAAGTCTTTTTAGGGATTGAAACCTCAATAACCTTTGTGCTCTAACTACTGAGACTAAAAAGAAAGGACAACACGAAAGCAGGTAAAAGTAACAGAAGTATCGCCATACGGGCAATGGTGATGGTAATGGTGTTTGTTGCAAGGCTACACACATAAGTCGAGGCAATTACTGTTACAGGCACAGGGGGATCTTAGGAACTAAAAATACACACAAGCATCCACACCACACAGCAACACACACAATGCTGTCTGTACTTTTAAACAGTCAGGGCCCACAGTTGCAAGAGGTGTTAGCCTTGAAGACTGACTTTCCATTGTAAATAGCACTGCAAAATCAAGTAGTGTGGCAACTCCTGCCTTTTTTTGCTTTTCTTTTTGAAAACAGATATACTATGATTCTTCTGAGTACAACCGTTAATTTTGGAAAAACTCAAATGTGAATGTTATCCTCCAAAACAGGCTGTTATCCAAAGCACAGAGACAAACAGGGCAGGTTGTTCCACACCTCCATTTAATGGTAATGCATAGAGCACATGTTAGTTCAACAGTAAGCTTCCTGGGAACATGTAAAACAGGTCAGGGAAGCAAAGCAGACATAACCTGGTCCAGCATAGTGCTGTCCTGGGCTAATGAAGGCTTGGTATGTGCAGGTCTCCAAAATCACCAAGAGAAACTAGGAATTTGGACTTACAGGTGAAATTTTCTAATTTAAAAAAACTGGAAAATAATCCAAATTTTTAAACACTCAATAGGCCAAACAAATACAGTTCATTGCCAATTTAATACATCTGCATATCTGTAGAGCTGTAATGCTTAACTATCCAAGGGTCTTTATCCGGTACAATTAGCACTACCAAAGTGAAGTTTGGAACTTAAGAGGGAGACATGTAAGCTGCTCAGGGAATATGGAAAAACTCCGGGAACCGCAGTTCTGTATGGATGCACAGCTTGGTTTCTGAATGTAACACCAGGAGCCATTTCTCAGTGGCCAGAGGAAGAGACCTCAGAGGCTTCTTAGACTCTCTAGTATCGGTGAATTATGTGGGGAGGAGAGAGGGACAAAACAAAATCTGGCAAACAAAAACAATAAAACTTAATAAAACGCAAAGGGCCTTTTCCAGAAAATTTGGAAGCCACTTAAAGGAAAAAATGAAGCTCAAATGTAAGTTCTCCTTTGTGTAAACTTCATAGATGGACCACTTATCTAGATTACGTTTCCTGTCCTCACCTTTCTGTAAACCACTTTAGAGACTAAATCTCACTCATACATTAAATAATCTCTCCGAATAATAAACCAAGTACAACATAAACAATTTCCACCAGTTGGTACCCTTACTAAGATTTGGGGGACAGTCTTATCACAAGCAACTTCCTTACAACACGTGTGCAATATCACTAATGAGTATTTCTGTATACTTTACAAGACCTGTTCCAAAGTTTGTTTTCTACCATCTCAGTAACAGGCCTATTGATAAGAGCAATTTCAAAGTCACTTCCCAGAGAATTTGGTTAAACAAATGCTCCACGAGTTAAGTGACAAATTCCATGCAACAGAAACACTCCGGTCTAACTTCCAACTCCCAACCCCATCCACCAACAGTTAATTCTCCATCTTGGATGCACATTAGAACTTTGGAAACTTTAAAATTGCAACGCTCAGATTGCAACCTGACAGATTCTGATATAATTGGTCTGGAGTTGGGCCCTGGTATCTGTATTTTTTAAAAGCTCCCCAAATGAGCCTACTTTGCACCCACGGTTAAAAATCGCTGCTCTGGAAACTTCCCCCGACAAGGGAGTTGGTTAGATCTCTCTGGCTTTTGGAGCTTTATCTAGGGCCATCTTCTTTGCCCTTGGAGCCTGGCCGTGACCCAGAGTAAGCGTCAGCAAACTTTTCTGCAAAGGGTCACAAACGGATTCTGTTGCATAGTCTTGGTTTTCACGACCCTTTAAACATAAACATATTCAAAACAAACACCTAAGAAACACTTAGCTCCAGGGCTGGACAAACTCCGGTCCTGAAAGGATGAGGCCCGTGCGCCATAGTTTGCAAACCCACGAACGAGAGAGCTCAAGTCGGATATGAAGCCCTAAAGGGGTAACGGATGCGAAAACAGCGGCCCGGCGCAACCGCCACCCTATCTCACGGGCGGGCCGAGTATTGGACTGCGCAACTGTGAAGAGCAGGATCCTCAAGACCCAGAAAATGACCCCGCAAAAACGGGCCAAAGCCTTTTCAAAAGCGTCAAGTTCTCCGCTCTGGCCTACAGACGCCGCGGCGGTAGCCGAGGCCCTGAGGGCGGCTAATCTTCCTCCCTCGCTTTCTCTCCTCCCTCCCGGGCCCACGGTTGTTGGCACCCCAGGGGCGGCCCGCCCTGCACCCCGCCCTGCACCCAGGCCCGCGGCAGCCTCGCCACGCACGGCGCTGCTGCCGGGCTCACCCCGTGACTCAGCGCTCCGCGGCCGCGAGCGAGTAGCTGCGCGGAGGCGCAGCACAGCCGCAGGGCAAAGGCCCCGTGCTGCGCGGACTAGCGGGCCGGGCGCGGCGGGGGCGTGGCGAGGGCGGCCCGAGGCCCGGCCTGCCACCCGCTCCCGAGCACAGGTGCGCGGCACGCTCTCGCCGTCGGCCTCTGCCCCGGCCCTTGCCTTCTCCTCGAAGTGGATGGTGCCCTGCACCGGGCCGTCGCCCTTCAGCACGCACACAGCCTTGGTCGCCATGACTCGCGGGTGACGCTCTCGCCTGCGATCCAACGGCAACCGCAGACTCTGCAGGAAACGCCGACGCAGAGACCTGCGCTGCGGAATTTTTATAGACCTCCGCGCCCCGCCCTCCCCCCGGCCCAGAACCAATCGCCGCCCGCGTGCACTGTCCTCCCCAACGGAGGGCCTATGGGGGGCGGGGCCAAAGCAAAGGGTTGCGTTCGGAACTTAGTCCTTCGCTCCTCAGGCTCCCTCCTTCCTGTGGCTGTAAAACGCCCAGAAACCTGGAGCTGTGGAAAAAAACAACCTTTTTCTTCCAAAGATTGTAATCGTGGATTGCTGTACGCGACCCTGGGAAAATGAGGTATACGTGGCACGCCTTGGAGATCTGAAGTCACTTTGTCTGGAAACGTCTGGAAATTAGTAATAACTGACTTTGGTCATAACGTTTTCTGATTTGTTATTCAGAAATGGGGACGCATGGAGCTGGGTGATTTTGTAGTTTTTATTGTTTTAATTGTCTTGGTGTGGGGGTCTCTGAGGGTGTGTAAAAGCAAAACGTCTCAATCCCTGGCCTCACATTTTCTTCCTTGCAGTTTCCTTGGTTCTCAGCACATAGAGTTACTTATTTGGTTACCATAACTCCGTATTCTTTTCAAATTTTTCCTGTTTGACAAGGAAGGCCACAGGTAAAAACATCAAAATGTCAGCTGACTTACTTCTACACATCTCTCTTTTTGTCTAACTCTACTGCCGCAACAGTCAAGGAGAAAGGTAGGATGGGTAAATAATTTATGATACCTCTGAGGAATAGAGCGAAGAAATAAAATGCAGTCACTGTAGTGAAGCTGCTAAGTTACTAACATCAAGTAGGTTGAGGCATGAGGACTTGATTCTGTTGTTCTTTTAACTAGTAGCCTGGGAATTTAAACTGCTAACTTTCCAGTCCTGCTCAATGCGTGGGTAAGTATATCAGACCTCCAGATAACCCTCTGGTTACCCCCTGAAGGACTAAGGAGACAATGTTCACATATCCAGACCACTTGGCATCCAGTATCCAGACTAGCAGTCATATATAGGATTATCATCTTGGACCAATCCAGAGGCTGAGAATGCAGGACTGATTCTTCTCAAGAATGTACTTTTTACTATAAGAACCCTCAGCGTTTCTTTCTTCTCCAGAACACTCTGGGTGCTGCCTTTCCTGTTTTCCCGAAAATAAGACCTAGCCGGACCATCAGCTCTAATGTGTCTTTTAGAGCAAAAATTAATGTAAGACCCGGTCTTTATATTATATTATATTATATTATATTATATTATATTATTATATTATATTATAGACCTGGTCTTATACTACATTATATAAGCCCTGGTCTTATATTATATTAAAATAAGACCAGGTCTTATATTAATTTTTGCTCCAAAAAGACGCATTACAGCTGATGGTCCAGCTAGATCTTATTTTCAGGGAAACATAGTAGTTGTGTTTTCTGTTTGCAAGCCATAGGACCCTTGAAAAAGTCTTTAGCATTGATTTCTAGCCAAAGCCTGATTTCATTTACTCTGGTTGACACCTCCATACACCAGAACATTACTTCTTTCAGAAAGATATTCCAAAAACATATTAAGAAATGAGCGAACTACTTTATGGGTTTTTTTTTTTTTAAGTATAAATATACATTTACTTGTGTGCTTAGAAATCTCTAGAAAGATATGCAGAATACTATGGATACCTTTGGGGAATTGTGAATCAAACTTTTACTAATGTTCTCCCCTTAGAATTTTTTTACAGAGAACTATGCATTTGTCTGCAACAATATGGTTTACAATGAGAATACACACACACACACATACACACACACACACACACTTTTGTTGGAAGAATAGTTTGATAAACCTTGAAGGGAGAGGGAGCATGAAAGGGGAGAAGAATCTTCATCTGCTGTGCCCACAGGGTGTGCCTAAATAACAAAGGTGGCTGAACTGTTTCTGGAAGTGCATTAGACACTGCACAATTTAATCTGGAAAATGCATTAGACACTCTTAGAGGGCTTGTTAAGCCTCAGGTTGCCATGTTTCTTACTCAGTAGGTTTGGGGTGGGAACCCAGAATTTACATTCCTAACTTGTTTCCAGGTCTGGGATCTCACTTTGAGAATCTCTGACTTGCAGGTGTTTTTCATGCCCAGTGAAATAAGCAAGTTGGGGACAAGAGCTGGAGCTACTTGACTCAAAAGAGGAAAAGGGGAAAGTGTCCTAAAAAGAAATGTGGAGACCAGCAGACATGGACCAGGGACAGACTTTAGGAAGAAGAGTTCTCTCTGCTGGGGATTTGTTCCACTTGCTTTGTGGAATTGAAACCTTCCCCATCTCCCTGAGAACTCAACACAATCCACATTTCCCTCTAATGCTCAGTGGAGAGGACTGAGCTGTGCGGATGGCGAAATACTGAGGCTAATCCAAGGCCAGAGTGAAAAAAGGACAAAGGGCTGCTGTTCAGGCTACACTTTCTTTTTCTTCTTTTCTTTTTCTTTCTTTCTTCCTTTCTCTTCTTCCTTCCTTCTTTCCTTCTTCTCCTTCCCTTGGAATCTAAGGCACCCTCTGTCAGAGATATACAATCCACGTTTTTTATCACCCTCTTGAAAATGTACCTATTTGTGATTTTGCTTAGTGTTGTACTCACTAGTATTTTCCAGAGAACGGACACATGCTAGATTGTTGCATCAATATGCAATGCCAGCCAAAGGGCCTTTGCCCAAGGCCAAAGTTTCTTTAGATTTCAGGAAGGTAGAATCAGATTTCAGTTCATGATGAATTCTTGCCCAGAGGCAGCCCACATGCAAAGAGCTGCCCTGGGCCAGGAAGTTGCTCCTCTTTAAGGATATTCAGGTGAGACCCAGGCAGCCCCCTTGTTTGGGTGCAAGGAGGGGCTTGTGTCATGCAGGATTAGAGGACCCCTGAGGTTCATTCCTAGTGATGCCCTCACACCTGGGCAAGGGGGTCCCTGGCCCTGGGCCTCACCATTTAGAGAGCCCTGTTCTGTCCCTCCTCAGGTCACATTCCCAAAGGGGGAAAGAATCTGTGGAGCCAAAAACTTTACCCATCCTTCTAGAGCAAGGTTAATGAATTGTGAACAAAAAGGGGGCACATGCTAAACCTGACAAGCTGGGTGGGTGGGTGGCGTGCACGGTAGGCCTTACAAACTCAAACACAGGATGGTCTGAACATAAAAATTCCTAACTAGAGCGGGTTGTGGTGGGTAGTCACATCTTAGGATGGCAGCTCCCTTGACAAAGGTCAATCTTTACGGAAAGGGAGCCTGTCTTTGTGCACCTAGCATAATATGCCTTTGAAATGTCAGAGTAATTTTCTTTTCCAGACCCCTCAGATGCACAACTGTCGCCACCAGAGCATGAGATCATAGAACCCCTCATTGTTATCTTGTTTCCCAAAACCGTCTGTCTCTATGTGCTTTAATGTTAATTATTGATATCCTGTGCCCACCATGTAGAAGAAGCATGTTTCTGCATTTTGCTTTTTATCCAACCCCAGAGATTTCCCCGCGTTTCTCCTACCTGCTTATTCTACTACCGATGGATTTTTTGTAACCCTCCGTACATCTTCTCTTTTGATTTTAATGTCTAAAATAAGCTGTCAAACTGCCCTTCTCTGGAGCATTTTCTCAATCCATTGAGATATTGCTTCCGGGCATGTCCTCAAAATTTGGCTCAAATTAAACTCTTACAAGACTTTTTCTATAGGCTGAATGTTCTTTTGTCGACAGAATTTATTCTTTTTTTTGTTTGTTTTTTACGTACCCCCATCCTACCCCCCACTTCCCACCCAACACCTCTGACAACCACCAATTTGTTCTCTGTAACTATAAATTCTCTCTCTCTTTTTTTCCAGATTCCACATGTAAGTGATATCATACGTGTATGTCTTTGTCGTACTTATTTCCCTTAACGTAATGCCCTCAGGGTCCATCCATGTTGTCACAACAGGTAAGATTTCCTTTTTTTTTTTTTCTTATGGCTGAATAATATTCGTGTGTGAGAGAGAGAGAGAGACAGAGAGACAGACAGAGAGAGACAGAGAGAGACAGAGAGAGACAGAGAGAGAGACAGAGATATTCCCAGGCTCAAGACAACCTAAGCTACTTTAGGATCCTTTTGACTTCTTGGAGATAATGACTCTCAATGCAATTGGCCTGGTACAACAGTGACCTTTTCCAAATTACCTGAGTCCGCTGGTCACACCCCAGTTTGAAACACATAAACTCTGTGAGTAGATTATCGGGTAGGAGCACCCCAAAACCTTTCAATTACGGAATCACAAGGTCTAAATGAATAGGCTGGCCCTAACCTTTACAAGACTAGGGCAAGAACACAAATGGAAGCCCTCACACCATATGCTAAACATTTAAATGTAAATCAAAATAGCACAGCTAAATAAAATATAACCTATCCTCCTACCTTAACAAATATTGCTTCACAAAAACCTGAAAAGCAAGTTCAAGTTTGGAATTGTTGGATTTCTCTGAGTTCTGTGTAGGAAGGTGGCATAGAATGAGAACAAGTCCCCTGTCCCTGGAGTGGCACAGTAACTATAACTCAGAGAAACCGTCTGATTTTGTCAGGAATGAGGAGGAGGGCGAGGTGCCTCAGATCAGGCCTGGGCAGATGACTACAGAGCTTTTATAGCCTGTCCTTCAGCATTCCTGACAATGAACATTGAAGCTTGGGGACTTCTGTGGTAAGAGGTGAGCAAGAAGGAAGACCAGAAATGCAGTCTCGCACTGCTATTCTTTTCTGCTTCCTTTCTTAGGACTCCTTCTTCTCTTTTCTCCTTTATCTCATCTTTCTCTTTCCCTAAATCATTTTTTCTTCTGTGACCCAAAGTGATTTCCCCTTTATACCTTCATCATTCTCAGAACATACGTAGTTTTATATTGATTTCCTTCACATCACACATCACAAAGGGATTATCACCAAGGCCTTTGCTTATGGAAAACATACCAGGGTTGCCAAAAAAATGTATACAAGTTGACACTTTGGTCAGCATTGCTCAAGCAGTAGTTTGCCGTAATCAGAAGTGTCCGCACGCTGATGGTAACCACTTTGAGCACCTCTTGTAATTGCAGAAGTCAAACGTGACTTCTATTCATCTTTTGTTATCGGTATATATTATTACAATTTTAATACAGTTTTTCTTTCTTAAAATGTGTATACATTTTTGGGCACCCTCTGTATTTTATATTAATTGTAGAAAAATATCAGAACTTGGAGAAATCCATAAGAAGCAAAGTATAAAAAGAGAGGTTTTTGTAATGCTATGAAACAAATACACTAGTAACTAGGAAACAAATTAGAAACAGTTGAACGTCGTATAAACTAGTCCTACCTGCAATTTCATGTTAGTGAATCACACACACAACAAAGAAAAAAAATCACAAAAGCTGTTACCAATAAAGAAACCCTATAAAAAATTTATACCACAGAATCATGAAGTATCTGAGGCATTTTTGAAAGGTGGAAAGGGAAAAGTGTAGAAATTATATTGTTAGTAAACAGAAGTGAACAATCTGGGATTAGAAGTTTGCAAACTATAATTGGGAGTTAGCTGTGTATTTAATAATCTTCCTTATTTGATTAAACAAGCATAACCAGGTTTCTGTTACATGCGATCAAAAGCAATTTCTAACTGATAGCGATGATAAGCCACCAAAGAGGAATGAGGAGGGAATGGCGTAATTATGTTCATATATAAGAATGATCCCTAGGATATTTGAGTGGGTGGATTGAATGGCGTGGGCTGAGACTAAAGGCAGAGAGACCATTTGCCAGATGTGATAAGGTCCTGGCCTAAAGCCATTACTGGAAAAAATGGGGGAGAGAGATAATGGACATGGAACCTTGAGCATCAGTGAGTAACTAGAGTGCAGGGAGAGAGGGTGGGGAAGCAAAGGCAGCTCCCAGGTTTCGGGCTTGCGAGACTGGGTGGCTGGTGACCCCATTTACCAAGGAAAGTAAGTTGAGGGATAAAGAGCTTAATTCAGGACAGGGTGCATCTGGGGTGCCTGAGGAACCTCGAAGTGTCAAGCTGGGAGTGTCCACTTGGACATGGGTCTGAACCTCAGGGTCTGAACTTCTAAGTCTGGGCTCTGTATCAGAGTTAACACACATGCTATTCCGATTTGTAAAGAAAATGTAGTCTTTTATTCCCTTTAGGGGATTATAATTGTTTTTATAATTCTCTACCACTCTGGGTGGGTAGGAATCATGTGAAACTTAGATGTGCCAATGATATCATGTCAAGTTCATCTGGTTTAAAAAGTCTCTATAGAGGAGTGATTTACACCTTTAGTGTACACTAGAATCAGCTGGAAGGCTTGTTAAAACACAGATTGCCCCCCCCAGAAGTATTTTTTTGGTCCCCACCCCCAGAAGTATTTTTTTTCTAAAAAAGAAAAACCAGCTTTACTAATACATGATTTACCATTGAAAAATTCACCTGTTGTGGGCCGGCCCAGTAGCTCAGGTGGTTAGAGCTCCATGCTCCTAACTCCAAAGGCTGCCGGTTCGATTCCCACATGGGCCAGTGGGCTCTCAACCACAAGGTTGCCGGTTCAACTCCTCGAGTACCGCAAGGGATGGTGGGCTTCGCCCCCTGCAACTAAGATTGAACACGGCACCTTGAGCTGAGCTGCCTCCTGGATGGCTCAGTTGGTTAGAGCGCGGGCTCTCAACCACAAGGTTGCTGGTTCCACTCCCTCAAAGGATGGTGGGCAGCGGCCCATGCAACTAAGACTGAAAGGACAACAACTGGAAGCTGAATGGCACCCTCCACAACTAAGATTGAAAGGACAACAACTTGAGTTGGAAAAAAGTCCTGGAAGGACACACTGTTCCCCAATAAAGTAAAAAAAAAAAGTACAAAAAAATTCACCCGTTATAAGTGAACACTTACGTGATTCTTTTTAGTAAGTTTATGTCGTTGGCAACCACTACCAAATGCAGTTTTAGAACATTTCTATCAGTCTAACTATTTTCCTCATGTTGGTTTTTGCTTAATCCCTTCTCCCATCCCTAGCACTAGGCAACCACTGACCAGCTTTTTTCTCTATACATTTGCCTTTTCTGCACATTTCTTATAAATGCAATCATACAATAGTAACTTTTGCATCTGGCTTCCTTCATTTAGCATAAAGTGTTAGAGCTTAATCTATGTTGTAGGGTGTATCAGTAGTTTGTTCCGTTTTACATCTCAGTAGTATTCCATTGCATGGATAGACTACAAATAGTTTTTCCACTCTAAGGTTGATGGACATTTGGATTTGTTATGGGTTGAGTTGTGTCCCCTCCAAAATTCATATGTTGAAGTCCTAACCCCTAGTACTGCAGAGGGTGACCTTGTTTGGAAATAGGGTTTTGTAGATGTAATTGGTTAAGATACGGCTATACTGGAGGAGGATGGACCCCTAATCCAACATGGTTAGTGTCCTTATAAACAGAACTTTGACATGGATATGCATACAGGGAGAACACCATGGTGACAGTGAAGAAAGAAATCAGGGTGATGCTTCTACAAGCCAAGGAACACCAAAGATTGCCAGCAATCACCAGAAGCTAGGAGAGAGGCCTGGAACAGAACCAGCCCTGCCGACACCTTCATCTCAGACTTCTAGCCACCAAAACTGAGAGACAATCCATTTCTGTTATTTAGCCCCCTTGGTTTGTAGTACTTTGATACAGTAGCTGTAGCAAACAAAGACAGGATTATTTCCAGTTTTGGAATATTATGAATAATGGTGCCAAGAACCTTGATACACATGTCTGTGTGGACATACAGTTTCATTTCTCTTCGGTTTACTTTTTAAACTTTAGACTTTCTAAAAAAATTGCCAAATGGTTTTTCAAAGTGCCTATATCATTTTACAGTCCCGTCAGCAACATATGAAGGTTCTACTTTCTCCTTATACTTGCCAACACTTGGTATTGTTTTTTTATGACAGCAATTCTAGTGAGTGTGTAGTGTTATTTCATTGTGGTTTTAATTTGCATTTCCCTAATGACTAATGATTTTGAGCATCTTTTCATTTGTTTATTAGCTATTTGTATTTCTTCTTTTTCTTTTCTTTTTTGCAACACACATCACACATGCTTAATGCTATTTGAGGAATAACATTACTTAGGGATTTATCCAGTGTGCTCAGAGAGAGAAAATGCGCCCTTTCCCAAGAGGTCTTCTTTCAGCCTGGACACCTCCCGCCCCCGATCAGTTGTGACCAGTGAGCTAGAACCGGGCTTTGCTGACCCCAGATCAACCCCCAGGTAGCCTCCTCAGGCCACTGCCTGAACTTCTAGAGGGCTGTTGACCCTTTAGAGTTGTAGAAAAATCCTCAATTCTTATGTTCAATAATTAAAAATCTATTGGAGTTCCCTCCCTATCAAGTGTCTCCTGACAGCAAATTCTTAAATATCACTTGCTGCCATATGAAAATAATCTTTGAAAAGATCATAGATAAAATTATTTTTGAAAAACTGCCACTGCCCCTCCCTACCCCCAGTTCTGGAGTTTTGGGTGTCTCTCTTCTCCTTGCTAGTTTGTTGCAGAATGGGTTCCTGAGCTCTGTGCTTTGTTACTGGCATTCTCTTTCTTTCTTTTTCATTTTTCTTTCTTTTTTTAACAAGACTTTATTGGGGAACAGTGTGTACTTCCAGGACTTTTTCCAAGTTAAGTTGTTGTCCTTTCAATCTTAGTTGTGGAGGGCGGAGTTCAGCTCCAGGTCCAATTGGGGGGGGGGGGGAAGCGGGGGAGGGTTTGGCTTGGCTTAGCTCACCATCCCTTGCAGGAGGAGTCCAGGAATCGAACTGGCAACCTTGTAGGTGAGAGCCCACTGACCCACGTGGGATTCCAACCGGCAGCCTTTGGAGTTAGGAGCACGGAGCTCCAACCTCCTGAGCCAACGGGCTGGCCCCCTCATTTTTCTTTTTAAAAATAAAAAACACAGATTCCCCCCTCCTGAATCCCTACCTTTTAAAAATGTTCTCCGGCCGGCCCGGTGGCTCAGGCGGTTAGAGGTCCATGCTCCTAACTCCGAAGGCTGCCGGTTCGATTCCCACATGGGCCAGTGGGCTCTCAGCCACAAGGTTGCCAGTTCGATTCCTCGAGTCCCGCAAGGGATGGTGGGCTCCGCCCCCTGCAACTAAGATTGAACACGGCACCTTGAGCTGAGCTGCCGCTGAGCTCCCAGATGGCTTGAAGCTGAACTAAGACTGAAAGGACAACAACTTGACTTGGAAAAGTCCTGGAAGTACACACTGTTCCCAATAAAGTCCTGTTCCCCTTCCCCAATAAAATTAAAAAAAATAATAATAAAAAAAATAAATAAAAATGTTCTCTTCTGTGCTCTAAGTCCTCCTACTTCCTAGTTCAAGTTTCATTTGTGTTTCCTCCCCGCCCCCCCTTCCAGGGTTTCTGTGCAGCACCTTCAGTATAAAACAGCCCATTTCCCATGGAGGCCCCTCCTCCTTCCCTCCTCCCCTCAGCCATCCTCCCTTCTCTCTCCTCCGCTTCCAGTGAGGGTATGTAAGGGTACTGGTTGACTTTGGTGCAGCTCAGTGGGTATACAGTATAGACAGTGGCAGCTGGAGAGGTGCTCATGTAGGTCTGGTGGCTGATACCGATTGGGGTGGAGGGTGAACGAGGCCAGGACCTAGGGTTCCATGCTCACAGGACGTGAAGGACGGTGCTAGCTGGGTAGGCAGTGTGCTGTGTGGGGTGGAGCACTGAGCTTTGAGAGGCCACCAAGTGGGCCCGGGCGCCTGTGTAGGTGTACAGGTGGGGCCGGGCTGGCTGGGAAGGTGGGTGGCAGCAGCTGCCAGGTCGAGGTGCACAGTGCCGGCGCTGCGGCTGTGGGGGGCGGGGGGGGGGGGCGCCATCGTGAGAGTGACGTAGGTGTGCTGCCTTCGGGGTCGGTGATGTGCCGCGGAGCCTGGCTGAGGCCGAGAGGCTGCTGCTGCTGCTGCTGGAAATGTGGTTCTGGCCCCCGCTTCCAGGAGGCCCTGGCTCCACATGAGCTCCCTGAAGCGTGACCGCTGGAGGAGGTTACGTTGCTGGAGGACTCGGACTAATGGGAAGAAGAGTGGTGACTGGTGTGGGCCGCGCGACCAGGTTGTCTCGTTCCACTGACACTTCCGGGGCGGCACGACGATGGTTCAGGGATGCCCAGCGCAGTGATACTCCAGGCTCACCTTGGTGTCAAAGGTCGGCGTTGTGACCGGCGTGGTGCTGCACGGAGTAGGCGCTGGCGATGCTGCGGGAGTCAGACTAGGGAGAGTCATGGACTGTGGCACAGCTGAGGACGATTTTCCTCTGCTGGGGACAGTGCTGGTGGGGGCCGGCTTCTGTTCCCCCTGGTCCGTATCGCTGCTGCTGATGGTAAGGATGCGGCCTGCGGGGCTGGAGGTGTTGGGAATGACCACCATCTGCTTCTGCGACTCCCTGGTGGTGCTCGAGGCCCTGTCACATCGCCCCAGCCGCACATGACCTACTGTGTTTCCCCGAAAGTAAGACCTAGCCGGACAATCAGCTCTCATGCGTCTTTTGGAGCAAAAATGAATATAAGACCGGGTCTTATACTATGTTAGATAAGACTCGGTCTTATATGATAGTAAAACAAGACCGGGTCTTATATTAATTTTTGCTCCAAAAGACACATGAGAGCTGATTGTCCTGCTGTGCACCAGGGCACAGCGGGTGGCTGGTTGTCCTTGATGCGCTCGCAGCGCTGGCGGCCGATGGGCTGAGAAGAGGACACCTCACAGGTGGAGACGTTCCTCGCAGAGGACTGGCGCTGCTTACTCTTGCGGGAGGAGGTGGTGCTGGTTGGCCACGCCCACGTTTAAGGGCTGAGAGTCTGGAAGGCTCACATGACGGGTCAGTAGCGCAGGCTGCTGCCTGATGGGATTGCAATGGCTGACGTGAGCGTCCGTGTTCCTCCAGCCCGCCAACTGTTGGGTGACTGCCGTGGTCTCAGGAATCACAGCTGCATGCTGCACCGACGTGTGAGTGGCCACTCCAGTCAGCTGCTGCCACACAGCGGGGAAGCAGGATCTGCTGGGTCCCACCTGGGCAAGCCGACCTGGTTGGATCTGAAGAGGCTGAGCTCCTGGGGCTTGAGTGAGGACAGGAACTGCATTTTCCATTCGCTCGGAATAGCCAGCATGCTTAGAGGGAGAGGCCTGCAACCCTTGGAAGTCAGGCGCACACATGGTAAGAGCTTGCTAGCAGAGGTCAGGCCCGGCACATGCCCCGCTGGGCCACTGCAGCAATGGATGCCGCCGAAGGCTGGTTATGTACAGTGTTCAGCTGGTTTTTGAAGGTCATCAGCAGGTTGGTGGACAAGCTGGGGGCCATGTAGGTGATAAAGGGGTTTTGCTTGGGTTGGCAGTGTCATATTCACCAGGCGCTTGCAAATCTCCATGTTCTAGAAACATGATTTGACATGTGAGCTATGGGGACAATCAAGTAAGTGTGACAGCAGGGTGGTTCACGGTTTCTAGCAGAGTGATTCTCTGACTGGCATATATGGTCTGCATCTTCTTTAACAGTTCAATGAACTCTCACCTGTCTGCCTTTCCTACCAATGTGTCACTTCCTTCCAAATCTGTTGTCATGTTCACCTGGGCCATACCATCTAAACAACTGAAAATGTACTTTCTTGCTTCTTTTGACTTAATCCCCATGTTTGCTTTTGTGGTCATCTGGTGTCTTCAGGCTCCACAAGGATGCAGCGAATCTGTGTTATGGCTGAAAAACCTAGTTGTCTTTGTCCCTGTGCTTAAATATTTAGCTGGCAAAGCCCACGATTGTCAAATATACCAAATCTGATCATATTTGGAAGCTCCTGAATGTAGCAGCCAGCCCAGGAACAGCTCTGCAGTGACACAGCCCAGGGACCACATTTCAATTGTCTCACAAAGTGGTGAACCAAAGGTGATCTCTGGGGCCCTGTAATATCTGTACTGCAAGTAGGTGGAACACACAGCCTTGGACACGTGGCTGGCTGAACCAAAGCTGATGACCTTTACTCTGTATGGTTATCTGGATGGTTCCACCACCATGATGTTTTCTGGTTTGAAGTCAGCATGGATAAGACCCAGGCTCTGGGTCTTCATCAGGCTGTGGCTACCTGCTGGAGGACTAGGCAAATGTACTTGAAGGGCAAGGGGCTGCACTTGTTCTGCTTCAGGAAGTCATAGAGGTTCTGCTCCAGCATCTCAAACAAAGACCAGGCATGTGTGATTTTTGTGCTGGAAGCGCTCAGAGGCCTGGACAAAGTTATAGGTGTCAGCACTGTTTGTGCTCAGGCGGGTTCAATCTGACCTTGCTGAGCATATGACGGGTGGTTCTTCAGGATCTTGATGGCCACGATCTCATTGGTGCCCCGTTTCTAGCAATTGAACAGTTGCCCAAACGTCTCTCGGCCCGAGAACTCTTAACACGTGTTGGTCAAGGAGCACAGTCCCTCATGCTGGACCAGCTGATGATCACTTCGCTGTGGGAACCACTGTTTTTGGAGGTGGCAGTTGATGTGGTGGCAGTGGCTACATTGGCCCCCCTTGCAGTATTCTTGGATGGATACTCATTGATGATCTGGACACCGCTTATGTTCTCAATATGCTCCCTGTTACGCTTGAGTCCCCATTTTTGGTCGGTATCAAGAAAGCTCGTAGTGCTTCGACTCATTAGGTTACGTGGTCTGCCGAGGACTTGCCCAGAGTCAGAAATTCTACTTGTGAGGTGACGACTATGTGCCCGGTGCTTCCTGGGTAGATGATGGTGTGCGTGTAAGGTAAGCTTGGGTTTCGGATGGGAAAGGAGATGCTGATGACTGTGGTGGCTGGCTGAGCAGGTGGCGTGTTCTTTCTCTGGCTATACACTGCTGTGGGGGCCATATGCAGTCAAGTCCCAGCTGGAACTCGGCTCCACTTTCAGTTTCTTTCCACTACAGAAGGCATTTGACTGAGGGTGTGAGGAGAGAAAACTTGCACAAATGAAGCCATACCTTCATACACAGGGCCCATTGGGGCTGAGGTGTCTGCAATTTATGGCAACAGAAAAGGCAACGTGGGGGCCAGCTTGGCCCCCCAGCCTCAGCTGGAATCTGCCATCTTGAACCTCTGTCTCCACTCCATGCAGCCACAGCTGCCAGCACCCACATCAACCACCAATGCCAGGGGAAGGGGCTGTGGACCAGGTTCCCTAGCTGGGGCCGTGGCATTGCATGGGGACTCGGGGGTGGCCCAGCAGGTGCAGTGGCCGAGGTCCTGGATTGGGTCTGCTGTCAGGTGGGAGCCAGGGCTGGCAGCACGCAGCTGCCCCTGGCCAGAGCTCAGCTCAGCATGACTGTGTGTCGTGTGTATCTTCTTTGATGAAATGTCTGTTCAAGTGTTTCCCCACTTTTTGGCCTCATAACACTGGTTGGAATCTCCAGTGCCATGTTGAATATAAGGGGTAAAGTTGACATCCTTGCATTGTTCCCAGTAGCTGGGGTAAGCATTCAGTCTTTTACCATTAAGTATGTTGTTAGCTGTAGGTATTTCACAGATAACCTTTATCCAGATTGAGGAAGTTCCCATCTATTCCTAGTTTGTTGAGAGTTTTTGACATGAAAGGGTGTTAGGTTTTGTCAAATTCTGTTTCTGCATCTATTGAGATGATCATGTTTTTTGTCCTTTGTTCTATTTATATAGTGTATTTCATTGATAGAATTTCAGATGTTTAACCAACCTTGCATTCCTGTGATAAATCCCATTTGAACAGAGTATATTGTTCTGTAATTTTACTTTCTCATGATGTTTTTATTTGGCGTCAGGATAATATTACTCTTATTGAATGAGTGGAGAAGCATTCCTTCCTCCTCTACTTTCTGAAAAAGTTTATGAAGGATGAGTGTTATTTGTCTTTAAAGATTTGATAGAATTCACCAGTGATGACTTCTAGACTTCGGCTTTTCTTTCTGGAAAGATTGTTAATTACTAATTCAATTTCTTTTTAGAAGTCTATTGAGATTTTTTATTTCTTCTTGAATCAGTTTAGTAATTTATGTCTTTCAAGGAATTTGTCCCTTTCACTGAAAATGTCTAATTTGTTGGTATAGAGTTTATAGTATTTCCTTATATTTAAAACTGTAAAATTTCCATCTAAGCATTGCATTAGCTGTATCCATAACCCATATATAGCATTTTCATTTTAATTTAGTTAGAAATATTCTCTACTTTCTTTCATGATTTCTTTTTTGACCCATGGGTTACTTTGAAGTGTAGTGCTTAACTTCCAAATATTTGGGGATTTCCCAAATTTCCTTCTGTTGTTAATTCCTAATTTAATTCCATGGTAAATTAAAAGAATACACTTTGTATGATTACATTCCTTTTAAATGTATTGAGACTTATTTTGTGGTATAGCATTTGATCTGTTCTGAAGAAATCTGCACTTGAAATGAATGTGTAGTCTGCAGTTGTTTGGTGAAACATTCTACATGTGTCAACTAGGTTGCATAGGTTGCTAGTGTTTTTTTTGTTTGTTTGTTTTGTTTTACTTTCTCTATATCCTTGCTAAGTTTCTGTCTAGATCTTCTATCAATTATGGGATATTGAAGTCTCCAGCTATTATTGTTGTATTGTCTATGTTTCCTTTTAATCTATTAGTTTCCTATTTTTGAGGCTCTGTATTAGATGAATATATTTTTATAATTGTTATATGTTGCTGATACTATAGTGACTCTTATCATTATGAAACATCCTTCTACAGATTACATCTTAACTTATCAAAATCTAGTTGAGATTAATACTAATTTAATTCTAGTAAGATGTAGAGATGTTGCTCCAATATAGCTCAATTCTCTCCCCCTCTCTTTTGTATTATTATTGTTATATGTATTACATTTATATGTGGTATCAATCCAACAATACGGTGTTATAATTACTTTACACAGTCTTATGTCTTTTTTAAAGAATTTAAGAGAAGAAATGAGAAAAATACAATTAGAGAGTCTTTTGCATTAACCCACACATTTCCAGTGCTTTTCATTTCTTCCTGTGCATTTAAATTGATGTCACTTCTTTTCAGTCTGAAGGGCTTTCTATAGTATTTTTTGAAAGGCAGGGCTGTCATTACTTTTATTGACAATGCCCCTGGACATGGACATCACCCACTACAGCAAATCAATGAGCCCCTTCAGACCACAGCAGCATACCTGTCAGTCCTCATGGCCTGTCGTGCCCTGGTAGAACCTCCACACCCACTGGGCGGGAAGCGATGGAAACAGTCCCAGGCTGGAATGCCTCGCACATCCACTGTTCTTACCCAAAGGTCAGCAGTTTTTTAAGAATAAACACTTCTGAGATTGTCGAATGCCTTTGGTCGATTTCCAGAGCCCTGAATTGGTGGTTGTTGTTGGTTTTGTCCAGTTGCTCTGTGGAAAGGATTTGCTGACCTTTTCACTTGGCCATAGCTAGAAGTCTGCTTCCTTCCCCCGTGTTTCTGATTCATTAGACCTGGGCTGTAGCCAGAGAACTTCGATTTTAATGAGTTCGCAGGTAATACTAATGCTGCTCGTCCAGGAACCACGCTTTGAAAACCCCTGACTTAGGTTAACTCAGTCTCTTTTAGGTGTTAAAACAACTTTCTCAGATTTGAATTCATTATGAGCACACAAAGTTTTATTTTAAATTTGCTGCAGGAGAAGAAGGAATCTAATAAAGCCTGTTACATTCCCTTTTAGTAGAAACTTTTGATAGAGGTAAAGGTGACTAGATAAAATTATGAACGTTAGGTTCAAAACAAGAGCTGTCAGGTTAACAAAAGAGCTGTTCAGCGGGTGCTGAACAAAAGATTGCTGGTTCAGCACCAGCCAGTGACCAGCAATTCAGGTGATTCCTAGTGGGACAGTGCAGGTAAATCTAACTGCCCACAGTAGCTCTGAGTCTCATCAACGTCTCTGAGAAAATTGCTCAATTATGTTATCATAAATGCCAGACACTTCCCAGAGGACGTTGTTAATTTTCCCAAGCCCCACAGTTCTTCTCCAGACCCTCTTCCTCAGATGGTGGACAGTTTTATGTCTCACTGGTAAATGCTAAGTTCTTCCCTTTCCTGCTGTCCCGGAGTGGACTCTGGGCATGTTGGCAGAGTTAAGGTGGCAGTGGACGAGGGCACTTCCTGTCTGTGTAGCATCATCACGCTCCTTGTTGGTTTCTGCTGCAGAGCAGCTGGTCCAGTCTGGTTCTGGACTGGTGACCGCTGCAGTGTGACTGGTGCCACCACTGTTGTCTGTGTTTCGGACCATTGGCTTCTTGTCACCGCGTTCCCACCTCTTTGTACTTCCCCCAGGCTTCTGCTAGTCCACCAGTCAAGTCGGCCTTTTCATATCCCAACACTGAGGCCCACAGGAACTTCAGGGTACCCTAGATGATAGGCACAGGCCACCATATTGAAATGTCATCACATGGAGCCCCTCCTAGACTTTGTTCCTCTTCTGCCCATCTTTGCGTGTGTGCTACTAGCGCTCCCCAAATTCTCAAGATCTTCCATTTCATTCCATCTAAGTGTGTTTACCTCACCACTCAGAACTCACAGAGACAGAGGAAATGAGGACCTGTGTGACTGGTACTACTTGTTTTCTCTGCAGTTCTTTCCTTTTCCCTCTCTTCCCACAATACTGAAGAAAAGCAGTTTTACTTTACCCACCTCAGAGGATCTCAACTTCAGCTGCATCAGAATCCCCTGGAAGGTCCATTAAAGCACAGATGATGTGGCCCCAGCCCTGAGTTCCTAATTCAGCAGTTCTGGGGTGGGACCTGAGAATGTGCATTTCTAACGGGTTCCCAGGAGATGCTGCTGCTGGTGGTCTGCTAACCACATTTGAAGAACCACTGGCCTACCTGGTACCCTGATTTCTTGCTACCCCTGATTTAAAGTAAAATTCTATAATCTTTTTTACAAGGCTTGACTCTTCATTTGTTAGTGGATGCTAAAGGAACTTAGAAAATTCTTTTCTCTCAACAAAAGGTTTTCAAACTATTATCTTCTAAGATGGGATGACTATAATTTGTTGTCTAAGCTGGGACATCTTGGATGGTTAAATGGATGGCTATTAATAATGCCAAGACCACAAGAGTAGATGGGGCTGCCTTAGGCAAACCAGGATGCCTGGTCAGTGAGTCGCTTTCACACTCCTTATCTCAGTTTGTACACAAGCACCTGTTAAGAGGGCAGGCAGGTATCATGATCCCCATTTTGTAAACTGGGAAGTAAGACTCAGGGAGGTGATCACAGCCTAGAAATGGCAAAACCCAGACTTTCACCCAGATTTTCTGAATTCCAGGCCAGCGCTCTTTCAACCACACCAAGGAATTTGTTTTAAAATCTAAAAGGACGTCTTTCATTGTTCTGACTTGATTATTCTAAATTTGCATATTAAATATAATTAAATTAACTAAACATCATGACTTCCATGTGCCTTGTTTAAAGTGTAGTCGACATGCAATATTATGTTAGTTTCAGGTGTACAACATAGTGATTCTACATTTACATAGCTTGTGGTGTGATCACCACGATAAGTCCCATGATTCAAACAAAACACACATTAAGTACCTAAATTTCCTAGGGTATGTTGGTTTTCTATTACTAAAAATAACAATAATTTTTCTTCATATGACACTTGACCAGGACTCCTTTTTCCCCTTTACAATTTTCTTACAACATGTGCTTTCAGTTAACCTTTTGGTGCCTTATAGAATGGAGTTCAGAATCACATTAATTCTAGGAGTGATCTTTTTATTACTCTTGGCAGTGAACGGATATTTAAATTTATAGCAATCCCATTACATATGCATTAACTGTACATGGAATGGCATGATGTGTTTTTCTTCTTGTGAAGCTCTTTATTTGCATGGGAATAAAAACTCTGAACTGGTTTGAAGTGGAAATCTAGTCCAGTTTTACCAAGGAAGACAGGTCAACACAGTTGAGCTGGGTGAAAAAATGGTTCTTAGTAAGTTGGTTTGGCATGTCCTTATTGTTTATTTTTGTTTTTAAGATGCAAAATGTCCCAGAAATGTTCATAAGCTTAATTTTTCAAAGAGCAAATTACTTTTTAAATGTTCCAGGGAGGTTTGCTCATGGCAAAATATATTTGAGGTGAAAGGATGTTTATCCTCTCGTTTATTACTTGTGTGCACATTTTACAGTGAAAACACCCTTTTGAACCAGGAGGTCTGGGGTCGAGGGTTGATTCTTTGGTGTTCTTGCATCTCAGGTTCTTCCTCTGCAAAATGAGGTGTTAACAAAGATGTATGAATTTCCTATTGCTGCTATAACAAATGACCACAAATGTAGTGGTTTTAAATAACACACATTTATTCTCTTATATTCCTGGAGGTCAAAAGTCTGATGGGGGGTCACACTGGGCTAAAATCAAGGTGTCGGCAGATCTTGGAAATGGGATCTTCGCTGATGTAATTAAGTTATATATGTAATATAGTTAAAGTGAGGTCATACTGTATTAGGGTGGATCCTAAATCCAATAACGAGTGTCCTTATGTTGAGAGAACACACAGATGTACACACAGGAAGAAGGCCACGTGGCCATGGAGGCAGAGATTGGAGTGATGCAGCCACAAGCCAAGAAAGCCTAGGGCCACCAGACGACAGAGGAGACAAGAAAAGGTTCTCCTCTAGAGCCTTCGGAAGGATCACAACTCTGTTGACACCTTGATTTGTGTCTGCATCTTGATGTGTGGCTGCATCACTCCAATCTCTGCCTCCATGGCCACGTGGCCTTCTTCCTGTGTGTACATCTGTGTGTTCTCTCCTAATAAGGACACTCGTTATTGGATTTAGGATCCACCCTAATACAGTATGACCTCACCTTTCTGGAGGCTCTTGAGGTGAATCCGTTACTTGCCTTTCCTAATATTTAGAGGCTGCCTGTGTTCTTTGGCTCATAGCCACTTCTTCCATCTTCAAAGCCAAAGCCAGAAATGGCCAGTTGAGTCTTTCTCAACATTGCATCACTCTGATGCTGACTTTTCTGCTTTCCTCTCCACTTTTAAAGATCCTTGAGATTACATTGATCCAACTCATCCAGAATCATCTCTTTGTTTTAAGGTCAACTGATTAGCAACCTAAATTCCATCTGCAACTTACCTCCCCTCTGCCCAACATATTCACAGGTTCTGTTCATGTGGACACTATTGGGCGCCATTATTCTGCCTACCACAGCAGGCAATCTCTTAAGATCTTTCCAATTCAAAATTTTCTGAAAAAGAATCAATATAAATTGTCCTCTATTATTTTGGCTTTAAAGTACAATAAATAAAACCCAAACAATTAAGTAATAGGGAAAGAAATAGAATGATACTTTATTTATTGTTTAAATTTTATTTTATTTTTGTAAAAGGAACATAGTTCAAAACCCAAAACATAATAAGGAATAGATTGAGGGTCTTGCACCCATCCCTAGTCATGTGTATGGTACCATTATTTATTGAAACAGTCCTTGTTGTATTCATTTTCTAGGGCTGTCATAACAAATTATAACAAACTGGATGGGTTAAAACAACAGAAATTTATTTTCTCACAGCTCTGGAGGACAGATGTCCAAAATCAAGATGTCAACAGAGTTGTGATCCTTCCGAAGGCTCTAGAGGAGAACCTTTTCTTGTCTCCTCTGTCGTCTGGTGGCCCTAGGCTTTCCTTGGCTTGTGGCTGCATCACTCCAATCTCTGCCTCCGTGGCCACGTGGCCTTCTTCCTGTGTGTACATCTGTGTGTTCTCTCCTAATAAGGACACTCGTTATTGGATTTAGGATCCACCCTAATACAGTATGACCTCACCTTAACTATATTACATATATAACTTAATTACATCAGCGAAGATCCCATTTCCAAATAAGTTCACCTTCACAGGTACTGAGGGTTAAGACTTGAACTTACCTTCTAGGGGGACGAAATTCAACCTATGGATGGACATATAAATGTTTTTCAGTTATTTGCTATTAGAACCGATGCTGAAATGTTTTCTTATGGACTTATGAAACGCCTCTAAAATACAAATTCCTAGAACTGTACAAGCTGAGTCATAAGTTTTTGCTGAATTGTGCTTCAAAAAGGTTGCATTTATTTCCATTCCTCCCCTTAGTGTCTGTTTCCCTATAGCTTCACCCAATCTTCATAATACCAATCTCTTTACCAATCCGAGAGCTGAAAAATAAAATCTCGTTTTTGATTTCCATTTCTTTGTCCATGCAGGGGAGCACACTTCCATGTGTTTCTTCACTCTGTAAGTCTATGAATTATTAGTTGTTTCCTATTCCCTTTTGAGCTACTGCCTATTTTTTATTTTAATCTATTTGAGATACTTTAAGTGCTTATTTTTTTTTTTTAGGTCACCTTTTTTTCCCCCTTCTTCTCTCACATGCACAGAACTTGATCTTTCATATAAACCTCAGCCAAGAGATTGTGTGAAAGTAAATATATCTACCATGAAAGGGTATTAGCTTCTCAGTGTTGAAATTCTATGAAGCAGCTGTGATGTGAGTATGGAAAGCACCTAATAAGATTATGTGTCCATGGTTAAGTGCAATTTCTGGGCACACATGCGTGCACACACAGAGTGTAAACAGTTGCACCGGAAGTGAGGTATGTTTGAGAGTATGTCAGTGAGTGGGGCTTTATATGAATTCGTGAGAAGGTGAAAATCTCTTTCTCTCTTTATAAACGAGAGGGCTTCACCTGGGTTATCAAACTGGTGGTAAACATCCAGCAACCTGCCTGTCCCTCCTGACTTTCTGTTCCCAACTTAGTGTCATTTAGTTTGTAATTAAGAAAAGTGAGGAAGGCAACTCCACTTCTGGGTATATACACAAAAGAGCTGAAAGCAGGCTGTGATCAGATATTTGTACATACACCGTGTTTATAGCAGTATTGTCCACAACAGCCAAAAGGTGAAAGCCACCCAAGTGTCCACGGACAGACGAGTGGAGAAAAACGTGGTCGACATATAATAGAATATTATTCAGCCTTAAAAAGGAAGGAAATCCTCACACATGCTACATGTGAACCTTGAGGAAATTATGCTAAGTGAAATGAGCCAGACACAAAAGGACTGGATGATTCCACGTATGTGGGGGACCTAAGAGCAATCTAATCCAGAGAGACAGACAACAGAGTAGTGGTTGACAGTGACGGAGGGGAGGATGGGACGTGGCGTTGTTTAGTGGGTACAGAGTTTCGGTTCTGCAAGATGGAACAAGTTCTGGAGACAGATGGTGATGATGGCTGCACAACAGTGTGAATGTGCTTAATGCCACTGAACTGGACACTTAAAAATGGTTACGACGGAATGCCGTTACTACCTGGAGGGCTCTTTTCCAGCAAACTCCTTACCGGCAAAGGACAAAAGGCATGATCTCACACTGCTGTTGCAGTACTGGTTACATACGAGCAGCTGGAGCAGCTGCTGAAGGGGAAGTGTAAGGCTATTGAAGGCTGAGATTTAAACGAATCATCTATAATTGTTTTAAAATAAACCACTTCCCCACATTCAATGTGGAAATAGCCAGCATAACAGGCAATGCTGTTACAACAGGTAGCTTGCTACCATCTATGAGCTTCTGGTTTCCTGTGGGTCAACATATACTCAAAGAAAAGGCGAGACCAGCCATCTTGTTTTGGGAGGCAGGAGACCAGAATTCTGGTCTTGGGGTTGGGTCAAGCCTCGGCCAAGTCACTTACCCCTTGCTACTCAACGCGATTAACAAATGTTACGTTGTGCAGATTGTGCCACAATTAGAAAGAAATGAGTAGTGTGAAAGGTGACAAGGGTTGCTTTGGCCTTGTTCACACCAGGTAATTCCCAGCACAAGGGCACCCTCAGGAGAGTGGCCCCTGTCACTGAACCGTACTCGCCTTTCCTCCTGGTCTCCATCTCTCACAGGCCACAAGAAGTCTTAACTGGCAATCAGAAATGGTTCCTTGTCTAGACCTGGAAGTGTAGAGCACTGCTTGAAGATGAGAAATTGGTAAGTCACTGGATTCCTGCTTTGTGAGGTCTGTCTTATTTTTGTTGTTGTTGAAGAAAAGCATAGTGGACCATCATTTAGGGATCCTTGGTTCACAGAAGAGGTATAAATGGTGGCCACAAATCCCTTGCATTGTAGATGACTAAGGAAGGAGGGACTTGTGCTCCCCAATGTGAAGCTGTTTAGTTTGCAGTTAAGAATAGTGCGGAGGGTGGGTGTTTTTGCTCTGGTTCTCACACCAGGCAGTCATCTGCCCACCCCGTCCCCGCTCTCCACCTCCAAGAAGGAAGAGTTGCTAATTGCTGTAATTTATTTGTCATGCTGTATTTTCCACTCTGTCTTCCCATGTTAGAATGTAAGCTTTCCTGAGGTATGTTTGAAAGTATGTCAGTGAGTGGGGTATGTCACTGAGTACACAGACTTTTGTCTGTTTTGCTCGCTGATGTATCCCAGTGTCTAGATCAGTGGCTGGTAATCAATAAGCATTTGAGAATGAGTGACTTTCTTCTCAGCTTCAAATGGGTGGTTAGATATGTGAACTCAAGGCCTTTCCTGGGGGTTGGGGACGTCTCTGTCTAGCAAGCCAGAGCCCTCTGGTCCAAAGGTCTGGAATAAGACTGAGGAGGGAGCAGAGCTGCTAGGAGCCCCCACCGAGGCCTCAGGCCTAAACTTCACCTGCCACCTCTGGAGGAGGGAGCTGGAGATGGTGTTCGGAGCAGGGGAGGGGCTTTTACCTTTAAGCCCTTTTGGGCCACTTGAATTGACCAGGTTCATGTACTGTGTTAACTTTTAAAAATATATTTTATTATAAAGTTTTAAAAATCCTTCACTATTAAAAATACTGAGCCAAATTTTATAAGATGTAAGATTTACCTCTGGTTGACACTTAAAAACAAGACAACAGGCCCCAAATGGAGTTGCTTGTGCTAAGCCCACATCACTAAATTGAGACTTAATTACAGTTTCAGCCCTCCCAGAAAATGACTTTAAACCAGTCCATCAGGAATCACTTGATAAGCTCTAGCTAGGTAACCTGCTAGACAGACCCCTGCCATCCCCTAAAGGAAAGTACCCTTCCAATAACCTACCCACGGTTTTGCCTGGTATATCTTCCTTGCTCCTGCTCCCTTCTGCCTCTGAGTCTTTCATGTTGTACAAATCCTCAAAACTTCTATTAGATGGCGCCCAATTCAACTCAGTTTTTGCTCAAATAAACTAAAAACTTTTCATCTAAATCAGTTTCTCTTTTATAACAAGACTGAGATAAGGCTTTCAGTTCTCAGAGTTTTTTTCTCCAGAATTTAAAATAACTGAAAGCCATCTTATAGGGGTGCCGTTCTTCAACTTTGACCTTGCTTGTCTTGTTCATCATTAAACCTCCGGAGTTAGCACAGTGCCAGGCACACTGTAAACCCTAAATAAATTTTGGTGAATAAACATCAAACAAAATGCAGGCTACTTAAGTTTTTCAATTCTGCATTTTTCCTACAGAAAGGATATTTGTGTCATAGCATGGTATTGTAATTAGATACATATTTGGTCTTTGTTCATTTTTGGCAGAGCTCCTAAAACCCTTGCAATTTCCTAAGGGATTAGAGCAGAGAGAAGAAGAAAAGGTGTCTTTTGTTATGTTAATGAGATGGCTTTTGGATCCACCTCGGGATGGGGGCTGGTTGCCTGGAGAACCAATTAGAGGGTTGGAACTTCTGGCCCTACCCCCTTAACCTCTGGGGAGGGGAGAGTGGCTGGAGGTTGAATCAGTGGCCAGTGGGCAGTGATGTAATCAATCGTGCCCATGTGATGAAGCCTCCATAAACACACTAAAAGGAGGGGCTTGGAGAACTTCCAGGTTGGTGACCACGTGGAGGTGCCGGGAGGGTGGCACACCTGGAGAGGGCATGGAAGCTCTGCAGTCTTTCCCCAGACCTTGCTTATGGGTGTCTTCCATCTGGTTGTTTCTGAGTTATATCCCTTTATCATAAACTGGTATAAGGTGTGATCAAACAATACAGTGAATGTTTAAATTAAAAAAAAATTATTACAGTAAAAGAACATTGCCACTAAGCCCCCTTAAAATACTCCCCCTCACTTCGAACACACTTATCCCATCATTCTTGCCACTTTCTGAAGCAGTTCTTTTGGAAGTCTTCTTTTGTGAATGTCTTTAGTTGCGCTGTTGTGGCTGCCTCGATGTCCTGAATCATTTTGACTTTGGGGAAGAGCCAGAAGTCACACGGTGCCAGATCCAGTGAATACGGTGGATGAGGACACACCGTAATGTTTTTATTTGAGAGGAATTGCCATACCAGAAGCAATGTGTGACACGGAGCATTGTCATGATGGAGAGTAATTTACGGCACACTTTATTTATTTTTTATTTTATTTTATTGGGGAAGGGGAACAGGACTTTATTGGGGAACAGTGTGTACTTCCAGGACTTTTTTCCCAAGTCAAGTTGTTGTCCTTTCAGTCTTAGTTGTGGAGGGCGCAGCTCAGCTCCAGGTCCAGTTGTCGTTGCTAGTTGCAGGGGGCACTGCCCACCATCCCTTGCAGGATTCAAGGAATCGAACTGGCAGCCTTGTGGTTGAGAGCCCACTGGCCCATGTGGGAATCGAACCTGCAGCCTTTGGCGTTAGGAGCATGGAGCGCCAACCGCGTGAGCCACCAGGCCCGCCACTACGGCACACTTTAAAACACACCTTTTCTCAACTGTCACTCACACCCGACTGACTGCACTGAACAAGTTGAAACTTGTCACACACTGTTACTAAGATTTAATGTGCCACTTCCTGAACTGAAAATCCCTGCCTTTCCGTTGGATGGCACTCAGCAGCAGCATTCACCGTATTTTGTGGTGACAATGGAAAGGCTCTGTGTCACACATTGCTTCTGGTATATGGCAATTTCTGTCAAATAAAAACATTATGGTGTGTCCTCATCCACCTTATTCACCGGATCTGGCATCGTGCGACTTCTGACTCTTCCCCAAAGTCAAAATGACCACAAAAGGTAAACATTTTGACTTGAGGCAGCCATGACAGCACAACTAAAGATATTCGCAAAAGAATTCGTGAATATCTTTCCAGAACTGCTTCAGAAAGTGGCAAGAATGATGGGATAAGTGTATTTGAAGCGAGGGGGAGTATTTTGAGGGGGATTAATGACAATGTGTTTTTCATTGTAATAAATTTTTTAAAAATTTAAACATTCAGTGTATTTTGTGATCATACCTTGTAATCTAGAAAGTAAAATCTTTGAGTTCTGTGAGCTGCTTGAAAATAATTAAACCCAAGGAGAAGGTCTTTGGGAGCTGGTCAGTCAGAAGTTCAGGTGATAAACTGGTCTTGCAACTGGCATTGGAAGTGGGTTGGGGACCAGTGTTGTGGACTGAGCTCTTAACCTATGGAATCTGATGCTTTCTTTCTCTAGGTAGATAGAAATGAGTTGAATTGTAGCTGGTGTCCAGAAAAATTGTTGAGTGGTGTGGGGAATACCTCTCACCATCCACCCACCCACATACATTGGAATTGGTACTAGAATCAGTTTACAAAGAAGTCAGCAGAGCATATAATATTTATTGTTTATTAATTGAGGTGATAGATGAGAACCTCAGATTTTAGGCTGGGCCAAGATACCCAGACTCTTAAAACTGGAGAAAGATGGAAAGTATCTAACTGGGTATCCATGGAAGCCCAAGGTGCTGGTAGATTGCCTTTGGAGTAGCCAGAATGGCTCACATGAAGGGAAGTCATATTTTGATCATGTCACATTCATACTGAAGAGAGAGTCGATCATGAAATAATTGTTGAAACAGATTATTACTAAACTCAAGGGGCTCACTTTGCCTGCGTTCATCACAGCCAATGGAGACCTAACAGGAGTTTGCAGCAAAGAAAGAAGAGGTGTATTTAGGAAATGGCACCAAGCCCAGAGACACAGGTGAACTAGTGTTCAAAGACCTGGTTCATGGATGGCGTGTAGGTTACAGATTCTATAGGGCAAAATCACAAGACCATGTGGGTTAGGGTTTGGTGTCATCCTGGGAGCTGATTGGTCAGAGGTGAGATAAGGGTAATGAATCATGTCTTCAGGTGTTGAGGACAGTTTTGAGGTCTTTTCTAGATTCCTGTGCTCAGTCTCATAGGAAAATAGCCAGGGGGTTGTTCCACCTTAAGGCTCGGGAATTAAAACTGACTTAGGTCAAGATACTATCTTTATCCTGCCAGAGGTTCAGGCCATGTGACCATTAGGCAGGTCCGGGCTGTTGTCTTCTTCTGTTTCCGGGGTTGCTGATTATCTGAGGGAAAGGCTAGGTCTCTGAGGGGTATATTTAGAGAGAGAGGGTATGATTTCAAGAACTGGGATTTAAAACTGAATTTAATCAAAGTCATAAGGACCTTCGGTTTCAAGATCAGGTCTCTGGGGTCAATCCATAGCCCTCCAGACTTGGAAGACCGTAATAGACAACTGTCTAGGTATGTCAACAGAAGCCCTAAACCAAGAATATAAGTGACATGTGATAAGTCCCTGACACTCCAAGGAGAAGTGTAAGGACATCCCCTCATAACTTGCTAAGATGTGGCTAGACCCATTCTTTGTCCTGGATCATCCCATCTTGGTCAGCTAGATCAGAGTGAGCATTGTTTTTAAAGAGCACGGTTGGCTTGGAGGGGAAGGGTGGTTTTCCACTCCCACCTCCAAACTCAAGGCAAGTAACAGAGTTTCAAGAGAAACCTCCCTAGAGGATGGGGGTTGCCTGCTAGAGAGGGAGAAAGACCCAGTGCCAGGCTGAGCTTGCGGGAGTACAGAGAGTAGCTAGAGGAGGGCAGGAGTTGTGGCATGGAAGAGGGCTTTGCTTTTCATTTTCACTCTCTGTTCTGCTTAATTTTTTTTCTTTATGAATATGTATTTCTTTTCTTAATTTTTAAAAAGCTAGTTATAGTTCATATTCAGTTTGTTCAAAAGCTGCTTTGGCCCATTTAGGAGAGAAAGGCTTAGCATGTTAAATCAATGCTTCCCAAACTTTAAGCTGCAAAAACAAGCTGGAGATCTGGTTCATCTGATTCAGTAAATCTGGGCTGTGGCCTGAAATTCTGCATTTCTAGCAAAATACCTAATGACGCCAGTGCTGCTGGTCGTCCAACCGCACCGAGCAGCAAGGGTTAAGTGACTTGGCCGAGGCTTCCCAACCCCTGGCCAGAGGGGAATTCTGGTCTCCTGCCTCCCAAAACAAGATGGCTGGTCTCGCCTTTTCTTTGAGTTTATGTTGACCCACAGGAAACCAGAAGCTCATAGATGGTAGCAAGCTACCTGTTGTAACAGCATTGCCTGTTATGCTGGCTATTTCCCCGTTGAATGTGGGAAGTGGTTTATTTTAAAACAATTATAGATGATTCTTTTAAATCTCAGCCTTCAGTAGCCTTACACTTCCCCTTCTGCAGCTGCTCCAGCTGCTCATATGTAACCAGTACTGCAACAGCAGTGTGAGATCATGCCTTTTGTCCTTTGCCGGTAAGGAGTTTGCTGGAAAAGAGCCCTCCAGGTAGTAAAGGCATTCCTTCCTCCTTTCTGAGAGGTGGGGCCACCTGCTTACCCTACTGAAAGGTCTCCTGGGCCAACCCAAGAACCTTCGTGGGTGGCTGCATGACCCTTTGATGGCTATTGCATCTAACCCTCTTGACCTCCCTGGGTGGGAGGGTTCATCGTACCCCTTTTTAAGATGATAAAACCGAGGCTCAAACTCCTGAAGTATTTGCCTAAGGTCACACCCCTGGAGTTCAAAGCTTTGTCCCTCTGATGCTAGAGTCCCTGCTTGTCATCTCTCTACTATGCTGAAAATGACGTAGGTCAGCATAGGAGCAAGTCTTGGAGGAAGACCCTGAAAGTGCTCTGGTGGGCTTCAGGGGAGCAGCCACGCCCCTCCCCAGCCGTCCCCTCAGACGGTGAGGACTGTAGCTTTTGTTAAACAGAAAACTTGCACAGCCTAGAGTTTTTCTGAAAGGTTTTATTGAGCAAAATGCTGACCAAAATAATAATAATAATAATAAAGGACCAGGTCCTAGAGCATGGAGTCTAAGTCCCCAGCAGCAGGGCTGGGTGGAGAAGACAAGCATATCCACCTCCTGGAGCTGACAGGATGTATGATGTTTGGGGAGGAAAAGGGTACAGTGTTTTGAAGGAATTTACTTCAGCTGCAGATAAGGGAGGTGGGCGAAGATGAAGCAGGGTAGTTCTGTGATAGGTGCAGATTCTGTAAGGAAGAAATACTTACTACTTTTGATTGGCTACAGGCAAAGTCCTGAAGGTTCATGCATAGGCGGGATGTGGTGTTGACACCTGGATGTTGATTCAAAGAGCATACATTCCGGAACGGGAGCAGTCTCTTGTCAGCTGGCCCCGGCTATTAACCAGCTAACTGCCCTGTCTCTTTGTCTCACTCTCTGGCCCACTGTCGTTTACTTTAGACCATCTCAATTTTTTTTCTTGTCACTGTCTTAATTTCCTGGACTGAACTTAATTTCTACTTCTTAATTTCTGGCACTCATTCCACAGCGATAGAAACTACCTCTCAGCCAGTTTCAGTTCATCTTAGTTGACTCCACATTTTCTAGTGAGAGTCAGGGCTTCCTTGTCAAGTCAAGGTTTTTTCCCCCGCAGAAGTTATTAACATTGCTGACACTTTCTTGCCTTCCAAGCCTTTATTTCAATGCCACCTTCTTAAAGACACCATTCCTGACCACAGGAGAACCACCCACCCTGTCATTGTCTATCAAACACTGTTTTACTCCCCCTGGTAGTGGTTACCATCTGGTAATTTCCTCGTTTATTTATATTGTCCGTGTCTCCCTATCATCCCTCCCACGAGTGCTTGATAGATGCTCGATTAATTTTTGTTAATGAATAATTAAAATATCCCTGGGAGGAACCTACTCGTATTTTGGGCAGGGGGGTGAGGTGGGCCAGGGGAAATGGTGGAGGCTGGGAAGAAGGAGCAGAATCACCAGTGATAAGGCTTCTCGTTGTTTCCCTCTCGTGTCTAAAATAAGTGCCCACCCAGGGCGCTTTGATAACTCAAGTGTTGGGTTTGGGGCTTGTTTAGCTTTTGTCCGTATTATGAAGAAATGAAACAGCTGCCTGTGACCCCAGGTTCCTATCCAAGGAAGGATGGTAGAGATTGGAAATCTTGAAAAGGACAGCTGGGATGGGCTTGGGGAACTAGAGAGAAGAGGAGCGTCTCTTGCCCTCCTTTAGGACAGGACAGTGTGTGTAGAGAAAACACTGTGAGAAAGCTGCTTCTCACCCCAGCTCCCCTTGCGTCCCCTCCCCCACCACTCCTTCCCGTGCTCCCTCAGCCCCAAATCTCTCTTCCTCCCCTCCCGTCCCCCAAGTCGGATGCTGGGCCTATTGAACATTGTCCTTTTTGAGGGTGGAATATTTCCCCAACGTCAACAACATTCCCACAGCTAAGATTAAAAAGCAAACAAAGAGGTGAATTTACACCTTTTGCACAAATTGCAGGTCAATTTTCATTGTAACATTACCTTACCTGAAGAATAATTGGATAGAAGAATGAGGTTTGTTAATCTTTCAGATCCCTTTTCTTTCTTTCTTTCTTCCTTCCTTCCTTTTTTTTTTTTTTATTTGCTGCCCACATTGAAAATGGGCACCACCTAGGGGCCCTGGATGCAATAAGAGAATGATACTGAGTCCAGCAGGGCCTGACTCAAGAGACAAGTAGACTCAACCTAACACTTTCTTCCACATTTGATGAGTAGAGAAAAACATTTGATGCAAATTCTCCATAACCAGAATCTATTATACTTTTTCTCGCAGATTGGCTGTCATTAGAGTCACTTATGCCCTCCTCTGCGCCATTCTTCTCCCTTCTGTGATGCTCAGCTTCCATTTCCAAGTCCCTCTATTTAGCCAGCTGGGCTAACTCGTGATTACAGTTATCTAGGTACAGAGGCTGAGCTCTTCCTCCATGACGGTGAGCAGGTACCCCCGCTTGTCTTAAGGTATTACAAGGAAAAGGCATTGTGTCGTAAAAGAATTTAACCTTACCTAAAGAAAGATGTGGTCTTTGCAGGGCTATGAGGAAGTAACTCACATACGTACTGGAGGGAAGACAAAATGACACATCCCTGGTTGAGGGGCATTGAGTGATAGGTGACGAAATTTTATAGCATTTAACTTTTAACCTAGAAATATCACTTTTACATACTATCCTGAATTACATCTAACAATACAAAAAAATTATATGTATGGTTATTTATTACAGCATAATTTGTAATAAAAACAACCTAAACGTCCATATGTAAGAAATTGTTTGACTGAATTACAGTATGTCCACACAGTGGAATACCACGTTTATATTGTTGTGTAACCATCACCACCATCTAGCTCCAGAACTTTCTCATGATGAGTTCTCATCATCCCGAACTCTATACCCACTAAACAACTCCCCATTTCTCCCTCCTGCAGCCCCTGACAACTACCATTCTTTCTGTCTCTATAAATTTGACTACTCTGGGTATCTCATATAAGTAGAATCATCTAGTATTTGTCTTTTTGTGACTGGCTTATTTCTTTAACATAAGGCATGTTGCCGCAAGTGTTAGAATTTCCTTCCTTTTTAAGGCTGAATAATAATAATCCATTGTTTCTACAGACCACATTTTGTTTCTCCCTTCATTCATCAGTGGACATTTAGGTTGTTCATTGTTTTTAATGCTCATTTTCTCAGCTTGGACCGGTGGGAACCCCTTGAAGTTGGTCCTGAGTTTTTATGACAGGACGCCACTCGTCTTTGATCTTGTTTTCTGTGGCAGAAATGTCACTTATTTCATACATTCCCTGCCAAAAAACCTGGAGTTTGGTCTTTCTCAAAGAAACCTGGGCTCCTCTTCGTTGGAAATGGTTTTTAGACACCAGAATGTGGGTCTGTGTCTTAACTTTTCTGCTAGACTCTATTCCCTGAAAAGAACGACACGTCTTATTCACCTTTGATAGCACAGTACCTTACTCATAGCAGGTGTGGAATCAATTTTCATTCCTGTAGACTTAAAAATGTCTTCACTCTTGATCACAGACTGAACACTGCAAGACTACTAATATTTATAATTTTCAAATTAAAATCTTGGACTGAAAAATGTCTTTATAATTGTACCCAGTTTTCAATATCTGGAAATGTATCTCAGCACTAAGACAACTAAAGAATAAAAGTGAAAGAAGTATGTCAATTACAAAAAACAAGAATGGATATCATGCATGATTAGTGTTGTCATTTTGCCACCGTACAACTGATTTTTAATATAAAACCATGATCAATAGTGTTTCTATATGAATTATTTATTGCTGCAAACAAATCACCCTATATGTAGTTAAAATGGCCATTTATTCCAGTTCTGGCGTGGCATGCCTTGGCCAGAGCTCCCTGTGGGATCAGCCTGAAATTAGTCTCCAGTGAAAACGCACCTTTGCTTAGCTAACCATCTCCCTGCCCCATCCTGCTTCCCTCATGCCCCTTCCGCTGAGAGCCACCCCTCCATAAATCCCTAGAACAAGAACGCCTCCCTCTCAGGCCCTGCCCTAAGACACTAACACATACTTGCTTTGTACTAGACACCATTCTAAGCACTTTATAGTAATTCATTCAAAACACATACATTAATGAACAAGATGCATGACATATATCTTTCTAACCCCTACAACTCAATGAATTCTTGCAGACAGATGATATAGACGCCTTCTGTCACTTTGGCTCATCCATTATCCATTCTGTCTTCCGGTAGAATTCTTGATCTTCGCCTACTCCTTCACTTTCATTTCCTGTGGTTTGAGTGAGGCTGACTCTTTCCCTAGGTTCAGGGGTGGGCACATGACTCAGATCTAGTCAATCAGGGCATTACATTTTTATGGCCACTGTCATTGGCTCAGGGATGAGCACATGATCCAAGCCGGGCCAATGAAACCTGATTCCTGTAATTTCACTGAACCTATTGGGAAAGAAAAGTTTCCTTCCTGCCAGGGTTGCTAAGTTGGGAGGATGGGAGTCCAGGGCCACTGGCAGCTGTCTTACCACACACGGGAAAGCCTGCCCTTAAGTGAAACCATCGGGGAGGAAATAGAGCCAGAACATCTGGAGAGAAATGGATTCTTGAAGTTACCCACTGAGCATATGGATCTAGTCACGCAAGCCTTTTAGTTTTTAGGCCAATAAATTCTCTTTTCTGCTTAATCCAGTGTGAGTCAGATTTTGATTGCTCACACTGAAATTATCTTGGCTAATACAGATCAATTTCCTAACAGGACGCCAAGGAGCAGGTATGGGAACACTATTATGTAACAGTCCACTGTTCAAGTTTCGTTCACTGCCTCATAGATTGTCAAAACCACTTTGCCCAAACCACGTGATACTGGTGGTGGCCGAATGTTTTTGTTCGTACATGTCCTCGAGGAATTTTGAAAAACTGTGTTTCCCCATATGCTTTTTGAAGTTTTCCCATTTTTGGAAATCATTTTTCATGCTACATTTAAGTGCTTTCAGTGGATGAAATTTCTCTCGTATTGACATTTTCAAATAAAACTCTCAGCTCACTTTTTCAGGTATAAAGTTCCAGCACTCCAAGAAAACTAAGTTCTAGAAATCTGCCGTACAACATTTTACTGATAGTTAACAGTTCTATGTTGTACACACAAAAATTTGTGAAGGGGATAGATCTCATGTTACATGTTCTTATCACAAAAAACAAACAGACTTCTCAGGTCACTTTTTTTTTTTTTCAATGATAACAATTTATTATAATCTGTTGGCAGCACAGGTAGCTATTAATGAGAGCAGAACTACGTCTCGGTAGAAGTGGGCAATGATATGCAGCCCTTCTATGGGGAACGGTGTGCACTTTAGCAACATTCTGTTTTACTTCATTGATGGCCTGCTGGTGCCACTCAGTTTCTTTTCCCAGATGCTCAGTCTCCTTTCTATGATGAGTGATCTTGTCTTCATGGTGTTTCTTCAAGGCGCCAGTTGTTCTCTAGTCGGCGCTGGAAAGTACCGCCCCTCTTCAGTCTGCTCTCTTTTTCCCAAGGCCCCACCGGCCTCTTGCGTGGCTCTCACGCCGCAGACACTGAGCCACATCCTCGCCGCCAACACCAGGACTGTCAGGTCCCTTTTAAATGTGTCTGGTGGAACCAAAATACCCCAGTGATGTCAATACCCATCATTATACATTTACAAAATAGTGAACAAACTCATTAACCGTCAGAAATTTTGCATAATTCCTTTCCTCCCCCAACTCCTATTTCTGTTCCACATCCCCTAGAGGATTCTATCCTAATATGCTTGAAGATCTTGTTGGTCACCCATCATTTCTTTCCAACAAAATTATATAAATTTAAATATTTTCAATTTTCTATGCTCATAAGATTATAGGTATAAATTTTCTTTAATTTGGATTAATTTACAATTACAGCATCAGTAGTATACAGTTGATTAAAACAACAAAAATATTGACAGTCCTTAAACATAAAAAGTAATTTTATTAGAAATACTTATTTTAATGAGATAGATGATTTTTTGGTGACAATGAGTTTATCTTGTTGGTAATAAAAATTTCTTACTGCCAGAATAAATCAGTCTTTGGCATTAATTCTATCCCCATTTTTCATTTTGAAAGATGTATATACCCTGTGAGAAACTACTCATCAATTTTAAAAAAATGATTCATGCAACAGTTTGGACAGCTCTCAAGAGCATTATGATGCCTAAAAAAAAAACAACAAAAAAACCCAATCTCAAAAGTCAGATACTATGTAATTCCATTTATATAACATTCTCAAAATGACAAAATTATAGAGACGGAGAACAAATTAGTGGTCGCCAGAGGTTAGCAATGGTGGGGGGAGGGTTGGATACGACAACAAAGGAGCCGGAGAAGGAAGATCTTCGTGGTGATGGAATAATTCTGTGCCTTGATTGCAGTGGTGGTTCTGTGAATCTACACGTGACAAAATGGCACAGAAGTACCCACATACTTTGCATCAATGTCAATTTCCTGGTGTTAATATTTTACTATGGTCACAGATTAATCATTGGGTGAAAGTGAATGAAGGCTATATTGGACCTTTCTGGATTATCTTTGCATCTATAATTATCTTTGAATCTATAGTTAAATTTAAAAATTTTAAAAAAAAGATATACTGAGAAACAAGTTTCACATAAATCAGAAAGAACATGGACTGGAAGCAGTCTTGTTACAGCGATGTCGTTCATTTCTTTGAATTCCTTTAGCATAATATGTTAGAAATCATTTCGTGATCTTTCATCAAAATTAATTTTACCGATCTATTGATGGACAATACAATAGCTCCTCCTCTAATGTTGTTTAAAACAATGCCTGGGAAATAACCTGATTTATCAGAACTTGTTACCCAGTCATTTGTCATTTACGTTCGCATTGCAGGCACAGATGTTGTCATCTGTTCCTTTGCTGTCCCAGGGGATTCCTTTCCTGGGGGACGGTGCACTTTGGCTAAGACTTCAGGTAGGTGACAGGGATGCTTTCCTTCTGTAAAGTGGGAGAATAGTGATTCTGAAGCGGGCAGGGAGACTGAGAACCTGCTTCACACTTCATCTACACTAGTTGTTGGGCAGGTCAATTTTGGAAAAGAGAACAAATGAAACTGTGGATCTGGAAACTGTTTCCCCCTTTGGGAAGTTATCAAGGCATTCTCCGTCACCCCCGGGTGAAGCCAGACCCATTCGAAGGCCTTATCAATAGCCCTTTTACACCAGATGAAAGGAAGCTAAGAGCAGTTAGTTGTTCACCCACCACCATCCAGCAAGCCACTGAACTGGGATTAGAACTCAGGTGACTAACTCTTAAATCCATTTGCTTTCAAATCCATTTTCTTTCACAATGTGCTGCGAAAACAAGATTTCTGTGTTTCCCCTGGTTATCATAAAGGTAAGTGCAAAATTATGCATTTGTGGGCATCAGAAATTGCCTTGTGTATTACAGTTTCTAATACTGGTGACCTACCTGCTGAGTACACAAATGCTGGAAAAGATTGGTTGTACAAGAATACAAGGAAAATACCCATCATTAGTTTTCTCCTTATCTCACCCACTAAGGAATCCATCCTGCTTCAGTTGTCCCAGAATTGTTGCTTTGTGACCAGCAGGTGGCATCACCACCTCATGGTTGTCTTGGTGACGTGGTTGGTTGATTTTGCGAAAATTCCATTTTCTAGTCAGCTATAGATTAAGGTGAAATGGAAACAAAGTTTGCAGCCCTTTCCTTCTCTCCCACTCTGGCCTCGTTCATGATCTTTCCCCTCAAAGATGGGCAGCCTCAACATCTAATTGATTTGGTTTCCTTGAATTTCACCTCTTGGATGCCAAAGAGGATTTTAGTTTGTGGTTTTGGCCAGGAGTGGGTGAAGATAAATACGTTATTGTATGGACTCACTTACTGAGTGCTTACTGTGTGCTGAGCACTTTGCTTGGATCACCTCATTTAACCCTTGAAATTAGAGAAGTCCTATTTTGATAACAGTAGTTCAGGCCTGGGGCACCTAGATTCTGTTTTATCGTTTTACTCTTCAATAACTAACCAACATGTTTTGGGAAATGTTCCACCAATTTTTCTCATTGGAAGTTTATTATTTAGAAACCATTATTGGATAATGTGGTATATTCTGGGTGACTATAATAAAATGTGATGAAAATCAAATGATTCATAAACATTGTATATATTTTTATTTATAAGCATTATCTTCACGTATATATATTTTAATCCTGTACTTTTTTTATTATTAGTTTCAGATGTACAAACAACATAGTGATTAGACATTTATACACCTCCCAAAGCGATAACCCCCCAAATCTACTACCCATCTGACACCATACATAGCTATTACAGTACCATTGACTATATTCCCTATGCTGTACTTTATATCCCGTGTCTATGTATATTTATAGTTTTAAATTTATAGTTGATATTCAATATTATTTTATATTACTTTCAGGTGTACAGCATAGTGGTTAGACATTTATATATTTTATGAAGTGATCCCCCCAATAAGTCTAGTACTCATCTGACACCATACACAGTTATTACAGTATTATTGACTATATTCCCCATACTGAATTTCACATCCCTGTGACTGTTTTGAAATTACCAATTTGTACTTTGTACTCCCTTTATCTTTCTCACCCATCCTATAATATTTATTATATAAATATGTGTGTGTGTGTGTGTGTGTGTGTGTGTGGCAGGGGTAAAGAAATCTGGGCAAGGCCAGTGGGTACCAATCCTCACCTGCTCCCCTGGTGCCACACGAGCTCCAGGCTAAGGAGGTATATACGTGGCTCATTCTCAGATGAAATGCTATTACCAAATATCACTATACGGCATAAGATCTCCAAGCCCAATCATTAGACTGGTCTGGTATTACCCAGCTAAACCCCTTACCATGCAGATGAAGATATTGTGATCCAAAGAGGTGCTGGTTTCCTTAAGACGCATAGAAGTAACAATGGCAAAACCCTGATCCCCTGACCCTACAGCAGAGTTCCTTCCTGATGTGTAGCTCTGACCTTCTATGTTTAAAAAGAAAATTCTGAATACAGGGCTTCTCATTTATCTCTTGTTAAATGTTATCGTCTTGATTTGGGCTTCATGACAATTTAGATTTCTTTTAAAATATTAAATCTATCACCTGACTAATTGACAGTTTATCAAATTTTGTGCTGTTTACAAATTTGGCGTTGTCTTCTATGTCCTTTTCTAAGTGGCCAAGTTTGAGGTTGGAGCTTATTGATCATTTACACCTTTCATTTGGGATCATACTGATTTCATTGAACTCAAGACTGGCTACATAATTGTGGAGTCCAGTGCAAAATGAAAGGGCCTCTTGTTCAAAAATCATCCAGACTTTTAAGAGGTAAGAGAGCTTTAAACCAAGTATCTTTATGGGCTTTTCTGAGTGTGGGGCCCTATGTGACTGCACACAGCTGTGAAACCTGCCCTGATTACACCTCTGTGGTCTCGGCTATTCGACCTCAGTCATTCGTCCATTGGAACTGCTTCCAGCTGTAAGTGACAGCGATCCCAACAAATAATGGCTTAAGCAAGTTAAGATTTTACATTTTCCATGAAATGAGAGATCCAGAGAGGCAGATAACCCAGGACTTCTGCCTTTTTCCCTTCCTTTCCCACTTCTTTAGCTTTCTCCTCCTGACAAGATAGCTGCAGACTCTCACACCATCATATCCATATTCCAGACAAGAAGAATGAAGCATGACAAAGTACAAAGATCAGAAAGAATTTGATCCTCCTAAGAATTTACTATTTTAATTCAGTAAGAGCAAACTTCCTCAGAGATTTCTGCCTGGATCTCACTGACCAAAACTGCGTTAGATAGCTACACCTAGCTGCAAGGAAGGCTTAGAATTAGAGTGTCCCACTTTCCGGCCTCTGGCATCGAGAAAGACAAATGAGAAAGGGGTTGAAATGGCCGTGGCAAGTATTTCGATATCTCGTGCTGCAGAACCAACTGCCCCAAAACTTAGTGACTTCAAACAAACATTTGATTATGTCTCATGACTTTGGAAGCAGCCAGTTGGGCAGGGCTCAGCTGTGTGGTATTTTTGTTCCTTGTGGTATTGATGGGGGTCACTTGGTAGCTGGGTCTGTCCAGTGCATCCCAAATAGCTTCCTTTACATATCCAGCATATTGGTGGGGACAGCTAGAAGGCTGAGTTCAGCTGGGAGAGTCTACATATGGCCTTTCCAGCATGGCACCCTCAGGTTGTCATACTTCTTACATGGCAGCTTGGGGTTCCCAGAAGGTATGCCCAGCGTGAATGTTCCAACATCAGAGTGGAAGTTGCACAGCCTTTATGACTGGTTTTTGGAATCACAGAGGGTCACTTGCACTGGGCTCTTGATCAAAGCTGTCACAAACCTGCCTAGACCCAAAAGAAGAGACATAGATTCAGTAGTGTAGTGAAACCAGCTCAGTATTGGCCAGCAAAATTTTCAAAAATTTTGCAAGTCAGTTGTTAAACACAGCCATCTTTGAAATCGGCCATCATGGAAATATTTACACTGCAGCAATTGGCAAATACAAAAAAGGGCTTTTCCCCTCAGAAAGACATTTGTTAAACATTTAGTCCACAACTCTGCATAGACCTCACTTCTCTCTAGGAAGAGTTATCAAAACATTTACAGCCATGTTTTAACTCTACCACCACTTCAGTGTTCTCCAGACGCACTTTCTTTGGTCCAGCCCACATTTCTGTTTGGTGCACAAAGAAACCATGAGAGATTGTGTCGAATGCTTTCTGCAAACCACTATCCACTCATCTGGTATCTCTATGCAAAAACAAAATCCAAATGCTTTCGGCTCAGCTTGTTCTAAATGAACCTGTACTAGCTCCTAGTATCACCACTTTCTTTCCAAGTGCTCAGTAACTTATTCTAGAATTTTTTTTTCAAGGATTATTTTGTTGTGTAAATTCTGAGAGCCTCCTGCAAATTTTTTTTTCTTGAAAATCAAGACAAACTATTTTTAAAACCTTTAATTGTGTAATATAACATGCATACAGAAAATAGCATTAAATATAAATATGTTCTAATTGATAAATAACTACAAATCAGACATTCCAGGAACTAGCACAATCACTAAGTTGAATGTTGGGAGAATCCCAGAAACCCGTTATCCATCTCTCCCAAGAGAAATCCCTTCCTTTCCCCTAGGAGCCAATTCCCTGACTTTTGTGGCATTCACTCCACTGCTTTTCTTCGTAGTTACAGCAATTTTCTGTGTGTTCCTAAGTCATAGTTGAACTGTTGAACATTCTATGAATGGAACTGAACTGTATGTATAATTGGAACAGAATTTGCCCAACTCTGATCTTTTAGTGCTTCTTTCTTTCTCCATCATTTCTCGAAGGTGAATGAGACTGATTTCACTATCACAGTTATAAAATCTTGCAGACAATTTTAGGCCCAAACCTCCTAAATCTTTGATGTACTGTCATGAGATTTCATCAGTAGTCATAAAAATGTTAACTTTTCAGGAAATAGGAGATTCAATATTTAAATATGGTTTTTGCTGAGCTGGGTCTAGGGTTTCTTAATCATCTATCAAATCTACTTTGAGAAAAGAAAAAGTAATAGTTGCAAATCCTGTAATATGTATAAACATAAATAATGTATAATATGTTAGACATAATTACAGTTATTATATACCATAGATTAGATTCACATTTGAGGTCATATTTAGCCCTCCAGTTCCCACCCTGTGTTTTATGTGCTTCTGAGTGGGGCTGCCTTGACAAGAGTCTCTCCTTGACCAAACCTTAGTGAGGTTCCTCTGAGGTCTCTTCTCAACTAAGCATCAACCCCACCCCCTAGTTTTAGCAAGAATCCTGCTAGGTCATCTGAAAGAGAAGCCCCCACCCTTGATATCTGATCCCTCTTTGATATCTGGTCAAGTTGTCATTCTCAGCCTTTAATGCTTAAGATCTTGATCTGCCATCAGCAGAATCCCATTAGGCCAGTTTGGCAAGAATCCCCCTGCCCATGAAGACTCCTCTTAGTTACTTTCCCCCCACAAGCCCTAAACCCCACTTGTCCGTGTTTTCAGAGTTGAGCCTGACCTCTCTGCCCTAATTCCATTGTCTTGACTCCTATTGTGGTAGTCTTGAATAAAGTCTTCCTTACCATTTTAACAAGCATCAGAATAATTGATTTTCAACAGCCTCTTAAATCCACTTATTATACCTAGTGTTTGCTGATCTCTGGTTCTCTTCATTTTATATTGCCGAGCATTGAATTCCCAATTTTTCTTCTTCAGGCGCCTCAAGGCCCACTGTTTAAATTTGATGTCTTTTTTTTCCCTCATCTTAATGTTTCTCAGCTTATTTTAACCAGTCTCATACCTGGAAACCTGCAAGGGCCCAGAAGGAGGGGAGAGAAATCAGCTCCCACCCCAGGCCAGCCATCTGTCCACATCCCCTGCTCGCAGCCTCATTAAACACACATGGGCACGCGCGCGCGCACACACACACACACACACACACACACACACACACACTCCTCACCCATCCCATTCTCCTGATAAATACACTGCACAGGGACATGAGGAGTCCAGGCCACTCAGGATCCCCACAGATTGAACCTCTGTTTTCTGGCAAAGCAGGCAGAGAACCTACATCGCCTGTACTTGACTAGGTTCCCCAAATCACAGTCACTTCCTTTTCTGATAAACACCACAGACCTTTAGTAAAGTCCTGCCATGTATAAGGTGCTATGTGCAGGTGCTGTGGAGGATGAAAAATGACAACCACACAAGAAAGTAATGCATCATGCAGTGAGAGAAGGGACAACAAATCTTTCTCCCTTCACAACAACCATGAGAAATGTTCAAAACAGAAAAAGCAGTTCATAGTCTAGTGGAGGTGGGCAATCCACCTGCCCGGAAATATGGGTGCCAGGGAGATTGAGGTCTCTAAGAGAGGTACAGCATTATTTGGGGACATGTGGAGGACCTGGCGGAGCCTGCCTGCATGGGGAGGGGAGAGCACTCTGTGAGTGGAGAGCCAGAACCAATGTACACAGGCCTGCCCCCGCTACTCCCTCCCATGCACTCCAAGACTGTTCTTCCCCCATACTTCCCGGTGTGTCACTGTGCTAGGGCCACTATAACGAAATGCCACAGGCTGGGCAGCTTAAACAACAGAAATGTATTTTCTCACAGTTTGGAGGTTAGAAATTCAAGATCCCGGTGTCAGCAGATTTGGTCTCTTCTGAGGCCTCACTCCTTGGCTTGCGGACGGCCACCTTCTTGTGTCCTCACGTGGTCTTCCCTTCACGTGATTTCTGTGCATGTCTGTGTTCTCTTCTTTTATAAGGACATCAGTAAGATTGGATTAGGACCCACCCATATGACCTCATTTTACCTTAATTACCTCTTTAAAGGTCCGATCTCCAAAGACCCTCACAGTCTGAAGTACTAGGAGTTAGAACTTCAACATATGAATTTTGGGGGATATAACACCCATCTTGGTCAACATAGTCTCTTTTTAAAATCATGAGGCAACACACATGAGACTCAAAATCAACCATGTTGAGGACTGTGGAGTGGAAGAGTTTTAAACACCTGGGTCCTTGAAGACATCAGTGTCCTATCTCGCGCCAGACTACAGGTTCAATGAATAATAAATGTATTTAGGATTTAAGTCACCGTCAGTCAAGCGTCCTGTCACTTCCACCTGAAAGCGTTCCTACTCAGTGCCCTTCCCTAGCATCCAGCATCCAGTCAGCAGGCACTCGGTAAGCATGTGTGAATGAACGAACTCTCCTGCTCCAAAGCCTTCAGTAGCTGCCTACCCTCTGTCGTGAAACTGAAACTCCTTAGCAGAGCACAGAGGACTTGCTTTCTGCTCACTGTCTGGTCTCATCCTATGTCTCCAGCTTCACTCCTTCCCCATCCCTCCCTTGGGCAGAGTCAATCCTTTTGCTGAGGTTAATTAATCAAGAGGGATGCAGAGAACAAATGAGAGCCAAAAGCCGAACGTGCATTTTGGGGACTTGGGGACACAGAGATACGTGTGAATGGCATGGAGGAGACACAACCCTAGAGAGGGAGGGGACTCTCCTAGCAGACAAGGATGAGATTTTCCCAGTTGGGCTGGAGGGACCGAAACTGAGTTGAGAGATTAGGAGGTCCTTGAACAGACTAGGAAGATTGACAGATTTCAAGGTTAAGTAAAGGTTACTTTCCTCCCACAAAACCAGGAACCACACTGAAATGGAAAGTTGTATTTGTTTCCTGGGGCTGCCATGACAGAGTACATCAAACGGTGTGGCTTAACACGACAAAAATTTATTCTCCTGCAGTTCTGGAGGCCAGAAGTACAAAGTCAAGATGTCAGTTGGCAGAGTTGGTTTTTTCTGGGGGCTCAAGGGACACTTTGTCCCATGCCTCTGTCATAGCTTCTGGTGGGTGCCAGAAATCTTTGGCACTTCTTGATTGTAGCTACGTAATTCCAATTTCTTCCTCCACTGTCACATGCTGTCTTCCCTCTGTGTGTCTCTTTCGGTGTCTCTTCTCTTCTTATAAAGACATCAGCCATACTGGATTAAGGAGCAATCCTACTCCAGTATGAGCTCGTCTTAACCTTAATTATACGAGCAAAGCCCATATTTCCAAATAAGGTCACATTCACAGGCATCAGTGCCGAAATCTGTTTTGGTTTCCTAAGGTCACTGCAGCAAAGTACCATAAATTGTGTGGTTTAAAGAACAGAAATGTATTGTCTCACAATTCTGGAGGCTGTAAGTCCAAAATCAAGATGTCAGCAGGGTTGGTTCCCTCTGAGGGCTGCGAGGGAAAATGTATTCCATGCATCTTTCCTGGGCTTGTAGGTGGCCATCTTCTCCCAGCGTCTCTTCACACCATCTTCCCTCCATGTGTGTTAGGAGTCAGCATATCCCTTGGTGGGACACACTTCAACCTTCCCCAGTTCCTTCCGAGTGTTTTCATGCTAAGGGACAGTCCTGAGGGGTTTTTAGTTGACTTCCTTAGATCTCTGTGATGGTGGGTGTGGAGATTTTTCATGACACTTTATACAGTGGTCTTAAAAGAAGAAAGACTTCTTGTTCCTTTCTCTACAACATAAGGAGCTACCTTCTTGTGTCTTAGTCGTTTTTAATCTCCATAGCACCTTACACAGTATAAAATAGGGTCTCAATAAGGGTCCGTGGAGTTTAATGGGTTTTCTTTTCTCTGTACCCCCAGCAGCAGGGCCGGTGCCTGGCATTTATAGAAGAGGGTGTGTTACAGGCTGGTCATTGGGAGGCTAGACATTTTTATTGGACAGACTGGGTTGAAATCCCAGCTTTGTCTTGTTTTGCCTCTATGGCACTGGATTAGCCCTCTAAGCCTCTATCCACTCATCCATAGAATGGGAAACATAAGAGTATCTACCCCATATGCTTGTTATGAGGATCAAAGGATTCCGTGTAGATAGAGTGTTCAGCTCAGTGTCTGGCTCGTGACAAGTGCTGACTACTTTTGGGCGCGCATGAAAGCAAATTGACTGAACTGTGTAGCAACACAATGTTCCCAGTCCAGAAATGTGTTTACCTTTCAGTATTTCAGTGTGGATCATAGAATGTGGGGCAGTGCCTGGGTTTTCCTTGCTAAGCCCAGCCCTAACATACCTGCCGAGCCATCGCACGCAGCAGGTAACTTTCCCACGATGGCCGTCAGCAGGATTGACAGAGGAAAGTCCTGGGCTTTCTTCTTCTCAAAGCATCTAAGTACAATAGTCCATTTCCGTGGTTAGGAACTCTGCTTTCATTTGTTTGATCTTGGATTCTGGACCTTTGTTACTGCATTTGTGTCAAAACTCCGGAGAGAAAAAGACATCAAAGGGGTGGGAGTGTTGCTTGGCAGGAGACACACCTAGCTAGACACATGGTCGGGGGAGTGGGTAGGGCTTTCTCTACCTAATAACACCACAGAGAGGGTGGAGCACCTTTGTTCCCTGCCTCCCTGGCATGTCAGAACACAGGAATGACATGGTTCTGTGGCAGGATTCCGCTGCCAGCGGCAAACTCGGGGGAGAGGAAGTAAAGAGGCTAAGCTGTTTCCATTCCTCACACAGGCTGAGGTGACTCCTCCTCTGGCCTTCCCCACTGTGCAGGACTCCGCTCGGCCAGGGTTGGCAGAGAGCCTGCAGAACACTTTAAGGGTCAGCCCTGGACCACAATGGATCTTGGCTCCAGAATACAAAAGAATAAGCACAGGTGGGCTAAAGGGCTTATGTAATGTAGAGCTGGCCTCAGACCCAGTGCTGGCACCTAGAAAGATCTTCGTCGCTTCCAGATAGAAGAAAATGGTTAGGGTTCGTGGGGGAGGGTCTTTGCTATACCAGAGTGACTCAGATTTCCTGGAAGTGTTGGGGACAGTGGGGCGTGGGGCAGAGAAGATGGAGGGAGCAAAGTACAGCGAGTTGGTTATGTTCCTGTCACATTTCAATAGTGAAGATAAGCACTACCAGTTCTGAGATTTTCTGTATGTCAGGCCCCCAACTAGGTGATTTCTATATGTTACCCCTGGTCCTTACAACTCTCAAGGTGGACCACATTTATCTATGACTGCATAGTAAACCAACCCAAAATCAGTGACACAGAACCGTGTTCACTTTATTATGCTCACAGATTCCCTTGGTCAGGATTTGGAAAGAGCACCTGGGGACTGCTTGTCGCTGTGCACGGTTTCTGGGCCCTTAGCTGGTCTGATCCAACACCAATTCTCTGACACCCACTGGTGTCCCACAATGCAGTTCACGTCGGACACTCATGACCCAGAGTTAGCACGGACCCCACACGTTAAGAGGAAGGTCCTTCACAAGACTGCCCCGACTGCAGACAGCACACGAGTTTCAGGTATCCCGAAGAGGGGACACAGGGTGCGGCCTGGAGGGTCCCGAGCACAGGAACCTCTGTCCCCTGGGAGTCAGTGTGTATCACCCTCGCATTAGACAGGCCTGTTCTCAACCTGGAAGCTTTTCCAAGCCTCGGTGTCCAGAATTTTTAATCCAGGTTTCATATGTACGTGCACTGGCCCCGGGACTGAACTCAATCTCTAGCCCCTCCCCGCTCCCCGGAGGTCAGTGGGTGGGATGCAAGTTCCAACCCTCGATCACTTAGTCTTTCTGGTGAGTGCTGTATTCCAAGGAATCCACAACCTCAGTCATCTCATTACCATAAACTCTGGTATGATCGAAAAGGGGCTTGTTATGAATAACAAAAGAAACTCCAGTTGCTTCGGACATTCCGGGGATTTAGGGTCTCTGTGCCTGAAAGTGGGGCCCAAGACCAAATATATTTCTTAGTGCACTACGGAGTTGTCGAACCTCTTTGAGTCTGAGTTACCTTCTATTTGAATCGGTGTTGTGGCAGAAGGATTTTCAAAAATGACCTCAACAATATTTCCTATTCCACATGTTATTCTTACAATGAGACTTTAGCCCTCTTCTCATCAAGACGTGAACTTGAATTTCAGCAAGGGCAGAAGGGACACTATGTGACTTCTGTGTCTATAAAAGGCGATGGTTTCCATCTAACTTCCTCTCCTGGGACATTTGCTCTCCGAACGTGCCATGCTGTGAGGAAGCCCAGGTGACACGGAGGCTCGTGGAGTGTCCTGCTGACAGCGCAGCTGAGGTTCCCCCGCAGCCGGCGTCAACCACCAGGCACGCGCAGGAGTCATGGATCTCATGATTCCGCCCACCTAGCGGCGCCTCCCCCCAAATTGAGTCTTCCCAGCTGTGGTAAAATAATAAATACTATAGATGGTCTTTGTCCCCATTCCAGACATTCAAAAACCCTTGGAATTTCCTGAGCGCTAGGAGTGTCCTTGTTATGCTAAGCATGTAACTTGTTGTGGCGTCTAGATAGCTTTGAAAGGGGGGCTCCTCACCAGAAAGACAATTCAGAGGGTGTGTAATTAGAGGGGCTATAACTTTTGGTCACCTGATCTCCAGGGTTGTAAGTGCTTCGTTAAAAAATCTTGAACAAGATCTGAAGAGCTTCTGGGTTACTGAATGCATCCACGTGCCAGGACGGTGGTACAGCCGGCTCCGCAGGGCTGGGGCTCCTGCGTTCAGCCCTTCCAGACCTCGCCCTGCCTACCTCTTCATCTGGCTTTTCGTTTGTGTCCTTTGTAATAAACCAGTAAACATAAGTAAAGTAGTTCTGTGAGTCGATCTAGCCAATTACCAAACCTGAGAGGGGTTCTGGGACTCCCCAAATTTGTAGTTGATCAGGCAGAAGTGTGGGCAGCTGGTATCTGAAGTAGGGGCCGCCTTGTGGGTGAATCAGGTCACGCCTTGTGGGTGAAGTAGGGGCCTTTTAACTTGTGGGTGAATCAGGTCAGCCCTTTAACTGTAGGTAGACAGTGTCAGCATTGAGACAAATTATTGGACAACCAGTTGTTGTTTGGTTGTTGATGTGGAGAAAACTCCATACAGACTCCATGGACCATAAGCTTGGAAGTGCCAGGTCTGATATCTATTCTATACTCAATCCACCTGGGTTCCAGGCACTCTGTCCACATTGTCGCCCTGTGCTACCCAAATCCCCAAAGCTCTGACTTCCCTTTGCTTATCCTCTTTTCCCCTCTAGTTGCCGTCTAACCATGATCTGATCTGCCATGATTCCTTTGATGCTCCTTGATTCTCTTTTATCATCCTTTAAACCATTTATTCTCAAACTTTATTTCTGCCAAGAAACAAAGGACAGAGGTGTTCCCATGCACGCCCCCTTCGGGGTCCCAGGCCACAGGCTGAGGCATAGCTGAGGGAGCTCCGGGGACGCGCCATGGGGCTAACCTTGATCCCACCTTTGTCTCTCCACTCTGGAAAGCACATGAGTACACAAGTTGGCTGAGGGGACTCATTATTGGGATACCTTTGCAATCCATCATAAAACATATGAAAAGTGAATCCTTTACCCCGTTAGTAGGTACGTAAATATTTTTCCTGGTAATCAACCATCATCTTTTCCACTGGTGAAAGCACACTGGTTTGAGTCCACACCTTAAGACATTTGGATGTGGTAAACCTACCATGGCAAGAGGAAAATTTTCTTTCTCTGAATCCAACTTGCAACCATCCCTATATTGGTTGTTTTATTGTTAACTCGTCTTACATATTTCCCTCCTTAAAACCTGAGGATCTTTTATCATGTACAGTGTGCCTCTAACCTCCATCTATTCACCAATTTTCAGCCCAGGATTTCTGTTCCTTCCCAGCGGGGTCATTCCTTTGTCCCTTGGCTCATTGAAATCTCTGCATTCTCTTTTATTGATTCTTCCCTGCTTGTTCACACCTTCCAAGACTAAAAGCCTCTTCAACAAGCTCCTAATGTGTAAGAAGTTCTCCGAGATCGGCTGTTACAGCTGCCGTACCCAACTCAGGAGTCCAGTTGTCTCAGTCTCCTCTGGCTGCCATAACAAATTGCCATAGACGGGGTGGCTTCAACAATGGACGTTTATTTTCTCGCAGTTCTGGAGGCTGAACGTCTGTTTGGGTTCTTGGTGAGAGCTCTCTTCCTGGTGTGCAGACAGCCCCTTTCTTGCTGTGTCCTCACACGGTGGAGAGAGAGCTCGCTTGTGTCTCTTCTAACAACACTGATCCCATCAGGGGGGCTCCACCCTCATAAGCTCATATAAATCTAATTACCTCCCAAAGGCCCCACCTCCAAATACAGTCACATTGGGGGGTAGGACTTCAATGAATAAATGTTGGGGGGGACACAGTGCAGTCCATAACGCTGATGGATACATTTTAGGAACCTGCCATGAGTTTTAAAGCTTCAGCATTTCCCCAGGACTAGCTGGCAGTGCAAATGGGGAAAATACAAACAATTGTTCCAGAGAGCTTTCTGTCAAGATTTCCCAGCTTCCCATTTCTCTTATGCAGTGTAGAGTACAAGGGCTTGGGAGACAGCCTGCCTGGGGTTTGAATCCTAGTTTCTCTACTTACTAGCTGTGTGACCTTGGGCACATAGCTTAACCTCTCTGTGTCAATAGTCATATCTACCTTATAGGATAGTTGGGAAGATCATATGACCAAAGAAAGTAAGCACTTGGCCCTGAGTGTGCCTTTTAAAAAATGTTAGCTATTATTCTTCCCATCTAATGATAGAAGTGAGCTAGTTTCCTATTGAAAGAGTATAAAATGTAGAGAAGGAAAGAGGAAGGTAAAAAAGTAAAGAGAAAGGAAAAGATTGAAGTGAGAGGGAAAATTGGGGTATGGTGGAAGAGGTGGGGTGGAGGAGGGGTTAGGACAAGTCTCTGGAAGGGTTTCCCACCATTCTAAAGCAGTGCTATACAATAGAAGTACAACCCAATCCAAATGTGTTAGCTACACGTGTAATTTTAACTTTTCCAGTAGCCACATTAAAAAGGTGAAAAGAGACAGGGGAAATTCATTTCCATATATTTTATTTAACCCAATTTATCTAACCCTAGATATTGACTACTTTATAAAATCAATTTAATTATGATTGTATTTTGTACATTCTGTATTCATACTAAGTCGTTGAAATCCAGTGGGTAGGTTTATGCATACAGCACACCAGCCCCCATGATTGTATTCTAGTTTATTTGCATATTTATGCTGCTTCAGTTATTTTGTCATTATGAATAGTGAACATACGGACAGACTTGCACATAAATCGGTCTGTTAATTTCCTTAGAAGGGGAATTCCTAGGTCAAAGAGTAGAACATTTTTAGACTCGTAATGTATTTTGCAAGTTGCTTTCCAGAAAGTTTTCCCCTCTTTACGTTCCCATCAGCTGTATATGACTTTAATCAAAAAACAAAACTTCGCTTACTTGAATTGTCATACACAGTTTTTAAAATTTGCCTAAATTTATTTTAATTTAACTTTTAATGGTGATTTTCATTAGCTTTCCTTTGATTACTAGTAAGAATGAACTCTTTAATATTTATTAGCCATGTCAGTCTTTTGTATTTCCTCTGGGAATTGTTTATTCTATTATTGGGGTGTTAGAATATTATCTTTTTGTATACTTTATATGTAATCTTTATGGAAAATAATTTCCCATTTTTATGTGACTTAAATTTTTTTACACCCATAATTTTATAAAAGCAAAAGCTTTTTACAAACTTGCAACTCATAGATACATAAATCATAGAGATTTAATCCACAGCACAGTGATTCTAGACAATGCTGTATTATAAACTTCACAGTTGCTAAGATACTAAATCTTAATTGTTCCCACCACAACAAAAGAAAATTATGTGCTGTGATGGAGGTGTTAGTTTATGTTAAATCATATTGCAATAATATAAATGTATCAAATCAATGGGTTGTAGACCTTAAATTTACACAATGTTATATGTCAATTATATCTCAATAAAAATAACTTTTTTAACAATCTTCACCCCCAATAAACTTTAATTTAAAAAAATAATAATAACTTTTTAAAGAAAGAGAATGTTTGTAATAGTACCTAGCAGAGTACCTGGCATGAAAATTTCTTTCCCTTTTTATGTTAATATTTGTCTCCCTTCCCCCCCGCCAGAAAAATGCTAAGCCTGTTTTTAAAAGTCAGATCTGTCATTTTTTTGTGTTTTCTTCTATTGTTCATATTCTGAGGCAATCCTGAGACGTTCCAAAGGTTACTTAGTTTTTCTATATTTCTTACAGGAATTTATTTTGATATATGAGGTGAGGTATCTAGTTTATTCCCCATTTTCTTTACAGCACATTTTCATTCAGACTAGCTACATTTCAAGTGCTCAATGACCACATGAGGCCAGTGGCGACCAGGTCATCGGACATTCCTGTCCAGAATATCCATAGAGACATGTGGTCCACGCCAAAAGGTCGTTGAAATTTGGTCCTATCGAAAACAACCATACGCACATTTGGTCCCCACCAAATGGTCCTTGATATTTGATCCTGTCAAAAAGGCCCACATTTAGGAAACATCCCTGAATTCAAATAACCTATCATTACACTTTTGTTTTACAGGATTGATACATAAAAAATACTATCATGGGGCCGGCCCGGTGGCTCAGGTGGTTAGAGCTCCGTGCTCCTAATTCCGAAGGCTGCCGGTTCAATTCCCATATGGGCCAGTGGGCTCTCAACCACAAGGTTGCCAGTTCGATTCCTGGAGTCCCGCAAGGGATGGTGGGCTCCGCCCCCTGCAACTAAGATTGAACACGGCACCTTGAGCTGAGCTGCCGCTGAGCTCCCGGAAGGCTCAGTTGGTTGGAGCGCCTCTCAACCACAAGGTTACCGGTTCGACTCCTGCAAGGGATGGTGGGCTGTGCCTCCTGCAACTAGAAAACGGCAACTGGACCTGGAGCTGAGCTGTGCCCTCCACAACGAAGACTGAAAGAACAACAACTTGAAGCTAAACGGCACCCTCCACAACTAAGATTGAAAGGACAACAGCTTGACTTGGAAAAAAGTCCTGGAAGTACACACTGTTCACCAATAAAGTCCTGTTCCCTTTCCCCAATAAAATCTTTTAAAAAAAATACTATCATGTTTTATTGGTCCAATCATTGTGTTGTGGCTGTATTGCCAATAATAACCCTTCTTGCCTTGGGAGCCTAGCTATTGATGGCACATGGGGTGAGGTAGGTGGGCCAGTGGGAACCAAATGTCTCTATGGACCTTGTGGACAGGACCAAATATCCTGCGAGGGCTTATCCATATTGGGTAGCACAGGTCTAGAGTTTCAGACATTCGTTCTCATTTCTCTGGGTATTTGCCATGACTTGCAAGTATCACACAGAGAGGATATTTTTAGCAGCTGTTAACAAATTGAGGCTCCAGGAAGCAACCATCCAGCTTGCTGCCGCAGCCGTAGCCATCCCTTGTCATGATGCCACCTGCTTTCTGTTAAGGTGTTGGAGCACTTCTTCTAGCTTCCCACTTGAGGGCTGATATTTAAGGGCTTGTTTTGGTTCCATCCTTAGTTTTGAATTCATGTAACCCATGGCAACAGCGAGCATCCTGAAGCTGACTGCTGTGTTCCGTTCCCACAATGCTGAGTCGAGAATCAGAAAAAAGCAGTTGGCCACAGCATGGAAAGTGGCAGCAGGGACACCGGAAAACATTGCTTTGGCAAAGGTGATGGCACTGTTGGCCACACACCCTCTAAGGGCCACATGACTCGTCCAGCTTCCATTGCTGGAATGAAGTCCTGAGAGCAGAGTTAATGAGGCCGGATCTGGGAGTTGAGCTCCACGTGAGTCACTTGGCTGCATATGGATAAACAATGTTTTCACAGTCACAGCCTACATCACCCACCTGGGTCAGTCTCTTGAAGCATGTGCTCTTCCAGTTACGCCTGGGGGATGGCTCAAATACTGCATTTGGGCACAGGGCCACTGCACCACTCCAGGAGGGCTCATTTGCATTGCATTCTATAGAGATTGGTACCCCCCAAGATTATGGATTTTCATGGAATACAATGAGAAAGGTGCTCCCAACCCCAGGTGTACAACCTGGCATCCCTATTTGAGGAGGCAATTGGGAAAGGAGTCAAGAGACCTGGTTCTGATCCCAACTCCACAATTAACTAGTTTTGTGACTTCTCTGAGGCCATTTCCTCATCATAAAGAGTGATTTAATCAGATGATTTTTGACTAGTAGATTTGGTGTATGGTGAGGACCTCCTTCTTGATTGATAGATGGCTCACTGTGACGTCATGTGGCAGAAGGGACGGGAACTCTCTGGGGTCTTCTAAAAGGGCTCTAACCCTATCCATGAGGTTTCCACTCATGACCTGATCACCTCCCAAAGGCCCCACCTCCTAACACCACCAAATAGGAAGGTAGGATTTCAACATATGGATTTGGGGGTGGACGACACACAAATATTTAGTGTACAGCAAGGTCCTAATACACAAGAAGGTCATTTAGTACCTTGAAAGGGAAACCATCTACTGCCTCATTGTCTTCCTGTCATCCTCCCAATAGTTAGTTACAGGATGATTTCTTGGTTAAACCAATGTTTCAGACTTTACCTATTATGATTATACAAAATATCAGTCATTGGTGAGCCAAGTAGTATACCATGGCTATGTTTCCTTTCTTGTACAACTTTTTGCTCCTCCTGAAGTTCATAAATATTTCTTTTTCTTGATAGTCTCCCAGTAATATCTTCTCCTTCTTCTTTGTCATAATAGAAATCCCCCAGACCCAGTTTATTGAAATTCTGAAGGAAAACTATTTTTAACCCAACCATCTATACATAGTCAAACTGTACAAATTGATTCTTATTTTTTAATATATGATTTCTCTCTCAAAATCTCTCTCTCTCTCTCTCTCTCTCTCTCTCTCTCTCTCCCCCCCCCCCAAGCTTGCTTGGTGTGCAGCATCCTAAAATGCTATAATGACATGTCCTGAGTTTGTAAGCTTTTGTTTTTCCAACTAAGCACACAGTAGGTTCTTGTAATTGAGAAACTTGTCTCTCTCAATTTTGGATCATTTCTTGAATTATTTCCATGATATTTTTTTCTCAGTTTTCTTACTTCTTTCTTTCTGTAATTTGTATGATTTAGATGGTTACACCTCATGCTTTTAGCCTCTAAATGTTTAAATCTTATTTCTTCTATTTCACTTGCTTTGTCTTTTTTTTCCCCTGGAAAATTTCCTCAATTTTATGTCTCAACCCACTGGTTGAGTTTTTATTTCAGCTATAAAACACTTTTAAGAGTATATTGTTTTTGTTCTGGTGATACAGAGGTGTCCTTGTACTTCTCTGAGGAAATTAATTATGGGTTTAAATTTTTAAAATTCTATTATCTGGATTAACTCTATTTCCTTCAAATCTTCAAAACAAACTTCTATTTGTTGTTGGTCTTTGCTTTCATATTTGATAATAGCTAGTTGTGATCATGTGAATAGTTCTGGCCTGTGAGCTATAAACAGAAGTCAGCTAAGAACTCCTGGGAAAGCTTTTCCCATCTTCATAGAAGAGCAAAATGGCTGCGTCCCTCTTCTTCCCTCTTCCTGGTCTGAGTTTAAATGTGAAGCCTGAAGCCAGAGAAGCCATTAAGGTGGTAGTTCTCAAAATGTGGTCTGAAGTCCCATGAGGATTCTTAGGAACTTTCAGGGTGTTTATCAGGTCAAAACTATTTTAATAATAATATTAATAATAGTAATAATATAATATTATTTCCCTTGTTCTCATTCTTTCATGTGTGTAAAATGGATTTTTCCAGAGGCTGGCTGAGGTGTGATAACATTTGCATTGTGACAGCCAACGAACATGTGCTTATGTATTCTTGGGTTTTCAAATTTTCCCAGTCTTAATTTCTAATACAACAAATATCAATAGGTATAACTCGCATAAACAACAGCTTTTTAGGGTCCTCAATCATTTTTAAGAGTCTAACGGGGTCCAAAGACCAAAAAAGTTTAGAACCACAAAGGTGAAAAAAAAAACAACAACATACCCCTGACCTTGCTGAGTGGCTGAATTAATGCCAGCCTCCCCTCACTTCCACTTTTCTTATTATATTAGAAAAATAAGGCTATATTTATTTAAGCTACTGTTGGTTGGATTCTTTTACTTGTGACTAAATATATCAACCAATAATAGCCAGGCAACCTGTCATTTTGTTTGTTTATTTTTTGAGAACACCAAATGTTAGTATCTGTTGGTCTTCTTTCTGGGACATTTTGATTTCTCCAAGAAAACTCTTTAAGCTCCTGCCTGGAGCTTGAGTAGGAGAAGGGGGCTAAAAGGAGGTCTCCCCACCCAGTACGTGGCCTTGCGCTGAGTGACCGTATTTTAAGTACGGCACCGTGGCGCCCCCCTTAAGCTGCCCAGCATGTCTGACCTTGGGCTTCTTCAGTGTGATTTTGCCTCAAGCTTCTAGTCTCCTCAGGGTGATGTCCACTCAGTCATTTGGAGTGGACGAAGGACAACGAGGGTCTCTCTGCTTCCTGTGCTCTCTTTCAGTCACCTCACTTTCCCCTTCTGTTCTACCACCTCTCACTCCCACCTTCTTTGGTTCCTGTGCCTGACTTGAAACTTTTTGGGGGGCTGGGGAATAAAGCGGCTTATTTCTACACGGTATCTCCCTCTGCAGGCATTTTCTCAGCTCTCACAGCTTCTTCATCTACTTACCATTTTCACATGTTTTGTTATATACCTTGTCTGCTGTTGGTTATGCTCTCGTTGTCTCTAACTTTTGTGCCATGTGTAGTATAAAATTACTAGACTTGATTTTCTGACTTATAGTGAATTCTCTCAAAGAGACCAATATTGATTATCAACATTATCTCTCAAAAGAGAGAGAGAGAGAGAGAAAGAGAGAGAGAGAGAGAGAGACAGAGAGAGAGAGAGAAATAAACGCATATTTTTAACCTACCATGTTTACTCAGCAGCCCTTCCACCATTACAACCCTTCACCCATTTGAACACAGCTTTTTCGAGTCATGTCTTCTCCGTTTCTTCTTTATTTGCTCCAGTGGCTCTCACGGGACATGGTTAGTACAGCCTCGCCAGCGGTGTCACCTGCAGGACACTCTTCAGATGCACTCCTCAGAATGTCTGTTTCATAAACATCCTGCCCAGATCTGCACACAGTTCTCCAGAGTGACGGTGGAAGTCTTCAGATGTCCTTGACACAGGCTTCGTAGACACAAAAAGGTATCATTTGGGTTTTCAAATTCATATTTTATTTATTAAAGTTGCAAAAAATTCAAAAGGTAGTTTTCTATAAGCCTTTCAGTTTATCTCGCAAATATTATTTTCATTTATAAATCTAGTAAAATTTAACAACCACCTTCAAAGAGCCATACATAAATTTTTATCAACTTCAAGTGAGCAAACTGAAGTACCTCAAACATCCAGTCCCATTTATAAATTTAGTTAGTTAAATTCCCCTAAGCACTTTAAACTGAATTTACAAAGTCACTAGGCTTAATTTTCTGAACTAAGGAGCACAACCTCCCCGGGTATTTTAAACAACTCTCAAAAATCGAATAAACAAACTTCTACTAGTGAATTCTCTTAGAGGCTAACATTGTTCGCCAACTTAACCCAGTTCTCTAATAACTTCCCACTGAAAACCACAATTGTAAAATCAGTTACCAAATTACACATCTGAAACTGGAATCACAAGGCTACTTACTCTCTTATACTCTCATACGCAAATTCCCTCAAATGGCACAAACCTTTGAATGCTTAATGTATGTGTAAACGGATCATCTCAATACATACAACCCCCTTTCTTTTCTGATCTTAGTAAGAATGTATGATTGTTATTGATTGGATTTGATTTCGTCTCTGTATTAAATTTGAACATTTTCTAGGAATAGAATTGCTGTTTATAGGGAGTGCCTGAATCCCAGGACTTTCCCCCCTTGTTATAATACATATTATCCACAAGGGTAATGCAGGCCTATGTCCATCAAAAGGCATGAGCTGTAAGTTCAGAGAAGTGCTATTTGTGATAGCCGCCAACCAGAAATGCCCATCACCAATGGATACATAATGTGCGGGGTATGCAGCCAAGGGAATAACAGCCATGAGAACGATCTATGACCACACACAGTACTGATGACTCTCATGAGGGTACCTGCTGCATGGTTCCATTTGTATCAAGTACAAGACAAATCTGTGCCATAAGAAGTTCGGATAAAAGTTACCCCGGGGAAAGGTAGTGACAAAAACAGAGTGTGAGGGGGGCTTCTGTTCCGTTTTTTTTTGGTTTGTTTTTTTTATTGAAGTATAATTGACATCTAACATTATATTATTTTCAGGTGTACAACATAATGATTCGATATTTGCATACATTGCAAAATGATCACCACAATAAGTCTAGTTAACATCAATCACCATACATAATTACGAAAATTTTTTCTTTTTCTTGTGATTGAGGACTTTTCAGATCTACTCTCATAACAACTTTCAAACGTGCACTACAGTATTAGTAACTAAAGTCTGCATGCTGTACATTACATCTTCATGACTCTGTTCTGTTTCTTGTTCTGGGTCTGGTTCCATGGGTGTGCTCAGTTTGAAAAAGTCTTGTAGCCCTACATTTAGATATGTGCATGTTCCTGCATATAGGTTATACTTCAATAAGTAATGATTTAAAAAAAAAAATTTAGGCCCAAGGGAGTCGTTTTACCATCTCAAGGAAACTGGGTTACCCCCTCAAGGGCAATAATATTGCACATCAGGTAGAGATTTTTGCTGAGAAGGAACCTGGGCTGCATGCCTTCTTGACAAGTGTTCTTGCACTTCTAGAGAATTCATGACCCCCCTTTTTACTGTCATTGTAACAGGGGACCCCAGGCTCGTGCCCTTGATGTACCTGGGTTATGTCCCTATGTCCTGACTCTCAGTCACTCTCCTCCCCAATTCACCACCCGCCTCATTTCACTCACACCCTCCACTCGTGCTGTATAAAACTTCCTTCTCTGCTTGGCTGCCTTTCTTTTAGCTCAAGATACCTATCTCAATGTCTTGCCATCTGGCACTTCTATTCCATCAACTCTTTTTACATTCTTGTGTGATTCTTTTTTATCACCTGACTTGGGTGGTTGGGATTCTCCATTAAGGTTGCTGCTGTCTTTACTCATAATTTTAGGCCCCAGCTGAATTCTGGATTCTTTTCATGGCCATTTTCTCCCGAAAGGCCACGGATCACCTGACTGAGGTCTTTCTTTCAGACAAGGGTCTGCTTTCCTTCCTGTTACATGAGTCATGCTAACAACACAGATGTGGCCTGACTGGAGAATAGTACAGATTTTTCTTCTCTTGCTTTGATCAGCTGGATTCAGGAGAGCCCACAGCATGCTAGCTTTGGGCGTGGCAGGGGTGGGGCAAGTCACCCTGTTGGCGCAGATTGAGATTGGAGTCAACTGAACGTTCAGGCCTTTGTCACAACAGCAGCTATTTTTGTGCACTTGGTATTCTGCACCTGTGGGCCAGACTTTACATTTATCCTGATTAAATTTCAAACGTTAGATTTCATCTTTTATTCCAGCCTGTCAAGATATTTTCCAATCTTAATTCAATCACCCAGGATAGTGTTTATCCTTCCGAGCTCCTGATAAGCCCCCATCTCGGCATTCAGTGATGACAATGCCAGACGGAAACGGACGAGCACTGTGGACGGCACCTGGGTGCTGACCACCGCTGCCCTGTTCAGATAAAGGACAGATGGTGCAAGGAGGTGGTATTTAAAGGATGAACTCTTAGATCCTTTTATCTTACAGTTCTGACTTTTTTTTTGGGTGGGGGGAAGGGCAACAGGACTTTATTGGGGAACAGTGTGTACTTCCAGGACTTTTTCCAAGTGAAGTTGTTGTCCTTTCAATCTTGGTTGTGGAGGGCGTGGCTCAGCTCCAGGTCCAGCTCCAGGTCCAGTTGCCGTCGTTAGTTGCCGTCGTTAGTTGCAGGGGGCACAGCCCAACATCCCTTGCAGGAGTCGAGGAATCTCGCCGGCAACCTTGTGCTTGAGACCCACTGGCCCATGTGGGAATCGAACTGGCAGCTTTTGGTGTTAGGAGCATGGAGCTCCAACCGCCTGAGCCACCGGGCCGGCCCCCATTCTGACTTCTAATTCAAGGACTCATTTCCTGGACCTGCTCCCCAAAGGCTGTGGACCAGAGATGGGAGTTCCAAAGGAAAGTTTCAAATGTAAATTTCTGAGAGGGCCCAGATATATTAAACATAGAAGAGGTAGTTTAGTGGTCTTTTTTTTTTGGCTTCCTTGACTACCCCTGGAGGTCACAGTGAAGATGAAGATGGTAAGTTTTTCCAGTTGCATTAGAGAGTGTGCAGAAATCAGTCACCTAATTGCCAAAATGGGAAACAGGTGCAGCGAAGTCAAGTTTCTGGCCTGGCCCAGTCTGGAGCAAGGTGGTGACAAAGCCAGGGCAGGAATCCCAGTCCCTTTGCTCCACACGGAGCCACCTGAGTTGGGTGACCATGACGTATGCCTGCCCCACTTCCTAGGAGAGCCAAGGTGCCTCCAGCATGTGAGGGAAAGCATTAATTTCTTATTAAAATATACGAGGATAGATTATGACATAAAATGCAAAAATCACCTGGATTTTAAAGATGAAAGAGGAGGATTCAAAGAAATTTGCATTAACTAGTTACTTGGGCCATGGATCCTGGATCCCCCAGACAGTACAAAAAGAGATTTTACCTCATAGAACAGATTTGAAGTAGAGAAATACGTTTTCAAATAGGCTTAATGAATGTAACTGCCTTGCTTAGAGATAGGTTGTGGGAAGTGTGTGTGTGGGGGGGACCATCAGTGTTTCTCTTGTGCTACGTTGCTTTTGTTTTTGTTATTATTAGCTATTTGTAGAGTGTGACCAGTGTGTAGAACATAAAAGAAAACACTTCCTTCCAGGTAAAAAGCCTTTGTAAGGTTACTTGTATATCACTAAGCCCTCTCTATGACACACAGGTTCATTCATTCTAGCTTTGCAAGGACATCGGTCAGTCCTTGCAAAATTCCAAGGAAGCGGAAAGACTACATGATTGAGACTCATTTCCACAGTCCATGAACTGACTTAATTATCCATAACTAATGGTGAGTAACTCTGTGGACAGTATCCTTTTGTTGGCGTGAATTTCTAAGAGAACAACATCTTTCAGCGCTGAGCATTGTTATTGAATGTTGCTATGAGACTGCAGCTATTTATTCCTCCACGATGTTTCCTTCAAGAACTGCAATGTTCTTAAGCTCTGATGATAGAGGGTATTTTTCACAGGTACACAATCTTTTCTTTTCTGTCTTATTTCAAAAGGAAAAAAAAAGACCCCCATCATTTGTATGACGTTTCCCATGACTACATTAGAATGTTAGAGGGGGGATGGATGCCGGAAGTCTTAGCAGGGAAGGAGGGCTTCCAACTGTTTAATTTCTGTTTTAATCTGATGATGTGATAGAGAGTAGATTTGCCTTGAAGAACCCAAGCTCATCAAGATTTCAGTGAATGTTCCAATCATGAGCATATAGGATTAAAAATAGACCTCTTGGAATAATAGATACATGCGTTTTAAAGTAAGTATGTTATCAATATTCTTTTCGATCAGTACTTTGATGCATATCTATTTCACAACAGAGATGTGTGCAGAGAACATCTATTGGTTTTGCCCGCCTGTATTATTCATTCCTTCTTTTTCAGCTAAAATACCTCAGTTCTCTTTGGGTGATATCACTTCTCCAGGGGTTATAGTCAAAATATGTCATAACTAGGATGACATGGGTATTTCCACGTCCCACCAATCAAAATGAATGTCGACTGTGACAGCTGCTGAACCCCGCCTTCCTCATCAGATACCTTTTCAATGAGTCTTGAAATCAGGATGTCCTGCCCTTCCTTCTCCAAGGGCCAGGCATGAGCCAAGCCAGGCCGAACAGACTCTCTGTCCTGAGAATGTGTCTATCGGTCAGTGACATAGGCATGACTGAAAACAGTTGGCACAGGTGTGTCCCAAAGGGGTTGCCCTGGAAACTCCAGCTTCCTGGAAGCTTGGTGCTCCCCTGCTTCCTGTCTTTTCTAAGACCCTGTCATTCAGCTTTTTCTCTGATCCTATAAGCTACCATCATATCCATCCAATAATATTTTTCTTACATTTCCCAGAATTTATTCCTTGCAACCAAGTAACTCTGAGACAGTAATTCAGAAAACAAGATATTAACACAAATTTTCTATAATGGGAATACTGTTTTCCTGGGTTATTTCATTATCAAATTGTAGAAATGATACTGTGGAAGGAAAAAAAGCCTTCAAGAGATTAAGTAGACAATACGATAAAAATGAAAAAGCCTCAGTTTACTCATTGGAGTGACAAAGGGCTTGAACCAGATACAGCAGAAGTGCTAAGCTTTCTGTGAGTTATTATCCATAGCTGGGTATTTTAAATTATTACTTCTTAAAAGTAGCTTTCTACTTCTAGAATTCCCCTTTGACTCTTAGTCACTAGATTAAATCTTCCAGAACATGTTTCTTGAACTCCAACGCACATATGAATCGCCTGGAGGATCTCATTACAATGCAGTGTGATTCTAAATTTCCGTAAAGCTCCCAGTGGTGCCAGCGCTGCTGACCTAAGGACCACACTTTGAGTATTGAGGTTCCAGGTCAGCGGATTTCTTTCCAGCCCCTTTCCCAGATTTCCCATTTAGGGGTTCCAGACCGCTTCCCTTCGTCTGTGTAGCGGACATTTGTAATACCACTCCCAGCCAGCAGGTGTCAACAGCGCACTCCAAGAGTTCCTGGGGAAGGATTCCTCGCTAAGGACCAGTTGAAATGTTTCAAAAAGATTTGTGTAAATTCGTGTAAAAGGAGCTTTAGCATCTTCAAAGTAAGCATATTTCATAGCATTTGGTTATAGTTTGAACCCACAAGCAAAATGACCAATGAGGGTAATTCTAAGGTTTTTTTTTAATAATCTTTTATTTCTTTCTGATTTTAAAATCACCTGTCCAGGCCTCACTGTGGATATTTGGCTCTTTACATTTGTAATTGGAAAGTTAGAGGTGCTTTAGTTTAGAGGACTTTCTCATGCATAATGACCTTATTGTCAGAAGAATATTTACTACCATTATTATTACCAATTTACAGATGAGAAAACAAAGGCAGAGAGAGGAGAATTTCGTGTTTTGTCCAATGCAACAAAGATGATGAGGGACAGACATGAGATCCAACTTTGAACTTCCACTCAAAATTCCTCACTTTGCTCTACTGCATGTGGAGAAGCAAAATTTCTTCACCTGGGTTCTCTTCTGCATTAAACTCTGTTCTTCTCAACAAAGTTCAAAGTTGACTAGTCTTTATTAGGGATAATGGTTTAAGTTTTAGGAATTCCTGGGCTCCTGCTCAACGGTGCCAGAATGCTGGAATATCTAGAGTCTCCCCAAATACAGTGATACACTTTGGATACAATGATCTGAGAGTGCAACGTTTCTACAAACACTGTATTTATTTACCACACCAAGGAGTCTTTGGCCTTTACTTGGTATCAAAGCTTCTTTTGAAAAATTTCTGAGGGAAGTTGTGCGTTAGTGAAGAGGTAACATTCTGAGTACATTTAGATTAAAGCAAAGGCTTTTTTGTGCCTGAGCAGAGAAGGGTGGAGGGAAGTTCGTATCTCACCTTGGAGAACCTCCCACGGATTTTGCAGCTGCAGTCATCTCTGGGGCTCTTCCCTGCCCTGCCCCTGTTGCACTCCCTCCACCAAATCTGGCAGCAGAAATTGCTGTCCCCACCAAGGTCAAGCCGAGCGCATTCTTGAGCATCAATTTCAGGCTAAGAGGCGCTGCTATGGGTAATTGTGAAAGCCCTCCCCACCTCCGGGATACTCAACATCATGAACCTGAAGCACTTTGCAAAAACGAGGTTTGTGGGATGTTAACATGGAGGCTTAGGAAAAGAATGTGACGGTGTCAAGCAAATCTGAGAAACTCTTGTTTAAAAGCAGTCACACAAGTTTCTTCCAGGAGGGCTTCTTGGTGGTGTTCGTGTGCATGGTGACTCTTGAAGAAAAGAATGGGCCTTGTGCCCTGCTTCCTGGTTAGGAGATTAAGGAACATTTTGTTCTTGGGACATCTGAGGCTTGCAGAACACCCTTTGAAAGTCCTGGTCTGGTTCACCTTCCCCTACAGACAGGGCTGGCTGGCTTAATGGCATGTCATCTGCCCAGTCACTCAGGCCCCAGGTCTGGTTTTGTGCTCTGCTGTTGCCACCTTGAAATTCTTATTAAGTGTTGAACAAGGGGCTCTGTATTTCGGGTTTGCACTGGGCCCACAAATTATATAGTTAGCTGGTCCTGCCTATGGATGCCCCAGAGGAGGAAATGGAGGCCCAGAGAGGAGCTGGGTCTTGGCCCAACCTTTTCCTTTTTCTCTCTGCATGCATCCTAGCTTCCTCTTTTCCCCTCTGCTGGCTCTTTCTCTCCTCCCTTATCTCCTACCATTTTCCTTCTTTTTGCATCTCCCATTTTCCTCCTCTTCTCTTTGTTTTTTTTTTTTTTTTTTTTTTTTTTTTTTTATTTATTTTTATTTTTTTTTTCCTGTTCTATAAGATTTATTTAAATTACACAAATATAAGCTTATTTTAACAGGTCAAAATTCAAAAGATAAATTAATCTCCCTATTCCAATCCAACCTGTTTATGATTTTTAAAAAATTTTTAAGCATTTTATTTACCTTTTTTTTTTTAAATTTATTTTTAATTTATTGGGGTGACAATTGTTAGTAGAATTACATAGATTTCAGTTGTGCAATTCTGTATCACATCATCCATAAATCACACTGTGTGTTCACCACCCAGAGTCAGCTCCCCTTCCATCACCGTACATTTGATCCCCCTCACCCTCATCCCCCACCCCCCAACCCCCTTACGCTCTGGTAACCACCAAATTACGTTCCCCAGATTAATTTTCAAACCCCGTGGCCATCCTGTGGTCACCGCTCTCTTTGTTTTTATTCTCTCTCTTCTACCTGTGGACATGTGATCTTTTCTTCAGCCCAGTTTTATAAATCACTGGATAATAATAATAAACACTCTATGTTTCCTTGGTTACCTTGACTCATTTAATTGTGGGAGGTACTGCATACTTTAGCAAATGTTCACTCTTTTGCTGAATTGTGCTGTTGAAATAATGCTGGGAGTTACAGCTCTGCTCCGGCCACTGCTGCCTTCTCTAGTTTGTATCTGGGCATTCACGAGGCAAGCCTAGAACATAGTAGAAAGCAGAGAAAGGACACATTTCAATGATAAAGCAGCACATGCTGAGACTGAAAGCCTCTTTAGATGGAAGTCAAATATTATTGTTAGCCTCTTCTCACAGTAAAGGAAAGGATCAGTGTAGTGGTCCTTAGCACATCAAGTTTGGAATCGGAACAGAAGATGGGTACTAGCGTCTCACCGACTCTCAGGAACCACTCACCTATCACCACAAGGCAAACTTCCCTGCCTGGCTTTCAGAGCCCTCAGAGACCACCCATCCTGCCCACCCCGGCTTCTGCCTTTCTCCTCTACCTACTATTGTTGCCAAGTCTCCTTTTGTTGCAAGTAATATAAACTCAATTCAAACCATTGTAAGGAAAAAAGGAGATGTATTGGTTCCTTATAACTGAACAACGTAAGTAAGAGGTAGGATTGGCTTCAGACACAGCTGGAATCCGGTGTCCAAATGAAGCCATCTAGACTCCTTTTCTGCCTCTTTTTTCTCTGTAATCCCTGCTTTTCTTTGGGGCACATTCTCTGTCCAGATCTCTCCTTATGCAGAGACCAAGATTGCCCGTGACAGTTCTGTTTACATTTTCTTCATGGCTTGTGATCTAGAGAAAATGTCATTCTCCCAGAGTTCCATAGCAAAACTGGAGGGGAGACTCAGATTGTCCGGGCCAGGTTATGACGCATACCTGATGAGCCCACCCCTTAACCAATCACAGTAACCTGGAGAATGGGTGCACTTGGATTGGCCTCGTGAGGGTCATGTGCCCGCCCATGGGGTGGTCCTGGTGGTGCTGGCAAGAAGAATGAGCTCTCATCAAATCACATAGAAGAGATTTTCTTTAAGAAAGAGAGTGCCTAGTACTAGAAGAAGGAGAGGGAATATATGTCAAGCAAACACAAAAATGACAACCCTACGTAACTATCCCTTCTCCTTCTTGTCCTTTGACTACTCCCTCCCCCCACACTTTGCTTTCATCTGCCCCAGGGCCTTTGTCTGACTCTAACCACCTCCCTTCCTCCACTTTTCCAAATCCGACCAGCTTTCAAAGCTGAACCCACAATGAATACTCAGAAAGTACTTTATGGGCTCTTTTGGGGGCTGATGGAACACTGAAGCAGTTTCACAAGGGAGGCAGATCTTCTGTTGAGTGGAAATTAGTTGACTGTTCTAGCTACCCATTTTCGTCACTCTTACGTGAGACTCTATGCTGGTCAAGGCTTTTTAGTTGAAAGGAGCAGATCAACAGATGAGTTAGCACAAATGAAAGGGGATGGACGAAAAGGAGCCGAGACATGTAGAAGCAAAGAACAGCTGAGCCTCAGGGGAATCTGGAAGCGGTCAGGCACTAGGATGAGACTTAGTCTTTGCGGTGCTCTGAGGAAAGACATGGTCTTCAATGTTTGTGTCTGCCTGTCTGTCAGCCCTCCTGCTTCCCTCAGCAGGCTGCTGTTGTCTGATTGCTCATCTCTCTGCTCTGTGGGAAAGATAGCTGCCCCAGCCTGCAGTGACCTTTTAGTTCCTATGCTCACCTTTGGACTACACTCTCTGGGTCTCTTTGCTCAGGGTTTGGAGAGAGAGAGAATACATTTGGTGACTGACCAGCCGATGTATTGGCTGTCTTTGTTCATCCCCTATTGGCCCACTAATCTGCCCATCAGCGTCATGTAGCACATCCCTGGTTGCCCAAGCAATGGGTGGGAGCAGGTCTCAGAGGAGGCCGTGTGGGCTGGGTAGACACCCCCAAACATGCCTCTTACTGATACGTAGATCAGCCGTTTCACAGGCAGTCAGTTAAAGCTCAGAGAAGTTGAATGATTCATGCAAGATCTCCCAGCCAGGGAGAGGTAAAGGATGGCCTTGGCCCCAGGAATATGACCACTGTTTTTGACACTTCTAATGAAGAGGGCATGCATGGGTTAGGTCTTTGAGGGCACACGGCTGTGGGAAGCAGTCCAAGAAGGAGGCTGGGCTTTGATGGCCCCATGGTAAGCATTGAATGTATGCGCTCATGTGGAGAGGAACTGAGTAAGACCCTTGCATTTGTTTAGAATGGCCTTGGTGGCCTTCAGTGAGACAGATTCAGGGGGGGCTAGAAACTGACGGTGGAATTAAGGGGGAGGTGAAGAAAGGATGAAAAAAACGGAATAAAAGGGAGACATGGATTAACAGGAACAATAAATGGTGGCGTCTTGATCCCTGCTCTGGTACCATGGGCTGTGTTCTCTGCTCCGCCATGTTATAAGAAATTCTGGAATAGTGCGCCATCCCACCGTCAAGTTAAAAATGAGTGGAAGGAAGTCCTCAACTGGCTTAAATAAATATTTAAGGACCTAAATAAATATTAAGTCCTAAGAATCTGGTATACTTCAGAGAAACTAGGAAGTGCGTGGTTCATGAGACTTGGGTTGAAAAGGTGCACATAATAAAGTTCAAAACAAGCAGATGGTTTTATTGAAGGGATTATTGTTAACACAAGATGGGCCTTTTCTAAATTACAGGGAATTATCTTATTTCTTGTTATATTAAATGCATTTGCTCCCCAGAAGTCTTCATCAATTAGGAATGTTCTTAGCTGCTCAAAATAGAAAATCTAACTAAAACCAGACTAGATAATACACATCTGTCTCAGTCAAGAGGCTGGAAGGAGGTATTTCCAGGGATGGCTCCGGTAATCAACCGTGTCATCCAGGATCCAGACTCTTAATTTTCATTTCATCCTTAGTGGTTCATTTTTCATTCATATCACTGTTACCTCAGGGTTTCAGGATGGCTGCCCCAGCCCTGGAAGGAAGTAGAAGAGCCTTCTTCTTGCACCTGTCCCCTTTTTATCAGGAAACAAATTATCTTTTTTAGAAGTACCTCAGCAGATTTCCCAAAGTGTCACTAAAGAGACTGGGACACTTGGCCAATGTAGCTGCAAAGGTAGCTGAAAATGTAAATATCCATCAAAATAGAATGTGATTTTCTTAACGTACTTAGCTCGATCATGATCTATCTCCTGGGGATATGTCACGGTTGGACATATTCCACCTAAGTAAAATCTATGTTCCACTAACAAGGAGGAAGTAATAAAGACCACCAAGTGTATCTTTCACAACCAGTAACCTTTGCTAACCCTTTGACATAAGCCTTCTCACAAGAGATGAAATGATGAAACAAATGATGAAAGCTTTGCACCAGTAGTGGTTTATGTGCCTGAATCAAATGGACTTTAAGATTCAGAATAAGTCACATTTCAACACAAGTCACCAGGGAATGCATCAAAACTCCTACTTGCCACTTAACTTGAGTATCTTGGGTTTGTGCTGACTAGCAAACGAGTAATTATTTATAAACGACATTTCTTACAATCAATTCATATTAAGAACCATGATCCATAACAAACATGCAATTACTCTGTAACATGTCACAACTGTCGCCATGGTTGGTTTCTTTAAGAAAGAAAGTGCCACCAGTTACTCGGTGATTGTCCTGGACAGGGTATGTGGCACTGGGCTTCGTTTCTTTTCTCCTCGTTTTCAAATCCATAGTCACTACAGAGCAAAGTATGTGTAATTGAGAGATTCGTTTATTTGGGGCTTAATAAAAGGTTATCTGATTTGTTGACATTAAAAACAAAAGAGTTGACTTAGAAGTCATGTTCAAATAATTGGCTGTTCAAAACCCAGCAGTCACCCACACAGAAGCTCCTAGGAGCTACAGGCCTGGTGGGGGCTTGTGACATGTCTGATGACTGTGGCCTTGAAGGGATTCAGGCTGAGTGTGGCCAGATCTTCTGTTTTTTCTAGACAAATCAGAAATGTGGAATTTTGGGGAAGTCTCCCAATTTTTTGAACATTGACAACAAAGTCTCAAATTTTAAAAGACTGAACAAGCCAAACCAGACTTATGGGCCAGATTCAGTGAGAAGGCTGTCCCTTTTAAACTTGATATGAGCCCCTCATTTGAGGGGTAAGAGCATGGGAGCCCAGTGCAAGAAGGGAGCAGGTCCAGAGGACAGAAGTTTGCTGGGGGCTCTGTCCAGGCCAGGCAGATGCTCCCCGCACTGAGGTAAATGGCTCGCAGAAGGTCATATAGATCCTGACTTCCCCTTTAGGACTGGAGAATTTTCTCCCCCAGCTCCTGGGGACATTGTCCACACACAGCTGCCAGCCACCAATCAGCCTTCTTTGGAAACTGGTTCCACTCCAGAAAGTTGCTCCGCCCAAAGACACACCCCTTTTTCACAGCAGCCAGCATCCAATGAAGCCCTGTGGTCCTGAAGGACCAGCCCAGCTTTGAGCTCCTCCCTGTCGTGGGCTGAGGTCTTCATGGAGGCTCATTGCAGCTCCATTTCTCCCTCCACTCCATCTGGCCCTTTCCTTCCGGTGCTCTCAGGCCAGTTACTCCCCAACTCAGCTCCTGCCTCCCCTGGAATACGATCTGTGACACTTGGCTCCTCTATGTGTCTCCTTTCTATGTCCCATGTAAGTGTATTTTAATGAGTAAGGTCAACCTAGGATAGTAGCAATCTTTGATGGAGACATTTTCTTTATCCATTGGAAAATTTTCTTTAAGAGATGAACTTCGAAAAGGTCCCCATTTACACACTTCTTAAAAACATGCAGCCTAACATAGAATGTGTTTAAGAACTGCAGAGGGACTTTCTAGCATGCCCGTTCAACAAACAAACTGTCTCTTTCATCAAGGATCAAGTCTGAGCAAGTTTGCAATCTCTGTCACAGCATCTGAGGAAACAAGATCCCACCAGCCCATGGAAGGACTGGAGACCAAGTCCTGGACCAAAATGTCTCTCTGTGTTCAGGTTCTGCTAGAGGCCAGCCCTTAGAATCAGCTCAAGAGTTGATAGAGGTGATTGAAATAAACCAGGTCCAGGAAGAAAAGGCAATAGTTGGGGATTCTGTTTTCCCTAATGACTGGATGAACAAAAGTTATTCAGTTGAGCCTTTCTCTTCTAAATTTAAACAACACATATTGAAGGGTGTATTTTATCACACATCTTTAGAAAGGCTATTCATTTTTATGACTAGCGATAATAATACTGGGGCAGATATAACAGGAGAGAGGGTCCAAGCAGATAAGAATAAAAAGGAATATGATTGTCTCCCTCTATTACATGTGCAGATTTAAGGGGCAAAGATAAGTGTCAACTGAGATCAAATGACAGAAGTTACATATCTCCCCAGGTGCCGATAGACAGACATTGTTTCCTCCTCACGTCACTCACTACCTGTCTTTTAAAGTATCTCTGCCTGTGAACCCTAATTCAGGGAAAGAAATGAAAGAGCAATACACATTCTGAATGGACTTGAAACAATATTGCCATATATTATCATTTCAGGACCCAGATTTGATGGTCTTGGCCTACAAGTGTTTCATGATCAGAACAGGAAGGAACGTTTGCTGTTTTTCCACTTAATGACTTCAAAAGCAAGTATCTGCCCTTTTCCGAATCTCCTACAAAACAAGCCAACCCTCTTCCACAGTCCTCCCTCCTCTCCCAGTAATACGGAAATTGTAAGGAGTTTTAAAGATGGGATTTGACTTTTGCAAATAGGAAGCACTGATGAAAGCAAAGCCAAGGCATGTGTAGAGTAAAACAAATTTAATTTGCCCATGGCTGCAGACATTTAGCTCCAAATATTTATTAAATTGTTTCTTCAAAAAAAGTAACAAATGAATGAACAAAACAAAAACAAGCTCATAGATGCAGACAACGGAATGATGGTTACCAGAGGAGAAGGGGGGGAGGGCAAATTGGGTAAAGGAGGTTAAATACCGGGGTGCCCCAAAACTGTGTACACATTTTAAGAGATGTTATCTATGTATTACTTTTCAAGATTGAATTGAATTACGGTGGCAATGTGTAATTGCAGAAGTCAAACGTGACTTGTATTCATCTTTTGTTATCAATATGTATTGAGTATTACACTGTTAATACAGTTTTTTTCCTTTCTTAAAATGTGGATACATTGTTTGGGCACCCTCTGTATATGCTAATGGGAGGAAACTAGAGTTTTGGTGGTGAGCACAAAATGTATACAGATATTGAATTATAATGCTGTAATCAATGTTATTAACCAAGGTTAACTCAATAAATTTAATTTAAAAATAATTTCGTGAATAAGGGATCCATTATTCTGAGCCAAGAATTAGAACTGGTAGATGGGATTCTTGGAAAGGATGATACTCAAACACCTCTCAGTAACAAGCCCTTTGGGGAAAAAGAGGGAAGTGTATTTAGCAAGGGAAGGAAAGAAATGGTGTGTACTATTTTGATTATGTTACATGTGTCTAGATTGTTTGATTCCAATCAAGACCTAAGAAGATACGATTCTGTAACTGGTTTAGAATTCTGGGGTGGAAACATTCTGGAACCATGATATTTGATCGATTCTGTCTCAGAAAGGGTTACAGCCTGGGAAGGAGTTGTTATTCCAGAAGTCTGGCCTATTACTTGGTGAAGTTGAGTTTTAAGAGTAATAGGGGAAAATAAAATCTAATAATTCTAAAAATATAATAAAATTTAAAAAAACCACAGACACAGATCCTGAAATACACCTTATTTTCATGAATTGCCATAAAGCTGGTGTGGTAGGAAGAAGAAAGACCCCCAAAGATGTCTATGTTCTAATCCCCAAAATTAGTGAATGTGTTATGGGAGGCAGCAAGGAGAAATTAAGATTAAGATTACAGATGAATTAAGGTTGCTAATTGACTGGCTTTCAAGTGGGGTGAGTAGCCTGGATTATCCAGGTGGACAGACACAGTTATAATCTCAAGGGTCCTTAAAAGTGGAAGCGGGAGGCAGAATGGATCAGTGCCAGAGTGATGCCACATGAGAAAGACCTGACCGGCCATTGCTGGCTTGGAAGATGGAGGGCATCCATAAGCCAGGGAGTGTTGGGTAGCTTCTGGCAGCTCGAAAAGGGAAGAAAACACATTCTCCCTGAGAGCCTCCAAAAAGGATTGCAACCCTGCCAACAACCCAATTTTAGCTTCTTGAGCCCGATTGCAGACTTCTGCCCTCCAGAACTATAAGGTGATGTTTTGTTTCACTAAGTTTGTGGTAGTTTGTTACAGCAGCAGTAGGAAACTCATATAGTGGGTCAGTCCAGTAGGAACAAAATTTACTTATGAAACAACTTATTTAGTTTTTGAAATGATATTTATCAGACGATCAAGGTAAGCACCTTGTTCTCTGCTCAGACATTTCGTTCCACATCACCCACTTCCGCGAAGCACCTGTGAGTCCTGTTTTGTACACATGTTCTCTTTAGGATTAGAGCCAGTGTTTCTTACGTGAAACATTTATTTTTTTTTCTTGAGCAGGAGGGATTATTTTTGTCCCTTATTAGCCGTTGATTAAAAATAACTTACAATAATGGGTAAGCTCTTTATTTCCAAGTAGGAATCATCTTGGGGTGGCGAATGGGGGGAATATAATTACGAACCTTTCTGTTTTCCAGCATGTGGCCAAAGAAATAGTATAGATGTGATGAGTAATACATGGGGGGAAATGCCTGGGTCGCTGCAATTTGCAGTGTTTTTCAATTACCAGCTTATATGTTAGAAAATGGGGTTTGACCACTTGAGTAAATCATTTGCAATAACAGGGATTCCAGGGGCCTGGAATGTTGCTTTTTACCACAAGTTTAGAGCTGATAAAAACAGCACTTGTTTTGGGGGAGAGGGGGTCGGAGAAAGAAAAATAAACTCAAATGCTAAGAAGAATGACTAATGCAGCCATTGAGAGACACCTATAGACCGAGGCTGAGTCACAGACGTGGAGTAATGTGGAGTGTGTGGAGAAGGCTGTGAGAAGAGGGCGCCTTCCCGAGCGGGGCGTGCCCTGGGCACCACGCTGCTCCGCCCGCCCCGCGCTCCTCTCTTTGTTTGACACTAAGGCTCCATAACCATCATGCTCCTTCACTTTCAGGCTTTTAAAAGGAATACTTAGAAATCTCAATAATCCCTTTTCCCCTTTTCAAAAAAGGAAGAGAAGAAACGCTTCTGAGGAGAGAGGACAACTTTTCAGTGACCCTTTGCTAACTAACCAAGGAATTCAGTTTAATTCAACAGTTATTGAACTAAGAAAAGTGACCCAAACATGGTGGGCAAGGGGTACCTACGTGAATCCAAATGCTTAGCGGGGCGTGTCTGTTCTTGACAATGGAGAAGACGTGGTGGGGTGGTGGTGCTTGTGATGGGCTCGGTTGTGTCCCCCGCCCAATTCCTGGGGTGCAGTCCTAATCCCGGTGCCTCAGAATGTGACTAGATGTGGAGACAGGGCCTTCAAAGGGGTGATTATGGTAAAATGGGGTCCTCAGCACGGGCCCTACTCCAATCTGACTCGTGTCCTTATAATAAGAGGATGTGTGCGCCACACAGAGGGAGGACCCTGTGAGGACACAGTGAGAAGAAGGCAGCCATCCACAAGACATGAAGAGAGGCCTCAGAAGTAAAGAGCCCTGCCCACACCTCGATCTCAGGTCTGAGAACAGCAGAGAAGACGTTTCCGTTGTGGACGCCCCTAGTCTGTGGTGCTTTGCTGTGGCAGCCCAAGGAAACGACTACGGTAGTTAAAAAGTCGCACTGCAACACCCCCCAACACAAACCACTGTTGTCATTTGGCAGCAGCCCAGACGGAAACTCTCGGCCCGGTGTGGAACCTGCCGCTGGCTCCTGCTGCCTGCTCAGCACCCCGCTTCCAGGCCTGGCTGGCAGTATTTCAATTCCTGCTTTGCTTGCCTGCGTCTCTCCACTTACTGGGCACCTCAGAAGCCTGGGGAGGCCATGGTTTCTCTGTCTGTGCATCTCGCCCTTTCCTTCAGCCCCGGCATGTTACGTTTCACAGAGCAGGCAACTTGAAATGCTTTTAAATCAGGGCATATCTGTAATCAGTGCACATTTCTTACCTTCCAAGAGAGAGTGGTCAAGACGACTGCCCTTGACACACGACCAGGGACAACTGAGCCAGGGGTGGGGCGGGTGGGGGGTGGAGCAGGCAGGACGATGGGGTCAGCAGAACAAACGGGGCCTCGCAGCAGAGGTCCCTGCATACGCTGCATCCCACATATTATTTCTCCGGAATTGATTGATCGTCCACGTCTTGGCAGACACTGAACTATGCCGTGGGAACCCGAAGATGGAGGTACTCGCTCAAGGAGCAGTTAGAGCGGTGCCAGGTGCCTCTACCACGACGCGGTGGGCGCCGTGCACGTGGGCTGTGTGTGCCAGCTCTGAGAATGGGGCGGCAGACTCTGTTTGGGGGGCCAGGGAAGCACAGGCCAGGCCAAAATCAGAAACCCAGTCTGGACCAATGGCTTATTAGCTCTCTGCCCATGGGCATATGGCTCAATCTCTTTTCCTTTATCTTTTCCATGAGGTTGTAGAATATATTTTGGAAAGTTGGTATGAATATTCAATGAAAAATTGAATTAGAAACTGCATACTGTCATGCCTCACACATCACAGGTGACCTTTTGCCCTGAGGAAGAAGAGGGCCCCTGAAAGGAGATGATGGTCTGGCTTGACCGTGAGCGGGAAGCAGGGTCATACTGGACAGAGGAGAACTCGGATGAGAAGAGGTGTTTTAGGCAAAGGGCTGAGGAGAAGAAAGGTGCTGTTTGGGGCGCCTGGGTCATTCCATGTCTGTGGGGGTGGGGGTGAGTTTAGGAGCATTGTGGGAAATCAGAAAGGCAGGATGGGTCTTCAGTGCCAGGTGAAATAAATGGTCTTTTTTCCATATTTAATAGAGAGACTTTTCCAGAGATGAGGGACAGAGGGGTAGAAACTGAAGGTGGAGGGACCAGTTAGAAGGCTGTTGACATTATCAGGAGATGGGGCTATTAGCCAAGGCAGGGACAGCGGTCTGCAAAGGAGCAGATCCCAGTCATTTTGAAGGTAGACCCGGATACGGCTTGGGTGTTTGAGACGAGGAGGAAAGGACAGTCCAAGTGCAAGCTGCCACCTGTTTTTCCAGCCTGGGTACTGATTCCGTAGATGGTAAGACTTGGAAAACAAAAGGGAAGAGTCCTGAGATTTGTTTGTTGTTATGTGGGGAAGGCAGTAGAGTAGGTCTGCTGAGATTATGGACATGTTAAGTTCATGAGGCTTTTTGGGTGTCTAGGGAGAGATGCCTAGTGAGCTTTTCAAAAATGAGTCTGTCTAGCTTTTTGTGGATAAGTCAGGGATCCATAGTGTCTCTGACATGGGCCAAGTGCTATTTATTCTAAGTTCTTTGCTGTATCAACTCATCCGATCCTCAGAACATCCCTGTGAAACGGACAATATCGTGAGGTTTGTTTTCTGAGTGGTGATGGGCTGGATTTTGCCCCCTGCTGACCCCCACTGTGACTGTATTTGGAGATATGGCCTTTAGGAAGTGATTAATGTTAATTGCAGGAAACACAGAAAATAAATTAAGGTTAAATAAGAGTGGGGGCCTAATCCAGTAAAGCTGGTGTCCTTATCAGAAGAGGAAGAGACACCAAAGGTCTCTCTCATCGTGCACACAGAGGAAACGCCATGTGAGGGCACAGCAAGAAGGCAGCTGTTTGCCAGCTAAGAAGTGTTCTCACCAGAAATCAACCCTGACGGCACCTTCATTTTGAACTTTAGTCTACAGAAGTGTAAAAAAAAAAAAAAAAGAATTTATTTAATGTATTTTACATAAAACCAGCCAGTCTGTAATATTTTTATAGCAGCCTGAGATGACTAATACACGGGCAATTAAGCACAGAGATATAAGTAACTTTCTCAAGGTCACACAGCTGGTAAGGAACAGAGGCAAGATCTGACTCAGGGCCGAGTCTTTGCTTTAACCACTAGCCTCTTTGTCTTGAACTGCTGCTTGTCTAGGCCGTGTGTGTGTGTGTGTGTGTGTGTGTGTGTGTGTGTGTGTAGGGGTAGTAGCTCCAGATGGATAGAGAGAACATGGGGCTGTCACCTCATTCCAAGGAGAGGCCGATTTCTGTGGCTCCACTGCACCAGTCAGCTTCACTGAGCCTAACGATGGCTTTGCTGAGGCAGCGTGGCCACCGTCCAGCCTTTTCGGTACCATTCTGATAGATGGGGGCAAATGACTCTTCTGTAGCACAGAATGAACGTGCAGCACGGGGCATGTAAGCATGTGCTGCTCTGTGTTCTGGTCGGTGCTGGGGGGGTGGGAAAGGAGGCGCTCTGACCGGTTCAGCCTCATGGACTGGCAGGACCTGGGCGGGCACACTGTGTAAGAGAAGGGAGAGTCCCTTCGGCTGAGATCTGGTCAGTCATCCCAGAGACTCCCCGCCACACAGGAGGTATAGTTTGAAGAGGAGCTTTGGTTCTTCCCCATGGAGATGAATTAATAATCAGGCTGGGTGGGCAGAGGCAGAACAGATCAAATCAAACTGGTTTTCTTTTGGAGACTCAGGGATGCGTTCCTGGTAATAGTTTTTGACTCGCAGCTCTTTCCCCTTACAACACATTTTTGAGGGATTTTTTTTTTTCTTTTCTTCCTTTCCTTTTTTTTTTTTGGTTGTTTGTCCCTTTGCCTTGAAGTTTCTGAATTATTCCACAGTGCGGTCCCTGCCAATTCTTGCTGTTGCTCGGAGCCTGTTCACAGCCAAGTGGGAGAGTTTCTCCACAAACTGCCATTTCAGTGGAAACACAGAAAATAAAATGCAGTCAAGCACATTAGAAAGAGGAGGCAGTGCTGAGTTCCCTGACTGTGATGTGGCGTGGTTTGTACGGCCCTGCCTCTCGGACCTGGAGTTTGCTTGTGTTGGTTGCCTATGTTAGTTTGCAGTGACGTTCCTTTGGTCTTTTCTCCATAATTAAAGGCTTGTCCTGGCTTCCTAAGTCCTTTTCTGGACCCTCTTTAACACCCCACTGCCAACATCTGTCCTCAGGTCAGAAAGCCTTGGCTAAATGAATTCTTTTACTAAGAAGTTGGTTTCAATATTGTCATTCCTTCCAGGTGGCTTTACATTTTCAGAGGGCTGATGTATTTCCCTAACTTTATGTGCAGATGAATTACCTGAGGATGTTTTTAGGATGTGGATTCAGCTTGAGTGCGTCTGGGAGGGGGCCTGGGACTGTAGTTCTGATGCCAGGATGCTCCTTTGCCCACCACACTTTGAGTAGCCAGGCTGTAGAGAAACACTGAATGGTTAAATGGTTGTGGAGGATACTATTGGAATGTGTGTCAGTCAGGGTTCTCCCAGGAAACAAACAAAGAGGAGATGATCTATCTATATACCTCCCTACTTACCTGTCTATCTATCTGAAGAGATTTATTATAAGGAATTGGCTCGTGTGATTATGGAGGCTGACAAGTCCCCAAATCTGGAAGCTGGAGGCTCAGGAGACCTGATGGTATAATTTTTAGTCTGCATGTCTGCAGGCTCAGACCCAAGAAGAGCTGGCGCGTCAGTCTGAGTCTGAAGGCAGGAAAAGATGATGTCCCAGCTTACACAGTCAGACAGGAGGAAATCTTATTCCCAGGAAGGTCAGCTTTGGGTTGTATTCTGTCCTTCAACTGATTGGACAAGGCCCACCACACCAGGAAGAGCAATCTGATTTACTCAATCTACTGATTCAAATGTTAGTCGCATCCAAAACACCCTCACAGATGCACCCAGAATAATGTTTCATCAAATGTCTGGGTACACGGTGGCCCAGTGAACTTGATACATAAAATGAAGCATCATAGGATGGGAGTGTGTATCCTGCCCGGGAGTCTTCATGACCCTTGAATATCCTTTCTTGTCTTCTAGAAATTTTCTAGTGAAATGATCCAGCTGTGTTCCTTCGTGAGCTGAATGTTCATTTCTGCACTGGCTCTCCGAGCTCAGAGATGCATCTCTTTACATAACACCTGGGCTTGCCTCATCAATTCTGGCATATAAGGGACAAATGCCACTTTACATTCATGTTGACCCCCTTAATGTAGTTATACTGAGTGCCTGCTGTGTGAAAGGTACAAATGGGGAGTCAAGGAGGACCAAGGATGAGACCCCACCCCGGAGTGGAAGGGGTATGGATGGACATGATACATAATTTGTGGGGCCCAGAACAAAATAAAAGTGTGGGCTCCTTGTTCAAAATTTAGCATTTTCAAGACAGCAATAGCAGCACATTAAGCCCAGTTTGGGGTCCTTTTGAGTGAGGGACCCTGGGGGACTGCACAGGTCATATGCCCATGAAGCTGGTCCTGGGTGGGGGAAGGAGGACAGAAAGCATGCAGAGCTGGAAACAACATGGTAGGAGGACAGAAGAGTCAGCTCAGGAGCCAGGCAGATTCATAGGTCCTGACGGAAGTGCTGGCGGCTGGGGTAGTGATGTGCCTCTTTTTGTTTCCTTCTTTCCCCTTTCCCTCACTTCCTCCCTCCCTCCCTCCTTCCCTGCCCTTCTCTTGTCCTTCCTTCCTTCTTTCCTTGTTCCTTCCTTCCTTCCTTCCTTCCTTCCTTCCTTCCTTCCTTCCTTCCTTCCTTCCTTCTTTCCCTCTTTCCCCCACCCCTCCTGTCCTCTCCTCCCCTCCCCTGCACTCCTTTCCTCCCCCCACACCTCTTTCTCTCTGTCCTTTGTTTCCTACAAGGTAGCTTTAAAAACCATATGACTTCCAATGAAACACTGTGCTCATCATCCATTATATTTGTCATGCCACAGATATTTATACATTAAACCAGTCTATGTCCCTTTTAAATCCCGTTGCAGCAGTGGCTAGAGTTAAAGTCCTATTTACTAAGACAGTCTGTCCACTCTGTGGATGGGTGGGGTGTGGGGGAGGGCTCTTGGGATCCCAGGTCATTTTAGGTTTGCAAGTGGTCTGCCAGCTGTTTCTCAGAATCCGTAGCAAAGCTCTAGAGGAGTGGACCTCAGAAGGAAACCGTCTTCTCTGAATCTATTGCCAGGGTCTTGGTATTCATTTGTGATCTGGCTGATTGGTTAGAGAAAAGGTCAAAAAGGTGAAAAACAGAGGTCCCTGACAGTAAGCTATGACTAACTAGACTTTTCTCAGCCCAGACTGTCTACTAATCCTTGGAGGGATTAATGGGGTGGAGGGGTCTTGGCAAGAGATTGAAGATGAATCAGAGCAAACTCATCAACAGCTGCTTTGAGAAACCAACTTCTCATTTCTTTCCTGCTGGGTTCCCAGAGTCAATAAGTCAACCAGTAAGCACTTTTGCAGCAAATATTTATTGAACTTGCACAGTATGTAAGTTCCAGGACAGTAAAGTGTACCCTGAAGGAGCTCAAATTTAGTTGGAGACAAAACTACACCAGTGCTGCCCTCTCTATCATAAGCAAAGCCTTGCTAGACATATATTTTTTATAAGCTACCTCGTATCCTTTTTTGAAAGAGGGCATCTACAAATACATGACAGAAAATAAGTGCCAAACTCCTCTTGGTAGCGAATGCAAAAAGTTAAACTTCGCTCATTCCATAAATATTTATAGTGCATTTACCATATGCCAGGCCCTGTGCTAGACACGGGTTACACCAGTGAACCAAACACACACTTGCCCTCGGGGAGCATCTGTTCGAATGGAAGAGCAGGTCAGTGCAGGGCTGCCGAGGGTGCAGGGCGTGGGCTCCTCTCTGTGCTGTAGCCTCACTAGGCGGGGCCATTTGCTGTAAGTTCTCCAGGATTGTATTTAGTCAGGCTTTCAATAACTGGTGGGGAAGAAGATATGGACCCCAAGTTGAGGTCATGTACTAGAAATGTAATTTCTGCTGGTTCTCCTGTCCCAAACCCTTAATTCTGCCTTTGACCTCTCCAGTTTTTTTACTGCCAATGCTATGCTCTCTTTAGATGTCAACAGTGCCCTCAGGAGATGGGAGGCCAGAATACACTGCCAGATGGCATTTGTCTGTGTTTTAATGAAAACGCCCCATTCTCTTTGCCACCGTGTGAAGCAGCAACACACTGTGCAGAGCAGACAAAAAACAGCACAGAAGCCTGCATAGCTTTTCAGATTTGAGGTCAAGAAATATACCCAAGGGACAGAGCAGCTTAATTCCATCCATTAACCTCAGTGGTAGTCATGATTTTGGAAACAATGGCTCCCAAGGTCAGCCCTGAGCAGATCGAGAGGCCAAGTTCTGACGTGTTGATGTAGGTGGGTGTGACAGAAACGGTGGGTGTCTTGTGTATCCATCTCCCCTTTATGGGCAGCGCTAAGGATTTCTCTTATATCGTCTCATTCAGGTTCTCCAACTACTAATGAAACATTATTATTCCATTTTAAAGATGAGGAAACTGTGGTTCAGAGACTTTAGTTAACCTAGCTAAACCCAATAGCTAACTTTTATGAGTGCATGCTCTATGCTGTGTGTGTGACCTTTTTTTTTTTTTAAACTTTTATTTATTTTAAGTGTTTTTCCAGGACCCATCAGCTTCAGGTCAAGTAGTTGTTTCAATCTAGTGGTGAAGGGTGCAGCTCACACTGGCCCATGCGGGGATTGAACCGGCAACACTGGTGGTATGAGCATCATGCTCTAACCAGCTGAGTTCACCGGCCACCCCTGTGTGACCTCTTTTAAATCTTCTCTACATCCTTGTGGATTGGGTGTATTACTCCTGTTTTACAGAATAAGAAAGGGAGGCTTATGAACGATTAAGTAACCTACTCAAGCCTCCAGAGCTTGAAAGTGGTGGAGTTTGGATTCAGACCAGCCAGTCTGACACAAGGGTTGTTTCTTAACTGCTTTAGGATTTCTTAGGAGCAGAAAGAGCTATGCCCAAGGCAATCAGATGGCCACTCTGGATATTCATCTGAAGCTCACCTTGCAGCTACGTTACCTCCTTAAGGGGAGGGCCATGATGGCAGCAGCCCTGAGAGAGACAGAGAAGAGATCCAACTACAGATGACCCTTGAACAATATGGCTTTGAACCACATGGGTCCACTTATACTCAGATACATAAATATATTTCCCCTTCCAAGATGGTGGCTTGTAACAGGTTAAGAAATTGCTTTCTCCTTGGGTGGAAAACTTCACAAAGGAACGACCCTCCACTTAGAAGCTTGGGCAAGGTATTGGCTGAGATGAAGGTAGTTTTTTGAAAGGGTGTCTTTTGGAAAAATCTCTCAAACGTCACTCAAAAACCTCGGCAACACCCATGGTGGGACCCGGTGGACGTATCACTCTGAGACCTACTATCCTAACCATTCTTCTCAAACTGATGTTTTAGAAGTCCTTCAAATCTTCAGAGGTCTTTCCTCTAAGTTTAGCTCTTCTATAATTCATTGATTAAATATTTTTGAGCACCCTAAATGTACGAAGCACTGTGTTAGGCACTGGGATACAGCAGAGAACGCGACAGATAAGCTCTGGATCGAATGGAGCACACAATTAAATGGCAATTTCAGCACCGTGTACTAATAATACAGGGGTCAGAGGGAATACTGGGGGTAGAGGGGGTGGGTATCTAACCTTGCCTGGATACAGGAGTGCCCTGTGTCCACAAACCTATCTGTTGCTTAGTTGGAGTCGAGCAAACGTCTACTGTGTGAACGTATTTCCTTTTGCGTTTCCTTTTGTTTTCAGCTATTAGATAACCCCGGGAGCTCAGGCTTTACCACTCACACGGGCCAAATGGGTCCACCGAATCGGGTTGCGAGGAATATTCACCCCGGCCTGTCAGGAATGGAGTAGTCCAAGACTCCTAAGGTGAGGGGGAAGCACTGGTCCCGTGTGAGGAAGAGCTTTCGTTCGCGACTCCAGCGTTCAGTTTTCCGTGTCCCTCCGAACCTCGCGAAAGGTAAACGGCAAACGTCGTTTCCGGATTTTACAGAGGAGACCAGGGGGTTTGTGCGGACCTTGCCCGAGTCACGTACTCGGCCAAGTAGGTGACTGTGAGGCCCGAGCTCCACGCTATTATTTCAAGTTCACTTGCTGGCAACTTGAGTCAACGCGGTGATTCCTGGACTCCCCAGGATTCGGGTAAGGCCACGGTGGTCCACCTGGAGCCTGGCGAGCGCTAACGTCTCCCAGCATCCACAGGGAGGGATTACGTTAGGGTTTTTTCCTCTGGTAAAAAAGTTCTTGTCTCCCCCTAGAGTCAGGCACACGCCTCCCAAGTCAGACCACGTGTCGCAGGTACAACGTTTTTTCGCTCTTCCCCTCCCCCGTTCCGTTCGTTCTCCTTTCCTCTCAGCCTTAGGTGGCAGGAAAATCCTTTACCTCCGACCAATCCCACTAATGTGGAGCCGCGCGCGCGCGCGCGCCAACTCGAGCTCTTTCTCTGTACGTCATTGGCCACCTCGACCTCTGCACGGTGACAGGCAGCTTCGCGGACCTATTGCCGGAGGAGGCGGAGGCCGCTCGGCCCTCCCAAAGCTGCTTTGTTAGGGGCTCCCTCGCCGTTCCCGGGCTAGCCGCGCCTCCTCTGCTTTCAAACCCTGCTTTCCCCAGGCCGCACCGCCGAAGCCTCGAGGGAAGGCAGCCCCGGAGCGCGCGGCGCTCGCATCTCAACAGTCGCGCGCCTGGGACCGAAGCCGCTCGGGTACCCAGCGTACTCCCGTTCTCACTCTCCAGCCCAACTCCGAACGCCCCGCTCCTGTATCCGCCGTGTCTGATTGGCCGGCCGGAGGCGGAGCGATTGTCAGGCGGACCAATCAGAGCCCGGTTTCCCACGGGCTCCCTCGGCCCCGCCCACGAGGCCGCCAGCCCAGGCACCCTGACAGCTCCCATTGGCAGACCGCGAGCGGGCCCCAGCGCTGCCTGGCGGAGCAGCGCCGCCGCCGTCGGGCGCGCAGCTCTGCAGCACCGCTATCGCCTCGGTCCCCGCAGCCCCGGTATCCCGGTGTTCCCGCATTGTCCCCGTCGCAGAGATCCGGGACGAGCGTCGCGGGTGAGTACCGCGGCTCTGCGGGCGCTGGCTGGCAGGAGCCACCCCCAGGTACCGCGGTGAGGATGCCCAGAGCTACTCTGCCCATGACGGGCACGTTCCGACCCCCGTCTCCCGCACACTGGGGCTCCGGCGGGTCCTAGCTCCCCCTGATGGGGCTTTACTCGTATTGTTTTCGTGTTCACACACTTGGGAGGTGGGGAGCTGGCGAGGGGAGGCAAGATGAGACACGCTCGAACCGTAAGGAGGGAGACGAGCCAGTGGTGCCCAGGTGCCTGGCGCCAAATGGAAATGACAGTGTCCAGGCGTTGGCATTCTGTCCTCCCGGCAGCAGGAGGTCAGCGCTGACTTGCAGCCGCGGTGGCACTTTGTATTTGTCGGCCGATATTTATCAACTTCGGGGAGGGCGTGCGTGTGCGTGCGTGTCTCTATGTGTGTGTCTCCGTCCCTGAGTTAGGTACCTCCAGGCCTGGGTTTTCGGCGACGCTGCCTGGGCGCTCACCTTGACGATCCGTGCCGAGCTGGCGGCCGGACACACCGGGAGGAGAGTCCGGGGGTCGACACACTGGGCCCGGCACCCGCGGCTGATCTGGGAGGGGGCATTTAAAGCGGCATCCTGAGGGCGCGCAGACAATGACTGGTCCGGGCGCGGGGTCCCGGAGACTGTGCGTTGGGTCCCCGCGCCGGATTCAGACCCTGATTCGCCCTCTCGCGGAGTCGGCGGGCCAGATGCTTTGGGGCTGTGACGCCCAGCTGGGGACCAGCGTGGGGGCCCGCTTTTGTTTACAGACCTCGCCATTGGGCGAGAGCTGCGCCCTGCGCTCTCCGGGCCCGGGCCGCTGCTGCGCGCCCCCTCCGAGCCGGGAGAAGTTGGTGCGTGCTGTCAGGTGACGCCCCCTCCCCCGGCCTCCCGGCGAGATGCTGCAGGGAAAAGACGTCCAGGCGGCGCCTTCGCGCCCAGTCCCCGCTGCGTACGTCGCCCCCAGGTCCCCTGCATCCAGAGGCGCCGTGTCCCTGCCAGGGTCCCTCTCCGATTGGCAGCCGTTGGGCGCTGACCGAGCCACGCTCACCTCCTTAATACTAGCATCCTCTAGCCTTGCCTCCTGGCCAGCCCAGGTTGATCCGAAGTCTGCCTTTTTCCTGCGTCCTGGCAAGTCTTGAAGGACGCATGCGAGCCCTTGGGGACGCTGGCCAATCCGTGCCCGTTTAGGTGGTACCCACGCGGCCCCGCGGAGCAGCTGCGAGGCACCCTTGAGTCAGAGCGGTCCGGATCGGGTTACCCACGCGTGCTGACTTGGCACACACTTTGTTTGAGCTGGAGGAGAGCCTGGGTGCTGAGGTCAAACAAACTCGGGTTCCAATACCTGCTTAGTGTCACTCACAGACTGGGTGATCCAGGCCAAGCTGCTTAATCTCCCTGCGCCTCAGTTTCCAAGTCTGGAAAGTGGGGATGAGTATCTTCGTTTGTGGGCGGTTTAAAACGACAATATAGATCAGCTGCTTAGGACAGTGCCTGCCACATATGAACCACTGGAAAACTGGTTTTCCGGTGAGAGGGACTGTTTTAGAGGACGCCACCGTGTCTCTTCCCCCTTCTGTAGTTCTCTACTCTCCCAGCTCCTGTTTTCTTTTAAAAAGCTTTTAGAACTGCTGTTTTCAGCTTCAAACAGGGCTTGTTTTACTTGGCCTTAGGTTTAACTATACTGTACTTAACTCATCACTTACAGCTCCTTTTTCTGTGAATTTCCTTTAGGTTTTAGTTGTTTCTCCTTTCCTTAAGGCTATGCTGAGGCCCAGGCCTGGGTGGAGGAGGAAAACTTGGCCAGGTGGGAAGCAGTTGCCTGTTAACCAATGGCCGCTGTGCAAAGTGATTAATGCCCGGATGGAGGGAGGTTTGAACAAAGAGATACCTGGAGGCAGGGAGGGAACACTTCCTGGTTGAAGTGAAATTTGAGCTGTGCCTTGTAGCAGAAGTCTGGTAAATCAGTGGTTTCTAGAATATGCTCTTTTGTACCTCATGGTAAAGAGCTCCTCCAGGGAGATTGTTTTGAGTGGTAAACATGGAAGTTGCTAAGTAATTATCACTGAGTAGAGGAGAAATAAACCTGAGGAAGTCTTTGACTAACTAGGGAAGGTAGAAGAGAATTGATTTCATTGAACAGCTTCAAAATGCTGTCAATGTTTTGACTTGTTTCCCTTTGCTCCACCAGCTTTGGTCGCATTACTAATTTTCTTTAGGCAAAGAGAGAGCCAGTTTCATACAGAAGAAACAAAAACAAAAACAAGAAAAACTCCTCAACCACCTTTAATAAGATAGTTTTAAAAAGACAATCTCAGACTTGCCTATGGAATAAGATGTTAGTGGGAAAAAAAAAGGTTGTTGTTTCAAATTATTGCTCTGGGTCCAATAAACACATCCTTTGAATGTAGACGCCAGAGGCCCTTACTGGCCAAAACAAGCAAACAAACAAACAAACAAAAACAGAAATTAGGAGAGGGACTTGCAGTGTGTCCAGTGGGAACTGAAGCCCCCAGGGATGCTCCCTCTATGCCTCTGCTCCCCTGGACGGCCTCAGTTACCCCAAGTGGAGGCTGACTCCTGCCAGCTAGGGGGCTAGTAGTGTTATTGCCAGATACCAATAAATTTCATTTGACCGATTTGGAGTTCACTCCCAGACATGATTTCGATCCTTCCCGCAAGTGTTCTGGGAATTCTCAGGCCCTTAGGGATGCTTTGCCCCCTGCTGCTGTCTGGGGAACAAATCAGTTGGGGCTGAGACTTGAAAGGGAGCACGTGTTTAGGAAATCTCATTAGCTGACAATTTAACTCCACGCTAATGCTCATCCAAAGAGCTAGAACAAAGACTTCCTCTCCTTTCCCCCTGCAGTTCTCTCTCCCAGTTCCCCTCCCCTCCCCCTCTAAACCTGAAAGGAAAGGCAGCCCTGGCCCTACCCCCACCCCCTACCCCCTCCAAATTGCTGCAGTTCTTGTGAGCTGACTGAACCTCAGTTCTGGAGCACAGAGGTGGCAGTTCCTCCCAAAGGTGCGCATGTTGACACTTCGCCCTTTCCTTTCTGCAAGGAGCTTACTGTCTGAAGGAGAAGCGTTTTGTGAGTGAGGAAGCACGTTAAGGGATGGGAACGTCAAACCTATGCTTTCCCAAATGAGGAATGCTTAGGTAAGTGCATAGGAATCACGCTGAAGCTTTGCCCAGAAATCAGTGATGGCTGGGGCTTCTGCCGTTTGAGGTGACTTGGGATGAGGGTGCAAAGGCAGAATTTGGTTCCTGTGGGCAACGTGCAGATTCCTGAACCCCACAGGTTCAGTCTGGTATTTGAGAAAGATCCTTCTTTTCAGTGTCTCCAGTCACTTGGACTCCCGTATCTAAAACACTGTTTCACTACATACATGCGTATCTGCGTATCCATTTTCCTTGCTGAATTAAGAAAATAGATAGAATGCATATTTCAGAGTGTGTCCCTGTCTTTCCCTACCCCCAGAAGAGAACCAGAAAAAACGGATTTGCAAAGCCCCAGCAAAATTTTTCTGTTTTTCACAATTCCAAACTTCAGGTCGTTTCGTCTCAAAATACTCAGTTTTATGTAAGTAATAACTCCCGTGTTAAAAAGAATGATCTCTCATCAGTGAGGCCAAATCACTTATTTTTAAAGATTTTTTTTTAATTAAATAAAGGAGGCACTCAAAAATAAAGCAGTACTCAGCCAGGAACAGAGTGTTTTGAAAATAAAACAATGCTCTAGTGTGAAAGCGTACAAGATATTAATAGTTAGGCCTGTTTTCCCTTTCCACCGGCTCCCCAACCTCCTGCACCTCCCTCCATACCCCTCCAGCATAAGACTTTCACTGTTCCCGTGGTCTCCGGGGATCTCATTAAGAAATTCATAAAGGCCTAGACTGTGGATATGGAGAAATTCTGCCTGTGCAGTGTGAGATTCTTCTAGAAGACTTTGGAGCTCTTTGGCTAGGTGTAGGGGGTCTTCCCCACTTGGGCTGAGGCAGAGCTGAGAGACTAGCATTCTAAAAGTGGGGTCTGAGTTCATTGAAGAAAAGGACCAGGATGCTGGGCTAGAGGGGTGGGGTTTGGGGTGATAATAAGAGCTCATTGATTGTGTGTATTCAAAGGATGTTAAACAAAGAGTGATGATTGAGCTAGGAACTCTGTGGGAGGAAGGTTCTTTTAGCTGAGAGCATCCTCACTTTCAGACTGGGCAAAGGCCCTTTGAATCTTGGTGCTGTCACAAAGTTTCTTTCCATAAAGGGACACTGGAATGCTAGCGAGGGTGTTCTAGCATTTTGGAATCCCCCCTCCTAGCAAAACTGAAGTATACTAAGAAAGGTACCTTGCATTTTCTGGTGGGCGCCACTTGGAATTCATAAAGGAAGAAAATAAAAAGGAGGGGGAGTGTCTTTGGTTTAAAGAAAAAAACACCTGTATTATTTAATCTAGCTTTTGCCCCCCATAGAGCATGCCCTTATTAGAGATCAAAGGAATAGTATGATTGGGAGATAGTGGACCTGTCTCAGTTTAGAATGGGATTGGAGATTAGGCTCCAGTGGGATGGGGATTCACTTGCTTTTTCTTAAAGATACCAGAGCCATTCTCTGTGGCCATGGAGGAGACAGCATATCCGGCTGAAAGAAAGTGCCTTTGCAATGGCTGCCTCCAGCCCCAAACCCTCCTCCTGGACCAGAGGCTGCTATCTTGTAAACATAGGTCAGTTCTAGTTCCTGTTCCTGATTTCACCTTTGCAGAGGTGATAAGGAGCCCTGGAAAACCACCAGGTCAGCTGCTGGGGAGCGGAGGTCACGTGAGTCATGGATCTGGGATGCTCCTGGAGTTGTCAGGACCTTGGAAATGGAGTGGATGAGACTTTTCACCCAGGGCTCTTCAGAAGAGGGGACAATGCTGGGCTGATGTCTGAGGGTAAGTCTGAGGGGCCCTGAGAAGGGGATCTGCTTTGCCTCCCCTTTCTCCCACCATGTTGGGGGCCTCCCTGGTTTTTTTTGTGGGGAGAAAGTCCAGCCTGACCACCTCAGAATTTCTTCGGATCCTGGGGGCGAGCTTTCTTTAAACCAATCCCATCACCTGGATTGGGTGGAGAGCACTTGACCTCATTCCAGCCAAATAAAGATTTCTTGCAGGCAAGTCCAGGAGAGTCTGGAGCTCATCAGCTAGTTCTCCCTCGCTTTTTGGGCAATGTTTTAGAGGCTCGGAACTGTGGGGTTATTCTCGCCATGACCTTCTTCTGCAGGTTTTTTTCTTTGTACTTAATAGGAGCCTGACCCAAACTGAGGTGAATGTGTTCGTTTTTGTCTTTTTTGCAAAGTGTGCATCTCTGTCTCCTCACATGACACAAAGATATCTTTGGAAAGTGAGAACACGCAGGACAAGTTCTTCTTGTCCTGTAGTCTCCCTGGCTTCTGATAACCGCAGGGCCCCTTATCACACCTGAGGGGCCCTAGCTCTCTGGGATACCTGGGACCCTCCTGGTCGTGCCCATTGCCTGGTGTAACTTCTACATAACATTCTCGAAAGTGCCCCAGTTTGGCCTCCCGGAATCCTGAGTCCCTCATGTCAGAGTTGTCACCCTGAATTTGTTTTAAACGACTGCGGGTCGTAGCACTTTTTTGATGGCAGACTGCCCTGCTCTGGTGGAGAGCAGGCTCTACCTTCTCCTTTTGGTTTTTAGAGTGGGTTTAAACTGGGGTTGGCTGTGTGGGGAGAATGCCGCATGCACTTTCTTTCATCTAGAACCTTTGGATGCCAAGGTTATCAGGACTGTTGAATGTTACTGCTATGCTGAGACTTTGACCTTCTTGTTGCTGTCTGCCATATATAGGGTAGGGATTTTGTACATGTTTCTTGTTCTCTCCGGGATCTAACATGCGTTTCCAAGCCGCCTTAATAGGGATGCAGTCTTTGGCTTTAAAACTCGAGTCATTGTTGCTCCAATATACTTGTCACAGTTTCACTCAGTAATGATGATCCACTTTAATATTTTTTCTCACATAAATTATATTCTCATGTCATGCAGACTTTTCAACTTAAGTCATGCCAAGTTTGATTTGATTCTAAAAAGAATGTGCAAAATAATAGTTCTATACCGTGTTAATGAACTCAGAACAGATGAGCTAGTCAGAAGCAAGAGTCTTTATTGTGCTTTATCCCCACCCACTCCTGTACACTCCAGAAACAATCACCTTTGTTCATTGTTGTTTTTAATTGTTTTAGTGGTTGTCTTTATATCTCTAAATAATATTCATATAACACTTTTATGTGTCGACTTCCTGTTCTGATAAATGATAATTTAGTTTACTTATTGCCTCTCACTTCTTTCATTCTCCAGCTTTTTGATGATTATAGTTCATCTAGTGATTATTCTTCTATCATTATGTTACTTGTAAAGACCTCTAATTTAGTTCCATCCACGGACGACAGTGACTTTGAATCTCCCCTTTGTAAATTGAGAATATCGGCGTCCTGATCTATCTTTTCTTTCAACTTTCTTTCCTGTCACACCCCAGCCCCTGTCAGCCATCAGGGTTGGTAAGATTGTGTTCCATAAGCATGATTAAGTATTCTGTGCCTTGTCTATAGGTTGTTTTTATAACAGCTTTATTAAGATATAATTTATATACCATACAATTCAGTTCTTTAAAGTGCACAATTCATTGGTTTTTGGTATATTTACAGGGTTGGGTAACCATCACCATAATACATTTTAGAACATTTTCATCACCATCAAAAGAAACCCGGTACTTGTTATCATTCACTTTCCCTCCCCACGCCTCCCCTAGCCTCTGGTAACCATGACTGTATTTGCTTTTTGCCTCTACGGATTTGCCTATTTTGCCCATTATATTTAAATAGCATCATATAATATGTGGTCTTTTGTGACTGTCTTCTTTCACTGAGTGAATGCTTTCCAGGGTCATCCTCGGAGTAGAATTGCTAGGTCACTTGGTAATTCTATGTTTAACTTTCCGAGGAACTGCCACATTGTTTTCCAAAGTGGCTATACAGGTTTACATTCCCACCAGTTTCTGAGGATGCCACTGTCCCCATATCCTTGTCAACATTTATTATTATCCATCTTTTTGATTCTAGCCATCTCAATGGGTGAGAGGTGGTTTGGATTTGTTTACCTGATAAATAATGATGTTGGCCATCTTTTCATGTGCTCATTGGCTAATTGTATATTTTCTTTGCAGAGATGTCTGCTCAGACCCTTTGCCCATTTTTTAATTGTTTTTTTTTTGTCTATGTATAAATTGTAAGAATTATTATTTTTTTTTTAGATTTTTTTTTTTTTTAAATTGCGGAAGGGGAATGGGACTTTATTGGGGAACAGTGTGTACTTCCAGGACTTTTTTCCCCCCAAGTCAAGTTGCTATCCTTTCGATCTTAGTTGTGGAGGGCGCAGCTCAGCTCCAGGTCTAGTTGCCGTTGCTAGTTGCAGGGGGCGCAGCCCACCATCCCTTGCAGGAGTTGAACCGGCAACCTTGTGGTTGAAAGGATGTGCTCCAACCAACTGAGCCATCCAGGAGCTCAGCGGCAGCTCAGCTCAAGGTGCCATGTTCAATCTTAGTTGCAGGGGGCGCTGCCCACCATCCCTTGCGGGACTCGAGGAATTGAACCGGCAGCCTTGCGGTTGAGAGCCCACTGGCCCATGTGGGAATCGAACCGGCAGCCTTCGGAGTTAGGAGCATGGAGCTGTAACCGCCTGAGCCACCCGGCCGGCCCAAGAATTTTTTTAATGTACTCCAAATAAAACTCCCTTATCAGATATATGATTTGCAAACATTTTCTATGGGAGGAAAAATATGTGCAGGCTGATCATTATAATGTTCCTCCTCTTAAGCAGTTTATTGGGCATTGGAAATATTTTCAGACAAAAATCCTCCAAGTTCAGTGCAAGAGCTACTGTGACATTTTAGAAAAGTTTTATGAATGTTAGAATAATTATTTTGATGATGAGAAATTACCATTTCAATTCTACAGTTATATCAATTGAACTTTAACATTTCATTATAATTTAAAACATTAAAACCTCATAACTCTGGTTTTCACTTAACTAAACAATTTAACGATCCACTTATTTAAAAATAGATTTACAAAATTCACCTTGTGGTTTTATCCCTTTTTTAAAAAAAAAAAAAAAAGCAACCAGTTAATTACTTTAAGTTGGGGATTGAATCTGAACCCTAAACAATTGTAGCAAATGATCTTAAAAAAGGTTTGTGGGAACCTGTTGCATGATTTCAGCTCACTTCAAGTAAGAATGTCCAAATGACCTTCTCTTTCTTCGAGGAAATGGGGTCAGAAACAGGGGGACTTTATTTGTGAAAGTTGTAGGTAGGTATAAGGAATTTGGAATTTTCTTGCCAAAAACTAGAAATTCACAGGAATGGCCCATTCTTAAACCAGGACTAGTTAACCTAGCTGCTTAGACAGAGAAGGGCTAGAATTATTCCTCTGAATTTTAATTGCAGTAACTCGTGTCTTCTCATTCTGTGATAACAGCAGTTCTGATTCCCATCCGAGTCAGGAAAAGTGAATTTATGGGCCTCCTAGCAACTAGCAGTATACAGTAGGACTTTAGGTTTTTTGTATCACATGGAGCCAGCCACTCTGACATTCTTGGGCCCAGCCCACAGGCAGTTACAGGATTTGGGGAGACTGTCCCAACTGCATAAGGTATGGAATTGGTTGCTGTGTTATGGTGGCTAGAAAACCATAATTTGGGAAAAAATGGAAATCTTTCTAGGAAATATTAAGGTACAGGTTTTCCAACTTGGAAAAGTTATTTTGTGGAATTCTGAATTGAAGAGCTTAATTAGGACATGAGTCAAGTTTAATAGTTTTATACCTTGGGTATTATTGCAACTGACTTAAGACTGCTATGAGATTCATATCTTTTTTTTTTAAAGATTCACATCTTTGATTTTCTCCTTTGATTTGAATAAAATCCCTCTGACCTCTAGCACTGTTAAAATGGTTAAAGGACTTTCGTTACTTGGGCTCACTTTTCTCCCTTTTTCTCTCAGGTGTTCTGTGTGTGTGTGTGTGTGTGTGTGTGTGTATGTGTGTGTGTGTGTGTGTGTGTGTGTGTGTGTGTTTTCCCCTTATTTTCTTTGTCTGGGTGATTCTTCCCAAATATCTCATCTTCAAAGTTTTTTTCTTTAATTATAAAGTGTTTCTCTTAGTTACATCATGTACTAATAGTAAATATAGCCAAAATACCAACACTTAAATGTCTTTTAGTGTTGACTTTAAGGGAGATTTTGATTTTCTTATGCAAAAATTTCTCTAACTTTGAAAGATTTTACAATGAATAGGGGTTGTTTTCTTAATCAGAAACATTGAAGTAATTAAATGGAACATTCACCTTTAGATAGGAGTTGACTAGTGGACACTTATGTTTTTCAAGTCATCTGCTTTTTGTTTTCCAATCCACTTACACATGGCGATTAATGGGAAGTGCTCCTCTTAATGGTAAGGACCATGGGAAGAATTAAGAATATGTGGGTTCTGCCTGAATGAACAAAGACGAGAAAGCCCCTGGGGGCAGCCAAGAATCCCAGTGATTAAATATCAATGGAAGGATTAGCCTCATTGTTGATGGATCCTTTCAGGCGAGGATTGAACCAAGACCCTCAGTCATCGGAAAGTTGTTGACTTTGGAGGGTTGACTGCATCCTCCTCTTGATTTCCTTCCCCGTGCTCCACCTAGAGACTGATCTTACATCCCCAGTTCCGATGGTTGTGCCTCATGACTTCAGCTTCTCTCTAGACTCCCTGCCTCGTTCATGAACTGTGCCATCATCTCTGAAGGTCCTGAAGCATTGATGATTTTCAAGGCAAGCTTAATTCATGCCTGTTAGTTTCCCAGGGTTGCTATAAAAGTTGTCTCAAACTGGGTAGCCTCAGGCAATGGAAACTTATTCTTACAGTTCTGGATGTTAGAAGTTCAAAATCAAGGTGTTGATATGCTCCCTCTGAAGGCTCTAGGGAAGAATCTTTTCCTGCTTCTTCCAGGTTCTGCTGGCCCCAGCTGTTCCTGGTCTGGTGACAATATCCAGTGTCAGCCTTCTTTTTCACATGGCCTCTTGTCTAGTGGATGTGTGTCTCTTTCTAAACCTCCTCCTTTCTCTTATAAAAGATACCAGCTGTTCGATGTAGGGCCCACCCTAGTTCCATAATTTCATACAGTCAGTTGATTGTATTTGCAAAGACCCAATTTCCAAATAAGGTCACATTCATACGCGTAGGTACTTGGGGTTAGGATTTAAACATATCTGTTTGGGGGACACAATTCAATGCAAAATAGTGTCCAACTATGTCATTGACTGCCTGTTGAAATCAATAAGGACATGTAGCATAGATGTGTACTTACTGCTAAGAGATTTGATTTTTCCTAAAGCTTAGCTCTAATGTGTCATGGTGATGCATTTGAAACTTTCAAAGGCTCTTTCTAGCCCTGGGGTCCCAGCCCTGCTTTCCCATTTTATTTCCCAGAACTCCTTTCTTAAATACTCTGAGCCAATGAAATAGGAGTCCCTTTTGCTCTGGAATATATCCTATTCTCTATCTATTTTTTTCCCCCTCTCACATTGTTTCTAGATCTAGACTCTTCCCATGTTTGCTCATCAAAACCTACCTCTTTTTCCAGGTCTGGTTGAAATCAGCCATCTTCATGCAGTTTCCTTGATGTCCTAATGTTTGTTTGTTTTTCTTTTTTTTAATGTTCATGTCTTTTATTACCCCATATACAACTACTTGTCTTCTGGGGTGTTGAAGCAGTGGGTCAGACGACATTTGCCACAATAATGTCTGTCAAAGTGACTGGCCATACAAACTCCAGCACCACATTCATCTGAAGAGCACTCCCGATGAAGGCGACTGCTTTTGCCATTCTCATCCACCTTATAGTATTTCAGGACAGCCAGCTTACCCTTCTTTCTCTTATGCTTATTCTTCTTGGGAGTGGTGTAAGACTTCTTCCTTTTCTTAGCATCACCACGAAGTCTCAACACAAGATGAAGAGTGGACTCCTGTTGAATGTTGTAGTCAGACACAGTGCATCCATCTTCCAGTTGCTTGCCTGCAAAGATCAGTCTTTGCTGATCAGGAGGAATTCCTTCTTTATCCTGGATCTTGGCTTTTACATTTTCTATTGTATCCGAGGGTTCAACCTCGAGGGTGATGGTCTTCCCAGTAAGAGTTTTCACGGAAATCTGCATCTTGACGGCGATTCCACCGCAGATGGTGGATCGGAAAAACCCTTGATGTCCTAATGTTTGATGGCTCTTTTCAATGTGTTAGCAGAGTCTGCCTTGTGTTTCAGCAAACTCTACCTAGACTGCAAACTCTTTAGAGGGCAGGGGCTCAGGCAAATTTATCCTGGCTTTGCCCATGGCACCACTGGACGAGTTGCTGTTACGATAAATGTGCCCCAATTTACCCACATCAGCAGTCAGTACATATGCATGGTGCACAGGTCTTTGCCAAGATAGTGGGCTATGGAGGGTGGTAACTAAGGGATGAGAAGCCCAAGGTAAAAGAGGCCCATTCTTAGGAGACACTAGAGACAGGCAAATTCCCTAAGGACCCGCTGGCAAGAAGAATGAGTCTCTTAGCTGCTGGTGAGCAGTCTTCAGCCAGGCTGAATCTGATGCTATAGCAGGAGCCAAAATTAGGCAGCATGCACTCCGAGGGAGAAGAAGGGTGGGTGTCTTCGTTTGGGTTGCTGTAACTAAATATCATAGACTGGGTGGCTTAAACAGCAAACATTTATTTCTCACGGTTCTGGAGGCTGGAAGTCCTGAGAGGCCTGGATGGTCGGGTTCTTGGTGAGAGCCTTCTTCCTAGGTATGTCCTCGCATAGCCTTTCCTTGGTGCACGCATGCACGCACGCACACACAGCGATCTCAAATCTTGTTCTCTTTTTATAAGGGCATCGATTCTATCATGAGGTCTCCACCCTCATGACCTCATCTAAATCTGTTTACCTCCCAAAGGCCCCACCTCCAAATACCGTCACACTGGGGGTTGGGGCTTCAGTCTGAATTTTTGGAGGATAACATTCAGTGCATAGCTGTGAGCAAGCAGCCAGGCAAGCAGGTTGGAATCGGCAAGTCAACAGAAACCAGAAAACAGAAAAAAATCCAAGAGCATTACACCAACACGTGTTTGATTTCGAGGTGGGCTCTTCCAGGCCTGGGCTTTGTGAAGGGTCACGGGGGTTTGGGGGCCGAGAGGCTCAGGACCTGTCCTGCAGATGGATGGGGAAGAATTTGTGCCTGGAAACTGAGAGTCTTTGGGTAGAAAATCATGGAAGATCCTGAGGGTGGTATGACAGGTAGAAAGCGTGAGAGGCTGAGTTCTGGGATTTCAGGAGAATGCAATTTGGCTGGGAGGTAAGACTGTGCCACAGTACAAGCAGGAAGTGAGACAAAGAATGATGAAGGGGTCTTCATGGAGGAGGGTGCCTGGAGGATGGCTGGTAGCATGTGGGGGGCCAGGATTGAGAGACTAGCCTTTATTCCCCATGATCATGGAGGAAGGGATAAAGGTGACTGGTTCTAGGGAAAGTGAAACCTCAAGGATAAGGGGTCCAGGCCTCTGCTTTGGCATTCCCAAACTATTGTGCTAGGTGGAGGCAAGCAGGTAGAGCTGGGTTACGCATGTGGCATCTGAAGGGACTTTGTACTGCAGACGGACCAGCTGACTCTTTAAAATGTATTTTTTTTATTTACTGCATGGTTGTAAGAACAATCAAGTACATTTATTTATTATTATTATTTAAATTTGAAACTCATTTATTAGTGTACCACTCAATCATAAAAAAAAAAGTGGCTCCAAAGATAGGCTTACATCATTCTTTAAAAAGGAAACTTCCTTTTAACTTGACCCCCACCCCACATCCCAATTTCAAAACACATCATTTAATTCTTGGTCATGGACATTTCCAAGATGAGATTTCATGTTCTCCCTTAGCTTCTGATTATCCGAAAACGCATGCTTTCCTTTACTGAAGGAGTTTGGTCTTGCTGATGTTGGTGTATCCCTTCCAGGATTCTTCATTCTCATCTTTGCTTCTGGAGGCATTTTCTCTAGTTCACTATTTTCATCTTCATTAAAAGCTGCGGCTACTTGAAAGCGTTTTTGATGCAAGAATTGAAACAGTTTCTTTAGGCTTACCTGATCCAAGTTTGATGGATATGGCTGAGGCTTTCTTTGTCGTCTGAATACCTATTGCAAATCCAAACTTGGAGATCTTCGTAGGCTTTGTTGGGACGTCTGCAGCTGCTTCTTCAGCTGATCGCTTCTCTGCGCTGCGACTCCAGCGGCTCCAACGCACTGCGGCTTCTCAGGCTTCTCCTCTCCCGCCTTCCTATTGACCATTTTCCCCGTCGCCAACAATCAAGTACATTTAAGAGAAGACATTCTCCTACATTGCTGCTATGGGAACTCATTGGTTGTTTTTGGATTTTTGTTGTTGTTGTTGTTCTTTCTTATCCATATTTTCCATCACCTTTTACATATTTATAACTCTTACATAGATACAGGTTTGTATTCTGTTTCTTTTCACGAAACATTGTGTCATCACCATCTATAGTGTAGCCATGTTGTCCCCATACTTGTCGTTATTTATGACGGTCACATATTCCAGCGAGCTGATCATTTGCTTAATCATCCTCCTGTAATTGAATATTTATGTTGTATTCTTTTTTTTAATCACTATTTTAAGAGTCTTGAAGTTTATTTTTCTCAGAATAAATTCTCAGGATGTACTATCTGAGAAGTACATCTGTCATTAAATATGACATTTATAAAAAATGGCTCTTGATTTGAATCACCAGAGTGCCTCCCAAAAGTCCTGATCAGTTCCTATATACGTCAGACTCAACACAGACTAATCAGCACCGGGTCTTAATCATTTAATTTTGTTCTGTTGATGTTAATTGAATCTTTCTCTCTTTGCTTTTTTTACTGAACTTTTTGTGTTTATTATTGTAAACATTGTTTTAAGCTTTTACACTATCATTGGCTTATGTCTTAAATCCTTAACATACCCCAGAACAAAACAAATAAATAAAACAAGAAACAATTTTGTTTGGAGTCCTCATCCATGAGACCATGAGGTTGAAGCACATTGCTTCCGAGGGCCTTTCCAGCTTCCAATGTTGTGTCTTTGATTTTACGAACCAAAAGTTTAAAAGGTGAATGAGATGTGCAACATGAAGAGTTCTGGTACATGAGCCGGTGAAGTAGTTGTAGGTGTCCTGTTATGGCTATTTTGTTTTTGTTAATGGACTATTTTTTAGAGTGGTTTTAGATTCATAGCAAAATTAAGAGGCGGTTCCTGAGATTTCCCATATACCCCTTGCCTTCACCATGCACAGCCGCCCCCATCACCAGCATCCCTACCAGAGTGGGGCATTTGTTACAGTTGATGAATGTACATCAACACATCGTCACACAGCGTCTGTAGTTTCCATGAGGGTTCTCGCTTGGTGTTGTACATCCTACGAATTTTTACAAATGTATCATGACATGTATCCACCAGTACAGTATCATACAGAATAGTTTCAGTGCCCTGAAAGTCTTCTGTGCTCGCCTATTCATCTCTGCTTCCTTTCAACCCCTGGCAACCACTGACCCTTTCACCATCTCCATAGTTTTGCCTTTTCCAGAATGTCACAGAATTGGGTTGTGGTCGGTTTCAAGGAGGCCACTTCACCCTTGAGAGTCATTCCTTGGTGGTCTTTCTGCACCTGCTCTTCTACTGGGATTGCCTCTAGATGGGGTTTTAGAGTACGAAGGATTGATAAGGCCCTCCCACCCCAGGAATCTTCTCTGCGACACCTTGGCAGAGAAATGTTACCCAAGCCTTTGTTGTGGTTCCCATCGTGGAGCCTGGGTTAGAACAGAAGTCCCAGAGTCAGAGGGTCTGGGTTTCAGTCCTGGCCCTGACACGGATTAGCCAAGTCACTTGTCCTTTTGGAGGCTGGCCCTCTCTGGTCCCTCTGTGGAGTGATGCTGGAGCAGTGCCCACTCCTAGGGTATAAGGGTGACACGAGATACACATAGGCTGGCCTTTGTTAACACCAAAGGAGGGGAGGAAAGGCAGTCTGTTGAGGCTGAAGCTGGATGGCCTTGTCCTTGCTTGAGCAAATGAATTGTTAGAAGTTGTTCCCTGCAGGGAATGGAGCTCTGCCTCCCTGAAACTTCCCACCGATGCTGACTCTGCCCTCTGGGGACATAAAGCCACCCCCCTCACCCATAACCATTTGCACTGGCTGTCAGTCTCCCTCATTCCAGTAGCTCTTTCCAGCAGAACTTCTCTGCTTCTTCATCTGTCCTTCGTGTCATATGGATTGTTTAGTTCTGTAAACACCCAATTCAACATTTCAAATTTTGGTGTAGGATAGTGTTATAGGCTGGATTATGTCTTCATATGTTGAGGCCTTAACCGCAGGTACCTCAGAACATGACTGATTGTGAGATAGGGCCTTTAAAGAGGAGAGCAAATTAAAATGAGGCCATTAGAATGGGCCCTCATCCAATCTGACTGGTGTCCTTATAAGAAGAGGAAATTGGGACACGTGCAGAGACATCAGAGATGCTCGAGCACAGAGGAAAGACCGTGTGAGGACACAGTAAGAAGATGACCATCTCCAGGCCAAGGAGAGAGGCCTCAGGAGAAACCAACCTGCCGACACCTTGACCTCAGACTTGCAGCCTCCAGAAGGAAGAAAATAAATTTCTGTGGTGTAAGCCACTTGGTTTGTGGGATTTTGTTGCGGCAGCCCTGTCCGACTAACACAGGAAGATAATTCAGTTTTATTCCCATCTTCCCACCTGTTTTCATTTTCAATATCATTTTGCAGGCCCTTCTGCACATTTCTTACTGAACTTTTTTGGAGAATTAGTGAGATTTGCAGATTACATGCTGTCCTTCATTTTATGCTTTCTCCTGGGCAAAGACTGAGGAGTCATTTCTTTTTACAAGTAAATAATCAATATTTTTATAAATGGTGTTATGACGATGATTGTTACATGGGCTACTTCTTTTGTGCTGGGCATCTTTGCTCCTGTGCACGTTATTAAAAAGTCCTGGCAAGGTGGGTATTGTTATCCTATTTTACAGATGAGAAAGTGGGGAAACAGAGAGAGATGATGCAAGCGAGGCCACTCAATATGGATTTCGTGGACGCATGGAATCCGTGCTCCTCAGCTGGTGGGAGGGTTTGGGTGGTTAGGGGGCTGCGATCGGCTGAATCCCCGCCAATATTCTGTCTCTTCCAAGGCCACTACGTTCTCCAGCCCCTTCTATTTTACCTTCCTCTACTGAGAAGTCCAGTGTGCTCATGTCCCCTGCTCGACTGAGAACCAACCCGTTCTCTGTTCTCTCATTTAATGGGATCCAATAGCTCACAGTCCTCAGTCAAAGGTATTTTATTTAGGCAACACCATTTAAGAATGGAAGAAATTTCCTGTTGAGAGGTTTTATATATGTGGTGTGTGTGTGCTCGTGGAGGCAAATGGATGTTTAAGTGTGTGTGAGGCGAAGTCGAGCAGACTCCGGAAGTCTGGGGACCACTTAGGTCTGTAACCCTCACTCTCCCACCAGCTGTCCAGCCCCGCAAAGCCTTCTGGGTTTCCCATTTATGGGGCCCTTTTACTGTTATGACACCTGTTTAAATCTGGTGTTTCCATTACGGGGAGGCATGTAGGTGGCTGGAACAAGCGGCTGGGCTGTGCCGACGTGTGCAGGCTGCCATGCTAAGACAGGCTGCCCCTCCTCCCGCCACTTCTTGTGGAAAATCCATTTTTGGTATTTGGTTTCAGTGAGAAAAACATAAAAATATTTTCGGGAACCCCTCCCTCCCCCTGCTTGCAGCTAAAATTTCAGCCTTTGACAGTGGGGGCTCAATCTCCTTTGAAACAAAGACAGCACTAATCAAAACATTGGTGGATCCACATTTTCTTTTCCTTTTCTTTTTTTCTTTTGTAGGCAAAAAAGATGATCTTCTAAAGCATGTTATATGGACTTGTTCTGTGAAATTCCATGACATTAAACTTGCATGGTGACAGCTCCCTTAGAATTACCGACGTTGTGAGGCAGGAGAGCGTGGCTGTAGATAGGGTGATAGCCCCATTTTGCAGGTAGGAAGCTGTTAACCGACATTTGTGTGTGTGCATATATGTGTGTGTGTGTGTTTGTACATATATACACACACGTATATATGTATATATATACTCATTTAAAAACAGGAAATTGAAATACAGCAAGCATCCAGAAGAGTATCCGTGATCCTAGGTAGCTAGCTCGATGAATTCTTGTAAACAACACACCCCAGTAAGCAGCGCTCAGATCCACGGCCACACCCCTTCCCTGTGCCCCCTTCCTGTCAGCACCCCCTTAGGGGCGATCCAGTCCTGATTTCTAACACAGCGACTGAGTTTTTTACTTGATAATGATGAAGTCATATTTCGTGCCTTTCCATGCTTTCAAGATGTAAAGTGTCTACTAACGTACACACGAAGAAGTCTTGTTCTCCTTCTAATCCTGTTTACCCCATTCTTTCTACACCCTTAGGTAACGCCTTTTCTTGGTTTCCCGTGAATCCTTGCAGTATGAGTTGATATAAATACAGGTGTGTATTCTGATTTTTGCACTTTTCCTTTTCAAAGGATAGCACCCCCTTCTCACCGTTATGTTCTGTGCTGCATAACTTCCCCTGGTCTCCCCGCTTCAGTCGTACTGTGCTCTGTGTAGTGCGTTGAGTAGTGTTTGTCCCCTACCCCCGAAACTCATGTCCACTGGGACCTCAGAGTGTGACCTTATTTGGATCGAGGGTCTTTGCAGTTCATCCAGAGGAGGTTGTACTGGATGGGGTGGGCCCTGAATCCAGTGATTTCAGATCGGGAGGTACAGGCACAACACGAGAAGGCTGTGATGATGGAGGTGGAGATTGGACCTACGAAACTACAAGCTTAGATTGTGGGGGCCACCAGAAGCTGGAAGAGACAAGGAAGGATTCTTCCCTAGAGTTTCCAGAGGGGCTGCAGAGGGACACTGGAAGGTGTCCGCACCTTCATTTTGGACTTCTAGCCTCCAGAACTGTGAGAAAATGAGTTACTGTTGTTTTAAGCCACGCAGTTCGCGGTACTTTGTTATGGCAGCCCTAGGGAACTAATACACTCCCCTTGCCCTCTCTCCTGAACTTCCCACCCTCTCCCTGCCATCTCATCTTTACCCTCTTCCCCATGGAGGTCAGTGGCTCCTCTAAGACATGTCTGATCGTGTCACTCCTGCAGAGATTCCCCACTGTTCACTGGAGGTAGTCCAAGCCTCTTGGTCTGGCGCCGTCCCCTGCTCTGCCTTTTCCTCCTCACCTGTCACTCACCCCAGCCTCACCTACTCGCTCTTGAGGTGGATGTAGATTGGCAGCTGCCAGAGGGGTGCCTGTGTTTGGATTGAAGAGCACTGGGTATGACTGAATTTGATGCATGTGGATGGATCTTCTGCAATCCAGTGGTCCACTGTCCTCACAACTCCGTTCATTCAAAGGCTCTTGCTTTTCAGTTACCTTCACGGCCTCCCAGGTGGTTCAAGTTGCAACCTTCACTCACAGATACACAAACGCAATGTGCCCCTGCCAGTGCTGGCACAGAGGCATAGTGGTGAGGACACCCTGGTTCGCATTGTCTGCTCAGCCACTTACTAACAGAATGACCTTGAACAATTTATTACTACCTTGTTCCATGCCTCAGTTTTCTCATCTGTCAAGTGGGGGTAATAATAGTACCTACCAGGTAGGGCTGTTATGAGGATTAAGTAAGTTAATTCCTGTACATGTTTCCAACGGGCCTGGCACCTGATAAGAGCTCAAGAAGTGTCAACCCCAAATCTCTTTGCTGAGCTGTCTGTTCTCCGCTTCTGGGTTAGTCCTGCTTGCTTTTTAAGTTGGCTCAACGCAGGCACCATCATCTCTAGAAAGCCTTTTGGTGGGACCTTCTCTGCTGGCATAAAATCCCATGGTCTTCTATGAATCTATGAGGTACGATCAAAAGATATGGTGAATGTTTAAATAAAAGCATTTATTACAGTAAAAGACACATTGCCATTAATCCCCCTCAAAATACTCCCCCTTGCTTTGAACACACCCCATCGTTCTTGCCACTTTCTGAAGCAGTTCTGGAAGTCCTCTGTTGTGAGTGTCTTTAGTTGTGCTGTTGTGGCTGCCACGATGTCCTGAATTAATTCAAAATGTTTACGTTTCATGGTTATTTTGACTTTGGGGAAGAGCCAGAAGTCGCACGGTGCCAGATCCGGTGAATAAGGTAGATGAGAACACACCGTAATGTTTTTATTTGACAGAAAGTGCTGTATCAGAAGTGATGTGTGACACGGAGCCTTTCTGTTGTGATCATAAAATATGGTGAATGTTGCTGCAAGTGCCATCTACCTCTTCAATATGAGAAGAGGTGCGTCAATACTTAGTTACAGTGTGTGACAAGTTTCAACTTGTTGGATGCAGTCGGCCAGGTGTGAGCTACGGTTGAGAGAAGGTGTGTTTTAAAGTGTGCCATAAACCATCCACCATCATGACACCGCTCTGTCACACATCGCTTCTGGTATATGGCAATTTCTGTCAAATAAAGACATTACAGTATGTCCTCATCTACTTATTCACTGGATCTGGCACTGTGTGACTTCTGGCTCTTCCCCAAAGTCAAAATTATTCAGGACAGGGAGGTAGCCATGACAGCGCAACTAAAGACACTCATGGAAGAGGGCTTCCGAGACTGCTTCAGAAAGTGGCAAGAACAATGGGATATGTGTGTTTGAAGCGAGGGGGAGTATTTTGAGGGGGTTTAATGGCAATGTGTCTTTTACTGTAATACATTTTTAAAAATTTAAGCATTCACTGTATTGTTTGATCACGTCTCATATGTGTATGCCTTTCTCCTTCGAGGCCTTGAACTTCTTGAGGGCAAGCCCCTTCTGGAACTCGGTCATCCCCGCTCCTGGCACGGGGGTGGGGGGCCTGGCTCTCCATAGGTCTTCCTTCAGTTGGATGCTCGCTCAGGAGAAGAACAAGCAATGAGCTGAGCGTCCTCCCTAGTGTCAGGAGGCCAGGGCTGTCCCTCAGACTCTCCTGTCAGCTAAAAATACATGTCTTGGGTGGGGGGCTTTTCTGTTTCCAATGGGGAGGTGTGGAGAGTGTCTGAGCTCCGTGAGAGATCATGGCAGTGGGAAGGAGAAAAAGACCTGGGTGGAGAACCAGCCTTCCAGCTTAACAGTTAAGGGGACTTGCTGCCATCCCAAAGCTCCCGGGGGATCTGGTAGACCGGGTCCTGAGATGGCAAGCCAAGCTCACTTCTACCTCCACAGTGTCTTCCCACTAAGCTCTATAAAGCTTTGTATCCATCCCATCTATGAATTTTAAGGAATCAGCTAATGTAAACATGCTTCAGTTTTAAGGTGCTATGAGAAAAAATTGGGTTAACAAGAACTTCCTGTATCAGCTTAGAGCAACAAGGACCCTGAGGAAAATGTGAGGCACTGCAAATCCCCTAACAGTGATTATTCTTTTAGGATTTTTGGAGTGGTAAAGACTCAGTGTGATGGGCTGGTAGACATTAAGATTCTTAAGTGCTGATTTTGGATTCTTTGGTTCTGGCACTTCGAAGAGGGCTGGCATTAACTCAGGAAGATCAGTTTCCTGTAGGTAAAAATGCTTGCTCTTAGTGCAGGCACTGAGATTTAATGACCTTTAAATAAGGCATGAACATCCACAAAAGAAAAGGACCTCTGCTCAGCAGGTTGGGCTTAGAAGTTAACAGTGAGTTTGGACATGCCTCGCGTGGTTTTTGTGCCCAGAAGGTACTTGATAAATATTTTGTGTTTTCCATTACGTTGAGGGGGTTAGGTTTCTGGATCGGAAACTTAGGACCCTGGAGAGGTCCTCCTGATTCCAGGCGGCTATTTGCAACAGGTCAAAGGACATGTTTGTCCCTTGAAGGGGGAAGGACAGCTCAGTGCATGGTGGAATTGGGCACTGACGAGATCAGGAATCCCTCATACTTCAGAAATTTTTTTTTTTTCTCCCGCCATGAGCAGCGTGGGGCTGCCAGGTTTCTTGTGGTGAAAAGGGCCGCGGCGGAGAGCAGACCACCCCAGCTGTGTGCAAACGTGTGCTGTGGCGCTGCATCCAGAACCCCTGCGGCGGGGGCTCCCAGGCAGCGCGGCGGGAAATTCTATATGGACCCTCGTTCTCTCCTGGCCACACATTACCCCAGAGGGTCTGTAGCTGTGATGCCCACTATGACCACAAGCCACACTGTGCCCACTGAGCCCTTGAATGTGTGCTGTACGTACAACTTACAGACCAGATTTCAAAGGCTTAGTAAGAAAGAGAAGAACTAAGCTCTTTTTTTTTTTTAATTTTTATTGGAGATTATTGGGGAACAGTGTGTTTCTCCAGGGCCCATGCGCTCCAAGTCCTCCTTCAATCTAGTTGTGGAGGGCACAGCTCACTGGCCCATGTGGGAATTGAACCGGCAACCCTGTTGTTCAGAGCTCACGCTCTAACCAACTGAGCCATCTGGCCGCCCAAGCTATCTCTTAATAATTTTTATATTGATTATATGTTGAAGTAATATTTTCAATGTAGTAGGCTTAATAAAGTAGGTTATTAAATGTAATGTAACCGTTTTGTTGTTTTGAAATGTAACTACTAGAAATTTTAAAGTTGTGTTTTTCTTGGATAGTCCTGGTCTAGAGGATGATTGTCCACTCTTTTCCTGGGGTAACCTGCTAGAGTGGGTGAATGATCTCTTATTTGAAGAATCTCTTAATTCTGATCCCGACCTCCCACCATATTTGAAGCCAGGGCGTGGGAAGAATGACAAGTGGAAGGATGAGTGACTTCTAAAAAGTGAATTTTCTTAACTAGTGCACTGGTAGGACAGGAATTTCCTCTGCAGCAAAATTAATGTAGGAAAATTTAGACGATCAGGTAGACACGATACCAGCACCTGTTATGAATAAATACTAGCACTGCATATTTAATTGCTTGACTCCCTTTTAAATACTTAAGAATAAAGACGTAAGAGTAGTCAAAAGATTTTGAAATAGTTTAGGAAAAATTCATCAAGACCAGAAAAGCAGTAACATAGCAAAGGAAGCATCCTGAGGTGAGATGTCACATGTTGGCTTGTCACGTCCATAATGGCATCCATCTGTGTGTTGGCCTGGTCGGGTATGGGCATCCATGGTGGTGCTGGTTTTAGTGGTTCCAGGGGGAGGTTTCTGTGTCATCTTCACGCCCACTCCATAGCCAGAATAACGCGTCAGTCCTTGCGTCATTAAATGGCTCTGTAGAAGAATGAACTACAGCAGTCGCCCCTTAGCCTCAGTGTGGGTTTGCTTTCCATGGTTTCAGTTACCTGCAGTCATCCATGATCCAAAAATGTTAAATGGAAAAGTCCAGAAATAAACAATTCATACATTTTCACTTAGGTGCCGTTCTGAGCCGCGTGACGAAATCTCGCCCCATCCAGCTCCATGCCACCGGGCATGTAAATCATTCCTTTGTCCAGTGTCTCCGGCTGTATAGTCTTGTCCGTTAGTCATTTAGCCGCCTTCTTGGTTATTAGATTGACTATCTCGGTATCTTACTGTTTGTGTTGAGCAACCCTATTTGACTTAATAATGACCCCAGAGCCATTCCCATAACTTACATTACAGTATATCGTTACAATTGTTCTATTTTATTGGTCGTCATTGTTGTTAATCTCTACCTGTGCCTTAATTTATACATTAAACTTTATCATAGGTACATATGTATAGGAAAAACAGTATACACAGGGTTCAGTACTATCCGCGGGTTCAGGCATCCATGGGGGTGTTGGCGTGATCCCCGCGGATAAGGGGGGACGATTGTACATCCCTGTGTGCATCGCTTGCTGTTGGTTTCGTAGTTTCATATTTGTTTCCCTTGCTGTTGCTTGCTGGCTTGTTTCCCCTGATGGATCTCTAAAGTCTTTGTGATGAGAGATCTTGTTTTATCTCTTTAACTCCTGTATCGTTGAACATAACAGGCGTATTTAGGTTGTGTTTGTTAATTGATAAAGTTAGTGCTTAATAAAAAAATGCAGATCATTCTCTTTCCTTCTCTTCTGCCCTCCTGCCCCTCTGATCCTGCTTTTTTCTCTTTTGCTGTGTCTCCCCCTCCGTTTCATCCTGTTTTTTTTTTCCTTCTGAAGTATGGGCCACATGGAGAAGTCCTGAAAAATGTGTGTTCAGCTGGTCCTTCTGTACCCTTTCTTTTTCCTAGGAAAGCTTTATCTTAACTGAATGCCGCTTGCTTTTTTATTGGATCACTTGTGCCCTTCTCTCTGCGCAGTCTCCTCTCACTAAGGCACCCCAGAGGTGGAAGGCCTTCACGTGGTACCCAGTGGCTGGCTCACAGCACAGACTTGCCTTGGATGGGGGCCAGGCACAGGGTTGGAGCTGGGCAAACACTATACCACCGGTGAGCTGATTGGATGGAAGCCCAGGGTGGAGAACCTACCCATGGGCCAATGGAAGCCTTATTTTTCTTAAGATATTCCAAACAGTGAAGGGGGAATAAACAGTCTGCTAATTAATTCTGTAGGTGGCAGTAAATTTGGAGGTGTTGCAAAGCCCTCTGTGCACAGAGGACATTGGGGAAACACAAAGAGCTGTAGAAAGCTGAGGCAAGGCTGGGGGAGATGAGATTCTGCCTGGAAAAGTACAAGCTGCCATCTGGAGAGAAATTAGCTAAGATAGTGTGCTCTGTGGGGCGTAAGTCAGTGGTGCTGTGTTTGACTTGGAGCCAGAACTGTTAAGTCCTGTTTCTTGTTCTTAATAGTCGGTAGTAGTCATTTATTTTTTTTTAACCCCAAAGTTTATTACTCAGGAATAAAGCCACTTCTATACTCTGTGTATGTAAAGCTTGTCCTTAAAGACGAACAGATAAGAAAGAAGTGTGTCCCTCTAAAATCATTTGCCCGTCTGCTTCCATTTCCTTTGGCTCTGGCTCTAGTCCCCCAGGGTGCCGGGGGGTCCAGGATCTTGGGGATTGGTTCTGGGAATTGGACATGAGGCCCACCAGCTGGTGGGGCCAGCTGCCTGCTCAGTGTGGATCGGGAGACGACGCCTTGCTTCTGGGTGTCTGTCCATCGGGAGGCCTCATAGAGTCGGTCTCCGGGCTACCCAACAGTTTACAGGTTTATAGCTCTCCAGCCTTTGTGGGCCTGCCTCCTCCTAGGAGTGTCACAATTATACAAACGGGCTTTAGTGCTCTGCGCGGGATTCCATTCGCCAGTTTGAAAAACTGGGATTGCCTTCAGCATGAAGAGCAGGGATTTTTCGAGTTGGATCTCTGTTTAAGTCTCCGGGCAATCTTGGCCAAGGGGCTTAGTTTCTCAGCCTCAACTTTTTTATCTGTAAAATGGGGCAGTATGGTTAAAGAGATATTGTGTATAGAGAACTTTGCTTGGAAGTGACCTTCAGCTGGATAAATGTTAGCTGTCCTTTTCAAAATCCATATTCCATATTCAAAATCTTTTCAATATGAGTTCAAAGGAGACCCTACCAGATGAGGTTGCCCTGGGAAATGGCATTGACACTAGACAAGAACTGGGAGAATAACGGTGATATCAGGCCATGCAGGGGGCTAAGACAGGACATGAGTTCACGTTTGAATTTCCTGATATGGTTGTTTCAATGCCAAGTTATTTTCGTGCCTTGCTGTGTGGTAGAGTAAATAAACATTTGCAGGGGGTTTACAAAAGCAGTAGTAGGTCCTTCCTTAAGCGAAGATGGTGAGGAGTAAATGATGTGATGACCGTGACAGAGGTGAGTGAAACTGACGGGGCCATAGAAGGGTCGAATCTTTATTAGCTCAGAGACTGTGAGCTTTTAGGTTTATGAACACACATCTGTACAGCTGCTTTGTAATGCCTGTCACTGTCTGCATATGAGGAGGAATTATTCTGGGGAGAAGAGTGATGCTGGATGGGTGACCTGATTTGTTTCCTTCCGGCCTGAACTGGGCAGGTAGCCCTGACCCACAAGGTCTTACACTGCCTGAAAGGAAATCCATTTGCTGATAGGGAAGATACACTTAGAGATAAAGGAGTGAATGTTTTGTTTACAGCTTCCTTCTGTGGGTTTAGCCAGTGTATTAAAGAGCTGGTGACTGGACCATACTCCTCCTGTTTCTGAAATCTTACCCTCGAAACCAGATCATAATTACACTGATTATTGTTTTCTAATTGTTTTATCTGCATTTGTTTTCTCTTCCCAACCCAATGGAACTGAGGATTCTTTGAGGACCGACTTCATGATTTCCTCTACTTTCAACCATGATTGGACTCCACAAAATGAGATGTAATAAAAAAAAAAAGGTGAATGTTTAAAAAAAATTTATTAAAAAAAAAAGACACATTGCCATCAACCCCCCTTAAACCCCCCTGTTGCTTCGAACACGTTTATCTCATGAACACGCTTATCCCATCGTTCTTGCCACTTTCTGAAGCAGTTCTGGAAGTCTTCTTTTGCGGGTGTCTTTAGTTGTGCTGTCGTGGCTGCCTCGATGTCCTGAATCGATTCAAAACGTTTACCTTTCATGGTCATTTTGACTTTGGGGAAGAGCCAGAAGTCGCACAGTGCCAGATCCTGGGAATAAGGTGGATGAGGACACACTGTAATGTTTGTATTTGACAGAAATTGCCATACCAGAAGCGATGTGTGACACGGAATGTTGTCATGATGGAGGATGCAGTAAAGACACTCACAAAAGAGGACTTCCAGACTGCTTCAGCAAGCGGCACGAACGATGGGATACGTGTGTTCAAAGAAAGGGGGAGTATTTTGAGGGAGATTAATGACAATGTGTCTTTTACTGTAATAAATTTTTTTTTAATTTTAAACATTCACCATGTTTTTTGATAATACCTTCTACCTAGCTGAAGGATTAAATAGGGATTTAATTTCTGTTAATTTATATTCTTTCTGTTTCCTAAAATATAACTGAATTTTTATCTTGAGAAATATTTTAAATGAAGGTCATACACTTGTGTACTGATGTTCCTGCTTACTCTGGAAGAAATATCTTTATTGATCATCAATCCTTCTCCCCTGCTTCAGTCCCTACTCTCTCTGGTTATTTTATTTCTCTCTGTGAATGAATGGCTGTTGGTGTTTAAATACTGAGGTCGCCTCTGCCTTCTTGTGTACCGTGAAGCTTAGAATCACCACCGTTTAGGGCTTTTCGTCTCAGGTATGTTAATGCCTGTGTCAACAACAGACTACTAGACTGTTGGAATGTGCAGACATAGAGCTCCCCTTCTGTGTCTGTTTGTGTGGGCAGAAGAGACATTGCCTTGGGGGAGAATTTATATCTGAAGGGTTGTCATGGGCGTGGTCAGAGATTTGACCCTTGGCAGACTGTTGACCACAAGTAGCTTAAGACGGTGTGGAAGGGGAGATGGGAGGTGTAGAAGAGATTCGGATAGTGGGTTGGACTTGGTGACTTCTGCTACGTAAGATCCTTTCTGTATCTTCAGGTTTTGTGATAAGTGGAGGTGGTGGCTGTGGGGGGTATGTTAGCCCAGTCCTTTCCCTCAGGGAGTGTTCAACACCTGCCTGGAAGGAAAAGGTTAAAGTTTGAGAATCATCTCACTAGTGATCCATCAGGGCAAAAGGAGAACTGGCAAAAATGTCTGCTTTTTGCCTGCTCAGTCCGCATGCTCTTTGAATGTCTTCTTTGTCTTTGTCTTGATCTTAGTAAACGTATGAAGGCATTTGTTAAATAATAAATTATCTGTAATTTAATTTGCTTCTGCCTGGAGTCATTAAGACCATTTATTTTTAGAACTTTACATGACGCATTATAAGTGTGGCACAAGCTTTCTGTATAGTTGCGAGGCACAAAAATGTCTTTTAGTGTTTTAGTATTGGGCCTTCCCCCAAATTCCAATAATCTGGGTTTCCCTAGCCCTCCCTAGACCAAAATTTACTTTCTAGAAAATACGTGCGGTTCAGCATGAATAAGTTCCAGTGAGTGTGGTAAGGATTTCAGTTTAAGCAGAGGCAAGGAAGCCCCGGCTGCTGGGTTCACAGAGGCAGAAGGTGTGAGGAGTTTTCTGGGGGTCTGTGTTGGTGTGCAGAACTTGTCGCTCCAGCTGGAGGCTGCATTCTAGCTGGAGTATGTTAAATTGATTCTCCTTGCTGGAGCCCAGCTGCTCAGGTGTTTAGCCCTGAGTGGGTGGCCCTGACATCTTTGGAAGTTCTTGGAAACTTGAAGAAAGATAAGGAAACACGGAGACCCCAAACTTTTGAGATTCCCACAGACATGCTATGAAGGTAAAGTATATGATGTTCTGTGTAATCTTAAACTCACTGGAAGGATTCCTTCGAATGGGCATCGGAGGTCTGTGTGAGTGTCGGGAAAGCATTATCATATTGTCTTAGAATGAAGGGGAGTCATGGAAACTTTCCTGTGGGACTTCCTCTCCATGTGATTTGCTGATCAATTTTTCTTAAATATTCAGATTAATATTCAGATATGTTAGAGTACAATTTTCCAGAAGTTTCCACTATACAATATGCATTCATCGGAGTCAATATGCATCCACTGCTTCTGGTCATTTCCTTCTCATTCTGCTACTTTGGTTCCCTGCTGAGAGGACCCAGATCTGGTCCTATTTGGTTATTTGTCTGCCCAGGGCTCAGTAGTGCTGTGTGGGCAGCATTGTTTGCTGCCAGGCCTAAAAACATAGGATGGTAGTCAGTGCCCAGGTGATGAGGCCACATAGATCAGATTCAGAGTTACCAGGTGCAAGGTCCAAGATGGCGGTGGTATAGGAGGATACTGAACTCGCCCCGTCCCATGAACAAACTCAAATATACATGTATATAGAGAGCAGTTATTCCTGCGAGACAACTGAGGGCTGAATGAACAATTTCTGAACAAGAAACGAGAGAAGAGACCTAACAGAGAAGGCTGGGAAACTGCGGGAGCCCTCTGGAAGCTGTGGGAACTCTCCGGGCCCAAGGAACCAGTCAGTGCCATTGTGTATATCCCCCTCCACTTTCATAGGGCTGTTGGGTGCTCTGTTCAGGTGCTTTGGCCTGCCTGCAGGTGGCTGCAGTGCATCCCTGGACACATCACTGGAGCCCTGAACAATGGGAGCAAGCAGGATCAACAGGGCATTATTACATACACCTGGGCTCCCCACCTGGAGCCTCTCCTGCTTGGTGGGCCAGTGCCGTGGATACCTTAGGCACTGGCTTGACACCTACTGGCCTGCCAAAACCACCCGGCACACACAGCCTACACAGAGGCCGCTTCTACATAAGGCCACTTTTTTAAGACTGGGAGAGATAGCTATATTGTCTCAATCATATAAACAAACATAAAAAGTGAAGCAAAATGAAAAGACAGAATATTTCTCAAATGAAGGAATAAGAAAAATCCCCAGAGTAAAAGCCTAAGGAACTGGAGATAAGTCTGATAAAGAATTCAAAGAAATTGTCCTAAGGATGCTCAGCAAACTTGAGAGTGGAATACAGGAACTTAGGGAGAACTTCAGCAGAGAATGAGGAAGTATAATAAAGAATCAAGCAGACCTGAAGTATACAATAATTGAAATGAAAAATAACATTAGGATGAATTAACAGCTAATTAGCTAATACAGAAGAACGGATCAGTGACCTTGAAGACAGACAAGTGGAAGTCAAGTAATCACAACAGCAAAAAGGAAAAAGAATTAAAAAAAAAAAGTGGATAGTCTTAGGGACCTCTGTGATAACATCAAAAGCTCAAACCTTTGCATTATATGGATCCCAGAAGGACAAGAAAGAGAAAAAGGAAAAAAAACTTTATTCAAAGAAATAATGGCTGAAAACTTTCCTAACCTGGGAAAGAAAACAGACATCCAGGTACAGAAAGCACAAGAATTTCAAACAAGATGGAAAAAAGACTGACACCAAGACATGTTGTAATCAAAATGGCAAAAGTTAAAGGTAAAGAGACAATTTTGAGGGAAGTAGTGGAAAACAAAGAGTTCCATACAAAGAAAACCCTATAAGGCTATCAGCTGATTTCTCAGCAGCAACTTTATAGGCCAATAGGGAGGGGCAACACATTTAAAATGCTGAAGTAAAGGAACTTACAACCTAGAATAATTTATACAGCAAGGTTATCATTCAGATTTGAATCCAAGATAGTTTCCTTGATAAGTAAAAACTAAAGGAGTTTATCATTGTTAAACCAGCTTTATAAGAAATGTTAAAGGGTCTTCTTTAAGCAGAAAAGGAAGGACCATAACCAGAAATAAGAAAATATGAGAAGGGAAAATATCTCACTGGCAAAGCCAAATAATTAATAAATACAGCAAATTAGACATTTAAAAAGCTATTGTGAAGGTCAAAGAAAAAAGTATCAAACTACCAGAAGTAGTTAGGAGATATACACCACAAAGATCTAAAACAGGACAACAATAATATAAAGCGTGGAGAGGGGAGTAAAAATGTAATCCTTATAGAATACATTTGAACTTCAACACCTATCAGTTTAAAATAGACAACTATAGATACAGGATGATACAAATATACTTCATGGTAACCGCAAACCAAAAACCTGCAAAAGATATACAAAGATTAAAGAGAAAGGAACCCAAACAAAACACTAAAGAAAACAGCAAACCACAAAGGACAAGATCAAGAGAGGAAGAAAGGAAAAGATGAGAACTATAAAAATGACCAAAAATATTCAATAAAATGACACTAAGTATACTTATCAATAATTACTTTAAATGTAAATGGACTAAATGCTCCAATAAAGTGACATAGGCTACCTGAATGGATTACAGAACATGAGCCATTTACATGCTGCTTACAAGAGACTCACATCAAATTGAAAGACAGACTGAAAGTAAAGGGATGAAAAAGATATTCCATGCAAAGAGAAACAAAAAGAAAACGGGGGTAGCAATACTCATATCAGACAAAAGAGACTTTAAAACAAAAAACTTTAAAAAAATACAAAAAAGAATATTATGTAATTATAAAAGGGTCAGTCCAAGAAGAGGATGCAACAATCATAAATATCTATGCACCCAACATAAGAACACCTAAATATATAAAGTAATTATTAATGGACATAAAGGGAGGAATCCACAGTAATACAATAATAGTAGGGGATTTTAGTATACCACTCCTATCAATGGATAGATCAGCCAGACAGGAAATTAATAAGAAAATAATGGCCTTAAATGTCACATTAGATCAGGTAAACTTAAAAGACATATATAGAACATTTCATCTCAAAACTGCAGAATACAAAATTTTCGAGTGCATTTGGAACATTCTCCAGGATAGAGCACATATTAGCTCACAAAACAAGCCTCAATATATTCAAGAAGATTGTAATCACATGACATCTTTTCTGACCACAAAGGCATGAAAGTAGAAATCAACTACAAGAAGAAAACTTGAAAAAAACACACACATACTTGGAGAGTAAACAACATACTACCAAAAAACCAATGGATCAAAGATGAAATCAAACAGGAAATCAAAAACTACCTTGAAACAAATGAAAATGAAAACACAACATTAAAAAATTTATGGGATGCAGCAAAAGCAGCTCTAAGAGGGAAGTTCATAGCTGTACAGGCCTACTTCAAGAAACAAGAAAAAATCCAAATAAATAATTGAACTCTACACCCGAAAAAAGTAGAAAACAGAACATACAAAACCAAAGTAAACAATAAAGATCAGAGCAGAAATAAATGAAATAGAGATTTAAAAAAAAAAGAAAAGAAAAGCTATCATAAATGAAACTAAGAGCTTTCTTTGAAAAGATAAACAAAATTAACAAACCTTTAGCCAAACTTATCAAGAAAAAAAGAGAGAGCCCAAATAAATGAATCAGAAATGAAAGAGAAGTGACAACTGACACCACAGAAATACGAAGAATCATTAAAGAATACTATGAACAATCACATGCCAACAAATTCGACAATCTAGAAGAAATGTATAAATTTCTAGAAGTGTATAACCTTCTAAGACTTAATCAGGAAGAAACACACAATCTAAACTGGCCGATTACTAGCAATGAAATTGAAGCACTAATCAAAAAACTCCCAACAAATAAAATCCAGGACCGGTTGGCTTCACAGGTGAATTCTACCAGACATTCAAAGAATTAATGCGTTTTCTTAAACTAGTTGAAAAAATGGAAGAGGAAGGAACACTTCCAAACTCATTCTATAAAGCCAGCATTATCCTGATATCAAAACCAGACATTACTAAAAAAAAACCCCCCAAAAATAAAAACCTACAGGCCAATATCTCTGATGACCATAGGTGTAAAAATTCTCAACACAATATTAGCAAAGTGCATTCAACAATACATTAAAAGGATTATACACCATGACCAAATGGAATTCATCTCAGGGATGTAAAGAGGGTTCAGTATCTGTAAATCAATATGATACATTAACAAAATAAAGGAGAATACCATATAGTCATCTCAATAGATGCAAAAAAAAGCATTTGACAAAATACAACATTCTGTTATGGTAAAAACTGTCAACAAAGTGGGTATAGAAGGAACAAATTGCAACATAATAAAGGCTATATATGACAAACCCACAGCTAATATCATACTCAATGTTGGAAAGCTGAAAGCTTTGTCTCTAAGATCAGGAACAAGACAAGGGTGTCCACTATCACCACTTCTATTCAACATAGTATTGGAAGTCCTGGCCACAGTAATCAAAGAAATAAAAGACATTCAAATAGGAAAGGAAGAAGTAAAACTCATTATTTGTAGATAGAAAACCCTAAAGAGTCCACCAAAAAACTACTAGAAGTAATAAATGAATTCAATGAAATTTCAGGATACAGAATCAATACACAGAATTCTGTTGCATTTCTATACACGAATAACAAATGATCAGAAGGCGAAATTAAGGCTGGCCCGGTGGCTCAGACGGTTGGAGCTCCATGCTCCTAACTCCGAAGGCTGCCGATTCGATTCCCACATGGGCCAGTGGCTCTCAACCACAAGGTTGCCAGTTCAATTCCTCGAGTCCCGCAAGGGATGGTGGGCTGCGCCCCCTGCAACTAAGATTGAACACGGCACCTTGAGCTGAGCTGCCGCTGAGCTCCTGGATGGCTCAGTTGGTTGGAGCGCGGGCTCTCAACCACAAGGTTGCCAGTTCAATTCCTCCAGTCCCGCAAGGGATGGTGGGCAGCGCCCCCTGCAACTAAGATTGAACATGGCACCTTGAGCTGAGCTGCCTCCCAGATGGCTCAATTGGTTGGAGCGCATCCTCTCAACTACAAGGTTGCTGGTTCGACTCCCGCAAGGGATGGTGGGCTGCGACCCCTGCAACTAGCAACGGCAACTGGAACTGGAGCTGAGCTCCACCCTCCACAACTAAGACTGAAAGGAGAACAACTTGAATCTGAATGGCACCCTCCACAACTAAGATTGAAAGGACAACAACTTGACTTGGAAAAAAAAAAAAAGTCCTGGAAGTACACTGTTCCCCAATAAAGTCCTGTTCCCCTTCCCCAATAATAATAATAAAAATCTAATAAAAAAAAAAAGAAATTAAGAAAACAGGTCTCATTTACAATTACATCAAAAAAACATAAAATATCTAGGAATAAATTTAACCAAAGAGGTAACAGACCAGTACTCTGAAAACTGAATGAAGAAATTGAAGAAGATATAAATAAATGGAAGGATATATCTTGCTCATGAATTGGAAGGATTAATATTGTTAAAATGTCCTTATGACCTAAAGCAATATACAGATTCATTACAATCCCTATTAAAATGCCAGTGACATTCTTTCAGAATTAGAATAACTAATCCTAAAATTTATATGGGACCACAAAAAACCTGAATAACCAAAGAAATCTTGAGAAAGAACAAAGTTGGAGGTATCATGCTCCCTGATAGCAAACTAGACTACAAAGCTACAGTAATCAAAACAGCACATCACTGGTATAAAGACATAAATAAATCAATGGAATAGAAAAGAGAGCCCAGAAATAAATCTTTGCTTATATGGATGCTTAATTAACATATGACAAAGGAGGCAGGAATATACAATGGGGTAAAGACAGTCTCTTCAATAAATGGTGTTGGGAAAGTTGGACAGATACATGCAAAAAAATGAAATCAGGCCACTTTCTCACACCATATACAAAAATAAACTCATCATGGATTAAAGACTTGTAAGTCTTGCTAAATGTAAGACCTGAAACCATAACATAGGTAGTAAACTCCCTGGCAGTTCTTAGCAGTATCTTTTTGGCTATGTCTTCTCAGGCAAGGGCAACAAAAGAAAAAGTAAACAAATGGGACTACATCAAACTAAAAAGTTTTTGCACAGCAAGGGAAACCATCAAAAAAATGAAAAGATATCCTACTGAATGGGAGAAGATATTCACAAACAATACATCCAACAAGGGGTTAATAGCTAATATATCTAAGGAACTTATACAACTTAGCACCAAGAAAACAAACAATCCAATTGAAAAATCAGCAGAGGAACTGAATAGACATTTCTCTAAAGAGGACATAGAGACGGCCTCTTTATGAGAGAGACGTATGAAAAGATGCAAAACATCTCTAATCATCAGGGAAATGCAAATTAAAACCACAATGAGCTATTACCTCACACCTGTCAGAATGGCCATCATTAATAAATCAACAAATATTAATAACAAGTGCTGGTGAGAATGTGGAGAAAAGGGAACCATTGTGCATTGGGATTCCCTTTCTGTTCTGGGATTGTAGATTGGTGCAGCCACTGTAGAAAACAATATGGAGATTCCTCAAAAAATTAAAAATAGAATTACTATATGACTCAGCAATCCCACTTCTGTGTATTTACTTAGAGAAAACAAACACACTAATTCCAAAAGATACATGCACCCCTCTGTTCATTGCAGCATTGCTAATAATAAATAGCATAATAGCCAAGATATAGAAGCAACCTAGATGTCCATCAGTAGATGAATGGATAAAGAAGAGGTGGTACATATATGTCTGTGTGTGTGTACACACACACACATACACACACACACACACATATACACACGTATACTGGGGATGCCAAAAAAATGTATACATGTGACTTGTATTCATCTTTTGTTATTGGTGTATATTGAGTATTACAATTTTAACAGTTTTTTCCTTTCTTAAAATGTGTATACATTTTTTGACACCCTCTGTATATACAATGGAATATTATTCAGCAATAGGAAAGAATGAAATCTTGCCATTTTTGACAACATGGATGGGCCTAGAGGGTTTTATGCTAAGTGAGGTAAGTCAGACAGAGAAATACAAGTACCATATTGATTTCACTGAATGTGAATAAACAAAACTAAACAGAAACAGACCCATAGATAAAGAGAACAAGTTGATGGTTGTCAAAGGGAAGGGAGTGGTGGGATAGGAAAAAAAAATAAATCTTCACCCCATTACCTTTCAGAAAAAAAGAAAAAGCCACTGGGCTTCTCGTACTATACGAGTCTCACAGCAGCTATAGGAAACTAATACGTATACCTCCTAAGGGTCTCTAGTCTCTTCGGAGATGGTCTTACCAGGAGTTTGGTAGCTCTGTAGACCTCCCTTAAAGTGAGGGAGGGTGGTTGTATCTAGAACTCTAAGGAGCACTAGGAGCCCAGAGGAGGCTTCTGAAGAATGTTGGTTGAGTGAATGAATGAATGAATGAGTGAATGAATGAGTAGGTGGCCATGCATGCCCTTGTGATCATGAAATAGCCCCAACCATGATAATCAGTCTTCAGCTCCTGGACCCCATCTTTCAGTGCAGTCGCCAGCCCTCTGCGGTGCGCCTTCTAAGCTCCTGCAGGTTGCGAAACCAGATGAATTAAGATCTTCGTTAGAGACCTTTGGATGAAGAGGAGAGATTTTCTAAGTGAGGACCTAAGTGACTTTCTAATACATAGATTAGAAATGTTTGGAATCTGGACTTTTAACATCAATTTTCTAAGTTCAGAAGTGATTTTTCTTTCCTTCCTTTAAAAGTGCATTAGATAGGTCAAGTTAGGAGAACTGGAGAAGCCATCCAGAAGCATATAATCCTGTGCCCCAGCAACAAAAAGCAGTCCCGCTGCAGGCTCACTGCTACCATTGTTTTTCGTTTTAGAGTGCAAAGTGCCGAAAAGGGAGAGGAAACTTCAGGATGCAAAAATTTAATTTTGATGTAACCCAGCCAGAGGTTTCCCCTCCTCTCCACCCTGCTCCTATAAATTTCTCTTGGCCTGTCCTGCAGAAAAAAACAAATCAAAAACAAAACAATGACTACACAAAACAACAAAAACCGTTACCAGGTGATGAAGCCACGCAGACCAGGTTCAAATTTACCAGGTGATGAGGCCACAGACTAGGTTCAAAGTTACTAGGTGCTGAGGCCAGGTGGACCAGGTTCAAAGCAACTGTGTTCACTTGGGGGAGGTATTTAACATCTCGTCCCCTTTGTATGGAAGATGGGGCATAATCAGAGTCCCTGGTAGGGATTAATAGCATGGACCCTAGCACCAAATTGCCTGGGTTTGACATCTGGCCCCACCAGTGCTACCGGGAGCTGTGTGACTTTGGGCAGGTCACTTGACTGTGCCTCAGTTGGCTCCTCTGTTAAATAGGATGTAAATAGTACCCACCTCACAGGATGTTGGGAGAAGTAAATGGCTCATAGGAGAAAAATCTTAGAATAATGCAAAGCGGTCACTAAGTGTTGTGTAAGTTTTTGGTCCAATGAACTACCTAAAGGAGCATTACATGAGAAAATGACTATAAAATGCTTGGGCATAATATGGGCTCGGTATACTTTACTCTTTTGCTTATTAACTTTGGCAGAGAGTAAATTTGGATTATTCCTCCTGATTTCCCATTAGATTTTTCATTTTCCTGTTTCAAAGTTCTCAGGATCAAAATTGTCACCAGCAAATGAAGGGAAATCTTGGTGCTCATTGCCATCTAGCCAGGGGAGAGCATTGGGCTTTGGAGTTCAGACTTTTGTGTCCTGGTGCTGGCATGTGCTAGCCGCGGAATTTGATCCTGAGTCTTAGTTTTTTTTTTTCGTCTGAGCAGTGGAAATTCAGATGCTTGGAGGGCAAGCCAGGTGTCTTTTATCATCTCCACTTTATTGATGAGTAAACTGAGGTTCAGAGATTTGCCCACTGTCACATAACTAGCGAAGAGCCAACTGGAGCTTAGAAGCTCTTCAGCCTGTGTCCAGCACAGTCCAGTTGTCCTGTTATTTCATCATACTAATGCCGGGAAAGAATGGTCTTTTTTTTTTTTTTCCCCCTCTCTCTTTCAAAGTGCAGACATCTTCCTCAAGAGTCCTACCAGGGTGGTTCATATGATTTGTCCTTAGTTCAGAAGAAGTTTCTGCTGCTTATATAAATGTGTTGTGTTCTTTTAGACCTCTCTTAATTACACTATTTGGGACTTTTTTCTGCAAAGTCATTTAACTATTTAGTTCATTAAGCTATATTTAGTGAAAATTGCACCTAATAAAGTTTCAGGGTGCCCCTTTTTATGCCTTGGTACTTACTGTAGCTCTATTTGATAACATTTGTAAAGAGAACACATAACAAGTTTTGTTTGATTTACTTCTCTTTGCAGGGTGTGAAAAGTTGAAAAGAGAATTCTTGTTTTGCAGAGCAGTTACCCCTGTTTAAAAACATGGTGTTGGGTTCCATGACAAAGCTATTTAAAGCCCTGAGTGATGATGGTCCATTGAGAATGATTAAGAACGTGTTAAAATTTGTTTTACAGATGGCTGGTGAATTGTAGCGATTGCTTCTAAACTTAATAGACTTTGTGGTTGTACCTTAAAAACTTGTTACCACGCTGACACACTGGCTAGTACTAGTTACTGGAATGGGGAAACAAAATTTTAATTTGTTATTTACTTGATTGAGCCAAAAGAAACTTCGTAGTCATTACTGTTTGCAGCTCTTGGTATATTGTTGCCAGTGATCCCATTTGGAGAAAACTATTTGCAAAGGACTACTTCTGTTGAAAAAATGGGCCTTTCAAATGTGGCACTTTTGTGCTAGAAGCTTCCTTTATAGAACTGGTGGTCCAAATCACTCACTACTGATGGGGAAGATGAGGCTCAGAAACAAGGACTGCCCTAGAATGTAAACAAGGGTGCTTAATAATTTTAATGTAGGAATGTGATAATAATTTGAGTTTTTGCTCTCCTTCTTACTTTACCTGACTTACTCTTCAGGCATTGAGAGGCTCAATTGTATAGCTGTGTTACATAGTCATTTGTGATGTGAAAACCAAGGCTCAGAGAGGTTAAGTAATTTACCTAAGGTCACACAGCTAGTGAGTGCTGGAGCCTTAAGTTTTCTGGAATTCTAGAATATGATCTTTAAGAAAAACTCTAGAAACTGTTTTCTATTTTAAAGTAACACTTTTCCAGCTTGATACTTTGCCAGCTCTGTCACTTTGTTATCTGACCATAAAATAAAAAGCCAACCTCACTAAGAATTTTAGGATGAGGGTTTCTTTTTAAAGAAGGTGGCAGAGTTGATGTACTCACGAGTAAATCTAGCAGTCTCTCCCTTGAGAAGTTCAGGAATAAGCAAGCATGAAGCCACTTGATATGCAAGTTCATGTACTAGTGGCACAAAAGGAAGCAAGCAAGCACTGGTCATTCAGTAAGCACCTGCTCTGAGGCAGGTGGTGTTTTTCACTCCTACTGACATTTGTAAGGCATGGGTCCTTTCCAGGATTATTGTCTCCCTATGAACAGGTGTTCCTTCACCTATGGACAAGGCAGCAGAAGCCTGGGGAGTTTTTAATTGGTCCAATGCAGGGAGCTAGTGAGTGAAGCAAATCTTGAATTCAGCTTCTGATTCCAAGAATAATGTTCTATCTCTTGGCCCACAGCTTATGTTACATAATGTTTCTTTATGGTTCTATGCAATATAAATCTCCAATCGGATGGCTGGGAAGTGCCTTTGGCTGGCTTTGTTGCTTCAGCTGTCTGAAAGGAATGGCTTTCATAAACACTGAGCGGGAATTGGATTTTCGCTTTGTGATAATTCATATTACAGAGGCGTGAAAGGTCATTACCACGGGAATTCCATTAATCCCTGAAGCAGTGAGTCCTAAATGAGTTGGCCTGCCCTAGACAGTCACATTTCCCCCCTTTCATATTTAATACCACAAATGCCTTTTTTTTATAAAAAAAAAAATTTCATGAATGAAAATTTAGAAATCAAAAGAAAGGAAAAATAAAACTTCACCCATAAACTCATCATTTATAAACAATTATTTTTAGTATTTTTGTTTTTTATATTTATAAACATGTAATATATGTAACATATACATTGTATATATAATATGACATATTATTAATACATATTAAAATGTATCATTTTAACCATTTTTAAGTTTCCAGTTCAGTGGCATTAAGTACATTCACACTGTTGTGCAACCATCACCACCGTCCATCTCCAGAACTTTTTCACCTTCCCAAGCTGAAAACTACATACCCATTAAATAGTAGCTCCTCATTTCTTCCTATCTCCTGGCAACCACCATTCCACGTTCTTTTTCTATGAGTTTGACTATTCTAGATAGTCCGCATAAGTGAAATTGTATAGTATTTGTGACCACCTTGTTTCACTTAGTGTAATATCCTCAAGGTTCATCCATGTTGTAGCCTGTGTTAGAATTTCCTTCCTTATTAAGGCTGAATAATATTCTATTGTAAGTATGTGCCACATTTTGTTTACCCATTCATCCTTCAGTGGACACTTGGGTTGTTTCCATATCTTGGCTATTGTGAATAATGCTGCTATAAAAATGTATGTGCAAGTATCTCTGGGAGTCCCTGGTGTTACATCTTTTGGGTATGTACCCAGAAGTGGACTTGCTGGATCATATGATAATTCTAATTTTTTGAGGAACTGTTTTCCACAGTGGCTACACCAATTACATTCTCACCAGCAATGCACAAGAGTTCCAGTTTCCCCGCATTCTCTCCCTTACTTGTTATTTTCTGTGTTTTGATATTAGCCATCCTAATGGGTGGCTTTGGTTTGCATTTCTCTGATGAGTAGTGATGTTGAGCATCTTTTCATGTGACTACTGTCAGTATTTTACAGACTAGTATATCCTTCCAGTGTATACCTTGGCATCTAATTTTTTTCCATGAATGTAATCACGGTTTACACAAAGTGAGGCTCAACATATTCCGTATTTTCTACCAACCATCACCATCAACAGGTTTAGTGTTGCAGCAAAGTGTGAAGGTGTATTGCAAACTCCGCCGCTTGGTGATGTGTTTAGCGATAATTCCCACCACCGACAATTGTTCTGAGGAAAGTCTTGATCGTTGGGACGAGCAGTCATTTATCGGGAATGCCATAGGGCCGAGCACGTTGTGGAGACTCTTCTGGATTTCAAGTAGAAGGCCCTGAGATTTATTACAGAGTGAAAGGAGCCTTTGTGAGGGCCAGTTACACCTTTTCTTTACATGCTGATGCCCACAGGATTGGGGACAGCCTGCTGGTGACATGCATGACTGTGTAAGTTGGACTCTTCAATAAATGGGTTAATTGCATTGCTTTGATTGCTAAGTGGAAAAATGGTGTTCGTGGGAGAAGCACACCGTTCTCTCCATGGTGGTGTTCTAAACTTCCTTTTGTCTTTTATTTGTAATCAGGAGGACATTTTCATAGAAACAATGTTACCAGGGTGACTGTTTCCTAGGTTACCCCTAAAGGCCAGGGAACCCACGTGTGGATTCACTGGAGCCAGCACGGCATGTTGGGAAGATCGGATTGATGGAGTTTGCACCTGGCGTTGCCTGGTCCCTGTGACCGTGAGCATGCTGCCCGACCCTGGAGGTCACAGTTCCTCCTGTATGATGGGGGTGACACGGCCAGTGTACATAGTGATTGAGTAAAGGAAGTGTAGTGATTGCCAGGTGTATTAGTTTTCTAAGCCACAAACTTGGCAGCTTAGACTAATACGAGTTTATTCCCTTCCATTTCTGCAGGCTAGAAGTCCACACTCGGTATCTCTCCCATAACATCAAGATGTCAGGAGGGCCATATTCCTTCCCAGGCTGTAGGGACGAACCTGTACGTCGCCTCACCCAGCTTCTAGTCGCCGTGGCCTTCCTTGGGTTGTGGCTGCTTCACTCGCATCTTGGCCTCTGCAGTCGTATATTCTTTTCTCCTTTTCTCTGTGCTTCTTTTCCTCTTCTATCTGTGAAATCTCCCTCCGCCTCCATTTTACGGGGCTATGTGTGATTGCATTTTAGTTATGACGCTGAACGTAATCATGTCTCTTACCGTATAACTTATGTAATATTTACAGGTTCCGGGGATGTCTGTGGGGGGGGACATGTTTTAACCTTCCACCACAAGGAATAATAGCAATAGTATTCTCCACCCGAGTTTTTATGCGATGATTGCCTTAAAGTTTTTTACACAGATCACTTGTGGTCACCTGGTGTGGCAGGGAGCAGGCACGGTCTTACCCCCACACTGTGGTATTTAACGTCCTGGCACAGTGCCTGGCACAAGGCAGAAGCCCAGGACATACTAACTTACTGTATTTCTAAGAATTTTCTGCTGTACCGCCCTGACTCATTCTCGTTCAGTTTTGTTCTGGTATCCTGTTGTCCGTCTTTTCTCCTCTTCCGCCTCCTCCCCTCCCCCTCCCCCCTCCTTCTGTCCTCGATGGACTTAATTGTATGGGCACTGATAGCGTGTTGTTTTGCAGGGTTGGCACTTGGGATCAGTAGTTCTGAAGAGGCAAGAGGAAGTCATGGCAAATATTAAGGGTTGATTACAATCAGTTACTTCCCTTCCTTTGGGAACCCATGGGGCTGCTTCGTCTGGACCGTGCCCTGGACCCAGGGAAGACCCCTGAGACACCCCAGAAGGCGTCGCTCCCAACATTTCCTCACCGTGTTTTTAAGCTGCCCAAGGAATCTTCCCTCGGACAAATGACCGTGACAGGGAGCCTTGCATTCATTTTTCTTAAATCACTTGCTCCATGGAAATTCTGACCAACTCCAGTTTCATTCTGTGGGATTCCCAGCTGTTGCTGCCGCTGCGCGCCTGAACATGGTGGCGGAGGTGGGGTAGCCTGTGACGTTGCTGATTTCACACTGCCCTTTCTGGTTCTAGAAGAGGCTCATTAGGTTAATTCAACAAGTATGCGTTTCTTGTGTCAGGCTCTGAGGAACTTAGAAGAGGGAGCTCCTAAGCTATGTGGGTAGAGGTGGAACAAAGTATTGATTAAAGCTATGGCAGTGGCTGCCAAGCTGGAGCGGCTATCAGAACCGCCTGCAGGGCTTGTTGAAGCACACATTGGTGGCCCAGAGTTTCTGGCTCAGCAGGTCTGGAGTGGCGTGCAGGAATCTTGCTATTGATTCTGCTGGCCCAGGGACCACCCTTTGGGAACCACTGTGCAGTGGAGTCTGAAGGACAGGATCCACTATCCACCCCAACGTAGAGGTCAGGAAAGCCTCACACAGATGGGGGGTTTCCCGCTGACCTTGGAAGGTTAGGTCAGATTCTCCTAGATGGACAGCAAGATGGGACATTCCAGGAAGACAAGGTGTGTGTAGCGGGGTAGGGAATGTAATGGTGGGTCACAATTTTGGAAGGGTGGCCTGTGGCTAGATAGTGAAGAAAGAGGGAATGGTAGAGAACAAAGGGGTTTTGGTTGAGGGCACTGGAAGCTGTAAAAGTGTACTTATCTCTATGGTAAGCTAAGAGAGCCCTTTGGCAAAGAGTCCCCAAACCAGGTGAGGCCCTTCCTCCCCCTTCTGTGTCCGAACCTCAGAGTGGATTTGGAAGCTGTACGTACAAGTGGGATAGAAATAATGGAGTTGGAAGCAAGTAATAATGTGGTTCTATCTTGCGTTCCGTCTATCCCACCCTCTAACCCGGGCTTTCCACTGGAACACAGTTGGCTTTGCCCTACGGTCCCACCCAGCTGCAGACTCGCGGAGGCCAGTTTCTAGAAGAGAGAGGTGGCAGCTCAGCTGTCCGGCGGGAACCACACCCGACCTACAGGCGGGGGCTCTGCGGTTCTCATCCTGGAGGACTGGAGGACTGTGGTTGTATGAAAATTGAAATCAAAATGAGCTTTTACTTTCTTTCTACCTTGTAGCTTAACATTTTCTGCTGCCACATTCCCGGCCCCGAGCTCACCTTTAGGACCCTGGAAGCAAGAGCCTGGACTTTGCAGATTCTCTCGTTCAACCCGTTTGGTTGGATCAGTGCCTTTTCAGCTGAAAACAGTTTTTACTTTCCTTAGTCCTGGGTTTGCATCACATTTTGGAGCAAACATCTTTGATTCTACAGTCGGTGAGTGTGTTCTTAATTTCAACTCTTAGGCTAAGGTGGAAAGACTTGGGGATAGGGTGGGAGGAGTGGGTGGGAGGGATAGTTTTTGAGACACAAAGGACTCCCCCCCCCAATATGTCCCTCTGTTGCAATCCTTTGGGAGAATGTTGCAGAACCTGTATTGGCAAGCAGGTCTGGTTTGGTAGAGAGAAAACAATCTCGACAACCTGATTCCTGTACAAGAGACGCCTTTAAAATAAATCCAGAATTTCACTTTTCCAGTAGAGGTGTGTTCTAGTTTCTAAGGAGCTTATTTTGACAGTCTGATTCCACTACTAAAGATCATGGAAAGAATGACCTCTACTGAGTGTGAGAGTTTGTGGGTTACTTTCTCGGGGGACTGCGTTGTAGTGGTTTAAGAGCTTACATTGTGGTGATGGATATTAACTAGACTTACTGTGGTGATCGTTTCACAGTATATTGAATCGTTATGTTGTACACCTGAAACTAATATACTGTTATATTCAATTATCCCAATTAAAAAAAATTAACTTTAAAAAGTTTGCATTTTGCAAGAAACTCATTTAGCATTGAAACTCAAAGGAAAGTCCTCCTAATAATGAACGAGGGCATCTGAGATCCTGAGGAAATTGATTAAGAGATCAATGAAAGCAACATAGGCCAGTGGGTAAGAGCATGGAGCTCCATTGCCTGGGCTTGAATTTTAACTTTGGGCAAGTAGCTTCTCAGGGCCTTAGTTTCCCCTTCTGTAAAATGGGCATTATGCAGTGTCATAGGGTCATTAAGAAGATTAAATGAGTTAATATTTGTGAAGAGCTTAAAATAGTGCCTGGTGCGTATGTATGGTGCATGTTTATAAATGTTTATTAAAAACTATAGCTTCCTAGAAGACAATTTTCTTGTGGAAAAAGAGTGAATGTTAACCTTTACTGACTTTAGCACAGAGCTGTTCGCCTTCTGGAAAGCCTGCATTTTCTTTAATATCCAATCTTAAGTGGTTTCTTCCGGAACATTCAAGTTTTCCCTATGTTTAGAGAAGAGTCTCTTAAGATTTTGGAAAAGAAAGAAGTCACTGAGAGTTTTCCTCAGAACTTAGTCCCTGGAGTTAAGTATTTTTGGTATAAAAAAAGAGGAAGAGTTTGGCAGAGGGTTTGTAAACTGTGGGTCAATGGTTTGCAAACTAGGGGTCATAAAACATTTGTTGGCTTATTAGGGTTGTTGTGGTAACATTAAGAAAATTGCAGTAGAATAAAAAATTTCAGTGCCCCCCACATGTAGGTGTCTCGTAAGACATTTTGTGTGTTTCAGACCTGGATGCCCGTAGCAGGTTGCTGTGTGACATTTCTTACCACGGGCTAGGTTTACCATCTGACCCTAATTAGCTGCCCTCCTTTGTATCCACCAGCTGGGATAGTGTCTCTCGCCTATTTCTGCCAGTCATTTCTAACTGCCCATCGGTTTCAAATGGATTCTCAAATTAGATTTCCTTAAAAATATTTTCCCCTTGCTCTAGCAACCAGGTGTAAGCTTGGGGTTATAATAATTTTGGAGTATTTCCTTAGTATTATTAAATTTTTCCTTTCTGCTCTTTTCTTCCTGGGACTTTGGTGAATTTTGGGTTGCGTGTGGTCAGCCCAGGATCAGGGAGGCCTGACCCAGGATATTTAGGGCTGTCACACACCACTCAGAGAAGTGCGCCTTGGTGACATAACTCTTTATTAGGACTGAACAAACTCTTTTATAGTTTGGACTCTCTGCTAGGCATACGGTGCTTTATAAATGTTACCGTATTTAACTTTCATAAGAGTATGAACTAGATTTTATTACTATCATCCGCTTTACAGATGAGGAAAACTGAGACCCCGAGGGCATGGGTTGGCCATGTCTGGGTGGTTGGTAAGTGGCAGCGCAGGGATCCGAGCCCAGGCAGTCAGGCTGTATTGACAGTGCTGATAATTACTCTGCTCTGTCGTAAGTCAAATGTTGAATCTTGTGAAAAGGTGCTCATTTTGACTGAAGCTCTCTTCCTATTGCTGAGTGGCTTCAGGTATCAAACCCTTCAGTGTTATCAAACTGCTCGCCCTGGGGCGCCTACGCCTTTGTTTCCTAGGGTTGTCCTAACAAAGTACCATAAACCGGGTGCCTTAACACAGATTTACTTCCTCAGAGTTCTGGCGGCTAGAAGTCCAAAATCAAGGCGTTGTTGGGGTCTTGTTCCCTCTGAAGGCTCTAGGGGATAAACCGTTCCATTCCTCCCTCCTAGATTCAAGCTTGAAGACAGTCCTTCCTGTTCCTTGGCTTGTTGGTACACCAGCACAATCTCTCCTTCTGTCGTTAAGACACTAGTTGTATTGGATTAGGGGCCCACTGTTCTCGAGTACAACCTCATCGTAACTAACTACATCTGCAGGGGCCACTTGTAAAATGTAACCAGTTACTGTCCTGGGCTGAATCGTGCCCCCCACGACACCCCCAGGTTGAAGTCTTAACCCTCGGCAATGCAGAAGGTGACTATATTTAGAGATGGGTCTTTGAAGAAGTAATGAAGTTAAAATGAGGCGCTTAGGGTGGACCCTAGTCCAATCAGACTGGTGTCCTTATAAGAAGAGGAAATTGGGACACGTGCAGAGACATCAGAGATGCTCGAGCACAGAGGAAAGGCCCTGGGAGGACTCAGGGAGAACGTGGCCGTCTGCAAGCCAAGGAGAGAGGCCTCAGGAGAAACCAACCTGCCGACACCTTGATCTCAGACTTGCAGCCTCCAGAACTGAGAAAATGAATTTCTGGTGTGTAAGCCGTGGAGTCCGTGGTACTTTGTTATGGCGGCCCTAGGAAACTAATCCAGTCGCGATCACAGGTAACAGGGGTTAGGACTTCAGCATAAGTCTTTGAATCTTCTCAGCAGGTTTTGAGTTCACCTCTCAGCTTAGAAGGCCCTTTGACAACCGTTCCTCATAGGATGTCGGTTCTGCTCTGGGGTTACACGGAAGGGTCGTTTTTCACTTCGTTCCTGCCTGGGCACTAATATACCTGCTTGAAAGAAGTAAACATTCCTCCTGCAGGCTGGAGAGGGCACTGGGGGTGGGTGTCAGGCAGAGCTCCGGGGCTGACTCATTCCTCCCATTTGCGGGCTTTAGAGGCACATGGGAACTTGCAGGTAGCAAGAGCTGTCATTCTAGGTAATGTGGTGCCTGAGGGAGCGGAACATGCAGTGTGGCTTCACCCCACCGGGAAGAGTCTCTGACTTTTATTCCTTTTAAAGATGATTTTGCATGACAGCTCAAAGCACTGGGGACGGGTCTGGAGCTCAGTCCTCCTCCTGTCCTCTTCCGGGCCCCTTCTCTCTCTCCTCTCCTCACCCCGCCCCCTCCTGCCTGCCCTCGTCTCCCTTCTCCCCTCACCCACTCTCTCCACTCTCAGATGCTCGGGAATTGGAGAGGCACAGCTCCCCGGGGAGGGGGATGAGGCATCGCAGTGAGACGCCTGGTTATTTTTGCTTCTTGCCTGGGTGTGGGTGTTTGTGTTGACAGCAGCGGGGGCGCCGCAGTGACGGGCGCTGGAACACTTGGGTGCCTGTGGAGCGGGTGGGAGGTGGCGCCTGTGCCAGGCAGGTGACTTGGTGCTCACGTGGCTCCCCCCTCCAACCTTCCACCCCCACTTTGCAGGACTGAGAGAACTGTATTTGCTTCTCTGTGCTGGGGTCCCATTCTGTCCTCCTCTGTGCTGGGGGTCACGTGCGCAGGGGGCTACTTGATGCCACTGCCAAGGCACCCACGGGTACAGCGGTGGCTCCCTGAGTGGCTGACCCCATCTCAGGTGGTAGGCTTTAGTGGCAGTCCTCAAGAATTGTGCTGGGTGTTGTTCTCCATCCACGCCCAGAGTCTCCACCGAACATACTCCTAGTGCATTCAGACTTAAATCGGGACGGAAAGCAGTGTTTGCTCTGACCCCTTGGGTGGGGTCTGAATCTAGTGCTTGCTCCACTGGAAATAACGTGTGTTCATTGTGTTGCTGGTGAGCTATTAGCACGTCGTCGCCTGGTTTGCTGAATGACCTGACGTGTGTCCCACCCCTACTGCCCCTGCTGGGTTAGTTGAAAATGGTTCCCCCCACTCCATGGATTATAAGTGGTTATTTGGTTAGAAATTTCAAGATGAAAGTCTAGTTTCCTATTTTGCTGTCACTCCCTTCCCTTTTCACCCTAAGAGAAGATATACCAGGATCCCAGTGTAGGATTTTCTTTTTTTTTTTTCTTTTCACATTCCACCCTGTGTTAGTTGCCTAGGGCTGTTGTAACCCAGTGGGGCAAACGGGGTGGCTTAAAACTACAGATTTATTCCCTCACGGTTCAGGAGTCCAGAACTCCAAAATTACGGTGTTGGTAGAATCGTGCTCCCTCTAATGGCTCTAGGAAAGACTCCTTCCTTCCTTCTGCGTAGCTTCTGGTGGCTCCCAGCAATTCTTAGAGTTCCTCTGCTTGTGGCTGCATCACTCCAGTCTGTGCCTCCGTCTTTATACATCCCCCCCGGGTCTGTCTCTGTCTCCAAATTTCCCTCTTGTAACGACACCAGCCACTGGAGCAGGGTCCACCCTATTACAGTGTGACCTCAGCTTATTTTGACGCAATGTGCACAGGCCCAGGCCCTATTTCCCAATGAGGCACATTCACAGGTCTCGGGGTTAGGACTTCAGCGTGTCTGGAGGACGTATGTGGGGGACTCAAGTGAACCCACAACACAGCACTCCCGCGTCGCGGCCGCTCTGAAACGCCTTCCCATATGAGATTGATGTTGGAGGCGTTGCTGTCTGCACCAATGTTACTATTGTCTGTTTCTTCTCCTGTTCATTTCAGCTCATTCTTTTGATCACGTGTCCTCCCCTCCCCCTTTCCCTGCTAAATCTTTTCAGTCTAATTCTCTGCTTTGTCAAGCCTCTGATGACAACATGCTTCTATCCGGACATTTCTGTTTTGTGTCTTTCTCGGGGAGGTGCACACTCTCCGGAGATCCTGCCTGGCACTCACCGTGGGGACAAAACAATTACTTGTCCGTGATATGATTCCTGTCTGTCTGTCCCACTAGACTGTAAACCCCAACAAGACAGGGGACCATGACTTCAGCTCATGATTTTAGGTACCCTTGGTACCCAGCCCAAGGCCTAGTGTAGAGTTGGTTAAATAAACCAACTGTTAGTTGGTTTTTAAGTGTTAGTTAAATAAAAAGAACAGAAAACTTACTTTTCTATTAATTATAGTTAGGGAGAAGTGTGATATAATTTTTAAAAGATTCATGTACCTCCCCCCGCCAAGTTAAAAATCAAATTACCATCTGATCCAGCAATTCTACTTGTGGGTATTTATTCGAAAGACTTGAACGCAGTGACTTGAAGAGATATTTGTACGCCCACGCCGATAGCATCATTCAAGGTAACCAGAAGGTAGAAGCAACTCAAGTGTCCATTGATGGATGAATGGATGACAAAAGGTGGTCTATATGTGTAATGGAATATTACTGAGCTTTAAAAAGGAAGGAAATTCTGACACATGGATGAACCTTGAGGATATTGTGCTAAGTGAAATAAGTGGACCACAAAAAGAGAAAGACGGTGTGATCCCACTTAGATGACTCTCATTCAGAGACATAAAATAGAATGGTGGTGACCAGGGGCTGGGCGGAGGGGGAAATTGGGAGTTCGTATTTAATGGATACAGAGTTTCAGTTTTGCAAGATGGAAAGAGTTCTGGAGATGGATTGTGGTGATGATTGGCACAACAACGTGAATATACTTAATACCTCTGAATTATACATTTGAAAATAGTTCAGATGGTCAATTGTGTTCTGTGTTATCACAATTAAAAAAAAGAGATGGGGGGCTGGCCCCGTGGCTCAGGCTGTTGGAGCTCCATGCTCCTAACTCTGAAGGCTGCCGGTTCGATTCCCACATGGGCCAGTGGGCTCTCAACCACAAGGTTGTCAGTTCAATTCCTCGAGTCCCGCAAGGGATGGTGGGCAGTGCCCCCTGCAACTAAGATTGAACACGCACCTTGAGCTGAGCTGCTTCTGAGCTCCCGGATGGCTCAGTTGGTTGGAGCGCATCCTCTCAACCACAAGGTTGCCGGTTCGACTCCCGCAAGGGATGGTGGTCTGCACCCCCTGCAACTAGAAATCGGCAACTGGACCTGGAGCTGAGCTGCGCCCTCCACAACTAAGACTGAAAGGACAACAACTTGACTTGTAGAAAAAGGCTTGGAAGTACACACTGTTCCCCAATAAAGTCCTATTCCCCTTCCCTAATAAAATCTTTAAAAAAAAAAAAAAATGGAAGGATGCAAAAAAATTCTGTGTGCGTTGTGTGTGTGTGTGTGTGTGTGTGTGTGTGAATGAGAGTGAGTGGGTTTAGAGAGAGTGCTGTAGATCTGAATGGAGAGACAGCAGAGCAGTTGACAGTGCCTGCCAGGAAGAGAAATAGTTGGACTGGAGGGAAAAGCTTGTGGGTAGTTAGTGCCTGGGGTTGTAATCAGAGCTCTGTCTCCAGCTAGCTGTGGGATCTTGAACAAACCAATCATTTCCCATTGTGGGTATCCACTTTTAAAGGGAGCTGGAATAATAACCTCTGAAGAACTTTCTAGCTCAGAATATTTCAGAGGTTTTAAACATCTAACAAGGCAATGCTGATTCACTGATTTTCTTTTCCCCCCTACAATTCTCTACAATAGCTACACTCAGTGGGTACTCTCCTAATTCTGCTGGCTCTGGAGTGTGCCTCTTTGAAGCAATCATCTTTTGGTCAAGAATTCCTGGTATTCTTGATGGCAATAGTTAGTTTGGCTTAAGAAAAATACATTTAATTTTTTTCTTGATCTCTCTTTGCTCCTATTGAGACGCTAGGTCTTCTAGTTTTAAAATTTCCTCAGCCCTTTATCTTCCTCTTAACATTTATAATTCTTGGTCTCGTGTTCTGATTTTTCATGCTGATGGTAGTATCTCCTGTATATAGGTAAGCTTTTTGCATAACTTACATCATTGAATCCTATGTCAACACTGTGAGGTGGATTCCTGATCTTTGTTTCATAGACAAGGAAACTGAGTGGTTAAGTATCTTGTTTGGCCTTGAGGTCACCTAGCTAGTCAGCAGTGGAGTTATGATCGAACCTGGTTTGTTCTCAGCTTCACACCATGGGGTACTGCTCTAGGCTCAAGCAGTTCTTGTGTTATGAAAAATTTCCTAGGCTGCAAGACCAAAAAAAGAGGCTGACAACTCCATCATTACATTCAGACTTTATAAGGGAACTTATATACAAGGCTCGTGGGCGGTGGCAAGATGACATGGTTATATGAAGGGTTATATAGGACAGAGTAGGATGGGTAGGGGTACTGGGGCACAATCAGCCCCAGCTAAGGGGAAAGTGCCTTGCATACTAGGCTAGGGCAGCACAAGGGCCTGCTCTAGTACCAGCACGTTGTCTGGGACGTAGGGGAGGCTTGGACAGTATCTGAGGGGATTTAGCAGACACAGTCTGTGTTCTGGCCCACAGCTTCCTGGATCTAGTATGAGGGTCCCACAGCCTTCAGGCAGTCTTTCCTCCACACCTTGTTCCTTCTGTATCTTAGGTCCCTTAATGGCAGAGGCCATATCTTTTTATTTTGGGTACTTCTGAGTTCTTCACTGCAGGCCTGTCAGAGACTAACACATTTTTTTTTCAAAGGTACCTGCGATTTCTTTAAGAGGGATCATTCTTGTCTCAATGTGTCAGGGAAGAAATATCTCTTGTGCTGAGCAGAACACAGCCGTCAAGTTCTTAGCTCCTGGGGAGAAAAGTTAGGTTCCTTTACAAGTTTCCTTTCTGGATTGAAGGGCAGTTATTAGCAAGTATGGCATCCTGTGAAAAATGCAGGATAACGAGGTTTTTTTTTTAACATTTGAAGAGGAAAGGATGACTCAGGATCTGGACAGAGAAAAGCCCACCTGGGTTCCTGCGTTTTCGCGTCCACAGCAGGACCTCTTTGCACCCAGGGACCCTCGAGCTTCAGTGGAGAATGAGCCTTAGGTCCACTGGTTTGAGCTAAGTAGGAAGTAGGTTTCTGAACTTTGCAAGTTTTTAGATTGCGGCTTCTCAAAACTAACAGAGGAGAGCCTTAGAGTCTAGCCCGCTATGTTGCTTCCATTCCTTAAGCCGGCACTGTTGAATTTGAAGGGATGAGGTGCTGTTCTCACGGGGGGCTTCTGCAATGGCCAGGTAGATAACTCTCACCCATCAAAGCCACCTTCTTTTGGACCAAGAGGCAACCCATCCTTGACAAGTAGAAGGAGAATGACTTACCCCAGAGGATTGGATTGTTTGCTGTCACCTGACATGCCCCGCCTTCTGGATGTACCCTTGCATCTCTGTGAGGAATAAATCAGGTCTTTCTTTTGCCTGCAAGTGCAGCTAATCTCAGGCTGATCAATTTCCTAAGCAGGGCTGTTGTTCACTGTAGTTCTAGGTTGCCCTGCAGTGTGTTTGGAGGCAAGCAGGAACCTGTAACTCCCCTAACAAGTCAAGACAGACAACAGACCAGCCATCAGCTCACTCATACCTCCCTTGGAAAGAGGTCATGCTTCCTTTGGAGGATTCAGACTCTTGTCCGCTGTCAGATTGGGCACAGATTGAGAGGAGAGACAGGGATTCTTTTATCCATTTCCAGGTGATACTTGATAAGCCTTACAGATCTACTTTGCGGAAGTGGGTGGGCTGATCCCAGCTCTTCCAGTGGAATACCTGGAGTACAGCAGGGCCCCCTTATCTGAGGGGGATACGTTTCAAGAAGACCCCAGTGGATGCCTGAAACCGTGGATACTACCAAACCCTAATCAACTTCCACCCCGCTGGAAATGTCTTCATTGGTAGACACAGCCTTTCCAGTAATTTTTATATCTTTCAGTTCAAACGTATTCCCGAATCTGTGTAACTGTCCCTAACTTTCAGTAACCCGCTTGGTGTCACTCCTTTCAGGGGATCCCTTGCTGAAATTTTCGCATAGACTCAGTGCTTTCTGGCACAACACACATGGCTGTCAATCAGAACACACTTTCTGTTCGCAGCTTCCACCCACAAATTTAATGCCTTTTCCATCTTAACTAAGCATTTATCACGCACTGTGGCTGTAACTTTGGCAGTTTAAGGTGCGGCAGCAAAACTAACATGTTCTTTTTCCCTCTTCACAATTTCACGGGTAGAAGATTTGTTCTTACCATAGATCTTAGCAACCTCAGCATACGATATTTTTCTTTCCTTATTAAGTTGAGAACTTTCACCTTTTCCCTTAAAGGAGGCACTTTCCGGCTTCTCTTTGGCATATCTGAATTGCCAGCATCACGACTCTTGCGCTGTGGGGCCATTAGTAAGTAAAATAAGGGTCACTTGGACACAAGCACTGCGATACGACAATGATCCATCTGAGAACTGAGCTGGCTACCAAGAGACTACAGGTGGGAAGTGTGTACAGTGTGGATACTCTGGACAAAGGGGTGATTCACGTCCCGGGGGGATGGAGCGGGATGGTGTGAGAGTTCGTCACACTACTCAGCACGGTGTGCATTTTAAAATGTATGAATTATGTATTTCTGAAATTTTCCATTTAATGTTTGCGGACTGTGGTTGACCACAGGTAACTGAAACCTCGGATAAGGAGGGACAGACAGACTACTGTGTTTAGTATATGGAATCATCCTTAGAATTTGGGGGTTGGAACGGACCATAGTTTGGGTCACACATGAGATAGTTAAGAAAACAAGCTCTCTAGCACTGTGGCCCAGAGAAGTCCTTCCACGGAGTGGGCTGGGGTAAGCTCCCCCAAAGTTGTACACCATCTGTGCTAGGTTTACTCTCTCTGTACTGGGAATGTCTTCTGCTTTGAGACTACGGAGATGGAAAGACAGCCTTCTAGAAACTTGGGGTGAGGGACACGGAAGAGGCAGACACACAAGATTCAAACACTGCGGAAAGTACCAAGCTAGAAGTCCTCACACACAGGGATCCTGGGACACTTTTCACATGTGTTTCATGCTCAGTGAATCTTGGCGTCTTGCTCAGCGCCCTGTAAGGGTGACGTGCGGAGTTACTCATCCAGAGGGCGTGTTTACACTAAGCAAGTCAGAACAGCCTTGGCGCAGCCTGACAGCTCCAGGGCAGGCCCTTGGGGTGTGAACACTAGGAACGGGGATTGTCTCTCTGGCGGGAAGGTGGGAATTGGGTCTATCCCATCTTTCAAAACTAAGTATTAGGTTTTCACTGTGATTGATTTAATTGCTTCCCCCCAATGCATGTAATGAGTACCTGACTTACACAGAAAATGGATCACAGCTAGCAAAACCTCTTGCAGTGTTCATTTTGTCTTTTAAAGACGCACCTTGCCTGGGTTGGGTACTGAGCTGTGAGCAGGCCTCCTTCCATACCTGTGCGTTCATTGTCACAGGTGGAGCAACAAGAAGTGTCCTGCTGGGGACAGAAGGCCTGGTCTATTAATAGGAACCATTTTTGTGATTTTTGCCCTTTCGCAGTGACCAGTTTTCTTACCTGTAAAACAAGTAGAGAACCCAGAGGATCTCCAGCAATGAAATATTGAGATTTTAAGATTCCTGGACTCTCTAAAACCTTCTTTTTTTCTTTTATAGTTTTTTTTTCCCTCCCATTTTTTTGAACTGGCTCCTGCCAAGGCAAATTCGTCATCCTCACCTGAGTAAAAGCTCTGAGTGTGAAGATTCCTTGCGTGACTGATTGCCTTTCCTTACACTTCCTTTGCCCTCCCTCTGACGGAGAAGCAGAGAAGTGGCAGGCAGCCAAAGTTGGAGAGTTCTGCCACCTGGATTAAAAGTCCTTGAATAATTAGGATCTGAGTGTAAAGAGAATCTATGACATGCACTCCAGGGTGAACCAGGAAACCAACAAGTGATCTGGGCAAACACCATCGTAAGGCAGCTTCCTGAATGGACCACGAGCTCTTCCTATCTGATGCATTATCTCAGCATCACAGTTTTCTCTTCTTGAGCTGGAATCCTATCCTTACTTCTGCCTTCCTCCCTGGTGCTTGGTGCTGCCCCAGATTTGGAGGCAGAAACCAGTGCCTTCTTAAATTGCTTGCTTCCTGGCAGGAATTGTGGGTCCTCAGGTATCCTCGCTGGTATCTCTCCCGTCACAGTTCTCTAGATATGTCACTTGGTGGACTGGTTTGGTAACCTTAGTAGAACAAGCGCTCCCGAGACATTAATTCTGGGATCGCATTCCTTGACTGGGGAAATTTCCCCCGAGCCCTCAGTACAGCTAAGTGAAAGCTGAGAAATCTGGTGGAATGGGGAAGAGAGGAGAATAAAAACAGTGTTCCAGGCCCACCCCACTGCCCACTCTTAGCGTTTTACTCCAGGCGAATTTTATCAGATGGCTGGTAACTGGGCATGTGGTCGGTTGGACCCACATATCCAAACAAATAGCGTCTTTGGTTAAAACTACTGCATGGATTCTGTGGATTCCAGCGAGAATACCAGTTTTGTGTTGATGAAATAGTAGGTTTTCTTAGTCCATTTGAGGAGCTATACTGAAATGCCACAGACTGGGTGGCTTAAAAACAACAGAAATTTATTTCTAATTGTTCTAGAGGCTGGAAATCTGAGATCAGGGTGCCAGCAGAGTTGGGTTCTGGCATAGGCTCTCTTCTGGGTTGCAGACTTTCCACGTCTCGCTGTGTCCTCTCATGGAGGAAGGCTGGGGAGCTTTCTGGGGTCTCCTTTGTACGAGTACTGGTCCCCTTCATGAGGGCTCCACCCTCAGGACCTCATCCCCTCCCCAAAGCTCCACCTCCTAGTACCAACCCCTGGGGCATTAGGGTTCCAACTGGTGAATTTTGAGGGGCACGTTCACTCCACTGTAGAGTTAGAGATGAAAGACCCTAGGAGGGGGGTTGGGCTTGGGTGACTGCGATTGAATCAGAACCAAATATCACTTCTGGCTATAGAGACTTCTAGAAAGTGATTTTCTGCTTTAGATTGATTCCCACATCTTCTTTCCACCCTGATTGACCTGTGGTCTGCTGCCAGCAGCAGATCGTATTAAAAAAACCCAGGCGCTCCTGCCTGCCCACCCTCCCCATCCCCCAACATGAGGGGGCCACCAGTCTTACTGAGGAGGTATGTCTCAGGGTTTCCTTGGAGGTGGAATGTGTGGGGTGTGAACAAGACTGCATTGGTGGGGTTCGTGGTCCTGACCTTCCGGACTGCATTTGAAGGTTGTTCTTTGGGAGTGTCTCTCTCCCTCTGGGAAGTTTGAAGAACCCCAGGTGATAGCTGCTCCCAGTAGGAGTGGGGCAGGGAGGCAAAGGCGGCAAAAGGAAAAAAAATAAAGAACCAATAAAACACCTATATTTCTTTTTTTTTTTTTTAAATTGGGGAATATTGGGGAACAGTGGGTTTTTCCAGGACCCATCAGCTCCAAGTCAAGTCGTTGTTTTCAATCTAGTTGTGGAGGGCGCAGCTCCCATGTGGGAATAGAACTGGAGACGTTGGTGTTATGAGCACAGCGCTCTAACCAACTGAGCTAACCGGCCGCCCCAGCACCTATATTTCTTACATATTTCTTTCTTCTGCAAAGGCTTATTACTGAAGATAGCCTTTCCTGAGATGCTATTTATTATTTATATTGGTTAAAGTATCTTCTTTCCTTAGGTGAGTCACAGCCGTCGTAGTTCCTTAAAAGAAGGGGAGGGGAGGGGATGTATTTGTCACCTGGAAGCTCGGTGGGACAGTATGTTCCATGCCACCTCCTAGCAGTCCTTGGAGTTCCTTGGTCTGTAGGTACATCACTGCAGTCTCTGCCCCCGTCGTCGTCGTATGCCGTGTTCTCCCCGTGTGTCTCTTCTCCTCTTGTGAGGACACCAGTCACATAGGATTAAAGGTCACCCCATTCCAATACTACCTCATCTAAACTAATTACATCTGCAGTGACTCTGCTTCCAGAGGTCACACTCTGAGGTCCTGAGGATGAAGACCTCAACATAATCTTTTTGGTATGTTTCTACATCGATCCTGATGGAAGTTGATGAGGGAGAAAAGCCTTGTTGGCCAAGGGTCCGCTGCATGCAGGCACCCGTGTTGGGCACTTTCCATTTCTCCTGCTTGATGGACTTTCACTGTCGGGACAGTTCTGAAGGTAGGGGGTGCTATTTCCATTTTATAGGTGAGGAAACCGAATCTCAGAAGTTAGGAAGCTGGCCCATCCGCATACACGCTGTCAGTGGGGAGCTGGGCTGGAATCCTGGTTTCTGACAGCTGGGGTTCCTCCCACGGGCAGCGCCTTTCCTTGTCTGCTGCAACCCACCTTTCCCGGGCCGCACTCACACGTGTGCGTGCCTCCTTAGGGCAGAGCAGTGGCACTCCAGGGAGAGGGGAGGAGTACATCCTTAGAACCTTATTTGTAATTGATATTTGTCTCCTTCCACAAACATCCGTTAAAGTTCTGGGGGACAAAGACCCTCTTACACAACTCACATCCTGCTTTCTTAGCATCCCCTACCCCTAGTCAAATACAGACGTCAGTTAACTTTCTCATTACGGTTCCTGTGGCAGTTTTAGGCACAGACACCGGTGTGCCCACCCAAATATTCCCCCCACGCAAGAGAGACTGAGTAATGGCGGTGAGGTCTTGGCTCTGACAGCAGCCATGGGTTTCCTCAAGGGAGACAGGTGCCATGGGGTCCCCTGCCTGGTGTTCTGACAGCCAGAAAGGCAGATGAGCACACTATCTTCTCCATCTGGCTTCCCCAGACTGTATTATCTCTCTTTCTATCATTGTCCGAGAACTTGCTCCATCCTCATGAAATTGAACATAGAGATGAATCTAGACAAGTCCGAAGGTTCATTTCCCCATTCTGAATTTCCGGATACTGGAATCATTATATGATCATCGTGGAAACTCTTAAAAATATTGCAGAGGTCCAGGAGTGGCTTCACTTTAGTGCCACAGCCACTGCACGGCTTGCTGGCCATTGTGTCCCAGGTGGCTGCCAATGGAGGCAGTTGGGTACTGTTTATATTCAGGTCTGTCATGCTCCCAGAGCTGTGCACCAGGGCTGTGCGGGCTGTGGCACTCAGATGCAGGACAGACATGTGTCAGATGATTAAATCTTAGCACGAGCAATACCAGCTTGCTGAACAGGGCTATGGGGACTCGTCTGCGGTAAGTAAATTACATAGTTTATTTTAGGGGAAATTTCTATTCAATTTAGGCTGAAACTTGATAGGCTGAAACATGCTTTTCCAAGCCCCCAGCTCTATTTGTCTGGAAGCAGCCCTTTCTAAACAGGCAGTTCTCCAAACGCAGCGGCCCATGCGGTCACATCTGGGCAGCACCCTGCCTGCCAGGTGGCTATAATCCCGTTTTCTGTTTCTCTGGTCTAAGTTACTCCAACCCATATGCTTGCAGTGTCATATTCCTTTCACATTTTTTTCAAGGTAATTTTATTTTGTTTATAGATTTGAATAGGTGATACAGTCACATGGTTCAAAATTCAAAATGTGCAAAAGGGTTAGTTTATAATGAAAAGTTTCTCTCCCGCCCCTGTGCCCCAGCTACCCCATTTCCCCCTCCAGAGAAGCTACTAATGTTGCCATTTTTTTGTGTGTCATTACAGATATATTATATACAACTGACACATAAATGTGTGTATGTAGCTATAGGTCGATACATTTATTTTTCCCCCTCTTTTTCTTCTCTACTTTTTATACAAATGGTAACATTGCATATATGCCCTTTACATTGTTTATTTTCCCCCTAAACAGCAGAGTTTACAGATCGTATTAGATATGAAGAGCGTCCTCATTCTTGTAATGATTTCTTTTGGTATTATTTCAAACTTACAGAAAAGTTGTAGAAAGAGTATAAGAAACTTTCCTATCTCTTTTACTCAAATTCACCGATTGTCTGCACTTTGGCCCCATTTGCTTTATAATTCTCTCTCCATGTGTATCAATATATACCCACACACATTTACACATTTGTTCTCAGACACATCTCTATATGCACACATTCATACACGCACACATTTGTTTTCTGATGCATTTGAGAGTATGTTGGAAACCTTATGTCCCTCTGTTGTGTAAGTTCCTCAGTGTGTCGTCCCCAAGAACAAGGACTCCTCTCACATACTCAGAGAGCCTATAATTGCACTTTTCTCCAAGTCTTCTTTTATGTTAGTTATGTGGGTACGCGTTTTGTTAGTTTTTAGGACCAGTCTACCATGACTTCCTTTGTAGGACTGTAGCGGGACAAAGCATGGTTTGCATATTGAGCCGATGAGGCGTCTCTTCTTGGACCTGTAGCCTTTCCCATGCGATCTTTCCTGTAGTGTTTGTTGAGCTTCTGTAATTTCCTCACCTTTGCTCCGCGAGAAAGAGCATCCTTCACTGGGAAAGGAATGGGAAGAGGGCTGGGGGCCCTTCCTGATCCTTGGTGCTTCATCTCGCTGCTTCTTGAATTGGATCTCTTGGAGAGGAAGATGGAGACGGGAGGAATGTCCTAGGGACACTTTGCATCATTATTTAGTGCCCAATGTGCATTAAGAACCTGTCAAAACTACAGAAAAATTAGATCTTCCCTTCCCACAGGAAGTCTAATTCAGTGTAACAGATATCTGTGGAGCGTACTCTGTGCCAGCCACACTGCCGGCCCTGGTCTCTACTCTGTACTTAGCCCTGAGCTAGTGCAGAGCTTCCCACAGGTCCCTTCTCCAGCTCCACTGCTGCTGGATCTGTTTCTCTAAAGCACAACTCCAGGGTACCACTGCCAAGTCACACTTCGCCTAACCCTCTGCTGCCTGTCAGCCAAGCCAGGTGCCTCCGCCTGCCATCAAAGTCCCACCAGGTGTCACTGTCTGGTTTTTTTTTTAACTCATGATTTGCCTGTACATACCCTGCATTACAGTCCAACAGTACTAGCTCTGTTCCCAGAATTTTTGCCTTTTTTGAAATCTCAACTAATAAGATCTCTTACATTTTTAAAGTCCTCTACCATTTCACATCCTTTTTAAATCACCGATTGCGTGTGTACCTTATATTACATAGGTGTTTGTTTAGTTACCCCTCTCTCCTACTTAGATTACACATTTCTAGGAGGTTAAATTCATCCTGCTTCCCACTCTCCCTCATTTCCCACATTCCAAAAGAATTGAAGGCTACCATGGAACTGAAACATGGCTGAATTCTGTATACCTGTACCTGGCATGTAGTTGGCATCAGGTATTTATTTGCAGGATTGAGCTTAATGAAAGTAAGAAGGGCACTACATGGTTTTAGTTTCAAGTACTGGAGATGTCTGGGGATGTTCACATACTCACTAACAACTTAAACAACTTCATTAAACAAAGTACACATATTATCAACTTAATGTACTCAAAAAGGCAATTTCATTAAAACACACCTTCAGATTCTTTACCCAGATTTACTTCTTGTCTTTTCACTGAGCACACGTGCACTTTCTTTTGGAATCAATGAGTATGTAACGTGATACGTGGATTTTCTTTATGTAAGATGTCATTATACACATATTAAAGTAGTTATTTTTAATGCTTAGGTAGTTTCAGGAAACTAGTTCTTGAATAATACACTTGTAGGCAAATAGAAGAGAGTTTTTTAATCTAGTCAGACGGCGTTATTAGTTATATGTCTGTTATTCTGAGGATAGAAAGCCTTACGTGAAATTTTAATCTTTGACAAGGTGATTTATATACTTGTTATCTGTTACCAACCTCCCCTCTTGAAAAAAATTGCTTTGGGAGTTTTCTTCCCTCGTGTTTTATAGATTCATGAGCAGAAGAGATACATGTGTAAGATCTTTTGAATCTTGTCTTTCATTGGCCTTCTTGGTGGCCATAGAGGACTTAGTTTCTTCCTCTTGCATGTCTTAAAGGGTGTCAGTTGCTTAAACTTCCATCGGAGTGAGCTACAGTGAGCGTGTGGAGGGAAGAGGCGGAGTTGGGAGACAGATTGGTAACTGACAGGTCGTCATTGTGAAGGTTCTGGACACCTGTCTTCTCACTGCCTTGCTGGGGATCTGGTCCCTATGGTGTGACACACGCTCTTTCAAGCATTAGGTATCTATAAGATCACAGACTCTTGGTGGTGAGCCTTGCTGTAGGGTTCTTCCAGCTAGCATGCTTTTGATGCCAGCAACAAAAGACCCAACTGCAAATGTCTCAGACAATATGGGTTTAGTATGTCACATGATGGTTCCAAGGTTAATTAAAAAAGTTAATTAACAATTCAGTGATAGATTCAGAATCCTGAGTTCTTTCCATTTTTCTGCTCCAGAATCCTCAGGGTATTCGCTTGCTCCTTGGGCTTATTTCTGCACAGTGGCAAGGATGGCAGGTGGAGCTGCAGCTACAAGTTGGCGCAACATTACTTGGCCAAAAAAGAGTGTGCATCTTTTCATCTGTAATGAAAACCCTTCCCAGAACTGCCCAGCTTCTTCCATTGGCTAGTGCTGGGTCACATGGCTGACCCTAATCCAATCACAGGCAAGGAAGGAGGGGATGCTTCTGATTGGTTCACATAAGGCCTAATTTTGGCTGGGGGAGGCCGTTCTCCAGGCCATTGTGGCCTGAGAATGTGAACCTGAAGGTGTTCTGTTGGCATGGAGAGATGCGCCCAGTGTTGACTCTTGGGAAGGTAACTGGGGATTTATTATTATTATTGTTATTATTATTATTATTATTTTAAGGATAGGTCTAGACCTGCTGATGGCCTACAAAAATTGTTTTATTCTTTGCCTTACCAGTGGTGACATTTGGATATTTTGAATCTCTATATTTTTGGGTATGAAATCTTACACTTGAAAAATTCTTCCTGAAACTTTAGGTTATCTGTAAGAATTTTTCGTGACTATGAAACTACTTAACCATTTTACACAAGAAAGAGTTAGGGAAGGACAAATCATGGTTTGAGTGGGACAGCAACCTGCCTTTTTTTTAGTTAACAACAAGCATAATAACAAAAAGGTGCACTAGATAATGGGCACCTCTGTGTAGTGTAGATTTTTATGGTGGACAATGACTTTAAAATAACACAAATACAAAGTCTATGGGAAGATGAGGAAAAGCAAAGTTTGCCATGTACCCTAGAGTTCTTTTCCTTTTTTTCCTAAAACACATTTTCACATTAGGCCATCGATAAAAAAATTCTTCCTTTTCCTTCCACTCCTACCAGTTAATAAAGCTGTTGAAAGGAGATCTTAATGATCTGGAAACCTTATTTTTCTGGAAGCCATCTTTGAGCACTTGGAACATGGAAACAGTCAGGCATGGCGGGGGGTTTGACCTCTCGTCTCCATGACGCTCCCTTTCTGGGCACTTTCTGCTGTGAGATGGATGAGGAGCTGACAAGCTGTCTCAGACTCAGGTCAGCATCTTTACTCAGGAGCGGAGCCCTTGCAGGTGTGCTGTGTGGTCGGCCTCTTGGGGATGGCTTCCCAACGCCGGCTGTCATCGAGACGGATGGGCCTGAGTGACGCAGGATGTCCCCTCACATCTGCCAATGGGGGTCTGCACCTCTTTCCTCGGCGCAGCCATTATTACCTTGTCGATGCCTGGCGGTGATGGCAGGCCTGAAATGTAGGCGTGGCAGGTATTTTTGTTTATTATTTCTTTTCTGACCATGAAAGGCCTTTTTTGTTGGACAGGATGTAGAACATACAGAAAGGTACAGAGAAGAAAACAAAAGTTGCCCCAATTCTACCACGGATGAGTGGCTGCTGTTAACAATTAGCTGTTTTCACAAGCTTTTTCCTCATGCATATCAATGTCCTCCCTTCCTTCCTTCCTCCCTTTTCTTTCCTTCCTTTTTTTCTTTTTTCTGTTGCTACATCCGGAGGATTACACAGGATAGAGAGATAATTTTGTACTTTTCCGTCAGCACACTATCTGGGGTCAGACTGGATTCAAGTTCCAGCACCTGTTCTAAGCAACATGTGATTGTTATGTGCCTCAGTTTCCTAATCTGTGAAAGGGGATTAAGGTTGTCGGAGGACTCATTGTCAAGATCTCTGTGGAGTGCTTTGTCCTGTTTCCAGCATTAATGTCTCTTGACAGATGTTCTCTTACATCTCAGTCTCCTGTCTCCTGTCACATGTCTCCTCCCCGTCCCCCAAGTTGTAAAGAAGGGCTGGAAGCCCTAGTTTCTTGGCAGAGGTACACAGGATGTCCTGGGGAGTCTTGATCAGAGTTTCTCAGCTTTGGCTCTGTAGACCTTTTGGGCCCAAAGCTTCGTTGTGAGGGCCTGTCCCGTGCATTGTCAGGCTCCCCACTAGATGCTTGCAGCACCCCCTTCCCATTTGAGACATCGTCAAAACTGACTTTGGTTAATAACCACTGGGCTAGACCACTCAGGTTGTATCACCTGGGGCTGCCTATGGCCGCCCTGGACAAAACTGGTGGCAACCAGGACGAGCCCCATGAAGGCTGGGCACAGTCTCTGGTCTCCCACTTTCCTGGTCTCTGAATATCTGTCATGCATCTTGTTTGAAGGCTCCAGGATCCAGGTGTCCTAGATCCAAGGAAAGACCTAACCATGGCTGGTACCACACTGCAGCCAAGGCCACTACCTGTCCTTTCTTGTCTCTGGGTTGAAACGCCTGTGGCCCCTGCGAGTCATCAGTCGAAGGGGCCACACAGCAGGAAAGTCTCCAAGCAGTGACGGGACTCCCCTTTTGTGGGAAATGCAGCTGCACACAAAGTCCTTCTGCTCCAAGACTCCCCCAAATCAGGGACCACTGGGCCGTCATGGTCCTGGGCTTCCCGTGAAGAGGGGCGGCCCAGCCCGTTCCCTTCTCGGTCAAAAGCAGAAGCAGGAACCTTCGCCTGGCCAACTGGGCTGCTGAACTCTGTCACAAGGAGCCCTCGAATGTGACACTGCAGGTGCAAACACGCCGCTGAACCTGGGCAACACGCAGGACACAGAGTATTTGTCAAATGTAGGTGAAGTGTTTAATAAATCTCACTTCCACAGGCTGCCGAGCTGCTGACACTCCCTTGGTCCCTCTTATCCTGACCCTGAAGGAAAGCCTGGCCCCGCGGGGTGGTTCTTTCTCTCACCTGGGGGTTTCCTCGGACAACTCAGTAGCAGGATGATGGTGGCACCGCTGGCCTCCAGGGGTCCCTGGGTAGTTTTCTGAGGCTGCTGACCCGCTGTCTGAGGTTAAGGGTTTTCGTTCTTTCCCAGAATGATCCAGGGCGGAAATGTTCCAGTCTGGGGGTCTGAGAGTCTCCCGGTCCTCTTGAGGGCACCTGGGTGAACAGCTTGGTGGTGCCTGTCTGCACACAGCTCGGGTTTTATGGCGGGCGAGAATCGTTTTTGAATCGTGAATCATCAATTGGTGGAAGGATGGGGCGTGCTACTGATTTCCCTCGTTGGCGGGCAGCTTATTACTGAACCCGTGCAGGCCTCGCTGATGTCCATGCAGAGGGTGGTCCCTGGGAATCGGCGAGTTAGAGCGTCTGGCGCACATGCGCATGTGTGGTAGGTGGCAGCGCGGAGCCAGAGACATGCCCTGGAACGGGCTGTGACTTGCACTCACCAGTTTGTGACCTGGCACGGGGGCTTACGCGCTTTGTGCCTCAGTTTCCTTATCTGCAAATGGGGATGTTAGTAGTACCTCCCTCCCCCCCCAGGAGGGCTCTGAGGACTGAATGTGCTTGGACCAGTTATCTGGCACATGGTTAGTGCTCAGTAAACTATTGTTGAAACTGTTGGCTCTGTGCTGCGTCCCTGGGACACAAAGTGTATGTATGAGTCCCTGTCCCTTTAGTAGTGTGTAGAGGGCAGGCTGTCCTTGGGGGTGCGGGAGCCACGCTGAGGTTCCTACTGCAGAAGGATATGCTCATTAGAAGTTTGTGGTTCCAGGTCTACCTTTTGATGTAATTCCGGAGTTAGCCTTTTGGCTTCTCTCTGCCTCCCGTTGCCACACTCTTGGGAAACAGTGATGTTAAACATTTCCACTTCTTTGCCTCTGGATCACCATCTGAATTTTTAGGCCCTAGAAAATGCTTCAGTGAGTTTTAAAATGTTCACCCCACAGCACAGCCTCTTGGTACCAGAATCACTGCATGGTCTCTACCGTAAGATATGTGCGGATGAGAATGGCCCATGTCTGAGAAACTCCTGCTTTCTTGGGACCAGTTGGAATGCACGTGGGTGCGGCATGACTCGTGGGAAGGCAGCTTGGTGCCTCAGACTTGCTCTTTAGCTGTTTTTCGGTGGAATCATTATCCCAAGAGTGACCTTTGTGGCACGCAGAACCTACCCCACCACTTGCTGCAGAAATGTAGAAGCAGCCTTTCTCGCTGGCTCTGTTCCAGGGCCATGGATGTTTAAAAAAAAAATGGAGTATCCCTTTCTAACTCATTACCTGGTCTTACCTGGGGAAGCCTTGGAACATGAAGATGACATGGCTGGGATCAGGCATCCTCAACGGCCTGTAGGATCCCCTTCCCGGAAGTCTGAAATTTCAGGACACACAGTACTGAGGGCTTCAGGGGCTGATTGAACAGCTGGGCTGGTTTGAACAGGTTTGCCCAGGTAGAATGTCGTGGGTAAAGGGTGTGAAACCCACAGTATTCGTTCCTTCAGACTTCCACAAATCCTTTCTTTCTGATTGTCACATTGGTCCTTGCCCAGGAGGCAGCTAGGTTGGGTTTGGAGGCCACACACAGGGCCAGCACCGTTTAATTCACCAAGCAGGCACTGAAGTCTTGATGTATTGAGCTCATACTGTTGGCTGTGTGCCCTCAGATGGAGCAGGGGATAATGCAGACATAGTCCCCGCCCTGGCAGCCTCTGGTGGAGTCTGTGGGGAGGTGGAGAGTGACAGGCAGTTGGGGTACATGCAGTGTGCTTAGCAGATTTCAGCAGTGGTCAGGATTCCGTGACATCCTGGTTCAGGCCTGTTTTCCAAGGCTGCCTTGGTTCTGTTTGGGAGTTTTAAATGCTGGGCTCTGCTCTCCCACCTGCTGGGGTAAAGGGTGATTGTCTCTGGTCCTCTGTGCAGATTTGCCAGCTGCTTCTGGACTGGACAGCAGACTCGCAGTATCAGCAAGATGTAGGGTCGTCTTTCCCCGGTCCTGAGTTTGCAGTTAGTTCTCTTTGCGCTGGCAGGGCTCACGGTGCTGGGTACACTCACCCATCTTTGCTCCTTGGGATCCTCTGGTTTTCCCCAAAATGAATGGAAGAGGCTGTCACAGAGCAGCTGCTTCTGCTCTTAGACAGCCACAAAGCAAGAAATGAGTCTCACCATGTTGAAACTGTGACATGTGTTTGAAAATAAAGTTTTAATTAGAAGGAGCATTTCGCAGCCTCAACCTGGTGCTGGCTGTCTTAACATTGAGACTAAAATAAACTGGCTCCAATTTCTTGGCACGGGACCCACTCTGCCATTTTGCACACTGACTCTTTTGGGTGGAAGCATGTGGTCTAGTTGCGTGAGTGTTTTCAAGACCTGAGACTTCATTAAACAAAGGAGAGGGACGTGTTTGCCCCCAGGATGGTGGGGTCTGCAGCACCATTTGCTTTAGGACCTGTTGGTTTTATCCTACTTATGTTTGCAAAATGCTTTCTTCTTTATAAATGGAAGTCTAAGGACTTAATGGAAGGAGCCACAAGAGATAGCATTGCATGATGTAATGCTGCGACCATGGCCTTTGGAGCCAGATACACTTGGATTCATTGCCTTTTTCAGTAACCAACTGAGTGGCAGGTCATTTAGTCTCTGAGCTTCTGTGCCTTCACTGTAAAATTGGTATGAAGCCTTTACCAGTTTAACGGTGATTACAGATTATATATGCGCAGTGCCTGGTACAGTAGCAGCTTGATAAATAGTATCCATTATCATTATAACTTAATGGTTAGTACAGTCCTTATCTTGCTCTGGGTCACTGCCAAGGTCTCCCATGATGTTTTCATTGTTAGGTGGCCTGGACTGGCGGTGCTTCTGGTTTAGTGAAGGACTGGCAAGCCCAGAATTAACTTTGCCAGATGCACATGGACTGGCAGGCGGGTGTGTCCCCGAATGTCAGCTTGCAGGTTGCATCACCCGTCTGTCATGCTTATCTCCTCCCCCCCGCACTCTCTCTTGCCACCTCTCAGTAAAAGCCATCACCAGACAGAAACAAAACAAACGGGCGCAGCCTAGGGACTAAAAAATAAGCCCTTTCTTGATTTCCTCGGGCCACGTACATCTCAGGTGACTACAAGGTCGGCTCTTTAGGTCTGTGTGTAAGGCAGAATTTCTAGTCAAGATGTGTGATTAACAACAAGTCCTCCCAAAAGGAGCTTATGGTTCAAGTCGGTGATCCTGACCATGCCCTTGGCATCCGGGTTGGGTTTTATTGTTGAGCTGAGGACATTGATGGTTATTCAAACTCACTTTCTTCTTAGTGCAGGAAGCCTTTTTAAAACATCCCTGACCTATGGGCCTCAATCTGTACCCCTAAATACGATGGGAGATCAAAATTCTATCACAAAGCATCCGCTTTCCATTTTTTTGGTGGGGGAGCGTCTCTAATTTTAATTTTAACTTACATTGAGCTGTAATCCCTCTTCCAGTGAGTGACTTCACCTTTGGCCTAAGAGCCCTCTAGTATCTGAAAAGTGTAGCTGTGTCTTCCCTGTATCTCTCTTTCCAGGTTAAACTTTGTCATTTCCTCTAACTCTCATTCCTTGGGTTGAGTTTTTAGACCACACAGGATTCTTGCTGCTTTCTTCTGGGGGGTTTTCATCTTGTTGAATACAAGACCTGTTCTAATTAAGTCAGAATAGTGGTTATTATTGAAAGAATGCCGTCAGCGGACCTGGGTTGGACTTCTGGCTTCCTTTCCCAGTAGTCCTGGTTTTACAGCCAGGAGACAAAACCCCCATGAGCCTCAGCTCCTTCCAGTACCTGGAGAGCGGTGGGAGTGTTGTGAGAAGTCAGGGATGGAAGTGAAGGGTGCAGTTGAGGTTGGAAGGGTGACAATTAATCACCCTCTTTTCTTTCCAGAGTTTAGAGCCAATTGAGGAATATAACAGAGAACTCAGACAGATGGGACCTGACAGCATTACAGGCAGAGCTGGTTGGACAACAGGCTTAGAGGTGAAGGCCAAATGGGTTGGTCACTGCCCTTCCCCACTTGTGGGGCTGGCCAGCCCCAAGAACTAGGCAGAGAAGGAAAAGGCAGGTCTTGAACCTGATGGGCTCCAGAAGGAGCGTCCAGAAGGCACCAGTCATCATTTGCTCAGTGTCTTCTCCCAGACTGCCAACCAGGAAAGTTCTCTTCCTCCCTAGGAGGCATGAGTTTGGGGATGTTGAGGCAAAGTTGTATCACTTCCTAGGCCTGCCATAACATAGTACCACAGTCTGGATGGCTTAAACAGCTGAAGTTTATGGTCTCACAGTTCTGGAGGCTGAAAATCCAAGATCAAGGTTTTGCCGAAGGCTCCGAGGGGGAATCTTTTCTATGCCCTTTTTCTAGCTTTTGACAGTTTGCTGGCAACCTTTGGTGTCCCTTGCTTGTAGAATCATCACCCTGATCGCTGACTTTGTGTTCTCATGGTGTTCTCCCAGCGTGCCTGTCCGTGTCCAGATCTCCCCCTTTTTTAAGGACACAAATCATGTTGGATTAGCGGCCACCTTGCTCCACTATGACCTCATCTGAACTAATACCATGTTTCCCCGAAAATAAGACCGGGTCTTATAGTAACGTCTGCAATAACCCTATTTGCAAATACGATCACACTCTGAGGGGGTTAGTATTTTGATATATGAGCTTGGGGGTGGGGTGGGGCGCATAATTCAACCCAAAATAGAGGTCTAGTTTTTTTCCTTCCAGGAGAGCGGAGAGTCTTTCTCTTGTGAGGAATAGTAGGTATTAGGACCTAGTAGGTGCTCAGTAGTCTTCTGTTATGGATGGAATTGTGTCTCCCCAAATTCGTATGTCGAAGCCCGTACCCCCATATGGCTGTATTTGGAGACAGGGCCTTAAGGGGAGTTAATTAAGGTGAAATGAAGTCAAGCGCGTGGGGCCTAATCCAATAGGTATGGTGTCCTTCTAAGAAGAGGCAGATACACCAGAGCAACTTCTGTCTCTGCGTGCACACAGAGGAAAGGTCCTGTGAGGACATACTGAGAAGGCAACTGACTACAATCCAAGGGAGAAAGGTCTCTCCAGAAGCCAGCCCTGCTGACACCTTGATCTTGGACTTACAGCCTCCAGAACTGTGAGACAATACATTTTGGTGGTTTAAGTCACCCACTCTGTGGTACTTCATGATGGCAGCCTGAGCAGACAGAGGTATTGTCCCCTCTTCCAAAGGTGACAGCTGTGAGCGGATCCATTTGTAGTAACGGGCCATTGTTGAGGTCAGGGCTGGTGACCTGCCTTTGCGATGGCACGGGGCAGGGTGGTGGCTTCTCCTCTGTTATTTCCAGTTTTCTGTCTTCATTTAATGGACTGGATAACCGAGGATGAGAAAGCTTAAGCATTTTGCTTAAAGCCACTCGAGCAGATTAGGCAATGGAACCCGAGGGTGAATCCAAGAGCTCAGAGCTCGCTTGGGTAAATCCAGGACAGATATATTTAATTCTTTATTTCAAAATGCAATTCACAGTGACATGTAAATGTCACTGAGTAGCAAGGAAATGAAACAAAGTGGGTCAGTGACACACTGCACTGTTTTGTGATAAATGTAGGTTAACTGATTTAATGGAAAACCATAATTTAAGTGAAAGTGGACTTAAAAAGCTTAAGCCCTCGAAAAATCTCCAACTACCCAATTATGACCAGGATAGAGTAAGTGCCGCTCTTTGAAACTAAACCTTTTATCAGCAAACACTCTTGCTCTGCCTTGCAGTTAAAACCATTGCTTTAATTCAAAATATATTTATTGAATGGTGACTATGAGGTCGGACAATTACGTTCACGAACACATCCTAGAAAAAGTGCTACATACCTCACTGCTGAATATAACTACAGACACCTTCGAAGTACCCCCTTGGGAAGCTATGCACCGACACCAGCACCTAGTCCACCCTTCAAAGCAATTTTGGAACTCTTTTTCTGGAATGGCCGTCAGAGCTGTCATCATATTACCCTTGATGTCCCGAATGTCATCAAAATGTCTTCCTTTCAATATTTCCTTTATCCTCAGGTAAAGAAAGAAGTCATTGGGGGCCAGATCAGGTGAATAGGGAGGGTGTTCCAATACACTTATTTGTTTACTGGCTAAAAACTCCCTTATAGACAGTGCCCTGTGAGCTGGTGCATTGTCATGATGTAAGTGCCATGAATTGTTGACGAAAAGTTCAGGTCGTGTAAATTTTTCATGCAGCCTTTTCAGCACTTCCAAATAGTGAACTTGGTTAGCTGTTTGTCCAGCTGGTACACATTCATAATGAATAATCCCTCTGATATCAAAAAAGGTTAGCAACATTGTTGCAACCAGTTCGCGAACTTAATTGTCAGACCTGTATGTGCCTGGCTTTGTGCTAGGCTCTAAGCACCAAGAGCTGAAACTCACAGTCTCTGTCCTGAATGAGCTGCCTATTTAGTGGGGCCTGCTCCATGGACAATGGTCACACTGTATGGTAAGTGTTACCTAAGAGGGCGGAGGGAGGTAATTACCGTTTGCTGTGGGAGCACATTGGGGGAGGGGGCGTATTTCTCACACAGACTAGGGCAGACATCAGGGATGGCTTTCCTAAATGAGAAGTAATGTTTAAGCTGAGGTTTGGGCAAGGAGTCCTGGTTATTCAGGCAAAGCTGAGTAATGATGTTTCAGGCAGGGACAATAATAAGTGTATTGTCATGGAAGTGTGGCGGGAATAGCCCACTCTGAGGGCTGCGTACACACAGATACTGGGCCTTCCTCCCTTTCTCTCCTCCTTTTCTTCCTTCCTTTCCCCTCACCAGTTCTGTTTTGATAAACTGACTCCATGAGGTGAATAAAAAGGCCTAAGTTGTAGTTTATGCCAATTTCCATGACGTAAATATTCCTCCTTCGGCGACTAACATGATGTCACCTGGCCCGTACTATTTCGGAAAGTATAACAATTGGTTACAAGTCTGTACAATCCCACTCAGTACACTACTGCCTGCCACCCGTCCAGCCTCCAGATATCCCTCTATCCTTCCATCCCTAAGCATTGCTTTAGCCAAACAGAATCACAGAAATAAATCATGGTACAGATTTTAGAATGTTTTTAGTCAAGTCCTCTCATATTACAGACAAGAAAACTGATGTCTAGAGAGAGAAAGTGACTTTCTGAAAGTCTATTTGTAGAACTGAAATACTGGACTGTGGTCTTCAGAATTGAAGTTTGCAGCCGCCTCCCTTAAGTAAAGAAAACACAAACTCCGATGTGGCTTGGTGATTCCTGCGGTGGAGCGATGTGGAATTCACGTTGTACGCACAACAGTTCTGTCGGTGCCTGCTTTTCTGTGGCAGTCCTCATACTCATGAAAGTGTTTTTGTTGTTCCTGTCTCAACAGTTGCGGGTTCCCAGCAGGCTCACAATTTCCTTCGTAGGGGTTTCAAAATGCCCCTGTTGAAATAACATTCTTTTCCCAGTTGGTAGCAGTGAGCTTCAGAATTTAATTTAGCAGTTGGCTCTTGATATTTATTCAGTCTTTGGTGTTTCTGGATTTCATTTGTGTGTGTGTGTGTGTGTGTGTGTGTGTGTGTGTGTTAGACATCTGTCCTTTGGGACTCCAACTCGAGCCATGTGTGGTATTAACCAGCTGCTTCTTAGGGGCCCCATTTGTGTTAGCTGAATTTTCTTGGACGTACCCATGTAGCTGAAAATGTCTTTTCTCCTTCCTGTGCTTCTCGCTGTGGGTCTTGGGGCTTTGGGGAGATGGACAATTGAGCCTGCTTTTGATGGTCTTCAAATTGTTGTAAACTCTGAGAGAAGAAGGGTGACTCTTGCTATCTGAGACACTTTATTTTTGAAACTGTGGAAAAATTGGCTGGTGAATTGAATGCTCCAGAGGACTCCATTTAAAATGTTGTAATATTGAGTAGGGGAAAAAAAAAGCCAACAAACAAGTTGCCAAGCTATGCCCTGGCGTAGGATGTCGTTTGTGTAAAAAGTAAGCAAACAAATTGGTGGTTACCTCTGGGGAGTGAAAATTAGAGTAGTAGTGAGTTAAAGAGAAAACTTGTACCTTTTAACCTTATATGTTTCTGTTGTGTTTAATTTTTTTTCTTTTTAATTACAGGCTTGTAATAAAGCAAACCCAGACTAAACAGAAAGTGTGGTTATGTTTTAATTGCACTCATCTGGACATGGTGATAAACTCTCTATTGTCTTCTTAAGACAACTGCCATTTGTCCCATGTAAACTTTACATGTGCCTAGTTTATAAATTAGAATTTAGTAATTTTAATTTTTTTCGATTAGAGTTGACATTCAATATTGTGTTAGTTTCAGGTGTACAGCATAGTGGTTAGACATTTATATAACTTATGAAGTGATTCCCCTGGTAAGTCTTGCCCCCATCCGACACCATGTATAGTTATTGCAATATTCGTGACTATATTCCATAAACTTTACTTGTAATTTAGTCATTTTAGATACAATTAATTTTGGTTGCTAGAAAATGATAATTGCATAGCCATTCAAACCTGCTTAGTAAGGCTGGAAATTTAAACTTACACTTCACTGTGAATTCTCCCTTCCCATAATAATTGTGATCAGTTCTTTCTTAATGAGATTAATCACCTGTTTGTATGCATTGCCTAGGCTGGTGATCATTCAGGACTTCCAACCGAGATTCTGAAAACCGCCTGGGGACGCTCTGTGAACTGACATAGGGCCATAATGTGTTTCCAGTGCTCCCTGGCTGTGGAGCTCTTGGCTGCCTTGGGCATCGAGTGCCATTAGGTTTCACTGGCCTGCCCGAGCGGCATCCTGTTTCCTGACACCAGTGCTCCTGCCTTCCCCCTTATTTCTCCTTAAATGAACTTCTTTCATGTACCTGGCAGTCCCGTCCTCATGGTTAGGATGACCTCTGGTGTTCCTGATCTCAAATTAGGAAAAATAAATTCAGTCCCGTTCCCTGTAGCCCCGAGCATTTGAAAAGGTAGGGAATGTGTGGGTATTGTACAAGAAATAGATCAGTTTGGAATAGCCGAAAATGGAAAAATCAATGTGACCTCTTCTCCAGGCATTTGCAAAACGAGGCAGGTTGCCTCTCCCAAAGGACTCTTCTAAAAAGAATTTCCGGAAATGTGTGGAGTAGGCAAATGATATGTTATTGATGCAAAGCACAGTTGTGATTATGCTAGTGGAGGAAAATAGTTCCTCTATTTCACAGTCTGTGCAAACCTAAGTTATTAGGTTGAATGATGTGAATTACCAAATTGAGCTGCCAGAAGGACAGTTTCATCCAGTTCAAATTAGGAGAGCTTATTTGCTGAATTGTAAGACATGGGAAATACGTGTCTACATTATGAAAGGACATGAGATGGACATGCCTTAAGGAAACCAGGCATCCTTTATTTTTTTATTTTTTATTTGAACCTGTCTGTAATGTTTAGTGTTCACATAGCTGACACTTGGTTGTTGCCTCACTTGCTTTCACAAAGTATCTAGAGCAAAATTGGTTGCCTAGCAACATGTTCCAGCCCAGGAGGGTTGGAGAATGGGTCAGTGATTAACAATTATGTACAATCAAGTTTAAAAATGCATAGCAGCCTGCAATATCCATGCTTTGACCGACAGGAAGCATCAGCATTCCGCTGGCCGGGGTTTATGGCTATTGTATGTGAATTTATTGCAATTGTGGTTTGGACCTCCTGGTTGCAATTAAGAAAAACTTTGCGGTGGACCAAAATAGGCGTAGGGTGCCCCTCTATATAGTATCCATTTTGCAGAAGCATCTGACACCCGTCATCTGGTTACCTGCCTATCTGGACACTCATTCCCTTTGGAAAGTGAAAAGAAAAATGAAGAATTTGGATATGTATGATTGTTGTCATTTCAACAAATTGGTCGCTATTAGTGAATCTGTAGTTTGCCAAGAACAGGGACACACAAAATGAGTGACAATGGCCCCATCGCTTCACCGAAATCATTCTTTCAAGAATTACGAATCCCGTGCAGACATTTCTTCCCGAAATGGCCCAAACCCTTAGTTTTTTCTCTGCCTTCCATTCCAGCAAAAGAGAAGACAATTTTTTTTGTAATCTAGTCCTTACTTATCTTTCTGTCAGCACAAATATCAGTGGTGTAAATCCCGAAAACGGCAGTAAAGCTTAGGAGGCATTTTTACAACTCTGGTAAAGCCAATAAGGCACAATTGTATTGTTGAGAATTATTGACTGTAATTGGCCAATCAATTTTTAGGCCCTTTCCATTTGTATGTTGTTTAATCAACAAAAATAAATCGCCCTGCCAACCTTGAAAGCTCCAAGTCGGGGAATGGTGGCAAATATTTTGCTTGCCCTGCCCAAACTGCTTTCCAACAGAAATATCTTAATTGGAGGTGATTTATATTCAGAACCGTGATGTTTTATCATTTGTCTGAAGAAGGAAAATGCTGTGTAAGCAAGCAGTATGCAACCGTTTAGGCATTGGTTTTGACATTTATCTACACGCTTTATCCCTTAGACGTTTATATAAAAATGACCTTTCCTAGCCCTTGTTGCTAATAATTCAGGCTCCAGCTCCTGAATAGCTGTCAAATTGTCTCCATAACCTTTGGTTGGAGTCAGGTTTTGCTGGGGAGGACTTCCAAAACCTAGGACTTTCTCTCTTTTTTTCTTCAGGGTTTTACTGTCCCTGACTTCTGCTCTCTGAGCCTTTGGTGGAAAATGGCTGACAGCTTAGTGTTGAGTGTGCCCCAGGGAAATGGGCCGCTGTCTTGCGTTGTTGGAGGGAAAACATCACTAGCCATGGCCTGAGACAGGGGGTCTCAGGGTACATGGGGACTCTGATGTGAGTGGGTGACAAACTTCCCTGAGATTTGCAAGAATCCAGTTTTTGCTTTTGCTGCCTTCTTTGCACTCCAGGGAAGGGGGAGAGAGATGACCAGGAGTAACATTTATTTAATGCCTATACCATGTGTTTTTATTTCTCCCAATAACCCTGTAAGGTAGCTAAACCCTTATACCTGGTGAGGAAGATGAAGTTCAGACAACATGAGTAATGAGCTCAGAGTCACACAGCTTGTGTGTGGAGCGGCTGCAGTGGAATCCCATTCAGTCTGTCTCCAGTGGTCTTCCCATTTCACTGGGCCCCTGGGAGCTGGAGAAGACCTTCTCCCTTCCTATTTCGCTGTACCAGTTTTCCCCAGCAGGGCCCCTGGGTGCAGGTGCTATAGTGTGGTGGTACCTAACGGTTTGTGATTGTTCGTTGTGTGCCTGGAACTGTTCCAAGAGCTTTGTGTGTGTTAATTTATTTAATCCTCGCACACCTATTAGCAGCTGCTACTCTGTTCTCACAGATGAGGAAACTGAGGCACAGAGTTGTTGGGGTACTGGCCCGAGGTCACATGGCTAATAGTTGGGGACATCAGGATTTGAATCCAGGTAGTCTGACCCACATTCGTAGGGCTTTACCTTCCATTGAATGCACCCGTTTGTTCAGCATTCTTCATGCTCCAAGCAGCTAAGATGAAAGAGGAAAGAAAAATAGTCAAGTCTTATAGAACTTACTTTAGACTTTGTTATGGGCAGCGGAGGCCATTGATGTACCAATTGCCTTGATTCTTGGCTCTTTCATTGATTTTCAGCTGCACTGGGATGCCCTTCCTGCTACCTTTGCTCCATTTCCGGTTGGCTTCCTCATGCCCCCATTACAGGTCCCTGGGGCCCTCTCAGACTGATGGGGAGGCCAGCTGTTCTCCAGGGACAACCAAGAAACCAACACTGTGACCTGCAAATCATTCCATGGGCAAAACAACAACAACAACAAATTTAAGTAAACTTAGGAACCAACATGATGCAAATTCCACAACTTCTAAATAGTGTCCTGTAAGTAACTAGTTCCAGGAAGCCAATGGAATGGTAAAAATCCAGCAAGTGCCTGAAGCTCTGTGCTGTGTGAAATAGGGCCCTGGCTTCCCACTGCGCAGCCCCAAGCCACAGGAGCTTTGGGTGCCGAGATCAAGAGATCCCTGGATCAAGATGGAATGAGGAATTTTAACATTTGCTTGGAACAGGAAGTCCTGCAGCAGGTCAGATCAGTTAAGATAATCATGATCATGCCTGCAGAGTATTTCTGATGGCAACCTCTAGTCACAACGTTTTGCGTATACGAATCATTAATTGTGCACTAGTCTCTTTAGATAGACGCTGTTATTATGCCCATTTTACAGAGGAGAAAAATCCACTCTGTTAAATGTACAAGGTCGGACAATTAAGTTCGTGAACTTGTTGCAACGATATTGCTAACCCTTTTCGATATCACAGGGATTTTTCATTATGAATTTGTACCAACTGGACAAACAGTTAACCAAGTTTACTATTTGGAAGTGCTGAAAAGGCTGCGTGAAAAAGTTAGAGGAAAATGACCTGACCTGACTTTTCGCCAACAGTTCATGGCTGTTGCTTCATAACAGTGCACCAGCTCACATGGCACTGTCTGTGAGGGAGTTTTTAGCCAGTAAACAAATAACTATTGAAACACCCTCCTACTCACCTGATCTGGCCCCCAATGACTTCTTTCTTTACCTGAGGATAAAGGAAATATTGAAAGGAAGACATTTTGATGACATTCAGGACATCAAGGGTAATACGACAACAGCTCTGATGGCCATTCCAGACAAAGAGTTCCAAAATTGCTTTGAAGGGTGGACTAGGCGCTGGCGTCGGTGCATAGCTTCCCAAGGGCAGTACTTGGAAGGTGACCTTGGTGATATTCAGCAGTGAGGTATGCAGTACTTTTTATAGGATCAGTTCGTGAACTTAATTGTACGACCTCGTAGATTGTAATTTTAGGAACATTAATATAAAAAACACATCTTAGAATCAAGGACATACAGTGCTTGGCTTGTGTTTGGTGGTGCCAGTATTTGGCTGCTCTTCGGAACACAGATGCCTCCTTACTAGATGGGCCCTTAAAACTAGCTGAAATGTGCTGGGCAGTACTACAGCTGGCATTTATTGAGTTATTACTGTATGCCAGACACTATTCTAAGAACTTGGAATGAATTGTTTGAATCCTCACAGAAAGCTAGGTACTATGATGATGGTTATGCCTGATTTATAGATGAGAAAACTAAGTCAGAGAGGTAATATAACTCGTCTAAGTCCACCCAGTCTGTATGTGGCAAGGACAAGAGGCTGCTGGGCTCCCCACCACGGTGGCCTGTGCCTCTGAGCTAAATGGCCCCTGGTACAGCCAGGAAAAGGACAATGACAGGGAATGGACACAACTGTAGGGCTCTGTCCCGGTTAGAGTCACCTCTGTCCTGCCCTTACCCAGGTGGCTCGTCATTCCCTCTTAGCATCCTTCCTGGTGTGGAATTAGAAGTTGGTTTTGGAGGCTTCTGTTTGTTTGTTCCCGAGATCACCCCAGTAGCGAAGGATATGAACATAAAACATACCCGGAAAGGCATTTGTTGGGTCTTGGAGGCACATTTCTCTCTGACCTCACAACATCGCTGTGAGGTTCATACTGCAGGGTTATCTCCATGTTGCAAAGGGGGAAACTAGCCCAGGGAGGGCGAGCCACATATCCTTGGTCACACAGCAGGTGAGGGGCAGAACTGGGCTCCAGCCACAGTGGAGCCTACTCCCTGCCCCCAGAATGGGGCACCTGCTGACAACTCCGGGCATTTCCTGCAGGCTCAGCTCTGCCAGTCTGCTGTTTCGGAGTTTTTCTCCTCCTGAGCTGCTGCCTCCACACTCTCCTTGCCTCAGCAGCCCGGAGCTTTCCAGAACAACAGGATGAGCTCTTCTACAGCCCCGGAACTGTTTTGCTATTGCTTGTGCATCTGAGCACCTGCTGAGCTGATGAGCTTTTGAAATGTCACTTGACTGTCGGAAGGGAGCTGTGAGTGATTTGCAGGAACACACCATCTCAGCTGCCTCCTTGGGGTGGGTGGTGGCGTGTGGAAAGGGTTGGCGGTTCCTCTTGCGCCCAGCTCCCTCTGTGGCGGCAGGAGGTTGTCTTCCTGCTCGTGAGCCTGGCACAGGTACCCATCGTCTGCCTAGTCAGTTTTTTCTTCTCTTGGGCAGACAGTGGCAGTTTCTGTGCTATGTTTCTCTTACAGCCCTGGCTCTCCATTTTTGGGTCAACTTTTGAGAGTACAATAAATTTTTGACCTTTTTCTTTCTGGATTTCTTATGTCAGAAAACTGCACACATATACAGAATTCTGCATGTAAATTCTAGATTTTTACTTGAACCCTCGTACTTAGATCCTCTTTCGACATATCCCACTCCTCCATACACGTACCACAAAATCTAGCTTAAAAATTGGGTTTTCTTTTTATTTTCCCCCTTCTTACTTGAGGGCAAGTATGGAAAATTAAATGATTATCTGCCCCCCGCCCGCCTTCTCTTTCCACTGTTGTCCTTCAAAGGTCTGGCAGGAAAATACACGACACACTGAAAGAGGTGACAGAAGAGAGTTTAATGAATGCATGTCACGGCATAAAGAAGCAGAAAGGGGGCAGTGGGTAATAGGAGGACGTGAGGAAACAGGGTCACCGGAGCAAGCCCCTCTGCCTTAATCTGTCTGTTCAGACTGTTATAACAGAATACCACAGACTGGTCATTTGTAAATGACAGAAATGTATTTTTCACAGCTGTGGAGGCTGGGAAGGCCAAGATCAAGGTGCTGGCAGACTTGATGTCTGGTGAGAACTCATTTCCTTGTTGACAGATGGTTGTCTCCTTGTCCCCACATGGTGGAAGGGGTGAGGGAGCTCTGGGTCTCATGTAGAAGGGCACTAATCCCAGTCCTGAGGGCTCCATCCCCATGACCTACTCACCCCCCAAAGTCCCCACCTCCAAATATCACATTGGGGATTAGGTTTCAACATATGAATTCTGGGGGACATATTTAGTCTATGGAGCTCTTCAACCTGTAGAACTAGGGACAGAGGGAGAGGGTTGCCTGAGAGAAGGTGTAACTTGTGGAGAGACCCCTACGTGACCCTGCAGGGAGGAAACAGAGGATCTGTGCTCCTTCCTTCTTTTCTCTCCTGGCGTCTACAGCTATCTCCCAGGGGGCTAGAGGGCCAGAGCCTGGTTGATGCAGGCCATAGAGGTCAGCCTGCCAGGGCACAGATCCCGGTGGAAAAGGTGGGAAGGAATCTGAAGGGCAACCAGAGACTATTTAGCACATCTTCCTTCAGATTCTCAAGTAACTTTACCAACAGATGGCGCTGTCGAGAGTGCAACGGGGCAGCTTTGTTTCCTTACATGCTCTCCCTGGGGTCTGGGCATCATGGAAAACTGCTTAGTTTGTGCTATGGAGGTTTTGTAATTCTGTTAGTGATTGGAAGCTTCCTGTTTTTTTTTTTTTTTTTCAGATGCTTTTAAACCCAGTGTTTTAGGTTTCTTTTCCCCACTATTTTGTTTGTATGCCTGTCATTGCAAGGCCACTTTGAAAGGTTTCATTACACTTCATGATGGTGAACCAGTCTGCCTCAGTATCATAGGGAACTGTATATAAATTAACTCACATGACATTATGTTCAAAGATAGTTTCCCCTCATTATTGGTTAGCTTGATGTATAGAAATAGGCATTTCTCGATTTTTCAAAACGGAAATTATATGTGGGGAAGCAATTGAGAAATTAAAAAAATGTTATGAGTATTATGCTGTATAAGGAATTATGAGGCAATGGGTGTAACTGACACCACCAAGCTTGGATCTGGGAGGTCTGGGGTCTGCTCCTGGCTCCTGCTCACGCTTGTTCTGTAACTCTGCATCTCTATAAGGTGGAGTTTCCATCGCTAACACAGACTTTCTCCTTAAGCAAACTTCAGTCAGGCGCCTCTGAGCCCTCTTTTCGACTAGACCTGGACCTTGGTCCCTGTACTGTCTTTGGCCTGCTTCGCCCAGTTTTAGCAAGAATCCTGCTAAATCAGTGTAGAGTGGATCCCTTATCCTTGATATTTTGATCACCCTGGGTTGCCTTCAGAAAGAATCGTATTGTCTGTTGGTTTCATAAGAATCCCTCTACCCTGATGTTTCCTCTTAGTAATTTTGCGGCTACTGACCCCCCTCACTCTGCTTGTTTGTTCTATTCGGAGTTGAGCCCCATCTCTCTCCTTTATTGCAGTAGTCCTGAATAAAGTCATCCTCACCATTGTAAAAACATCAGAACAAATTTTCTTTTAACATTACCCACCATAAAACCTTGGAGTTGTTTGGATCCTCAATTTCGTGGGCCATGTGGAGCTCACTATGCGGAGCCCACTCACCCACTGGTGAGCTTGTTCTCATTGTTGAGAAGCTGGCCTTGGTCTCAAGCTTGTAATCTGCCCTTATTTTCGCTCATTGATCTCAATTCTGTCTTTCCTTGAAACCTGTTCCTCTCTCACTCAGTGAATAAATTAGCTTCTTAAATTTTATCCATCTCGATGAAAATACTTTTAAACAGCATCTGTATTGCCTTTCTTGCTTTATTTAACAGGGTTCTCAGCCTGGTTGAACATATGTTGCAGATGCTGGGATATTGTTACTGTAGAAGGTTGCGTTTAGGGAGACGCTCCCCCCACCCAAGGGGGTTGAATCTGTGTGGACACTGTCTTTATTCTAGAAACCCCTGCATTACTCTGCCTTTCTGCTTCTAATTTTAAGTCCTTTGTTTCTTTCCTCTGCTGTTAGCTCTTGCTGACGTCTTGTTTGATACAGTTTAATAAATGATGCACTTCTTTTTCTTCTATGGAATAAAGTGCTTGGGATTTGTGAAAGATGTTTGTCACTCAGAAGTCTTTTTTTTAAAAATTTCTAGGTCGATGGCTGTGTTCCAGATGTTATCGTTGTCAGAAGCCTGACTTCCACATGGTGAGCAGTTTACAGTCTCATATATGTCCTATATGCTTTGAAGAACTTTCTAGATTCATTCAGGGTATATAAATATATTTGCTTTTTCATTTGTTTACCATATAGTCCTAAATCTGTTTCTGGCGTTTGTTAATTTTCAACTCTGCCTTTTCTGCATTACTTCATTAATGGGTATGTTTGAAAATAACAACTGATACGGGATCAAAACAACCAAAGTAATTTGCTTGAAGAAGAATTTTAGGATGATGTGTAAAAAGAAAATCAGATTTATTTATAAATATTTCAATATAACTCTCCATGAACAATAATTCATTTGTTGATATCACTAAGTATTCATGTTGAGATTTCCCTGATTATCTCATAAATATTTTTTCACAGTTAGTTAAAAATACCTCAGATTAATCAAAGGATTTAAACAAAATTCACACAGTCTCTTTTAATATTTATGTTATCTGTCCCTCTCTTATTTTCTCTTGCAATATATTTGGAGAAGAAGCTGGATTTTTTTGTCCTGTGGAGTTCCTCATGATATAGCTTTTGCTGCCAGCATCCCTGTGTTATTTAAGATGTTTTATTATCCCCCAAATTTCCTATAAACTAAAGGCTTAATCAGATTCAGGTTCAATTTTTTGGTAAAAGTATTTCATACATGACAGTGTAAATTCTGCCAGGTGACACATTCTGTCTCTTTTTGAAATCTTAATATTGACAAGTGCTGTTAATATGATCATCCATTATTAGGGTCCCCATCAGTTTTTTACCTCATAGCTTTAGCAACCATTGATGATCCATAATGGATACCTGGATGCATTCTTTACTTAGGGTTTGCAAAATGGTGATGCTCTCATTCTGTCATTTATTCTGTATTTATTAGCTGGAAAATCTCTATAACAAAGAACTTAAAAATTTTCCCTCTTCTACCCTTAGAAGACGGTAGAAGTGGTCAAAAGTATGGTGATGGAAGGAGATCTGACTCTGGGTGGTGAACACACAATGTGATATATAGATGATGTATTATAGAAATGTACACTTGAAACCTATTAATTTTACTAACCATTGTCACCCCAATAAATTTAATCAAATAAAAAAATGGTAAAAGAAAAAAAAAATCTTTTCAAAAAATTACCTTGAGGGTACAGTTTGTATATAAAAGACAGAATAATGGCTTTGTTAGTTCCTCTTATTTACCAGATTAATGAATTAGTTCCATATTATCCTTAAGATGACCAGTGAATTTTTTATGAAAGATGTCATTACGAATTCTTGGATTGTTAACATATTTGACATTGGGATAAGGATTTGGTGGAAACAACAATAAAAAAATAACCTCTTTTTTTAGATGTCTAAATTCTAATTAATAAATGTTTCTATATAATAAGAAAAAGGAGGCAGTGGGAGATGTGGAATGAAAAAGGAAGAGACTAGAAATCTATAAGCATAATTGAATAGAAATAGGATAGAAATAGAATAAAGAATAAGCATGCTAAAAATCAGAAGATAGAAAAAAAAGGAACCCTCTGAGAAGAAGAGGACTAAGGGGTGATGAGGGAGGTGATGGACGTAGGGGAACGTGTCGAGAGCCAGATTGCAGAGGGCCTTGAAGGCCATTGTAAGGACTTTGGGGGCCATTGGAAGGACATGACCTTAGCTTATTTTTTTAAAATGAGAATATACCGTTGGAACAGGGGTCAAGAACAGAATTAGTGAGACTAATTAGTAGGTGACAGTGACTACAGTACTGGTGATGGAGATAGTGAGAACCAGCCCAATTCTTAATGTATTTTGAAGGTAGCGGTAACAGGATTTGCTGATGACAGAATGGGTGGAAGGTGTGAGAAAGGAGGAGATATCCTGGAGAGGGAAGAGCCACGTGTATTTGGGGAATAAGAAGTGACAGTGGTGGACCTTGGCTGCTCCAGGCTCCCTGGGCCCTTCCTGGCCAGTCAGCAGGTAGGAGTTCACGGCTGAGATTGGGAAAGCTTGTCTACTGAGCTTTTCATTCTTGAGTGGTATATGAGTTGCCGGGCAGGTGCCTTCTCTGGTAGACCAGTTACCTCTTTCAACTCGGTGACCACAGCCTGCACCCCTAGACGTGGCTACTGCCAACTACTAAAAGGGCCAGGCAGTGTGGGGAGGTTACTACTGACCCTTGAATGGACACCCAGTTTGGAAGGTAAGCCCCATGATGGAGTAGACGCTGTCTGTGAGGGTACACACTTGTATTTTGAGAACAAAGGTTGTTGAGAACTGTTTCCTACCTCACGTATCTAAACTTGATTTTGGTTTTAGAAGAATAATCCTGGGTATGATGGGCTACACTCAGTGTCTTGGTGGGTAGTTTAAGATCAACCCGATCTGTTTGCTTTTTCCTGCCGTTTCTTGCAGGCAGGTCTTAAGTGTGCTCTGATTCACCCCTCCTTTCTAGCACCCTGAGGACCAGAACAGTGGTGGCCAAGTTACAGCCACGGGCCTGTTTTTGTAAATAAATTTTTATCGGAACACAGGCACACCTACTTGTTTATGTATTGTCTATGGTACTTTCATGCCTTGATGGCAGAGTTGAGTAGTTGTGACAGAGAATATATGTCCCACAAAGCCTGAAATATTTACTATTTGGCCTTACCAAAACCAGTTTGCTGTCCTCTGGGCTAGGAGATAAGCAGAGGATGAAGACGAGTAAGGCTCACACAGAAATATTCCTTATCACTAAAATGCCACTCCGCCTTAGTACATGTGGATGTGAAATTTTGTGGCTCACCAATTGCAGCTTCGTTATTAGACTAACTTTATATCCCTTTGCTCATACTTCTACATGTTAGATGACATTCCTTATATTTGAAAGGAAATATAATTCAACATGGGTAGGTTCACTTTACATGTGGCGTCATTTTACTGGGTAGATAGTTGAATATTGGTAATCCAGAAGTTTAGCATTTTGAGATCTTACTTGTTATACTCTCTTCCTTAGATAATATAAACCTTCTCTTCCCTATGAGCAGACTGTTATGTGGTTTGTTTTGCTTTTGTGTGATCAAAAATTCTCCATCCTTTTCGGTGAATATGTTATGTTAAGCATTTTCAAAATAAGTACACTTGCGTATTTCCTCCTAAGTGGAAGTCAGCTAGTTTTTAATCTACGCTATTCCTTTTGTCTTTTGGCTATATTGTGTGTTACATTATTATGGATGACTGTGGAATACTTTGTGTAAAAAAAAAATTGAAATAGATCTCAAATATAAAGGACTTTTCTTTCTTAATTGCATCTTAATGTAATAAAAACCAGAGTGTAATTATTAAAAGTGGTAGGAAAAAAGAATTAAAACGATAAAAATTGCTTAGCAAAGATCTTGTTTCATAATGCATTCCGAAATAATTGGTATCATAATGTGTAATTAATAATCTTTCTTTGAAGTGTGAAGCTTGGGAGGGTAGGGGACCTCTTAGGACTTGGTGATGTCTGAATTAGTTGCTATGGTAGCACTTTTGAATCTATGCACAGATTGTAGCATCTTATTACCTGCCTTGTCAGTTTTTTGTTGTTGTTGTTGATAGAGGGAGGTACTAAAAGAAGGGCGAAGACAGAGGGTCCTCTAATACTTGACCAGACACCCACTACTGCCCTGAGTTGGTCAGGGAAGAGAGGAGAGGAAAAGTTCCTCAGTGTAGGCTGTGGCTTTAGCTCAAGCTGCAGGGAAATTTGGGAGTTGGAGTAGACCAGGTGGCAGACCTTTTTGGCCCAGGTGTCAGGTTGATCTGGGGCTTATGCTTGAAACAGGCTGAGAAGCTCCTTGGCTCATTTTCTAGACCTGCCCCCTAATCTGTCCCTGTGGATCTTTTTGCTGAGATGACCAGGAATGATGCGTCCAGGGAAATGCACCACCAGGAAAAAGAGGGGAAGGGAATGGACTCCAAGGCTCAGAGGCAATTGGCTCCCTGAAGCTTGGGAGACCAGAACATGCAAGATCGTAAGTAAAAGTACTAGGAGAGAACATTCCAGGCAGACCTGAGCTTTTATTCGCTGTTCCTTTGATTCAGGAGTTCCTTGTCCATGACCCGTCATGTCCAGGTTACTTTTCAGAGAGGAGGTGGTGGTGGGTGCTGTTCATTGTCCCCCGGTTGCTGAATACCTGAGCCCCTGCCTCTTGGGGGAAGTTAGCTCCGTGTGACTGCTAAGAGGCTGTTGTCAAAAGCCACACCAGAGCTTATCTTTTGAGTAAATCATGTTGCGGGGTACGGGGAGGCACTAATTTGAAAGAGACTACTGCTGCTCAGAAATTTTAGGCCTGTTCTTTGGAAATAGCTTTTAGAGTCTGGGGTGTGTTCTTTGAAATATCTCCATCAGTGGCAAATATTTCTCTTTTTGGGTGGTTTTGATTTTCAGTAAAATTCTGAATGCAATTGCCCATCAGTTGGTTTTCTACTTCCATTCTTGTCCACAGACTGGTCAGAGGGATCTAAATAGCACTGAAATCTTATTATTCTTCTGCTTGGAACTTCCTCTGACTTCCTTCCGCCGTGGGTTTGAAAACCAGACTTTCTGCCATGGCTGCAACGTCTCAAGTGATTCGGCGCCACTTCCCTCTCACCTCTTCTCTCACCTTTGGGCACTTCCCAAACCGGCTCAGGCCTTCCTCCTTTGTGCCAGGAATCCTCTTCCTCCAGCACCACCTGGCCCGATGGTCACTTCCTGTAGGGCTCTGCTCAAGTGTCACCTTCCAGAGAAGCCTGTGAAGGAGCAGCCCCTCCCCAACACCCTCACTACCTCTCATCACGCTGCTCTAGTCTCACCATAGCACTCGGGGCCATCAGAGTTCTCTTTCTAGTCACCAGTGTGTCACTGCCTGCTGTTCCCAAGGCCACCAGCGGCCTATTGCCTCAGAGGCTGTCCCAGCGCGGGTGCTATCACTCAGGGACACATCTGCTATGCAGGGTAAATTCTGCAGTTGGATCGAGTCTTAGAAAGAGTGTCCCAAGATGACTACATTGAGGGAATAGTTCAGATTCAGAACCATGTGTTCTGACCTATCTTGGTAACAAAACCGAGCCAAACCAAGACAGTTTCCTATCGAACCTCATGTGTTGGAGTAGTCCACAGTATGGAGGCTTATAACACAGGCTGCCCATCTTCCTGTGGTTTTAGACCTCAGTAGTCCCACCCCCGCAACCTGACCCCAGCAGTTTCGCTTGGTTAACAAGGAAATTCTCATAGATCAGAGTCTCTCAACCTCAGGGCTTCTGCTGACACTTTGGGCTGGATTATTCTTTGTGATGTAGCCTTTCCTGTGCATTGCAGGATGTTTCGCTGTATCCCTGGCCTCTGCCCATGGGATGCCAGTATACTGCCCTAATTGTGACAACAGTAGTGTCTCTAGCCGTCACCAAATGTCCCTGGGGAGGGGGGCGTAAAATCTCCCCGGCGGAGAACCATGGGTCTAGAAACACCTGCATACCCAAGAGCCTGCCAACAACATTTTGTACCATCCTTTATCACTTACCCATTTGTGTGGATCAAATTTATTAGTGTCTAAGAAAATACACTGAAACAATAGCATGTTGTTTAAGTTGGGATTATGTGGATGACTGGAGTTTTGATTTGTAACCGAGGTTTGTGGTCTTAATTTCTTTGTCATCATTGTCCCTAGTTTTTTCCCTTCATCATCATTTATAAACTATCCCCCGCCAAGGAGGATGTTGCTCTTGGGTGGGCATCGTGCGAATTTGACACTTAAAATCAGTCTTGTCTGGAAGACATCTTGAAGGATCTTTGGGCAAAGCATGTACCATTACGGTCAGCATCATCGTCATCATCCTGTTCATCCCGCTGTTCTAAGAATGAGGAAACAAGTCATGGATCATGCCAGAGTGATGACTGGGGAGGTGTTTCTGGAATTTGCTTGCACTTTTGTTTTCCATGTAGGTTGATGCTGTAACATGAGCGGAGCTCCCGAGGGCTCTTACCTCCCCTGGGAATCACCGCTAAAACCTGAACATGAAGTGCCACTGTCCTAGACTCATCGAGGATTTGCTAACCAAGAGGTCTTAGAAAAGATGATCAGGGAAGATTTTAGGGGAGTCAGAGAAAGGGAGGGACACAGAAGTACCTTAAACGACATAGACATTTAACGGAAAAGGGAAACTGTAATGCAAAAGGAATCATAAGAGGGGGAAGGACGAACCCCAGATAAGGAACTGAAGGATCCAGTCAACCGAATGCAGCGGATCTTGTTTAGATAGATCTAGATTTGAACAGACCGTGCGTGTGAGAGAGAGAGAGAGAGAGAGAGAGAGAGAGAGAGAGAGAGAGAATTCGAAACATTAAAAATCTTAATGGATAATTGCAGTATAGAAGAATTTTTTTAAGGTGGCTGTCAAAATAGTACTGTGATTATATTTAAGAAAAAGGTCCTTCTCTTTTAGAAATACATATTAAAATATTTATAGATGGCACAATATGATGCTTGAGATTTTCTTCAAAATAAATCATCCAGTGTGGGAGGAGTACAGTGGAACAGGATTGACTAGTTGTAGTTGAATATAGCTACATGGGGATTATGTAGCCATAATATAAAATCCTCTAGTAAAGAGTTAAAAAGCAATTGAAAGCTGATCAACTTGAGTAAATTGCAAACTCCTTTGCAGTTAAAAAATACAAGTAAACAATGTGAGACATTTATCAATTTTTGATCTTATCTTGAAGAGACTCTTCCAGGCCCAGCAGACGCTCCCCACTTTCCTTGGCAAAGTCCCTTTGCCCTGAGTGACACGTGTGTGGGAACAGGAGCTGGAGGAAGCTCACTGCGTCGGCAGGGAGGCTGCCTCTCTGAGTGCGCTTGGCTGCCAGTCCCCACTGGGTCTTGCCCTCCCTGTGCCAGCAGAGAACCTGCAGTGTCCCTGGGACGTTCCTGGGAAAGAAACGTGAAGGCCTTCCTCCCTGACCATCCCTCCGTTCCTTCTTCCCTTCCCAGAAATGATCTGGGAACCAACTTAGAGTCTCCCCACCCCCCCCATCTATTTTATTATTGAAATGTCATGTAAGTACAGGTAACCCCTGTATAACATGGCACATCTATAACACGGTTTTGCTCTAACATGGTTGGAGAATTAGAGAAATCCCGAACAACATGGAGCATAATAAGAGTTTTAAGAGCAAAAGATACCTCATTTGAAATTTTTCATTCGAGCGTGGATGTCGTATCAGATTTGACTGCGGAATTTTAAAATTTATTAGAAGTTTAAATCCATTTTGTTCGTGGGGTATTGAGTTCAGAGGATGGAGGTATCTTGTCAAAAAGAAAACGCCCTCGGTTAATGGTGCTTAGTAGTGATGACGAAGAAAACATTTAATACATACTAATATTATACTTTTGGTGCAAATTGCTTTAATAAAGATATTTCCCTTAATTATAAAAATATAATAGTATTTTTTTTAATTTTTGGAAACTAACCCCCTTTTTTGTGCTAGTTCTTTGTTTAATATGACACGGATTTGCATAACAACGGCATTTGTTTAGGAACCTAACAACCGTGTTATATGGGGGTTACTTGTATATATGCTCTTTGTAAAAGCTATGCAGAATAAAAATGAAAGTTCCTCTCCTTCTTTCTCCCTTGCCATCAATTTTATTGCTCTTTCCAGAAATAAGCATTTATAATAAAGTGATGAATGTTTTTTAGGTTTTTTTTGGTCATTGTCGCCATGTCAGATTTTTATTTTTTAATAATGCAAAAAAATTTTTAAGCAGTCACAGAAAGTTGCAAGTATAGGTCAAAACTTTCATCACCCCCACCCCAACCCCCTCCTCTCCCTGGAACCCCTTGATAGTAAGTTACTGACTGAGGTTCCACTACCCTGGACATCTTAGTGTGTGTTTCCTACATCCGGGACATTCTCCTGCACGATCACAATATAGGCATCGATGTCAGGAAATTGATGTTGATACATTGCTACCTGCTAATCTTCAGACTCCAGTCAGATGTTGCCTATAGTTCCCATCATGTCCATTATAAACAAAGGATCTAGTTCCGAATGATACAGATGTTGCGTTTTGTTGTCATGTCTCTGAGTACCTGTTATGAGCTCTGCCTTATTCTAAACCTGGGAATTTATCTGCACAAGATACAGACAAAAATCTATCTTCGTGGAATTTGCATTCTAGCGGGGTGACAGAAAAGCAAGAAACTTAGCTAAATCTTGTAGCATGTTAGAAGGGGATAAATACTATAGATGAAAGCAGAGTGGGGCAGAGGTAATTGGAGTGCAATTTTAAATACATCGGTCAGGACTGGACTGATGAGAAGAGGCTTTGGGCAAACACTGGAAGGAGGTGTGGATATCAAGGAAGAACATTCTGGAAAGAATTAAGAAGACCCGGTGCCAAGGCTCTGAGGAGGGAACATCTCGGTGTGTTTGAACAAGGAAGCCAGCACAAGAAGAGTTCAATGAGGTAAGGTCTGCCGTGTCATTCAGTCTTTGCCGGCCACTTAATTTCCCCCCCGACTTTTGAGTCACTTCCATTTTAACTCATGGAGGTGTCTTCATCCTTCTATTGCACTTTTCATCTGATAACTTCCCTAAGCCCCAACTTTTCTTGATATTCCTTCCCGGTCCCCCATTGAAGTTCTCCCTTGCCCTGATGGGGTGAGACTTTGGAGTTTGATTTTGTTCCTCCTCCTGGTTCCTCTCTTACTCTCACTTTTCCCTGGCATGTCTTCTTTCCTCCCTTGCTCATGGCTTTGCCCTTCTCTGCACCTTTCTTAGCACTTTCTGCCTTTGAGAACTTCACCGAACCGACTTCCCCTAGTAGTGCTTATCCTGAAGCAGGTACTAATTCTAAGGTACTTACTTATTCTAAGCACTTAACAGTTACTATTCATTTAGTCATCAGTCACAACCTTTGGTGCTATTGTTTTTTCCACGTTATGAAGAGGAAATTGAGGTACAGAGAGACTATATACATACCTTGCCCATGGTCACACAGCTAGAAGTGCTGAGCTCAACCCCAGGGCGTTTGCCTCCAGTGTGTGTGCTTTCCTCCATTGTGTGATGAACACACATTCATACGTGACCTTCCTCCTAGCTTCAGCCCTGTCTGGGGGATTCGTAACCAGTAACCACAATTTAGGGTCTTAAAGCAAGGTAGACTTATGATTTCACAGTTTCGGAGTCAGGAGCTTGGGTGCCGTTGAGTAGGTTATAAGGCTGGAGTCCAGGTGTTGGCCAGACTGTGTTCTCATCTGGCGAAGAAATGCCTCTGGGCTCCTTCACGTTGTCGGCAGAATTCATTGCCTTGCAGTTGTGAGACCCAGAGCCCTGGATTCTGACTGACTGTCCCCTGGAGGCCCGTGTGGGCTGACGCTGCCCCCAGCTCCTCACACACAGCCCGGTCCTTAGGCAGTTCACAACCTTTCTAAAGAAAGGCCCGGTGTGCTAAGATGGAGTCTCATATAATGAAATGCAATCAGTGGAGTAACAGCTCACTGCTTTTGCTATAGTCCATTGATTAAAATCAAGTCACAGATCCCGCCCACAGTTGAAGGGAAGGGGTTGGACAAGGGTGAAGATCACTGAGGGTCCTCGGAGGACGTGCCTTTCCCAGATGGTGCACTGATCTGGGAACTTGAGCCCGAAACCAGAACTCGCCGCTTCACCTCTTCCAATTCTCCTATGTCTGTGTTACCACGTGTCTTCCAGCCAGATTTTTAGCCTGATTATGAGTGCACGTGCATACACACACACACACACACACGCACACACACACTCACTCACACTCCCTCCCCTCCCTCCCGTGTTAGGCTAGTTGTCCAACCTTTGCCGGTTGACCAAATGGCTTCTGCCATGCTGGTTCCAAGCTTGTTGTCTGCCCCTCCAGGAGTGTCTTCAGCGCCCACTCTAGTTCTTTCCCTGCAGCACCCCCACCCCCCCACCTCTTCTAAGCCTCCTGGATTCCTGCTGAAACCCACTCACTCCTGGTGTGTTTTACCCTGGCTTCATGTGGGCATCACCAATCATGACTTAAATCGGATTACTCAGCCATGTGCGGACTTGGCTAACTTCCCTATACATAGTTTTTGATTTTTTTTATTAGTGTAAGGTTGGATGAATTACCTGAATTAAAAAATTCATGAGGAAAACATGATACACTAAATCAAACCTGCCGTTTGGCAGTCTGAGTCACCCGATACGCCTGCCCCTTCGGCAGGCTCTGCCTGCAGTTGGGCACCCCAGATATCGGCAGGTGTGGCTGATGGCCGGTGCCAGAGTGCCTGTGGCCCAGCCGACTGGCTGCGCCTGCTGCGCCAGGCATGATTTATGCTCACCTCGGAACTACACACCAGCCCGTGGTGTAATACAGATGACGTGGCCTGTGCTGGCATGTGGGGCTTCACCCCTATCCATCTTGTGTGAACTTTTTCCCTCTTATATTCTTAGCTTAATTGACTTTTGGATAGATCAGGCGCTGCTTAATGATGTTTGCAGCCTACAGGGTGGTTCTGATGGATTCTCAGGAGGAAGAGGCCATCTGACCCCCAGACCCTTCTATGGGTCAACACTGCTCTTTGTCGGGGCCTTTTGCGTCCCCGCTGTGTGTTCTGCACCTTCCCAAGGCCTGGGAAACAAGAGGTAGAGAGAAAGCACTGGTTCTGCCTTAAAGAAACGTAGATCTGGGTGGGAAGCAGGGCACCCATGAAAAAGAGCAGCCAGAGGAAGAACCGCCATGGTTCCTTAGGACCTGCTTCCTGCAGAGGGCCAAGGACACCTGCTGGAGAAGGGCCTTGGACTGAGAGGACCCACTGCTTAGCATAGGGAAGTTGAGAAGGACCTCTTTGAAAGGAGGCACTTTGGGGAGATTCCAGTTCTTCTGATAGGAATGGACTTTTCCTTATATTTGGGGAAGGATGGAAATTGAGTCCTGTCTCCGTCTAATCACAGCCTGCAGGGAGAAGGGCAGCAGTGCTCCCCAGGAGCCAGTGATTCACGGCTTCTACAGCTGCATTCCCCCAGAGCAGCTCCTCCCGTCCTCCCTTAGGTTCTGGCAAGGCTGGGAATGTGGTCGCTGCCTGATACCACACTGGTTGCCCAAAGAAGTACCCTGGGCCCCTGCATCTTCCTTCGTTTTTGAAGCCTGCCAGACGTTTGCGTTTCTACTTAATTGAATTATGTTTCGGCATGAGCATTTTTTGCTTTGTCTTGCTCAATTTGCAGGGAGTTTGCTCCTGGTACTTAACACAGTAGATGCCACGACACCAAACCCAGTGCTACCCAAGAAAGAAAAAGGAATTGTGACAATGGCAGGGCAGGTTTCTCTGTGGAAGCAGCTGGTATTTTCCTGAGTGGAAACTTTGGAGAAGGAACTAGTAAAACCAAAAGCAGCAACTGTTTTTTTAAGCAACTGTTATGAGTCTGGCGTTGAGCTAAGTTGTCTACACCCATTGCTTTCTTAACTCTCCAGAGCAATCCGGGTAGGTGGGGACTGTTAGCACACTTGCTATTGCAAATGGGGAAACTGAGGCTGGGAGAGGTCAAGTACCTTGGTCACAGAGATCCTCAGGAATGGCGACCAGGGGACTCAGCTGGGCAAAGCTGGAGTCTCTAACCCAAAAACTCAAGCCCAATATTTGAGGGTTTGCTAGTGGTCATGTAGAGGTCATTCCTTCTGAGAGCTGCCATGGTTCTGAATGCGGAGTCTGAGTGACAAGGAAATTGTAGCCTGAAGTCAGACGTGGTGCTGGAAAGGAAATGCCTTGATGGTCAGCCCCCATATTTGGGCTTCGAATTCAGATTCTGTCCTCTAATCTCATATAGAAGGAGCGACCAGTGTTTCTTCCACTGGAGGCTCAGTGAGCTGTCTGAGAGTGAGCACCAATGATATTTGCACAGGACAGATGGACTGGGTGGGCCAGCCCTGCCTCTGGACTGGGCATCTGGGTCATGAGGCCTGGTATAGCTACAACTTATA